>NC_066266.1:1257500-2507500 GCF_905404315.1 Leptidea sinapis | reverse complement strand
AGACACGCGGATCCTTTCGTACCCACCCATAGCTACTTAAAAAATACTATTAAACATATGGTAATAAGATGCATCGAAATCTTATAGTTTACCTGAGTAATGATACTAAAAAGTAAAAAAATACCTAATAATATTCAAGTGATGCTTGTGTTGCACACCGTAGCAAAGCGTCGAAAGCGATTTTATAAATTACCAAAAGAAATAAGATGAGACGGTGTTAAATATATTTAAATTTAAATTATTAACACTATTAAAAAATATTCTTTATTCACACAATAAACGAATATTATCCACGGACGAGTAAAATAAGAAGGACTCCGTGTCACCTTACATAACAGTGAGGCACCAAAACAAGCCGGTAAGTAAACGTGTAAATACATAGCCCCACGAATATACTTACACTAATACAAGCCGATCGGCCGCCATTATGAGATTTGCCCGATGACGATTCTGTGATAGATCAGTTTGCGTCGCAATAAAATATTTTAATATGCCGTCGTGAATAAGTGTAAAAACAATACTATAAAAGTATTTGTGGATATATGATTATTTATGGGAGAAAAAATTGTGTATCAGGTATACACCGTAACCGCACACACACTAGCATAAAGGTTTGCACTTGCTAATATCAAGGCGCAGAGTCCTTCTTTTTTTACTAGTCCGTGATATTATCAAACGAAGTGGTAACTGGCACAAATACTATTTTTACCAATAATATTATATTTTGTTTATTTTTGATTATTTTTTCTACATTATCTATTAGCATTTCATTAATTATTGTAATTGTATATTGTAGAGTCTTTTAGATATGGCTTTACGTTGGTAAAATTAAACTCAGCAGTAATTATTGATTGTGTTACGTTTATAATATTGTGAAGCGAAACCACAGACATTTGTATGTCTGTCAAGACGAAACATGTGCCTGCTCTTAAATTTGTAACAACATTACTTGTGAATGTTTCTGGCAAATAAAGAACTTTGACTTTGACGATGCCAGTTCACTAGGACATTTAATAATGATTAAACTATAATTCAACAGATGCGCCAGTGGTCAGTACAGATCGCAGTTTTGTGCACACGGCTATAGGACTGCGCGCTGTTCTGTCTGCTAAGTTGGAGTTCGCTGTACCTCCAGCCAGAACCACCTGGCTGAGAGATGGGAAGCCTATCAAGCTTGATAACAGGTTTGTTTGTTATTGATGACAATAACATTAGAATACAAAGGTAAATTTCGCCACTATTTACAAGACTGTAATAGCTCAGATGGGACATTGGGTGATCCGGAAAGCAGAAGACCCTGTTTCGAATCCAGATGCCCCAATTTTTTTTTGTTCAAGTTTTATACATTCTTAAAAATCCGAGCAAGGCTCGGTCGTCCAGATATTAGTATTAAATATGTCGATGTCTATCATCTATTGTATATGCCTGTGCTTAGTTTTTTTATGTACGGGTCACCTTATGTTAAGTGATCACCACCGCCCACATTCTCTTGCAACACCAGCGAAATCACAAGAGCGTTGCCTACCTTTAAGTAAGGTGTACGCGCTATTTTTGTAGGTATGTCCTATACCTATGTCGTAACGTCCCAAAAACATCGCACAAATAAGCTCATTCCACAGCGTTGTGTACGCGGAAGAAAGTTCCTCGAAAACTGGACTGGAGGACCACCACACATCCAGATGGTGCAGATGCAATTCTAATTTGTGGCGTGTCGTGCGAAGGTGAAAGTTGGCGGCAAGATGAAATGAGTTGTGATACTTTTCACAAGAATTGTTCGAGTTATGTTATTTCTGTTTCTCTTTCATCTTATCTTCCACTGTTTCCAGGGTGGTGATGATAGTGACAGAGAATATACATCAGCTCATATTCCGTTCTGTCAGAAAGTCCGATCTGGGCAACTACACGTTCCGAGCGGAGAACAAACTGGGAATGGCTGATGTTTTGTTCAAATTGACTGGTAAGTTCTATGTGTACTTAGAAGAAAAGAATAACAGTAACGTCTAGGGACGCCGCGAAGATTTATTTAGCATTAAGCGTAAGAACTAAGCGTAAGTAAAACTATACTTTACACGGTTCACTTATGATCGGCAAAAAGGATAAACGAAACAGCTGATCTCAATTTCAAAAGCAATTAGCGGATTTTCAAAAGCAACTGTAGTGGATACATAGAATATCCTTCCAAAATCGGTAGTGCTCCAATGCACTAGATTTTTCAGAAACACCAAAATCGGTAGTGCCGTACGGCATATTATTCCCTCACCAAGTTCTGACCCTTATATTGCTTATAAGATGATTTATTTTACATGGTCTTATAGCTTATTTCAATAGCTTTCAGATACATTCACTCAATTCATCCTTACTCAATCATCACGTAAAATAATACACATTGAGAGAACGCTGCGGGCACACCAATATCTTGCCCATCAGAGGCATACTGTACGCGATCAGAGTTTCCCGGAACAGGAAGGCTAAATATCGTTTATCTTTTTTTATAGCAATATTATGCCAGTATCGAGTATATTGTTTAACGGCTGTGTTTAGGAAAAACCTAGGGAAAACTTGGTCGCTACTTTGATAATATCGCTTCGGTTTTGTGTGTTTGTGAATACTCTAGTAGGTATATATAAGTCTATGCATCTGACACTGTTAGGCCCCCTATCCACCAAACCGGAGAGGTGAGAAGAGGAGAGGAGACGAGAGGAGATAAGTCGCGAAGCTATCAGGCTATTTCTACCTCAGCGGAGAGGAGATGTGAGCTGTGCGTAGCGGTGATGTGAGATGGGAGAGCTCGATCAGTCGAGTGATGTCTACAAAAGGAAGACGTCAAGTCGTAACAAAAGTTATATTTTAACTTGCACGAGGAAGAAGAATAGAGTTTGAATAATCACAATTAATTCTTCAATATTTAAACTATCGAATGAAACACAGATAAACATGGATAAGGCGCAGCCCGCCCTCCCGTCTACACCCATCTCCACTTTGCCGCTTGATCGCTCGAAGCGGCACAAAATACAATTGAAAAATGAGACATCTCATCTATCCTCTCCGCTTGATCCATTTTCAACGAATTTAAGTGGAGAGGAGATGTGGAAATAACAAAATCTGACTGATTATTAAAATACATCTCCTCTCCTCTCCGCTTTTGTGGATATCGGGCCTTATGCGGTGAGCTGTCCTATCTGTTCAAAGTTTTTTTTATGTTCCAGGAGTGCCAAACATAGCGTCATTTAAAGTTGATACGGCTCTCAATAAAGCGACGACTACTAGTTATACTTTGATATGGGAAGTTGATTCATATTTTACAATCATTGGTGAGTGTTTAAAAGAATTTGTTTGAATCAGACATGAAATTATAATCTATTTAAAACAAACCTCCAAACAGCATTGCTATATTTATTAGCTAATTAGCCAAATAATAAATAATGATAAAAATTATAACGGTAAACGGACAAACAAATATTTATGAACGATGCGGCAAACGAACCTGCGACATCTCGCGCTCCCTGCGAGCTCTCTTCCAACGAGCCAACCGTTCGAGTGACTTGTTTAGATTTGAAAGAGCGACATCTCAAGTCAATTTCCTAATATGCAAATATTGGGGTTGAGCAGGTTATTAACTGTAAAGTAGATCCATAGAATTCAATACAACCCTTTACATCTGCTTTGTGGACTTTCGCAAAGCATTTGACACGGTCATATGGACACACCTTTGGAAGATACTTGCGGAAATGGGTGTACCATCCCATTTAATAGGTCTATTGAGGAGGTTGTATGAGCACGGTACTGCAGCGGTACGAGTGGATGATATCCTTTCAAGCGAATTCAAGACTGAGGCCGGTGTACGACAAGGATGCATCTTATCGCCATTACTCTTTAACATCTACACAGAGTATATTATGCGCATTGTCTTGGAAGATTGGAACAAAGGAATATCTGTTGGGGGACGCGTGATAAATAACCTCAGATACGCTGATGATACTACCCTTCTCGCACAGACTAGAGAAGATATGGAAAATTTTCTAAACCGTCTAGAAAGTACCAGTCTCCAATTCGGACTTATTATTAACCGAGACAAGACGAAGGTGATGATAGTGGACCGGGCCGAACAAATTGGAACCAACGTACCCTATATAGCCAACTGTGAAGTGGTTCAGACCTATATTTATCTTGGTTCTACTATATCAAGTACTGGAGGATGTGGCGACGAGATCAGACGACGGTGCGCCATCACCAGGTCTGCAGTGGAACAACTGGGAAAGATTTGGAGGGACAGGAGGATTACCAAGAAGACTAAAGTCAGATTGATGAAATGCCTTGTGTTTCCAATCTTTCTCTATGGAGCCGAAACTTGGTCTCTGAGACTGCAGGACCGCTGTAAAATCGATGCATTAGAGATGTGGTGCTGGAGACGCCTCCTAAAGATCCCGTGGACGGCATTTCGCACCAATGTCTCCATCCTCAAAGAGCTTCGTATTAAAGACAGACTATCGTCAATTGTGCAACTAAGAATACTGAAGTTCTTTGGTCACGTCTCTAGAAATGAGAACTCGATGGAGAGACTGGTAGTTCAGGGCCAGGTGGAAGGCAAGAGAGCACGCGGTCGATCGCCAACCCGCTGGATAGACGCCATCACAAAGGCTACTGAGTCCACCATAGTCCAGTGTACTCGCAACGCCTCTAACCGTCAGAAATGGAAGCACATCGCCAGGAGATCTACCCTCAGAAAGGATGTTGACCCACCGAACACTCCACCATGTACCTCGTCAGCGCAACCACGACCACTCTGACAAGAGTGTCCGACTAAGAAGAAGATCCTGTAGATGGAGCCACAACCTGAGAGTTGAACAAGACATTTCAAGATTTATGAACGTTAAGTCACCCGAACGGTAGGCTCGGCAGAAGAGCGCTCTCACGGAACGCGACAGGTCGCGGGTTCGAGTCCCGCATCGTTCATAAAAATTTGTTTATAAATTTAATTTGTTTTCTTCTACTTTGGTGAAATCCTACCTTATTTTTATATATATCTAGTCGTAGTGGAGTTTTGGGATTTTGGGAGTGCAAAGATTGCTTACCGTTGGTATCTAGTATCTAGCGTAAGAGTGGGTGCAGTTCAATAGAAGTTGAGTTATAAAATCATCATCATCATCAGTCGGAAGACGTCCACTGTTGGACAAAGGCCTCCCACTCCACGACGATCGGTCCTGCGCTGCCCTCATCCATCGTATTCCGGCGATCTTGACCAGATTATCGGTCCATCTTGTGGGGGGCCTACCAACCACTGCGTCTTCCGGTACGTGGTCGCAATTCGAGGACTTTACTGCCCCAACGGCCATCTGTCCGTCGAACTATGTGCCCTGCCCAATGCCACTTCAGTTTCTCAATCATTCAGACTATGTCGGTAACTTTGGTTCTCCTACGGATCTCCTCATTTCTGATTCGATCACGCAGGGCAACTCCGAGCGTAGCCCTCTCCATTGCCCTCTGAGTGACCATGAGCTTTCTCATAAGGCCCATAGTTAGCGACCACGTTTGCGTAAGTCAACACAGGCAACACACACTGGTTGAAAACCTTCATCTTCATACACTGGTATTTGGGACGAGAAGATTTGACGGAACTTCCCGAACGTTGCCCATCCGAGTTGGATTCGACAAGTGACATTTTTCGCGAAATTAGACCTGCCTAACTGAATTGTTATGGTTATAAAATAACGGAACCAAACTAAATTTAATTAACTTCAACACTAGTGCTATATTTATTTAGGTTTATAACGAGGTAGACACTGCCCAATTGCCAATATAATATGCACGCCCCTGAGTAGTACAACTGTGTTTTAGAATACAATCTGTGGTTGCGGCCATATTATGGGAAGCTGTCAGCGTCAGAACCAGACTCTTTCACTACGGAACCGCCATCCAACCTGTGGAGGAAAATTACTGTACCCGGAGATTCTAGCGATGGTAATAAAATCTGTATAGATTTGTCATCATATTTACATGTGTAGCAAAAACTTTAAACCCCTTTTTAACAGAGCTTAAAAAAGGAGGAGGTCCTCAATTTTACTGTATTTCTTTTTGTTTCTTACTTAGATAAAATATTGGTCTCCGCTGCACTCCAACTAGATACCGCACTACTTAAGAACAATATCTTTTTTATTACGGCAACTATTAGATGCTTGTGTGCGTTGCATCTTGGCACTCCATGGCATCTTTCAAAATGTGTAACATACGCTTCGTGTTATTGTACATTGCAATTGTGTTGTGTTAAATTGAAAATGTGATCCCAGTGTCATTCTTACTTCTTGTAGTATTATTTTTACAAGGTTTTACTACGCATCGCGGCGTTTTAGTTTCAATTATTACTATCACGCCCACTTGGGCGTAGTATTAGTTGCCACACTTTGCGACTACGCCTGCGGTATCTATTTGGAGCGCAGCGGAGACCAATCCTTTATCTAAGTGTGTAAGATTAACGTTGAAATTATTCGTAAAACGATGAAGTTGTAACTTTTGATTGAAAAGAGTGGCAACGATTTTCTTGACACTTCTCCTCATTAAAGCCTAAAACCATTTTCGAAGTTTTCATAAGATTCATAAGCGTCATTTCCTTGACCTATATAACTAAGGTGATTTGATTTGATTATTGTGTTATATTGTATACCCTTATATAAGTGTCATTTCCGTGACCAACATGAATAAAGTGATTTTGAATTGATTTGATAAGATACTATTGGAGATATATTTGCGAAAAATAATGACTTTAATATCGTTTGTACAGGTCCAATACACAGCGCCACGTATACAGTACGAGGATTATCTCCATCTACAGTCTATGAAGCGATCGTAACTTCTAGGAACAGGTAAGGTAATTAGGGTTCCGTACCTGATGGGTGAGCAATGGGAATGAAGCAAGATCTTGTCCAGATAAACCCCTTTGACATTGCAGGAAATACAAAATGTTCGTTTTAGATAAAAAAATATATGGATGATATAGTGTATACCAGAGTACACAGGAAAGAAGTAGAAAGTAAAACTTCTTTATGACCCTATCATTCTTCTACAATTTACAACTTCACGGAAATTGGGTAGATAAGAGATAAAAAATTGGTATTAAATTAAAACTTTTTTATTATTATAGACATGCATACAAATAAGTTTTTTCATTTTTTCACTTTCAAACTAACATATTAATCTTTACGTCACTATACTGAACTTCGATAAAAACAAGATGGCGCGTAACTGAAAACCGTGACGACTTTGCTATAAAACTTCTTTGATACTTCGATAAAGAAGGTTCACTTCAAAAAATATTTTATTTGTAGACTGCGTAACTAAATCTAGATATAATGGGTTTACGTGGTCAGATAAAATTAATTTTGGAAATTGAAGATGAAATTGAAGGTTTATTCCAAAAAAATCTATATTTTTTATGGAATAGGAGGACAAACGATCGTACGGGTCACCTGGTGTTAATTGATCACCACCGCCCACATTCTCTTGCAACACCAGAGGAATCACAGGAGCGCTGCCGGCCTTTAAGGAAGGTGAACGCGCTTTTTATGAAGGTACCCGTGTCGTATCGTCCCGGAAACACCGCACAAGGAAGCCCATTCCACAGCTCTGTAGTACGTGGAACACATCCAGATGGTGGGGATAATATCCTAATATATGGCGTGTCGTACGAAGGTGGAATTCGGCGACAGGAATCAGGTGAAACAGCTCTTCGGAACACTCCCAGTGATAAATGCGGTAGAAGACACACAATGAAACGACGTCTCTACGCAACGCCAAGTGATCCAGTCGTTCACAGAGCACTGAGTCTCCGTCAATCCGCACTGGGTCCGAGCTGCTCTACGTTGCACGCGGTTAAATGGTTCGAGCTTATACTGGTGTGCGCCTCACCAGAGATGACAGCAATACTCCATATGTGGCCGGACCTGCCTGCGCTTTGTAGAGCGCTAGAATGTGGGCCGGCTTGAAGTATAGCACTATGACTATCACAGTGTCTGGAAAGTTTATTAATAGGCTGAGATACCTGACTCTGTTAATGGACGAATCAGGTTAAGCAAAACCATAGCTGAGAACCCTGCACAGTTGAAACGTGTTATAATAGTCCTTTGAGAAATATTTTTAATATATACTATAAATTCCCTCCTTAAATTTCTTACATAGCTGTGGGAAATATTTACTGGCTGTTTATGCGTCTAGAATCTAGAAGGAGCCTCCCTCTGCTAGACAACCTATGAAACCAGGCCAGGTTTATTACTTTAGTGTACGTGACAAGCTACGTCTTACACTCGATTGAGCGAGCATTGCTCAAAATAGAGGTTTACTGTTACCCTCAATTTTATTCGACGTTCTTACAGCTGTCACAGTCTATCTAGACGTATAAATGATCTAAGAATGCAATAAATTTTCAATCATAAGTTCATTCATAATAAGTTCACTTTTGAGTTCTCTAATTTTAGTGGATTAATTTTTACTTCCAATTCAGATTTGGTTGGAGCAAGCCATCAGCAACACTCCACTTTGCTACTGAGCCAGGGGGTACGTAACATTTTAATATATAAATTTAAAACATGTAATCTCTGAAAATTTCAGGACATATTTTTTGATATGCTCATCAGGAATCTATTTATTGAATAATCTAACACACTAATACTTCAACTATAATGTACTAAACATATAACAATATACTGCAAACTTGACTCCCGATCGCCTTTTAAAAGGTCATAAATATCGGAGCGGCATTATATATTCGTATATATTAACTTATACATGTAACCATAGACAGGTAACATTAAAACATTTATTCAATGGAATACGTTGTTACTGTTTAATACATCCTTATTTTAGTATTTAAGGATGTACCTCATATATGATATCCAATAAATAAATATTTATTATTTCTAGTTGGAAAAACATTGCCTTCATTTGACTACACGGATATAACACCAACCCTGGAAGAGCCGCAAGAAATATACAACTTAACAAAGGCGCAGATCTTTGAACGACTGGATATGCCAAATCGTAAAGCACGGGATTTTCTCAACCTTACTACAATCTTATTCGTAATTGGAGCATATTTATTTTTCAGCTAGTTTTAAAAGATTATTGTCTTTTTTGAACCATAATTATTGTTAAATTAATAATTTATTAATAATGTATTATGAGTACCTATTTTTTCTGTCAAAATAGGCTTAGGCTTATGTTTCACTACCGTCAATGTGACGTTTCCTAAGTTCTGTCACTGTCACATATTTTTATTGCATGATAATTTTATGCTTAGATAATTTATACGTCTTGATAGGTGGCTGTGAACACAGTGAAGGAAATTGTGGGAAATGTTAACCTCTACTTTCCACTAAAGCAAAGTGACTGACGTACCGCGAGTGTAAGACGTTTAAATTATGTAAGGTTTTGTGAAGATCACAGTAATTAGACTATTTTTTTTTTTTGTAAATAAAGTAATAATACGATATTACATATATTATAATTGTACTAAGTTCCTAAAATAAAGACAATTTTTTTAGGAATATGCTTTTTTTTATGTACCTACACAGTCAAGAATGGACGTTTGTGAATAAGTATTTTGAGGGTGAGTCTAAATTCAAAAATTTTTACTCAAAATAGGATGTGATATGGCGCAAGAAACTCAGCGGGCTTCTTTTTATTAATAGAAAACATGTATAAAATATTGTACAATGAAACTTATTATTTAATAATAGCTTGAGGGCGGTCGCTCCATTCCCAATTTCAGAGGCGGATCATTCCTAACGTCAACTAAATGTGTACCAGCGGCTACGTATTAAACAGCCTCGTGCACTTTTTAAAATAAAACCAAAATATAAAACTTAACCATAAATATATTGTGTAAATAAGTAAACAGCACCTACTTACACAGCATAAAAGATTTTAGAATTCTATAAAAATACTAAATAGATTGTGATGAAACTTGGTACGTATATTTTTTTTAGAGACGAGCAGGACGTTCAGGTTGATGGTAATTGATATGCCCTGCGTTCACACCTGTGCCGCTCAGGATTCACGGCAGAAATAGGCGCCGTTGTGGTACATATATCTAGCCGGCATCCTGTGCAAAGGTGCCTCCCACTGGTAAACTTTCATTTGTCGGGTGCGACACCCCTGAGAAAGTCGCCAAGAAGTATATACAAGTGCTTGTACTATTATGTACGAGTAGATCGTAGTGTGCGTCATCTGATTTATGTGTTAAGAGTCCAAAGCAGCTGATATAAATAGATATTTCATTAAAAGGCTTGACTGAGACCGAGACTTCTGTATTGGTACTGCATATTTTATGACCGTTTTAAACAATAATATGTCACCTCACAGTTAACAATTAGATAAGGCTAAGTAGCACCAACTAACTTTAGCAAAAAATGTATTACACCATTTGACAATTTTGTGATGACGTAATATCTGTTTACCTTAACCGTCCAATCTTCGCCAGTTAAAGCTATACTTGTTAATGCGTATTAGCTAAATAGTAACCTGTTAAAATTTTTAAAAATATATTCAATATTGACTTGATATTTGTTTTACTTTATCTATGTCAAGGAACACGATGGTGCAACACATTCCACAGTCTATGTTAAAATGAGCGTTACTGTTATTTTTTTATGGGAAAGGAGGACAAAGGAGCGTACGTGTCTCCTGGTGTTAAGTGATCAACGCCGCCCACCACATTCTCTTGCAACACCAGAGGAATCACAGGAGCGATGCCGGCCTTTAAGGAAGGTGTACACGCTTTTTTTTTTAAGGTAACCATATCGTATCGTCCCGGAAACACCGCACAAGGAAGCTCATTCCACAGCTTTGTAGTACGTGGAAGAAAGCTCCTAGAAAACCGCACTGTGGAGGACCGCCACGTTAAATTTGACCAAATCCTTTACTAAAACAGCTAATATGGTGCAAGCTTAGTATTTAAAAAAACTCTTCAACAACAATAGCAAAGCTAATATTCCAATTAAAATGAACTTAGATTAAAATATTACCTACCGGATCGACGGATCGTAAATATAGCTCTTGGGTTTTCTTGTCGTCATGAATACGCAATATTCGCTCACCAAGCAATTCCTTTTTTAATGCCTTTTATCACAACTTATATGTGAAGCTGAATTTACAACACTAGTTTTTAAAATTAATATAGAAACCGGCTTGAAGTGGAACAAGACCATAGGATAAAACTTAAGCCATTTTCCGCGAACTTGGATTCTTTATCTAAAAAAAAACAGCAGCTACATACTTCGCACTACTAAAATTTAGTGACTAAATAGGCGATACCATATTATGTAGTACTAATAAAACCTTTTAACTATTTGTAAATGGAACCAGCTTGGTTTTAAAAGTGGGTCACGTAGAGTCTAGACATAGCCTCGTGCATGACAGATGTCTTACACTCTTGATTTGTTAGGCACTTTATTGTAGTGTGCGGGCGTTGCTCAAAATATAGGTTAACAGTTAGCCGCAATTTTTCGGCGTGTTCACAACTGTCAGTTCTAGACGTATAATTAAGTATCTAAGAAAATACTAATATTTTCATGGATAAGTCTTTTTTAACTAACCTGCTGTTTTTTTAATAAAACTCATTTGCTCATTTTGCACACAATAAGTCCCTCAATATCCGGAGCGGTGCAAGCGTATGTGCAAAGGAATAGGCGGCAATTATAAGGTTTTTATAACCTTTTTATTTAGATTAACGTGTACAACTATTAAAAATTGTATTGAAGGGTTAAAATAAAACATCTCATTGAAATACAATTATTTATTTAATTTGTACGAATACATACATCCCCATAAGGGTTCATTCATTCGAACTTTGGTTACTTGACACATAAATACATACTTATATTATTATGTAGACACTAAACACTTATCAATGAATACTTACGTCATCTACAGTAAATAAAAGTCTCTTTATATTTCTAAATTACTTGTTAAGATTCGAAACAATGAAACATGCGTTAACAATAAATACATATTACATTAAACACTTACGTTATTTAAATTAGAATTTAAAAAAAAAATTAAGTCTGGAAAAGAGTTGAGCTTATAGCTTTTCATTAATTCAATTATGGAATCACAATACGTTCAATTTTATTCGATTTCTTTTACGGGCAATGGTCAGCGACCATACAGCCTGGAATTCATTTTTGAATACTTTCTCTGTGGTTTTTTTTGCGAGTAGGAAATCCGCGTCAATCCACAAGTGAGCCCTTTCTCGTGCAAAAAGTTGGATTTCGTACCCTTGGCGAACTGTTAGACCAACTAACCTCAACTCTGTTATAAAAAAATTGTCAATTCATACAAAAAAAAAATGAGGAGAAAATTAAAATACTGCGAAAAGTTAAAATTCAAGACTAGACCTGATTAAAATTTAACATTCTAACAACAATGTTACCGCTTAAATTTATATTAATTTGTTAGTGACATTACGAAAATTTAAATACGATGGAATACGCGTAATTAGGTAACGAATTCATATCCGTAAATTATTTTTTACTATCCTAACAAGGAATTTGTTAGAAAAATAATTTGTGCGAATAAAACAAACGCTAGTGGAAATTATCAATTGTTACATAAAAAGCATTTAGTAACAACATTATACAATTAGCTTTCAGAGTAGGTGAACAGACAGAGAATGGGAAAATCTAATGTCGAAATGCCAAAAGCTAGTCTTTAAAACAAAAAAAGTCTTAATCTCATCCCTGTCTGTTCAACAATTCTGTTCTAAGAAAAGCACACAACACTAAATTACATAACATTTATTAAATCTTTAATTCCCAACTGCAATGTGTAATTTCGTTTATTGTGTGTGGAAGACAGACATGAAAATAAACAGCACCGAAATTATCTACATTTGAAATAATGCCATGGCGAAATGGATCTTATGCTCTACAGATAAATACTAATACTGAATGATAACTATCAAAAACTATGTTTATTTTAATCTCTCAAAAGTAATTATATATCAAATTTAATGACACAATAATAGACAAGCTTAGAATAAAATATATCTTTTCAAATAGTTGCCATATAATATTTTTTATCTACACCCATGCTTTAAATCCTATATTAATGATTCTAAAACAGTTAGCTTATTGCCAACATTTAAAGACCCAAGGTCCTAATTATCATTACATGATCCAAACGAGTGTTGTAATGAAATTCAATACAACATTACAACACTCGTTAGGATGATGTAATGGTAACTAGGACTGGCTTTTTTAATGATTCATATTATGGGTGTAGATAAAGTCTTTTATGCTATCGATAATTAGATATTAAAACACTCATGTGATACATTTTATCACCATCCACATTCGTGTTATAATACCAATTATGACACAACAGTTGCATAAATAACTATTACATGTGAAGTACTAGTAATTAAAGAAAAAAATTCAATCTATGTAAACATCTTTAAAAAGTTTGTGTATAATATTCGTAACATTTATTAGGTTGCGACATTCAAAAAATATTTGTTTTTATGATAAAAATATTTCTTTAGTGTTTAAATCATATATAAATACAATTAATTTGTACGTTTCATCTATTTGTATTTTTAAATATAGTTTTGATTTGCTTAATATACCTTCTTCTATTCGTTAACAATTTATATATTTTTATGATCTTAAATATAATAATAAGAATGAAAATAAACATATCACCACCATCTTCGATTATAATATCAGTACTATAAGACGTTCAAAAGACAAAAATATTTATATAGACGAAAATAAATTTAATTTTATTGTACACAAATTTAAGAAGATTCATAATTTAGTTCCGTAATTTTGTAAAATAGGTTAGTAACTCAGACAATATATATGACACAGATTTGAATATTATTTTGTTATATTTGTTTTTGCGATCAATTTAGTTCCAATGCCTTCTTTATGTCATAAATAATTTGAAACAAGATTGTCAAACAACATTTAATTTCACAATTTTATATCATACATTATTTTTATTATTAATGTCTTACCTTTGACAGCAATTGGATTTCGTACCATCAACCTTGCCGTGTTTACATAACCGTACATCATAATCATATACTTTTGTCACTGATAACCGCTGCCTCAACACGTTTTGTCTTTCTAAGTCCACTTTACGACAAAACACAAACGTCAGATTTTGACGAGTTAGAACTTTTTTCTTTTTACTCAGTGACACCGAGAACAACATGACATTGACAGATCCTCAATCATTTCACCACTGCTTCCACACATTTATTAATTATTATAATTTGTGGAAGAGTGTGCCAATATTATGATTATTAACATCACACAAATGGTATTAATTTTCACGCAATCACTCTACTCATACTGTCATGACAAAAGATTATCATTTTGATGACATTGACGAATGACATCTTTTACATCTCTATTTATTGGCGCTGACTTGATCTACGCCTCTGTCAATTTTAATATACACTGTAATCATACTGTCATGACACAAGACTGTCATTTTGATGAAATTGACAGATGACAACTGTTACATCTCTGTTATTTGGCGCCGACTTGATCTAGGCTTCTGTCGATTTGAATATAATAAGATTTAACACACACCCTTCTCGATTTTAATGACGTATCAACATTTTGTTTAATGTAACACTGCTTCAATGCAATTTTATTCGAACTCAGGCCTGCTTAAGTCTTCTGTACAAGCAGCCTGGTATGAGTATGGTATGTTATCATATTATTAAAGGTGTTGTCAGACCATTGACAGTGACAGCTATCGGGGTTGACGACTGTGCTATTTGGAGATGGGTCGGTGAGACGAGCCTGCTATACGCGCTCGCCGCGCGGCTTTGTGTGCGCATCGAAGAGGTAAGTAACACCATAAGCATGGTACCACCAGGCTTAACAAAGTGAGCCCTAGCCATCTGAAATTAAAAATAATATTTGAATCAATAAAAAAAAATCTAAGTTGAACTATTTAATATTGAAATAGTTTAACTTGAGAAAAGCTTAGGTTATTACTTAATAACATATATTTTATTACACTTCTTGAATATGGACATTAGAATTTTGTGTATGCACATTATTAGTATCATTATAAGTAATTGGTAAGAGTGAGAGAGGAGGAGCCTGCCTACCGCTGCCGTATGCGTGAGAGAAAGGGAAGACAGACAGACTGGCGACGTAACGCGTTACGTTACGAAGCGATTTACCCTGCCATAAAAAGTTATCACTTCAAAAATATTGGTTATATTCAAATATTTATATTCAAAATAGTGCTGTTACAAATATTGAACGTAGTTCCTGGAAAACGTTTCAAGCCACAAACATTACATTTTAAGGAATTCGTGTTTAAATTTTAATAAATTTGTTAGTGTTTTATGATGTCATTTAAAGAGTAACAGTAGGGCTGCCATTTTTTGTCATTCCTTTAATATAAATCACGTGACCAGTTTTGTGTTCTAAACTCAAATTCGGCATGATCGTGGTTTGGAACGTCTGGAATTAGTCGATTGGAGATAGTCGATGTAAATGGCAAACGGTCTTCGGGTAAACCTGTGCGAATAGGTGTTCCACAGGGTTCTATTCTCGGTCCTTTCTTGTTTCTTATATATATTAACGATCTACCGTTTGTGGTGGATGATAGCCATGAGATTGTATTGTTTGCTGATGATACTTCACTTATTTTTAAAGTGAAGCGACGTGCGGATATTGATGACGAGGTAAGCAATGCACTCTCAAAGATAGTGCGTTGGTTTGAGACGAATAATCTGCACTTAAACAGTAAAAAAACAAAGTGTTTACGGTTCATTACACCAAACACAGCGGAGGTACAAACCAACGTACTTATAAATGACCAGAGATTGGAACTTGTGGACACTACGGTCTTCCTGGGTATCACGTTAGATAAAAAGCTTCAGTGGGGTCCACATATTACCCATCTAGCAGATAGACTCAGCTCTGCGGCATATGCAGTTAGAAAGATTAGAGAGTACACGAATGTTGCGACCGCTAGATTAGTGTACTTTAGTTATTTTCACAGCATCATGACGTACGGTATATTACTATGGGGTCATGCTGCTGACATTGATATAGTGTTTGCTCTGCAAAAGAGAGCTGTTCGTGCTATATATCAGCTTGGTTATAGACAGTCTCTCAAAGAAAAATTTAAAGAAATAAATATTATGACTGTTTATTGTCAGTACATTTATGAAAATTTAATATATGTTCACAAAAATCGTCACCTTTTTGCTCTTAATAGTGATTTTCATTATTATAACACTAGAAATAAGGGATTGCTTGTAACTAATTCTAGTAGGCTTCATAAGATACATAATAGCTTTAAGGGTAAATGTATACACTTCTACAATAAAGTCCCAGCCACTGTTCAGGCATTGTCTATAAATAAATTTAAATGTTTTATAAAAAAATGGCTCTGTCGTAAATCCTATTACTCCACTGCTGAATATCTAAATGATCGGACAGCCTGGGACTAGATTGTGATTATTTTATAGCAACTGTACAATATTGTATATTTTTATTGAAAAGAGCGCAAAAAAAAAAGAATGCTGGGAGAGTTTCTTGCGCCGCTTCTTCTCTCTCAGAGCGCCATTTGTTTCCGAAGCGGTAGTAGTATCTAGTAGTATAAGAAATGACATCAAAAAGAATTCTAAAGGAATCAATTTTGAGAAAATAAATGCCTTTTATGCCTTTTATTACATCCAAATATGGTAATTAGGTTCAAAGATCATTTATTCTCATTAAAAACTGTTACTTACATGAGAACGATATTTATAAATAATAATCTATGAGTAGTCCGTATGATAAACATAGGTATAAAACTAAATATAAGTGTATGCACTAGACAAAGGAAGTATCATCTGTAATACATTTGGCTAAACGGAGCTTAAATAAAAAAAAATTGTGTGGTTTTATGAAACCACGGTAAAAGTGAAACTTGTTTTCACATTATAGACATTTAACTTAAAATTTTTGGAATTATATTCCATTAAGGGTATAAAAATCGCTTTATCAATCTTAATTTTATACTTGGACTATTACTCATTCGAAATGAGAAATAGTCTATACACTACACGGTCAGCTGCTGCGAACTATAGGCGCCGCCCGACCGTCACGCGACATGCAACACACAGACGAAAAAGTTTGAGACGATGTAATAAAAGTTGCACTTTAATTAAAAGTGCTTGCATCTTTGATATCCGAAGATAGTCCACTGTACAGTTTAACACCTTCATATGTAATTGTTTTCATTCCATAATGGGACCATGAAGTGGTCATTGTAGCGTCTATTTTGTATTTGTTTCTTTTTTGAAAATGTTAATTCTGAATGTATCTGTTTGTCTATAATTTTCCTAATTAGTATGCAGGTTGTGCATTTGTATAACTGTAATACATTCATATATTAAGTTTCATTATAAACTTTCTCTGTAGGTGTTAGAAACGGATTATGAATAAGAAATTTGTTTTGTATTACTTGTAATTCTTTTAACTTAAATTTAGCGGCGCTGTCCCATACTTCTATTATATATAAAAAATGTGATTTTACTAAGGAGTTGTATATCGTTTAACGGACCTGAGGGCCTACCATAAACTTTTAATTAGCGATTCAATTTCGATGCCTTTCAGTTTAGACACCTAAACTGAATCGCTAAAATTTGTAGTGTGAAGTGCATTTTCCTGAATGGCGTTTGAATCGCTTATGAAGAATGAACGAATAAATTTGTCTGTGGTCCGCGGTTTGAGAAAGAGATGACGCTCTACAGCCGTTGCATAAGTTTGTCTCTCTTACTCAAACATATGCTTTGCGTTTTGAAACCTAAAATGATATGATAGTAGTGGTTATTTTGCGTAGAAATTACTACAAATACATTTTAATATTACGCTTAATAGCGTCAAATTATAAACCATTAAGCCCTTTTTAGTACTTAATAAATAATAGTAATATAAATATATATAATTCTTTGAATTACAAATAAAAGGTTTCCTTGGGTGTTTTCGTAAAAATAACTAATTATGAACGCTCCAACATTGATGTTTGATTTGATTGGAGCACAGAGTACATTTTTTCAATTCGTTCTTGCGATCGCTATAGCTATAACTTTATTCACAGTAGTTTGTTTTACAAAAAAGTCCAAAAAAGTATTCTCATCTCATCTTTCATCAATAAAATTTTCCTTTTCTGTATGTTTTCACTATATTTTAAGAGTTATTAACAACACGATTCACTTTCCGCAACTTTTTTTGAATCGCTCACTTTGACACATAAGCTATCCAGTTTAGGTTGAAATATTACCTCATGGTACGAATGAGTGAACGAACTAAATCAGTTTGCGATTCAATTTCCTACTTGATTTGACGTCAACCTAAATTCGATCGATTAAATGATGTCGTGGTATGATATAGCAAAGCAGTTCATTTTAGATCTTCAAATGATTCGCAATAACATTTCATGGTAGGCCCGCTGCTTTGGAAGAGAAATAATTACCTTGTGGCGCATTCCCTTGATGTTGGCTGACAGGCGCAGGGTTGCGAGACCATCTCTCCTTCACCTTCAGACTCGATACAGTGGTACACCATACACTACAAACGAAAGTTGTGGATTTAAAGAATTTTTTTCACAGACGAGTTTTTATTGGTTGTAAATATTACTGAAAGAGAAACGCACTTTTAGAAACTAACAAAATTGATCACTTGGCGTTGCTTAGAGACGTCGTTTCATTGTGTGTCTTCTACCGCATTTATCACGGAGAGTGTTCCGAAGAGCTTTTGCACCTGATTCCTGCCGCCAAATTCCACCATCGCACGACACGCCACAAGTTATGATATCATCCCCACCATCTGGATGTGTGGCGGTCCTCCACAGTGCGGTTTTCAAGGAGCTTTTTTCCACGTACTACAAAGCTGTGGAATGAGCTTCCTTGTGCGGTGTTTCCGGGACTATACGACATGGGTACCTTCAAAAAAAGGTACCCATGTCGTATAGTCCTATTACATTAAAAAAAATATATATTTTTTTACACTACTAAAGACTTATAATAATAAGGTTCAATTGACCAAGCTATCTAAACAATTACAAGTACAACTGAAGTACAGTTCAGACAGAAAACTGTTAGGCGAGCTCTGTTCTCGTTGGACATCAGGAAGTCGAGCGGGCCAGATGGCATTTTTCCAATCGTGCGTAGAACGTGTGCCCCTGAGTTGACGCCGGTGCTAACGCGTTTATTCCGGAGTTGTCTTACTGAAATATGCAGGGCAAGCCTGTCAGCCATTAACGGCCGTTCCCAATATTCAGTCTATCTCTTACTACATGAGATAAAAATCGTAACTATCGTTGACTTTTCTGTTCCAATAAACTTATCGACGGTAACTCACCTTATCCGTACACGCTGTCTGTCAATGCGATGACGTATAGCTTACCAGCGATATAAGTTTGTATGGAAATTGCAATTCACAAGTCCCAATAAAAGGCGATAAGAATGACTTATCGGGTGTATTGGGACAGCTTCAGATTATTGACAGCTTATTACTGACAGTAGAAGGTAGTAAATTATCTCTATCTGTAGACAGTATATTGGGAACCGCCGTTAAACAAAAGGCGTAGTCCCTGACTCATGGAAGTCAGCCCTTGTCTATCTAATCCAAAAATAAGGAGAAATTTACCTCCCTGCTCTCCAAAATCATGGACACCATAATTAACCGTCGGCTATTATTACCTATGGTATAATAACCCATACTTACCTATGGTATAATATATATAATAACCCATAATTACCTATGGTATAATAACCTTCAGTCAAATATCATTCTCAAATTCAAATATTTTTATTCAAAATAGGATGTGACATCACTTATTGAAAGTCAAAAACTACCAGAATGAATGCCTCAGACCTGAGAAGAATGAGCGCAACAAACTCAGCGGGCTTTTTTTATCATCGAAAAAATATGTTAACAAAGTAATATAACGAAAAAGTAAAACAAAAAGTAGTACAATTAAACTTATTATTTAAAAGCCTGAGGGCGGTCACTCCATTTCCAATCTGTGTTATCATTAAGAAAGTCATTTATGTTATAGTAACCTTTGCCACACAAACGTTTTTTAACAATTCTTTTAAATAACGTAATACTTTTGTTTTGAACATTTTCTGGGATCTCATTACATAAATAAAAATAAATGGTATAAATAGAAAAGGTAAGCGAATCAAAAGTTACTATAAACGATTTTATTGACAATTCGTAAAGTCATGCACGCTTTGAGTAAGCTCCTTAATATTTAAAATTTTAAAAAGCTCATCTGTAATAAACAATAGTTAAAAAAAACTAAAAAAACACATTTTTTTATAGAAAACCGAACTAAAAATAGATAGAAATTTAAAACTAACACCAATTCCTGCCTTAAAGACGATAGATGAAAATTATATAAATTAACAAAAATCTTATTTTACAAAAAATTATATAATTTTATCAAATTAATGTATTGTCATCGGTCCTCGATAAATATCTGAAGTTTCAACGAAAACTGGCAGTTAAAAGTGGGTCAAACTCGCGCCCAAATTAGTCAGTTACAAACAAACATACATACATACAGGTGAAGCTAATAAAAAGCGTGTAAAAAAGGGATGTCCTATGGTAATTTCTTGAAAACAGACACAAACAATTATTACCTGTGCACATTTGATACAAGTGATAGTATCAATACAGGAGCGACAGAAGTCCGGACCGAACTCACAAGCGCCCGATCCGTTAGCACTTTCTAAGTACCACTCGTTACAGTATCTGAAAATTATTACTATTTTCAAGTTCCAGCCATGAAAAAAAAATACTAAAGCCATGGAGTTTATTACCCCGTAGACGCATAATATCTTTCCCAAATCAGCAGTGCCCCAGGGCACTAGATTTTTCAGATACAATAAAATCGAAAGTGCCGTACGGCACCCTACTCTCTCATCAAGTTCTGATCCTTATTTTGTTTATGATACGGCTTATTTTGCATGGTCTTATAGCTTGTTTCAATAGCTTTCAGATACATTCACTCATATCATTCTAATTATAAGAAATCTATTGCTGCACGAAAAATAATACGCATTGACAGAAGATCAGTTTCCCGGAACGGAGCTCAATATTTTTGAAAACCCAAAAATTCTGAGCGACACTACAATTGCGCTCGTCAGCATGAGACATAAGATGTTAAGTCTCATTTCCCAGTAATTTCACTAGCTACGGCGCCTTTTGGACCGAAACACAGTAATGTTTAAATAATCTAGCCGGCATCCGGTGCAAAGGAGTCTCCCACTGGTAAAAGATATGCTGACTGTACCTGCATTTCAACCTCGCGTGGAACTGTTCGGCCGGTTTCTTCTCGGGCAGTGGCGGCGGACCGCTATATGTGCACTTCTTTATCGAACCTAAAATTATAACAAGATTCATAATAACCATTCAGTTAGTTAAGGACTGTTGACGCACTTAACTTCTTAGGGCTACATTTCACCGTTAAGCTTCCAAACAAGACACCATACAGACACCAGAGTCGCCCCACCACATTAAAGGCCGAAACACATAACCGCGTTGACGTCATACTTGTTGACAGTGATTCAGTTTGTTTCTATCACTCTTGCAAACAATACGCGTAACCCGGAAGCAGTTTAAGTCAATCCCAGCATTTTCAAAGCTGTCACAGGATTCCTTCCTGTCATATTATTTTTCTGTATATATTTTGATAACCCGCTTAATAGCTCTTCAAATGATGATATACTCATTTTAAAGTAGGCGAAAAATTATTTTTCGTCTATCTTTAATGCTATGAGAAGTAGAAGTCATCGGGATTCATAGCCTTATTAAATGGCTGTATCCAGTATCTTCTCTAGCGTATGTTTAAAACAGAGTAATGTCTTCTTAATAACAAATAAGCAATAAGTTTCTTACGACGATCCATGCCAGAGACACGTCCATTCACAATAAAAAAATATTAAGAACTGGTATTTATTCAATAGAAATAAATAGTAGTTAAAAAAAAGTAAAAAACACGTTTTTTGTAGAAAGCCGAACTAAAAAATAGAAAATTTATTTTAAAATTAACATCAATTCCTGCATAGACTAAAATTATATAAAACACCAAATTCATAATTTTATCAAATCAATGTATTGTCATCGGTCAATCGCTAATAAAATGGTCACAAAATACCTTTATTTATTTACGGTGTGTGTGGATAGATGCATCTACTGTACTCAATAACTCTTGTTTTTATTTATTCATTTACATTTATTCATTTTTTTGACTTTTGTTGCATCACTTCACATAATATGTTGTAACTAAAACGATCAGTAAAAAGATAAAGCTGTAAATGTTAATTTAAAAGTGTGGCAAAGAGTTTCTTGCTACTTCTTCTCATTAGCTCAACCCTTTACGAAGTAGCAGTAGATTCAATAATAATTTTTTTTTGACATTCATAAGTGTCTGTTCCGTGACCTACATGAATAAAGTGATTTTGATTTGATTTGTTTTAAATGGAGCCTTACTTCAGTCAGAAAATTTTTCTAAGTCACGCTTAAGTCACACCTAAAGAAGTTTTACTTCAATATAATTACCAGAGTCACACTTGGAAAGTGTAGTTTTCGTGTGAGGTGATGCCTTCTCTGAAGTGATCACTCCGCCGGGACCCACTTGAGGATATGTATATTCGTGAACCTGCGAAACATTGACAATATATTTAATAGCTAAACTATAAGACATTAGGCCACGGTAGTTTCTAGGGAACGGTAGTAGTAATGTATTCCAATACTTAATACTCATATTTATAAAAATTAAAAAAAAAATTAGCATATCCTTTTATTCTATTAGAAATATATTTCTCATCTAAACAAATATAAATTAAACGAGCCATCTTCACTTACGAGGGTTAATATTCATGATGATTTATCCGTTATTAATAAAAACACAAAGGTCATTGACCGAAAATCTTTGTGCTGCGCGATCGAAGTATTTTTTATTATTAATGCCAAATAATAACTCACTGCCGATAAGTGAACGTAGGGGCAGCGATCTGGGTCCTCGTCTGTTTTATCTTCAAACTGGCTTTCGTATTTGAGAGAATCTGAAATGAATTCGATAAAAAAATTGTATTTTGCATAGACTTACATTACACATATTATCGCATAGACAAAGTGTACGAGAGAGATGAACATCTCTAACAAAAATAAAGGAAGATAAAAATTTTTATTGAAAAGTCGGAAATAGTTAGCCACGCTTGGCATTAGCTCACGCATACACTGACACATAAAAATTGGCCACGCTTTATCAGACAGCTCACAGAATTCCTTTATTTACTGTGTGTGTGGATCATGCAGCTACTGTACTTAATAACTTATGTTTTAGATTAATTTACATTAATTTTTTGACTTACTAGTGTAAGGCATTGACTATTTGACGTTTAGTATGTTGGTTGCATCACTATCTTGTTTTATATTATATTGTAATTGAAATGATTTGTAAAACGAAGAAAATGTAAATATTGATTTAAAAGTGTGTCAATGAGTTTCTTGCTACTTCTTCTCATTAGACCTTTAAGAAGTAGTCGTAGATTCAATAAGAAACAATTTTTTTTGACATTCATAAGTGTCATTTCCGTTACCTACATGTATAAAGTGATTTTGATTTGATTTGATATACAGTACGATACAAATGGTCTAGTTGACCAGCTAACGTCAGGGTAGCGGTATTCGCGCGCTTCTTAATAATTCACTCTGATAATTTTTCCCAAACACGCCAAAAGAAGTATAATAACAAAAATATTATAAAAAGTAAAATTTATAAAAATGGTGCAATTAACTTACCAAGCGGATGTCTTGGCAGAGTGATGGCCGACAATATTGGTGTTTGAATGTCATCTCGCGCTCGAATGCGACTTGCTGTCGAGTTTTCTGAGCTTGATCGAGAATCCGTAGGTAGGTTAAGACACTGCAATATTACATAACAATACAAGTAAGCTTAGAGTAGGTCGTTCCTACCAGAGAAGCGAGTGCAGGATGACCTAGGTGCGCACGAGTGTCGTATACTATTATTCCTATTAAGTTCCACATAGTTCGACTACTATAATTATTTTCAAACATTCCCGCATGCTCACGCACGCTCTTGTCAATGTGGGAAAGTAGAACTTTGCGAATGCAAATTCATGCTCAAAATAGAACTTTGCGCACGATAATAGGAAAAATATATTAAATTATCATTATGTTGCCTAGATAGAGCCTCTTTCTGTTACGCACGACAACAGGCTTATTATTACTTTAAGAGGGGACGCTAGCAGTGTTAATCCATACTAACGTATTCCCTTTTTCCTCCATGGATAATGCTTTTAGACCAGTGATTTATTGTCACTAAATCTAGGTAGGCGTTTTTTTTTATGAAAATAAGGGATGAGACGAGCAGGACGTTCAGCTAATGGTAATTGATACGCCCTGCCCATTACAATGCAGTGCCGCTCAGGATTCTTGAAAAACCCAAAAACTGTGAGCGGCAGTACAATTGCGCTCGTCACCTTAAGAAGGTGATAGAAGGAAAACATCACTACATGTACCTATCGATGATGAAATTGCAAACCGTACTGACGAGCAGAAACAAGACGAGCGCGAGGGGATGAAAAGGGATCGGGATGGGACTTCACGTTCCAGCGAGGCCCAGAGATAATGTGACAGTATAGAAACTGTTGTTATGATTTTAAAATAATTAATTATCAGCAAAGTGCGTCATGAATCAATTAGTCGATGGTACAAATAGACAATAAAAAATACTCACTTCGAATATATTGTTCTCTTCGTCGTCATCTTTCCGTACTAATTTACGTTTGTAAGAATATTGAGAAGACCACGAGCCACCCAGACCTGTGAATGAACAATTTTTTTTTTAATAAATTTATAAGTCAGAGGGATGATTGCGCTTTCGGCTTCAGCTAATGGTAAGTGCCTAGGCCTCATGCTGCTGAGATTGATATAGTGTTTGCTCTGCAAAAGAGAGCTGTTTGTGCTTTATATCAGCTTGGCTATAGACAGTCACTCAAAGTAAAATTTAAAGAAATAAATATTATGACTGTTCATTGTCAGTACATTTACGAAAAACCTCCTTTTTGCTCTTAATTGTGATTTTCATTATTATAACACAAGAAATAAGGGATTGCTCGTAACTACTCTTACGACACCCTTCCCCTATTCTTTTTACGCCTCGGGGAAGCACATGGCACAGGGTCCTTGTTTTGCGATACAAGGACCTTTCTACTAATCTCATACTAAATATGCATGGTTGTGTAAGATCAAAATTTTTAACACTTCTTATTTGATTTTACTGAATAGGTAACGTATTTTCGATATCACTTAAAAGTTTTTTGATATCTGTAATAGTTACGGAATAATCGCCTGGTGACACTCAACTATTACATCCTGTATAAATACTTCCATCTTAAAAAATATCTTCGTCTGTGGTATAGCAGATGTCCGGGCAGCTTACTTTTCATCAAGTTTGCCACTTGTACGTTTGCCCCTCCTGATATTAAAAAAAATGTTCGCTACCACTAGAAAAGCAGAACAGAAGCGTTACAGTCCTTTACATTTATGAGGACAGTTTCGTAGCTCCGATTAAATTATTTCTTGGTACAGAAAATGCTTGATGATAATGCAAGCACTGATATTAATGATACCACCATTGACGTATAATAAACAACTAGATTCAAAATCGCGTCTATAAGGCAGAGTTTTCGTTGAGCTGTGTTATGACCGCGCTTTGAATACAACGACACGCAATGACAAAGTTTTCAGTGAAAAACTGCCTACGTAGCATACATAGCAGCATAACTTAAAAAGGATGTCATATGTCAGGTAAGTGCCCCTTTAAATTTGCAAAATAGTGTTTTTTTTTAATTTTTTCTAAATAAATACATTACAATTATTAAAACAAAGTGTCCTTGATAAATCTACAAAGTTTGAATGAAATCTGGCCGTTTAAAGTGGGTTAAAATCGCGTCTAAAGGAGTCAGTTACAAACATACAAGTGAAGCTAATATAGAGCGTGTAAAAAGAGATTGACATACATAACAACATTCAAACAAAATCTAACAAGAGACTAGAGACAGTGGGTGCTAGGAATACATATGGTGAAAGAACCACTAAATATATTGTTCCGATTCTATTAAATACTCTAAACACCTTTTTTATTGATAGCATTACAGAGGCAAATTTGAAACACAAATTGAAAATATATTTTTTAAACAACATCCTGTAGATGGCTTGTAAAGTTGAACACTGAACCGGTTCCATTGTTTGCTCGGCGGATTAGTGTGTTCGTTTGCAAACAAGAATTGAAACCATTTTAATAATACGTCTGGGTTCGTGATTTTTTTTCTGTTGCTTATATTTTGTTATTTAGTATATTTAGATCCGTAGGAGAACCAAAGTTACCGACATAGCCCAAATGATTGCGAAACTGAAGTGGCAGTGGGCAGGCCACAAGGTTCGTCGGACGAATGGCCGTTGGGGCAGTAAAGTGCTCGGATGGCGACCACGTACCGGAAGACGCAGTGTTGGTAGGCCCCCCACAATGGACCAACGATCTCGTCAAGACCGCCGGAATACGTTGGATGAGGGCAGCGCAGTACCGATCGTAGTGGAAATCATTGGGGGAGGCCTTTGCCCGGTAGTGGATGATGATATTTTGTTTTTTCTATTGACATTAATTAATTATTTTGTTGTAATATCGCAATGTAGAACTTATGGCACTCCACACAAACCCAAGTGGTTAATGGGTGCTATTGTATTGTATTATCTTTTATGTTCCTTAAAATAAATAAATTAAAAAAATAGTATGTGTAGTAAGGCGAGTAAAAAAGAGGAAGAATTAAAATGGAACACTCGTGAGACAAAAAAAAGAAGAAGTAATATAAAGTTTAAGTATTTCTGGTAAACTCACCGTGTAGGAATCCAGTATACGGTAGAAGGGAAGCAAAAGAAAGCACATTAGATAAATTAGTTCACGTTTTAGCGCAAGTATCGCTAGGTGAAATAACATATGGCAATTATAGGCAAGTAATAGCAATACTAGAAAATATATAGTAATATGTAATGTTCTGCCTCCATCGCCGTAATTCCAGAGCTCTTAACAAAAACAAAAATTGTATGTTTTTTTGAGCAACACTACAATTGCGCTCGTCACCTTGAGACATAAGATATTGTCTCATTTGCCCAGTAATTTCATTAGCTACGGCGCCCTTCAGACCGAAACACACTAATGTTTGCACATTACTGCTTCACGGTAGTTATATACCTATAGATGTTTTACTGACAGTTGGAACGTGTAAAAAATTCAAAGCGCTATTTTTCACAAATAATTAACGTCATCTGGTAAATAACCCATTTGGACTGCTGTTTTGATGTTAAAGGCACCTAAAAACCGTGTGGTGAATTGGAAGATGGATAGGCCGCCATATAAGTGATGTCAGATTCATACACTTCAATTTATCAGTAAAGGTTATAAAGCAAGTTACCGTCTAAGAGTTCTTCAAGTGCTGTTCGAACTCCTTTATCGAAAGCCCGGGCATCAGCCGCGGTTTGAAAAGTCAGGCCGAATCTCTTTTCTTCCGTCAACCAATGATGGAAAGTTGGCATCACTTTGTGGTACTGGAAGTCTTTCTGTATCGTGCATTCCAAGACCACCTGAAAATATTTGGACCTTCAATAATCCTTTTCTCCAAATAAATAATTTACTTTATAACATTGAAATATATAACAATATTACTAACACGACGAGATAAAATCCCGAATAGAATGGAAATCATTCATTTACAATAGCGAGTGACAATACTAAATATAGCAACAACACATGTTAAACGTTAATCATTATAGCAAGGCTAGTGAGATAAAGTATGAAAACAAAGATTTTTTTAATGAAAATAACAAAAATTTATTATGCAATGCAGTACCGCTCCGGATTCTTGAAAAACCCAAAAATTCTGAGCGGCACTACAATTGCGTTCGTCACCTTGAGACACAAGATATTAAGTCTCATTTGCCCAGTAATTTCACTAGCTACGGCGCTCTTCAGAATGAAACACAGTAAAGCTTATATGTTCCTGCTTCACGGCAGAAATAGGCGCCGTTGTGGTACCCATAATCTAGCCGGCGTCCTGTACAAAGGAGCCTCCCACTGGTTCAAAAACGTTTGTGTAGTAAGGGTATAAACTATTTACACATTACTGATTCACGGCAGAAAAAGGCGCCGTTGTGGTACCCTTAATCTAGCCGGCATCATTTGCAAAGGAGTCTCCCACTAGTTTCAGGGGTTTAAAACATTTTCATTGATATCTTGAATATTTAAAAAAATTAATGTATTTCAAAGGTTGCCTAGCTGCCAGGCTGGGATTCGAAAATTATAAGTAACAATCTTCTTCGAACGAAAATAGTCCAAACAGGTATGAACTTCTTCACAAAATGGCGGACCACATCTTGACAACTGACGGTTTCGTACACCACAAACCACGCTATGACAGCTATCGTTGACCAACTGAGGCCATTACAGCGTAGGAGTGATAGGGACAGAGATAGCAATCGCTCGCCATCGCAATATAACTCAGTAACGGTCAGTGTGTTTACATTCTTTATCTCATCTCGCTGGCCTTAACATAAATATGTCAGTTTATAAAGGGGCTTTGACATGGGGAGAAGAACTGATAGGAAACTGTTCCCAGCACAATGTATAATTTACTCACTGAGTTATCGCTGATGCGTTTCCCATGTATATAATACTCGTATGGAAGGCTTGGTGCGGTGCCGCAAGCAGAAGTGCTCTCAACATCCCCATTATTCGCAGGTCCACCTATAACGAAAAATATTCTTATATATCAACGTTTAAAGGACTGTATTATAGCCAATGGAGACTAATTCGAATAAGCTTTTTGTATTTTAAACTAGTAGTTATCCGTTGCATTCGCAACTAAAGGTTTTATCTCAATAAAATGTTAAGGGATAACAGACTAGAGAGAGTTGTCATACTGAAATTTGCAAGCCTGTCAGCCATTAACGGCCGCTCCCATTATTCAGTCTATCTCTTACTTGAGATAAAAATCGTAACTATCGTTGACATTTCTGTCCCAATCAACTTATCGACGGAAACTCACCTTATCCGTACACGCTGTCTGTCAATGCGACGACGTATAAGTTTAGTCCAGCGATATAAGTTTGTATGGAAATTGCAATTCACGTGTCCCAATATAAAGCGATAAGAATGACTTATCGGGTATATTGGGACAGCTTCAGATTATGGACAGCTAATTATTGACAGTAGAAGGTAGTAATTTATCTCTATCTGTAGATAGTTATATTGGGAACGGCCGTAGGATGGCATAGCGATATCCCATTCTGAACGGACGCACGCCAAGAAAGGGTGGATATTATTAGGATTGTTTTATATTTATGTATTAAACTTACTTAATGTTATATTCAATAGATTTTTCTTTGTTTTAGTATTTATGGCTCGATTAGGTATACTTGGATATGAATAAATTCAATACTACTGAATGTGTAACAGATGCGCTGACATTTAACATAGCTGACATAACATATTTACGTAACATATATATACATATATATGTGAAATATCAAATCAATAACGAATATTTACTTGAAAATTTTGACAGCTCGCTATTTATCTATTTAACATTAACAATAGCTTCAAATGGCGAAGATTGGACGGTTACGGTTTACAGTTAAAACACAATAATGCTTAAACATTACTTCAGCTAAACAGCTTCACGCCAGAAAAAGGCGCCGTTGTGGTACCCATAACCTAACCCCTGGATGTATGTAGCTAATGCTAGTCCCTGGTGAAAATCATGTTTTAAGATTTCCTTACATACAGGAGAAGTGCATAAAGTGTAGTGTACCTGTGACGTAATGGCGGGCTCTCCTGCCCACCATAACTTCGGCGAGACCTCCGCCGCTAAGCGCTACCCATCCCCCCGTGCCTTCGTCCCGGCACATTACTTGCGCGCGGACACGCACCAAACACACACTGGAACAAATAAACCAATAAATACACTTATAAATCATTGTATTTTTTATTATTCTTATTCTTATGGAAAAGGAGGACAAACGAGCGTACGGGTCACCTGGTGTTAAGTGATCACTGCCGCCTTTACGTACGCGGTACGCGCTTTTTTTGAAGATACCCGTGAAGTATCGTCCCGGAAACACTGCACAAGGAAGTTCATTCCAGCTTTCACTACAGCTTTGTAGTACGTGGAAAAAAGCTCCTTGAAAACCGCACTGTGGAGGACCGCCACGTTAAATTTGACCAAATCCTTAACTATATCAGCTAATATGGTGCAACCCAGCCTTAGTATTTAACTTGTGGCGTGTCGTGCGAAGGTGGAATTCGGCATTCAGCGAATTGAATTTGTTGGATGCGATTACTAATTATGACAATAATCACGACCATTATGTTCACGAAGCATCCTTACACAAACAATTCAAGCTCTAAAGGTTGATGCATCCAATATACAATAATTTATAGTAATACAGTTTATTCTTTATTACTTTTTAGGGTCCGTAGCCAAATGGTAAAAAAAGGAATCATAGATTCGTCATGTCTGTCAGTCCGTAGGTATGTCAGTTTTTCCGAAACTATAAGAAGTATACTGTTAAAAACTTGGTGAGTAGATGTATTCAGTTAACCACACTAAGATTTTCTTACAAAAATAGAATAAAACTCTCTAAGATTTTGGAGAGCAGAGAGGTAATAGCAATACGCCTGTAGTTTCCCGGATCCGTACTGTCTCATTTCTTTGGATCGGATGGAATATGACTTCCGTGAGTCAGGGACTACGCTTTTCGAATAAGAGTGCCGGAAGAAAAGCGTTAGCACCGGCGTCGACTCAGGGGCACACATTCTAATCACGATTGGAGAAATGCCATCCGGCCCGCTCGACTTCCTGACGTCCAACGAAAACAGAGCTCGCCTAACAGTTTTCTATCTGAACTGTACGTCAGGCACCGCGGGATGGTCGGCGTCCTCCTCTCGCAGGATCGTTGTAGAACCTAACTATCTAATACTCTCTAGTGCATGATATTCTTTTTATAACTTAATACATATTATATTTTACTAGCTGACCCGATAGACGTAGTTCTGTAGATAATAAAAAAATTACTGTTTATAGGAATTTGCTAATAATATTTCAAAACATCAAGAAATATTGCGTTATAAATTTTCCCTGTAGTTATAATGAAATTGTTTCACAGTGGAACTGCCAAACCGTGCGTCACTAAATTCTCTCATAGAAAATATGTCCATACAAAACATATATTGAAAATAAAAATAATTATGGGTCCCAAATCGAAATAAAAACTATCCTATCTCTCAAGTTGGACTAAACTGCACTCCATGAAGTAATCCCCATTAAAATCCGTTCATTCGTTTTGGAGTCCATCGCGTACAAACAACGTGACACGTAATTTATAATTAAGATGTTATATTGGGCCGAAGTCCGACCTTTCTTACTTTACTTCATTCTCTTTGCTTATTCGATTATTTTCTCATCCGCGTCAATATTTAAATTCAAAATAAAATATTCTTTAACTTAACGGCCAACCTTATAATAAGGAGCTCTTATGTACGGATAAGAACTCCTTGTTATTCTACCTATAGTTAATTGACGTTTTACAAACACGATGTATAAAGCCGAGACTGGGAAATTAATTCATATTACAAGGTCACCAAGTCTCATTCGCACTTGACCGCTTTGTCTTTACAAATAACAAGTAAATTATAAGGTACTACAGAGACGTACCCTTGACTAGATACCTACGCACATACAATGAGAACATTGAAGATATTTTTGTCGTACGATAGAATATTATCGTATAAAAAAACAAAGCTGTAATATGTAACATGCCCCAAATTACACAATAATAAGCTTCGACTGCTATATCTATACATTGCCGTCACGGACTAGTAACAAAAGAAGGACTCCGCGCCGTGATATTAGCAAGTGAAGCCTTTATGCTAGTGTGTGTGCGGTTACGGGGTATACCAGTTACACAATTTATTCTCCCTGAAATAATCATATATCAACAAATACATTACAAATATTACTATACAATACAAATATTATTGTTTTTACCTTTTTCACAACGCACGACAGCATTTTTAAAACATTTTATTGCGAAGCAAACTGATCTGTCACAGACGATGGTAAATGTCATAGCGGCGGCCGACCGGCTTGTGTTAGTGTAAGTCTATGCGTGGGGCTATGTACCTATGTACGTTTACCGGCTTGTTTTGGTGCCTCACTGTTATGTAAGGTGACACGGAGTCCTTATTTTTTTACTCGTTCGTGATTGCCGTATTTCCTCCAGTTGCTTAAAATATTCTTGCTCAATAAGCAGCAATGTAAATCATTTGTTCAATACGGACGGGACGACGGTTTAGCTGATGGTAATTGTCCATTACAATTCTTGGATTAGGACTCTTAGGATTAGAAAAACCCGCAAATTCTGAGCAGCACTACAATTGCGCTCGTCACTTTGAGACAGAAGATATTGTCTCATTTGCCCAGTAATTTCACTAGCTACGGCGCCCTTCAGACCGAACCCAACGATAATGCTTACACATTACTGCTTTACGGCAGAAAAATATCATAATCTAGCCGGCATCCTGTGCAAAGGAGCCTCCCACTAATTATGAATTTTCGCAAAATAACGCCTGATTCAATAAATTTCTTGTAACCTTTAATCTAATACATATTTGATCGAAGGGTCATCTACCCTTGGACCATCTGTCAACGAGTGGATGAGGCGGTTCTGGTCGGTTGGCAGGTGGCTCTGATGACCTTAACATCAAAAATGTCCATAAGGGTGATAGCAGCTGCCGTAACATTGCTCTTACGGCCGTTCCCAATATACTATCTACAGATAGATAAAAATTACTACCTTCTACTGTCACTGACAGACAGCGTGTACGGATAAGGTGAGTTAGACAGAAAACTCAACGATAGTTACGATTTTTATCTCAAGTAGGCCACAACCGGAGATAGACTGAATATTGGGAACAGCCTTTAAACGTTCGTTTGTTTTACTAAAGTTATACTCATTTTAGTGTGTTAGGGAATAAATATCAGAATGAATTTTTAGAATGCGCGCGCACACTAACACCCAGACGTTAGTTTCTACAAATCAGCTAAATAAAAATAAAAAATCTCGCGACCTTGACATGTGCTGGATCGTCGAAATAGCCATTAAAAAAAAAAGATAAACATGAGAAGTGTATTATCACATGACAATAATGACATGAGTGGGCGTTAATTTTCTAAAATAGCAAAATCGCCATGTGAATACCTCACTTTGGAATCAGTGCCGGATTAAAAAAATGCATCCAAAGTTGCATTTCAATGTATTCTTGTTCTTTCCCGCAACACCAGAGTTATCACAGGAGTGTTGCCGGCTTTTAAGGAAGGAAGTTTCCCAGGTTTAATATGTCATAATTCATATTATCAATAACCTAATGTAAAAATAAATACAATATTTTTAAAACATTAAAGTTACAATCAGACTCCGACAAGTCCGAGTCTCAGTTGGCCGCTTTTTCTATATCTAATTTTTCAAGTTTCTTCAACTCATGCTTCCAGAGTTATAATGATGAGTCAATACATAGGTGGAAATATCTTTTTGTATTTAAATAACAATGTTTATAAATATATCCATTTAAATTACATAATATTACACATAGTCAAACACTCACTAATCGGAAGTACAAGAAAGTATACTGGCAACATTTCCATGTTCAATAGAGATGCTAATCAGTTAGCTGAAATACTTGAATTTGCTCTATTAAGATGCATAGACATGCATTTGACTGGTTTCTATGATCATTCGTAATACTAAGTTTTGCTTTCTTTCTCATGTATCTTATATCTTTAAACAAGCAATTCTTGTATTTATAATATATATAAACTGAATCGCGGAAACGGCTCTAACAAATTTTCATAAAATTTAGTAAACAGCGGATTTTGGAGGCAATAAATCGATCTAGCTAGGTTTCAATTTAAAATATGTAGTTTTATCTGTGTTTTAATGAGAAACTGCTACAATAACATTAGAATACAAAGGTAAATTTGCGACTTTATACAAGAGTGTAATAGCTCAGATGGGACATTGGGCGATCCGGAAAGCAGAAGACCCCGGTTGGAATCCAGAAGTCCTATTCGTTTATTTTTTTTTCAAGTTTTGTACATTCTTAAAAACAGTATATAGAGATATGTCAGACCTAAAACTAACTGATATAAGCTTAAGTAACATTCCAATATGGCAAATGGAGTAAAACATTAATGAATTGGTACACAGGTCACATGAAAAGTAAAAGAGGTAGACCTTTCCAAAGATGGGTGGACCAAATAAGAACTGTTGCAGGTGGCACATGGACTAGAACTGCGGGGCATAGAATTTTTGGAGGAAATTGGAGGAGGTCTTTGCCAACAATAGGCAAACAGACAAGGTTGTTGAGGGAGCTTAAATTTCATTTTAAATATAAATATTCTAGATTAAGTAAAACACTTTGTATAACTTGTCTGAATAAAGGCTTATATTATTATTATTATATTAAAACATTCCAATATAAAAAATAAACGCATGATAATCTCTTATGAAAGAAAGACAAACTCTGTAACTTACCACCATGTATAGTGTGTACAATATACACCAAAACACTCTCAATAACAATAATGGCTGTCAATAAATAGCTTTCAATTTTTAACTAAAAATAATGGCTGTCAATAAATAGCTTTCAATTTTTAACTAAAAATAATGGCTCTCAATAAATAGCTTTCAATTTTTAACTAAAAATAATGGCTCTCAATAAGTAGCTTTCAATATTTAACTAAAACTAAAATATGAATGACCATATTGGACTACTTACTCTACTACTATTTATAAGACTCTGATAAATATCTACACAGAATGTAGGAATATATTTGGCTGCTACCTGCTCTGCTTAAATGACAGCACATTAGGTCTTACTTGCTCACCACAGTTTATAAACAAAACTTGACTAAGTAAAACTACATACACTAATTGTTTTAAAACAAGTGAAAAAAGCACAATAAAATATAAATATACAAAAATGTGATCATAGTACATCATATATAGTAATTAATTATTTCAAACAATGATCTGGACATATCATTCGCAGACTGATAGCGGAACGGCAAAAGTGTGCTTAAAGACAATGTAAGCACAGTCTTTACCGAATCAAATCCAAACTGAATAAATGTTTTACATTGCTGCTTATTGACCAAGAATGTTATAATCAACTGGAGTAATTGTGGCAATGTATAGATAAAGCTGCATTTGAAGGTTATTATTGGAGTAATTTGGGAAGTTCCATATTTAGGCTTTGCATTGTCTATATGTCATTGATTAATAATAAAATATGTTCATTAATAATATAATTTTCCTTATTTATTTCTTAAATACAAAGCACAGCAGAGTTAAAATACGTTTGTATAATTATAGAAATATTGAGCACCAGAAAGCATAGTTTTGTATTTTTCCTTAATTATTGAAAATGGTAATAGTGATTATCATCCCTAAAATGCATTATTAACTATTACTAGTTAGTGGTAGAATTTAACACTCCCTTAGCAAACACATTCATAGACAAATGAACCAGATAAAACTTGAATTATTCCATTCGTAACTTAGTTGCATTTGACAATTGTGCAAAAAATACGCGGAATAATATCTGTCATGTTAAAGTGAATTAAATTTATTTCATTGTGAGATGCTTCAATCGTTTTCAATAGAGAAATTTATGCATGACTTCGTAATTCGTATTCATACATACAGTCAGTGAATGAAGTCAAGTCATTGATTCATAGGGTCATCTAGGGCGGAGCTTTATTACATTCATGTTTAGTGATAAATTCTTTATACAACGAAAGCGTTGCTACTCTTACTGCCTAATTTAATTTCTGATACAAGTTAAAGAACCAAATCTTTTAATTATCCTTTACACGAAAAATAGCAGGGCAAGGGCCCTACCTACCTAGCATAGGGCGAAACACGATACACAAAAATCACACATTTTATCAATCAACTTACTTTTCAGATGCCTCGGTCATGATTCGATACGTCGAATATCCTAATTTCTACCCGCCACCTTACAGATTTCACCATTTTTAAAACATAAATACATCAGATTCACTTCCAAAACGTTCTTAATCGGCCCTTTGTTGGGCCTCAGTGCGCCTGCGTTATTGACAGTCCGGGCGGGTATTCAATGAAACCGGCTCAAGTGCGCGACAGGTGGCGCGAGAATCCTGCTGTGTAACAAACTGCACCGGTAGGATTGGTCGATATAGTGACGTTAGCAATTTCAACCAATCAGGGCGTGGCGTTTCTACAGTAACCAATGACGTAAATTCTCAAATAGGTTCGCTGAACCGCGGGCTTTTGAAATTATTTGAAAAAATACACTATCTGCCGCGATTTCTTAAAAACTTTTACCACTCATATTGAAATTATTAATTATATTTTTTACGTACAAATAGACGTTGAATTATAATTATTTCACAGAACCGGTTTTCGTAGTAACGAGCGATATTCGGTGTAGGTCAGAACTCTGTGAGAGTCTCTCTGTTACTGAATGAAAGCCTCCGAATGGGCCCCGTTCATAGGGTGATCCATTGAAAAATATATAGGTCAAATCATTGCAGTGTGCCCCAGTTGCAGGTCAGTTGCACGATTCAGGGGCTCGGTTGCCAGGCCCCTAGGTTTATAAGTAGACGCTCTATATTAGGGTAGGTCATGAGATGCAAGCCTCTATAAACTAGGTTACCTGTTTTTCTTTGTAACTGATGACGTAGATGGTTCGTATGACGTCATGTTGCAATTTATTCATTCATTTATTGCCGCATGCAAACATTTTAAATATTTTAAATGAAGTATCTACTTATTTTAAAAATATTTCATAATATAATATTGACTGTAAATAGTTGATTATTAATATCATGTATTAAATTTTAGTGGTTTTGAAAATAATATACACAGGTAAAAATTAAACATAACATATTACATATTTTAATAATAAAAAAAACAAACATAATTACAAGACAGAAATAAGATTTCGCTATTACTAAAAATCACTAAAAAAATTGAATTGTCAGTTTAATTTTTTTTTTAAATATATTTTAGTGCTTCTCTTAAAAGAGGAATAAAAATATTAATTTCAACACCACACTTTAGCTTTCTTTGTTATCAGGTAAATGTAGGTAGGCTAATTATAATAATTATATTAATTTTTATTTATAATAACGTAACTTAACTTAAATGCTTACATGGCATAGTATTATTTAGGTCAAAATGACACTTTTGCATATCAAAGATTTTACCACCAAATAAAAAGAAAAAGAAGAAGTGGCAATAAAATCTTTGTTCCAATTTTTATCTATATTTACAGTTTCAGCCTTTTTATAAATGCTTGCGTGCAATAGTAGGTGTACGGACGTGGCACTCTTGCAAAACGCTTTTAAAAATCATAATCTGCTAAATCTACTATGTATGTACATTTTCGAGGCTTGCAAATTTTTTTACGTAACAACAGATATATTTTCACGTCAGCTGTTGAAGTGAATGCTAGAGTAACAAGACATCCGCATAGACTGGTTTTGAAACATTGTCCTAAAACAACACTTATTCTTAAAGATAAAATTATATAACGAGGTCCCGGGTTCGAATCCCAGTAGGTGCAAGCATTTATATGATGAATATGGATGTTTGTTTCCGAGTCATGGATGTTTAAATGTATTTATGCATGTTTATATGAATTTATGTATGTTTAAGTAAGTATATTGTATTAAATATATCATTGTCTTGTAACCCATAACACAGTCTATATAATATGCTTAACGTGGGGCAAGATAATTTGTGTAAAAAGTGTGTCAATATTATTATTATTATAACAAATTGCCTGAGACCTTGAAAATACTGTCAAAGAAAATGTTTATACCAAGACTGTAAGTGGCTGCTTGAAAATAATTTTATACTATTATTGAATATTTAACTAAGTATTAATTTTTTGCGTTCTTTTAATATTATAAGCTAGATAGAGGACATATTGTAATACATACATACCCTATTCCAAAGCAAAATTAATAATTTTATTTCATACATTATATTTTAAGCAATGTATGGAAAGTGATATACCAAAATTAACCAATCGTCTTGAGATAGTCGCGGAAGCTAAAAAAAAGAAAACGAAGTAGTTAACCATAAAAAAATCTCAAAAGAGTAACGTGTGCAATGGATGAATCGATTCGCATATACTGTTAATAAGTAAAGATATCAAGTAATTATGAGGATTCGAGGATTAAGCATTTTAAAATTTTATTATTGTAGATATTATTATAAGAATCACGAAGCGGTGGTACTTTAGGTTGCGGCTTCAGTGTGCTTAAAAAAAACACAATCACTTTAAAAAAACAAATTGTTTAGATTTGAAAGACCGACTTGCGACATCTCATGTCAATTTCTTAATATGCAATAATTGGAGTTAAGCAGGTTATCAACTGTAAAGTAGATCCTGTAGATGAAGCCGTAACCTGAGTGTTGAAAAAAGCACACAAAGATTTACGATCCACGCGTCACTCGAACGGTTGACTCAGTTGGTAAAAGCGCTCGGACGGAAAGCGCGGGTGCGAGACAAATCACGTCGTATACATGAATAACACCATAATAAGCTTCAACTTCTATATCTATACATTGCAGCATTCACTCTTGTTGTTGAAAATATTCGTGGCTATTGACCACGAAGTAATTGAGCAGCAATGTAATTACATTTCAGTAGATTCGGACCACCTTTAAACTGTATGTAGTGTATATCTGAAACTGAACTTTTTAAGCATAATAAAATTTTACCGGTGCGTGTATGAACAGTTGAAATATTCAATTTTAAAAGAAAACTCTTTAGGCACGCGGACCGTCACCCGGGGCCGTATATGCACTCCAAGAGCGCTCAATAGATATGGCAAACGCATTAATGAATTACCCACTGATGTACGGGACCATATAAATCCTCGTAATATTAAGAAGAAACTGAAATCCTACTTTTTAAGTCAAATATAATAATTTATACAGAAATATTTTTAACAGGCGCTAACGTTCTGTAGGTAACGAACCTAGATTTAACTCTTTGTTAGCATATATTACAAACTGATGTGGTTTTCTGATGCTAGCTGTATTTTCCTTCTGTAAACTTTTATGTAAACAAATAAAATTAAATAAACCATTGTTGCACTGATAAGCTTTCGCGGCCATCATGGTTTTATACAATGACTAGCTAATACCCCGCAACGTCGTTCGCGTACGTATTTTTACAAATTAGTGGACTGTTAGTAGGGATCCCTAATTATTTGAAAATGTTATATAGCCTATAACGCTCGGGGATAATGTAGCTTCCCAGGAGTGAAAGAATTATTCAAATCGGTTCAGTAGTTGCGGAGCCTACTCAATGCAAACAAACAAATAATCAAATCTTTTCTCTTTATAATATTAGTATAGATAAATTCGTTTTGCGCCATTTCCAAAACCATGATTTCTTTTTCTTTCCACAGGGTTTCTGTTGGCCTGAGTATATCGCTCCCTCGAGAAATCCTAAAAATATCAGGATAAAATAAGTAGTCATGCAAAATTTCATGATGATTAGTTGGCTATTTAAGGCGTGGAAGCGTAACAGGCCGTGTTGTTGAGTGGACGTGCGTTGCATTGCTCGAGCTTTGCACTGTGGTTCAGTAATCAGTTCACTGTGTACGTAATGTTATCTAAGATGCTGGCCCAATTCATGAGATATGGCGGGCCGGGTAATTATATAGTAATGAATTCCTAACGTTTATGTAACGTAACGTATCACCCAGATTTTTACTACCAATTTTACGGACACAGTAAAATGAAGTTGGAAAAAGTATTCTGTATAAGTCGTGTGGTGATAAAGTGAAATATCAAGGACCATATTAGATTATTAAGGGAAGTAGACCCCGATGCGTAGCCTAACTTTGTTGCCAATGAACTAAAAATAAACTTGTTTGACCATGTTGATGTAACACGAATTTCGAATCGAGTACGTATGAAAAAAGAACTTGTAGAATTTCAGATGAAAATGAGTGCGGAACTTGAAATACGCAACTCCATTCAACAAATAGAATAATTAAAAGTGACGACTCCTCAAAAGAGGAATTCTTCCTCATAATCTGCGACTCCGCTATCACTGCAATCTACTCCTGCAAATGTAACACGGAGTTCGATTACCCCGACCAACCGTAATAACGTGCATAAGAGAGCAGACTTATCATCATAGTCGAAATCGCTTCCGCCTGTGGCAATACCACCGCCTGTAAAAGCGTATACGCCTACCTATCGCGATATTATCGTTTTCGAAACGGCCCGACCGCAGCAAACAAGAAGCGCACAATGGCACATGTGAGTAAATCGCGGGTCAATCTAGCGAAGCAGCTTACGCTGCGCCTGCCGTGATGTGTCGAGTCATTATGTAACAATGACATTCATTCATTTATGGTTGTAATGAATAAAAATAAATTGAGCAAATTGAGAAATATGCCAGGAACAGTGTTAAAGTAGCGGACTCACATTCTTCCCTACATACGAGTATATATTTTTCTCGTGCCCAGAAATCGGTCTTTTGGCTAATATTTTTCAACACATTGCGGACATGCGGTGAGGAATGCATAACCGTCGACAGCTGAAACAGAGAAACGAAACATCCAACAAAGAAAAAAAATTCTATTGCAAATGACATTTATTACTTAAGTGTGTTTGATCATTATTTCCTTAATGCGTGCAGAAGAAGAATCAATTATGGAAGAGAAAAAAAAATAAGATAAGCAACAAAATTATTAAAACTTTCGTGAGTTATAATTTAATTATGACTCATTAATAAATAAATTAAAAAATAAGATTTTAAAATAAAAAAATAGAAACTTTATTCAATTAGGCTTAAACTAATCGCTTTAGAATCGTCACTATAAATATTTCTTTTAAATTACTGAATCTAACTTAATGTTTCGGATAAAGTAGAGCTCTTGAAAAGAACATACAAGAAACACAACCGCCACTCTTTTCAATCAATAGAGTATTTTACAATCGCTGTAATATACAAAATAAATTAGTTTGAAGGGGTATGCAATGTATCCAATATATGAGTAAAATAAAATTAATAATTAATTAAATTAAAGTGATTAATTAACTAATATTTTATAAAGTTATTAAAATTAATTAAATTATTAGACAAAATTCTATAAACTTAAGTAGTAGTGCTGCGCATCAAAATATTATTTCAACCATTTTGTATAGAGCATGTCGCACTAGAACGGTGCTGCACTGCGCGTCGCTGAGCGTCGCGGCAGAGTTGCCTCCGAGAGAATATTTTGACGCACAGCGCCGCGACGCGCAGTGCAGCGACGCTCAGTGCGACACAGCAGGCGGCGCGTCGCTTCAGTATGCATACTGTTAATTGTTAAATTTATAGAATTTTGTCTTATAATTTAATTAATTTTAATAACTAAATAAAAATAATTTAATTATTAATTTTATTACTTTAATTTAATAAAATAATAATTTTATTATATATTCATTTATTTTTTATGCATACCCTTACAAACTAATTTATTTTGTATATTACAGCCATTGTAAAATACTCTATTGATTGAAAAGAGTGGCGGTTGTGTTTCTTGTATGTTCTTTTCAAGAGCTCTACTTTATCCGAAACATTAAGTTAGATTCAGTAATTTAAAAGAAATATTTATAGTGACGGTTCAAAAGCGATTAGTTTAAGCCTAATTCAATAAAGTTTTTTTTTATAACTTTGAAATCTTATCTTTTTTCTCATCCATTAATAGGTGCTTCTTCTGCACACACTAAAGAAATAATGAACTAATCCTCGTCACTATCGCTCATCTTGTAATGTTGCTCACACGGAAACTGCTATAGAAATGATGCGAGCTGACGCTTACTGCAGTTGTAGTGCGGTAGGTACCGTCTAGCGACGTGAAGCGACGCTGTAATGCGTTCCGACCTTTAATTGTAAAAGCATTATGCGTTCCATAGATGCTGTGAGAAAAATTTGTAAAAACGCTGATATTATCGCTCTTTAGGAGACATGGCTTCTTCAGAACATCCTCGACTTTGTACATCAGATAGATGATAATTTTGCATCATTCACGAATCATCCATGGACTCAGCTGGGATATTGCGTGGACGTCCCTACGGAGGTTTAACTATCATGTGGCGTAAGTCTCTTTTTAATAATGTAACTGTAGTGGATTGTGAGAGTGATAGGTTGGACTATGTCAAAATTAGTTCTGTGGACCGTCATTGATATAGAAGATAATTTGCCAGAGTTCACGGATATTCTTAGTAGGATGAGTGCAGAGATTGAACAGTGTGCGATTGAGACCCTATTTATGCTGGGTGACTACAATGCGCACCCCTCAACTAGATTCGGCAGAAAGATATTGTCAATTTGTGAGGAACACACTTGGGTTTGTGAGGATATAGATGCAATAGGACCAGACTCGGGAAAAGTTCCTTTCCTTAGTAAGTCTCATGGAATGCAAATGGCCGCCTGAGAAATAGGAAGTCCACGAGAAAGGCTGCATTACTTTTTTTTACATTTTTTATCCGCAAGTTTTGTATTATTTATTCAATTTTAAGTGATCATATTATATTCATCGCATAATTTGTGAATATTTACATTTTCTTTAAATGATGTAAATTGATGGAGCAGAGTCTGGATGGTCCTTTGCGCCTTAACTATGTTTTGACTTTTGACACTTAACAACGACATAGCACAGATAATATTTAGTATTTCAAGGTTTGCACATTATTCATTCACTCTAATATCGTAAAAAAAACAAAATAGTAGTGTATGTTGTTGCGATATGTTTGGAGTATTATCGTATCGTTCCGAATGTATCGTTGTCGATTTTGCGAGTAGACCTCCAAGTTTTTGATCTTGTTAATTATAATATATTATGGAGAAAAATGCGTGACTCAAACGTCCATAGCGGTATTGTCGGGCTGATGAGATGGAGTGGCATAAGATTCAAACGAACATCGTGCATTCGGGCGACACAGCCTCTAGTGAGTTAGGGGGGGGGGGGGCTAACCTCTCCGGACCTGTTCAATCTTTACGTTAATGACTTTATTGGTGAGCTAAATAGTACTGGCTTTCTCTCTCTCTAGTCGTACTCTCATGACTGAGGATCGTGGTCATCGACTAGTGGTCCACACTTGACTTGGATTATAATATTATATACGCAAATCAGAAATAGTGATCTTTAGATCTGGTAAAGGTCCGAAAAGGATACCTCCAGTTTTATTAGATGGGACACCAGTTCAGGTTGTGCAATAGTTCTTGTATCTCGGACACAAGTTGACGGGGTCCCTGAGCGACGACTTTGACACAGAACCAGAGCGAAGGTCACTGGCAATACGGTGCAATATGCTCGCTCGTCGATTTTCTCGGTGAATCTCTCCCTGAGGATTTTAAAGTTACCTACTATGTTTAAAGCGTAATGTATTATACTTCAGCTCAGCGTATCCCCTGACAATGTTTTTTACAAACACTGGCTAAGGTTACAACAGACTAAAATAACTACTAACGTAAAATGACTATTCAGTATTTTAAATGACCTTAATTTTATATTAGATAATTAATTATTCTGACTCATATTATGTAATCAAGTTTCATTTGGGTCCACGACCTGCAATAAAATGATTTTATTATTAATATTATAATTATTATTAGTTATAACTTTGTCTTAAGTTGCCTTTCGTTATCGAAGCCATGATTGGGGCGAAGCGTGTCGTGATATCCGCAATCGTGTACTTAACTATTCGTTATAAAGTTAAATATTGTTTACTAATTAATATATCTAAACAGACGGACATTCAAATTCAATACAGTGCGGTGGCAGGCCATGCGACTCACCCGTGCTACAATAAGTACTGTTATTATCAGTTTAAATGTCTTTTGTTGCCTGTTGTCCATAATACATACTTTTAGCGTTTTGTATTCATAACTTGATATTAATTATTGTAGGTGATAATAGTATTTTTCAAACATGCCGGACAAACTCTGTGGTTTTTGGCCTGTTATATATTAATAAATTCTAATTCTATTTGTCAGAATAAATAAATAATAATAATAAAATGGGCGGCGGTGATCACTTAATATCGGGTAACCTTATTAGTTAAAACAATTATTCGCTATTGTAATATAAGTTATGGGATAGACACATTTTCATAACTCAATTCAAAGTAAAATCATGTTATTCATGTAGGTCAAAGAAAAGAAACATATTAAGAATGTCAGAAGCTTTTTTTCCTTTTTACATTTACCGCCACTTCGGAAAAGGTTGAGCTTTAATAAGAAGAAGTGGCAAGATAGGTCTTCAATGGTCGTTTTTATTTATCTATTTTTCCATTCGACGATTCTATTTTATTCTTATTAATATTTTACACGCACTTTCCGTGCTCTTTTATAATTGTTGGACCACATTAAGTCCATCATTTATGTTGCCAGGAGTCACCACTATACCCGAACTCATTTTTATTAATTATTATTTGTATAGGCCTTGGCCCATCATATATATGCACGACACGCCACAAGTTAGAATATCATCCTCACCATGTGGATGTGTGGCGATCCTCCAGAGTGCGGTTTTCAATAAATTTTAACCACGTACAACCAAGCTGTGGAATGAGCTTCCTTGTGGGGTTTTTCCAGGACGATACGACATGGGTACCATCAAAACGCGTACACCTTTCTTAAAGGCCGGCAATGCTCCTGTGATACTCTGGTGTTACAAGAGAATGTGGGCGGAGGTGATCACCTAACATCAGGTGACCTGTACGCCCGTTCGTCCTCCTCTTCTATAAAATGTTACACCAAAGTGGGCGTACTCGAGCCAGTTTCAAACAATGTGTAAAGTTGACGTGCCACATTTTCTGTTAAAATTTTGCTAATAATTGAAACTAAAATACCGGGTTGCGTAGTAAAACTTTGTAAAAAGAATACTACAAGAAATAAGAAAGACAGTGGGATCACATATCATCAGTTAGTATTTTATATTTTATTAATTTCAATATAAAATACGAAGCGTATGTTACAAAATTTGAAAGATGCCACGCACACATGCATGATGCATCTATTACAAGTTAGGATATCATCCCCACCATGCGGATGTGTGGCGGTCCTCTACAGTGCGATTTACAAGGAGCTTTCTAGCACGTACTACAAAGCTGTGGAATGAACTTCCTAGTGCGGTGTTTCCGGTACGACATGGGTTTATTCCATAAAAAAAAAATGTTGCCCTAATAAAAAAGCTAGAGTTCTTAGGTAGTGCAGTATCTAGTTGGAGCGCAGCGGAGACGAATCCTTAATCCAAGTCGGAATATAAAAAAATATGCTCTTAAATGACTGAGACACCTTGTTATACACAATTTATTATGATGTATTACACTCTAAGCCTGAGTTTTATTTCATCACACACCAATGAGAATCTATTCCATAATTCATTAATAAATCATTATATATTTTAACAATATATTATCTGTAAATACTATAAAAATAATATATTCCTTTTTTAATTTCACTTACATGACATTACGGTGCGTCCATTAATTACGTGAAGTGTTCAAGGGGGGGAATCGAAGCTAAATCTTTCTAAATCTCACTTATGCGGAATGGGGGGGAAAAAAGCTGTAAAATATGTACGGGTCTCTATTGATTGAACTAAATTAATATTATCTTAATTTTTGTTTAATATTCATGATTGTGATTTTAAATTACTGTAATATTCACAAATACTCAATAAAAGTAATAGAACAGCCAAAACATAAATTTTTAAGAATATCGCGTGAGATTAGAGGATGCCGGGGGAGAAAGTTGAAGAAAATTTTACGATATCTCACCGAGGGCTTATCAAAAAATTCTCAAAAATGCCGCAAGTAATTAATGGACGCCGTCTTATACATACAAAATACTCTAACATTAAACATATATTATTTAATATATTTTAATGCAAATCAAATTCAGTTTCAGTCTTAGTAGCTTGAGCAATGGCTGCCTTCTTCAAATCTTCACTCTGCAGTGATATCTGATTTATCAAACTCTGAAACGAGAAATTATTGAGGTGATTTGAAAGTTGATGAAACGACAAAGCGACAGTAAAAAGAGACACACATAATTGATAAGACGTTGGAGAAAATGAGATAGGAATACAGCGTTTTAGTACCAGGCGATCATAGTTTAAATAAAATTATTAAGTATATTTGAGGGTAAACTTAAAAGATCCAAATCTATTTAGAGCGTTAAGGAGTAACAAATATACAGAGAAACGAGTAAATAATAAAACTTTCGCCTAAATAATATGAGTGTGATTTTTGATTAAAAACGTCAAAAAACCTCCGTCTGAATAGATCTTGATCAGAAAATAAGGACAGAGTTATCGCCTCATCCGAGCACTTACGTTATTGCATCAAGATAGATAGTAATGCGTGTACAGTCAGCAAATTAAGCTATTTATAAAAGATTTTATAGAAGACAAAAAAATTTGCGAACAGTGTAGCAAAATTATCTTTACTTTGGATATAATGTTTATTAATTCCAACTTGGATCTTAGACTAAATTGGGAGGAGGTGATCACCAATTATTTAGCGATCCCTGTAATAAACACTATATTACCCAAAGACTTGCCGGTAAGAAAAGTCGTGATAAAGTATTTTTATTATTTATTTCATTTATTACAAAATAAAGCAGGTACTTAATATATCATTAAGGTGGTCTGCAGCTTTCGACGGGTCATACCAGCCACAGCTCTCATACATCATCATTTTGTTTATGTTTGTGGAGTTACCCCATAGCAAGATACCACACCTAAATAATAGATGGTATGTAGCCATGATGGGCAATCATTGCAGCTTCTTTTGATGTAGTCTTTTAGGAAGACACTTATCAATTAGTAATTCCTTCAGTTATAGAGACATACAAACAGTTGTTTGACTGTTTGTATATTTATAAACTGTAGATATTTTGTCAGAAAAATATTTACAATTTTTAATAAAATAGAAATCACAGACTGAGCCTAAAGATTTATGCATCTCTACAATAAAACATTGAATAAAACAAAGTTTATTTTTTATTTTTATTAACTACGGTTGGTAGGTACACGAGTAACAGACACACAGACAAGATTACTTTCATATTAATAATTATAATAACAGCATTAAAACACAAAACAGTTTAGTATTAATATATTATAATGATTATGTACAAAATAATAAATATAAAATTGTTGATATTAATATAAATAATAAATCCTTTTTAATTTTTTTTATGTTAAGAGCATACATTCAAAATAGATGGAAACTTCACTACAATTTGAAACTAGTGCGCAAAGGTAGCTCTTATCTACGTAAGCACTCAATATTATTAATTCAACTTGTGGTTTCATTTTTTATGGAAAAGGGGGACAAACGATCGTACGGGTCACCTGGTGCTAAGTGATCACCGTCGCCCACATTCTCTTGCAACATCAGAGGAAAACAGGAGCGTTGCCGGCCTTTAAGGAAGGTATACGCGCTTTTTTTAAAGTTACACATGTCGTATCGTCCCGGAAACACCGCACTAGGAAGCTCATTCAAAAGCTTTGCGTATGTGTCAAAGTCAAAGTACTTTATTTGCCAGAAACATACACAAGTAAAGTTGTTACAAGTTTAAGAGCAGGCACATGTTTCGTCTTGACAGAAAGGCAAATATTTTTGCGGTTTCGCTTCACAATTTTATAAACCTAACACAATCAATCTGCTACATTTAATTTGACAGACCCTACAATATACAATTACAATAATTATAGAATTAATTCTAAGAGATAATGTAGTAAAAATAATCACAAAAAAAATATAATATTATTGTAGTAAAAATAGTATTGGTGGCAGTTACCACTTCGTTTGATAGTACTCGTTAATTGAGTAAAAACAATATTTTTTTAATAGTGTTAATAAATTATATTTAAATCTATTGAACACTGTCTCCTCTCTTTTTTCTTTTGGTAATTAAAGTAGTTCTAATGTGGGGTACTCGAAGTCTAGTAGGATCACGCGATGGAAACAAAGAATAGTCGCCCAGCCGAGTGAATAAATTAAAAATTTTCTTAACAATTAAACTAGCCTACAATACATAAATTTCGGTAAAGGTCAGTATGTTTAAATTTAAAAATAGTGGTCTGCAGCTTTCGACGGGTCATACCAGCCACAGCTCTCATACATCTCTTTTGAGCCAGTAATATTTTGTTTACGTTTGTGGAGTTACCCCATAGCAAGATACCACACCTAATTATAGATGGTATGTAGCCATGATGGGCAATGATTGCAGCTTCTTTTGATGTAGTCTTTCTGGTTCGCTAAGAGCAAAGACAAATTTATGTATCTTTTAACCAGTGATTCTATATGAGCCTTCCAGTCTAAATTTTTATCTATATTGACACCAAACAATTTTACCTTGACAACTCTTAAACATAGTATGATTCGTATTTCTGTTACTAAATTGGATTATATTGATTGTTTTTGATGGCGATTTTACAGTTTGTGTTTCATTCGCATTTGCCACTTCTTTACTTCCTACCTTCATTGCTTATTGTGTAAATATCGGCGACAATGGTAAATCATACAAATTACTGGAAAAAGGAAGCACCAAATAGCTCATGCTATGAGATTTACATTGTTATGGTTCAATGGAAAATGTTTTTTGATCTTGCATTAGAGACATGTACTTGTTCCAAAAATGTTAATGGATTTACAGCGGCATAAAACCTCTTTAAATTGAAAATACTCTGTTTAGTCTCATATAATTTGCAGTAGGTACTAACTGAACTTTGTAGGGAGAATTCATTATGTGTGGTAATATTATGATGCACGTGTGTGTTATAGTTCGGTTTATAGTCCTAAGAATGATGTAATAAGGCTCACTTTACGAGCAAGTGTGTTGAAACAGTACATTGTGAAACAAGTGAAGTATATCGGTCATCACGCTCGAGACGATAAGGGAGCCGAGAGTGTCATGATAAATTCACAGGCGTTTTTGAACACAATAACCATTTTTTAACCTTTATTTTTTACGAAAAATAATGGCTTATTTACGAAGCGATTTTAAGCAATACATTATACAGCATTAATCCTAATCCAATTTAGTACCTTAAAATATATTGTGCATTTAATATCGATCAATATGACCCATGCAGACAGCATGTTATTTAAATGATATTTTCAAAGATATTACAGATTTAAAATGGAGGTAAAAAGCGGTTGCGGTGGTAACGACCGGGAAAGCATTAGAACGAGTATCATCAAGTTTATAAAATATTGTAGTACACGACATAGAAAATTTATTTTTGTACGTTATCGTGGGTTATTGTTGAGATATAAATAACGGAACACTCGGAAATACATTATATTTGTTTAATGATTACTATTAACTTTTGAAAAAAACGAATTCTATCCAATAACTACAAGAACTAGCTCTTTTTAAAAAGATTTGATTAGAATAACGTTTTAACCGGACAGATTAAAAATATTGTGCCTTCTAGATAAAATATATGTTGCTGTAGAAGTACTAAGGCAACATAATCAGTGTGACATTAAACACTAAAGGAAGGTTCAATGTATTTCTGAGAAAAATGTATTTCGGCTCTGGGAATATATTGATAAGAAAAGTCGAAACAAAGTTAGCAAAAACATTAGTGAGAAATAGATATAAAATAAGGGCAGTTTTTTGAACGAATGCTCATAGCAGCTCCTGTTGTTTAAAAGCCTTTATGGAAGTTTTACTTCTTTTGGCTCGTTAAGAAAAAAAATATCAAGTGAATTTAACGACGCCCTGCCGTTAGCTGGCAAAAAATAATTTCTCTCAAATTGTATAAAAATGATTTAATGATATTTAATTACACGTTATTTAAGTAAATTATGTGGTATATTTAGTAATATTTTTATTGGTTGTATTTAATTGGTACCTTCTTTATTACAACCACGGACTAGTAAAAAAATAAGGACTCCGTGTCACCTTACATAACAGTGTAGCACCAAAACAAGCCGATTAACGTGTAAATACTACTACAGGCCGATAGGCGGCCATTATGACAATTGTCATCGTCTGTGACAGATCAGTTTGCATCTCCATAAAATATTTTAAAAATGCCGGCGTGCGTTGTGAATATTTGTAAAAACGATACTATATAAGTATTTGTGGCCATATATGATTATTTAAGGGAGAAAAAATTGTGTAACTACATAGTATCCTCCGTAACCGCACGCACACTAGCATAACGGTGCTTCACTTGTTTATGTCACGGCGCGGAGTCCTCCTTTTTTTACTCGTCCGTGATTACAACATTATTTTTGTACAAACGTAAAATAGCACGAGGATATTTTTTTTATATTACGCCAAAGAAGAATAACATCTTGCGTGTGTACATAAGGACACACAAACTTTTTTTTAATCCAGATAAAGATATGGCGGATTAGAGGTGATTTTAAATAATCTGAGTTACAGCTTGGCTAGAAATTCTTCTGTATTGCCGTTGATAGCTGGAGAGATGCCCTACAGAAGAGATATATTTATTTTATGGATTACGGTAAAACACGTTAAGTCCCCAGGGACTTGGGCCTGCCCAAGGGTGACGTAAGGTACCACAACGGCGCCTATTTCTGCCGTGAAGCAGTATGTCTTAAGGTGACGACATTTTTTAAGAATCCTGAGCCGCACTGCATTGTAATGGGTAGGGCGTATCGAATACCATCAGCTGAACGTCCTGCTCCTCTCAACCCTTATTTTCATAAAAAGAAGAGAAGAATAAAGGAGTCGCCTTTTACGACACCCTTGGCGGCACTACAGTTATTGCGCTCGTCCCCTTGAGACATATGATGTTAAGTCTCATTTGCCCAGTAATATCACTAGCTATTGGACCAGACCAAAATAAAATAATGCCTACAAATTACTACCGTGAAGGCAGAATAATATCATAATCTAGCCGGCATCTTGTGCAATAGAGCCTCCCACTGGTAAATGGCCTAAGTCACCTTTTACGACACTTTTGGGCCTGGGACTTCCCTGTTCTTCTTATGCCATAGGGAAGCACAGGGCAGAATGCAATGTCGTGCGTTGGTGGAATTCGGAATTTGGGATATTTCCCGTGATAAATGCAATAAAATACATACAATAATACATCTCTACGCAATGTCAAGAGACTGTAAAAATGTCGAAAAATTTGAGGTTAACAGTTAACCTCTATTTTGAGGAATGAACGCACACTAATACAAAGTGACATAAATGTCGCAATAAAGCTTGTAACAATAAACAAAGTAATAATCCTGGCCTGTTTTCATTGGTTGTCCAGCAGCAACTCTTTTTTTATGAAAATAAGGGAACGAAACGAGCAGGACGTTCAGCTCATGGTAATTCATACGCCCTGCCCATTACAATGCAGTGCCGCTCAGGAATTTTGAAAAACCCAAAAATTCTGAGCGGCACTACAATTGCGCTCGTCACCTTGAGACATAAAATGTTAAGTCTCATTTGCCCAGTAATTTCACTAGCTACGGCGCCCTTCAGACCGAAACACAGTAATGTTAACACATACTCTATCCAGACGTATAAATTATTTAAAATTAATAGTTACTTCCAAGTTACTGCGAATTAAGACATTTGACAAAAGATTAAAATACTTACAATATGTTCCAGTCCTTGCTTGTTTGGTCGACTTTGGGAATAAACAAGTGATATTTTAGTATTCTGCACCGCAATTGGACTCTTCTTCGCTATTGTCTCTGCTATCTCCATAACGTGTTGAAGACCACTGGAATTTAAAACATAGAGTGAAAAATTAAAACCACAACACATCCTTACTAACCTTCGGTTAACAATATAATTCAAATTTAACAATTTGTTATTTTTGAAATTATACTTCTTTACGGACTAGTAAAAAAAGGACTCCGCGCCGTGATATTAGCAAATGAAGCACCTTTATGCTTGTGTGTGTGCGGTTACGGGGTATACCAGTTACACAATTTTTTCTTCCTTAATTAATCATATATCCACAAATACTTTTATAGTATTGTTTTTACATTTTTTCACAACGCACGACGGCATTTTTGAAAATATTTTATTGCGACACAAACGGTCTGTCACAGACGATGGCAAATCTTATAATGGCGGCCGATCGGCTTATATTAGTGTAAGTTCGTGGGGCTGTGTATTTACACGTTTACCGGCTTGTTTAGGTGCCTCACTGTTATGTAAGGTGACACGGAGTCCTTCTTATTTTACTAGTCCGGGACACGATATGAAAAATGATGAGAGTGAAAATTTAAGATGCGCGCGCATCACTGTAACACAAAAGTAACAAGGTGAAGTTGGTTAGTACAATTTTCTGACGTTTGCGACATTCGTTATTTTTTTTTGTTTCTTCGTTCATTATTAGGATAGGCAAAGGGTTTAGTCGTATTCGTTATTTAATAATTAATTGTCAAAGCCATCGTTGCAAGATTTTTACAATATTGTTATTTCTACAAACATAGAATAGCACGAGGAATAAATAATTTTAATGATTTTTGCTTTGTTACGCCAATGAAGTATAACTTCTTGCGTGGATACATAAGTACACACTCAGTTTTTTATTTAAGCTATCTTCTGGTATTCAAATAAAAACATTTTTAAGAAAAATATTATTTAAAATCATTTATTGAACGGCAAAAACTACGACCCATTCGAAATAGTGTGCCTCAGATCTTTGAAGAACGGTCGCAAAAAAACTTAGCGGGCTTTTTTTTCTTAATTGAGTTACAATTTAATATCTGATATCAAACAATATTTTTTATAAAATTAAATAGCTTATGGCGTTCGCTTCATTCCCAATCTGTGGTATCATTAAGAAAATCATTTATGTTATAGTAACCTTTACCACACAAACGTTTTTCAACAATTCTTTTGAATTCGGTAACATTATCGGTAAGATTTTCTGGGATCATGTTGTAAAAGCATATACATCGCACAATAAAATACTTACTAACTCGACTTAACCGAGTAGTAGGCATTAGAAGTTTATGTTTTTTTCTCTTGTGAATATTGTGACTGTCGCAGTTTCTAGCCAATACGTTAATGTGCTTATAAACATATAGAACATTATCAAGAATATATTGAGAAGCAACAGTCAAAATGTTAATTTCACTAAATTTTTCTCTTAATGATTCTTTAGGACCTAGGTTATAAATAGCGCGAATAGCCCTCTTCTGCAGCACAAAGATGGTATTAATATGGGCTGCACTGCCCCATAACAATATACCATATGATATAATACTATGAAACTTATATCTTTAAACAAGCAATCTGAATCTCGGAAACAGCTCCAACAATTTTAATGAAATTTAGTATACAGGTAGTTTCGGGGGCGAGAAATCGATATAGCTAGGTTTCAATTTTAAAAAATGTAGTTTTATCCGTGTTCTAATGAGAAACAGCTACAATAACATTAGAATACAAAGGTAAATTTCGCCACTATATACAAGACTATATTAGCTCAGATGGATGGGTGATCCGGAAAGCAGAAAACCCCGGTTCGAATCCAAATGTTCTATTAGTTAATTCTGTCCATTTTTTATTACCACGTATGCTGCAGAATTAAGCCTATTCGCCAATCCTTCAATATGGGGGCCCCCAATGTAATACAAACCTTTCTTTATCAGGAAACACCTTGCTAACTAAGCCGATTTCAAGCGCTTCTTTGCTAAGCAATTTTCTTGCTGTGAAGCAAAGTTCTCTTGCAACAGACGTATTACCGACCACCTGAAAATAAAATCATCTATATAAAAATATGTTTTATTTAAACGAAAACAGGGTAAAAAGTATAGACACCGTAGATGAAGCCACAACCGGAGAGTCAAACAAGACATACAAGATCTATCAATGATACGGTACTCAAGCGGTAGGCTCAGTTGGAAGAGCGCTCGCACGGAACGCGAGAGGGTTTGAGTCCCGTATCGTTCATAAATTTTGTTTTCAAATTTTATTTATGTAATTAATTCCACGTGTGAGGTTTATTACTTTAAGAAAATAAACAAATTGTTCTGAATATTGTTACCTCTTAACAGTCAGATACAGATATTTTTCAGCAATATTTTCGCTTGAACTCAATCGTAAGAACTTATTACATCATCATAATAACAGCAAGATGACGTTTCTTTGGGGGGAGGCCTTTGTCCAGCACCACTGCTGGACAAAGGCCTCCCCCAAAGATCGCCATGACGATCGGTCCTGCGCTGCCGTCATCCAACTTACTCCGGCGATCTTTACCAGATCATCGGTCTTACCAACTTAGCGTAGCTTACCAATACTACAACTTCCGGTACGTGGTCGCCATTCGAGGACTTTACTGCCCCAACGGCCATCTGTCCGTCGAGCTATATGACCTGCCCACTGCCACTTCAGTTTCGCAACCGATCTAGCCCAGCTATGTAGATGACTTTGCTTCTCTTGCGGATCTCCTCATTTCTGATTCGATCTTGCAGGTAATAGAACTTATTTTTATTATAATATATAATATAATAATATTATAATATAATAATATTAGAATATAATAAGAAGACGTTTATATATTTATCTAGACCCATGCTTTAAATCCTCTATTAAAGAATCTAAAACAGTTAGCTTATTGCCAACATTAAAACACCCAATGTTCTAATAACCATTACATCATCCAAACGAGTGTTGTAATGTTGTACTGAATTTCATAACAACACTCCTATGTTTTTTTTTATCCCTTCATGCGATAAGAGTTTCAATAGACAGCCACATTCCAATTGCTCGATGCGTGGTATCTGTATGAATTTAAAAAAAGAACTATTTCGTTTAGGCGCGTTTCACACTAAGAACATACAGAACGTCGCACGCCGTAAAAAAAGTAGGTTATTCGAATTATATATATTATTCGATATTTTTATCGTTTTATTGACAAAAAATAAGCGATTCAAATTTTGACAGCACACTGCCAGACATTTAAAACTGCTGCAATATAAATTGCTACAAAAATAAATAATTATTTCGTTAATACTTCGTTTATTTGTATATAATCAGTAATGGATGATATTAGGTTTCTACTAGTACAGGCTGTTTTAATGTTAGCAGTAAGCTAACTGTTTCAGAATCATAAATGTGTAGATAAAGTCTCGAATGCAACTGTTGATAATTAGGTATTAAAACACTCATGTGGATAATCCACATTAGTGTTTTAATACCCCTTATTACACTAGAGTTGCATAAATAACTATTGATTACCTTTGGCAAACGCTGTAAGGTTCCAACGTCGGCAGCCAGCCCAAGGTCCACCTCTTTTACTTGAAACCACGAATCTTCAGTGCAATACCTAACAAAAAAAAAAAAATTACGACTACATGCCTTCATTACGACGTATTTGCTTTTAAAACATGATGAAAATGTACATAACAAATGTGTCACGGAATTTAAGAGTTGTTTTGAGGGACGAGACGAGCAGGACGTTCAGCTCATGGTATTTGATACGCCTTACATTACAATGCAGCGCTCATGATTCTTGAAAATCCCAATAATTCTGAGCGGCACTACACCGCTGCGCTCGTCACCTTGAGATATAAGATGTTAAGTGTCATTTGCCCAGTAATTTCACTATCTATGGCGCTCTTCAGACTGAAACACAGTAAAGCTTACATGTTCCTGCTTCACGGCAGAAATAGGCTCCGTAGTGGTACCCATAATCTAGCCTCCCACTGGTTAAAAAACGTGTGTGTAGCAAAGGTATAAACTATGTTTAACGAATGACTTTTGAATGATATTACAGATTGAAAATGGAGCGACCGCCCTCAGGCTATTTAGTAATAAATTATATTGTGACGAAATTTTATAAAAAAAAGAAAGTTTCTTGCGCGTGTCCTCTCAAGTCTGAGGCATAAATTTACGAATGTGTGGTATGTTTTGATGTTCAAATCGTTCTTATATAGATTTATTCGTTCTTAGATTTGTGGTTTATATCGTTACCTTTTAACAAAAAGTATTGTTTAACTTTTGTATACTTCACTCGTGATAGTGTTAGTATGAAGTTTTGTTACTATTTATTATTGTAATACTGTTTGTATCCTATAAATCAAACAAACAAACTAAAAATTGAAATATGTCATTTTTCTTACAGCTCGTGCGTAAGGCAGATTTCCTTAGAGAAGAACGAGCAAGAAGGTCGCTCTTTTCAAAACAGAATGGTATTACAGGTTCTTTTTTTTGCAATTTCATTTTACAAATCTATTCAATTATAATATATGCAAAGTGATGCATCAAAATACACAAAAATCAATTACTAAATGTCTTACACGAGTAAGTAGAAAAATAATGTAAATTAATACGTAAAACATAGTTATAGTTATTGAGTACATACTTAAAGTACAGTAGATAAATCAAACCACACATACTGTAAATAAAATAAAGGCATTATAATAGCTAATAAAATATTAGCTATTATATAAAAATATATAGTAACTTTAATTTAAACAAATAAAGAAAATAAAAGAAATAAAATAAACACAAATCAGATGTCCCGGTGAGAGGATCATCCAGCCACCACAAGTAACACCCGTCCAGGAGCCACATTATAGGGAAGGGAACGACCCGCCCCACGTCGCCGCCACAAGCAGTGGCATTAAGCGAGCATGACGATGCCTGTCACGAGAACTCTACCAAATAACAAAAGGTAATGTTCATCTACATAATATTTTAGCGATACATCAATAAACACACGTACCTCATGTCGGCTGCTGTCACCAGGTCTACACCAGCACCAACACAAGCACTGTGGATCATGCTCAGTACTGGCTTCACGCAGTCTTCAATTGCAGTAATACCTGCCTGAGGGATGTATACAAATTTAATTTGAATTTATTAACATTATTAACAAGCATCTATATGATATGGTTTACTCGGTGTAAATTATTGCTGTAAGGCTTATAACCGGTTTTAAAATTTACCGGTTTTTACCGGTTAAAAACGGTTTGTACGATTATTTCGTTCGGAATGTAAATGTAATGGGATTTGTTTTAAAGCCCTTATCAACTGGTTAATTCCGGAAGAATCAAAACTAGGCGAACAAGGTGCAAATTGTTGAATAAATGTTAGTTAATTAACGCTAAAATTGAAACTGCTCTGACAAACTGACTGTCGAATGGAAAAACCGTTCTAAACCGGGATATTTAAACTAAGTTATATAATTTATTTAAGAACTTAGTGAGTAGACTAAAATGAACTAAACCTTTTGAGTTAGTGTAGATTACACTAAGTGTAAAGAACACAAGAAAATAGTGTCTTCCCCTTAATAGAGACAATAACAATAGTGCTAATGGACACTTTTTAGTTTTACTCTACTTAGAAATTAGAAGAAGAAGTTAGAAGACTTTTAAAATTTAATATAAAACAAAGATTTTTATCATGAAACGTATGCACTCAAGAAATTAGACTTCATTGGCGTTATAAAACAAACATCATTAATTTTTATTTTGTATTTAAAATATTATAATACCGCATTATATAGTTAAATAAACATATTGTATTTAAAATATTATAATACCGCATTATATAGTTAAATAAACATATTGTATTTAAAATATTAAAATACCGCATTATATAGTTAAATAAACATATTGTATTTAAAATATTATAATACCGCATTATATAGTTAAATAAACATATTGTATTTAAAATATTATAATACCGCATTATATAGTTAAATAAACATATTGTATTTAAAATATTATAATACCGCATTATATAGTTAAATAAACATATTGTATTTAAAATATTATAATACCGCATTATATAGTTAAATAAACATATTATATTTAAAATATTATAATACCGCATTATATAGTTAAATAAACATATTGTATTTAAAATATTATAATACCGCATTATATAGTTAAATAAACATATTGTATTTAAAATATTATAATACCGCATTATATAGTTAAATAAACATATTGTATTTAAATATTTTATTTCAAACTTGTATTAAATTTGAAATTATATATTATTCTTTATTTAATTCTTGTCCATTGGCTGGTGTTCAGTAGAAGTATGATACAAATGGTCTTGTTGACAAGCAAACGTCAGGGTGTCGAATGTGCGTGACGTTATATTACAGACTCTGTGATTATATTCAACTAGTGATTACTGTGTTTGCATTTTTAATTAATGTTATGTTTGCAATCTTTTCAAAACAATATATTTTATAAATATTGCAAATCACATTAATACAAAAGGGTGGTTAGGTAGGTTATTAGATAGGAAGACAATATGTGACGCCCTGCACAGGCACAGCAATGTTTAATATAAAATAAATAAGTTTTAAACAAAATAATATTTCACGACAGAAAAGGGCGCCGTTGTGTTAACCATGATCTCTCCGGCATCCTGTGCTAAGGAGCCCACTACTTAAGTGTTCATGTATTTCAATATTAGTAACAAACCACAGTGGAGCATATGTTGTGTGGCGTTATTTAAGACAAATATAAACTTAAGGCGAAACTAAATGCCAGCGACCTTGAGCGATATGAGTTCACGGCTGCCGGCCCGCCATTTATGTAACAAAGCCAATATTTTCAAAATTCTTGCGTGGAAAACAATTTATATGCTTACAATTCTCGTTATGACTACTAATCTGAATAAATGAACCTACACAAAAAAGTACAAGCTATAAGAATAACTTTTCTGAGAGAAGTACCACAAAAATGCGTCACGCCATGCCAAAAAACTTGTTTAACTTCAAAGAAAAGTGGTAGTTCAAAAAGGCTCGGCAGTGTTAACTATAACCAACAGCAAGCATTAGCAAACTACAAATAAGACTTAAGGATATGTGTAACAGGATTAAATAGTGTACATAGCTCGAAATGCTATACTTTCACCACAAAACTTGTCTAAAAACATCATGTTTGCGTGTTTTCTGCTTACTCTTCGCCTTAATCGTCTTTTCACTATCACAAATTATTGGAGAATCAATACAACAGGACACCGTACCTGGCAATTTGTTATAAGCTTTTCAAAACTTCTCGCCCTTCTGGCAACATCGTCTACATTTTGCGTTTGACTTTCCATCTCTATGAGGCTGTTGAAGTCTATACCTGTAATATTTATTTATTTAATCCACCAGTTTAATTACATTAATACAAGTATTAATTCTTAATGTATTATCTTTTACCGATACAGCATGTAATTATTATGAAGTTTACAAATCATTTATATGATGGTTTGTTATTTTTAAGTATATCACTTACATCAGGGTTTAAACACACAAATTTACTAATAATATGTACTAAAATGCATAGACGATGCATGACTCGTGCCGGGCTTATCGGGTTCCGACCAAGCGCTCTTACCAACTGAACCAACCGTCCGAGTGACGCATCAACCGTAAATCTTGGTATGTTTATTGACTTGTACTTAATCCTAGATGTGGGGGATATCACTTTAAAATAACAAATTGTTTAGATTTGAAAGAGCGACAATCAAGTCAATTTCCCAATAAGCAATTTATTGGGGTTGAGCAGGTTATCAACTTTAAAGTAGATCCTGTAGATCGAGCCACAACCTGAGAGTTGAACAAGACATACCAAGCGTACAACCAATTATAAGGCCGGCTATAGCCATGTGACCGTGTCATCTTGATACTTATAATATCTCATCTCCCTATAATTTTATTGTAGTTAATTTTAACATGAGGAACAAAAACAAAAAAAGAACAATTTGTTATGCCTACTTCTCGGTTAAGTCGAGTCAGTAAGTCTTTTACTGTACAGAAAATGTACAACACAATGGTGTAACGAAATTTAAATGACTTGTTAAAAAAACGTTTGTGTGGAAAAGGCTAATATAACATAAATGACTTTCTTAATGATACCACAGACTGGGAATGAAGCAGACACCCTCAGGCTCTTTAATTATAACATGTTTATACTGCGATATAAAAAAAAGCCCGCTGAGTTTCTTGCGCCCGTTCATCTCAGGTCTGAGGTATTCTATTTTGAATGAGTGGTAGTTCAATAAGTGTTCAATGACGTTCATTAAGTGATTTTGAATTAAAAATTTTCTTACCACCAGTAAAATGTTTCCCTCTTCCAGACAACACCACTACTCTACACTCAGGATTTGCACTAAGAGATGAAAAGCAATCATTTAGTTCTCTGAAAAATGAAATAAAATAGAACATTAAATTAAATACTTAACACACACTGTGTTATCAATAAACGCGAAGTAAAGTTATTCCGAGTTTAAAACTTTTTGTCGTTATCTTACCTTTGTCACTACAGCATTACATGACAGGGAGAAGTAATTTTAAACTTGGGAGTAACTTTACATCGCGTTTATTAGTAAGACAGACAAAGTTTAAGCCAGTGCCATCTTCAAAGCTAAATGTAATTCAGTATGATGAATTAATTTATCTATATAACTGAAAATATATAATATACTACAACATCTGTAATAGCGGGTTTACATGGAACAATTTTAGTGATTAAATTGTCAACAAAAAATTTAAAATGAATTCAAATGAACATGCGCAGATGGCTCCAATTAAAATTGTTTTAATATTGCAAGCAATGCCAATAGACATTGAAAAATTCCAGTAGTGTGTAATTAATATTATTAAGAAAATATGTTTATAGCAAGGGCGAGCATATCATTTAGGCCTACTACCTACCTACCTCGTTATGTTAAATATAGCACTAGCCTTAAAGTTAATTTACTATTTACGGTAGGCAGTCTAAATATTGCATATAAACTAAGCAAAACAAGCAGCGTTTTATACAACTTATGTCATACTGTCGGAATAAAGGGCAACTACCACTATTTAAATCTACAGTCCCTACCTTGCTAGAAAACTAATGCACGCCCCTGGTTTATAGTAGGGTATGTGAAGAGATATCAGAGAAACCAAGATTGCGAGTAACTAAAACCAGAAACAAATTCTATAGATTAATGGAATCCAAACGTGACGCACACTATTTAAATGAATTTAATAAAAAAATTAAAGATACAAAAAACGTCTACAAAATTATGAATCAATTGCTAGGGCAGACAAATTTAACTATTGACGAAGTACATTTCCTTCAAACAGACAGCTGATTGCAAACTAAAACTTACTGATGTAAGTATACGTACTTACATCAGTAAGTTTTAGTTTGCCCTTGAATACTACTATGCTATTCCATAAGGTCTCCACAGACGATGTTAGTAAAGTAATTAAGAAATTACACTCTAATAAGGCACCCGGAGTAAACGGTATTAAAGTAAGTGTAATTAAACTAGCTAACCTATTGGTTAGCTGGCCTTATCAATTGCAATAAGCTGTAGAGTGGAAACAGGTGATTTTCCTAATGAAATCAACAAAGGTTGTGTAAGAGCAGTGTACAAAAAGGGTCATCACGGAAATTATCGAACTACATGCCAATTACTTTACTTTTATCAATTGAAAAAATCATAGAAAGAATCGTATGTGATCAGGTTCGTCATTTTTATCGAAAGAAAGATTGAGTAATTAGTAATAATCAATTTGAATTTCAAGCGGGTAAAAGTGCAACAGACTCCGCTGTTCACTCACTGACGAGGTAAATTGCACAATTAAACAAAACAAAACGAGGCCCTATTTAAGGATTTTTCGTGGGCATTTGAAACATTGCAGTATGATCGCCTAATCCAAAATCTAGATGATTTTGGAATCAGGGGTTCATTACTTAAGTGGTGCACAAATTACCTCATAAATCGTACATTTACTGTTAAAGTACAAAACACATACAGTGACCCCAAAATGGTGACCGAGGGAACGGCTCAAGGATCAGTCCTAGGTCCTTCACATTTTTTATCTTATGTGAATGATTTGGGAAACTGCCAACTAAATGGTGTTATGATTCTGGTTTAGTATTAAATATTAATCAAACTAAGCTCATTATTATCAAATCGCCCTACATCAAGCAACCTACACCAAAATCAATAATTTCACAGTCATAATTGTTTGCATAAACCTGTAGGTATACTATGATTGATATAGTGGAAACACACGAATACCTTGGCCTAATAATTGATTCAAAATTCAACTGGAGCTACCATATCGAACACATTAGCAAAATATTACGCCTGTCCCTTGCTAATATAAAAATAGAATTCCGTTTAAAAAAGTGGTAAAAATTATGCTTTATAATTCATCAGCAGACTCCAATGTTCAATATGGCTTAACAAGCTATGGCTTACATATTCCTTATATCTGAAGCAAATATTACAACTTTCAAATAAAATTAAAAAAATATATTTTATTCGCAAATATGCTTAGGAAATTAAATCAAAACAACAATGAAATATTTAAACATATCAATATTTTAATTTAAGAATTATTGAGAGCAAAATTAAAAGGAATAAACATCTTGACTGTTGCCTCTCAATATATTCTTGATAATGTAATGTATGAACATTGGCACATAAGTGAATTTGCTATAAACAATCATAAGCATAATATTAACACCAGTAACAGATATAAACTTATGCCTACTACATGTCTAAGTCGAGTTAGTAAGTCTTTTGTGGGGTGATATTACGATATTCAAAATAATTGTTAAAATGTTTGTGTGGTAAAGGTTACTATAACATAAATTACTTTCTTAATGATACAACAGATTTGGAATTGAGCGACCACACTCAGGCTATTAAATAATAAGTTTAACTGTACAATATTACTATTTTATCATATTTTTTGATGAAAAAAAGCCCGCTGAGTTTGTTGCGCCCATTCTTCTTAGGTCTGAGGCATCCGTTTTGGAATGGGTGGTAGATTTTTACTTTCAATAATTGATGTCACATCCTATTTTGAATACAAATATTTGCCCATTTTTGATAAAGTTAAGCTAATGTTATTATGGGAATATTTTTTCAATGACAAAATAATGTTGCAAAAGATAGAATTTTTTCTTTGATTAACGCGAGTGTTACACATTTAAATAAAACACTTTAGTCCCCCGAAAACGATATCTGGAAAGGTCTGAAACCTCGGGTTAACTAAAATAAAAAAGTAACTTTTACGCCAAAATCTAATGTAAAAACAGTTACAATTACACGCGTTTTAATCCTTTAAAAGTGTTTTATTTAAATAATATAAACGATAAAAATAACACGAGCCATAACTCAGAACCGGATATCGATTCTCCGGGCCTGCAACGTGTACGGCGAACGAACTGCCGATTACGTACCTCATACTTTAAATGAGCTGCCCTTCAATGAAGGTCAAAATTTAACTACTCAAAACATTAATTAAAGATTAAAGGATTAACTATTTGAAAAAGCTATAGCAGCTACTATGACAATATTAATGAACCTGCTAAGTTTTATTAATTCGTTTTAAGACAGATAAAAATTTTACTGTTTTTTAATATTTAAATAGCTTAAGTTGTGACGTATTATTAACTAATGATAATGCGAGAGGTCGTTCTAAAATTTTTTTTTATAATTTAATTTGTGTAAAAATTAATCCCAGAAGTTAGGGTAGGGTTATCATTTCGAAAAAAATAACAAATTGTTTAGATTTGAAAGAGCGACATCTCAAGTCAATTTCCTAATATGCAAATACGACCTTTAATTGTATGTATTTTATTGTTTTTATCACGGGAAGTGTCCCAAACGCCGAATTTCACCATCGAAGGCCATCGCATTCTGTCATGTGCTTCCCTGGGGCATAAAAAGAATAGGGAAGTCTCAGGCCCAAACGTGTCATAAAAGGCGAAGAGGCCATTTACTAGTGGGAGACTCCTTTGCACAAGATGCCGGCTAGATTCTTATCGTTTTCTGCGTGAAGCAGTAATGTTTACACAAATAAAACTGAAATTAGAATTTAATGAACGATGCGGGTCTCAAACCCGCGATCTCTCGCGTTCCGTAAACTTAACGTTTACATAACAAATTGTTTAGATTTGCAAGAGCGACATCTCAAGTCAATATCCTAATATGGAAATATTGGGGTTGAGCAAGTTATCAACTGTAAAGTAGATCCTGTAGATGAAGCCATAACTGGAGAGTTGAAAAAGACATACAAGATTTATCAACGATACGTCACTCGGAAACGGTTAGCTCAGTGGAAGAGAGCTCGCATGGAACGCTAGAGGTCACGGGTTTCGTCCTACATCGTCCAAAAATTGTGTAATTCTTAGCATTAATACTTAACTATGTTGTTTTTTAGGTGCTAAGTTGACCCAGTTTTAAATTAATAAATTAAAAAAAAAACTAATTTGCCGCTAAGGATATTGGTTAATTGCAATATATTTTTTTAATGCTGAATTTTAATATTGAAAAGTTCTGAGAATCTCTCTAAATCTGTGTAGTCAATCTACTTTCATTCATTCTCTTTATAACACCTGCCATATAATATATTCCTCCAAGGCCACATAGCAATAGGTCTAGCAATAGCTATTCAGCTTACTAACCTCAGATCATTTATACATCTAGATAGACTGTGACAGGGGTGAAAACATCGAAAAATATTGAGGTTCACAGTTAACCTCTATTTTGAGCAATGCACACACACTAATGCGTACAAATTGAATGTAAGACATAGCTTTTCGCTCACTAAAGTAACAAAATAAATACATATAAATTATTTAAGCCTTAAACATAATGAGCTTGTGATACTGCTGACATACTAGCAAACAGGGGCTTAGAGACGATAGCAAGTGGACCTATACCGATAATGCTTCTCCTGTCTAGATAGCCTGCATCGGCCATAAGGCAATTAATAATAAACTTAGCAGACCACTTATAAAATCAAATTTTGGACTGAACTCCCCAATTATCAGAGCTGGTGAACAATATAACTTACTTGTTAAAAAACAATCAAATGTATATATAATATAATATTGACACACTTTCACACAAATTATCTTGACCCAAACTAGGCATAGCCTGTACTATGGGTACAAGACAATGATATATTTAATACAATATTCTTGCTTAAACATACATAAATACATATAAACATCCATGACTCGGAAACAAACATCCATATTCATCACATAAATGATTGCACCTACGGGGATATGAACCCGGGACCTCTAGCTTAGTAGCCATTCGGCTATATGGGTCGTCATATAATACTAACAGATTTTTAAGTTAAATTGCTAACACTAAACCTAGGAACTTAAATTAATTTTAACATTAACTTCTATTTGTATTTAGTTATAAAAACACTAACTTTCAATTTGTTACTTTTTTTAAAGTGATATCCCTCACCTCTGGGATTAATTAAATTAAATTTGTAACCAAAATTTATGAATAATGAGGGACTCAAATCCGGTTGGCTCAACATGCTCGGACTGAACCTAGAGGTCGCAGATTCAAGTCCCGCATCATTCAAATTTAATTTAAATTATTATTAGTCAATGCTCTGCATTTCGCTTATAGATGTACATATTAAAATTGTAAATAATGTAAAGTTTATATATTTGTAAATATAAATGCAATAATTGTAAATAATATAGTTTAAATTTCTAAATGTAATTAAGGCAACACAAGGAGCTGAATGATAAACACTCGCCTGATGCATAGACCACAAGCTTTCTTGAATTCTGATGAGCTTCACATTGCTAAGATTCCATAAAATAAACCTTTTGATGTCATAGGCCTCATAACAAGCATCTGTATATTATTGTAACAAGGAGTTCTTACCCGCCCATAACAACTCATTATTATAACGTTAGCCATAAAGCTAAAGAATAAAAATTAATTTAAATTTGAAAATAATGCGAATGAGAAAACAATTGATGTAGACAGAATAGACTAGAACATGGAATGTAGTAAGAACAGTCAGCCTTCTGCCCAATATTTAACATGATATGAAATGTATTAACATATAAAATGAAATAGAGGAAATGAATTAAATAAAATAAATACAGAATCATCATATTTTTTTCTACAATGATCCGACTTGTGACAGAAGGGTTCACATGGTATGGTATGGTATAGAGGCTCCTGTTTTCGCAATTAGACCACTAGCATGGGTCCATTTTGCGTGCAGTAATGGCCAGTAACTCCAACAAGCCCAGCTCCTTCCAGAAGTTCAGAACATTCCTGGGGTGTTCACAGACTTCCTGGAGCGACCTCATATTGGTTAAGGTTTTTGTTATTTAAGGTTGTTAGTTGGCCACCCCCGCATATTCCAGGATTACGTGAGCGACCATTTCGTCTTCGGCCAGACAGCCTCTGCACTTAGGACTGTCCGTTAAGCCGATTGTGAAGAGGTGTTTGTTTAGTGATGTGTGACCCGTTACGGTGCCCACCATTATACGGATGTCATGTCTGTTGAGGCTGATAAGTCTACGTGTCAGTTTGGGCGATAGTGCAGGTATAGTATGCTTCAACTGTCTACAGCTTGAGACATTCACCCATCGGGTGTTGTGTAAGTCGTTGGTGAGAGAGCGCATTTGGCTGAAGGGCAGTGGCAGTAATGGCAATGGACCAGTCACTAGATTTGCCGATGCCTGCCTTGCAAGCTCATCCGCTGCATCATTCCCCAAAGAACCGCTATGTCCCTTGATCCATTGCACAGTTACCCGGTTAAAAGAGGCAACTTGTTCAAGGGTTTGGTGACACTCGTGTATTAGTGCTGAGTTGTAGGTGGTACCCTTCAGCGCTGTTAGTACCGTCATGCTGTCAGAAAGAATTCTGAATTTCTGTGGCCGTGTACTTTTCTTCTTAATATTGCGCTGGCGGCTTCCTTGATGGCTACGCACTCACATTGGAAGATGGAGCTGTGTGTGCCCAAGGGTATGGAAGTGTGTATGTTCAGTTCCTGTGAGATCTTCTCACCAGCACCAGTTCCAGTAGCCATTTTCGAGCCATCTGTGTAAATTCTTAATTCATTTACACCAGACTGGTCTGCATCTTTCTCACATAGCTGTATGTGATAGTTTCTAAGGGCTCACATGTTTCAATACATATATTTAATATAATAATAATTACGTGTCAATGACTGTACCCTATGCAATGCTATACATGGAGGCGGAAACCATAGCCTCACACATCCTTCTGGAGAGTGGTAGAGTCGCCACATATGTGGCGAATCTACCACATGAGGTTTAATATCAAGTATTATCAGTAACATCATCAGTCATAAGCAAATAGGTTTTATTAAAGAAGATTACAACAAAACCTTGTTGTCTTAGGTATATAAAAAAAAAACTTACCGCCACATAACTGGTGTAAAAGTGTTTATTTGTTGTGGTCTATTCATTTCAACATGGTACACATATTTCTTTGGAACTGACACCGCTAGGGTCTCGAACTGAGGTACTTTACTTGAGTACATTTTTATAGATGTACCTGTAATAATAAAAACCGATAATGCTTAATTCCCTGTATTTTTATGTCCTAAGTGAAGGCATTTTGATCGCTTTAGCAGTGGAAGCCTATTGAATAACATATTAAGACATTTGAAATAAATAAAATCAAAACAAAAAATATATTTAATAAGTTCAGTAAGTATTCAATATTTAGAATAGGATACAATATATACTTACAATACCGTTGAATAGGTCGAAGTAGGTTTAATGATTTAGTAAAATTCATCATGACTTATATTTATATAGTAAAATAATTGATATATAGAAAATATTAATTAATTGAGTAGGTACAAAGTTCAAAATTTGAATTAAGAATAAGTATGCAGTGGCACGTATTTTGTTGATCACGACACACGCTAATAATCTTGTAAACACTAGAGGAAAAACAGCTGTCAGCTGATGCACAGAATATATAGAATTTCAGATCTAAGATGAAGTAATAACTGGATGTGGAGAAACAATCCTATAAAAATAATAGAACATGGTGAAAACTAGTGAAATTCTATTAGCTTCAGGTATAGTGCAACGCTTGTCATTAAAGTCATGTAATTTTATTGCAGTGCTATTTATTTATTTAATGAGTACAACCACGTTACACATAATATATTATCCATTCAAATTGGTTTTATACATATTAACGAATCTGATATTAGAAACAATACTAATACGTACGGTGACTTTAAATTTTAAAATAATTAAAAACAATGATATAAACAACATTTTTAAATGCTCCAAAATCTTTTTCCTAAAACTATATAGAGAGTCATGAAACATGTCCAACTTGATGTGACCATCTATGTATTACTTTGTACTCTGTGTGGGATTTACACTTTACAGTGTTAGTTGAAATACCTAATAATTACTCTGCACTGGAGTTGGCAAGTTTTTTATATTATGGTATATAAAATTAGAATATGATGCTTCTTTTTGAGGCAATAAAAATTATATTTTAAAAAAATTACATTAAAATTACGGAGCTACACATTTTGCAGCAGAAAAAAAATATTTTATCAGGGAAACAGTGCACGAATACGAATTTTATCAGAAACAAGAAAAATAAACGACCCATGTAAAAAAAAATGTTGAAAATGTTGACTTAAAAATAGGACAGTGGGGAGGGGTTAAGGCATACTCTTCTTCAACTATGGTGGCCTGGTACCAAAACACTGTATAATGCTCTCTATGTCATTTTCTCTAACGTTAAATCTTATGAATTTATATGGCTGTCTCATTTTCAACAAACAAATAAACAAACATAAATGTACAGGGGAAATCAATAACATTTTCTTTTAGTAATTGCCTCAATATGGCTAATGTTACTTTTAATATTAATTAAATTTAATGTATAATATAAGAAGTGTGTTTTATTTCCCTGCATTCTCTTGAGTAAAGCACTTCATATGCCTCGGCGGGAAATGGCAATTACCTGTCTATAGAAAACCGAGGAAAAAATTTAAAATATTTCCTACTTTTTAGTTTGGTTAAAAGTGTGTTATTTTAGTTTTTTTAAAGAATTATTTGTATTGTTGAATTACAGATTCTCTTTGGTATTAGAAAATTTCCTAATTAATATTAAATTATTAATTAACCTATTTATCATTACAAGATAATGGTTGAACTTTAAAATCACATCAATTCCTGCCTTATTAACGATAGATGAAAATGATATAAATAACAAAATTTTTTTTTACAAATTGAAAAATGGAACTATTTTATCAAATTGATATCCTCGATAAATCTACGAAGTTTGAACGAAATCTGGCCGTTTAAAGTCGATCATAATCGCGCCCAAACGAGTCGGTTTCAATCAAACATACATACAGGTGAAGCTAATAAAAAGCTTGTAATAAGACAATAATATTTATATGAAATTTTCGATACGCAATCTATCGTCACCCCAAACTAACCCAATAATGTATGCCCATTATTTTAGTGTTCCCACTGATAAACAATGCACGTGTTCCGCTATTGGTATTGTAAGAAAAATTAAATATCTGGGTATCGTATTAGATGAAACTCTTACGTTCAAATATCACATCGAAGCTTTGTGCAATACAATTCGTAAGTTGATTTATTTCTTTATAAAGTTAATATAGCAGATACAAAAATAATTAGAGGTAGTATCTATGTCAATCGATTGGTCGGCTACGGCTCGGCCTTCAAACTCATACTCGACCTGCAATTGCCTATTTCCCGGTTCTTGCAATAATTTACTATTTCACTTCAAAAACTTACAAATAATATAACAAAATCGCGATTTATTTATTAAATATCAGCGTTCCGTTACTACAGAATATTTAAATTTAAACATTTTTCAGAAAAACAATTGCTTGACTTAGTGCCCGCTAAAAGTACTTATCCTTGAAGTTGCTTATATGAGATCTATGATGAGAGCAAAAAGTATGCAAGTTAATCATTTTAAATATGAGTTTAATTATTAATTTAAACCGAGTTAATAATTATTAATGATGTTGGATCCACAAAAAATTGCGTTGTTTGCTGTTTTGGGTGCTGCTGCTTGAATATAAAGCGGCCAAGTGCGAGTCGGACTCGCCCATGATGGGTTCCGTAGCAGCAAGTAACATAATATAAAAGTTATGTAGAAAGGACAATGATATTTTAAATGGAATAGGCAAAAAATCTTTGCTCAAAATCATACAGTGCAAATGAACTCTTATCATTTATACGTATTAAAAAAACTACTTACTAGATCTCGTTCAGACTAATTTTCGGTGTAAGTTTGCATATATACGAGATTTTTTTTCAGTTTTATCATTCTCTTTTTTTAGAAGTTACAGGAGTGAGAGGGGGAGGGGGGGGGGGACACGACGAAGGTTCTCTCACATAAACTAATTAAAAAAAAATGATATTAGAAACCTCAATATCATTTTTGAAGACCTAACCATAAATACAACCGCATGGGTTTGATGAAAAAAATTTTTGAGTTTCATTTTTAAGTACGGGGAACCGCCAAAATTTATTATTTGTTTTTCTATTTTTGTGCGAAAATGTTATTGCAGTTAGTCTACTTACCAAGTTTCAACAGTATAGTTCTTATAGTTTTGGAATGTTGGCTGTGATACACAGACAAAACGAATCTATAAGGGTTCCATTTTTTGCCATTTGGCTACGGAATCCTAAAAATACCCTAGTATGTTGTAATGTTTTTTCTTTTGTAATTATTTTAAAGGGCTTTTTTTCTCATAATAACTTAAATCTCTTAATAAATAGATAAGTATAATACTACACATCGATACGTACTAAACTTACTCTTAAAACCTTGTGAAAATCTAAACCCTACCTTTTGGATTTCCAAAGTAGTATACATATATAAATTTAAATGTTGGCATATTTTTCAATTTTTAATATTACTATTCATAGTAGCTTGTTAAATGACTCATGAACGTCAAAACCTACCACGCATTCGAAAATTTGTGCCTCAGACCTGAGAAGAATGCGCAAGAAACTCAGCAGACTTCATTCTTTCTTTTTCAATAGAATTTTGTTACCAATAAAGTTTTTATCTGAATAGTCTGTGGGCGGGCGCTTCATTCCCAATCTACGGTATCATTAAGAAACTTATGTTATAGTAACCTTTACCACACAACAAATTTTTTTAACAATTATTTTGAACTTCGTAACTCATTTGTTTTGTATATTTTCTGCGATCATATAACCATCACTAGCTGACCCAGCAAACGTTGTTTTGCCGATATTAAAATCGTGAAACAAAAGTAACTGTTGATCGTAGATGGGTGAAAATTTGAAGTTGTATGTATTTTTCAATGCTGACTCATAATCATACAAATATAAAAAAAAAATAAAAAAAAAATTCGTGCGGTCCACCCTTAACATTTAGGGGGATGAAAAATAGATGTACGATTCTCAGACGTACCCAATATGCACTCAAAATTTCATGAGAATCAGTCAAGCCGTTTCGGAGGAGTTCAATGTTTAACACCATGACACGAGAATTTTATATATTAGATATACATCGCCCCACAAAGGACATAACTAGTAGACTCAACTTGAATGATAAACTAAATTATGAAATTTTAACCGAACCAATTAAACGTATGGTAACCTACTTCAGATACCAGCTCCTACCAAATACCAGCTTTTACAAGTGTAACACTCATATATCTAGGTACTGTATTAGTGTAAGATCTTATGTGAGGAGAATATTATTATTACTGAAGAAAAAATTAAATAAAAAAATATGCACTGACTCATTGCCATTATAATTGTAATGGGCCGATCTTATATGAGCGATACCTTGAAAATCAATTAGAGCTTTAATCAAAGAATATAATAATAGTAGTTACAAGTGTTTGAGGAAAACGTAACCAACGGGACATGATTAGTTTGAACTTTTTCAAAACACATCTTTTTAGGCACAAAGGTATCTTTTTCGCCAAAAGCGACAAATATAAGTACCTAAACTTCATATTGAATTGAATAATCTAATTCGATGAATAATTTGGATGTTTTTTTTATGATAATAAGGGGCGAGGTGAGCAGGACGTAGTACTACTCAGCATTCTTGAAAAACCCAAAAATTCTGAGCGGCACTACAACTGCTCTCGTCACCTTGAGACATAAGATGTTGTCTCATTTGCCCAGTAATTTTACTAGCTAAGGCGCCCTTCAGACCGAAACACAGTAATGCTTATACATTACTACTTTATGACAGAAATAGGCGCCCTTGTGGTACTCATAATCTAGGCGGCATCCTGTGCAATGGTGCCTCCCACAGGTTAAATTAATGCTTTCCTACAAAAACAAACCTTTAAGAATTTTTTCAACTATTCATACACCCTAAATTATTTTTTTAAAGAAAACTTGCTTCCACAAACAATGTGGAAGCCAAAAAAGTATTTTATAGAATGTCTGTATGTCTAAATCAAAAAAAACTACTAAAGAGATATCTTACTTAGCATGAATTTTTATGTTTACAAAATCTTAGAAAAATCATAATAGATAATTGTACTCTACAAAGACGCACAAAGAAAATTTTGCTACTAGTATATTATAGGCGCTAAAAATGCTCGAAAAAGCTGCTATTTACAACCACTCACTTGCCTAGTCCGGCGTTGAGTTTGAGATGCCGGGGCGGATGAACTGCTCCAATTTGGAGCATTGTACTCGCATGTATCATGCAAAAAATCGCAAATAAATGAGAATGTTTTCTGACTGATTTAATCTTATATACGTATTTTTACTTCATTGTATACTTATTTATGTATTTTTTACGACTTTACCTTTATAGTCCAGTGGTTAGTGACCCTGCCTACTGAGCAAGAGGGTTCGAATCCCGGTAGGTGCAATCATTTATATGATGAATATGAATGTGTCATCCGACTCCAAAAATAACAATAATCGTAACTAGAATTAGATTAATTAATTAGATTGTATAAAAACAGCAATTATTTTTATACTTTTTAGTGCACATTATATCTATTGTTTTGGATTAGTGTTTTTGAAGTCATTTGTTTTTTTGTTAAAATTTCTAATACCCCTTATTATACAACAGTTGCATAAATAACTATAATACAACTGGAGTAAATGCGGAAATGTATAAATATATAGCAGTCGAAGCTTATTAAGGTGTAATTTGTGGCATGTTCCATATTTTGGCATTGTTGTTATAGGAGGTGATTTGTCTATATGTATAGAGAGTCATTGTTGCCTCATAAACAGTTTGTAAGCGGGAAGTTGTCGGTTGTTGTTCGTAATAATAAAACAGTAAACTAGACAGTAACTCTCAAACATTAATTCGGGTCAAATGACGATCATTCATTAAGTAAACAACGTCATAATGAGTCAAAGGACGCAATAAAACTATGTCACCCTACCTGACTCATGACAATAAAATATTTTGGACAGCACACTCATACGTGAATGAATTATAAAATGATATGAGGCGTTTATGATACAATCAAAACAAATTTAAATAAACTAAAAATAGCAATCTAATTATGTTGTTGTCAGCTGATTAGACAATATAGGATTCTGAATTAGTTTTTATTGAAGATATTTACAGGTGTGCTTTTTGCCATACTTACTTACTAAGCAATCACTGATTCTCATCCTCTCTTGCAGCACCAGAGGAATTGGCTTACATATTCATCTCCCTCTATTAATTACCTACCACTTCAAATCCAATTTAGCTTTGCATTAGACATCAGAATTAGCATAACGATAACTTGTACCTAATATTGGATCTTCTGCTGACGAGACATCCTCATAAATACCATTGGTTTCGCTCCTTTTTGGGATATCCGAGATCTGGCCAGGAAAGCCTTTCAAATCTCATGCTTCTGGGCACTTCTATTGCCACTTAAACACAATGAAAAGAACGTGAGCTACTCAGTTAGCGCTTATTCCAGTATTCCTTCTCAAAAAGAGATCCAGACCTCGGAGAGTCCATCCGATCCCTAGAAAAAGAAAAGGAAACACCACAATATTTTCTACATGCATTATTACGCGTATGACAGTACCTAGGTACTGGTGATGCTGTATAAACCATTCGGGTCCACACGCCACAAGTTAGGATATCATCCCCACCATCGGGATGTGTGGTGTTCTTCCTCAGTGCGGTTTTCAACGAATTTTCTTCCACGTATTAAGCTGTGGAATTAGCTTCCTTGTCCAGTTTATCCAGGCGATAGGCCATGGCTACCTTAAAAAAAAGGCCGGCAACGCTCCAGTGATTGAGCTGGTGTTGCAAGAGAATGTGGGAACTGGTGATCACTTAACATCAGGTGACCTGTATGCTCGTATGTCCTCTTCCATAAAAAAAAACTCTTTAATTCTCTTTACATAATTTTAACTAATGACATATCGACGAGTGTAGACCTCCTCCATCTCACTCCACTTTTTTCTATCTTAGGTTGTTTGCATCCAGCCTTTGTTTGCAAATTTTATAATTACTTCGTCTTCCCATCTTTCCTTCCATTCTTGGGGGGGTGGCAGAATTTCACTAGCTACGGCGCCCCTCAGACCGAAACACAATAATGCTTACACATTACTGCTTCACGGCAGAAAAAAGAAAAAACTGTATCCGACTAACCACAGAGTTTGTCACGTACCTATACGTTAAACAAAGGGGGAAAACCTCTGAGAAAGAATTATTTATCTGTGGTCAGGTGACTTCATGATTTTCTTTATTTGCCTGCTAGTCATATGAATTAGATCATACTATTATGAATTTGTATGTTTGTACGCCATAATTCTTAATTGGGCTTGAATTAAAATTTTAGTGTGAAATTTAAAAATATTTAAGTATCTTTATTTTAAATAGACATCAATAACGTAATTGTGAAGTCATCCGCAGCGCATTTGCCGCTCTTAATATACCAGCTGTTTAAGAGCCAAATGGTATTACCCGCTATGGGAAGCGTCCTGAATGAATGACGCTGGTGGCTTGGGCACGGGAAGCACGTAGATGTGGGACGCGACTTGCGTCGACACTCTGGCTCCTTCTCATGTCCAAGTTACGTCAATGGGAGGTTTCTTTGCACAGGATGCCGGCTAGATTATGGGAACCATAAAGGACGCTATTTCTGCCGTGAAGCAGTAATGTGTAAGCATGTGTTTCGGTCTGACGGGCGCCGTAGCAAGTGAAATTACTGGGCAAATGAGACTTAATATCTAATGTCTCAAGGAGACGAGCGCAGTTGTAGTGCCGCTCAGAATTTTTGGATTTTTTTTAAGAATCCTGAGCACCGTAGATAGTACTTTGTACATTCTCCGCGCCTCAATAGGTCTAATGGAAACCCAAGAGGTGGCAGCTATTTCGGTCAACGGATCAGTTTTAATTTAATGTAAAAATAGTATTGTAAGAAGAAATGTAAAAGAGAACCAAAGTCACCAACATAGCCTAAAAGATTGCGAAACTGAAGTGTCAGTGGGCACTGGGCATGGCAAATATTTCTACGGACAGATGGCCGTTGGGATAGTAAGGTCCTCGAATGGCGACCCCGTACTGGAAGACGTAGTGTTGGTAGGCCCCCCACAAAATGGATCGACGATCTGGTCAAGATCGGCGGATCGGATGAGGGCAGCGCAGGACCGGTCGTAGTGGAAATCTTTCGGGGAGGCCTTTGTCCAGCAGTGGACGTCTTCTGGCTGATGATGTTGATAGTGTTGTAAAATATAGTTATAAGATTTGTTTTGTTTGAATAAAGCTAAACTACAGTTTTCATTCAGTTGCGTTAAGACCGCGCTTTGAATACAACGCCACGCAAAGACAAAGTTTTAAGTGAAAAACTGTCTACGTAACAGCATGACTTCAAAAGGATGGAATGTCGTATTTCAGGTAAGTGCTCCTTTTAATTAATAAATTTGTTTAACTAACTTGACTTACTCATTTTGCTAAATAATTACATTTCAATTGCTAATACAAAATGTTCTTGGCTAGTGTTCGCGTCTGTCTTGCGCGTGACGCTGTGTTCCTTCTGCTAATGAGCGTGTACAAATACTTACTCCGCATAATATTTGAAACCCCTGCCAGCCTCCATTTTTACCAAATTTTTACTGGTCGATAGCTAAAGTTATAAGAAAATTAATTAAAGCTTATTGAAACTCATAAAATTCCAAACTAAATTAAATTTAAGATTACCACTTAGTCTAACCGCAGGAAACGTCGTAGGACACTGCTAGTAAATAAAAATTGTAATGTAAAAATGATACACAATTTCCTTGTCACAATTGCTGTAATGTTATATAATATGTTTGGCCTTAGTTCTAATTAACGGCGTAGATATGAGAAGGTCGTTATTAAACAATATTAATAAAGCCTTGTTTATTATAACAAAGATGAAAGATATAGCTTAAACCATAGACTCAAAATGTACTAGCGAATAGACCCGCTGAAAGCCCGATAAAGCCGGCCACATCTGTAGTATTGCTGATACGAGTATCTCTCAGTATCAGCTCGATCCATTGCCGCGAGCAACGCAGATCTGCTCGAATTTTCAGGGAGCCAGTGGTCTGTGAACTTCCGTAGAGGCGTCGCTTCATTGTGTGTCTTCTAATGCATTTATTCCGGGGAGTGTTCCGAAGAGCTGTTTCACCTGTGGCTATCAAAGCTGTGGAATGAGTTTTCAGGTGCGGTTTTTCCGGAACGATACGAAAATAACTTGGGACCAATAACGTTCTATACATATAGTGTATGTACACTCGTGTACGGGAAAGCTGAAAATTCGTTTTTAATTAGCTTATACATATTTGCGATGTAAATACGTATCGATTATCACTAGGTAACGATACTTCCGTGATAACGTGTAAATAGCACTAGTATGTTCACGTTATTGTAAGCCGTTCACATTACACAAAATACAATATTGCAAATCAATGTTCATCTAAATAATCTTGAACATTGCATGACTTCTACTTCCCTCATGAAAGTATTTTTTAAAAAAGAGTCCCAAGCTATCGTTTCAAATCTAAGACCTGAATGTTAAATTTTCACACGATACCTACCTGGATGAAATCAGAGCTATTCATTAGTATGTTTAATTCACCAAAAATCCATGATGTATGTGCTTTGCTATAGTTTCTAATGATTTCGCCTCCTTATTTGTCACAAAACAACCATAGAGTCAATATTAATAATCTGTGACTCATCACTGTGATAATTTAATTCTCTGTGTGTTCCATGTTGTAGTATAAAGTTTTAGATAGAGCAGTTTATAAAGGTACAAAAATGCAGTTTTTTCGTTCTCAAAATATTCTATTTGCTGTTGTAAGCGATATGTTTTACAACTGCTTACTTTTGATGTTATTTGGAGAAAAGTGCCAACCCTCGGTTACCAAACAGACAACTCCAGGTCAATACCTGACGAAAAAGTTCCACAATACTGTAAAATAACAGTAGGTACTTCAACTTTATGCTAGAGCGCCCGAATCAACGAACGCACACGTAAATACGATATACACGACCGCTAAGCAATATTGGGAAGACAAAACTATTGAGTGAAACAGTACGCCGCTGAGACTGGTCGCTGTCCGAATTAGCATTTATTTTCTCAAAATTGATTCAATTCGAATTCTTTTTGATGTCATTTCTAATACTACCACCGCTTCAAATTAAAAGTCAAATAAACTTTATTAAATTAGGCTTAAACTAAGCGCTACTACAAATATTTCTTTTAAATTACTGAATAAACCATATTATGTTCAGTTCGGTAAAACTGCAAATGGAAGAGCTTTCTTAGGTGCTGATCACACATCCAAATACCACATTAGTCACAGATTTTTTTTATGAAAATAAGGTACGAGACGTTCAGCTGATGATAATAGATATGCCCTACCCATTACAATGCAGTGCCGCTCAGGATTCTTGAAAAACCCAGAAATTCTGAGCGGCACAACAATTGCGCTCGTCACCTTGAGACATAAGATGTTAAGTCTCATTTGCCCAGTAATTTCACTAGCTACGGCGCCCTTCACACTGAAACACAGTAATGTTTACATATTACTGCTTCACGGCAGAAATAGGCGCCGTTGTGGTACCCATAATCTAGCCGGCTTCCTATGCAAACGATCCTCCCACTGGTAGATCTTATAAATCAATAAAACACAGTAGCGATTTTCTACGTAAAGGTTAATTATTTATCGATAGGATTTAATGATCACTGCCAGATGAATGAACATTCAGTACCCGGCACCCGGTAACCTCACTTGTTGGACTGATTTACTTCTTGTCTGCAATGCGAATAAGTAGGTATTCGGAGTCTACTGGGCTATAAGCTCGATAGGTCGCTGTACTGCCCCGGACGAGTACTGATACACAAGTAGGTATATAATCTAAAATAATTAGATTTCGGACGCTCTGTCTAGCATAACATCGGCAGTATCCTGTGATTTATTACTTTGCCAAATAAAATGTGTTAGTAATGCCGCCATTGTAATACCAAGCTGGTATATTGCTTTCTCGGTGTTTAGAGAAAGTGGACCATGCCTATTTATAGCTAGAATATATTAGGATATCTATTATCTATGTCACCGAATTATTTCACTGTTATTGTGGCGGTATTTATTTACTACAGTCAAATAGTTACTTATCAATCAAGCAATTAAAAATTAATTTATTTGTTAAGGTAAAAAATTACACTTAACAGTGTATAAAGTGTTACATTTTATTATAAATCACCACTTTGGAAATGTTTTTGAAGTTATGCATCGTTAGGCGCATCACTGTAATACAAAAGTTACAGGTTGAAGTTGGTTCCTAAAATTTTCTGACGTTTGCGTCATTCGTTATTTCTTTTTTGGTTTCTTCGTCCATTATTAGGAGAGGCAAAGTGTTCAAGCCCACACAACCGTATTCATTATTTAATAATTAATCGTCAAAGCCATCTTTGCAAGATTTTTACTAAATTGTTCTTCTAAAAACGTAGAATAGCACGAGGAATAAATAATTTTAATGATTTTTCCTTCGTTAGGCGAAAGAAGTATAACTACTTGCGTACATACATAACACATACTTTTTTTTGCGTTATGTATGCGTCTCACTAAATATGGAGTATTTTTCATTTATTATTTACTTTATTAGGACTAACAAACGGTAATACAATATTTTTTACTACAACTAACTTTTATATATATATAATATAACAATATATAATAATATTGACACACTTTAACACATCACATTATCTTGCCCTAAACTAGGCATATCCATTTGGCTATAAGACAATGATATATTTAATGCAATAGACTAACTTAAACATAAAAACATCCATGACTCGGAAACAAACATTCATATTGATCATATAAATGATTGCATCTACCGGATTCGATCCCGGGAGAGGTCCCGGGATAGAGGTAGCGTAGTAGGCAGTGTCACTAGCCACTGGGCTATCTAGGTCGTCATAAATATAAGCTGTAATTAATTGTGAAATCAACTGCATTAGCCACAAACCAATATACAAGAGAGATAAACACGTACCTACATATACTATATAAAACCGAATCATAAAATCGAACTTTCGTGTTTGGTAACTATTAAGTAAGAAAGTCTATCCAGCTTATGATTGCTGTGTTAAATTATAATAATGTATTTAACATAATATTATATTATGTCGACACGTATCGGAAGGCGAAGTGCTTGTAGGATCCCAACAAGATGGACCGACTTTCTGGTCAAGATCGCCGGAATACGTTTGATGAGTGCAACGCACGACCGCTGGTGGAGATCTTTGGGGGAGGCCTTTGTCCAGCTACGGACGACTTCCGGCTGATGATGATGATGATATTATGTGCATCAGTTAAATGAGTATTGTTCTTATAATATCTGGTTAGGCTTAGATGCAACCCAGTATCTGCTCGAACGGGGATCCAGGGCTCTGTGAACGGCATGTGACGCTGCGTAGAGACAAAAGGCGCATTTTGTGTACCAGGCTCCTTTGCACAAAAAGCCAGCTAGATTATGGGTACCACGACGGCGCCTATTTCTGCCGTGAAGCAGTAATGTGTAAATATTACTGTGTTTCAGTCTGAAGGGCGCCGCAACTAGTGAAATTACTGGGCAAATGAGAATTATCATCTTGTGTCTCAAGGTGACGAGCGTAATTGTAGTGCTGCTCAGAATTTTTGGGTTTTTCAAGAATCCTGAGCGGCAATGAATTGTATTGGGTAGGGCGTATCAATTATCATCTGCTGAACGTCCTGCTCGTCTCTTCCCTTATTTTCATAAAACCGTTTGAGTGTTCTAAAGAGCTGCTAATTACATTTGGCGAAATAGCGCTCATGTGCGAGTCACTTGGTTTTTTAAATGCTGTTTGTGGAAATACACACTGTCAAAATTTAAGTTCTTTAGCTAGGTAATGTGGTTCAAAAGCGTATTAAAAAGATCAGCGGTTATCTCAGGTTTGCCTACAAAGAATCATGAAATATTTCATTACTAATGGTGACGAGGAAGGTTAAAGGGAGAGAAGGCCGGGAGAAAAGACAGATCAGATATCCAAACATTTGGATATCGCTGTCAACGTAACACTGCACCAGGCCACCGACCGTAACCGATGGAAGCGTCCTGTTGACAGTCTACGGATTCAACGTTCTCAGCAGTGACGGGACGGTGAAGAACATGACATACAGTCCATAATAAAACGGTTCCCGATGGTTATCTTTAAGTATGGAACTCTAAAAACATACATACCTAGTCTTTATTGTTCTTTGTAAATTGTCTTAAAATAGGAATGAACTAAATATATTCTTGTAATAACACGCGACTTGTTAGATTAGTAAGAATATTTACTCTGTCATTAAACCGCATTAGATCACCTAAGAGACCATCTAAATTATATTATCCTGTAGAGTTAGAGCTGTTATTTTAAATATACGCACAATCATTAATAAACAGGCGCCTGCAATTAATTCACGTATATTTAATGAGACTGTTTTTTCGTGAGTATTTGTCATCATTTAAATTAATATGTTAAAAATTTATATGACCCTATCATTCATCGCTCTACAAAGCGCACATCCAGCCACATGTTGAGTATTGCTCTCATCTCTGGTCTGGCGCACCCCAGAATCAGCTCGAACCATTTGACCGCGTGAAACGCAGAGTTGCTCGAATTACCGGCAATCCAGTGCCCTATGAACGGCTGGATCACATGGCGTTGTGAAGAGACGTCGTTTCTTTGTGTGTTTTCTACTGCATTTATCACGGGGGTTGTTCCGAAGAGCTGTTTCACCTGATTCCTAGCGCCGAATTCCACCTTCGCACGACACGTCACAAATTAGGATATCATCCCTACCATCTGGATGTGTGGTGTTCCTACACAGTGCGGTTTTCAAGAAACTTTCTTCCACGTACAACCAATTGTTTCCCTGGGAAATCCAAGAGGTTTTCGGAAGTGCAACACTACCAAAAAAGAAACGCTTTTGAGGAGACTTCACAATCTTATAAAAATCTTTTAAAATATGCAAATATTAAAATACTTATCTTTTAAAATTATTCAAACAAGATAAAATAACTATATGTACCAAGAGTACTGGCAACAATTCTGCGTTGGATAGCTAGGCTGATCATTAGGCACAAAAAAGACTCACTGAGACCAACATATTCGCGACGCTTGCTGTTTTCGGCAGACGAAGCAGGAGCCCCAGCACCATCTGACATAGCTTGGACATGAGAAGGCGCCAGAGTGTCGACCCAAGTCGCGTCCCACATCTGCGCCCTTCCCCGTGTCCAAAGCCGCCAGGGTCATTCCATCAGGACGCTTTTGCCATTGCAGCGGGCAATACCATTTGACTCTAAAACAGTTGGTATATTAAGAGCGGCAAATATCCTGCGGATAACTTCATGCTGGCGGGACGACTGATACGGCCTGCCGATTTTAGGCAGGAAAACCCGTGACTCAGAAGAGCATCTACCTGAACGCCACATCTACATTGATGTGGTTCATTCAGTTCTATACCTAGCCGGAGTAATACGCATATTGATAATTAGATATGTGTCATATTGTCAATTAGAGTTCTAATCGGCGCCGAAGGCAACCCTTGTGACCAAGAGCCCGATTTATTTTGTGTCACGACTTCTTATTGAGGATATAGGAAGTCAAAATAGTTTCCCAATCAAAAATATTCGAACCAAGGCCTTTTATGGAATGATCCTGGAATCGATTGACCGTTCGTTTAATAAGCTGGTGATAGAATATTCATAAGTCTGATGAAAATAAGAGAAGGTCACTTTACTGTGCCTTGTGTCGGCTTGTTAGCTGTTCCCCTTTCTGAGCGATGAAACCTTTCTGTACAGGGTCTATGCGCACTACAGGTGGGAATATTATGAATTAATTACTAAGAAAAATATTATATGTGTATTAGTAATAGTGTATATAACGAACAAATTAGGTATAATTTATTAAAGATGCACAATAGTATAGTCTAAGAGCGTAAACTCGCACACAAATTGTTGCAACAGTTAGGCGAGATATAAAATTTAAGTACCAACTGTGCATACATTTATGATTTAAAAAATTGATAAAAAAAGGTACGCAATAAATTGATAATAATAATATAATGATTAACCTCTGTCTGACCGTCTTTCCGACTGTCAGCGGATTGTATCGCCTAAACTGTAAAAGCGAGACTGCTGAAATGTTAACAAAAGTAATAAAAAAGCTAGACATTGGATTCCAAAATGGCTGCCATACAGATAAAAAAATCAAAACTGGTTATTTAATTAAAACACTTGGGACTACAGTCCCCCTGAAAACGAGATCTGGAAAGGTCTTGAAACGTCGGGTTAACTAAAATAATAATAAAAAAGTAACTTTCACGCAAAATCTAATGTATAAACAAAGTTACAATTAGACGCGTTTTAAACCTATTAAAACTCTTTTATTTAAATGTATAACACACGCGTTAATCAATGAAAATAACTTGTAATTTTAAAAATATTTTCCATTAATATTTTAGGCCGAATATTCACCTCACCATGTGCATAGAGCTCATTTCTGACAGATTTATCGCTCACGATCTCGGAACAAGTTTCGATTATTCCGTATCGATTCATTTGTTTGCTTGATAGAGTATTGTTTACTCGCGGTCACAATACAATATTCTTTAGCCTGTTGTTAGAGCTATTTAATCCACGAATTTAAATTTAACTTTACTTGTAGTATTATTATATATTCTTTGATTTAACTAAGTCTCTTGGAATAAAACATGAGCGACGGTGGTGACTCATAAAGAAATGATCGACTTGGAAAAAGAATTGTTGGATAAAGCGTTAATTATTTTACGGAAATCAATTTTTTTCTAATTCCTTATCTTAGCGCTCAGCTAGCGTTGAGTACTCATTTGACGTTTAAGGGTGCTGTATCTGCAAACGGCCTTAATCCTGTTAAGGCGGAGCGAGATGTTTTCCCCGCACCTACCGGGCCCCCGCTATTATTCGTTGGCCGCGCGGCCGCCCTTCAGGACTGACTGACGGACTGACATACACCACTTACACAAACATACATGCACACAAACATTTACTACTTACATACATACAAATATACATACATACATACACTCATAAACACATACAGACACACTTACATACATTACACAAAACATCACCACACCCGCCGGCGAGTGTGTTCTTCTCATCATTTCATCCTTCATCTTCATTTTCATTCTCTCTTCCCACAAGTACACAGCCGGTCCGAGGTTCGAGTCTCCTTAGGAGACGCCCCGCGACTGTTGTTGCGTAGTCTTTGCGGCCTCCACTGCCCATGTCCTATGTCGCTGTAAAAGCATGGCTAACAGCATAGAGGAGGTTTTAGTCGGAATGGGGTGTCCGCTTACGCGGACACTCGACTCGGACATATACGTAACTGTATTATCTCCTCTCAAAAAAAAAGGCCGCGCTGCAATCTGCTACTGGCCCTGGGCCATTGTTGCGTCGTGCGTGCGGGCTACTGTTGTCGAACTATCGATACTTTGGTTATCGATATATGATTTATTATAAGCCCGAAATCATGTATAATATCTATACGGCTATCGATATAACATTAAATATTTAGGTTCAATTATACTATAGTATTGCTGTGTATCGAAAACATCGATACTATCGATAGTTTATCGATATTGTTTAGCTTCAATTATTCATTATAATATCCTATTGATAAAGTACAGTGTGCAAAAAAGTTTTTGTTTCCATTTTACTTTCTCGTACGAAAACGAATAATATTTATATTTTTTAACGTCTAATGTATGTATATTATTAAATAGCACTAGGTGCACCGGCTTTAGGTAGTAACTTGTAGTTGTTATTCGATTTATATGGAAATAAAACAAACATATATAAATAAATAAAAAATAAATATAAAAAAATAAAATAATTTTCGTGTTATTGTTTGAGATTTATTTATTTTCCACAGTTAAAAAAAATTTACTATGTTTTATTTGTTCTTTATCGCTATCATTGTCATCTATTACAAATATCTATTTCAAGAAGAAAAGTCCAAATGTAACAAATACAACAAAAATAGTAAAGAGTACAATTATACGCGTTGTAATCCTTTAAAAAATATTTTATTTAGACAAGAACTTATCAAATACCTATAACAATAACCTTAGAGCGTGAATCAGTAACTGCGATGATATCGCTTAGTGTGTTACAAGTTATAACAGTTAATATAAACTGTTACACTGAAAAAAACACTAACCATGTTAATATTTATGCTGTTAAGGAATAAATTCAATTATAATTTTTTAAGTTAATTGTGATTTGTTATCCAAAGATCTTCTTATAATACACTCGATAAAATGAGTGTTCGATTTGAAAATACTAAATTTTTTTTTTGACTCGAACCTACGACTTCTGGCGTTCCATACCAGTGCTCTCCCAACTGAGATACTGTAGATGAAGCCACAACCTGAGAGTTGAACAAAGCATACATGATTTTATGACGATATGTCACTCGAACGGTTAGCTCAGTTGGGACAGCACTGGCACGGAACGCCAGAAGTCGTGGGTTCGAGTCCTGCATCGTTCATTAAATTTTGTTTTCAAATTTTATTTGTGTATTAATCCTAGAAGTGAGGGTTATCACTTTAAAAACATAACAAATTGTTTAAATATAAATAGCACGTGCTAATTTAGAATATTTTGTAAATCATGTTTGTTTTTAATTATAATAATTGAATCAAGTCGAAATTCAAAATTATGTCTTGGAGTCACCCGGTGGAAGCTCCGCTCAGCTTCGCTTAAAAAATAGTACTTTAACGTTAAACAAGAGCGTTTGAATTAACACACGCACCAATACACATACACATGATTTACACGTATATGATAATTATGTATTTAACACGTGGTAGCTAGGTAAAGACTTAGCTATAGCTCCCACTTCCCAGGAATCGATCCATTAACAGGAAAAAAACATAGGGTTATTTTTGAGATTGTTGATAAATGATATGTTGGACACTTCCAACATACATTGATATGCAGACAGAGGCCATGCAGGTATCTCTCGGGTAATGGTCAACCAGAACCCTGAACCTTGTCCACCAAAAAATACCCCATTTGTCGTATCACCGCTCTTCGACAACACTTCCCTTAAAGCCTCACCTAGTATCGGAATACTGGGTTTCGAAAACTCGAGCAATTGCCAATTCCATGGCCATCTTGAGGGCAAAGCCAAATTGGCTTCGAAGAAGCTGGGCGTTATTAATAGAGCACGGCAATACTTCAAGCCGGCACATTCTAGCGCTGTACAAAGCGCAGGTCTGGCCACACATGGAGTAATGCTGCCATTTTTGGTCTCACGCACCCCAGTATCAGCTCGATCCATTTGACCGCCTGCAACGCAGAGCGGCTTGAACTGTCGGGGTGCTCTGTGAACGGCTGGATCACTTGGCGTTGCGTAGAAACATCGCTTCATTGTGTGTCTTCTACCGCATTTATCACGGGGAGTGTTCAAAAAGTATTTCAAAATGGTCCCAAATTCGTTCTCTTCACCGTCGAGAACCTCGGATACGATATCCATATTGTTGAAATCATAATTTTGCGCAGCGGGTTTAATTTTAAAAAATTATACCAAATTCGTTCGCTGCACAAACAAAACTCATAACCCTCTCCATTGCCCTCCGAGCGACCATGAGCCTCGTCATAAGGCCTAGCATGTATTAACGCCTTAACCAAAGGAGACAAACTCAAGAGACGTATTTTTTCCATACAAACAATTGTACTAGTCACTTGTAGTCCGTTATGACCAGGTCAGGATATCGGTGGGTTTCTTAATATTATATGTTTCTCCCATTTTACAGTTTCAATTAATTCAGTTTATTAATTAAAACATCATTAAATTACGAAATAATAATACAAAAGTCTTTCTTAAAACCTAGTTAACACTGTGCCTGAACTTGGTAATTCGTTAAGAGCTGATATTGAAACTAAATAACCACAAAAAACAAAAACTTAATAAAGTAAAAAGTTGTAATGTTGTATGTTCTAGCTGTAATTAGAAAAAAAGTTTAATTTTGAAATGTTAATTTCTTAATACTTAAATTCTATTGCTTTTTTTTAGAAAATATAAAACGTTACATAAATACTAAAACGTTAAATAATTGGATCTTAGCTAAGACAACCCAATGCAAAATTCAAGTTCGCCTTTTATTACACTCATCTAGGTAAGTAAAGTCTGAGCAAAGTCTGAGTACGGTCTATAGGTCTCAACCTTAGTCTACATCAATTAGGTGAACCTGGCTTAAAATAATTTGGTAACCTAGGTAAATACTTTCATAACAAAGATTCTTATTTACTCAGCGTGCCCTATTTAAAACATGAAATCTATAAGATGATAAGCAAAAAGTTATCATAAGAAGTAAGTATTATAAAAGCCTATGAGGTCATAGTCACCTAGTTTAGATAAAATAACATGATTTTCAACTTTAACACTCTTATATACGGTGGAAAATAGAATGTTCTTTAGAGCTTAAAAGCTCTAGTTACGCTGTTTGTTTGTGTGCGTGAAGCAAATTTGTATATGTAATGAAGTAATGTTCGCTTTAGTGATGTAACCAACATTGTCGATATTTTTTCATATTGCACCAAAAATTTCGATAAATGAGTTTTTTGTAATTTTTTATATATATTTCGAAATAACTTTGGTAGTATTTTTACACGTCTTCATATTTTTAGTAATACTGATTGTGAAGCCGTAAAAATGAACAATATGAGTAGTAATAGTTAAAAATTCAAAATTATTAATAAGTAATAAACTAGGAGGTAACATTCGGGTTAGTGGTGGCTTTCTAGATATCTTGAGAAGATATTTATTATAAAAACTTCAAAACCAAGAATTTATTTGTATTTTAGACCCAATGATATAACTAGTTATGTTATATTATGTATTAAATATACTCAAGATAAAACTGCTGAAAGAAGTGACCAAAAGAAGCAAGAAGACCGGTAGTGCAAAGTAAGTCCCAATTAGGAATCTTGGAGTCAAGCGATGTACTATATCTACTTTTTAATGTTAAAATATTATTATGAAGGCTGATAATACTTCGATATGACTCAATTCGAATCAAATGCCACAAAGTGAATTGCATCATTCAATTCGGAGTTAATAATTTACACTGAGGTTCTCAAGAGACTTTCTTCAACAAACTCCAAAATTTTTAAAGTACAGTGTGGTAACATGTTGATTTACAAATAGATAGTGTATGGGTATCATAACTAACATTTCAAAGGTCCGCTGTGCAATTTCAGTTTCTCTAATTTTGCGCAAGAATATGGAGGTTGATGATAATTTACTCATGACTAGCATTCTCGTTCTCCTCCTGTTTTGTATATTGCGTTATGTACATTGAAAAGAAAAAATAAAATCGGGACCAGTTCGTTATCACAATATCTTTATTTGTATATATTAAAAATAAAACAAATGAAACACTATTTAACTGGATTCTTTTGTGAAACACTATTTAACTGGATTAAGACCTGTTACAATTGACTCAGAATGAGTATTCGTTAGTAATAATCCCCCAGAGTGTGCAAATATGTTAATTTGATATTTTTGATTAATTATAAATTGATTATATTGATAAAGTATAAGAAGACTTATATTTATTATATTTTGTCCTATAAACAAAAATGAACAAACATCAAACCATAAGTTAAAGGATAATGTTAAGTCTGTAATTGTCACATAAATGTAGATATTATATAAACATTGTCATTACAAGGTTAATGCAGCAAGCAATAATATTTTATAATCGATAAAATATAATCAATCGTTTCCTTCACTATCTCACACACACGCGCGTAAAACCGAGATGGTACGTAGTTACGGCACTCGTTCAAAAAGCCAAGCGTCGGAACTCGGAAAATAAACGAACGAAACTCAGTCGAGTTTTCGAACGCGGTGAGAAAGTCGTGTGGGACCAGCTGGTACGTTGACGAGAGAAGTTTATTTTTAAATTATAAATTTGAATGCGTTCCATTTTGCCGCTTATTTTGAATATTTTTTTTTTAATTTGTGCCAGTGTTTTAATCTTGTGTTCTGTGTATTCATTTTTCTTTTTTCTGATGTGCTTCGGTTGTTTTATTGCGAAAACCGAAATAGCTTTGGTGTGGTAAGGCGTATGGATTATTTTGAGCTAGATGCAGCCGGTATTTTATGACGATGTGTACATTAACCGATATTATTATTTATTGCTTTAATAAAATTGTTATTATCAATGAATATAGGCACGTTGCGATTGTAGTGTGTAGCTTTCATATACATATATAGGCAAGAGTGATATACTGAAAACACCAGTGAGAATTATTTTACTTAAAAAAAATTGGCCCTAGTACTACAACCTGACAAATTAATATTCTACAATTAAAGTTAAGCTCAACCGTTATGTTTCCCTTAATAAATTTATTTTTTAAATTAATTATTTTATAGTACCAAATTGAATCCCTGTAATTGTCCGTAAGTACAGGCAAATAATTCTATACCTGCGTTTATTTTGCCATGTTCCAATAAATGAAAAAATATTTGATGGTCATTATTATTTAAATTACAAAATAGTTGTATTTGGTCATTTAAAAATTTGACGTGACCAACACGACTTGTATTCAGCGTTTCTTTAGGACAATAAAACATTCTTGTCCTCCTGTGAAGGTTAGAAGCTTTTGTCTCTCCTAAAAAATATAAAAAAAGGAGCTGCAAAAGAGGTCTTACGGGATGAAGTTTCCTGTGAGGTTTCATTGATGCCCAGTACAGTATGACATATATTACAAATAATGTAAAGTGGGACACTCTTTGGTTTTTGTAATAGCAATTATTAGAACTAATATTTTGCTCTATGGAGGATCTTTTTTTAATTATTTCTATTGCTATAGAGCTGTAGTTCTAAACTGATATTAAAAAATATTCCCTTGATTTAATCGCTTAATTACTAGGAACTCTACCTTTTTAAAACTAGTACGTAATTGTAATAGTAAATCATAATATTTTACTTTACTGTATTTATCAACAATTTCCGATGTAGTATGAAAACGTGTTTTAAACTGGTTTTTTAAATATGAGATGCAAATTGCAGGCTTTGTGTTTTAATCATTGAATTAATTTTATACTGATAACAAGACCAGCGTTTAATTGTGGATAGTTAGTGGATAAGCGACAATTTATGAGACCCAAATGTTATTCTTGAGTGTAGAGGTTCCTTACTAAAACGGTTGTCAATTGCGAAGGTTCGGGAGTAAGCAGCATTAAAGAAACCTTTTGTATATACTAGTTATGCAAGAGGAGCAGGACATTCAGTTCATGGTAATTGATACGTCATGCCCATTACAATGCAGTGCCGCTCAGGATTCTTGAAAACCCAAGAGTTCTGAGCGGCACTACAACTGCGCTTGTCACCTTGAGACATAAGATGTTAAGTCTCATTTTCCCAGTAATTTCACTAGCTACGGCGCCATTCAGACTGAAATAATAATGCTTACATATTACTGCTTCTCGGCAGAAATAGGCGCCGTTGTGGTACCCATAATCTAGCCGGCATCCTGTGCAAACGAGCCTCCAACTGGTAAATGTCCTGAGTGGCAAATTTATGTACCTTTAAATATTTTATCTGTTGACGTAAGCAGTATAAGTGTGAAAGCACCATCTGTTTCGGTTGGAAGGCTGCCGTAGCTAATGAAATTACTGTGGCATTGAGATTTAACAATATCTTATGTCTGGGTGACAACCGTAATAGAAATGCCGCTTACAATAATTTAGGATTGTTTATTTGATGGTAACTCTTCAATGTGTTGCGAATGCGAATGTACATGTATGTGATTCTAAATGTTGAGCATATTGGTTTAATGTTAGATAATTTATACGTCTAGATAGAGTCTCTTGCTGTTAGAAAACCGATAAAGACAGGCCAGGAATATCAGTTTAGTGTGCGTGACAAGCTACGTCTAACACTCCCGATTTGTACGACACTTTGTAATAGTGTGCGTGAATTTTTCAACATAGAGTTCAGTTCTAAAGACGTTTTCACAGCTGTCATAGTCTATCTAGACGTATAAATGATCTAAGGTTTTAGTCAGATCTGTATTCCAGAAGACGTAATTAGTGTAATTGTAATTTATTTTTTTACCGACTTCAAAAAGGAGGAGGTTCTCAATTCGATCGGTATTTTTTTATATATATTTTTAGTATGTACACCAATTACTCCAATTTTACACAGTTTCGCCCAGTAGTTTTCATTTTATGAACATTTTTTATGAAAATTTTGTCTACGTGGATGATATAATTGTTATTTGTGTACCTAGGGCTTGTTTAGGAGTTTTCATTCAGGTTGATTATATATTATTATTTTTAACTGACACTAAAACGTAAAATTTTTATATTTTATACAGTATTATAAAGACGAATACATATTTTGATCGTGAATTACGTTTTAAGACTTGTTTTAAAGTACTGATCTAAGAGAGCTCTTATGAAAGGGAGCTCTAACGAGTGAAATATTGGAACTATATTTAGGACTGAACAGTAATATGGTAGATTCGGTAAGGTAGTTAATAAAAACTTCCTACCACACTAAGTAATGTGAAATACAATTATTTAACATTACAACATCCAAAGAAAGCCCTTGTTTTCATTGTTTGTAACTTGCCATAATGCCAATCAATGAAAGCACACAGGAATCTCATCCCGTAAGACCTCTTTTTGCAACTGCCTTTTTATCATTATTAGGATCGGATCGACAAAAGGTTCTAGCCGATACAGCCAGGATAAGAATTTTTTATTCTTAAAGAAAACCAATCGTGTTTGTCGTGTCCAAAAAAATATTTAGATATTTTAAAATACATATTATTTCTTAAAGATGAACTTACAGCACTAAATAACAAATTAAGAAAAAAAAAGTTTACTAGAGGCAAATTAGAAGTTCGAAATAATCATATAAGAATATTAATTTATCTAGGCTGTACATGTTGTCTCGTCTAGCATTAGCTGGGTTTCTCGTGAACAAGTTGAAATCGTTATGATACATACAAAACTTAGGTATTATTTTTTGAAATTATGCTTTTTTAAATAATGAAATATAAATAATGAAATGAAATACAATAATTTAAAATGAAATATTAAGATGCGCGCACATCACTATAACACAAAAGTAACAGAGTGAAGTTGGTTCCTAAAATTTTCTAACGTTTGCGTCATTCGTAATTTTTTTTTGGTTACTTCGTCCATTATTAGGACAAGCACAGGGTTCAAGCCCATACAGCTTCAGTATTCATTATTTAATAATTAATTGTCAAAACCATTTTTGCAAGATTTTTACAAAATTTTTCTTTCTACAAACGCAGAATAGCACGAGGAATAAATCATTTTAATGATTTTTGCTTCGTTAGACCAAATTACTTCTTGAGTGCATACATGGGAAAAGAATGAAATTTAGCCATAATTATTATTGACTTTTGAAATGAAAAGGGTTATATGTAAGGGTAGCATAAAATTCTATTAAAAATCGAACCTTTCTTCACACGTCACAAATGACTACACTCTCATTTGACCAATGGGTATGTTCATTGATATGTTAGAAGTGTAGGAAGGTTGTTGAATAATTCCAAGCAGTATTTCTATTCGTGTCTCTCTATTGTATGTTATTTACGATTGATGTAGGTATTTACTTGGAATGCTACTGGGTATTTTGAGGGGTCAAATAATACCGTAATCTGACTCTTTAAATACAGTCGTTTAGTCCATCATTGTAACTTAGTAGTTTGTATCACTGTGACTGACTGTTTGTGCTGTGATTGTTCTGGGCAGTACTTCCGCCATAGCTATTTTTGTAGTAGCAGTAGAACTGATTGCATGTCCTGTGATCGTTCGGGATAGTATCTCCGCCATAGCTGTTTCTATAGTAGCAGTGGGATCAACTATATGTAGGTAGCAAGCATTTATATGATGAATATGGATGTTTGTTTCCGAGTCATGGATGTTTATACGTATTTATGTATGTTTATATATATTTATGTATGTTTAAGTAAGTATATTGTATTAAATATATCGTTGTCGTGCAACGTTGTATTCTTAACACAGGCTATATGGCTTATTTGCGGCAAGGTAATTTGTGTAGGTATAAAGTGTGTCAATATTATATTATATGCAGCGTTTGTCCGGGGAAGTAGTGCCGCCATAGTTATTTCTGTGGTAGTGGTACAATCAACTGTATGTTTAGTGATCGTTCGGGGCAGTACTTCCGCCATAGCTATTTCCGTATTTCCGCCATAACTATTCACTTTCACAAATATTCTTCACTGATTATTCACAAAAATGAAGCTTCCCCACTCAGGATGAAAACCACCTTACACTGACTTAATATTATTCACGAATAAAATATGTCGCCAGTTAGGCGGGAAACGATCAAAACGTCTTATATAATAAAAACGTTCCAAATTTGATTTAAAAAATAACAATTAGAAAACAGTCTAGTCTTAGTAACAAAACAGCTAGAATTAACAATGGATTTTACGCCATCGACGATCACACGTGTCTATGACTCATTAGAAATAAGTAATGTGAGCAAAAAAGTAGAAGTACAAGTCATAGATAATACTAATGTCAAGGTTACCGCCATGCAACTTCGCACGATAATAATTCCAATGTGTGCAAATGCAATCTGCATATTTATGTAATACGATACGAGGATGTTATGAATAGTTTTACATTTCAATTTATTAATAATCTGTTCGTAAAATGATATGAACTTCTTTGTAATTCTGTAGATAAATAAGCAACGACAATTCCTACAATCGATTACCTATTACTTTATAATATTATTAATTATAAAACGTAACCACTAACATATTTGCATGTCTGTCAAGACGAAACATGTGCCCACTCCTAAATTTGTAACATCTTTAACTATAAATTTACATTGACTTTGACATTACCTATGGATTATGGGGAAATAGATAAGGTTGCGCTTTTCCGAAGTGGTATAAATGGTAAAAAATTTAACATTTCACATTGACAAGTGTCATTTCTTTGATTGTTTTTATTTATATATTTAGAGCATTGGTAACAAGGCCATCAGCTCAACCAGAATACAATAAAAGAAGAATATTTAAATAATTGTATATTTTTATTTTTTTTAGAGCATTGGTAACAAGACCACCAGCTCAAGCCATAACACAATAAAAGAAGAATATTTAAATAATTTTGCAAATTTCATGATTGTTTTTATTATTTAGAGCACTGGTAACACGATCGTTTAGTCAAACCATAATATTATATATACTAAAAGAAGAATATGTAATTCATTACTCAATATACTTTCTAAGTTTATTGGAAAAACAAACTCATTTCTTTGATCGAATTACATTGACTGATATAGATTAGATTAACTATTCTTAAAAATTCGAATAATGGGGGATGTGGGATGGAAAATCCAAACACCGTTACGAAAAATAGCATAAAAATGTTTGTGACTTACTCCTGGGAAAGTATAAATGCTTGTCTGACAAATTTATGTCAAAAATTGTATCTTATCAATATTGATAAATGTTATCGAAGTTTTTATCTGAAAAGGTAACTGTATCACTCACGTTAGTAAAATAGCTACCTCTAGTTCTAGCTGATAACAAGTTATTGTCTTTGAATCTGTCTTAGATACACATTAAAAGCTGGTACGTAATATTATATAAGTATTCAATTATTATGTAATATTTAATTTACCAGTGGGAGACTACTTTGCACAGGATGCCGGCTCGACTATGAGTACCACAAGGGAGCCTATTTCTGTCGTGAAGCAGTAATGTTTAAACATTATTGTGTTTCGGTCTGAAGGGCGTAGCTAGTAAAATTACTGGGCAAATGAGACTTAACATCTTACGTCTCAAGGTGACGACCGCAATTGTAGTACCGTTTAGAATTTTTGGGTTTTTCAGGCATCCTGAGCGGCACTGCATTGTAATGGGCAGGGCGTATCAATAAACATCAGCTGAACGTCCTGCTCATCTCGTCTCTTATTTTCATAAAAAACAAATAATAATTATTGCAATCAAGTTTTAAAACTCGGTATTATACTTGTTTTGCTTATTGCGCTTACTAGGAATAACATATTCTAGGAATAACAAAGGACTTCCGTCGGTTATTATTAAGTACAAAACCAAAAGTAAATGGAAGTGTCAGAATAAAAATTATACATTTTTTCAGTTAAACTAATTGACTGCGCTAAATAATCGGATTTCAAAATTTACAGTATTGCACTGCATGTAATATAATTGTTAAAATGACAAATATTAAATAACAATATTACTTTTTCATTTTATTGGCTTAATAAATAACTACTCTTCATATTATATATAGCTGTATAGTTTAAAGTTACATAACTTTACTTTACTGACCAATTTAAGCTATCTTTTAATATCTTACGGAGATAGGAACTTCCTGCTTTTTACTACATAATTGTCTCTTTTTCATACTATTTTTCATTTCATTAAATATAGTTTTAAGTGTAGACATAATAACCTCCTTGTTGGCTAATCTTTTAATCTGGCTGGCTATTTGTCTATGACCTATAAAACTTTAAAAGAACAATCCAATTTTCCAACACCTTGAAGTTTTTTTACAATGTAATCGAAACTATTGGTAGGTAATCGAAACGCTAACCGCACTTGTCAAAAAAAGCGCTTCATAAAAAACTGAACAGCTGACAGCCGTGGGATTGGAGGATTCAGCCTTTTAACCTTGAAATTTAATACAAAAAGACATTTAGCAAACAAGAGGGGCGGATGACAATGACGTTTTGAAAGCGCGCCAAAATGAAAGGTGTCAAATCAAGGGGGCCACGACATTGAAATTTTAAACTGAGGGTTATTTTAAAGAAAAGGGTATTATAAATTTGAATTTCAATAACAAGAATTGAATAAATCAGCCGCTAATAATATCTTGATGAAAGATTTAGGTGCCATAGACAACATGACGCGATGAAAATCGTAAATCTTAACCAATTAGGGCGACAAAAAATGACAGCTGAATCGGCAGCCGATTTTATTCTTACCATATCTAAGCAATGATAATTAGTAATTTAAATAAAGTAATGGTAATGGTTATATTTTATTGAATTTATGCTGAAACAGTAATTTAAAAACTATTCAAGATATTGAAGAAATAAGTTTAACAAATTCACATATACAATTCCACAGACAAAGAATCAAGATGGTTTTGTGGGATCATTTTTTTTTAGATAAAACATTATGTCGTCTATGTCGTCTATGTTAATGATACAGTAAATAAATAAAAACATCGAAAAGGTCATTATTATGCTAATTTCAATCATTACAGTTATATTCTATTTTAATTTACATTGTTCCTGGTTGCTTGGTATTTGTAAAACATGCTCGTCATGTGCATGTTAACGAAATTCAACGATAAGTACTACCAGATAAGATTTAAAACATCTCTTCTACTTTTTACATTAGCTTCCTTATTGGGAAATCTAAATTTTTTTTTTATATATATATAAATTTTTTATTCCTTTTAAATTAACTATATTTTATAGAGAATCGAGCTACAAGTCCAACATAGTATCAATAAAACTTATCACTCACAGCAAATGTCATTTGTTTCATAACAAAAACATAGAGATAAAATACTAATCATTATTGACGACAAACAGATGTTCAATTATTATAGCGTATCCATATTACATTATAATCTAATATTAATATAATGAATTCCTCTTAGATTAAGGATTCTCTGGTCTCCGCTTCGCTCCAACTAGATACCGCGCTACCTAAGAAGAATAGCTTTTTTATTTCGGCAACTTTATATTGTGGTGTGTATTGGTTATTTGTAAAGATGATTGTGTTCGTGGCATCTTGACATTCAGTGGTATCTTTACAATTTTGAAATTCATATACGCTTCGTGTTATTTTACGTTGAAACTAATAAAATACAAAATACTTATTGATGATATTATGTGATCCCAGTGTCGTTCTTATGTCTTGTAGTATTGTTTTTACAAAGTTTTACTACGCACCCCGGCATTTTAGTTGCAATTATTAGCAAAGTTTAACAGAACATGTGGCACGTCAACGTCACACATTGTTCGAGACTGGCTCGAGCACGCCCACTTGGGCGTATCTAGTTGGAGCGCAGCGGAGACCATTCCTTAATCTAAGGAATTCCTACTAGATAAGATAAAAGAAGTCTAAAAAACTTTAATCATAAGGAAATACTTTTATCATAGGTAGGTTTATTTTTTAGGTTCAATACGTGATAATGGAATATAATGCTTAAAAAATAAACATCTTATGAATGTTTAATGGCTAAAGAGTTAAATTTGTGCGCATTTTTCTTATATATAAAATTCTCGTGTCCCGGTGTTTGTTACCAAACTCCTTCGAAACGGCTACACTGATTTGTATGAAATTTTGTGTGCATATCGTGTAGGTCTGAGAATCAGCCAACATCTATTTTTCATAACCTTAAATTATAAGGGTGACCCACCCCTAAACACATTATTTTGACAATATTTTATATTTTTATTTTATTATGATTCAGCAAAAATACATACAAATTAAAATTTTCGTCCATTTTACGATCTACAACTACTCTACATCTTTGTATTGCGATTTTTATATTATTCTGTTCCTTTCACAAATCCGCTATAGAGTTGCAAGATGGCAATTGAATACAATAATAATTGTAGTACCTACGATATATTTGGTAGGTCCGAGAATCGGTTGCATTTATTTTTTTATACCCCAAATATTTTAATTATTGTTTTTTTTTTAATTAATTTTTATGGCAATACAACGATTGCGGGGTCAGCTAGTATACAATAAAATTGACCGAAGACCAGAATTACCAATTTTCCCAATTTCCCGAGTTTCTGGGAGATAAATATAATGAGGCAGAAACAACTTACTTAGGACACTCTCTTTTATGCACAGTTATACAATAAATGAATAACGTATTGAGGTATTCTAAAATAAGTGCCTTAAATTTACGGTTTTTATTTATTGATTTGTTGTTTGAACAAAATCGGACTGACGTGACATACCGACAGACGTGGAAACATTATATATTGTAGTATTTACGTACCCATTACTCGATATTTTTATCTTAGAGATGTACCTTCACAACGAATAATTGAACAGCCATATTTTTTATACTACACTTGTTCGGACCTCGTATTGACGTAACAAATGGGCCAAAAGTGCGTTATTTCGTACAAATATAATGTTAATTTTTATGTTTATTAGGTTTTTTTTCATCTTTTGATATTTAACAGTATACCTTCTTATTAATAAAATAAAATATTGATATAAATACTTCTTAAGTACAGTCGTTATGAGCGAAGCGATGCATTTGCACAAATAAACCTACACAGGTTTCTGTGGCGCATCTTAGTCTTAAGTTCTCATTGTACTCTTTTTTTAATATTATAATAAAAAAAGAAAACTTGATCGAATTGCCATTATTAACGTGGTTTACATGTCAGTACAGTTGTATGTAAGTTTAATTCTCGTATTTTTTTTTTGTTTGCATACACGGGCCAGTAAAAAAAGAAGGACTCCGCGCCGTGATATTAGCAAGTGAAGCACCTTTATGCCATTTTTATGTGCGGTTACGGGGTGTACCAGTTACACAATTTTTTATCCCTTAAATAATCATATATCCAAAAATACTTTAAAGTTATTGTTTTTACACTTTTCACAACGCATGACGGCATTTTTAAAATATATTTTTGAGACGCAAATATATAATGGCCGTCTATTAGCCTGTAGTAGTGTAAGTGTGTGCGCGGGGCTATGTCTTTACATGTTAATCGGCTTGTTTTGGTGCTACACTGTTATGTAAGGTGACACGGAGTCCTTATTTTTTTACTAGTCCGTGTTTGCATACTAAATGTTGCTGAAGTACCTACAATAGGTAGTTACAATTAACATAGAATCTGTCACTTGTTATATTGTTTAAAAGGCTGTCAAAAAATGAAAAAAAAATCAAATAGATCTGCGTGCAATTGCGTTGTTTATGCCTGCAATTTATTTACAAGCTCTGAGCAATAATATACTTTGAGTAAACGCAATATACATAACTACAAACTTTCACATAAATTATTGATTTTCCAAGAACAAATTGACTTATTCATTGCAAAACAAAACACTGATATACAGAGCGTGTTCTAAGAAACAACATGTTAGGCACAAAAATGGCTAAGTTCATTCATTCGTTCCAGATCGTGAAGATAGATTTCTTCAATGAAAATTAATAATACATGTCGCGGTCTCATTTGTCCCTGTGACATAAATCCAACAGTTTTTGTGTAAAAGAAAGCTGACTTCCGAGCGTCATTATCATAACCAGTACTTGACTGATCGTTCAGTGACACCGCGCCAAAAGAGTGAACGATTCGATTATTGTTCCTGGCGAGGTTATTTTTTTCGGTGAATTTTTATGTGTTGGCAGTCGTGAGTTCTTAACATGGCCTTCGCATTTCATAATATGTTGTAGTATTTTTTTTGTGGTAGTAAATACTGTTGAATTACAAGTAGTTTTACTAAATTAAAACCTGTTAAGTGCGCGTCACACATGCGCACTGAGTCTCGTACTTTTAGTATAAAAATAACGAAGACTAAATAAAACGTTATAATTAACTTATAGAAAATGTTAAACGTTATGTGATCCGGTAAGAAAATAATTATAGGTGTTAAATTGTTAAATAAATTCGAAAGAGATGGGATCGTCATATTTCTAAGAACTAGGGCTGTCAATTTGTTTTTTGAACCGAATATAGTGTTTTTGGTTTCAGAACCCAAAAAGGTATAATAGACAGGGAATTAATTTAATAAACATTTCTATTAATATTTTTTACTGCTTTGAACTTTGATTGATAGGTTTTTATTTTTATGGAAGCATTTGCTACTATAATTACTTTATATATTTTATTTTAAACTACAGAACACCATTAACTCTGTTTTTATCAGACTGATTGGCTCTATTTTGTTCATCACTGAAAATATACACTCTGTATGTTGATAAAATATAGTAGTATCGCATACTATAATATATTTTAAAATAATAGTAGATAGACACCTTAAACAGTAGGATACTATATTATATTGTAGGGTTGGCAACCCTGATGCTGACATTCCTGGGGTCCATCAGCAAAAAACTTAAAAAAGGACTGATATAATATGTTTTATTTATTTACCAACCCTAACTCTCCGCCTAGACGTTACGATTTATAACTGGGTAATCAATTAATTTGTATTTTTTTTTCACATTTTAAACCCATTATATTATAAGACGTATCAGGAAGGAACAGTTCCATTATCATTACTATTTTCTCTTGTTAAAATTATCTTCATTTAACGACTTCACTACGACAATGCCACACAGTGATACTTTAATAATATTAAAATACTGAATTGTAATTACTCCATATTAGTACAGCGACTATTTTGGTATGTTGAGGAGTATTTGTGAATTTTTGGCGGTAATTTGAATTGTTACTTGAAATGAAAGGTTAAACGACTTTTTATTGAATTCTGTTTTTATGTCCTTGAGTTTATTTTTACCATTACCTTTTTCTGCAGGAAAGGTAATCGCGCCGCTTCCCTTAAGGCTACTTATCCGTAATCATGAAAAATAAATTCGAAAATAAGAATACATAATTAAATAAATAAATTTTTCCATAGTATCATTTCGGAACATCCTGTAAGTAATCTAGTAGCCGCGCGATAGCTTCTTTTTCGTGCCTACTAATTTGTGGTGACCACGTTTATTGTGATTAAAATTATTTGTTTACTGAATTTATACAATTTGCTATGCTTTTAAAGTGATAACCCTCACTTCTGGGATTAATACACAAATAAATTTGGAAACAAAATTTTATAAATGATGCGGGACTCGTACCCACGACCTCTCGCGTTCCGTGCAAGTGCTCTTCCAACCGAGCTGACCGTTCGAGTGACGTATCGTCATAAAATCTAGTATGCTTTGTTCAACTCTCAGGTTGTAGCTTCATCTACAAGATCTACTTTACAGTTGATAACCTGCACAAACCCAATATTTGCATATTAGGAAATTGACTTGAGATGTCGCTCTTGCAAATCTAAACAATTTGATATGTTTTTAAAGCGAAGCCACAACCTGAGAGTTAAACAAAGCACACAAGATTTTATATATTTTATTTTTCAATTTTATTTGCGTAGGACTGAATATATAACATTTGTTTGGTCAAATTAAAAAAATATATTGCTTTAATTTATTTATGGCTACCTGTTTAAATCTTCTACTGGTGCAGAAAAATCTCCCAATGAAGTTTTTGTCAACTATCACTCAAATCAAACAGAGCTCACTGAACAGTTTTCTGTCTGAAACGTGCTTCAGGCATAAAACAATAAATAATTTATGCGTCTAGATAGAGTCTCTTGTTGTTAGGCAACCGATAGAAGCAGGCCAGGTTTAATACATTTGTGTGCGTGACAAGCTACGTCTTACACTCGCGATTTGTATGACGCTTTGTGTTTTCACAGCTGTCATAGTTTATCTAGACTTAATAATGATCTAAGACTTTAGGCATACAGCTCTGATACCGCAGGACGGTGTCTTTCATGGTCTTTAAGAGGCGAGTTAGATAAAAATATAATATAACTAGCTGACCCGACAGAAGGTGTTCTGTAAATAATAAAAAAATACTATTTTATGGGAATTTGCCAATAATATTTGAAAACATCAAGAATTATTTCGTAAAAAATGCTCCCTGTTGTTATAATGAAATTATTTCACAGCGGAACTGACAAACCGTGCATCACTAAATTCTCTCATAGAAAATAAGTCCATACAAAACAAATATTGAAAATAAAAATAATTATGGGTCCCAAATCGAAATAAAAACTATCCTATCTCTCAAGTTGGACCAAACTGCACTCCATGAATTAATCCCCATTAAAATCCGTTCATTAGTTTAGGAGTCCATCGCGGACAAACAACGTGTCATGTAATTTATATATACTAAGATATAATATAATATGGCACAAATAATACACAAAAGTACCCCACGGCTTAAATTTATATTGTATTAATATTCAATTTTCCGTTTTTGTACGACCTCAATATTCATACTGAAAAAGGACTAAGTGTACAATTATACTTTAAAATTCATAGCCAATATAGAATTGTAGAGTAATGCAAAATCGATATTATGTTATCTGTCGCGCCATTTTTAGCGATATACATAGATTAAATGTCCCCTTGACACAGGATTGGTATCACTTACTTGATAAATCATTTTGAATAGATGAATATTTAAGTATTACATCGCGAATAAAGAATCGTAGATCTTTTGAGATTGATCAAGATCGCATAAATTTAGGAAATACAGTAACGATTAAAATTAAAACCAGTGGGAGGCTGCTTTGCACATGATGCCGGCTAAATAATCGGTACCACAACGGCGCCTATTTCCGACCTACAGTTACCTACCTACTATTTCCTATTACAGACCGATTGCAGTAATATGTAAACATTACTGTAATCGGTCTGAAGGGCGCCGTAGCTAGTGAAATTACTGGGTAAATGAGACTTAACATCTTATGTCTCAAGGTGATGAGCGAAATTGAGGTGCTGTTCACAATTTTTGGATTTTTCAAGAATCCTGAGCGGCACTGCATTGTAATGGGCAAGGCGCATCAATTACCATTAGCTGAACGTCCTGCTCGCCTCATCCCTTATTCTCATAAAAAAGTAGTTAAATTGTCCAAGATGGTCGTTCGTTATTCCATAATATATTCTTATTGGGTTTCCAGTCCACTGTTTAATTCATCCAAGGATTTCATATGACAATTTTATAATTTCCCAATGAAAGGATCTTAAGAAGCCATCAATCACAAAGAGAACCAATTGAGCGACCGACCGACTATTTATTGTATCAGTTTACATTCGTTATGAGTTATTGCTTACAGGTCAGTAGGGCGACTTTCTATATACATAGAGAGTTCAAGTAAATACGACAGATTTATTAAGTTTATCAATTATTACTTAGATAATTGGGACAAATTATTAGCCTTATCTTTGGACGACTATTTCAATCAACAGTTATAGGCATGCAATTTTGTTATTCTGGAAAATTCGTTGACGACAATCCGGTGGTATACGTTAAATTTTATTAGGTGTACGCAGCGTAAATAATTACCACTAACCTGTATAAATACTACTGGACAGGCTGTTCCATTTGTTTGAAAGAATTTTTTTGTGCCTATTTGAAACGCCACTCGCGAGCGTAAAGAGAACTAATTTTGAATACAAATGGCTGCAAAGGAACGTACAATAGTCTGCAGTATTATTGCATTTTGAATTAATTTCGGTCGTTTTCCATGTTATTTATATTTCTGGAATCAACTTAATAAAGTACACATTCTTTTTTTGTAAATAGTTTCCACCATATTTGCTGAGGTTATCTTCACTAGTTTTAGTACCGCAGACTCTCGCTACATGGCCAACAGCGCCAAAATGGCGAATATCAAACAGGCACAAAAGCACTTTGACGGGCGGCAGTCCAGTGGTGTATAGTAGAGGTCAGTGATAATTACGCTTACGATTTATATACGTTTTACGCGTAATATGACAGTGGTATTTTATTCACAAATCACAACTAGCTGATCCGACGGACGCTGTTCTGTCCAAAAAATGATGTAATTATTCGGGAATAATGTAGTCTAAAGCCATCTGAAATGTGTAATCAAAGTTAATGCGTTATAAATGAGACAAAATTGTTCTTTCTAAAAACGTAGAATAGCACGAGGAATAAATCATATAAATAATTTTTGCTTTGTTAGGCCAAAGAAGTATAACTTCTTGCGTGCATATATAAAGTAGACACACACTTTTTTCGTGTTACTTCTCTAAAGAAGTACCAAACTTTATCTCTTCATCTTATCTGTTTACAGAGTCCTATAAACATGTGTTTATCCATTCATATCTCAAACTCTCCTTTGTTTGCTTGACGAACATTAACACTTTTACTTACCGCTTAGCTTTAACAGTTAGGAGTTCTTAATATGTTGTCAAATAAATACCTAGTACTTGCCGATCCGTGTATGAACCATAGATTTAGTAAATACTATCGTTTAGACGACGCGACTGTACAATATGCAAATACAAATATGTGTTTATTACAATAAAATACAAAATATACAATATCAGTGTTGGTGTCTCCTTTTAACCAAACAGTTGCCTGTAGTAGGAGGCCCCGCTCTTCCATAGCAAAAACATAATAATATGATGTAATAATAAACAAGCTGACCTTATCATAATATAATTAATTAACTAAGGGAAGGAAAACTGCTAACAATAATAACATAATAAAAATTGTGTGTGTGTGTGGGTGTGTGTATGTGAACGTGTGTGTGATTATATGTATTGGTGAGTATGTGTGTTAGTTTGAAAGAAAACTTAAAGATTTAGTACCTAACTATAAGTAGCACCATATATGCATGACCAACTTTGAATTGATTGTGAAATCTAGTGCGTTAGCTAGTGGCTTAATATTCAAAATACTAAAACTGACTGTTTACGACCTGTCAATCAAAATCGGTTACAGTGACAATAAATTCGTTTACTTTCTCTTTGTATCTCCGTTAGAAATGTTCATCTGTCTCACACATTTTGTTGGTCTAACCTCTAGTGTATTGTAAGTCTTACCCCTCGATTACACCAAGGTATTATACATGTATTTTACAAGTTTAATACATATTTCAAATACAAGTAGTATGTAATGTTTTTAAAATACTAAAATATATAACTTGTCGTGGACAAAGTTTGTATGAAACTTGTCTGAAGAAATTGTTTGTCAACTACTAGATGTCTACATATATATGATCTCATGTTTTATACTTGTTGTGGACTTGTAGCTAAATTTGTAGAATTTAGACACAATCCTAAAGATTGGTGGGTGTAGCCTATATATCACTGTAACTGTCACTTACCTATTTTTTAAGACATTTTTCGCATCCCGAGAAAAGACCATAGAGTCTAATTTAATTTACTTTTCGCGCCAATATCTGTGTGAAATGTGAAAAATGCTATAAAGAAGTAAAAAGTACAGTAAGAATGTGAACAAAATTAAAAAAAAAAAAAAAATAATATTAGGTCGTATTAATATATAATTTAATAATTTCAAAAGATCAAGATAGAGATTCGTTGGTTGAAAGCGACGTTGCCAACCCGCACTGAAAAAGTACTTAATTTAAAGTTCTACACAATATTGAAATTCATGGTAACCCTACTTACACAAATACTCATTGTACAAGTAATTTCACTTACACTTTCGTTAGCAAAGATATGGAAAGTTAAGAAGCTTTTGTAAACGTGTATTGAAAGCACATTGTTTATCTCTCTTATATCGTTGAAATAGAAAACCGTTCAAAATCGAGTTGATGTAACTAACAAGGATTCGTATCGAAGACATAATTTATAATTAAATCCTTTAATATTAATATTTGACACATACGTAAGCCATAGATCATTATTTTTAATTAAATTAACGGATTCATTGCTAAAGGATGATGCAATTTCTATATCCGTTGCACAAAAAAGCCGGAATAGACAGAGAGTACGAATATATATTTTAATTTGTGTTTCAAAATGGAGGCATTACCTAACTTTTTGCGCATAAACCTAATGGGCTCTCTTGAAATCCAGTATATTGAAAAATTATTTAAATGTTCTTTTTTTTTATTGTATTTTGGTTATAGCGGATCATCTTGTCAGTCATCAGCTCTAAATAAATAAAATTATATTCATAATAATATTTATTTCAAAATTGTCAACATTTGGTTTTACAAACTAGATTATACACGTTGATAATTTATACGTCTCTTGCTGCTAGACATCCGATGAAAATAGGCCAGGCTTATTACTTTAGTGTGCGTGACAAGCTACGTCTTACACTTGCGATTTGTATGTCACTGTTAGTCTGCGTGAAAATAAAATAGAGATCAACTTTCAACCTCTATATAGACACATATACGTCTATGTAGACGTATAATTGTTCTATAATGGACGGAATTCCAGAAAAGCGTTCCATACTATAAGCATGTCGCAATTGAGTTAAGAACACAAAACCGGTCACGTGATTCATATTAACGGACTGAAAAAAAAATGGCAGCCCTACTGTCACTTATTAAATGACATCATGACTTAGTAGCTCAACCCACATGTATGGAATACACTAATATTTGTTAAACTTTAAACACGAATTCCTTAAAATGCTATATTTGTGGCCTGGAACGTTTTTCAGGCACTAAGTCCAATTATCTATCTATATATATATAGATGGGATTTCCACCTATAATCAAATCAAATCAAATCAAAATCAGTTTATTCAAGTAGGTCACGGAAATGACACTTATGAATGTCAAAAAAAAAATATATTTTTCTTATTGAATCTACCGCTACTTCGTAAAGGGTTGAGCTAATGAGAAGAAGTAGCAAGAAACTCATTGCCACTCTTTTATATCAAGATTTACAGATCATTTCAATTACAATATAATATGTAAAATGATGCAACACTATATAGTCAACAATATATATATATAGTCACTCATCACGATATCTCTGGAACCGTAAGGCGTAGAGACTTTAAATTTAGTAGGAATATTCCTTTCGCCGAGTGGAGGTCAGCTAAGAACCGATTTTAAGAAATTCCACCCGCAAGTTTCTTTTTTACTATAAACAGAACAACGTCTGTCGGGGCAGCTAGTACATTATAAAATGCGCAAAGCGCTGACATCACTGGCGAAGTGACTAATTAATTCACTATTGATAACCATTATGTGGGTCCCAGGATCACCATAATTCCTTTACAAAAGAGTCATTTAGCAGTACCAAAATATTATTTCAATAAATGAAAGCATCAACCGTCTCACGACGCCCAAGGGGCGCAAAAGCCATAATAAATCATAAAATAATCCACGGCCCATCTCTCCCTCTCTAATAACATTAGAGCCACACCCTTGGGTTGCCTTCAATCAAGGGAAATAAAAAACCTATTGAATTAATGAAGTTAATTTTTTGTCTTCCATAACGGACGGCGAACTCGTTTCTAGAAATGTCAAAGATGTATGAATTTGAAATAAGAACGCTATTGTTTTTATAAATAAAAAGGTTTAATATGACTGTCTTATTCCAAGCAACAACTCAAAGTTTTAGTAATGATTGTGTTATTACCATGGCACACAAATAAACAAACTCATTTTTTTGCCGTAAAGCAGTAATGTGTAAGCATTATTGTGCTTCGGTCAGAAGCGCAACGTAGCTAGTGAAATTACTGTTTAACACCTTATATGTTTCAAGGTGACAAGCGCAATAGTAGTGCCGCTCAGAATTTTTGGGTTTTACAGGAATTCTGAGCGACACTGCATTGTAATGGGCAGGGCGTATTGATTACTATCAGCTGAACGTCCTGCTTTAGCCCCTTATTATCATAAAAAAAACTTTCAATATGCTTACGTAAATGTAAAAATATTAAACGTTCATTTTCTTTTTAATATTTTGATCGTAATTATTTGTTTTTAATTGCACATTTATAAATAACACGAAATAAGTGCTCTGATTCGAATCGAGCTTGATGTTTTTATTTGTTCATCAGTCTGTGGTTCAACTTTGCAGCCATGTTTCTTGAAAAACTTCGTTTGAGTTTTGGTTTATGGAGTTACAATTTTTTTTGATTACACCAATTGCTTAATGAATTCGAGTAGATTCATAATTTATTCTATAGATTAGACATTGGTCAACGATATGCCTAAATCTTTTGTAAGTACACACTAATCATGACAACATACGAACTATTAAAACACTTCAATCCACAATTAGAGCCAAGCCCCTAAGCTGTCAATGTCACTCATTGACGCGTGACAAACATTATTAATATTTTTCGTTTATTGATTGCACTGTTTTTCAATCTGTGGGGTTTTGAGAACTTTTCTTATGGGGTCGCCAGTAGAATGAAAAAGACCAGGATCTACAGTAAAAAAACAATTTTAGTGAGAAGGATGGTATTGTTTTAGTTTCAAAAATTTGTCAAAGCCAGGTGCCATTTTTAAATAAAAAAATTCATATTGGTTTCTTAGTTAAGTCTATTTCTATTTGAAGTTTTAATTTTCACGAATGAAGAGACTGTCAGTTCACACGCGTTTGAAGTGGCGAATGGTACTAATTTAGAGCTTCCCTTGCCAGATCTGGATATTCTTGATTTCTTTTCACCCAAAACACGTCGAGACTTTGTGCATTAAAATCATTAATATAGTATTCTTTTAAAATAAATTCATAAATTATTTATTTTACTGACAAGATGGTCCCCAGAATATTTCAACCTGTAATGATGGGGTCTCGAAATAAATAAAATTAAAATGTTATAATCTTAACTCGGGGAATAATTAGGTAAATGCGTGACCTGAACGTTAGGAACAAACGCAAGCGTTATGCAAACGGTGATTTCTTGATTATTTTGTTTTACTTCAGTAGTGTGGTCTAAAGCACACTCGTTTTTATTGTATAGATGAATATGTCAACGGCTGAGCGATACAGCCAAATCTTCATATGTTATAATGAGTGAAATGACTATAAACAAACTAAAAAAACATTTAAATCCTACAATTAGGGCCAAGCCCTAGAGGTACTCAATGTCACTCATTGACCCATGACCGTATTTGTCGACTAACATAATTGTTATTCTCTTTCGTCATTTGACATTGAAGCTTAAACAAATATTTTCGGGATGATCTCGATGTATGATGAAATATTATTTTCAACAAACGTATTGGATTAAAACACGTGTAATTGTAACTGTATATTTACAAAAGGGTTTTGCGTAAAAGTTATGTTTTTTTGGGAAATCGTCGGGATACATAAATAATAAAATAAAAATAAAAAACCTTTTATACTTACAAAATATCTTAAAACAAAAAAAAAACAAATTTTGATGTTCTTGTTGGTAGTATATAAGTTAAAATATATTATTTCTAGGTTAGTTTATTATTATTAGTTTAAGATTTTATTTCTAAATTATTTTAATTTATTAAATTTTCATTTTGTAAGAACCTCTCCACAGGTGAAGGCCCTTTCCAAAGAAAGCCAATTATCTCTGTTTTGAGCTTCTTTCATCTTTAGTTAGCGGACTTTAGTTGTTTCGTCCTCCCATCTCATTTAGGGTCTCCCTCTGGATCGTTTGCCTTCGGGTTCTTTCCATGAAGTCACCCTTGCTGCCCATCTTTGGTCTTGTAGGCGTGCTATGTCGCCTGCCCACTACCATTTTAGTTTGTATATGTATATTTGGCTGTATAAGATTACCTAAGCCACCCAATTACAAAGAAAAAAACTCTAAAACATAGACAATGTAGACTCAGGAAGTACTTGGGGATACCAGCCGTGTGGACAAAAATAGCATAAATTTATTGATACAGGCCTTCCTTCCACTCCTTTGATCTCGATATAGAGTAATTATTTGTAGTTTAAGCTTACATTACTTTATCATGCTTCATTCATTGTAGGTAATGATACTTATTATCATGTAATTTGTCGTGGCAACTGGCAAATTAGAATAGCGAAATCTGGTCAATGCGAAAAACCTATGACAATTCTAAAGAACCGGATATTTGGGATCTTATGCATATTTTGCATATATCCAACAATATATAAATGAAGATGCCTAAAATCTGCATAAGATTCATCATCCTAGAATTGTTGCTATAATCCTATTTATTTGACTATCCTGCTATAATAATATTTTTTTAAAGAAAATAAAGGGAATAGACGAGCAACGTTCAGCTGATGGTTATTGATACGCCCTGCCTAAAACGGCGCATATTTCTGCCGTGAAGCAGTAATGTGTAAGCATTACTGTGTTTCGGTCAAAGGGGCGCTGTAGCTAGTGTTATTACTAGGCAAATGAGACTCAACGATATGTCTCAAGGTGCCGAGCGCAGTTGTAGTGCTGCTCAGGATTTTTGCGTCTTTCAAGAATCCTGAGAGCCACTGCATTGTAATGGGCAGGGTGTATCAATTACCATCAGCTGAACGTCCTGTTCGTCTTGTCCCTGATTTTCATAAAAGAAAAATCATCTAAGCATTAAATGTTGAATTTTCTGCTCATATATATAATATGTTTCTAAGCTTTAGGTTCGATATTCTGTAGCCACGACGTGTCTTATCGCTAAACGTGTTTGATGTCACAATGGCCCTTATTGCCCTATCATTAATTGCTCTTAAATAGGAACAACGTACATACCATCTTATACTTTGATATTATGTACGACAACTATATAAGTATTTAGTTATCTAATTATATCAGTCACTCAATTGGATGGATAGCCTGTTCGTTAAATACTGGCATTTAATGAAACGGCTCAATAAATAGTCAAATGTGTTATGCTTGAAGACCGAAAATGACTTGTTAAATATATTAAAAATTCAGCTCAGATTTCAGTTCAGTTAAAGTGAATAATTGCATTGTAAAAAAGTTACAATATGACTACGCCAGTTTATTTCAAAAATGGAACGCATTCAAACCTATTTGCACGTTACCTAATAATTAATAACAAATCCTTTTTTTTTTCAGAATACTAAGTTCTTGTCTACGAGGAATGTGCCAGTGATTGTTACAAGTTTAATTAATATTTTAAACAAGTGATCCAGCGCAGTGTTGCCATGGAGTTAAGAAGATTGAGTATTTGCATCGCGTTCTTCGTGTTTGCCTGTTTATCCCAAGGCTCAGGTATGTCGTAATAATTTTCTATGAGTGAATGCAAGTCCACGAATGGCGACCACGTAACGGAAGACGCAGTGTTGGTAGCCCCCCACAAGATGGACTGACGATCTGGTCAAGATCGGCGGAATACGTTGGATGAGGGCAGCGCAGGACCGATCGTCGTGGAAATCTTTGGGGGAGGCCTTTGTCCAGCATTGGACGTCTTCCGGCTGATGATGATAGTGATGAATGCAAAATGCCATGCAATATAAAAAATATGTTTGATTAATACTTAAGCTTTGGGCGGTGTTATTGATTTTTTTTATTAAAGAGGAGGGAAAACGGGAAAGAGATAACGATGGGAATTTGTGAGGTAACCGTCGATGGACATTCGCAAAACCAGGGGCAAAGAGATGCGTTACCGGTCTGTAAGATGGGTGTATTCTCTTGAAAGACTAGCTTGAAAGACCCTAAGTCGTATCGGTTCGGGGAAACTGCAACCGGTAATTGATTCCACAAAGTGGCTGTGGGATGCAAGAAGTTCGTTACTAGACTAGTATACTTTAGTTATGTCCATAGTATTATGTCCTATATGGGGGTGTATATTGCTATGGGTCAACGCTGCCGATATGAATACAATATTTGTGCTGCTGAAGAGGGCTATTAGCGCTTTTTATAACCTAGGTGCTAAAGAATCATTGAGAGCAAAGTTCAAAGAAATTAACATCTTGACTGTTGCTTCTCAATATATTCTTGATAATGTAATGTATGTTCATAGGCACATAAGTGAATTTGCTAGAAACTGTCATAACCATAATGCTAACACCAGGAACAGACATAAACTTATGATGCCTACTACTCGGCTAAGTCGAGTTAGTAAGTCTTTTGTGGGGCGATGTATATGCTTTTATAACAAGATCCCAGAAAATGTTCAAAACAGAAGTATTTCGTTATTCAAAAGTATTGTAAAAAAACTTTGTGTGGTAAAGGTTACTATAACATAAATGACTTTCTTAATGATACCTCAGATTGGGAGTGGAGCGACCGCCCTCAGGATATTAATTTAATTGTACAATATTACTTCGTAAACATATTTTTTCGATGAAAAGAACAAAGCCTGCTCAGTTTGTTGCGCCCGTTCTTCTCAGGTCTGAGGCATTCTTTTAGGAATGGGTGATAGTTTTTGACTTTCAATAAGTGATGTCACATCCTATTTTGAATAAAAATATTTGAATTTGAATGCCAGACGTTAACATGATCCGGGTCAACATGATCAGCTATTAAACCGTATTTTGAGATAAAAAGCTACATTTTCTTTCTGTCCTAAGACGTTTTCTGCTTTTATCCCAAAACTATTCACGATTCATGGCCTTATAATGTGCCATTTGCTTGTCAACGGCGAATATAATTACGGCATTAAATTAAATTATTTATATGACATTTACGAATATAAAAAAAGAATGACACAGTAATTACGTCAATATTTCTAGAGGCACCGAGCTCTAGTCTAGATTTAAACCTGCTCTAAGAATTAGTCATAGACAAGCTGATATTATTACGATCGCAACCTTGTATACGTGACACAGATAATGTACGAAAATTGAATGTTGTTGAACCCTGGATATTAGCATTTTTTTTATAATACATTAAATTTTTGAAGTTAATTAGAATAAATTCTATTTCTAGAAGTAGTTTCTGAGTATCGATATAATTTTTTCAGTCTTGAATTTATATCCTTAGGCTTCCTGCTGTAACAAATATATAAAAGTAGTATTTACAATTGAAGAGGCTGTATGACTTATGACCGTTGCCTGCCCCGTATTGTAAAAATTGAATAAAATAAAAAAATAGTTTCGCGTCATGGCATCTATAACATATTATGTTACTAGTACAAATACACAATAAAGTAGAAACTAAGAAACTAGATATAAATATTATAAATTAATTGCTCAATAATATAAACTAAATATCAACGTCACTATACCATCAATATTCTATAACATCCACCATATTATTATCTAAGTAACGCCATAAAAATAAATGATGTAATTGTTTACGATATCTTATAATCAGGGCTGTGACTTTTGTGGCGTTTCTAATTAAAATAAATGCCTACAGTTGTTAAGTTAGAGAGAGGACATACATTTTAATAACATACTGACACATAGTCAACACAATATAGATATGAACGGAATACAATAGCCCTCAATATACAAATTTATACATATCTAGCTGACCCGGCAAACGTTGTTTTGCCATATAAAGTATAATTCACGCGATAGTTTTATAAGTAATAAAATATTGCCTATATTATAGCCTGTACATCATTTTGTTCTATTGTCAATAGTTTTTGCAGCGCACGCAGAAATAGGTTTTCGATTTTACACCTTGTGTTACAAAATAGCAATTTTACTACGGATCCCTAATTTTGAAAAAAAAAACATAACCTATAGCCTTCCTTGATAAATGGACTACCCAACACTGAAAGAATCATTCAAATCGGACCAGTAGTACCAGAGATTAGCGCGTTCCAACAAACAAACAAACAAACACTGCAGCTTAAATATTAGTATAGATTAAGACTTAAAACTGTGCGCATCAATATAATATATATATAACGTTTACTTCTATTAATAAAGAGGATGTAAATACTTCGTAATAAGAGGCAGGACTGCCTAAGTAAAAATTGAAATTTAGTTTACTGTGGAACGTGCAGTGATTTGACATAAGTTTGAAATAGCAGTAATTACAGTATCGCGTATGGCTCCGAAGTAAAATCCGGCTAAGTTTTAAAGCGAACACTTGCTTACATACATAAGTAGTGGATATCGGCCATTTCCGTTTATTTAAGATTATAGCCGTCATCTGTCAATCTTTCAATGAGTGCACGTTTCATACAATCGAATGAATCGCTTTTTTCTTAGAGAGTTTCGTTAGGCTGCCTATTAGTACAATTCATAAGAGAACGCGCGTCAGCAAATTCGCGCTATTTAATTAGGAATTAAAAAAAGTATTATATGATAATTTCTTGACTTAAGAATAATAAAAATAAACTGACTACCGAAAATAAGAAACGGGCACTATTTTTGGGGTGTTGAAGTAGTAGAAATATTTTAATTTTGTATATATTTTTCATTTGGGACTTTAGCCGGGAAAAGCAGATAAACAGAATAAATCTATCAGACAAAGAAGTTAAATATTCATTATAACTTACCTAGATGATCCTTAAATTATTATACAACATATAGCTTTACATACATATATTGTGGATATGAATAAAAACCTAAAATATTGTAGTTACCAATTTCTGACAGATGATTGAAATTAATGACAAAAAAAAATGCCATATTGGAAAATCGCGTAGTATTTATTATACCTATTTTGTTTCCATTCAAGAAAAGTGGCAGCCCTAAATTTAATAGTCAATAATTATAAAAGCCAGACTATACACGGGTTACAATTATGATCGTCCTCTTTGGAACAATTTATTATATCTATGGCTAATGAAAGTTCTTGTTAAAAAGCGCGCCAAGACGTTCCATCATTTTGACAAGAGCTGTCAAACTTGTTTCGTCTAGAACGCTATAGATACCGGTTTTTTTTTCATTGCTTTTTTTGTTTTTGTTTTTTTTTTTGGCGGGAACGAGTGAACGAAGGAAGGCGCGCTTATACAAAAAAAAATTGTTTAAATTATTGTTCATAGTGCATATATTTTTCATACTTGTAAATTGTTTATCCTGGTTTATAAATATTCGATTTTTGTATATATAAATTGTTAAGTGCGCTTCCCCATCGCCATGGGGAAGCGTACAGGTAAAAGGCCGAAGAACGGCCAGAGCGACGCAGAACCAGCAGACGAACTTCCCCTATCCGAATCCTCGGTATCTGACGCGGAGGTGACTGAACGTCTCATTGTAAGAAGAAAGGATAAAGAGAAGTATACCCCTTATAGAGCGACAAATTATTATAGGTTATACGACGAAAATTCAAATAAGAAGGAATTTATTGTATTTCTCAATCGCAAGCAGGGTGAAGTCAAAATATCAGACAAGGACAGGTTGGGTCTGTCAAATGGAATCAGGAGGCATTGCGTATCGGGTGTGTTGCACCTGAGGTCCGTTAATGCTTTTAAAGTTGGTGTTACCTTTGACCTGCCTAACAATGCGAATGTATTTTTAAAAAATGAAAAGTTACTTAGCGAGTTGGAGATGGTTGCCTCAATTCCGGCTTCTGAAACGGAGGTCACTGGAGTTCTTACTTCTGTTCCCACTGATTACTCCAACAAAAAAATTCATCAATTAATTGCATCGAGTAAAAAAGTTATTGCTGTGAGAAGGTTCATGCGGCGAGTAAAGGACCCACAGGGTGTTGTCTCCTTTGTTCCAACGCAAACTGTTGCAGTCACATTTGCATCAACGTTGTTACCTGAGTATGTAACACTTGATCACTGGAGGCATGAGGTTAATGTATATGTACCCCCTATTAAACAGTGTCTACGCTGTATGAAATTTGGCCATATTGCTAAATTTTGTAGAAACAATGAAGTTTGTTCCATATGTTCTGACAATCACAATTTTAAAATGTGTCCAAAAACTTTAACAAAATGTGCGAACTGTGGCGGAGATCACATAGCTATCTCATCTACCTGTCCTCTGAAAAAACAAAAAATTGAAGAAAACAAAGTGAAGTCCCGTAGTGTTAGATACTCAGATCTCTTCAATGAATCTGCTTTCCCTCAATTAAACTCAAAGTATATTGACACACACCTGAGCAATCTTATAAAATCTGACAAATTTATGAACCTCTTGGTTGAAGCAGTTTTACAAATTTGTACAAATAAAGATAAGTTAACTATAAATTCAAATAGTATTAAGGAAATTCTGAATAACACTTTTAGAAAAAAGACATCTAGTTAATTGTTATTATGGATACATTGAATATAGTGCAGTGGAACGCTCAAAGTATTATTAGTAATAGGCTTATTTTTACAAGGTTTTTATATGAAAATCATATCCATATTGCTATAATTTCGGAAACTTGGTTAAAACCACATCAGTATTTTTTAATAAAAGGCTATAACACAATAAGGAATGATTGTGGTAATAAACACAATGGTGTAGCAATTTTTATTCATAATAATATCACATTTTCTAACATAAATACATATTATGATAGTGCTCTACAAAATGTTTGCATTAAAATTAAAATTAATAACAAAGAACTGAGTATTGTGAGTTTTTACAGTCCTTCCAATTCAAATCCTCCATTTAATAAAAACAATTTAAACAGTTTAATTAAGTCCATTCCAGAGCCAATGATATTTGCAGGTGATTTCAATGCTCATCACATGTTGTGGGGATGTGTTGATACATTGCCTCGAGGTAAAGATGTTTTAGAGGTTATAGATGAGAATGGTCTTGTTATTCTGAATAATGGTCAAGCTACCACAATAGGATCTCCATCTTGGCGTCCTAATGCTCTTGACTTGACTTTGGTAACTCCATCTTTGGCTCTTTTATGTGACTGGTCAGTTATTGACAGTCCTCTGGGCAGTAGTTATCATCTCCCTGTAATAATAAAAATGGCAGTAAGTAGTGATAGTATTAGTTTGCAAAACACATTATGTAATAATCTACATTTGCCCACTCACCCTAATTATAAGCAGGTGAATTGGAATATGTATAGTAACTTAGTTGTTTCTTATTTGGATGATGTTAAATTTGACACTTTATCTTCAATAGATGCTTTTAATTCCTTTTGTAATATTTTACTTTCTGCTGCCAAGCAGTCAATCCCTAGCTGTCTGTTTTCCAAAAGTTCTAATAGTAATAATGCTACTAGTTCTTGTTCACAAAAATCTTTTAAATATCCTTGGTCGCCTTGGTGGAATCAGAGGTGTACAGAAGCAGTTTTAAATGCTAAAAATGGTTACATTAATTTTAAAAACAACTCCACTGATGAAAATTATGTGGAGTTTAAGAGATTGCGGGCTTTAAAAAAACTTATCTTAAAAAGTGAAAGAAGAAATAGCTGGATAGGCTTGTGCAATTCATTTAATCGTTGTACTCCTTTTTCTTCAATTTGGAAATACATGCGCAAATTTAACAAAACTTACATTCCTGACAGTGTGTTGAATGATAGTTGGATTCCAGATTTTCTACAAAAGTATACTTCTGACTTTGTATCAAATGAGTTAACTAACTATGTAAATGTTGTTAATGATAGTAATAAATATTTGATAGAGCCTTTTTCTTTACAAGAACTAAAATCCGCTTTATTTACTAGAAGAGATACATCTTTCGGTCTTGATACCATTCCATATATTTTACTCAAAAAACTTAATTGCCACAGTCTCAACATCTTTTTAAATAATCTTAATCGCCTATGGAAGGAGAATACTATTCCTGCAGAATGGAAAACAGACTGTTTAATCCCAGTTTTAAAGCCAGACAAAAATAAAATGTTACCTGACTCTTATAGACCTATAGCTCTCACGTCTTGTGTTGGGAAGATATTTGAGCAGCTTCTAAAACAACGTCTCGAGTTCTTTATAGAACAAAATTGTCTTTTGCCTAATAATCAGTTTGGTTTTCGCAAAGGTCGGTCTTCTAGGGAGAGTATAGCGCAGTTACAGCTTGATGCGCATCAATGTTTAGCAAGTAATCAATATCTTTTGTCTGTATTTTTTGACATCTCAGGTGCCTTAAATAGTGTAAATATTGCCGTGCTTTGTGACGAGTTATCAATGTTAGGGATACCAGGTAAAATAATAAATTGGATGCAATCCTTTTTGACTGACAGAAAAGTATATGTAAAATTTAATAAACATTTGTATGGACCACGACTTTCTTCTCTAGGTGTTTGTCAGGGGGGAATATTGTCTCCTTTAATTTTTATTATGTACATAAGACGATTGAACCTTATTTTGGGGCCAAATATAGTAAACCTACAGTATGCAGATGACTTAGTCGTCTATGTATCGGGAGTTGATCTGATTAATTTAGCCGCTACTATTAATAAAGCACTTGTAAATTTATATCAATACTTTTCTTATCTTAATTTAAATGTAAATCCAACCAAATCAAAAGTCTTTGTGATTGGTCGTAAACGCACCATATTGCCTCCCATTTTATACAATGGCATTCCACTGCCTATTTCATGTGACATAAAATTTCTAGGTGTAACATTTACTCCAAAACTTTCTTGGAAAAAATATACAGATAGTGTTATAATTAAAGCGAATAAAGCTTATAATGTATTAAAATCTTTGTGTGCAACGTCGTGGGGAGCGGACCCTAAAATATTGTTAATTTTGTATAAATCGCTTATTCGTAGTCATTTTGAATATGGCTTTCATTGTTTCGCCGCAGACAGCAAAATTGTTAATAGTCTGGATAAAATACAAAATAAATGTATGCGTACAATATTGGGTGCACTTAAAACTAGCCCAATAGCTGCTATGCAAATCGAGGCCAACCTTCCTCCTTTGTGTATTAGATTTAGTTATCTTAAAGAAAGATTTATTTTAAAACTCTATAGCTTGCCGACGAACAATCTTCTTAAGAATCTTATTGCTTATCAATCGTCTTCATTTCAGAGACAGTTGTTTATCTTGCAACATTTTTCTTCATTTTTTAAATTTCTACAAGATTTAAATATTCATCGGAATAATGATATACTTCCCTGCCATGCAGGTTCTTTTCGATGTAAATATTCTGCAATTAATGTTGTAATAGATCCAAATTTAACTTCAAAAGAGGAGGTTCATGTATTATTGTCAGAATGGTCTAATTGTAAATTTGTTTATACGGATGGCGCAAAAAACAATAATAACGTTTCTTTTGCAATCTACCTTCCTGAAATTAGGAAGGGTATTGGCTTTAAGATTAATAGATATGCCAGTATTTTTACTGCTGAAGCCGTCGCTATTCTTTTTGCTTTAAAGCATATTAAGAAACAAAATCAACTTAATAAGAAGTGGGTAATAGTTAGTGATAGTATGAGTGTGTTAAAAAGTTTGTCAAATAACAAAATGAGTGCTAACATCAATTACATCATTTTTGCTATAAAGGAATTGTGGTTCGAACTATGTTTAATCGATATTAAAGTGGATTTCGTTTGGGTCCCGTCCCATATAGGAGTAGCAGGAAACGAAAGCGCTGATTTTCTAGCTAGAACTATCATTAATATATCCGATCTATCCCTATATCCTGATTGCAAAGATCTAGACATTAACATACCATATACAGATATAATAAGTAATCTAAAACAGCGTATGACTCTTCTTTGGGGAAGATATTGGTACAATTGTACAGAAGTTGAAAATAAGGCTCATTCGTATACTTTGTTAGATAGTCCCGTTAATAGCACACCCTGGTTTTGTAAGTTTAAAAATAACGCTCACAGAAAGTTCTATACTACAATAACACGAATGCGTATTGGTCACTATCGATTGAATTTTCATCTTCATCGCAAAAAAATTGTCTCCTCTCCTTTTTGTGACCATTGTAATAAGCAACAAGATCAGTCTCTGGATCACATCTTTTTTGATTGTTCGTCCTTTGGCATACAGCGCCTTGTGCTGATGGATGAGCTACTGGAAATATATGGTGCACCCAATATAATCCCGCTCTCAGTAATAGATCTATTAAAGGACACATCAACTTATATGTCCTTGTATAAATTTGTATGTAGTACTGTAAATACATTGTAATTTGTAGATACATACGTTGTAAATTTGTTTATAATTATGTAAATACGTTATAACTTGTACATATACAACTAGTAATAGCATAGCGCAATTCGCGAACTGAACAGATAATGTAAATAGGTAGGTATTATTCTAAAAAGTTATGCAAATTACACTGGATTTGACTTTAAGAAAAGGGGAAAATTATTAGAGACTATATTACTGGATTTGGACTTACTAAAAGGAAAATATGGAAAATATTCTTTAGAGAATTATACATTAACGGAAATGGTAAAATAACTGATGACTTTAAGACTGGATTGGATTTGATGAAAGAAACTACTATAAATATTCGCTATCGAATATACATAATTGGAAAAGGAAAATGGAAATAATGTAAGATGAAATGAGAAAACTGGATTGGACTTTTTGTAAAACAAAATAGTGAAAATAATAAATACCAAAGAAATGAAAATACTAACGACAAGGCAGTAAGGCCCCTGGCTATAGCCTGTTCGAAAGAACGAATTAATATAAAAAAAAAAAAAAAAAAAAGCTATAGATACCGTATCAAAATAATAACTTGTGTGTATATTGGGATAACATAAATGATTTTAGTTTTTTATATGAGTTGTCGCAGAAAACGATTGATGAAGAATTAACCGATTGAGAAAGAGTAATAAAGATAGGTCATGTCTGGTACCGAGTAAGTCACTGACAGCTGAAACCGTTCATACTAGTTTAGCTGTCTTTGCTGCCTGTATTGTATGTAAATAATTATTAATATAATTTAGATATATATTAGATATATATAATCATATTTTTAACTTGTGACAATATATATATATATATATATTGTAATATTTGGAAAATAAGTTAATACTATTATTATACTAAGAAACGTTATGCCTTCGCATTTATTTTGGACAGATAAGTAAATGAATTAGATATTTATTACAGTACTTAAGTAATAGGAAAAAATAACAAACAAAATGAGATAGACAGTAATTGAGTTGGTTAATTTTTAGTTATATTTATTTAGAGCATTGATTACAAGACCGTCAGTTCAAACCAAAATACAATGTTAGTTCTTGATGTGGGTTTGACCTCCATTTTATTATTAGTCTTTTTTTCTGAGTTGGCGTCTAGCGTCTAGTCTTATTTATGTCAAATAGTTCGTCTATGGTCACATTATTGTTAATCCTAATAGGTGTTTTTGCCGTCCAAAAATGTCTCTAGCAACAGTGCCAATAATTCCTATGTCTATAGTAATACGAAACTAATGAATCGCTAATTAATTGAGGCCATTCACATAGTTTCAAAGCAACAGGAGTGGTCTATTGATAAATGGGTCTGTTTGCGAAATGGTCTCTGTGGAATACTGATTTGATATCATCACGACATTTTTGTGTACCTACTTGACGAAATTACACATTTTCGCCAAAAACGTACCTATAAGAACTAACACAAGATTCAAATTGTATGAATGCGTTCTTCGAGATTACTAGTTGTTTTTAATGGTGTGTTTTTTATGAAAATAGAAGGGACGAGACGAGCAGGACGCTCAGCTCATGGTAATCGACACGCCCTGCCCATTACAATGCAGTGCCGCTCAGGATTATTGAAAAACTCAAAAATTCTGAGAGGTACTACAGTTGCGCTCGTCACCTTGAGACATAAGATGTTAAGTCTCATTGGCCCAGTTATTTCACTAGCTATGGCGCCCTTTAGACCGAAACACAGTAATGCTTACATATTACTGCTCCACGGCGAAAATAGGCGCCGTTGCGGTATCCATAATCTAGCCGGCATCCTGTGCAAAGGAGCCTACCACTGTTATAACATTACGTCAAATAAAATCAATCTTATAACTATATTTACAATACTATTATTACATTAAATTAAAACTATCATTACGGGGAAGTGTACCAGGAATACTATCAGTGTTGCCGCGTTGGATAGCTAGGCTGATGCGTTGAGGGCTTGGGTGCTACTTAAAATCCAGTTATTTTAATTTAGTTTATCGATTTACAACTCTGTCATTTATTGACATTCGAAAATATGTCATTTGCTTCTGAATGAAAATAATAGGCGGGAAAAACTCGGCATATCTTTTTTTTTTCTTATACAACTACACTGGCCTTCAAAAGTAAGTATCACACTTTTAAAATTGGGATAACGTTTTAAGTTTACAAGATATACTTTCGAAATAAAAAGGACTCCAAAGAGAATTTAATTTTGTGCATAAAAACTTTATAGTCGGTAACCTTCCTTTAAGAATTGGCTGAAAAAAAACTTCAAAAACAAAACCATCCCTTTTTCAAAGTGGACGTTTCCGAATTACAATTTTACCCTTCACATTTTTCTTTCTGTTTTAAATTTTATTCAAGATCGATGGGTCTTGTTTTAAAAATTTATGCTAAAAAGCACATAACATTTATTTATCATGCCTCTTTCAGCTGAAGAATGTGCTAGGATCATGGCTTTTCTGGAACTAGGCATCAGTATGCGTCGCACTGCAAGAATGGTGGGTGTGACGGTACGAACGGTCCAGAAGGTAAAGCGAAGGTACGAAGAGACTGGACACCATCTGAGGAGACCTTATAATGGCAGACCCAGGTGTACCAGTGCCCGAGAAGATCGTTATATTAATTCCACTGTGTTAAGAAATCGCCACCAAAATACAGTTGAAGTCCAGCAACAGCTACTTCAGACCCGGAGGGACTACATTAGTGACAGTACAGTGAGAAGAAGACTTGCTGAAGCAAATTTGAAACCCCAAAGACCAGCGAGTGGCCCAAAACTCGAGAGACAGCATCGAGTAGCGAGACTGCGATACGCCCGTGAACACATGCAGTGGGATGAAGAAGAATGGTCAAGACTTTTATTTGCAGATGAGTCTCGATTCTCCCTTTACACTTCTGATGGAAGGCGAAGTGTTTACAGGCGACCTGGTGAGCGATACCTTCAAGCCTGCATCTCAGAAAGAGTCCAATACGGTGGAGGCAGTGTACATGTATGGGCTGGCATATCTTCAGAAGGTCGCACAGAGCTATTAGCCATAGAAAATGGCACCCTCACTGGGCAAAGATATGCTCAAGAGATTGTCAATGAGTATGCAGGGCCGTATTTAGCAAATATGGGTGATGGATCGATGCTGATGCATGATAATGCCCGGCCACACACGGCTCATATCGTACAAGTGTATATTCAGGAGGTCGGTATCAGCGTGATGGCTTGGCCATGAAGAAGTCCTGATCTCAACCCGATTGAACACGCCTGGGTTGAGCTTGGGAGGCTAGTCAGAAATCGCAGACCACCACCTACTACCCTCAGGGCACTAAAGCAGGCCCTGGTAGAACAATGGGAGAATATTCCCCAACATCGGCTCCGAAACCTAGTGTTCAGTATGCCAAACCGGCTCGAAGCTGTAATCAGAGCTCAAGGAGGCAATACCAGTTATTAAAAATTAAATAACATGTAATACATTTTAGTTGAATTTTTTTAACACTAAACTAAAAATGTCTATTTTCATTGTTTTATCTTTTTTAAGTTAAAAATTTTACTAAAGTATAATTTTAGTTTCTAAGAATTAAAGCCTATAAAATTTGCAACAAAACGTTTTTGATCTTAAATCTCTACCTTCTATAGTTAAGAAAAAAAATTAATTTGAAAAGTGTGATACTTACTTTTGCAGGCCAGTGTATATCATAATTATTTCATTTTTATCATTAATTATTATTATCACCTGGTGACGATCTCACCTAGGTCATTAAAAAGTTTGTATAATATATTTGTATATGTGTTGTAACCATTTTAAGATCTTTAAAGCGTACTTAGACTTTACTAAGACTTTACTTACGTAAAACTTAGCTGAGTGTTATAAAACGCGAACTAGACTTTTGCATGCATTGGGCTGTCTCAGATAAAGTTACCAGCGGCTCCTTTGCACAGGATGCCGACTAGATTATGGGCACCACAACGGCACCTATTTCTGCCGTGAAACAGTAATGTGTAAACATTACTGTGTTTCGGTCTAAAGGGCGCCGTAGCTAGTGAAGTTACTGGGCAAATTAGACTTAACATCTTATGTCTCAAGGAGGTGAGCGCAATTGTAGTGCCGCTCAGAATTTTTGGGATTCTCAAGAATCCTGAAGGCAATGCATTGTAATCGGCAGGGCGTATCAATTACCATCAGCTGAACGTCCTGTTCGTCTTGTCCCTTATTGCCATAAAAAAGCTTAGTATAATTTCAACTGTCAAATGACTATAAAAACGAAATTTAAAGATTATGTTGAGCATACACTTGGTTAAGTTTTACTTATCTCACTAAAGTCTGAGTAAAGCCTTAGAGCTCATAAAGATTAACGGCCGTTTTCAATAACCAATCTATCCTTACTTTAATTTACTACAGGTAGACAAATCTATCCTATTACGCTTACTTACATTTCAATAACCTCTCGACACATAGTATGTTATTGAAATGTTAATAGGTAATATAACTATATTGGACATAACTATGGATAGAAAAGATATTGTCTTTACACGTTGATAACAATATATCCGTAACTAGAGATACGTTATTGAAAACGGCCACTAACGTACATACATGCATAGACTGATAAGCACATTAACCCTCTTTTACGTGGCGCAGTCGGGCGTAAAAAAATAAACGTCAAAAGGAGTAAAGTTATCTACATCCAAATAAAAAAAACGTACACACACACACACACACACACACACAAGGCACACTGAACTGATATAGAATATATAAGTAACAATGTTAAATTTTCGTCTCTAATTTCGTATTCTTGTTAAGTTCGTGAGCTTATTAGAATATTTCGTAACCAAAATACGGGTTCTCGGAATGTAGTCGGACGGCAATGTGCTGCTTAATAATTGTTATTGTGTTATATCGGACCGATTATTGGATACGACACGATATTCTGTAACGATCGTTCCTTTTTTGTCCACTTCTTTCACCGGCAGTCTATCACGTATGAAGTGACAGCACTTTTTTGTGGCGAATAGAAAGGCCACGGTGAGTGTACAATTAAACTATTTTGGTACACATTCATTGCATTGTGAGATAACACCATAATAATTGGTTGTGCCATGTTGCATCTCACACACAACCGTATTGGGTTGGCACTCCCGGAGAAATACCACTCTCCCACTTAAAACAAACGTAACGCGACTTTACCGCTGTGCATTGATAAGGATATACCTACAGCTATCCTTAGGCTTACCCCCTCCCTTCAGAAACGAATGAAAGTACCGGTTCCAAAATACTACTCCAAGACGCTACCAGACTAAGTAATGGTGGAGAATCCTTACCTGGACGTCCAACATGCCCGGGCTGTCCTGTTTACTATGACATTCTTAATGACACCACGGACTGGGAATAAAGCGAACACCCTCAGACTCTTTAATTATAAATGTTTATAGTACGATATCACATTGTAATCCATATTTATATATTTAAAGAAAGCCCACTGATTTTCTTGCGCATATTCTTCTCAGGTCTGAGGCAGTCTCTTTTGAATGGGTGGTAGTTTTTGACGTTCAATAAGTGATTTTGAACCCTATTTTGAATAAAAATATTTGAATTGAATATGGAGGGACAAAACTATGGTAACTCGAGCCAAAGAGAGCAAGAGGCTCTAAACAATGTTGCACGTTCGCAATGGACTTCTGTCATATCAGGAGCTTCATCATCATTATATCAGCTGGAAGACGTCCACTGCTATCCAAACTATTCCGGAGATCTTGACCAGATCGTCGGTCCATTTTGTGTGTGTGTGGGGGGGCTACCAAAACTACGTCTTTCGGTACGTGGTCGCCATTCGATAACTTTACTGCCCCAACGGCCATCTGTCTGTCGAGCTGTGTGCCCTGGCCACTGCCACTTCAGTTTCAGGAGCTTCGATTTAACCTAAATATCATCCAATTCCATCTGGAGACGCGATGCCAGCTCTTATCTTTTTGACCGAGATGTCCTCTCTGGCTGATACTTCTTACCTCTCCTACTCGTGATTTTTCTGTTCTCAACGACTGAAGGACAGGACCTATCGGTTCTCTAGCTGTTCATAGATTGCGATATGACCATCCATCCATGTTTGTATAGGTTCCATAGAGGTAACGTAGGGACTGATCAACTCAAAATCACCCCTTAGGGTAAAAGTATAAGTGATACATATTTGAAGTTATACCATACCACTTTTAGTATATTGGTTTATAATTTTTATAGTAAATTCTTACGTTTTGCCCACACACCGTCACGCAAATTCGGCACCCTGACGTTAGCTGTTCAACTAGACCATTTTTATGGTAATTTAGCTACTAAGCCTCTTGTAACTCATAGGTCTACTGAACCACAACAATATTTTTTTAAGAATTTTTGTTTTATTACGCCAAAGAAGATTAACTTCTTGCGTGTGCACAATCACATTTTTTATGGATGACGACTTTATATAGCATTAAATAAATGTAAATATGAATTCGAAAACCTATGAAACAATTCTGTTTCTATCTATTGCAACATTGACGCTTTAAATCCATTTTTATAAAAAAATTCTTGCTATTTGTATCTAAACAGATAGGAGGGGCGAACTATTACGTCGATTTAAATAAACCTTCCAAATCAATATTTTTTAATTTTCATCAGTTCACTTCCATAGTAACTATTTCAATCAAAGATTTCATTAATAAATAATCGCTGCCTATATTTCTGTAATATCGAATCGTAATCGAAATTGAAATGAGATCAAAATGGATATCGGCCTTGTAACGAACCGTGAAGGATGTAATCCATCTATTGTCTATTCTTACTTTACAATTTGCATTGTCATTCAATCTTATCTGTCAAAACTTGAATATAGAATACAGAAATCTATATTAAGTTTACTAGATTTGAATCGGATATTGAAACTTGGGACGATGTTTTGAATTAATGATATTCATTGAAATGTACACAAGACGGTAATAGAAATTGTATTAAAGTACTCATTCCTTGTAGGACGATTGTCTCATATGTATGTTGTATACATACATTACATTTCTACGTACGTTTGTAACGCTCTCGTCACGCATTCGTCAACTTACTTCAAAAACCAAGCGTTTTAAAGAAATATTACTTTAAAAACAATTTTGGACCTGAGACGCCCTGCCTACAATGAAGTGCCGCTCAGGAGACTTGATGTATCCAAAGCTCGGACCGTATCACAAATGCTCTTCACTCTGAGACATACGGTGTCAAGTCTAATTTCATTGGCCCCTTAGACTTTGGGGGTTTTTTCTGATGGAAAAGGAGGATGAACCTGGTGTTAAGTTGATCACTTACTTACCTCGCCCTCATTCTCTTGCAACACCAAAGGAATCACAGGAGCGTTGCTGGCGTTTAAGGAAGATAAGCGCGCTTTTTTCACACATGTTGTGTCGTCCCGGAAACATCCACAGCTTTATTGTGCGTGGAAGAAAGTTCCTTGAAATCAGCACTGTAGAGGAACGCCATATATCCAGATGGTTGGGATGATATGCTATTTTGTGGCGTGTCGTATTTAGGTGGAATTCAGTGGCAGGAATCAGGTGAAACAGCTCTTCGGATCAATCCCTGTGATAAATGGGATAGAAACCACACAATGAACCGACGTCCGTACGCAACGCCAAGTGATGGAGCCGTTCACAAAGCACTGGGTCTGTGACAACTCAAGCTGCTCTGCGTTGCACACGGTCAAATGGATCGAGCTGATACTGGGATGCGCCAGACCAGAGATGATAGTAATACTCCGTTTGTTGCCGGACCTGCTCTTTGTAGAGCGCTAGAATGTAGGCCGGCTTGAAGTATAGCCGTGCTCTATTTATGACGCCCAGATTCTTCGAAGATAATTTGGCTCACACATCAGCTGTATGACATGTTTAACACGGCTTTATCGCATCTTACTTTCTCGCATAATACATTCTTATTAAGATTTCTATGCCGTATTAGCATGTCTTCAAGTATGTCTATACACCTAACTACATAATCATGTCAGTCAAGAGTTGAAAAACCTCATGAAAGTATGATTACGTAAGTGATAAGAGCAAGATGACTGATAAGGCGAGTGTTTTATATCGTTGCGTAAAACCTTACCGCGGTAATTAAATTGTTTTGCAATTGCTCTAAGAAAGTGCGTTATCTATGGTAAAGAGGAATTTGTTGTCTATGTTTACCTGTTTTCTCAACATTTTAACGAGGCTGAATGGCGTTCTTGCCATTTCTTTTTTCGTCTTGAAGGATGAAAGAGAAATTGACAAAAGTTGATTTAATGGAATTCTAACTTACATCAAATTTTTTTGTTCAATATCAATGGTTTTTCGATTGCAGTAGAAGCGATTATTGGCGGTAGGTTGTTAAAAGACCATTGAGAATATTTGCATTATAAAGATCGATAGCGCCATTTGTTTCCATACAGGTGAAACAATCAGTTCTGAAAAAATAATAATTAAAGTGAAAACTTCTGTAGCCGCGTTGGGCACTTTTTGCTAGGAAATTCTTATTGGCTCACTTCACCGAAATGCTTTTTATATATTATATGTATAGTAAGCCATTTTTTGGATGGGTGAAATCTCGCTTGTTCGCGTCACCGAAATGCTTAATGCAGTATATCTGTAGCTATACAGCTGACGTATTGTGCAACATTAAATTTGTGAAAAGTTCAATGTGTACAGTATAGTCTAGTCGACTATAAATTATTTATAATGTTCAGAACACACCATAATTGTTTTCAAATTTAAAATAAATATTCAATACCTTAAATAAATTAATTAATGTGTCGTACTCGCTTTTGACGCCACGCGTGCAACATAAAAATTTCGCGCGCAGAAATATTTTCAGCCTTAAATTGAAATTATAAATAATGGAGATAGAGCTCCGGGAGTGTGGAGTTTTTATTGGAAATTTCCTCCTGTTTCAGAATCTTTTTTTGAATTTTCTTATGTATTAATAGTTTGTGAAATATTGGCAAAAACGAAATGCCATTGTTTATAACTTTTGCAATTTTTTATGTGCTAATACACGCTTTTGGCACTTTTTCCTAGGCATCATTCCGAATCCAATGAGTTATCGCACATCATTTTAAGAGCACCATCTCTATTTTGTACCATTTTCAATTTGTCGACTAGACTAGTAATTGTATATTTGTTTGAGTAATATATTATTGAAAATAAGTTTTAAAAATTTCACTAACATTATGAAATTTAAAATATTTTTAATAAAAGTTCTAAGTTTTCGCTTACAGCGACAGTCTCTACAACACATTTTTTTTTTACATTTATGAATACTATGCATGTATTTGACATCAACTTTTAAAAATTGGATGCACAAACAGATAGTCCGTAAGTTTTATGTGTACGTTCAATCCCACACGTGTCCTCCAAACAGAATATACAAAGGGTGGTTATTTTTAACTGTGCGTCATTTGAACGTGAACGAGTGACAATGACGTCATCAACGTAGAACCTGTGTAAATTTGCTCTAACTAGGTTTACATTTAGATGGTGCCATATTATGTATCAATTGAATGAATATTTGATTGTTAACTGACTTCAAAAGAGAATGAGGTTATAAAATTAAAATTCAAATAAATTTATTCAAAAGTCAAAACTATCACCCATTCGAAAAAATATATCTCAGACTGAGAAGCACGGGCGCAAGAAACTCAACGGGCTTCATTATGTTTACAAAATAATATTGTTCAATAAAATTTATTATTTAATAGCCCGAGGGCGGTCGCTCCATTCCCACTCTGTGGTATCATTAAGAAAGTAATAAATAATGTTATAGTAACCTTTACCACAAAAACGCGACATTATTTTCTTTTTTCTTTTAATTTGTAATACATTTAATGCAATTGACAATAATCAATTGTTGTGTATTTTGTATGAAAGTTTCTGTTTGTAAGTTTTTCATTTAATTGAAAACTTCAAATCATACCAATAGTTATTTACTGGCGAAGTACAAAAACATAAAAATGTTTTGACATTTTACCATTGAAAAACGCTTCGGATAATTGGAGCTTCAATGAGAAAAGTTGCAATAAACTCAAGCCAACCCTAACATAAGTATGAATAGTTCGTAGTGTGCGTTAACTTATTTATCAATTTATTATTAATCCACAGCAGTATCGAACACAACACGATTTAAAATGAATCTTATATAACTGATTTTAAAGTAGCTATTTCTTGTAAAGGTCTAACAGAAGAAAACTACTGTTACTATTACTTGTCGGGCATTTCGAGATCTCTGTATTGCATTCTCTGTGTTAAATCAATATGACCAAAAGACCCCCTACTGAAAGTACAAATTGATCAATAAAACTATAATCATATGATGATTGGTAATCAAACTGTAATTATTATGTCTGAACGATTTGATTACTCATTCAATCGGTCAGTGGATTCATTTCTATTGCGTATGTACCGATAGGGTTGCTACTTCCGACTTCATAAAAATGTTGTCGTTTAGTAATTTTTTTATTTGATAGATTATCTGATTTTTTACCATTATTACCATAGGTACAAAGAAAGGATATGTTATAGCATTTTTGATTCTTATATATCTTCATTTGGAGTAGTAGAACTGGCAGAGAAGACTACAACTGGCGCCTATTTCTGCCGTGAAGCAGTGGGCAAGCAAAACTGTGCATTATTATGTTTCGGTCTGAAAGGCGCCGTAGCTAGTGAAATTACTGGGCAAATAAGACTTAACCTCATAAGGCTCAAGGCGACGAGCGCAATTGTATTGGCACTCAGAATTTTTGGGTTTTACAAGAATCTCGAGTGGCACTGCATTGTAATGGGCAGGACGTATCAGCTGAACGTCCTGCTCGTCTCGCATTTTTTTTATGATTATTATCATAAGAAAAATTTACTCCAAAACTTTAAAATGAGAAGTATGCCTTTCACGGGTATTGTGATTATAGTTGAAATGTGTTTTAACGAAACAATATAACTACCGACTTGAAACATAAATATTTGCAATCACGGTAATTACAAAAAGTTGTTATGTGTGTGCGAAATGTTATTTATTTTTAGTTAAGTACATTGTTAAAATAAATGTTGCAGTTGGCTGGTTAGTTTTTATTAATTGAATCTGGAAGCCCAAGCATCGCTAAGCGGTGATTGATTATCCCGCGGCCTAATATTTCCACAGAGTTACCTAGATTCAGTCCCGCGTCAGAATTGACAAGCACACTTTTATTATTTATCCCTACGTTTTGCATATTATTATTACATAACTCGACGGACAGATTTCCGTTGAGGGTAGTAAAGTCCTCGATTCGCCAATCGAGGACTTTACACGTACAGGAAGACGCAGTGTTAGCAGGATGGTCAAGATCTCTGGAATAGGTAGGATGAGGGCAGCACAGAACTGATCGTCGTGGAGATCTTGGGCGGATGCCTATGTGCAGCAGTGGACGTCTTCCGGCTGAAATAGTGGAGATGTTTTCCAATATTTTATTTAAATCTAGGAAACTCGATTAAAAAATTAATTATTAATTATTAAAACACACAAGAGACAGCCCTGGTGAAAAAATTTGCAGCGTTTATTGGTGAGGCTAAGGTCAATGGCAATGCCATTCGCAATACGCGTCCATTCAGTTAATAGAAGTCAATTTGTTCTACTGTTCCGCATTTCACGCACTTGCCTCAAGGATCTTGAATTCGTAATTTTTTATGTGCGAAACGAACAGATGGCTGTCTGCTATTAAGTGGCAAGAGGCGTTTTCACACTGGGGGAAAACGGTAACGAAAAGATATGGGAGGACTGGTAGTTTCATACATTAGGCGGTTTCACATAGAGCGATTATTCGAAAACAGTATCGAAACGATATCGAGGGATTAATAGTTACATACATTTGGCGTTTTTACATTGGGCGATATTCGAAAATATTAAGGAAATGATATGGTGGGACTGATAGTCTTATACATTCAGTGTTATCACACTGGGCGAAAAAGGTAACGAAAATATATGGTAGGACTGATAGTTAGATACATTATACGGTTCCACAATGGGCTGTTATTCGAAAACAGGAGGTCTGCTCGAAATTGACAACGATATATTCGGAAGGATACGATAATAACCCAAATATATCGCACCTACCCTACTCTAACAAATATTCGTAACATCGTAACCATAGACTAATATTTTGATTTTTTTACGATGTCAGAGTGAATGATTTATGTGCAAACCTTAGAAAACTGAATATTATCTATGCTACGTCGCTGTTAAGTGTCAAAAGTCACCCAAGCCCACCAATTTGCATCATTTACACAAAATGTAAGTATTCAAAAATTATGTAATGAATATAAATAACCATTTAAAATTGAATAAATAATACAAAACTTGCGGATAATAAAATGTAAAAAAAGTAACTTAACCCATCTCGTCGACTTCCTATTTTTCAGGCGGCTATTTGCATTACTTTCTACGCATAAACGATCAACAAAATGACTTAAATTACTTGGTAGCCTGCAAAAAATCCTGCTGGATAGTAAATCACATATAATTATTTTAATAATATTTATTAAGTATGTATTTTGTATAGCAAATATATCTATACAAATTTAAACGATAACAGCAACGACAGCCTAGAAGATGTCGTCTAGATTATCGTAAATGTGACGTTTGATTATTTGTCAAATTCGAATATTCGCCTCTGACATTTTCAACTAAGAGTAGGGTTAGGGCGGATAATATCGAAAAATGTTTCGTTCGTTCAATCATCGTTTCGACATTGAATACGACGTAACTAAGAGTACGATACGACACGACTAATGTCACGATATAATATCGAATATCGATTTAAGGAGTAGGCCCCCAGTAACGAAACGATATCGTGGTATTGATAGTTTTATACACTAGGCGTTTTCACATTAAGTGATAATTTGATAACGATAACAAAACGATACCGTGGGATTGATAGTTTTAATACATATTTTCACATTGAGCGATTATTTGATGACAGTATCGAAACGGTACCGTGGGTTTCATACATAAGTTTGATGATATCTGATGGTAACTGGGTTACTTGTTTGTCTCCATATTCCACTATAAAAACAAGGACAAAAATCTCTTGACAAAGTATCTAAAAGAATATTTTAATCTTCCGCTTAAAAAGCATAAAGGCACTTAAATTTAAATTTACTGCACTTTTCTGAGTGCAAATGATTCATAAGTTTGGTATGCTACATGAGTTCGCGTGACTGCAGTGGGGCGGTTAGGACCGGTTTTCGGAAATAATTTCAGATCAGATATTATGTTATGATTAGAAAGTTTTTCACTGTATTGGGAGCATGTACGAAACGCATAATTCGGGTGCGATTTTGCCTTGCTATTTTACCAATGGGAGGCTCCTTTGCACAGGATGCCGGCTACATTATGGGTACCACAGCGGCGCAATGTATAAACATGTGTAAACATACTGTGTTTCTGCCTCTAGGGCGCAGTTGCTTGTGAAATTACTGGGCAAATGAGACTTAACATCTTATGTCTCAAGGCGACAAGCGCAATAATTGTAGTGCCGCTCAGAATTTTTGGGTTTTTCAAGAATCCTTAGCGGCACTGAATTGTAATTTGCAGGGCGTATCAATTACCATCAGCTGAACGTCCTCGTCTCGTGACTTATTTTCATTAAAAAAATGTTATTAAAAATTTTAATAGAATAACTTCATCTACAGAATCTACTTTACAGTTGATAACCTGCTCAACACCAACAATTGAATATTAGGAAATTGACTTGAGATGTCGCAGCATATTATATACTAATTTGTTATTTAAATAACAGTCGTGTAAAATACTCTATTGATTGAAAAGAGTGGCCGTCCAGTTTCTTGTATGTTCTTCTCACGAGCTAGGCACTTTTGCCCAACATTTCGTAGATTCAATATATCTAAAGAAATAATTATGTTTACTTGTTGTTTTACTTACCATTATTTCTGTATGGCAGTTTAAGTTGGCTATAGAATGATCAAATCTGCATTCATAGTTTAATATTCCTTTCATGACTACGAATTTATCGTAAGATACTGCAGTATTGCTTCAGTAAACATTTGCTTTCTCAGAAATTGGCACGTCCGTCTTATCTTATATAAACTGAATCGTTCCTAGAATTAAGTCTGTATGAAGCTTTTGAAGTGCGGCTTTGCTTGCGATTAATTTTGATGGTTCTGATAGTGACTTACTTATATATAATAGGGAGCAAACGGACAAGAAAAGTCCTTGAATGATGACCACTACTTGCAGAAGCAGTGTTCGTACCATGGGGGCCCCAAAGATGGATCGATGTAATCAAGATGATCCTGGAAAAGATCGCCGGGATAGGTTGAATGAGAGCAGCGCAGGATCGATCGACGTGGAGATTTTTGGGGGAGGCCTTTGTCCAGCATTAGACGTTTCAGCTGTAATGTTGAAACGGGCAATAGAATCACGTGGTAGGTAGTGGTGAGCCAACCGCCCATTGACACCCGCAATACGAGTGGGAGGCTCCTATGCACAGGAAGCCGGCTAGATTATGGGTACCACAACGGCGCCTACTTCTGCCGTGAAGCAGCAATGTGCAAGCACTATTTTGTTTCGTCTCGTCCCTTATTGTCATAAAAAATTAAGAATATTACTTGCAAATAAATTTAAACAACGGCGTACTAAGCTGTTAGTTGTATTGTAATGAAATATCAAATAACGACAGTTATTGATATTGTATCAGCTGATAAAGTAGAAATCTGAGCTAAGACCTGAGAAAAACCAAGATAAACTCAAGTTCTATTTGGGTTATTAGTGCGTAAGTATCTGTAAGATAAACACTCTCATGTATTTCTATATTATTATAATAGCTAAGACGAATGTAAGAATATGGAACTAGGGAGTGCTCAGAGGAGTCGTACGATCCCAGCAGCTGAAATCTACCACTGGAGCTACAGTTAAAATATGTAATCTCCCCCGCGTCATGTTGACGTCTGGCATTCTGCTACTGAGCATTTAGCGAGAAATTTCTTGCCTCGCACAGCCATTTTGTCAAATCAATTATTGACTACAGTTCCCAAACATATACGACTTAGGCAACGCATCCCTTGAACCCTGGGCCCACCTCACCACTTCCCATTAAATAAGATTCTTGCCCATTTGCCACCTTATCTTATTTATTCAATTCTCGTCCATTGGTTGTGGCTCAGTGGATATGAGTTACAAGAGGTTTGGTAGCTGAAGTTTTTTTTTATGAAAATAAGGGATGAGGCGAGCAGGACGCTCAGCTTGATTCTTGAAAGACCCAAAAATTCTGAGCGGAACTACAACTGCGCTCGTCACCATGAGATATAAGATGTTAAGTCTCATTTGCCCAGTATTTTCAATAGCTATTGCGCCCATCAGACTGAAACACAATAATGCTTACACATTACTGCTTCACGGCAGAAATAGGCGCTGTTGTGGTTAACCCTTAATCTAGCCGGCAACCTGTGCAAAGGAGCTTCCCTCTGGTAAAGTATGATACAAATGGGTTAGTTGACCAGCTTACGTCAGGGTGCCAATAGAAGGTGTCCGCACGCGCGTCGTAACATTCACACTGATAATTTTTTCCTAAAGTACAATCAAAAGACTTTAGAACTTAAAGTAAATTTGTAAAGAGTAATATTGGTATAGATTAATCACCCAATTTAAGTTAACAGCTACCCGTATTAAAATTAACGAATAATGTCTCACTCATTTATCATACGAAAGAGAGAGACGGTTATACAGTGTAGTTATATCTTAGAGTAGAGTAAAAGGGATAGAGTCGTGGGAAAGAATTTTAATATTGTTTATGTTGTACAGAGCATTGTTTATGTGGGGGCGATATTACTGTTATTTCCGTTTGCGTAAGTGTCATGCCTCGATGAAGGATTTATTCTAAGCATACTGTGAATATTTATTCTTTTACAAGTTCTTCTGAAGTCAAACACTGTTTATCTTTTTTTATGGCAAAGGAGGACAAAAGAGCGTTTGGGGCACCTGGTGTTAAGTTTTTGCACAGGGTACCGGCTCGATTATGGTTACCACAACGGCGCCTATTTCTGCCGTGAAACAGTAATGTGTAAATACTACTGTGTTTCGGTCTGAAGGGTGCCGTAGTTAGTGAAATTACTGGGCAAATGAGACTCAACATCTTACGTGTCAAGGTGACGAGCGTAATTATAGAGCCGCTCAGAATTTGGGGTTTTTCAAGAATCCTGAACGGCACTACATTGTAATGTGCAAAGCGAATCAATTACCATCAGCTGAACGTTCTGCTCGTCTCGTCCCTTATTTTCATAAAAAAAGTAATCGCCGCCGCCCAAATCTTATCATACTCTTGCAACACCAGAATATACTTTGAATACCTGCTACCTATAGATGAAATGTAATCCCATTCGATTTCTTTGCAATCCTGGTAAAATGTATGCAAGTGAGAACGACACCAAATTGCGTAATTATGTAAAAACAGGCAACTGCAATTAGATCAATAAAGCGTGTACACCTTCCTAAAAGGCCGGCAACTCTCTTGTTGTTGCAACATTCCTCTGGTGTTGCAAGAGAATGTGGGTGGCGGTGATCACTTAACACCCGTACGTTTGTTTGTCCTCCTTTTTCCATAAAAAAAGATGTAAATAGTATCCTGTTACGCCGTTTCAGCGTAGTTTCGACCGCCTCACCATTGAGTGTGTTGATGTTTTCTGGTTTTATTATTATTCTGAGAGGGAAACATACTAGCTTTAGCAGTGCTCTTCGCGACTGAAGTATAATTAAAACTTATTAATTAACCTATATTATTATTTTATACTACCATCAATGCTATTTCGCCAGCGCGAATTGAGATAAATCCCAGGCTGTTGTTATAAAATGCAAATGGCTTGGTTTATTCGTTAGTATAACAATTTACACCATTGTTTTGTTATTTGTTAATTGGCCATGTTTTAGACTTATCGGGCAAGCCGTTGTATAGTTACCTAAGGAAGGTGTACCAACATGCAATAGTATACTCTTGCGAATTCTGTTCTTACTAAATACTAGTTTTCATCAAAATTTGACAAGCCGCTTCAAAATTTCGAAAATTGTAGAAATACTGCTAGCGTGTCCAAATCTTACTGATTGAGCAGTAGGTAGAGGACGACTTTCGGGCTTGATCACATCAAAATAGCTGAATGCATCTGGTAAATAATCCCCATTTAGTTTTTTTTATTAGAGAGCAGGGAGGCAATGGGCATATGGGAAGTGAAAATCGGATGGAATGTATGCTCTATGATTAAAGGTCCTTAAGTCGTATCGGTTCGGCAATATCAATAGTATTTGATTCTTCAAAGTAGCTGTGTGCATTTAGACGCATGCACATCTCTATGCAATGCCAAAGAATATCATAAACTTCGCTTCCTTTTAGATTTTACGTATTGTCCTGGGACTTCGGGCAATCAATTTCATTCCAAAGATTGTAATTACGTAGTGGATAGTTATTTCTTTTATCTACTAAATTTGAGGAGCTCAGAAGATATTTCAACTGATCTCTGTTCATATTATTAAGTATGATTTTGCTTCATTTCATTTTGAAAGGTTGGCGATACTAACCAGTTCGAAGGACTAATTTTTCATTTCCTTTAGGATTATAATATGAAATCGGACGATACTCACTGTCATAGGTAGATTGATAATTGAGCTACCGTACGTAGCTGATGTTAAGCGTCATAATTATCTCCTCTTCAATAAAAAACTCTTAAAAACTAAAGGGGTATATCAGGGCAGTGTACTTGGACCATTATTATTTCTACTTTAAATCAACGACCTACCAAACATTACAGAAAATAAGTGCGTGTTATATGCTGATAACATTACAATAACTACCCTTGACACTCAAAAAGACCATAAGTCGTATAGGCTTTTTGGTCGGCGGTGAATAAAACCCATTCTAAGCCAATAATTTATTCCATAAAACATAGTTAATCTAAGTTCATTGTAAAGGTTTTGTAAAGTTAAGTAGAATTAAAAGTTCTCTAGAAGCTGAAACGATAGATTTATTTATGTTGCCAAGCCTTGCTATAAAGCAAATTTGGACAATAGTGAAAGTCATCGTGTCATGGGAATCGATAAAATTGCCATCGATTGCAATTGAGACTTCAACCAATTAGCTACCCCATGGGATATTTTGACAAGGGTGAATATGGCAATTTATTAACCACCCTATCGCATGGCTTATAAATAATTTATGATGGCATATCCTTGTACAGAAATTCAAAGTATATGGATCGAAACGTACCTACATTGATAATCTAGCCGTTATGATCGTCTGATCCAACATTCGCCGGGTTTTATTTTAAATAAAAAAGTTTATTCAATCTGCTTTACAATCTGAGCTGTTCAAAATGGAGGAGGTTTCTATTTGATTGCATGAGTTTTTCATTGCATGTTCTCATAATAACGAATTTTTTGTTATTGAAATTTTATTTTATTTACTGTTTTTTTTTCAGTTTGTGAGATACAGCCCCTGACAGACAGGATGACAAACGAACAGACAGCGAAGTCTTAGTAGTTCTCCTGGGTTACACTTTGGGTACTTAAATAGGGTCGCGATATTTATATTAATGTTATAACTAATGGTTTAAATTGTTACTTCTTACTGTATAACTGAGAAAATACAGTTATAATGTGAGATTGATTCAACCTTCAAGTTATTGCGTACGTTGAGTCATTTATAATATAACTACTGGGAAATATTTGACATTACTGTGTGAATCGACTATTAATTATGGGGAAATACTTCAAATAAATTATCGTAAAAATTTAAAAAGTGTTATAATTGAGAAAAATAAGAACACACTTCGACATATTTGTAGTTTATATCTTAAACGCGCGAAATACAAAACAGGAACCAATTCAAAATGGCCGACCGCATCATTCGTCGTCGAACAGAAGTCAAAGCATCAACATTAATTTTATTTAGATAAATGATTCGGTGTTAAATTGTAATCAATCAGCTGAAACTACATTAATTATCAATTAAATATCTAAATGTCAAACAAGAAGGGACGTTTGAATGAAATGTTTATAAAGTATAATAACACAAAACTATATTATGACGAAATATGCAAAATCAAAGCGAAACAATTTTCAACAACTTTCATCATCGGCAGTAGAGAGAGATCTAATTATTCCACCACTATGTCTCCCTGTACGTGGTCGCCATTTGACATCCTATAACCGAACTAAAAATAGAGAAGAAATTTAAAATTAACATCAATTCCTGCCTTATAGTAGATTGATGAAAATTATATAAAAAAAAAATCTTATCTTGCAAATTGAAAAATGGAATAATTTTATCAAATTAATGTATTGTAATCGGTCCTCGATAAATCTACGAAGTTTGAATGAAATCTAGCCGTTTAAAATGGGCCAAAATCCCGCCCAAATGAGTCGGTTCCAAGCAAACATACATACAAGCGTGAAAAAAGACCTCTCTTCCATCTTTAAATTCAATTCCTAATCCATTATTGAGACACCATGACGCCCAAAGATTCAAAAGCCAATGCGTAAACAATACTATATTTTGGCTTGTTAAGTACCCCCAACCAAAACCACCCTAACCGATATTAATCATTGTACCCCATACATTTTGTACAAATGTGCAAACAGATGTTAAATTTTTAATCCCCGGTTAATTTACTTAGTATAATAATATTTTTATACTTAATTAGTTCACAAGCTAAGCCAAAAGTATTTTATTTGGAAGAGACATTCACACGAGGTTAGTCTTACAGATAAACTAAATCAAGGGAGAAATAGTTACACTTAAATTATTTTTTGCAGTACCCAATGATATTATTTTATATCATTTATACGTCTAGATAGAGCCTTATCTAGACTGTAAAATAGACTTTATAAGAGCAGGAGACAAATTCTTTTCTAGCCTACATCTGAACCCCGTGAAATACAAATTATGATCAGTTTTAGAAATAATGACCAACGACACGAAGACATTAACTCGCTAAAAAATCTCTAGAACAAGCAATTAATTTTTCATGGAGACAGAAGGTAGATACGTAAAATCAAAATTATAATGCTCAAATAGACCCTTACATAATTTATACGCCTAGACAGAGCCTCTTGCTGTTAGACAACCGATGAAAACAGGCCAGGTTTATTACTTTGGTGTGCGTGACTCGCAATTTCTCTCTGTGTTATTGTGCGTGTATTGCTTATAATAGAGGTTAACAGCCTCAATTTTTGAAGTGAAAACTTCATTAGCGGCGTCGAGGACTTTTCTTGGGTTAGGTATAAAATGTTCAACTCGCGTCAGGACACGTGGACTGATCGAAAATTCGTAAGACAGTTGTTGAAATGATCGATGAAAGATCTTATCTGAGAGATAAGCATTTTAAAGTAAAATAATTGTAATAGTTCTGAAGTGTTAAATTTTTTATATAATATTAATTGTCATTTTCGTGAACGATAGCGTAATAAATGAATATTGTATATAACAACCTAAATGCTGGTAATTTTATATTGTTAAATAAAACGATTCGTGCTAAATTATTCCCTAACCATTCCAAAATATTCAAAGATGCACAACGTTAATGTTCAATTTTTTACTTCTGCCGGCGCTCCCGGAGGGTAACCCTTTTTTTTTCGACGTTTTCACAGTTGTCACAGGCTATCTATCCAGACGTATCGTATCTAAAATTATACATTATAAAATAAGTAAAGCGCTGCCATCATTGACGAACCGAATAATTACATCAACAAAGAACAAAAAATGTTCTGCACATACACGGAGAATAATAACTGATGAATCCACAGTTAATTTTTAATTACTTTTTATGAAATATTTGATAGTTAAAACGCTTTTAAGTTTGTACATGATTCATGTATGAGATGCAAAACATTACTAACTAATTTACAATTTACAATGATGTACAATTTCATAATATATCGTAAAGGTTTCCACGCCATGGATTACCTTGATTCTTAAATCATGTGTGGTTTGTTTGTATATTATATTAACAACCGTGTTTCGTAGTTGCATAACGAATTATTATGATTTAAAGAATTACATTAGAAGTCCAATATTGTTAGAAATGAAGTAATAATATTATTTCTCAATGGTGTTTTTTGTCGGAACGCCGTAACTTCCATATTCCATCATCAAATTTAATGATCTAAACCATAAACTAACGAACTTAAAAAAAACTTCGTATAAAGTATTACCTGAGAATTAACCAAGAATACACCTCATTTGAATGAGTAGTACAATCATATTTGAATATGACTGTACTACAGAATGTCAGTGTCAAAACCAAAGAGTATACAAGTATCATAGATAAAAGAATGTAGCCGCTAAAAAGGGAACGTATCAAATTGCAGCTAATTGGTAGACGTAATGTAATTATGCAAGGGCCGTGAGCGCTTGTTAACAGATGTTGAATTTGGGAAAGTCAATGTCCACATAAATGACCTGATTCTGATATGACTAACATCTGGATCGCGGGTTTGTTTTAACAGATTTCAATGTTGTGTAAATGCCCTGGGTTATCCATTTGACTCAGTGGTAGTTGAGACGAGCAGGACGTTCAGTTGATGGTAACTTATAAGCCTTGCCCATTACAATGCAGTGCCACTCAGGATTCTTGAAAAACCGAAAAATTCTGAGCGGTATCACAAATGCACTCGTCACCTTGAGAAAAGATGTTAAGTCTCATTTGCCCAGTAATTTTACTAGCAGTTTACACACGGCAGAAATAGGCGCCGTTGTGGTACCCATAATCTAGCCGGCATCCTCTGCAAATGAACCTCTCACTAGTATGTAGGTCCCTTAGAGTATCAGAGAGTATGTGGCTTGTATTGAAACAGTACCTACAGGATGAAAAGCAATTAAAATCAAACATGCCTGCCGCCGAATCCCATCTTCGCAAGACACATCACAAATTAGAACATCATCCCCACCATCTGGAAGTGTGGCGTTCCTTCACACTTCAGTTTTCAAGGAAGTTTCTTCGACGTAAAACCAAGCTGTTGAATGAGCTTCCTTGTGCGGTGTTCCCAGGACGATACGACATGGGTACCTTCAAAAAAAGTGCAACACATTTCTTTTTAGACCTTTGGTCGGCAATGCTCCTGTAATTCCTCTGGTGGTGCAAGAGAATGTGGGCGGCGTTGATCACTTAACTTCAGAAGACCCTGTATATTGTCTTGTGTGATGAGACGTAAAGTGAACTAATAATCTTTCTTTTTTCAGGTAAATATGATGCATAATGATTACTGCAATACTACTTATATCAATAGGTAAGTAATTTGTCATTTTCGTACCTATGCCCAGACTGCGTATTATTCTAATCATCATCGCTTCGATTTAAAATAGTTGTTTCAATAAATACTTTACGTGCAAATCAAGTCACTGTAAATACATAGGTACTAGCTGCTAGCTTAACAGCAGTTTCAAATCGTTATGTGTATAAATCATTTATAAATGAAATATCTTAACAAGTCTCAAAAACATAACGTTTTTACTTACGCTGTCTCATGCCGCAATGCCTTTCTACGTAAACGCCAAAATCTTTGCCTTTTCGTCGATTGGCTATTTTTATTTTATTATTTTACTTAAAAAAAATATAGGTTGTTATTAATGATAAATTTTTAAATGTGTTTCACACCCGTGGCGACAATCTTTTAATGCTATCTTCACAAAGCTTCACAAAAGTTTTTATGTGAATACGACGATTTGGCCATCTTTAATCAGAATTCTAGATAATCCCTTAGAAATCACTTCAAATGAATAGGTATTCTTATTATAGCATGCCAATTATTTTATAATAATATATGCATGGTTTATTATAGAAGGAATGAACACATTCTAAATAAAGATATACAAGATATCAACACAAGAATTAATAAGAATGAAATAGCTATTCCAAAAAAAGAGACTCGGTAAAATACAATACTCATTTCTATGTCTCAGTCATATGGTAGATTCAGTAATTTAAAAAGACGTGTGGCACTCGGGGTCTGCCGCGGTAAAGCTATTGCATAGCATTTTTTTATCAACTTTTTATTTTATTTATGCAGTATTTTTTTTGATAATATTAATTTAAAAAAAGCAAACGGGGTTGAGTAAAATTTTACTTGCAAGATTTGATTACAGACAGACAACGGGACAGGTGAAATTAAATAAAAATGCTTGCCATAATAATAAAAATTAAAAACCGTTATAAAAAAATAAAGAAATAAAAAAAATCAAGACGTACCCTAGGCTCGAACCTGAGACCTTCTGCATAAAAAGAAACAGAAATATCTATATAGATCTAGTAAGTAAGTGTTAGGTTATTTCCGTTACGGAATTTCTGGATTCGGTGTCCACGCTCAAGGCCCGCGATAGAAGCTATGCAATAGCTTAAAAAAGAAATATTTGTAGTGACGATTCAAAAGTTTGAATAAGGTTTATTATACTTTGACTATTTTGTTGGTCTATGGTATGAGCTGCTTCTAATCGATTTATATTATGATTTACATAGTGAATATGTCCATGTGGCAAGTACTTGTACAGTTCTTTTTAGTACTAACGCCTAAAATATCTTCCAAAAACACTCTTCTCAAAATAAATCTCGACAAAAATGCAATAAATTAAGCTGAGTCATAGACAAGATATATATTTTTAAATGTTCGTGTCAAGACCAAGTCAGGGACTTGATAAACATGTCTCATTGATTCATTGGAAGTTGTGTTTTCTGAAACATAATTTCTATCAGTCTTATAAATGTAAAAGAATTTGAATTTTAACTTTGGAATTCAACATTAACATACCATTATCTTATTTGAATTATTATTATTGTTATATTCCTAACTCAATATTTAATACCTACGTAAAAAGAGAAAGAATTTATTGCAGGTCAGATATGCTAAACCTTTAATTTTTTGTAATTTAACGTACCATATTGATTCCAACTACAGTACTAAAAACTTTTGAAGGATTCAAATGTATGTGATTACTATTACGGCTCTAAACAAAGAGGGATACAAAAGAGAAGATGGAGTGATATTTTTACTCAAAGAGTTGGACCGGACTGGATGATAAAAGCCAGAGATAGAGGCCATAGATGCTACTACTTAATTTATTTAGTATAGTTAATTTAGTTCCAATTCATATTTAATTTAATTGATAGTTAATTTAATATCTAAGTTAATATTAAGTAATTTTTGTAAAAAATTGGAAAATAGTAGAAATAAAGGCTTTTTTTTCTAATTTATATTAACACTAACGATGTCACCCGTAACTAGCCGTAACTCAAAAGTTTACGTTAAAAGACTACGTACTACAGGATTAGTAATGTTAATTAAAACGCGCGTACACCTTCCTTAAATGCCGGCAATGCTCTTGTGATTCCTCTGATCTTGCAAGAGAATGCGGGCGGCGACTTAACACCAGGTGACCCGTACGATCGTTTGTCCTACTCTTCCATAAAAATAAATAAAATAATTGCATTAAATAATTACTGCTTAAATTAAATTCTAATTGCACGCGTCGTAATCAATGAATTTCGCAATATTTTAATATTAAAACTTACATGGGCTTAAAAAAAAAAGTTCGTTGACTCTTAAAACCCAATCAGGCACTTGGTTACGCTTAGTTGACTTTTTATTTATATGCAAATTGTTATTAGATCTGTTTGACTTTAAATTGCTCTATTTGCTATTGTCCACATTGCATATGGGAAGTAGATCAAAATAATTTCATGTAATATCTATATCACTATCATTTCTTTGTATGATAATGCTCATAAAACTTGACTAAACATATATCAAATTTAACCTTTTTACCAACTTTACGCCATTTTATTATCTATCGAATATTAAAACAACAGAATCCAGTTTGTCTGTACAATTGTACATGAAGAGTAAATAGTAATAAAATACAAGTCAGTGATAGATTGAACTTTTTTCTGCCTGTCTGTTTTTCTGTTTGTTTTCACTGCCTATCTCCGAAACTACTGAACGGTTTTTAATGTAGTTAAGTTTCTAGTTAGGAGCAGAATATAAAATTTGTGTTATAATAATCGGGTAGGGGAAGAAATCTTCTAATCATTTTAAGGTATTGACAGTTTACATTAGTACCTTATATACGTACAGTACACGATATACCTATTATAAAAACCTGACTTTTGATGGTCTGACAATACTTAATATGGGCAGTTGAATTCTCGACTCACTGGCATTATAAACACGGGTAGCCCAGATATCGTCAGCGTCATGTGCTCGTAACATTGATAGTATAATCTGGACTGGACTAGAATACACCAGTGTAATGTTCCTGCTATTTTGCACAAGAAATAGGTTTTTTGGACTGCAGTACAGTACCGACTGAATGTTAATAATTAGTATAAAATCGACACTATAGTGTTATGCCATTGTACATCTCTTAAAGCCCATTAATCCGACTGAGATCGCGAACACAAGATAATTTATAATACCAACTTTGTTTTATATTATTGTAATTTTCGTAGGATCTCAATTTATTCTGTGAAAATATAGCGTATGATAATAATCGCTTAAAATATAGTTTTATTTTGAAATTCTATTGCAATGCTGGTAGGAATACAATTTTATTACGATCTAAATCAAAAGTTAAAAAAAAAAATACTAATGAGTACTAAAACACTGAGAAGTTTTTGAATGAAGGTTGAAGGATAATACAACCAAACATGCAAAAATAATCTAATTTATTCTCTTCATCGAATAAGTTTAGTCAATGCCTATAAGATGGACTAGAAATATTTTGCAAGATGTATTGAGAAGGCGTAATAGAAAAATCCAATACGCACCGACCTTCTCAAATCACTCTTCAAATACACGCGTCCTACTTTCACTGAGGCTAGATTGGTGGCCATAACTTTGGGAGTTTCTTGGAACATATTTATGGAATAATAATTATAATCCCGCGAATTTAAAATGGGACAACCTGCTATAATAGTGACCCATCACCAATCAAAAAAAGGCGAGGTTTAAATTAAACGGTTATTAATGTCAAAACAAGTTGACATTAATGGATAGTTTAAATTAACCGCCATTTTCCGCGAGAGTCGAAAGGAAACGAGCCATTCAAGTAATGAGCAAATATCATTTAAATGAACACTACTCTGTCTAATGACTTGGCGAAGGAGATAGATGCGGAAAATCGTTCTTCGACGGTTGAATCAAAGAACTTTTATTATGACTTAATATAACGAACAATTTTAAAATATTAGTTCAATGTACATTTAAACCTAATATAAAGTAATGAAATGAAACATTGTGCGAATTTGTTTTTCAGTTTTCAAGCCTTGATCAACAGTATCTACCATTTGCATACTGATGAGTGCCTGGTGCCGGTTCGCAGATTTTTATATATTTTAACGCTTCCTGAGTTCATATATGAATTGGAGATTATATGTTATTTATTCATTGTAGTTGATTTTTTTTGTAAACAATTTATCGAAGGTTTATTGCAGTTGCTTCTACTGCAGTCCTTCTTGCAGTTCGTATGTTAATAAGTAAAATTTTTAATATTACCAGTGCCGACAGACACCGCAACCCTATATTGGATGCGATAGAATATAAAAAGCTTTAAAATAAAAGGTTTGGCAGATCTGACATCATGCAATGGTTAAGTATATTCTTATCATGAACAAGCTTTATCAAGTTGAAGCCCCGACCGATCGACCGGATTTAATCGGCAAGGTAAAGCCCTGCAACTCTGCAATTCTCAATGTCTTTCGCCTACACGAGGCATCCTCAGGAGTTCTCGCTTAACAGTCGAACCGGAGTCATCTCTCGTATATTATATTATTATGTATAATCGTCATTTATTATATTTAGTATAATATAAAATATATTATGGTGCAATTACGGCCCAGTTCCCACATTGATATGAAAGTATTTTCCGAGTTGTAGTATAAACTCTTTTGTATATTGTCACCCTCTCCATAGACAAATAGCGAATTGGTTGCTATGACAACCGACGCCGGCATTTCGGCGCCTCGCTCGTCGCTACGCACTTGCGAAAACTGTACAGAAAGATAAGGTTAGGTAGGCATTCCAAATTTAAAACACATCTTACCTTTGTCACGACATGACAAGGAGAAGTAATTTTAAACTTGGAGTAACTTTACACTGCGCTTATTAATATGACAGTTTGGGTCTTTTTTTTTATGAAAATAAGGGACAAGACGAGCAAGACGTTCAGCTGATAGTAATTGATACGCCCTGCCCATAACAATGCAGTGCCGCTCAGGATTCTTGAAAACCTCCAAAAATTCTGAATAGCACTACAACTGCGCTCGTCACCTTGAGACATAAGATGTTAAGTATCATTTGCCCAGTAATTTCACTAGATACGGCGCCCTTCAGACCTAAACACAGTAATGCTTACACATTACTGCTTCACGGCAGAAAAATGCGCCGTTGTGGTACACATAATATAGCCGGCATCCTGTGCAAATGAGCCTCCCACTGGTAAATGGCGGTGGGTAGGTAACTTAATTAAACTATTAATCACAGGTAAATACTTACATAACTAAGAAAAACGTTTGTTTTACATTCTTACTCTTTATATTATAAGATTGACCTTAAACTATTTAGGTTACGTATGCCTTTAACATAAATTTCACCACCTACGTTCTAATACAAACGATTTATTTGAATTATTTTTCACTTAAATATCGGGTTTATTAGGATATTAAAAAAAATAGCTTTAATGTTATTATAGCTTTTATTAGTTCGACTCGAGTTACTTGATACTATACAAAACAAACTTAGATTAGACTCTGACAGCTGTAAACACGATGAAAAAAAAGCGGTGAACTGTTAGACTCCATTTTGTTAACGCGCGCACACTAAAACAAAGTAAAAACAAACTTAGCAATCAATAATGAGAATTGTAAGCATATAAACTGTTTGCGCCTTTTAAAATATTACGTTTTACACGCAAGAACTTTGAAAAGATTAGCTTTGTGACATAGATTGCGGGCGGGCAGCTGTGAACTCATATCGCTCAAGGTCGCTGGCATTTTGTGTTGCCTTAACAGCAAAAGGCTCTATCTAGACATATAAATTATCAAAGACTACAAATATTCAAACCAACAACGGACATTTAAATTGTCAAACAATTCGTTAGTGACGTCTAAGCCATCTGCTACTATACTCCCAATTAGTGATATCTCATTAATTCACTTATAAATAGGGGCTCAGCTATGGAACTATTTGTTTCTGTAGATCGCCATGGACGTTCAGCGGTGAATGAAATTAATGCGCATTATACTGAGCCTACCACAAAAATGTCTGAATGGCATTATGTATACATATTAAATTTTAACATTAACAGATATACAGATAACATTAATTCAAATTAACACCTTATTTCGTGGTATTAATGTTCAAAGATGGTGGTGCACATTTCGCTGACGATGTATTTCTTTAGCAATTTGTTTTAGTTGTATGTTGAAAATAATTTAGCAAAATGTTTAAAAACGTCAAGTTAGTTACACAATTTTGTTAATTTAATACTTGCAATACGACACTTTATCAATTTTAAGCTCGGATATGCTGTTATTTGTATAGTTTTTCACTGAACACTTTGTCATTGCGTGGAGTTGTATTCAAAGCGCGGTCAAAACTGTAACTGACAGACAGAAGGACATCAGAGTTTTAGTGATGGAGTTCCGTCCGGGGAAGAAAAAATCAAACGCAAATTTTATATTTTAGGAAAACATTTCATTCATAAAAAATTATAAGTATTAAATTAAATATAATATATTTAATACCTGTAACCATAATTCTACTATTATACCATAAGGCTACGCAGTATCTACAATAAATTCGTTAAAATTTGTGAATAGAAGCGGATATCTAGAGGGAAAATGTTTTTTTTTTCAACAATTTCTATCAAATTAATCTAAAAGCAACCAAAGTAAAAGAACTTCCTTCCAAATAATACAAGTAAACTATATTTTTAATAATTATAAGGACTTATTTATTCTTCTCAATTCTTCGATAGCCTCCCACTTTCGCACGGAGAAATTACCTGAGCACACTCGATTGTAACTCGATATAAATGAATCGATTTCTCGCCCCACTGCACATGCAAGCGACTGCATCGAGCGCCACAATCGAGACATTACTCGATACGACACTCGATACTTGCAATCGATACTTATTGAACTCCACGACCTATTCAATCTGTGGCCGGCTTTCTAATGAGGAACGGTTGCTTTCGTGTTTACAATGTACTTGTGACTTATATATGAAAAATATAAATTATCATTACGGAGAGTACAGTTTTTTTTATGAAAGTAAGGGACGAGACGAACAGGACGTTGAGCTAATGGTAATTGATACGCCTTGGCAAATATAGTGCCGCTCAGGTTTTTTGAAAAGCCGAAAATCCCTGAGCGGTACTACATACAATTGCGCTCGTCACCTTGGGACATAAATGTTAACTCTCATTTGCCTAGTAATTTTACTAGCTACCGCGTCCTTCAGACCGAAACACAGTTACGTTTACACATTACTGCTTCACGGCAGAAATAGATGCCGTTGTGGTACCCATAAACTAGCCGGCATCCTGTGCAAAGGACAAAAGTACACATACGACACACGTTGCCCTGTCCAAAGAAAATGCATACCCTAACTTTTAACGGTTTTCAAATTGCATAATATATATTATACTAGTAGACCCGACAAACGTGGTCCTGTACACACGACTTAACTTTGAAAAATTGGTCGAGCAGTTAGAAGGAGTTTACTAACATACACATGAGCAGGAGAATTATATTGTATGGACGGAATTGAGAATCAAAATCAATCTCAAATTCACTGGAACTCACAAAAAAAATCATCAAAATCGATCCAGCCGCTTAGGAGGTAGTTCAATTGTGAATCTAAACCATTCTCGAATCGACCTGAAGACGCACACCAATCTCAAATTCACTGGAACACACAAAAAAATCATCAAATTCGGTCTAGCTGTTTAGGAGGTAGTTCAGTTACAACAGACCCACAAAATAAATATCTATATTAAGATACGTAGAGGTCTAAATAATTATGAGCATCGGTTATCTAATAATAATCAAATAAAGTAACTTACAAAAAATGGATAGTAAATATTAGTTAGGAATGCGACGAAAAAATTTATTGTTTTACGATTATTAAAATAGGTGCCTTTTGTTTGATGCCACCTGCGGGGTGCAATTTAAGACATATCATAAAACGTCCGGTTTTTGAAAAGAATACACAATTTTTTCTACTTATTCCAATTGTTTACATGATTTATTGTTGATGACTTTTGGTTTTACAAGTATTTTGAATAAATTAAAATATCAACTAGCTTTAGTTTCGTTTTTCAAATAAAAATATTTTGCTTTATATTGTTGTTAGATAAGATTTTTTATACAAAGACAACAATATTGACAATACTATGATTACTCTAAATTAAAACTATTATTACGGAGAAGTGTACCAAGAATACTGGCAGCATTTCCGCGTTGGATGGCTAAGCTGATCAGTTGTGCGAAATAGCTGCCAGCGCTTGGGTTTCTAGTAGCCCTATTGAGCCGCTTAGATAGTATTTTGTACATTCTCCGCGCCTCTGGGCCCCACGGGCCAAGTGCCTCGACACCAAAGGCTCAAAGATGACTCATTGAGACCATATCACAACATATCTGCAACTTTTCCTGTATTCGGCAGTCAACGCAGCAACCCCAGAACTAACTGAAGTAATTAGGACTTGTTTAGATTAGTTAATAAAAAAAATGCCACAATGCACAAATATGTGTTTTATTCAATTATTTCATGAAAATTGTTCAAGACTGTAGTGTACTGTACGAATTGATGTGTATTATTAGATGATTTAGTATATCTTATTGTTTGCAATCATCATCATGCACAATTTATGGCTAGTTTACACAATGCGGGCACGTACGAGTCTGCTTGCCGAGTAACGTGCGTTGTGTAGACGAGTAACTCGTAACTTCGAGTTTAGATGCGAGTTACATACTTTAATATTTTGTTTTCGGCGGCTACTTGCACATGGCAGCATTTTATCACCTGCATCTTTGGGGAACGTTCGGCAGTTTCTCGCTAGTGTGTTCTTTGGGCACTTCCAACTTTATTGAATTCAAAATTTCTGTGGAATGACGGTCTTGTAATTTTAATGTTTTTTCGTTTAACTGTACAGAAATCAGAAAAACTGAAATTGTTTGCAATATTTTTGTTATAATACCTATACCATACCACCGTTTTTTAAATTTTAAAGCCGAGTAGCTTTGTACTAGCTAGCTTATTTTAAGGCTCTCACTGTCTAAACTAGTCGTTAGTGTTGATACTGTCCAAAATAAGACAAGGATATTACATTCTTTTTATAATTTGCAATAATCTCTAGGCAATAACATACATAGGAAATAATACTTAGACATTTATTATTTTTAACATAAGATTTCTAGTTTTAGACCTACGTTTTCTTACCAATACTAATCATCTTGCTATCAATAGAAAATCCATTTGGTTTAGCAGCATGAAATCACCAAATGGAGGTAGTTTGCCGCCGTGTAATATTAAGAGCTTATTAATTATTAGTGCTCAGCAAATGGGCTTTACTTACTATTTTATTATGTTATTGAATTTACAGTTCAGAAATTAAATGCCCACTAAAACCGAAACTAAACTCATAAAATTTTGGACTTCTACAAAGTAACTGCAACTTTGTTTTTCACAAACTTCTAACATTTCAAATATTTTTTATGGGCGAATAAAAATACTATTTGCTATGACAGATAAATGTTTATAGTGATAGTATTATCATTTGACTCGAGTTTGACTTGTCTTTGAGAGATAAATGCGTCTCCAGTTTCTTATATAAGTTTATGGGTTACATAAAAACCCATCAAGTCACTAAACGAATTACCAATTTGCACTGAAGGGCCAAATCTTTCGATAAACCTTCAAAAATCAATCAGTGCTGAATTCAACTTTATGATAATAAATTAAGGTTCAGTTTTGCTTAACGCCTTAGCACTAATATTAAGTTGCTCAACCCATTGTTTCCTTTAAGATGACGATAAAATTTGGAAGCAAACACGAGAGTTAGCCTATTGTGTGTAATATTTAACCTTTTCGATACAAAGAAACCGCACTTTTCGTATTTTTTGTTAAAATTCCTGAGTTTGTACCTGGTTCGAAGGTGTTGTATCAATGTTGAACCAATACAAAGCCTATTTCAAAGATGGTTAGTTTGAAAATTGCCTGGCACAGGATTTGTGTCGCAACTTAAATGTCATTAACTTTTGATTTTGGCGCTATTTCTCTAGAGATTATTTTGAATTCCATCTTTTTTGTTTTAACCCAATCTAAAAACATTTTCGAATTGACATATTTTGTGGAAATTAATGGTCTTATACATCATGTCTGGGTCAAACATAAGTCAGCCTTAAAATAGGGACGCTTCTGGCATTCGGTCGTGTCAGATATTATGTGATGATTTTACCTTTACATCTCGAGAAAGAGATTTTTGCGATATTATCACGGGGAGTATTTTTGAAAAGCTATTTCACTTGACAGCTGCCGTAGAATTCCATCTTGGCACGAAATCCCGAAAACCCTATCTTCCAAAATAAACACATTATCTGGATGTTTTCAAAGAATATTCACAATCAAACTGTGGAATGAATCCATCCACAGTACTTCCAAGTTGATGCCATCAGATAATTCCTCTAGTATTCGAAGAGAGTGTGGGTGATAATCAATAATTAGTTCTTCGTTCCATTAAGAATGATATAGGTCTTCACCTCCAATGAGGGAGTCAATGAACTTCTCACCACATGCAAAAAAATTTTTTATAAATAATATTTATTAAATTTCTTATCTATTGAGTCATCCGGTTGGGGCATAAAGAGCGTAGATTACTTACATCAGGCTCCCGTAAGCACATTTACTGTCCTATTTCAAAAATCTTTTGTAAAGGTAATTCCACACAACGTCGAAAACCTAAAACTATTGTTATTCGCAACAAAACACTTAAAGGTGTTCCGGTAACATTGTATGGTTACAATGAATTTTAAACATTTGTCGTGTGGGGTGTCCATTATTTATATAGTTTGGGGATATATGGCCGCTGTTGTATAGCGTCAATTGTTCCAGTTTTCTTGTAATCTAAATAAATTACAAATAGTCTTAAGGAAACAAACCATTCAGAAATTAAGTTGTGTACTGTACGCTATATTAAAACTTTCTTGACAATACGTGTACGTGCGTGTCTATAGGTATGAAATGATTCAAAACTACAAAAAAGTGCGTACCCAAATCAATAGACCAACTGATGGATGAAACACTTTTTAAAAGATTACAACGCGTGTAACTGTAACTTTGTTTTTACAGTAGATTTTGCGTGGAATGAAAAAGAAAAGGTCAGGTTAACTAAAATAATAATAAAACTGTCACTTTTACGCAAATTCTCATAAAAAACACAGTTAAAATTACACGCTTTGTAATCTTCTAAAATGTGTTTTATTAGAAATGTCTAAATCAAAAAAATATTTAAACGTCAAAGTTAAATAATCGTTAGGCCAAATTTAAATCTATTATTAGCCACTTGATGATAGAATAACTATTATACTAGCTATAATTGAAAAGAATTCGTGAATTGGATCGAAACGAAAGAGCTTCTTACAAGTGTGACATAATATGGAGTAGTTAATGTGTAGATCGGGGGCACCGAACTCGCCCTTTTACTGGCAAAACGCCCAAGTATTTAGTAATATAATTTATAACAAAATATTTAAAGTGTTTTTGATTTATTAGCATACAATATATATATAAAATAAATCAAGATTTTTATGGTTTTTACCATTACAGCTTATACTTTGTGTCGTACGTATTATGAACGTTAATTATTTAAGCAGTTTTGCATTGTTATACATACATATTACGATATCTCTTTTGTTTTTTGATAGGCAGAGAATACTGAACTAAAAACTTTTAACTTCGGCATAGACACGTTCCTTAGCTTCGATTACCACATCTCATTCTTACGAATAATGAGTTGAAGGTATGACGCAATTGATCCTAGGATTAAAGTGTTTCATCCACAGATCTTAGTAAAAAAGTGTACTGACCTGAATTTATAGTTAATTTTATTTCATTTACTGGTAAATTTTAATATCTTCAAGCTTGAGTTTATTTATTAATGTGGAACCGACGAGCATGTATGAAAAGAGTAATGAATGTAGAGCGTGTGAGGTTTAAAAGGATAGAAGCAAATGGCATTCTGTTGCCTACCCCGATGGACAAAAGGCGCGCGTGTGTGTGTATGTGTGCGTTTATTCAATGCACTCTAGGGCTAAATGTGACAGTGTTGACAGTTTAATTATGAAATGTTGCGTTGCGAATGTATGCGGTGCCACTTATTAATTGACAAATTGAATTGTTTTTTTATCCATTTAAATTGAAAGTATTTTTCAATTGTATTTATAAATATAACATAATATTATACATAAGTATAATAGTTACACAAATATTAACTATTTTTGCTGTGATATTTAATTCGATAAAGCTACTAATCGTCAGTTGGATTATCTTCTCGTGAACAATGACTCCCATAAAAAAGTTATTAATATGACACTATTCCTTAAATGTTACATAAAAATTTGTCAGCTGAATTCAAAAAGTATGCGGGCCCTACACATATTTCGGCAACGATTTTTCAAAAGGCACACCCCACGCAGGTGATAGACGGACACGCGCCTTCTTTATTATTATTATAATTTGACTTCGAGCGTCCTGCTTTGAAGTTTGGTCCGACCGAATACTTCCATATAAATTACAAAATTTACATACAGTTGTTGCGGAGTGGTTTTATGTGAGAGGTTTCTTGATGGTGGGTGTGGAAATGTACTTTTTTCATGCATTTTTAAGTCATAATATAACAAAATACAATATTGAATGGAAAAGTTTGTAGGCAGCGCTCGTATTTTGATCTTTAACAGTAAGCTTGGTTGAACAAAATCACTCAAATCAACTAAGCTTTTTTGAAGTAATCCATGTCGAATGGTAACGACACTTTTGAATCTTGAATGATGTCTTGCAAGGCTTGGTACCAGTATTAAATTTTGGTCTTTTCCAATCGAAGCAAATTGAGCGTACTTACCAAATGTTAGACCCGCTCACTATATAATATTTCGTGCTATATTGTAAAAAATGATTAGGTTTATATCAACAAATATTAAACTGTGTACAGAGAAATGACACAATTCAAAGTAGAGTAAATATGACTAAAATGATCTTTACATACACGATAAGCTCTAAAATTCTTTTTTCGGTTTCCAAGTCTTGGCTTTATGTATTATTATAAAAGTAATATTGCATAGTACCTACTATGATCTTTATACGAGTGTTTTATTTAAGTTATGCAAAGACAACACACTGTAGAATGAACTCTAAAAAACTTTAGATCATTTCATTCTACAGTTTCCTGATTGCAAGTACTTTTAAATTAACCATTGGCTCATTTTAACAATGAATAATATTAAAAAGACAAGTAATAATTTCAAGTATGAATCATTTCATCGTAAAAGGTTTCATAGCCAGTCATCCCTTTATCATAACCTGAAGAAAGTCACCTGTGTTTGTCACTTAGGTAGGGTTTATCTTTAGTTTACAAGAGCAAGTGTCAAATTTATCAATGTTTTAAAACCGCTGGTGATAACTTACCCCTAACATGTTATTTTAAAATTAAAAAACATATGAACACGAAACAAAGTATGCAAGTACAGTCGTGTGAAAAAGAGTTATCATAACAATATTTTTGTTATATACAAACGAGAAACGCTGTTAAAATTTATTTGACTGTTCAATTGCTTTTCACTTTTGAGAGAAAAGATGTTAAATCAGACTAATGCGTCCTTCACATCAAAACACAATAAATTTTGTACATTACTGCTTCACTGAAGAAAAAGTTGCAGTTCTAGCCGGTATTCTGTGCAAGAAAGCCTCCAAAATATAAGTGAGTTAATCGTGACGTCACTTATGCAAAAAAATCCATGCAAACATATTGATTTGTATTTGATATTAACGAACGAACATCATGAGATGGAAATTGATCAACTGCAGCTATGCTATTTGCAGCACCAAAATAGTTATGAATGTACTATCGGAATTTAATGGTGGTGTGTGTACGTGGTACGTGATTTTTTACTCATGTCGTACCATATTTATATAAGTGCTGACTCGGCAAACGTTATTTTGCCATACAAATTAAGTACTCTACGCCCGCTCATTGCATGAATTGTCATATGTATAATGTAATTGACTGAATAATTTGTGTTGCGAATATATAGGTAGGTTCCGTACAAGTAATCACCATAAATTATTTACTAAGCTTCTCCGGAACACGTTTCATCTTGTTAGTATTATTTCGATCGGTTCAGTAGTTTCGCAGTACAACGGAAGTTAAAAAATGGCCATTTATTAGAGAAAGATGTTGTATTTGGTCTCAAAAATATTATAAAACGATAGTCATATTCATAACGTGCTCTATTTCATTATACGTATTAATGTTATAAATGTTAATTACATACATTATTATTTTTCCTATCAAAATCCTACGTACGTGGATTTTACTTTACACTATATACAATATATGTACTTACGTGTAAAGTGTAAAGCATATACCTTGTATGTAACTAACTAGTGCCTAAAAGTATTCATTTATAAGAATTAGTCACAAAACTCTTCTGTGCGTGACTGTATTCACTCTCCGGTGGTCTCTGCCACAATAATTCATAATTTAGAGTGATTATGGGGAGTTTTAAGTTCACTCAGCTGTTAAATCGAATTTCACGTGTAAATATTGATATATTAGTAAAAAGTACTCATATAATACTGGCACGGGATGTTGTCTGTACGGTTTTATTATGTAGTTTTTAATGCATCTTAATGGTATGTGATTTCCGCTGCTAGTAATATTTCCAGAAGTAACTTTTTGAGTTTATTACTTAATGCTAGTGGCTATTTGGCTGTGCTGAAATTGTATGTTGAGGTTCCTTCTTTTATTTTTTTCAAATTCAAATATTTTTATTCAAAATAGGATTTAAAAACACTTATAACGTCATAGAACTACTATCTATTCGATCTATCTGAGTAGAATATCAGCGCGTTTTTTTTTCTTAATTTAGTTTCAATATATTTAATATCGTTTAGTAAAATTTATAATTTAACAGTCTGAGGGCGTTCGCTCTATTCACAGCCTATGGTATCATTAAGAAAATGTTCTGGTTCCATGATATAAAATATTTTAAATAAATGATTAGTTAAGTAGAGCTATTTTTAATAATGTTATATTTTATTTTATTTATTACTCTAGGGATAGGAGCACATCGAGTATTTTAAATAGGCGGTGGTATTCACATACATTTACATGCATACCTAGATACACTTGCAGATGGATAGTCAAGCAAGTGATTTGGTATCTTCAAATGGTTCAGAACTTTAAATTCTCACTAACAAAAATCTTTTAATGCATGTTACATCAGATGTAACTTGAAGATTATTCAAAAGAATACAACTGGGCATAAGTCCTTTATCATCACAATCTAAAGCCATTCCTGGTTCGTGGCCAGTCTGCGCCTACGCATTTAAACCAGTCCTAGCTAAGGTACAGTCAACGTAATAAATGAAATATTCGAAGTTATTTTTTACTCATCCGAATTTTAGGATTATAAAAAGACGCAAAATTTTGCATAACAATTATATCAATCAGCTTTTAAGGATCCTTATAGTTTCCTCCTCTACTGTTCCAATAATACATGGCTTATAATTTTCACGTTTTATTGTATTTATTAGAAAGTCGACAATAGACTAAAGTTGCAACTTCATCATCATCATCATCATCAGCCGGATGACGTCCACTGCTGGATAAAGCCTCCCCCAAAGACTTCCACGACGATCGGTCCTGCGCTGCCCTCATCCAACGTAACCAGATGGTTGGTCCATCTTGTGGGGGGCCTAACAACAAGTAGCAACTTATCGCGATATGATCCCGAAAACATGACACCATTTCGTAAAAACCAGGCACATAGTTACCGTATAGTAACTATTAGTAGTATAGTACGAGACCATTCAGCCGAATTTCTATGGCTCACTATTTTGTCTCATTATTTTTGATTCCTTGACTTGCCATGTCTAGGCATTGTTGCATTATATGTACTTGGGGTTTGCGGACTTTGATTCCTTATGTCGCCGTCGCAGTTAGAATGCCGACATAAATGCTGCCAACTAGCCTTTTTTCCGCATTCATCTTTCTAAATATTTTTTCTTGCTATCCTGAACATTGATAATTATATGATCCACTATAGTGTGAACACAAAACATCAACAAAACCTTTACACTCCAAAGCATCACAACCCTTTTTACATGTTGACATAGCTGGACGCGGTACGACCGTATGTAATATCGTATAAAGTTCGTGTAAAGTAAATTTCAATGCAATTACACCGTGCAAGTAAAAATTGCACACACTTAAATTTTGTAAGCATATCGGGTGTGTTTGAGAATCGGTCAATAACTATTTTTCGTACCCCTGAATGAAGAGAGTAACCCCTAAATTTTTTTTTATTATGTTATTATGATTCAGCATTAAAAATATAAACAACTTCAAACGCCGTCTACGATCAACAGCTATTTTGTATCGCAATTTATATATTATTCTGTTCCATCCACAGATCCGCAATAGGGTTGCAAGAAGGCAATCCACTACAATAATTGTTGTACGATATATTTGGTAGGTCTGAGAATCCGTCGTCATCTATTTTGTATACCCCAAGAATTTTAATTAAGTATTGAAATTTTTATTAATTACTCTATATGGCAATAGAACGTTTGCTGGGTCAGCTAGTATTATATAAGTTAACCGGTCGCTATGACTTACAATTTCAATAAAAAAGTAAAATAATATCGAAACTATTGCGAATCGAATTATGGCGTTGACTGTACCATGTTCTTATAGTATAGTAATAAATAAAATGCGTATACACGATTCCTTGGTAACTCCGACTTAAACAGGGAAGTCTGTGTGGCATTAATGTAAGACACTGGCGCTCGTTGAGAATGTACTACCAATTGAAGCCATCTTTAATGTTACTATTGGTAGCTGATTTTCACAAAAGGAAAAATTGTTTTGTTTGTACATTTTTAAATTACCGCTTAGTATGTTTCGTCATGTGTGAGAATTAATGACGAAGATTGACTAGAAAAGTTTATAGATGAAATTATGTGCGTATATATTCCATAAGGTGTATATTCAATAACCACTGTCTTTTTTTATTAGCTCACATCAATCTTTACCTTAAAAGGGAGTTTTGGAAAGATTTATTATGGAAGGACAAACGAGGGTATGGGCCTGCTGTTAAGTGATCACCGTCGCCCACATTGTCCTGCAACACTAGAAGAATTACAGGAGCGTTGCCGGCCTTTAAGAAAGGTAAACGCGCTTTTTTTTAGTAGGTAGTAGGCAGTTTTATAGCGCGTTGGTGCGAAATTCCATGAAAATCGCACTGTGGAGGAACGCCACACATCCAGATGGTGCCGTGCGAAGGTTGAATTCGGCGACAGGAATCAGGTGAAACGCTAAGGTTTTTAAAGGAACATTATTACGACATGGATTCAAAAAAGCGCGTTTCACTTTTCTAATGTTTCTTATTATTGGTTGACTTACTTTATGAATTTGTCAAATTTTGAGCATGCCCCGTACTACACCCCGTTGACAAATTAAAACATTTCTTCTTATATTTTACTTACTAGTAGAAGACAGCTCAACTTATAATGATTAGTTTAACTACGCATTAAGCCCACGCCTCTCTGCTTTCGTCTGCAGGGCTCTTTTCAACTGAGCCAACCGATCGAGTGACGCATGGATCGTAAATCTTGGTATGTCTTGTTCAACTCTCAGTTTTTGGCTCCATCTACATTCTACAAGATCTACTTTACAGTTATTTCAAATTATTCACATACGACTTATTAATTAATAACACTATAAAAAATAATAAAATAAAACTTAAATAATCTAATAAAATTAATTAATTACAAATAGTAAATATCATTAAGAAAGCTGCTGGCAGGTAAGGTGCCGTTAGCATGTAGCTGGCAACGTTACCTCTTTGTATGGCCAAACTTATCCTTTGACAGATCTTGGGTCACCTGTTAAATCGGTTAGATGCCTGGATAACTCTTTTATGAGTTGTTGTGCCGATGAACCCCAAGGAAATAATAATTAACACAGTTACAATAAAAACACATTTATAATAATTAATCACAGAAGTGAGAGTTATCACTTTAAAATAACAAATTGTTTAGTTTAACAACGTTAAAAGAAGTCTGTATATCCTTTATCACCAAACTTACGGTCACAGGTCAAAGAGTTCCTTCACTGAGTCTTTATAATAACACAATACCGCTATCATATATATCACCATTCACACATAACTATCACAGTAATGAGATCATTAATAAGAAATAACTCATAGCATTAATTATCTGTTAAGATATCGCGTGTTAGCCCTAATGACGAGACCACTGCTTGATTGGAATTCGAGTTAGTCTCTCGAGCAACAGGTTGTGAGTGCGATATCAAACATTTTTCTCATGTTTTAGTTTTTTTTTAATGAAAAAAGGGACGGGACGTGCAGAACGTTCAGCTGATGATAAAAAAACCCAAAAATCTTTTTTCAAAAATTGCGGCAGCTCAATTGTGTTCGTCAAATTGAGACATAAGATGTTAAGTCTCATTTGCCCAGTAATTTTACTAGCTACGGCGCCCTTTACGCCGAAACACAGTAATGTTTTACACATTACTGCTTCACGGCAGAAATAGGCACCGTTGTGGTACCCATAATCTAGCCGGCATCCGTTGCAAAGGAGCCTCCTTTGCACCGGATGCCACTGGTGGTCACAGTAATTGCGAGTAAACTATAATTTGTATTGCACTATGGGTTGAGAGCTAGTTTTAGTAAATTTTATCAGCTAAAATATGCAACAAACACTTCGCACCGTGTACTATGCGTTAGTTGATTTGCTAATCAGCTTCCTTGTCGGTGTGTATGTTCATACCCTGAGGAGTGTTGCCAAACTTAAAAAAATGTATTTAAAATTAAATTGATAAATACGCTGTTGGACAGCATTGCAGATAGATTCGATAGAGCTTGGGAAAGGTCAAGGGTACATTTTATCACGGAAAAATCCATGGTTTTTTGAAAAACTGAAATTCACGTCAATGAGCTATAATTATACCAATAGTAGGTTTAGTTTGCCATAGAAATCTTCTTCCAAATAAGATTCATATAATATGTTAGGAACAGGAGCGAAAACGGGAACCGGAACTAGAATAGGACACGAGATAATCTTCAATTCCTTGGCTTATTATTTTTAAAACCCTTTATGTATGCGGACGAAGTCGCGGGCAGCTAGTAATATATAATTATTTTTTTTTAAATCATGTTAAGTACACGTTACTGTATAAATACACTTTGCCCAACTCAATTGTTATAATGATTGATTTGTATTTCGGAGAAATTTCAAACAAATCGCAAGAATGCAACAATTTCTTTCGACAAAAGAATTTCGCGACAGCAGGTAACTTCTTAGAGGTCCAGGTAACAAGAAGCTCAAGACTCTTAGAAGTATCAATAAAGTACTTGAATAATAACTGTTTTTTGGCTGTGCTGTCTATAGCTTTGATTGTCTATGGTGTTACACATTTATATAAAACATTGTAAAGGATCAAAATGCGTGTAATTGTTACTTAGTTTTTACATTAGATTGTGCATCTTATCCATTGTAAAAAATACTCTATTTGATTGAAAATAGTGGCCGTTGAGTTTGTTGTATGTTCTTCTCACGAGCTCTAATTTTTTATGTAAGTAATCACCATAAATTGTACCTCCGTAACGGTATACACGCTCCTTATGGTATAACTATTATTCCGATCGGTTCAGTAGTTTCGTAGTTTAACCGAAGGAAAAAATGTCACTCAACATATACATAGATCCATCCAGTTAATTAAAACAGGTAACCTTGAATTACAATATTATAATATTAATAATTTCCGATATTGGCTCAGTGCTGCTGCCAACAAAATATGAAATTGGAATAATTTCATGTGCAATATCTCATTTTGAAGTTGCATTGTGCAATAGTTGGCAAACCATTTCGTGCTTTTAAATAGTTTACATTTGTTCAAATAAGTCCTGCTAAATGTATGACTTAGTTTAAATGTTACAAGTTTTTTTTAAATAACTTGTTTGGTAATAACACCGTAAACAGTAAATTAGCTAAAACAATTGAAATATGTAATTCAAGTTATCATTTTTGTTACTTAAAAAACAAATAAACTCCCTCATTTAAAGTTTTAGTGACCAAACAATTAAAAAAAACGTACCTATAACTAATAATTATTGACATATCTATAATTTAGAAACTAACTTACGTAAAATGCATAAGCAATAATAGAAAATTGCCAAATAAAAACGTAACTTGTACGCAAAAATGTAATGTAAAAATACAGTTACAATTACACGCATTTTAGTCCTTAAGTGTTTTATTTAAATGTGTAACACTCGCGTTAATCAAAGAAAATACTAATCACCATACAGCCTACACACTAGTAATGTATAATATAATATTTCGTTCTTCATATGACTCATATAATATAACTAGGATATATTATATAGATTCAATTCTTTGATTATCAATTGTATGATTCAAACATGCATACTGGCAACTTGTCTCTGAATACTAGTATTTACCAACATAGTATTATTAATTATATCCTTCTATACCACGTATAGCATTAACGTATATAGCATGTATCATGGGGAGTATTCCGAAGAGCTGTTTCACTTGATTCCTGCTGCCACCTTCACACGACACAATCTGGATGTATGGCGTTTTCAAATAATTTTCTACCACATAATATGACAAAGCTGTGGAATTGAGCTTCCTTGTGTGGTGTTTCCGGGACGATACATTCCAGGCCGACAACCCTCCTGTGATTCCTCTGGTGTTGCAAGAGAATGTGGGCAGCGGTGATCACTTAACTTAGCCCCGTACACTCGTTTGTCCTCCTTTTAAATAAAAAAATTGATGATACTTATCGGAAATAAACTTTTTTAATTTCTGACCGAGTAGGTACTAAGTTTTGCCTGTAACAACGAACTGTATATATATTTTCAGTCCCTTTCCTGTGTCTTATAGATAAGCACGAATAAATAAATAAGTGTGTATCAAGAAAAAAGGAAACACTTAATAACAGAGATTACGAGTAATTCGTAACGATTGTAATTTGTACGTCTGTAATTAGGTCGGCGCGTTGTGCTACAAAGGTGAATGGATCCGGACGCTTGGTGCAATGCATGGAGGATAGCGGTTTAAAACTTATTTTTATTTCGAACGAATTTCAGCTTACCTGATGGAATGGATTGTAAGTTAAAATAGAAACATCTAGTCGTAATTAAAGCTATAATTATAGCTTTATATTAGGTTTACCTAAAATTTTGAAATGTTAATTTTTCTACTTCCAAGTTACTTGAAAATTTGCACACACAAGCACTAATGACGATACAATATTTTTTATAACGTTGGCAAATTTGTTATATTAATTTTTATTGCTCATTTGAGAATAAACCCACGGTTAAAAATATATAAAGACAAGTTTTAATAATAGCAAGAACGTAGAAAATATTTTCTAAAATATAGAGAGTACTTTTATAGCTGACACTATTCGGGAAAGAAAGGCTGGGTATGGTTTATTCACTTTTTTTGGAGAGTATTGTAGACCCCAAAACGGGGCCCATATATCGGGCTCGGGTGTAAACACGGAGTACCGAATAAAAACCTCGTTTTTTCTAATAGCCCTAAAGGCTTTACAGCGAAGCCGGGCCGGGTTTTTTCACATTTGAGAGGTTCACATAATAAAGAAGCTACTAGGAGATGTAAAATCTCTCGGTTTTTTTCGTTATGTTCCGTAAATAAAACTGGGCCCAGTTTGGTGCTTTTCCAACTCCTATGCACACTCTACGAAATGTACTCAAACAGTGCATGTTTTAGTCGACAGTTTTACTCCTATAACTTGCACCACTCCCCAAATCCCATATCTTCCAGCCGATGAAAAACATGCATTACATCATATGCCCTATAATTACTATAGAACAGATAAACTGCGGGTTATCAAGCTCGTATATAATGCGAATAGGTTTGTTTGTGGAGCACTCACTCAATGGAATGCTTATTTATCGATGAAAAGAAATCGTAACTTTTATTTGTGTTCACTTACGCAATAATGCCTTTGAGACTACTAACAGATAACAAAAACTTAGCAATTCTTTATTGTTTCGTTTTGGAGTTTGATGTTTTTGTCATAGCTGTGAAAGTATAATCTAATTCGTAACGCATTTTATTTATGTAAAAAAAGAACAAAGGAACGTAAAAATTGTTTTTTTTATGTGATCACTCACATCTGAGATTAAATATCCAAATTTAATTTTTATCAAAAATTATGCACGATGCGGGACAAAAACCGGCTGAGCTATCTGTCTGAGTGACGCATCGACCATACATTTGGTACAAATTATATTTGTGAACCAAAAAATCACCCGATTTTAAGTGATAACACGCCCTGCAACACCAAAGGAATCACAGGAGCGTTGCCGGTCTTCAAGGATCGTGTAGGCACAATATAAGTAATAGAACAGAAGCGCTACTCAGCGGTCACCTTGAAATTTATACCTTCGTCTGGATGGAGCGTTAGAGTTGGCACTTACATACAAAAATATTGACGCGGATGGCACTGCGCAGCTAATTTAACTCGGACACCGATCAGTCTTGATATCAAAACACTGCGGACCGACGAGAAGTTCGGAGGAACTGGAGGAAGCTGTGAGCCGATAACGATGAGATGTCGTGGGGGTATTTGAGGTTCGAAGACATATATATAGAAGACATATATTATATCAGTGGGAGGCCTCTTTGCAGAGGATGCTGACTAGATTATAGGTATTTGAACTGCTACTTTTTCTGCCGTGAAGCAGTAATAAGTAAGCATTATTGTGTTTCGGTTTGAAGGGCGCTGTAGCTTCTGAAATGACTGGGAAAATCAGTCTGAACATCTAATGTCTTAAGGTGACGAGCGAAATTGTAGTGCCGCTCAGAATTTTTGGGTTTTTCAATAATCCTGAGCGGTACTGCAGTGTAATGGGCAGGGCGTATCAATTCCCATCAGCTGAGTTGTAATAAAATATGTAAGAAAAGGCAAAACCTACATATAAAGCGTAATGTTGCTAAGTCTTTAAGGATTAATCTCAAAGTATATCTATCATTGTTATTCTTATTAGCAATGGGTTCATATTTAACCCATTCGGGTGTGGTGCTTTATAAAATACATTAGACTATGGCATCTAATTGACAGGTGATTCACGGAAATCACCACACAATTCCAATTCCAATAAAAATATTATCTGATTCAAACGCGCATACATAAATGCGTACAAACGGACGGAAACGCACACAATTTGTATACAATTAACGGTATTTTGTTTGATTATATCACCGAAACAATCGGTACTTTCTTTGTGTGAAAACCGCTTAACGTTAGGGTGACTGTGAATTCATAATTCTGCGCGATTTTCAACGTAAAAAGTGTAATAATTTTTTCATGCTGTCATGAATTTATCATTATAATACTCAAGATATAAAAATTGGCCAGCATTTTGGAAAAAAATGTATTTAAATGAAGTAATGGCAAGTTGATAAGGGAAGATTTTTAAACCACAAAAAAAATCTGTTTTACATGATATTTATACTAGTTTTTCCGCGCACAGCTTTTTAGTGAAACCTTACTACAAACTATAGGCACATACGCATTAAGATGTTCATAGACGGATGGTGTGAACTGTGGCAAGTGGCTTTTCAGGTGATCACCATCATGTTGATTAATAAAAATTATAAATTACAGTCTGCTATTAACTTCATGTGCTTTTAAGTTGTGAAATGTGAATTTTTGTATATTTGCATTTAGTTATGAGAAAAATTCAAGTTAATGCTACTTTACTTGCACCTATCCACCATCCTTCCATATGGAAATGACTGACAAATGAACGTACTGGCCACCTGCTGTTATCACCGCTGCCCACATTTTACAGAAATACCAGAGGAATCACAGGATCTTTGGTGGCCTTTTATACCATAAGCTCGGGAAGAAATTTCCCTTAAAAGAGTTGGTACCTTTGTGGAGTAAGATCTCTTTTTATCTCTCTCTAAATCTCTCTTCACATTTATCTGTCAAAGTGTGGTAGTTATAATATTATTAAAATAAGTACTGGCTACTTCGTTGCTGATAATTCCTGAATAAGCGTGCCAACATGTGTTGATCATGTGTTCATGGTACACCCAGCAAAGCCGTAATAAGCTATTCCTAATGTACCTCGTTAGAGCGAGAATCCATACAAACAACGATGGCGAACGAAAGGTAGCTATCGAAACTGTTTCTCTTTTATTCAATCGCTTTCATACATCATCTTTCGTTATATGTTCCACAGTAACTGTTTTATGACAACTTTATGGTCACCCTAACTTTGTAAAGGCGCGTACTGCCGTAATGTGTCCACATTTACTGGACTATTAACTTCGGACAATCGCCATTAGATACCAGCGCAATAGAGCGGCAATAGTTTATATTTTACTGTTCAACAACATATAGTATATTATATTACACACATATAATAAACATGCCTGTTTTCCAGAAGAATAGCCTTACGTCCATTGGCCTTGGTCCCTAAGCATGTTTTTACTGACCGAGCACTTTTGTACTGAGTGGATTCTTACGAGCCTTAACCTATTAGCCGATATTATGATTCATGATTAGGCATTGAAAAATACATACAACTTCAAATTTGTACCCTTCTATGATCAACCCCACTTTTATAAACGCAATTTTAATATTATTCTGTTCCATCCACAGATCTGCAATATTGATAATTACAATTTAATTAATAATATGTTAGTATTTTATATTCCATTAATTTTATGTATATTTGGTAGGTCTAAGAATCGGTCGTAATCTATTTTATATACTCCATTCACATATAAAAATAAATCAAAGTATGTTTAGAATCTGGATAAAACCAGATCTGTTTTAGATAATTTGACCCAGTAATCTGGATATAGCCAGTAAATATTTACAAAATACAGGATGTCCTAATTTTGGCGCTAACAAATTACTTTAGCAGTTTAATTTTAAGGTCATTATGAGACCATAGACTTACACTATACTAACGTATATACTACCTAGCAGCCCGTTAATGCGTGACTTATAATATTTGTCAATGTGTGCATTAGCTCGTAGTTTTAATGGAAGAGGAGGATAAACGAGCGTACGGGACACCTGATTTTAAATGACCACCGCGGTCTACATTCTCCTGCAACACCGGCTCCGGTGCACAGGATGCCCGATTATAGGTACCACAACGTCACCTATTTCTGGCGTGAAGCAGTAATGTGTAAGCATTATTGTGTTTCGGTATGAAGGGCGCCGTAGCTATTGAAATTACTGGCCAAACAAGACTTAACATCTTATGTCTCAAGGTGATGAGTGCAATTGTTTTGCCGCTCAAAATTGGCACTGCATTGTAATGGGCAGGGCGCATCCATTACCGTTAATTGAACGTCCTGCTCGTCTCGTCTCTTATTTTCGTTTCGGAACCATAGACACAACCATAAAAGTGAAGTAGTTACGATCATAATAATGTCAAACAACGAAAATATACATTTCAAGTGAATTTGGGAATAAGACACCTATTAGTAGAGCTTATAAGCTAGAGGTCCCGGGTTCGAATCCTGGTAGGTGCAAGCATTTATATGATGAATATGGATGTTTGTTTCCGAGTCATGGATGTTTAAATGTATTTATGTATGTTTATATGAATTTATGTATGTTTAAGTAAGTATATTGTATTAAATATATTATTGTCTTGTAACCCATAACACAAGCTATATATGCTTAACTTGGGTCAAGATAATTTGTGTAAAAAGTGTGTTAATATTAGTATCTTTATTTAAGAAAGATGCGTTAAAAGGCCGTAATTACGTACGAGGCTTGGCCGCTCTTAATTAATATATATTTGCCAAATAAATTGCCTAGAGTTGTACAGTTGACTTCAATTGTGACGTCACATACTGCGTTCCGCACCACAGACTAAAGAGCTTTGACCTCTTTATAGACATAAGTGAGGGCCAAATTAACGAACTTCCACGAAATACTTTGTTAATTAAATTGTTTTATACACACTTGCGTTTGGTTGAAGTGACTTAGGCTTGATTCATTAATATCAGAAGCAGAAACGAAATAAATGATTCATGCGACCATTTTAAATACTCAAAGTAGGTGTTCTTATGCTAGAAACTTGGCTAAAATTGTTTTATTCGCTACCAAACTTCACAAAATCTGAAGATAACTATTGTAATTGCAAACTTAACGTTTTTTAGTGACCCCAGAAACAATTCACACCTAGAATTTTAAACCACCATAGGTACCAAATCACATATCAAAATATATTTTTTTCCCACCTTGATGAAAAATTACGGGGACGATGTACGAGGGACAAAAGTGGCCGAGGGAAAAAATAGTATACGCTCCACGTGAGATAAGTAGGACATTGCCACCCGCAATTGTCAATATTCCGCGGGTGAGAATGACCTACTTTTCTCCCTAGATGCGTTATATACGATTTTGTTAATTATTTTCTGTCTTAGATAATTAATACGTCTAGATAGAGCTTCTTGCTGCTAGACAACCGATGATAACAGGCCAGGTTTATTACTTTAGTGTGCGTGACACGTGTGGCTACGTATAACACTCGCGATTTGTATGCCACTTTGTGTTAGTGTGCGTATATTGCTCAAAGTATAATTTAGCTGGCAAACTCAACGCTTTTTTCTACGCTTTCACAGCTGTCACAGTCATAGCAGAACTGTCAAACTGTGCGTCAAAATTTTTCTCATAGAATTATTGATACAGAAATAAAGTTTTAAATAGAAAAATAAAGGGTTTGCCTTTGCTGCCTTTGTTTCCAGTGAACTCCTAAAATAATGACAGTTCTGCTGTGAAACAATTTCACTATAAAAACAGGGAGCATATTTTAATATTATTGACAAATTAATATAAAACAGTATTTCATTTTTAATCTATAGAACAACTTCTGTCGGATCAGCTAGTAATGTATAAAAAGAAAACCAACTCAATGCATCTATAGAACGGGGAACGAAATCGAGGGGATAAACAAAATGGCGTTTTATACTCTGATGTCATCAAGAAAGTTATGAAGTTTGAGTCATCCGCACTTATCCTTACCTTACATAAATATTATGTAGACATCCATAAATCAGAACACAAAACATTTAAATTCAAATACTGAAAACTATATTTACAATACTATGATTACATTAAATTAAAACAATCATTACATGAAAATAACTGTAATTAAATTCATATATTTACTTGTATTCAAAATAGGTTCTTAAAATCAACTATTGAACGTCAAAACCTACCGGTACTCGAAAAGAAACGCCTTAGACCTAAAGACCTGGAACAGCTGATGGTGACAGGCAAGGTAGATGGCAGGCGTCCCAGAGGACGCAGTCCCACGAGATGGTCAGACCAAATACGATTTGCTCTAAACATCAACTTCCATGATGCCCTTCATAAGGCTAAGGATCGCAGCAGATGGAGGGGAATCGTACGAGAAAAACTGATGCAGCGAAAACGACGCGAGGAGGAGGCCTAAAGAATAATGGGTTAAAGAAACTCAGCAGTCTGCAGTCTCTGCAATGTTTGTTGGATTCGAACCCGAATCTCTCAGCTCAGAAGTCACTGCCACAAACGAATAGGCTATGAGCTCATCATAATATAATATAAGTATTTATTTCTTTAACAGTAAACCCACACGTGGAAAATGACCTAGCTCGTAGAGATGTAAAAGTATAAAACCCTTTCACTTCACGTAAATAACTCTACAGTAATCGTTTATCGTTCGGACATTTTTAATGTTAAATATAATTTATAACCGGACACTCGAAGCCACTCAGGACACTTGAGATACGCCCTCGACATAGCGCCATCAATCAAAGTTATTTTTAATGTTTAAGCTTAGCTTCCGGTTAAAGAGCTATTTCATTCTACAAATATTTACGAAAGGATTTCAATCCTAGTTCGTCGGTATTATATTTATACTACCAAAGGACAGATAAGCTTGTAAATGAAGAATTAACTGTAGGTGCAATACAGCTGCTACCAAACTATTTCTGTAGGAGCAGTAGAATTAAATGAAAAAAAAAATGCCAAAAACTTGATCGCAGTGTACAAAGACGTAAAACAGAATCGTGTGATGATTTTTTTAAATTCAGTGAAATTATTCCCAGAAGTAAAGGATACCACTAAAAAATAACAAATTGTTTAGAATTCAAAGAGTGACATCTCAAGTCAATTTCCTGATATGAAAATATTGGCGTTGAGCAGGTAACTGTAAAGTAGATCCTGCAGATGAAGCCACAACCTGAGAGTTGAAGAAGATTGGTATGTCTTGTTCTGTCCCGCATCGTTCATAAATACCAGTTATTAAAAATCGTATGTATTTAGTGACAAATGCAAGTGGAAGAATATATTGTATACAATACCATTACATAGATTTTTTAACTAATGTTGAAATTCTTTGTTATAGGTAAGAAGCAGCGAAATGGCTAAAGTTAAACAAAATTACGATCATGTAAGTACTATAAATTAGGACCGGATTTAGGGAAGGGTAACCGTGGCGTCGACCTTCACAGAAGAGGGGCCGCACAATAAAGACTTCGGAAAAAAAAATCAAATTCAGACTTGTAAACAACCTTTACTTTAATATATTTTTACACTGCTTTGTACAAACATGATTATATTATTTTAAAAGAAATCATCAATCTATATTAATTGGTCACTCAAATCAGGAAATAAGTAAAAATTAAAAATGCACTTGCTGTTTTCTCATCTTGAGGTACTCCCTCAGATGCGTTAATTTTAAAAATGAAAATTATAAAATGTACCTAGACCACGATGGGGCAAAACTGTCTTTTAAAGCTTGAGCATTGGGAGTGATTTACTTTGGGAAATCATCAATTATAGAATATATTAATAGATTTATCAGCGAAAAAAGGTCGAAAGGTTACGTTCGTTATCGCTAAAATATAAATTCAGATAATTCTTGTCTCCTATTATATTTATATATTTGTTGTATAATTAATAAAAATTAAAAAATATAAAGTGTACTATACTTAGTTTTACAATAAATTATTTATAGAAAAACTCTACTAAAAATTTTGTCCGTTTTATTTGGAAAATAATTTGAGGCCAGGGGGCCTCCACTCCTGTATTGCCCCGAGTTCTCCAGAGTCCAAACCTCTAAATTTGCCAAAGAAACTGCTGTTTTTTAAATTAAATATAATATTATGGCGTAAATTTGTCAAACTGATATCCAGCCAATTTTTATCATTCGATATTGTTGCGTCTATTTGGATTGTTCTAAAATCATCATTTTCATCATGAAGGAAGACGTCCACTGCTGGACAAAGGCCTCCCCCAAAGATCTCCACGACGATCGGTTCTGGGCTGTCCTCATCCCACGTATTCCGGCAATCTTGACCAGCTCATCGGTCCATCTTGTGGGGGACCTACCAACACTGGTCTTCCGGTACCTGGTCTCCATTTGAGAACTTTACTACTCCAACGGCCATCTGTCCGTCGAACTTATTGCCATTAACTCGTCCGTTGCTGACTGAGATATTTATCTTCTTCCTTTAGTCTTTTCCTTCATTAATGTTCCTTGCTATCTTTTTGAGTCCGTCAGAGGTAACTCTATTAAAACAATTAAATTATTAAAATTTTCTGTAGTGGCAACCCTAGTCTTACATGGACATCTTAATTTAACTGTTAGTTCTGGTCTGTGGACACAACGACAAGGTGTGGTCCAAATTAACAATTATTTCGGCTTCATTGTTTTCAAGTGTTGGGCTTGAACTTAATGATTCATAGTTAAGTTGAATGATGTAACTGTAAGTTACTTAAGTATCAAGAACGTGAGAAACTTTAAGTTGTCAATGATTCCGTATTTCTATATCTTTACTTTAAATTAATATAGTAAATAGTTAACAGTTGTATTTTTTTATTTGTAACGAATAACCAAAATTCATTCATCAGTAGAATTGTATATTATTATAATAGTAGCATTTGTATTTCAGTACTTATTTCTTTTAATAAGACTTGAAATTTATACCTACAATAAAATCACAACAAAGTAAAAACAAGTCCATTGATTATGTAATATATTTTTAAAGAATAGATGATTGAGATAATCTAATAATTAAGAAAATATAGGTGGAAGTTTATATCACGTGACCCTTACGGTCGTTTAACGATATAACTAATGGAAAAAAATTAGGAAAACGGTTGACCCTAAAGGCTATCAACTTCCCGCAAATTCCATACCTAAACGCTTCAAATTGTACTTTTGACGATTTTGAGGTCTTCGAGCTCAAGAGTTAGCTGTTGGGCCTCATAAAGATTCTTTGAGTTTCAATTAATCGAACTCGGAATTTTGAAGTAATTCCGAAACAAACACTTTTTCGGTTTTCTTTCGTCAACGATAACTCACAAACGAATCAACCGATTTTGTCCGGCTTTGTGGTGATCTTTTTTTAATCGATCGGTTAAGCCGTTTAAAAGGTTTTTCAATTAAAAACACAGTATTTTTTTGATATTTCTTAAAACCTACCGGTCCGAATTATTCAATTATGCAATTCAATATTCAAAATGTAAGCTTGCCCTTTCAAATGGCGCTAACAAGTTTAAAGACGTTTACATGTATCCATACATACACACACACACACATACACACAGACGAACGGCCACCATCGCGGGAATAGTCAGGGAAGCTTTTTAGGACCTTAAAACGTCAACATGTGATGAAAACTCGATTTTCGAAAAAATGTGGTAAAGCAATATCATCCCGAATTTTCCAAAATTTTGAATATATATCATCCCGAATTTTCCAAAATTTTCAATATTATTGGCGGGAAGTTAAAAAAAACAGGGTATAGGCCCTAAGAAACGATACATCTGGTGCAAAATAAAACGGACAGTACAACATGGTATTATAAAAATGATGTGTTCGTTCGTAGCAATAGCACGACCTATTTTCAGAGTTTATCTCATTGGGCGTGTTTTCGTTGTTTGATACGACACGAATTGTATTGATTCAGTAATTTTTAATCACTATAATCTTTTGCGTACCGATGTTGTTAATTGACTTAATTTTTTTAAAACTCACGAAATACCGGGTAGTCCGATTGACTTAATGAAGAAATCCACACGACCCCATGCGATTAGTGGTCTTATTTTATTATCAGGAAGTGCTGTTTCCCTTTGAACTTATAATAGAATTAAGGCGAATAATGTAGGCAAAGCATTGAACAGACAGTTTCATAATCTAGGATGTTAAACACACACTAGAACAGTAATAAGTGTAAAAGTACTAATATGTATATATCAAAAATATTAATATGAATTTGATATTAATAATTCAAAAAAAAAAAATTATTGAAGTAGGCGTTATTATGCGGAAATCCAAATGTTTTGAGTTTTCTTGAGTGTCAATTCCGCCAATATTCGTCTTCAAACAATCGAAACATGCCTCGCCTGTACATGAGGCATCCACAGGAGACATTGACTCGTCAAACTCTGGCACGAGTCTCGTTAAAACGTTTGGTTGTTAACTTAACTTAAATTATCTATAACCTTATTCGTTGGTTGGTTGATATATTTATTTCTCGCAAGTGTAATGAAAAATATCGTATGCGTGTTTGTTGTCGGATGATCAAGACACTCTCGAAGCCCTTATCACCGTATAACACATCAAGCGCAATGATCAAAATAGTATTCTAGTTTCATTATTTACTATAATTAATAATCAGGCCCGCAAAATTTTTAAAAATAAAAAATTAATGTTAATCCGTGCTTCGTGATTGGATGATTTTCCAACAGTTAGTCGGTAAGTCGGAATCGCCAAATTCCATCTTCGCATGACACTCCAAAAATTATGATTTTTTTTATGAATTAAAAGACAAGATGAGCAGGACGTTCAGCAGATGGTAATTGATACGCCCTGCCCATTACAATGCCGCTCAGGATTGTTGAAAAACCCAAAAATTCTGAGTGGCACTACAACTGCGCTCGTCACCTTGAGATAACGATAACATAAGATGTTAAGTTTCATTTGCCCAGTAATTTCACTAGCGCCTTTCAGGCCGAAACATAGTAATGCTTAAACATTACTGCTTCACGCTAGAAATAGGCGCCATTGTGGTACCCTCAATATTGCCGGCATCCGGTGCAAAGAAGCCTCCCACTGGTAAATGGTATGATATCAGCCCCACCATCTGGATGTATGGCGTCCTCCACATTGCGGTTTTCAAAGAACTTTCTACCTCGTACGACGAAGCTGTGGAATGAGCTTACTTCTGCGGTGTTTCCAGGGCGATATGACATGGGCACTTTCACAATAAGTGCGTACACATTCTAAAAGGCCGGCAACGCTCTTATGATTCCTCTAGTATTGCAAGAGAATGTGGGCAGCGGTGATCACTTGACATCAGGTGACACGTACGCTCGTTCATCCTCTCTTCCATAAAAAAATAGGCTTTAGTATAACGTGAATTGATATATATATATATATATATATATATTCATGATATGAACTTAGCAACATACACTGACCATACATAACAAAAATTGATTATGGTAGCCTACACATACAAGTTTTTCAGTTTATTTAGAGTTTTGCTAAGAAGGAGAATAATTTCTTACGTGCATACATGTACACAGACACCACTGCTTAAGAAAAAATACAAATCTTTTATTTTATAATAATATAATTTGATTTATACACAAGCAGCGGATTGAGTACAATGGAAACACTCATATTTGATAGACTAGGGTAATGTTACATACAACACATGTGTACGGATGTGTGAAATTTTCAGCGAATTATAACGTTGTATTATGAATATAAGTTGCGTTATTTTATAAGCTCTCTTCTTTATGATATATTATGGTTCAGTTCAACTCTTTGTCAATTTAATATTAACACAATATATCTCTTTAATAAAATAAAATTAGATAAAATGTTCCACAAAAATATCAAAAAAGCTTACTATAACGGATGACTTAAATTATAAAAATGCTTGGGAATGAACTTGCTCTAATTATATATTAATAAAACAAAATATTATAATTTTCTAGAGTCGGTATATATGTATTATTTTTACAAACTGCCTTATGTAGCTCTTATTATTACAAGAAACCATAAATTGACGATTCAAAATGATCAAATATGATTTCAATGATTAAAGATATTTTGACTTTGACTTCTTGCCACCGCTACTTGGTGATCTTATAGGCAAAACTCATATTATAAAATGCGGTCCAGTAGAGGAGTGAATTATTTTAGTATATTACAAGATTTGGTAAGGTACCCATAACTTTTTTAATTCAAATAAAATGAAAAAAAAAAATCACTTTATTCATATACGTTTGATGTAGGTCAAGAAAGTGAGGCTTACGAATGCTAAAAGATTTCTTTTATTTTCACATTTACCACCACTTCGGAAAGGTTGAGCTTTAATGAGAAGAAGTGGCAAGAAACTCATTGACACACTTTTAAATCAGCATTTACAGCTTTATCGTTTGAGTTTTTAAATCAATTCAATTACAATAATTACATACAACTCGCATTGAAACGTTCTTGCTTGAAAAAATGATTAATGAAAAGTAACGATAGAAGTATTTTTGTGCTGCCTAAAAAATTCGTCCAACGGCATGCAATGTTGTAACTAAAGTTACAGAATTAAACGCTATAAGTACTTATGTTTACAATAACACCAGGGAGGGCTGCTATATATAACTTAGATCTGAAAAGGCCAATGCCACTTATTGATTCGATGCATAAATATTATGCTTAGAAATCCGACCACGGTCGCGGATAACAAGTAATTTCGTTCGTTGACCTTTTTCGACTTGTCTTTGTCGTTAGCGTATCGTGGTGGTTACGTATTGCAAATAAATAAATTATGATATTTTGAAGATTTATACATACATATACTGTCTTCCACAGGGATATAAAATATAATAGAATATAATAATAATAATTTATTTCTCTCAAAAACATAGGTTTACTGCAGCTCTTCCATTACAGCAATGTCTTATTTTTAACAAAAGTTTTATTGACATGGTAGTGAAATAATAATAAAGTTATGAAATGAATAAAAATTTATAATATATATAATTGGAAAGTTATTTTTCCTTAAAATACAGCTAAATATATTTACAAATATTAAGAAAAAAAATCTTAAAGAACAGGTAATGATAAATTTATGTACCTATGTGTGAGTGTGTGTGTGCGTAAGATGCATTCATAGTTGAGGGCTAGATAATTTGTGTAAGAAGTCCGTTATTCAAATTCAAATACTTTCATCCAAAATAGGATTTAAAATCTCTTATTGAACGTCAAAAACATTCAAAATAGCGTGCCTCAGACCTGAGAAGAACGGGCGCACGAAACTCAGCGGGCTTTTTTATAAAAATATGGATTACAATGTAATATCGTACAGTAAATATTCGTAATTAAAGAGCCTGAGGGTGTTCGCTTCATTCCCAGTGTGGTATCATTATGAAAATCGTTTATGGTATAATAACCTTTACCACACAAACGTTTAAGTAATTCTTTTAAATTTTGTAACACTATTGTTTTGTACACTATCTGGGATCATCTTGTAAAAGCATATACATCGCCCAATAAAAGACTAACTAACTCGACTTAACCTAGTAGTAGGCATAACAAGCTTTGTTCCTCTTGTTAACATTATGATTACCACCGATTCTAGCAAATTCCTTAATGTGCTTATGAACATATAGAACATTATCAAGAATATATTGAGATGCAGCAGTCTAAAAATATATTTCTGTTAATTTTTCACTTAATGATTCTTTAGGACCTAGGTTATTAGCGTGAATAGCCCTCTTCTGCAGCACAAAGATGGTATTAATATCGGCTACACTACCCCATAGCAATATACCATAGGATATAATCCTATGAAAATATCTAAAATATACTAGTTGCGCCGTATCTTTGTCAGTTAACTGTCTAATTTTTTTTATATGGGTGCCCGTTTGCAATTTGGAATCAATGCCAAGAAATATAGCAGATTCTACGGTTTTACCACCTCTCCGTTTAATAAAATACTAGCATCTATATTTCTGACATTTGTCGCACTAAATTTAATATATTTAGTTTAATGACTATTTAAAAATTATTATAATTATTTTCTCATTTATTATCACTATCAACGCAACATAATATATTGCGCTATTCTCAGCCATCGTTACATTTCTACACTCGTTCACCCAATTACATACTTTTTATAGCAGGAAGCGTTTGTGCTAAAACAGTTACTGCCATATTACATACATTGGCCCTTTTCCAGGACTGTGAAGTCATGAACACATTACGTAATTGTCAAAACGAGCTAACCGACATACGAGGGTAATTAGAAATTATTTAGGGCTGGCTACAAGTTAAAAATAGTATTAGGTTATTTAAACAAAACACTTTTTAAAGGATTTAAACGTGTGTGTTACTGTGTTTTTACATTAGTATTTAGTTAACCCGATCTTTCGTGACCTTTTCAGAGCACGTTTTCAGGAGGACTGCGGTTGACGGGAGTCGAGATATATATTTATATATTTGTCATAGTTGTCATTATTAAATTTAATGCCAATTTGTTGCCTCGGAGGTGGTATTTGCTGAATTTTGTTATTAATCTATGTTAATTTATAATTACTTGTTGGAGGCTACTTTATATAAAATGCTGCCTAGGTTCGTTACCACAACGGTATTTCTGCCGTGTCTCAAGGTGACGAGCGCGATTACAGTGCCGCTCGGAATTTAGTGTTTTTCAAAAATCCTGAGTGGAACTGCATTAATGGGCAGGGCGTATCGCTTACCGACAGGGACATTCTTGCTCATCTGGTCATTTCTTCTAAAAAACTATATTAATTTGTTTTGAAGAATCTTGTTAATGTCTTATTGCTTAGATAAAATGCTCTATTAAGTTAGGGTTTTGTTAAGGAAGTGTTTTTACTGAAAAAACACTTCACACATGACATTTGAATCTTTACATGTAGGTTTCCTATATAAAAATATATAAAAAATATCTTCAACTGACAACCCTATTTTTAAAGCTCATAAATTATTGGTCAGTCGTTTGCCAGTAATCTGGTTCAATAGTTAAATGTGTTAAATTTTTGTTGTTTTAACAGTTTACGGGATAAGCTACCAGTCATTCTTTTTAATAGCACTGGGCAAGAACTGGCACAAAACCACAAAATTCCAAATTTGCTTATTATCTGCAGTGTCCTGAACTTACAAACTTAAACACAAACCAAGTGATTACCACCTTATTTTTGAAGTTATACTTAATTAGGCTCGTTTTGAAAAAATGATGAGAGTGAAATTATTAGATGTGCGCGCATCACTGTAACACAAAAGTAACAGGGTGAAGTTGGTTCCTAAAATTTTCTAAAGTTTGCGACATTTGTTATATTTTGTTTGGTTTCTTCATCCATTATTAGGATAGGCAAAGGGTTCAAGCCCGTACCGCCGTAAGCCGCAAGATTTTTACAATATTGTTCTTTCTACAAACGTAGAATAGCACGTGGAATAAATAATTTTAAGGATTTTTGCTTTGTTAGGCTAAAGAAATATAACTTGCTGCGTGCATACATAAGTAGACACACACTTTTTTTTTATTGGTTGGAAAGTATTTCTAGGATCGTTCGAATTTATTTTCTAAAACGGCGTCGAAGCGCTTTGACTTTCGACTCTCATCACGGACCCTCCGATTCGATTCTCGCCCGCCACGTACCAACGTGTTTTCGGTTGTCTAACTCAAATATATTCGTTCCGCTTTGTTTTTTTATTATAAAAATAGGGACGAAAGGAGCAGGACGTTTTGCTTATGGTAATTGATACCCACTGCCAATTCTTGAAAAACCCCAAAAAGCGGCACCTTCTGAGCGGCACCACGCTTGCCCTCGTCTACTTGAGACATAATATGTCAAGTCTCATTTGCCCAGTAATTTCACTAACTACCCTTTCAGACCGAAACACATTACTGCTTCACGGCAGAAAAAGGCGCCGCTGTGGTACCCATAATCTAGCCGGTATCCTGTGCAAAGAAGCCTCCTACTTGTAAGGTCAGCAACGCTCCTGTGTTTCCTCCGATGTAACAAGAGAGTATTAGCTACGGTGATCATAGATATAAGAACATAGAGCAAATGAATCGTATTTATAAATGACATCATTATGCGTCATTTGTTAATGACACATTACAAAGTCAGGATGGCAATGATAGTATAAATAAATAAGCTAAGTAAACGGATAATAAACGTGCTTTGATTATTAATAGTGTCTTTATCATAGCTCTAACTTTTTTTATGACAATAAGGGACGAGACGCGGGGCTGCAATTGCGCTCGTTACCTTAAGACATAAGATAATAAGTCTCATTTGCCCAGTAGTTTCACAAGCGTCGGCGCCCTTCAGACCGAAACACAGTATTACTTGCACATTACTGCTTCATGGCAGAAATAGGCGCCGTTGGTACCTACCCAAAATCTAGCCGGCATTCTGTGTTAGTGTGCGTGCATTGCTCAAAATAGAGGGTAACTGTCAACCTCATTTTTTCGACGTTTTCACAGCTGTCACAGTCTTTATAGTCGTATAAATGTTCTAAGGATGAAACAAACATATTTAATTCTTTGGTTTTTAATATTTCTCATAACTATATTGAAAAACGTCGTGTGATACACAGGTGTGTAGGTTATAACCTACTTTCCACCCTTGCATCATGATATACGGTTAAGGCGTGGGTTGCATTTCAGTACACATCGGTTTACCATAAATAAACCAAAAATTCCACATTCTACATATTAATTTCACGCGAATTAAGCCAACTGTAATTTTGAAACAAACTTGCGCGTGCAATGAAGTCCACGATGCAATTTGTAATAACGGTTCATTTTACTTAATGTGCTTTAAAATCTGAGTAAATGTAAATTGAACACAAATGGATTCCGTACAAACGAGGCAAGATAAAATGGTGACCATTTGCGTTGTAACGATCCTTTCAATCAAATATTTGCAGAATTATACCACAGTTCTGTAGTAAATTAAAAACAAAAAAATCTGAAAATATTTTCATCCCTCGTATTTATTTTTATTTACACACAAACACACATACATACACGACACACAAACACTCAAACATAAATATTCTTACACATTTTTTTACTTTAATTCAGTGCCAAAATACACTATTGAAAATGGTATTCAAATCGGCTAAGCCGCTTCTGAGATAAACGTGCAGAATCAAACTGACACACAGACAAAAATTCTTAAAGATATTTTTTTTTGGTTTCAGTTACGGCGAGTATAATTTGTATAATCTTTTTTAATATTTAATGTCTCTACGTTAACACTTTTTAAATGTATATAGATTTCTAAAATCGTCTGCTATTGTGAATTGTCTACTTCTAATATTGTTTTTTGTTTTTTTGTTTTTAATTTTGTAATAATTTCTAATATTGTAATCGAAGGATACTATTAGTCAACACGGTATTAAAATAGGTGTGATGTTATTAGTTTTGTTTGTTTCAAGTAACATTGCGGATGCCAATATTTTAATCTTCATTCTCACAAAAATAGTTAAATATAAAAAGTGCATTTCTTACAAAAGATTTGTCTTGCTTAATTTAATAAAACCATAGATTAAGTGACTCTTTATCATTGTCACCATGCCTATTCGAGAGGCTATTGTTCCAGCAGCGAAAAATCCAATCCTTCAAAAACATCCTTAACCTTTCTCAACTTATAGCTAGAAAGTAAAATTAACATTAATTTAAGACCTAATACAGCCCAGTGACTCATTCAAGTTACTAGGTCACTGGGGAAAGTCGGGGAATTCAATAAAAAGTTCTTATCCTAGCGTCTACCCGAATATGGGGCCGTCTGTAAACCACTTTTCTATAGTGATGTAAGTACATGTATGTCGATATCGATAAAGTTTTTCAATTGTTTCTTCAGATTTTTAATATACTAGTAGTGACCCAGTCTCGCTTCATTTATCAATATTTTAATCTTATTTAATATTTTAGGCAAGTTTTTGTTACCTTGTGTATAATTACTGAAATATTAGTCCTTATTAGTCGCTAAGTAATAGATTTCTTTTAGTGGTTTAAAATTGGCTACTCAAATATACTGATATTTGTAGGTATATAATATAGCTCAATCAGATAAAGTATAAACACATTTTTACCTTCTTTATTTACTATTGCAGCATAGTAGCAGCACAACTAAGTGTGCAGTATCATGGGTCCTATAAGTTCTAAAGCTTCTATAATTAGTGTCTTATAGAAGCTACTATAAGATACATAATAAACTTTATCAGAGAGATAAGGAGTGGATTGGCCGATAATGAGTGGTTTGGCATAGATATGCGATTATGGAAACCATTTTTTAACAAGCATATATTAACGAATATCTTAAAGTTTCTATAAGTCAATATAAATGAGGCCATTATAATGCATTATCTATCTGTAATCATACAGACAAATAAAGATGGTGGTAATGCTAAGATTGTCATTTTAAATAACAGATTTTGTTTTGATTCACTTTATGATTAGAATATATTTATCGATAACGGAACTAGTAAGCGCTTCACTATAATCAGTCAACATTTCTGCATTCAATCAGATGCCATATATGCATCTCGTCTCGCAAAGTATTCTTATTTATTAATTGGTAATGAAAGTGCGCATTGCATTGCCATGTATATCGCAAGGAAGATGACTGGAGTTATATATAGTGCTGTTATTTTTGTCGATAGAGATAGACTACATAATACAACACTAGATATATATATGTTTTAGTAGGTGTGTAGGTAGCAATTCTTGTATAGGTATATATAATCTGAATCTCAGAGACGATTTTAATGAAATTTAGTATACAGGTAGTTTCGGGGGCGAGAAATCGATCTAGCTAGGTTTCCATCTTAAACGATGTAGTTTTATCCGTGTTTTAATGAGAAAGATTAGAATAGAAAGGTAAATTTCGCCACTATATACAAGACTATAATAGCTCAGATGGCACATTGGGTGATCCGGAAAGCAGAAGACCCAGGTTCGGTCGTCCAGTTACATTATAATAATGCTTATGTTTACAATACTATTATGAAGTAAAAAATTCTTTATTTATCATTTGAATTGTGACCGTTTATTTCTTGAATAAATGAAATGAAATTTAACAGTGGAAGGCTCCTTTGCACATGATGCTGGCTAGATTGTGGATACCACAACGGCACCATTTTCTGCCGTGAAGCAGTAATGTGTAAGCATTATTGTGTTAAGTGTTTAGTGGAATTACTGGGCAAATGAGACTTAACATCTTATATCTCAAGGTGACCGGCGCAATTATTATAGTGTCGCTCAGAATTATTGGGTTTTTCAATAATCCTGAGCGACAATGCATTAAAATGGGCAGGGCGTATCAATTACCATCAGCAGAACGTCCTGCTCGTCTCGTACCTTACTTTCATAAAAAAAAAAACAATATAATTTCAACTGTTTACTTAGCGCGGTTTATTATATGCCACCCAGAACCATGACAGAGTCATAGAAATATTATTCGCGTTAATTATTTGGGTCATCATCAGCCGGAAGACGTCCACTGCTGGACAAAGAAAAAGACCTCCCCCAAAGAACTCCAAGACGATCGGTCCTGCGCTGCCCTCATCCAACGTATTCCTGCGATCTTGACCAGATCGTCGGACATCTTTTCTTATGAAAATAAGTGACGAGACGAGCAGGATATTCAGCTGATTTTAATTGATACACCCTGCCCATTACAATTCAGGGCCGCTCAGGATTTTTGCAAAACGCAAAAATTCATAGCGGCACTATAGTTGCGCTCGTTACCTTGAGACGATAGATGTTAAGTCTCATTTGCCCAGTAATTTCACTGGCATCATTACTGCTTCACGGCAGAAATAGGCGCCGTTGTGGTACCCATAATCTAGCCGGCATCCTGTGCAAAGGAGCCTCCCACTGGTGGTTTTGTGAGGGGCCTTATTATTATTTGGGTACGGTACATTTGAAAGCTGTAAAGTTCTCCATAATAATAAATATTAAACGATAAATATGGTATTGTTTTATGCGCACGCGTTTGCCACGTGTGTTAATGAATAGCCTCTCAGATCGAAAGGGTTAGAACTGTGGCCCGTTGTAGCTTCGATCGCTCAAACTTAATTATGTGACACTTGGCCATGAGGTTTTAATTAGCTTTTGCGTTCATATTTTAAAGTGTATATATATATATAAACAGACTTATAGAAGAAATTTTTATTCGAGGGACAGGGAACGTCACCTTATATTCACTATTAGTCAGTCACCATTATGTTTTTTTTATGACAGGTAGGTAAGTATGAGAAAAGCTGAACGCACAACTAATGTTAATTGATACGCCCTGCCCATTACAATAGGCAAATTGTTATTGGTCTAATCTCTTTGAATGTATTTACATGAAAATTAAGTAATGTGGAAATGAACATTATCGTAACTTCAAAATTACTGGGCTGAGATCATTGGAGCATAATCAACTGTATTTCTACGCATACACCGGTTTTGGTAAAGATATTTCGGGTTTGCGAGCATGTTACTCGTATATGAAATAAAACTAATATCCATAGACATAGAGACTTTGGACGTCTGCCAACGCGGATATACCGATATTCGAAATAGATTTATTGTCTTTGCTTATTTAGACGTTAGTTAGACTTTAACTAGCTAGGTTTGAAACTCGTAAGGAATAAACTCATAAATAGAGAGCCGGCTTCATCCTTCGTTTATACGCCAAAACTAAAGAACTGGACGGAATAATACTTATGCCATAAGATGCAGCGTGTTTCGGAGAAGGTTTCAGTATATGACATATTGGTGATTATTTGTACGGAACCTATTTTTTTTACTTAGATATACCTATATAAGAAACTAGCCGTTCCAGCCCGCTTCGCTGGGCAAATTTTATAAGGAAGGAACGTTGGAATTCGAAAAAAAATTAGCTATAAACCATCTAAGATAAATTTCGCATCAATGCAGTGCCACTCAGGATTCTTGAAAAACCCAAAAATTCTGAGCGGCACTACAACTGCGTTCGTCACCTTGAGACATAAGATGTTAAGTCTCATTTGCCCAGTAATTTCAATAGCTACGGCGCCCTTCAGTTCGAAACACATTAATGTTTACACATTACTGCTTCACGGCAGAAATAGGCGCCGTTGTGGTACCCATAATCTAGCCGGCAACCTGTGCAAAAGAAGCCTCCCACTGGTAAAAGTTTGGTAGGTTTTAGGTACTTGTTTCTGTAGGACTCTGTCTATTCCGACCATAGATTCCGACATCTATAACTCAGTTAAAAGTGATAACATACAGCCGTTTGACATTTGCCACCCACCACGATAAACCCACGCGAATTGTCACTTATGTCAGCTGTCATACGTCAATGCTTACGTCATTGTTTGATAAGAGGCGTCACTCCCATTGAATAGCTTTCATAGGCCTCACACGAAGGAGCCGATTTGCAAAATGATTAACATGACATAGATGATGATATAGACCGTAGTATGATTAATCTAGGTTCTCTCCGCTGTTGGGAAGCTACATTATCCCCGAGTGTTATCGGCTATTTTACATTTTCAGTAATGTAACCCAAGGTGTTAAAATACGTACGCGAACTACGTCGCGGGATATCAGCTAGTATTAAATAAAGTGATAAGATAAATCTAACTAAAATAAGGAAGAAAACTAAACTAGAAAATAATGAAATTAGTGTTAAGAAATTACAATGACGTTGGGCAGAACATGCAATAAGGGACAGTAAAGAAAAATGGACAGTAATGGAAAATGACGGGAAAAGAAATAGAGGAAGACAAATAATCAGATGGGAAGATGATTTAAAAAAGGTGACAGGAACGATATGGAGAAGAACTGCTGTGGATAGACCGACATGGAAGGAAGGAATAATGAAGGAATTTGCGAGTAATACAACTGCCGCGTTAATGTAATGCATTGTTTGAAAATAAAGGCTTTCGTTCATAAGGAAATTTAGAGCATTGTTATATCTATATTAATTAATATCACACAAATATACATGATATTTCTAAACTATCACCCTTCTACAAATCTACCATGGATAAACGTAGTAATAATTTACACGCCAACCAATATTTTATCATAAACGCGAGACGTTTCCGACGTATTCCGTGATTAAAAGATTTTCCTTCGGATCTCTCGAAATCCGTCCGACGTATCTATCTGACATATAAGCAGTTTCGTCAGCTTTATAATAGTAATATATAACAGCAGCACGTCTTTACAAATTACATAAAAACATTGAATAAAAACCATGTTATCTAAACAAATAAAACGTTGGAAACTTCTGATACGTTGAGCTATTGTGGAGAACAGTCTTGATGAAAGCGAAGGTCTCAGTTAACTGGGCTATGTAGATCTATTTTCGTGGTTGTAATTTGGGTTTGTGGGTTGAAACGGCATTAATGGATATTGCCATCACATGTGCATGGGTTCTGTCTTATACTCGGAAGTGGACTCAAACATTTTTAGGTGTCTTGTGAGTTCTCTGGTTTGCAGTGTGGGAGGCATGGGTACCAAAAATGTTCTTTTTCTGCAGCAAACAATAAATAGTGTGCAAGCCATAGATAATTTATACGTCTAGATATAGTTTCTTGCTGCTAGACAACCGATGATAACAGGCCAAGTTAATACTTTAGTGTGCGTGACAAGCTACGTCTTCCCCTCATGATTTGCATGTCACTTTGTGTTGGCGTGCATGCATTGCTGAAAATAGAGGTTAACAGTTAACCTCAATTATCACACAAATGTCACAGACTATCTAGACGTATAAATGATCTAAGTGCAAGTATTACTGTGTTTCGGTCTGAAGTGCGCCGTAGCTAGTAAATTAGTGGGCAAATGAGACTTAACTTCATAATATGTCTCAAGGAGACGTGCGCTCAGAATTTTTCATCAAAAATCATAAATAACATATTAAGTTGGACTGTACGCTTGTTTGTTTGTTAACTTTAACGGTACACCGTATTCTATAAGGTTCTTAAATGATTAATTAAAATTTTTAAAGATAAAATACTTCTTTAGGCGCGTTATCAAAAAATGATGACAGTGAAATTTTAAGATGCGCGCGCATCACTGTAACAGGTTTAAGTTGTTTGCTAAAATATGCCTTTTAAAAAATTACGTTGCGCGCATCGACATCTAATTCTCAACTAAAGTTTTCAGAAATTTTGAAAACGTTTGCGAAATTTGTAAGTTTTTTTGTTTCTGGGTGCATTGATAGGACAGGCAAAGGGTTCACGCTCATACAGCCGTATTTATTACTTAACAATAATTCATAATTGTCAAAAGCAATCTTTGCAAGATTTTTAGAGAATTATTTTTTCTACAAACGTAGAATAGCACGAGGAACTTTTTTTTAATGAAAATAAGCTGTAAGACGAGCAAGGCGTTTTAGCTGATGGTGATTGATACGCCCTGCCCATTACAATGCAGTGCCGCACAAGATAATTGAAAAACCCAAAATTTCTGAGCGGCACTACAATTGCGCTCGTCACCTTGAGACATAACATGTTAAGTGTCATTTGCCCAGTAATTTCACTATCTACGACGCCCTTCTGACCGAAACACAGTAATTTTTACTCATTACTGCCCATAATCAAGCCGGCATACTGTGCAAAGGAGCCTCCCACTGGAATAAATAATTTTAAAGATTTTTCTTTTGTTATGCCGAAGAAGTTTCTTGATTGCATACATTAGTACATACACAATAAGTCTTAAATATTTGACACTCGCGTGAACATGTAATGAAAATACATAGTTTAATATTTTATGTCACAATATCACAAGTGACCACGCATATTATACAAGTGTTTGCATTGCGTTATCTATTTGCCAAGTTAGAAGAGTCACACGCCTTGAGCTCAAATCATCATGATGTCATAGAGTAAACATCATTTTCTCAATGATTCTGTCATCAGCGCCCTATTTCACCACGCTGATAAGTGCGACAATTTACTGCACGACCACATAATATCTGGACCTCGCTGGAACGCGAAGCCCCCTCCTGTTCCCCTTTCATCCCCTCGTGCTCGTCCTGTTGCGTCAGTACGGTTCGCAGTTTCATTACTGTTAAGTACATGACGTGATATTTTCATACTATCACTGCTTTGTTTCTTAAGTTTTCATTGTTACGTTCTGACTTTTGTTGTTAATATTTCTGTAGTTTCTATTGTTCTATGTGATATAATAGTACTAACAAAAATATAAAATATTCTTCTGTCAGACAAAAAATTAAGAAAGAAGAAATTACTACTTTTAAATACTTTTTTTTTATGAAATAGACTTAAACTAAGCGCTTTTGATTCTTCGCTACAAATATTTCTTTTAATTACTAAATTATCCATACCATGCAGCACATTACAAACTTATTTGTTATGTATATTACAGCCATTGTAAAATAGAGTTTCTTGTATGTTCTTCTCACGAGCTATACTTTTTATTGTAACTATTCAAAAGCGTTTAGTTTAAGCCCAACCCCCTTATTCATAATAGTCTGCTAACTTAAAGCATTGCTAATTCTCACTCTGTCTTCTTCTATTGACCTAAGTCAGAATGAGAAAAAACACTCTTAAGCGGCTGTTTAAAGATAGCGGACCATTATGAATAAGGGGGTAATTGAATAAAGTTTATTTGACTTTGAATTTGAATATAGTTATAAGATTTGTTATGTTTGACAATAACTTTTATGTTTGAAATATGTTGTATAGAAGTATTTGTAATATTTCCGGAACTAACGCCCTAATAGTATTTATTTTGTTAATATAAAATGTTGCTGCGCCCTTGCAGGGAGTCATATAATATTATTTACCTTTATGATGTTCCACCATTTTGTATTACCGAACGTGACGTGCAATGAAAAGATTTTGAATGTGAATTTAACCATGTAGCAATTTGCACAATACAAGCTTTGCTAAACTATATATGCCCTTGTAGACTTATTTGGTTCAGATACTATTTCAGCTCAAAATAAATCCACAGGAAACCAATTGAAAATATTTCGAGACCAAAGAGAATAGAACTACCTTGATGTAGCAGAAAATGTAAACATCCGAATGTAGAGTTGTTCAGAAACAGAGAAAATATAGGCTTTGTTATAGCTTTAATTATGTTACATATTTTCTTTTTATTATGCATTAAAATGTTATCATAAGATTATATTTATATATTATACCATTTACAGTTTAGCAGTGGTACGCTCCTTTGCACAGGAAGCCGGCTAGATTATGGGTGTAACACAGTAATGTATAAACCGGTGTTTTTTTCGGTCTGAATGGCGCCGTGGATAGTGAAATTACAAGGGCAAATCAGTCTTAACATCTTATCTCAAGGTGACGAGCGTAATTGTAGTGCCGCTCAGAATTATTGGGTGTTTCAAGAATCCTGAGTGGCACTGCATGGTAATGGGTAGGGCGTATCCATTACCATTAGCTAAACGTCTCGTCCCTTATTTTCATAAAGAAAAAACTTACAGTTTACACCCAGCAACGCTTCTCAGTGTCTCGTTTATATTATATACATTTATAAAAACTCGGCCGTTTATGAATACAATGTTTTGTGAGAATTTCAAAATGATCGGTAAAGAACTGTAGGAGATTTGTGGTTTATAGATTTTTTATATAGAGTCTATTATATAATATTATATCTCTGAAGCACGTACCTATGACATATTAAATTATGTTTCTATAATTAATTATTGTCATTTTTTGTTTCAGGTACTTGCACCAACATTTTTTGGAATATCATCTTGAGAAGGGAGCTATTGATTATGTAGGTAGGATATAGAAATGATAAATTTATCTGTATATGTAGGTAACAGATTAGATAAAAATATCCTAAAGTGTGCTATAATACGTTATTCAACAAAATATAATATCTACTTGCCTAGTTTTGAGGTTATGTTCGATTTTATAAAATATATCCGGGACCCGCGTTTTTTTTTATAAAAAAAACTTGTAGGTGTTAATATAATATATCTAGTCTCAAACGAATTTGAAGCAACATGTTACGAAGTTGCATACATAATGGGCATTGTACTTTCAATTTTTACTTAGGCAGGCCTTCCTCTTATTGCGTATTTATGTAGTATATTTACATCCTCTTTGTAATAATAATAATTAATAATAAATAGAACGCGTTCGAATTTTTCATAAATATTCCCGCCAATAGTCCACAACGCACCTAAAACTACATTTCCTTCAAAAATTATAGCACAGCTGTCCCAATAGGTATGCGTTTGAAAATGGAACAGTTTAAAAATAGAGTAACTAATCATAGAGCACAGAAATGCAATGTAATTCCCGCTAAAACATTTCACAATGGCCGCCGCCTACAGCGCGCGTGAGCGTACAGGATCGTTACTCAATCAATGCATCGTCTTATTAATATTCGACACGCGTAATACCTAAATGCCTGGAAACCAAATTAATGGCAAAGCTTTTACTTTGTGCGTAAATGCAATGTGTTCTGTGTACACTGTACATTTGTACAATAATATTGTTTTGGCTTACGAAATTGAACGTAGAGCGAATCTTGTTTATGTTCTATGCTGTGTTGTAGGAGATCTTAGTCTTTGAATATTTTTTTTATTAAACAATCAATATTATGTGGGCATTCGAGATTTGTAATCACCTTCGGGTATAATAGTAAAATTTTTTTTTAAAGTTGTACTTCTTTAGGCGCGTTATGAAAATATGATGAGAGTGAAATTTTAAGATGCGAGCGCATCACTGTATCACAAAAGTAACAGGATGAAGTTGGTTTCTAAAATTTTCTGACGCTTGCGACATTCGTTATTTTTTTTGTTTCTTCGTCCTATATTAGGATAGGCAAAGGGTTCAAGCCCGTACAGCCGTATTCGTTATTTAATAATTAATTTTCAAAGCTATCGTTGCAAGATTTTTACAATATTGTTCTTTCTACAAACGTAGAATAGCACGAGGAATAAATAATTTTAAGGATTTTTGCTGTGTTAGGCCAAAGAAGTACAACTTGTTGCGTGCATATATAAAAAGTACACACACACACTTAAAAAAAAATTGGGTTACATTTGGGTCTTGAAGCATAGGTGTCGCCATAAGAAGAGCCGTTACCTCAAACCACTATGTTCACGGTTCGATCCTCACCCGCCACGTTCTAATATTAAATTTAATCAGTTACGTAAGTTTTGAGTCTTACCGTTACAAAAGTATAATTAATATTGTTATAATTATACTTATTATAAGTTACTAACCAATACAAGTGTACCTTTTAAGGGAAGCCGGTTAACTATTTTAATGCTCTATAAGCTCATTAGAATTATTACAAATTTGATGCATCTCTGTTTATTAAAATTAATTCTGGTGAAAAAAAAATACTATATATATATTTATTCAAAATGGTCTTTGTTTGAGGCTCAATCACGCCTAAACCACTGATCCTATCGACATTAAACTACCACCATTCGATGCGAAATTTATCCTAGATGGTTTTTGGCTGCTTATTTTTTATTACTAATGTAATAAAATTTAATTTATTTCCTTTTAAAATTCGCCCAGCGAAGCGGGTGGAAACTGCTAGTAAAATTGTAAGCATAAATACATATTTATAAGCGTTGAAAAAGAAAAAGATAAAATTACAATTCTAAAATTACGATTTGCTTAAAACTAACCATGTGGAGAAGAGAAAACTACTTTCATAGACAAGCAGATTCCAAATTTGAAAGTTATAACGTCAAACATCCGATTTGTAGTGATGTGAACGTTTCCCAGAAACCGCTTCAGTGCTGTGAAATCAATTATTTTAATTGATTCGACAAAAATAAATGGCTTCCGTGCATTGACAGTGTGATTTTTAGTTCCCATTTCTGTTTAGAAATGAAACATTCGTAGTTTATTCTATTTTCTATCTTATCCAAGTGGGAATTAGCTTGGAGTTTCTATGAATAAATGTTGGAAAGGGTTCCGATAGTACCGGTGGAGCATGACGTTCTGTCTAGTGATGTGCAATGTGTTAATGAGAGTATTTATCGATATGCTTTTCATATTATCATACTTATATTGTGTAAACATACCTTATATAACAGTGTGTGATAATACATTCTTCGTATCCTTTAATATTATCCTTGGTTTTAAGGGAATGGACGGAACTTTTAGATCATATAGCCTAATGAGCCTATATGACCTAATTGGTGCTGCAAGAACAAGCCACTATCTGTAATATTATCCCCACCATCTGGATGTGTGGCATTCCTTCTAAGTTTGGTTTTCGAAGAACTCTATTCCAGATGCAACCAACTATAGAGTAAACTTCACCACATAGTGGTTCCAGTATGGTTTGCTAGATTTTCGCATTACTGTAAAAATCAATTCACCCGTGCCTCGGCAAGCATCCCCAATTGGCTACAAAGTTATGGCAGACGGCAAAGTACCCTGAATACATACTGGACCTGCAGAACGCTATATTCTTTAAACATCAGTGGCACCTTTGCACAGGATTCCAGCTAGATTATGGGTACTACAACGGTGCTTTTTTCTGCCGTGAAGCAGTTATGTATAAGCATTACTGTGTTTCGGTCTGAAGGGCGCCGTAGCTAGTGAAATTACTGGGCAAATGAGCCTTAACATCTTGTTGAGAAAACGGTGACATTTGCACTGCGCTCGTGCCCCTTATAATTTTTGGTTTTTCAAGAATCCTGAGGCACTGCATTGTAGTGAGAGGACGTATAAGTTACTATCAGCTGAAAGTCCTGCTCGTCTCGCCCTTTATATATAAAAAAACACATAATCAAGCCACAGATTGCAGGTGTAAAAAGATCTGTACTCTGCATCAAGTGTCTTTAATTTTTCTCGAACAAACGAAGCTATCATGTTAGCTCTAACGGACAATGTTCTTCGTTCCCTTTCAATGATGGCATTGTGTCTAAGGTGAAGTTCATTATGATTAAGTGCAAGATATATTAAACTTCGTTCTCTTTACTATCAAATTTAGCAACGTTTTTTGGATGTGGGACACTTCAGTTATTTAAATATTGATTAATCCACTACCATAGCTTAAACTATTACCATAACTAAACTGAGTTAGGCTGTAAGTCTTTGTAAATTATTTAAACTCGTTGAAAATATCGATACTTTTGCCCAACACTAAGTTTACAATATACATTATAAAAGCAGGGTAAGACAATATAGGCGCGGTAATGTCAAGTTAGGGTACTGACACACCAGGTGTTAGTAAAATAATATTATTATTTATAACAATAAAATTAATAAATTTTTAATATTAATGTTTCGCACAAGAACTGCAAATTTTTTATTCTTCAATAAGCCAATACAATGCAAATATAATAATCATTGTTTTATACATTTAACACCTCTATAGGATTTGTTTTTGCTCTATTAAGGTTATATTGGGCATGTTGGCAAACATGTTTACTGGACATCAGAAATACCACTGTCCTTTAAGACATTTCAACATACAAGATACCTTTGATTCTCTATTTAAAAGAAATTAAGTCATCATCATATCATAATATATTTGAATATCCTAATATTGTGGTTGACTTTTTATTTAGTTATTAGTATTTTATTTAGTTAGTTATTATTATATCATGTGTTATTATCGTCACATCTGTAAATGGTAATTATACCTATGAAAGTATGTCGTATTGCACTAACTCTTATGTCCCTACATGTACATATCAATCATAATTATATTATAATGCGTTTTTGGTGTTACAATCCAAAATATTGATATAAATATTATATAAGATTGCCGGCCTCACGTAAGCTTTTAATGTTCATGGTTTGTTCTCTATGTTGTATTGGTTCAGAAATGTTGTAGGTTCTTTGAAGGTTTGAAGCGCTGCTTATTATTATACAGCTCCAAGAGTAACCTCAGTGAGCCACAAACTTTACTCAATGACAAACCGACCGACATACACACGCGCTACACGCATTAGTTTTAATTATATTCAATTTAGTATCATGGTGGTCTGAAATTTCTTATTTCATACAGTCTTTTGTTAACGAAACAAGACAAGTCCATACAACAATATGTATCTAATGGTACTTTTACAATTTGGAATTTAAAATTCTATTTTTTTTCTATACATAAAATTTCTAATATACTAGATAAATAAATGGCGCTCTGAGAGAGAAGAAGCGGCGCAAGAAACTCTCCCAGCATTCATTTTTTGCGCTCTTTTTAATAAAAATATTCAATATTGTACTTTCATGGCTATTGTTATAAAATTATAATAATCTAGTCTCAGGCTGTCCGATCACTTAGATATTCAGCTGTGGAGTAGTACAGCTGTACTGTTCGAAGTGGTCCTGTAAATACTGGCTTATTTCAAACTTACGAAACCCTTTAGGCAAGTCACTGGCTCTCTTAACAAAAGAGGCAATATAATGTTTTAGAATGCTACTTGACAATAATAATGTACTGAACCGACTAAAAAGAAACGTTGTAATGTTGCCCGTATCGTTGAGATTTTATCACAAATGTGGGTGTTGTTTACTTAAGGGGGTACAATTGGATTTTACCCATATAAGGTACGTGTCGTGACTGTGGTTAAAATGTTAGCGTTTTGATAAAAATAATACTATGTGTGTCATTAACCTTATAACACGGTAGATTACTAATAATATTATGAATCTACTACATATTTTATAGCTGATATTATCTATGTATGCTCAATGCAAACTATTCACTCAACGAAGTGAGGTGAGCGGGCTGAACACCCATTTGTCAGGTAGTAATCGCAAATTATTGTAAGCAATCGCTGTGGATAACTGTGGATTTATATAGGATCTGCTTTCCTAATGTGATATCTGAGAGCTTTCGTAATCTTAGATAAGTAAACCATGACTCAGACCCATGACTAGAGTAGACACGACCTGCAGTAATGACGAACACGACTAACAAGAAGACACTTCTAACAAAAGCGGAAACCTCTTCCCAAATGCCAAAACATAAAACAACTGGCGTAAGAGCATGGGCGCAAGTGATCACTTAAATTCACAAGAATATCTGCTGTACCAAAAAAACGAATAAGTAGATTAAGTAATCCTCTATAAGAGTAACACCGTAAAAGTGGGTAGGCATATATTATCATAATATTCAAATATGCCCAACCCACTGTAGTTTTTATGGAAGGGCAATAAAGGCGGTTCTCCTTTGCATATATTAATTACAGTTTGTACAGTAATTAGGTTAATTGTAACATTGTTTTTCACACTGGTAACCTTTATGACTTACAAAATGAATAATTCCGCTCGTTAACATATTTACACAAACTATATAGATGATATTTTTGATAGTGTCCTAAAAGCAAATTATAACATAGGTATGGCATATAATCTATATGATATATTATATAATACTAAGCGTTTACATAAGTAATTGTAAGCTTAAAACGAAGCACTGGTGAATAAAATATATTATCTTCCCTAGAAGCACGGAGTAGTGTTCTCACCGCTGGGCGGGCGCTCCCCAATACCAGATTCTTCCATTGGACCGCATACAATAAAGAGCGGCTCGAACAATTGACGATCAAGCCATCTCTGATTGGCTTGATCGTCAATTACTTATACTTAATTATACTTTGACCATCAGAATGCTAAGTACCACTAGCATCACGTTGACGTCTGGCATACCACAACCACGCGTTTTGCAAGAAATTACTTGCCTCGCACAGCCACATTGTGAAATCAATTACCGGCTGCTGTTTTCCCTAACTGATACGACTTAGGGACCTTCAAGAACATTCTCCCATCTTAAAGGCCGGCAAAGCACCTCTTGACACCTGTTGCTGCGGATGTCTATGGGCGGTTGCCTCACCAATCCCATCCCGTGAGCCTCTTGCCCGTTTGCCCCCTTTTATACAAAACCATTGATTCAGACAGACGCGAGATGAGTGTATGTATGTCGATATCACATCTACTATCAAATCTTTATTTGGCCATCTTCATATAGCACAGCTTCTTCTATTCGTTTAGCATTAAGTCTATATGACACACGTAAACACTCTGACATTTCAATACCTTTTTATTATAAATTCTCTCACCTATTTAATAACCATTTAAAAGAAAACAATGAAACTTCAAAATAAAGGAGACATTTAACTTACCTATTTGAAAATAATTGATAAATTAAAGGGTAGATTGATATAAAATTAATTTATTAGTAAATGATTATGATTAAATAACTCAAAAGTGCTAACACTGCTCTACCGGCACTCACGTAGTGAACGCCGGCACAGATCTCTGCCCGCACCACACCACTACTGAAAGAGAGACGCGAACACGAGAAAAAAACGTTTTGTTATAACAATTGAATGTAATTATATTGCAAAATGATTACAAACGTCAAGTTTATTAATTTAAAGGGGCACTTACCTGAAATACGACACTCCATCATTGTTAACTTTGGACATGATATTATTTGAACAGTTTTTCACTGAACCATTGCGTGGCGTGGTATTCAAAGCGCGGTCGAAACACAACTGAACAAAAACTTTGCTTAGTTGACTCGAAGGCAGAGTCTTGCTTCAGACAATTTTTGATCGTGATTGTGAGTCTAGTTGTTTGTTGTACGCCAATGGTAGCACCACATTTGGAACGCGTGTTTCCTTATGCTCTAAAAATAAAATAAAACAGAACACGTCCACTAAACTGAGTCCACAAATTCTCACTCGGAGAACGAAGTTTAAGTTGAAAATAATACATTAAAAAAGTGTGTGTGTGTCTTATGTAGGTATGCACGCAAGAAGTTATACTTCTTTGGCCTAAAGAAGCAAAGTCATTAAAATGATTTATTCCTCGTGCTATTCTACGTTGTTAGAAATAAAAATTTTGTAAAAATCTTGCAAAGATGGGTTTGACAATTAATTATTAAATAATGGATATGGCTGTATAGGCTTGAACCCTTTGCGTGTCCTAATAATGGACGAAGAAACCAAAAAAATAATAACGAATGACTTTGCGTCAGAAAATTTTAGGAACAAACTTCAACAAATTTCACTCTCATCATTTTTCCATAATGCGCCTAAAGAAGTATAACTTCCTTACAAAAAATTCATCTCTATACATGTAAGTCAGTATGAGTTAAAATACATTAAAAATTAACAATCAGTTCAACTATTTAACCGTATAAAACGAGACCCGCATAACTTAACAGTCCGTACCAATTGAAAGTTTTTTGACCTAAACGGTCGATTTTCGTGTCAATCGATTTATCGGCTGACGTTGAGTTAATTTAGTTCATTCACTGTTTATTGAACGATTCAATAAATCTTCGAATGGGGTTCTTTGAAGTTTGTTGTACTGGTTTAAGAAACTTTTTTCTAAAGCAAAACTATCAAACAAACCTAATAGCTCTGTTGAAACATGACGTGTGCATAAGCCAATATGCTGGTAAAATATTATTTTTATTTCAGTAAGAGACGAGACAAGCAGGACTTTCAGCTGATGGTAATTGATACGCACTGCCCATTTCAATCCAGTGCCGCTCAGGATTCTTGAAAAACCCAAAAACACTGAGCGGCACTTGTCACCTTGCGCTCGTCACCTTGAGACATAAGATGTAAAGTCTCATTTGCCAATTAATTTCACTAGTTACGGCGCCCTAATTTATTATTATTATACACATCATATTCATTATTATACATTCGAAAATGTATGTCTCAGACCCGAGTAGAGCAGGTCGTTATTTTTATAAAGAATCGTAACAATTTAATTTTGTACAGTAACTATATTATTAATACATTTTATTATTTAATAGCCTGGGGTGGGGTGGTCGCTTCATTCCCGTATATTACTATGGTAATCACAATTTCTAGAACATTCACGTGCCTATGAACAAACATAACATGATCAAGAGTAGATATTGTAATGTCTCGCATTTGGTCACGGGTGAAATAACTGTTTTTCAGTAAGATACAAAGGGGGTTACAAATAAACTTGGCATAAAGTTATACCTGAGAATAAACCAAGAATATGCGAAATATTGACTATATCGATGACAACACTGTCAACACAATGATAATTCTGAAGTTTTCCGGATGTCTAGCAGCCTCGCAAATAAACATGGGAAACGTGATAAGCAAAATGCTATTTGTAAACATTTTACATATTCTTGGTTTGTAATCAGGTATAACTTAATACAAAGTTTATTTGTATGGCCGTATAGGTATTTTGAGAAGCAGTTGAAATATTTTTATTTTTATAAATTTTTCTTTTCGATTCTTTAGGAGCGTTTAATGTAGGTTATAGATTTAGGAAGCAGAAGGTTTTTAGAAGCCTTTTTCTGCAGCATATCGATGGTATTAATACCGGTTGCACTGCCCTATGACAATATACCATACGACATAATACTATAAAAAAACATACCGACGAATTGAGATCAGTATGAGCTGCGCTGTGTGAATGAGACATTCATCTTTGTTCAGTGACGCCATCTATGTGACGTTAATAAGACAAAGTTCCTTCCCTGTTTCATCGCGCTGGGATGGGACACTGACAATCCAAAGGCGAAAAATACATATACAAATTGACGTATAGAAAATAAACGTTCTTGCAAAAACGAATCGTCGTTCCAGTTAAATGATTTCATAGAAATATAAATGTAACGTCAAAAATTTATGTTTAAGGCTGGAAATATAATAAAACAAATTATTCATATGTAGTAAATAGGTCAAATATGATTTAAAATTATTAGCGTACGAGCGGAAAAATTACGATCCTTTTCAATTTGGTTGGTGGTGGTACTTTATGTTTTATCTGTTTACGTGTATGTCATATCTATATTATAATACTTGAGCTTAGTTATTTAGTAAGGCTGCAACTACGATAAAATAAAAAAAATAATCATATATTGGAACAAACCTCTTTTCATTCCATTCATCCAATGATTTTATACCAATAGATATGTACCAAAGAGGATGTAACTCCTACGTAACAAGAGGCAGGACTGCCTAAGTGAAAATTTTAATTTAGTTTAGTATGAAACGTGCACATAATTGACATAAGTTTGAAATAGTAGTATTTACAATGACGATTAACGACGAACTATAGTCCGGCTAAGTTTGAAAGCGAGCAGTTGCTTAAAACGTCCACTACGTTTTTACGGTTATCTCCGTTTTGTTCAAGATTATAGCCGTCTTCTGTCAATGTATCAATGACTGCACATTTCATACAATCGATTTTTTCTTTGAGTGTTTCGCTAGACCAATAGATGATATAATACAAAGAGATGTTTTAATATACTCACAGAACAATCGAAAACTTAGGTAGTGGGAGGGTCCTTTGCACAGGATGCCGGCTAGATTATGGGTACCACAACGGCGCCTATTTCTGCTGTGAAGCAGTAATGTGTAAGCATTACTGTGTTTCGGTCTGAAGGGCGCCGTAGCTAGTGAAATTACTGCATTGTAATGGGCATGGCGTATCAATTACCATCAGCTTATCGTCCTGCTCGTCGCGTCCCTTATTTCTTAAAAAAAAAACTGAAAATGTTTGCAGCGCAGCACAGTCACATATTTTCATTAATCTTATATTGGACTATTACACCATTATTTAAAAATTACAAATAAAACTTGTTTATTACTTTACCTTATCTAAACACAAAAGTAAAAAAAAAAAAAACAAAAAGAAAAACAATTTCAAAAGAGATTTCTACGAAATCAGCAAATAATTGTCGAATATAGTTTCTCTACTCATTAATAAAAGAATTATTTAGGCCGCATTTTTTAATTTATTAAGTAAATACGTTTTAATTATTATTTTCCAGTACAAAAAATAGCTTACTTTTATGTAACAGTAAAGAGACTATGCTAACTGTTCTACATAGATTGATCTATTTTTAACTAATTAAAAATTGTGCTAATTTTTTAAGTGATGTAAAAAGGATAATATAATCAAGATAAAAAACGGTTTGAAAAATTAAAACTGCCGCGTCATTGGCCACAAAAGACAAAATATTTGCTACACAATGATTAATATTATAATAATTAGTACTATAGAAAGCGTCCTCCTTACCTTAAAAATATGAGTATAACAGGGCATAAACAAGAACCAATGATAATCATAATATTATTTCCTAAAAAGCGCAAAAGACACCATTTTGCTTTCCCGCCTATTCATAAAGTGTGAACTTATTGTTTACATGTTGTGAAACAATTTGGAGGTTAGAATTAAATGGCGGACATTCTTTCATTCTATTTTAACGCCGTATTGGGGTCTTTGACCGGGCTACGCACGTTTATGAGTCGAGTTCATTGCATTTCGCTAAATTCAATATTTATATAGCTATATTATGTTATTATTTTGATACTAAAATGAATATAAATAGGGATTTATATTTTATATTCATTCAATATTTTTACTGTCATAGACTTTGTAGAAATTTTATGTTAATTTTTATGCTGATATTATTTTTATTGTATTTTTGCTATTAGTAGTTGTAAAATATTAAACACCAAATATTATTATGGAATTTATGAAACCGGCCAAGTGCGAGTCAGACTCGTACACGAAGGGTTCCGTACCATAATATATAAAAATCATGTTTGTCGTATGTGAGCCACCATAAATATTTATTTTATCCTGTTTTTAAGTATCTTTAGTTATAACGGCAACAGAAATACATAATTTGTGAATATTTTCAACTCATTATCACGGTTAATGAGATCCAGACAGACAGACGGAAGGCGGAGTCTTAGTAATAGCGTTCCGTTTTACCCTTTGGGTACGGCGCCCTGAAAATTGGGTCATTTCATTAAAAAGTGCTCCGAAGAACTGAGCCTGATTCCTGCCGCCAAATTCCATCTTAGTGTTCACGCTAAACTATGATATTATCCCAACCCTCTGGTTGTCTGACGTTCCTTGTCAGTGTGGTTTTCAAGGAAATAAATAATTAGGTTGGGATAAAGTTTATTCCACATACAAATGGACCCTGGAATGAGCTTCCTTGTGCAGTGTTTCCGGGATGATACGAAATGAGTACGTCCAAAAAAGCACATACACTATTTTCAAAGGCAATGCTACTGTGATTCCTCTGATGTTGGTGATGAATGAAACTTTAAAACAATCAAGTATAATCTGCCATGGAACAACAAAATTATAATAAATTACAACAGCATATGAGAAACTGGCCTAAAAGGGAATTTAAACATAAACTTAAAAAATATTAGCGCATAAATGTTATTATAAGATCATTGAATTATTAAAAGAAAATGACTTTGAAGCCTTGAAGTAACATTGACAAATATGTATTTAGTAACAACGTATCTTGAACATAATTTTTAATTTAACATTAATAATAATTTTTCTTAATAATGATATGGTCACTCTTATTTTTAAGTTCATGATGCGACAAATTTAATTTAATACTATTTAATGATGTAACCAATTTTGTTTTGTGATAAATATTATGATTTGATTATAATATCTATATGTCAAATATTTGTATGCTCAATAACGGGCACGACTTGGAGAGCTAAAATGTATTTAAATCATCTATAATGTATTATCCTTGTCAACAAATAAAGATGTGACTTACTTACATACAATGTGGGTTGAGATGATCACCTAACATCAGGTGACCCGTACGCTCGTTTGTACTTCATAAAAAAAAGTAGTCGCATATTGTAGTTAGTATTGGCTTTATTCTACTTTCATTGTAAATCTAAGCATTACATTATTATTCCGTACCTGGCAATTTTCTGAAGATATTCTTTGCTTTTACAAATGCTTTTTTTAATTTGGCGGAGGCTTATCCTCTTGTTATAAAATGATCCAATCCTTCTCGGTTCAATACCTACTTACCTATTTTTTTTTTATTTAGTCCACAAAACTGACTACATTTGTATGGATGGCAAAGTAGTAAATATACAAAAATACTATTTATCAATTGAGTCTACTGGATGTGGACGTCGCATGCCTGATTAAGTGAAACAATAACTACAGCGCAACAAAACACGCTCAACAAATAAGCTTGATAAAAACAGGACTTATTCTAACAGCCAATAACAAGAAAAAAAAATTAACAGATTACTTACTTGCTATCTATGTACTTAATTTATTTTTTATTTTGGGTATATTGTCACAGCTAAGCCTATTTGCTAACGTTTCTCCATCACATTTCATTTTATCGAAAATTTATTTGTGAACCTATTGAGTGGTTTTCCCAGATTCATAATAATGGATATAATTTACAGAAATGAATTTATTAATTAAAAAACATAGAATAGATGATGCGTTAATATTTATTTTCTAAGTGTTTTGTTTTTTTTTTTTTATTGTACAAGCTTTTTTCATTTCGGGAGTAACTATTGAAAAAGGGCAATAAATATAAGAAGATATAAAAAAAAAGAAGCCACGAGAGCTGTAAGCTTCGTTTTTTTAATTAAATGGTTTTTAACTGTTAAAATTAATCATTTTGGTAGAATCCCATGCATATTCAAGACAACCATAGTTTTATTAGCTTACCTATATCTTTTACTAATAATTGAACCCTACGACATATAATTTTAAATGAGATGGCAACACGGCGAAATCCATTAATGTGACGTTCAAACATTACATTAATAATATTTCACATTCAAGATGGCGGCGTATGGTGAACACATGTTATCATATTAATTTTTATGTTGTGTCAAGGTTCTCATTCTAGGCAATTTTGCAATATATAATATCGAAATACTACAAACACGTGGCAATAATAATTATAATAGTAATAATAATTATTATAATCGTTAGTTACAACAAAATACAAAAACATACAAAATTAGTGTTGGGGTGTTATTTTAAGCAGAAGATGCCTGTAGTACGGGGCCCCGCTCTTCCATAGCAAAAACACTTGATATACATTTTAATAATAAACAATTATAGTATTTTGTTTCATTAACGTGAGTGTTACACATTTAAATAAAAGCCTTTTAATAGATTAAAACGTCGGTAATTGTAAGTTTCCCCCAAAAAACGTGATAAAGACCGGAAAGGTCTCGAAACGGTTAACTAAAATAATAATAAAAATGTAACTCTTACAGAAAATAATAATGTTAAAACACGTTTTCATCCATTAAAAAGTGTTTTTTTTAAACAAGTACTTATACCTTAACATAAATATTTTAAACTGGGAGAAAGGAAACAACTAACAATATCAACATAATAAAAGTTGATTTATATGGGTATCCATACTTTGTGTGCTGCCTGTGTGTGTGTAGTATACTAGAACACTTTGTTTAATGATTTAATTAGATATTTTAAATCCATGTCCTTGAACTTGTACTTGCATTAATAGTGATGTAAGATAAGAATTCACAGTATAGTAAAGTAAGTAAATAGGGGCTACTGAGTACTGCTTCTAATGCCGAAGACAGCAAACGTCAGTAATATTATATCTCAGTGATTTTAGTGTAGTTTCATTTTGTTTAGAGTATTGGTAACAAGACCATCAGCTCAAAACAGAATACGATAAAAGAACTATATTTAAATCACTTTTCAATAAACTCGATTACAGGAAGAGCCTCCGTTAGGTTTTTGGGCAAAAAAAATATTGATATAGATCAGACCACCATTTTTCAGTCAAGTCAAATCAATATGTCTCATGAGCCATACATCTTTTTGCCGTTTGGTATCGAGAGTCGAGACACTTGGCCCGTGCGGCCCAGAGGCGTAGAGAATGTACAAAGTACACCCAAGTAGGAAACCCAAGTGCTGACAGCTATTTCGACCAACGGATTAACCTAATAATTATCCAACACCGAAATACCGCCAGTATTTCTCCTAAACTTTGTGTTGTCAACAGTTATAAGGTTACAAGCATTATACAATCATTATTATGAGTTTGTAAGGCATATATGTATTAAAAATACTGTTTCCCGTCGGGATAGCCAGAGACAACAGAACGCTTCTAACCTTACAAAGCAATTATTATTATCCTTACATAAATTTTAATCTTGAAACAAAAGCAGAAAGTGCCCAAGATAGATTTATTATTATCAGAATCATAAAACTCAATTAAAACTACTGACAAGAAGCACACTAACTTCATACCGCACGTATTAAAAAAACAATAAAACTTGAAACGAACCAAAAAGGTTTGTTATAACCTCGGAGCACGAACTCTTTACAGCTTTATAATCTGTTGTTTTTAGTTTTGTCCCTTTCTTGCTATTTATATTCCTCTTCGGTAGAACGAGAGGGGAGCTCTTAGTGTTCATTCACAGGGACTTACTGCGCTGCATTCTGGCGTAGGGTTGTGTTCAATTGTTTATCGATAGAATGTGTAAATTGATTAATTAAGAAAAAATTAATGTCGATGATTGGATAATTACTTTATTTATTAATACACGATTATATAAATTATGGAAATAATATAAAACAACCAACTTAACATCACAAGTAACAAGTATCATCTAGAAACGAGATATTTAGTTATACTTTACATAGACTTATGCATTGGTTTCCTACCGATACGGACGGCGTTTCTTTAAAATAATCATCACTTACACACCACTCTGCACTCGTCTAGGTGAGACTCGGTACTATGTGTTACTCTGTGATCCTTTAAACTTTCATTTTAACAAATTTCGTTTTGATAATTTTCACTTATAGCTGTAGCACAACACGGTTTGTCGTATTTATAGTTCTTATTCAATGACCTAACATCTCTTTTAGTAAAATCTCACTGTCTTGTGTGAATAAAATTAAAGGCACATTTTATTTCTCTATTCATCGATAATATGACGTTCAGTATCACATCACTAAATCAGGATACAACCGGTTTCCAGCCTCAATTGGCGCACTGTTTTTGTCCAAAGCCCGTCTTATCCCGCTCATTGACTGGGAAATTGCTTGGAAAAAAACACTTTCATTCACCGATTTTAACGAGAATTCATTTCCAGCGGAAGTTTAAAGCAAATTGGCGCTTTCTTGTGAGACTTAAATCACATATTTATTGCATCAGACCCGATTTTGTGGAATTTTGTGGAATTGTACCAGAAGTAAATATATTTTTTTAAATACAGCCTTTTTTATTTGAACTACTTCTTAAAATATATTCTTAATTTACATATGTATATTCCTTTTAAATGCACATATTATTGATTTTTCGTTTTATGAGTTAGGAATATCTGTAGGTAGTGCTTTGATAGATATAAACATTCTAAAAATGGATATAAATTACATATTCCTGTTGTATACTGATGAAGAGACCGAAACAGGGGGAAATCTGAAGGTGCAAGGTCAGGGATAATAATATAATATAATAATTAATATTGATAGCTAGACCTTAATGCTTAAACTCTAGTAAATTAGTTTTTATTATTATTAATTTTCCCGTCATTTTACTTTTAAGGATCACGTTTTCACTTTGTACAAATATTAAAATTACGCGCGTTTTAATAATTTAAAAAGAATTTTTGAAAAGAAAAAATTTTTTTTCATTAAAATTTGTGTTGGACTTTTAGCTACCTCCTTATCTGCAATTGATCAAAAATAAAATATATGATTACATATTTTCAGTCTTGCATCATATAATATTCTATTGAAACGAATACATACTCGTATCACGTCTTGATTAACATAATATTCCTGAATACCTGTCTTACTATCTATTCATTTTGATAATAATACTTACACGAAACTTTAACATACTCTCAAAAATATACATTGTCTCAATTGTAGAGATAAAAAGATATTTTATCTGTCTTGTTTGTTGAGGATTCTTGATTGCGTGTGTGTTTTATAGCAATACAATCAAGATAAGTTTCCTCAGGTATTCCTTACGTAATTGGTGGGACACGAAAGTATTTTTCGAGAGTTGTAGTAAGATATAAGTAAGATATAAGTAATGTATCATTAATTATTATTGTTTATTGTTTCGTCTTGGTTTTTGAGAAGGTGGCAACTGGTAAATGTTTTATAGATAATAGATAAAACAGACTTAAGAAGGTAGTAAAGATAATACATATTAATATGCAACTTTTTCGTTTCATACAAATACCTAATGAAGTTTCGGCCAATCAATAGGAAGCCCTATTCTGAGAGTAGTGTAAATAATATCAAAGTGACTTTCTAATGCAAATAAACCTTTTTAAATCTAAGAATCACCCATCCGTTTTAGCGACAATCCGTTTTATATCAAATCATTAAATATGTTATAAATACCACGAGTTTGTAAAATTTCTAGGAAATGTATAATTTGTAAAATTTTAAGCGAAATTCTAAATTTATTTTTTGCAGAAACAAAACTATATGTGTTTTTGTATGGAATAGAAGGACAAAGGAGCGTACAGGTGACGTGATGTTAGGTGATCACCGCCGCCCACATTATTTTGCAACACCAGGGGAATCATAGGAAAAAACCGAGAAAATCCCGTAGAGCCATTGATGGCCTTTGAGAAAACTATAGCCGAAGCTCAATTAGTAGTAGCGGTAAAGAAAACCAGGAAGACTACTTACAAAAATAAGAAAAGCTCATAAGACAGGGAGTGGGTTTTAAGAAAATCCTGTTGTTGATATTCAAGAAGCAGAAGGTCCCCAAAAGCAATAAAGTGGATTACATACAAAAAGAAATGAGATGCCATCACAAACATAACTTGTAAAAAACCAAGTAGCAACCGAGTTCTTCTACCGTAAAAGTTGTGAAATCCATGTAATAAGTCGGTCAATTTATTTAGTATCTATTTAAGGGCCCTTCTGTCTTAATTTAAAACATAATGAGCTAACTTTACTACATCTTACAGTGGCCATATCAATATTGAAAATATTTTATGTTTTAAATAAATAGATTGACTTGGCCATCTAACTACAAACGGATCCATAAGATCTATCTAATTACTAGCCATTCTAAGCTGTCACTTAACACCCTCTTGCTATCGAGAATATTAAAACTATAATCTTGGACAAGTGGAATGCATCATGACGCACGCTGACGCATCATGAGGTCAATTGAAACGCAGAGCAAACCTCTCACTTACTGGCTTGTGTGTGGTGCAAGCGATAAGCGGATTTATTTATATTTATTTTATATATAATTTGACAAAAAAGTGTCGAATCGAGTGACACTTGTCTCTAATGGTAATTGACACGTCCTGTCTCAAATATTTTATTTAAAATAGGATTTTAAGTCACTAATTCACTACTTTACTATACATATAGAACATCATTGTTTAAAATCTATGACTTCAAATCAAAATCACTACAAATCTTTACAAAAGGTACCTCTACTTAATATGGAATCATGTACTGTTTTGGTGTATAGTTTGACATTTAGATACTTTATACGTGTAGATAGACTATGAAAGCTGTTGAAAAAATATAGCTCCGAATCGTTAGTCTCTATTTTTAGCAAACACACGCACAATATAAATTACTTCAATATTACTTCGTCACCTAGTCAACTATGTTAATTATACTACATCTTTCATCTAACTGTGAAATCGTCATTTGATTCTACTTCAACTGCTTGAACACGACACCTATAATACACCAGAAAGTATTGCAATCCTGTTAAGGAAGACGAAATATAGATCTTTGCGATAATATTCAAATCTTTCTTTTGTTCATCGCGAACACGCTTCTTACACTTTGATGACTTCTATAATATTATAGGAATAGATCTGTGGCGCTGTCGTGAAAGTTGTTTCCTTTTTTATTTTCTGTTTTATTGTTTACTTACAGTTTTACATAAAATCATCTGTAACAGTATAAGGAGCAAGCGATTACTCATTAAATTTATTTAACTTTACTTATAACACGTTATGTTGAGGATTTTTATTTAAAATTTCTTATGAAACTGATCCTTCAATTGTAATTTAAATGTTAAATATTACTACCGCTTCGAGCTTCTAGCTTAATCCCCTGGAATGCATTTAAGTCGGGAGTTACATTAAAGTTAACTGTTTTAATAAAAGCACATTGGAAGGAAGTTTGAGAAATATCACTTAAATAAAGAGATTGTTATCAATGCATGCTGAAGTACCTTAAAAAAAGCGTTTGTGTACTTATATTGTATGCACACAAGAAGTTATACTTCTTTGGCCTAACGAAGCAAAAATCATTAAAATGATTTAGTCCTATTCTACGTGTGTAGAAAGAACAATATTGTAAAAATCTTGCAACGATGGCTTTGACATTTAATTATTAAATAACGAATATGGCTGTACGGGTTTGGACGCTTTGTCTGTCCTAATAATGGACGAAAAAAACCAAAAAAAAAACGGATGTCACAAACATCAGAAAATTTTAGGAACGAACTTCACCCTGTAACTTTTGTGTAACAGTGATGCGCGGGCATCTTAAAATTTCACTCTTATCATTTTTCATAACGTGCCTAAAGAAGTATAATTTCAAATAAACAACAAACCTAGTGATAAAATTAGAGATGTTCTTCTTAAGAATTTTAAACGAAAAAATGCAATGATTTCAGATTTTTTTGCTCAGATATAAAGGTTTAGTAACGTTCCAGATAATGATGCCAATCTATTTCTTTCTTTGGGATTTATTTGGCAAATTTAAAAAACCGTTCTTTGAAGGTTTTGGTGGTTACTTTAATTTGACTCTATATCCGTTTTTGTGATTGACGTATTGAGTTTTTATATTCGAAATAATTGTATGAATGTATGAATTAAACACGCAATAGCCGTTTAGACGCATTGACAGACGCAAGGCATTAACACCACAGTTCTCTTGTATTAAAAAACACGTATTTTGTGTTTTAGTTGTTAATGCAATCTTGAGCTCGACCAATGGGCTCGTAAAGCTTCTAATTAGTTAATTAAAACGTTATACCGCTGACGGGATGTCAAAATTTGTTTGTAGAAACCGAAATGAGTAGATTAATTGGCACTGATAACAGTTCGCACTAAATGAAATTACTTTTAACAGTACGAAATGCTGTTCGCTTAAAAATATTCTCGGAACTTCTGAGTTATTACATGTATTTGTTGGGGGGTGCTAATTTGTCTCCTCAATACAAAAATAAGGTACTTAACTTCAACTTTCTCCTTTATTTACTAACTTAACAATGAAATAGAAAATTAATATCGAGTGTGGCCTCCACTGGCCGAAATTACTGCTGCAATTCTTCTTGGCATGCTTTGGACGAGGTTTCTTCTTTCTGGGGGAATACGCTCCCATTGGGCCGTAATAACAATTTTAAGCTCTCGAATGTTCTATGGGGCATGGTGTACTAGCTCTAACACATCCTTTTAGAAAGTCCCATAGATGCTCAATTATTGAGGTCAGGACTTCGTGTTGGCCAAACTACCGGCGGATCCCAACTTCCCCGGTTATTGAAACCGGCCGTTAGTCCCGGCGGACTAACGGCCGGTTTCAATAACCTATCTATCCTTAGTTTAAGTTACTATCTATCCTTCCTTAGTTTAACTTACTAGAGGTAGACAAATCTATCCTTTTACGCTTACTTACATTTCAATAACCTTATTGACAGATAGCATTGGACTATAACTATATTGGGGATAACTAGGGATAGATAAGATCTTGTCATTAAACGGTGACAGCAATGTATCCGTAAGTTTAACTAAGCATAGAATGATTATTGAAAACGGTCGTAAGTCGGTATGCTTGAGCATTGTCGGCCATAACAGCAGCACTTCATAAAAGGCATTTATTTTCTCAAACTTGATTCCTTTAGAATTCTTTTTGATGTCATTTCTAATATACTAGACACTACTACCGTTTCGGAAACAAATAGCACTCTAAGAGAGAAGCGGCGCAAGAAACTCTCCCAGCATTATTTTTATTTTGCGCTCTTTTTAATTCTTTTTCTTATCGAGTCGACGGTCACCTCAAATACGGGCAGCCCAAAAAGTCTCAGCCTCGTGTAGCTCCTCGTTCGTGCATGTCGTCCCTGGAAGCAGCACTACACAAACAAAATCAGTAGGCTGACTAATCTTTTCACCACGATGACCACCTCTAAGAACCAAGCTCGCTGTAAACGGCCCTTATTAGAGCTCTTTTTAATGAAATATGCAATATTGTACTGTCATTGCTATTGCTAGAAAATAATCATAATCTAGTCCCAGGCTGTCGGATCAAATAGATATTGCTCTGTCGTAAATTCTTCTATACGTCTTCATGGCGTAACATCTTCAAAAGATACATCTGTATAACGCTCTCCTGGTCTTCTTAGCACTTTACGACGTCTGTCCTCAACAAATAAAGAGATTTAGGCTTCATTAGAAAATAAAACCTTGTTCCATTGTACATCTGTCCATGTCGCATATTTTGGGGGAATCATATCATTCATTAAAAATATATTATAATAGCAGTGGGAGGCTCCTTTGCACAGGTTAGATTATGGTGGTACCCATACGGCGCCTATTTCTGCCGTGAAGCAGTAATGTTTAAGCATTTCTGTGTTTCGGTCGGAAGGGCGCCGTAGCTAGTAAAATTACTTGGGCAAATGACACTTAACATCTTATGTCTCAAAGAGACGAGAATTTTTGGGTTTTTCAAGAATCCTGAGCGTCATTGCATTGTTATGGGCAGGGCGTATCAATTACCATCATCTGAACGTCCTGGTCGTCTTGTCCCTTACTGTCGTAAAATAATATTTTAAAGTGCTTATATTTCTCTTTCAGTTTTGCAGAACGTTAATGTTGTAGGTACCTACTACGAGTACCTACATATTACTGAAAGCTCTTTAAAACTCATGCTATTCTGGTAACAATTCATATATTTAATTAGAATTAGTCATCGTTACAAGGAAGGAAATAACGATAAAGAATGGTACTAATAAATAATACTTGAGAGAAAAATGTAAATTATTAGAATTACTAGGAAAAATAAAATTAAACTTCGCCATTGAAGTAAATTTATTGAAAATTAGAAACGATGTATTTTATCTAAATCTTGTCAAATTAGAAATAGAAAATTGGCAAGTATGACTTGTAAGTAATGAGAAGTAGATCAAAACGGTTGACCCCTGACCTCGGAACTGGTGAAAACTGGATATCTGGGGTCAATGTATCCGCCACATGCTTATTGCACGAATTGTAATGTGAATTATAATTGACGTCTTTGTTACAAGTTGGAAAGCCAGTATCTACTCATACCGCTATTTTATCTTTTTGACCGCGTGCTACGAGGTTCTTCTCGAATTGTCGAGGATCCAATGCTGTGTGTAGATCACCTGGCGTTACGTATACGTCGCTTCATTGCGTGTCTCCTACCGTATTTATAATGGCGGTTGTTTCGAAGAGCTGTTTGGCCTGGTTACTGCCGCTGAGTTCCATCTTAGCACGACACGTCACAAATTACTATATCATCCATCCGGTGCTGGTCCTCCACAGTAGAGTTCAAAGAACTTTCTTCCATGTACAACTAAGCTGTGGAATGAGCTTGTGTGGTGTTTCCAGGACGTTGGGACTTTTGTACCTCCGAAGGCCAGCAATGCCCTATAATTCCTCTATTGTTACAAGAGTATGTGGGCGGCGGTGATCACTTAACACGAGGTGATCTGTCCGCTCATTTATCCATATAGAAAGACTTACTATAAATTATCAAATTCAAAACATAAACTAATCTAATTTTATAATTATAATCACGGCCATTCATAAAACAGTAAATATTATAGAGTTTAATCCCGATCGTCTATTAAACCATTTGTCTTAAAACACTTCACTAACACACATGGCCTTTTTATAGCTTCCCTTTTAAGGTGATGGTAATTATAGATTTATGATAACCTTCGCTCCTTAAGTATTTTATATACTTTTTATTGGCATTCCGCTTAGTACGGGGATCGTAAAGACATATTTGGCATGTTTATTAGAGGCTTTTGTTACAAAAACTCTTAAAAAAAACATTAAAAAAAAGTGTGTGAGTGTAATCTTTACACACAATTGAAGTAAAACTTCTTTGACGTTTTGACACTTCTCACATCTTGCTATACAGTAATCTTTACTTAAAATAAATAATATTTATCTTTATTTTCTTATATATATAATGAAAAGGTTTGTGTGGTTTTGTGAAACCACGGTAAAAGTGATTATTTTTTCACATTCTATAATGTGACATTAAACTAAAAATAGCGTGGAACACTGGCACAAATGAGTAATACACTACACGGTCAGTTGCAGCGAACTATAGGCGCCGCCCGACCGTCACGCGACATGCAACACACAGACGATAAAGTTTTAGACGATGTAATAAAAGTTTCACTTTAAAAATTGTATTTTTTTAGGTTCTTTCACGCCTACACCACTAATCGTACCGACATTAAACTACCACCATTCGATGCGAAATTTATCCTTGATGGTTTATGGCTACTTATTTTTTATTGTTTCATTTAATTCGGGAACGGCTAGTACCAGTATATAATGTATATTATTTTTTATGATTAATATAATTTATAAAGAATTAGGTATTAATATTATTCATTAAAATAAGAAACTCACTAACTTATATCTGTCTCCTCAAATTCCCTTCGCGTCGCCCGATCACAGATTTTGTAACACTCTCGTCGCACATCCACCAGCTTACTCCCCGAGTCAAGTAAAGAAGTTTTACTGCAAAAACTGAATAAAAGTGACGTGCTGAGAAAGACAGTAACTGAAACGATCTCCTTGTGCAAGACCTGCATGGTGACAGAGGAAACTGCTGCACATGTACTTCTGCATTGTCCAGATGTACCAACTTACCGGGCTCAACATCTTGGTACCCCAAACACACTCCCAGACGTCTTTAGGAAGGAGAAGAGGTTGCTAAGGTTTCTGTAGGAATCGGGGTGGCAGGAATAACAAATATATTCCCACACGCCACCAAATAGGCGCACAGTCGTCGAGTTGCGGAAATTGGCCCGATTATTCCAGACCATACCATACAACTGAAACGATCTGACTAATATAAAGCATCGACGCTCAGGATTTTTTTATGACAATAAGGGACAAGACGAGTAGGGCTTATTGATAGCCTAGATGGATTCTTGAAAAATACAAAAATTCCAAGCGGCACTACAGTTGCGCTCGTCACCTTGACACAAAAGATTTTAGTCTCATTTCCCAGTAATTTCACTATCTACGGCACCCTTCAGACCGTAACACAATAATGCTTATAGATTATTGCTTCATGGCAGAAAAAAGCGCCGTTGTGGTACCCATAATCTAGCCGGCATCCTGTGGTTCCTCATCATCCTCCCACTGGTAAATGCCATTAGTAGTCTCTTACGATACCCTTCGGCCTGGGACTTGCTTAGTTACTTATTCTTTTTATGCCCCGGGGAAGCACAGGGACTTCAGGATTCCTGACTGAATCAAAAAATCTGAGCAACAATGCATTTGCACTTTTTGAGTGTAATTTGACTTTTTATTCCAAGTGACCACGCTGGCAATTCCTCTGATGTTGCAAGAGAATTGCGGTGATCACTTATACAATCGTTTGTCTTCCTCTTCCAAAAAAATATTGGTGATGAATAAGTAAATGCATATCTAGGTTACAGTCTAATTAATTTAAAACCTACTCACTGGAACTAACATGACCCACTTTGCCCCAAGCATTAAAACACCCCGTTGTCTTTTGACGTCATCACAGCGGGTAGGACCTTGATGACGTCATGACAATTGTGTTAATAGGTTTTATACAGCACTTTTATTGTTCCTATGTTAATATTTATGGAGCAATATTTGTCGTATTAGTCTTGCTTGGGGCAAGTAGGTCAAAGTGGAAATTAAATCAACAATATACGAGTACTAGACACTATTAATTTTTATTGGGATTTTGCGGAAATTATTTGTATTAGATTCGAATTCGAATATCAAAGTAATTTAACAATTTTTTTTTATGAAAATAAGGGACAAGACGAGCAGGACGTTCAGCTGGTGGTAATTGATACGCCCTGCCCATTATGCAGTGCCGCTCAGGATTCTTGAAAAACCCCAAAAATTATGAGCGGCACTACAATTGCGTTCGTCACCTTGAGACATAAGATGTTAAGTCTCATTTGCGAAGTAATTTCACTAGCTACGGCGCCCTTCAGACCGAAACACAATAATGCTTACACATTACTGCTTTACGGCAGAAATAGGCGCCACTGTGGTACCCATAATCTAGCCGACATCCTGTGCAAAGCAGCCTCCCACAGAACTTCTCTAAAGATTAAAGAACATGTCTAATGGAGATACAGGCAGATAGTAAAGCGAATCTATTGTTTCTGCAACAGATTTTGATTGATAAGTCGTAAGCAGTCAGCCACACTTGGCATTAGCTCAAGTGATAAAAATAAATGTTTTTTACTGATACTACAATTTTTTTTTAAATCCTAGTAGTATAGTTTTACCAATGGAGTTTACTTGTGGCCATATTACTCTTGTGTTTTAAGGCTATCTTGACTCTAGTACATATTCGATCGAAGTTACTTGAACATAAATTTAATTCTCCCCATAAAAGTCATTAATTCGGCCATTAATAGTATTTATAGCCACGCCTATCCGTGCCCTGTTTAGTACTACGATTTATCATTGTGCGCCTTTGATTTTATATATGTACTAATCTCTCGCCCTGACTTCCTTCAAGCTGAAATTGATAGCATTAGGGCGCGTACAAATTACCAGCCTAGCGATACTGTCTAAGAAAAAAACGAACACTCTTGCAAACGTGCAGTCATTGATATTATATTGTCAGTGACGGCTATAATCTTATAAAAATGGAGATAGCCGAAATCCACTACGTTTTAAATAACAGTTCCCTTTCAAACTTAGCCGGACTATACTTCGTCTTCACTCGCGAAACTGTAATTACTATCAAACTTATGTCAAATTAATGCACGTTTCATAATAAACTGAATAAAAATTTCTACTTAGGCAGTCGACCCGAATCTCATCCACTCTAATGTGGCGGCGTCTCGAGGAAGCGAGCGAGGAAATCTCAGCTGAAACACATTATTTCTTTAATCCGAATGAAATAGTGTAAAACGTAGGAAACTAATTACGCAAATTGTTTTTAAATAAATCCAAATAAAAGTTTATTTTCATTTAAAAACGCATTTCGAAAAATCTCACATCTGTAAGGCAAGGAAGGACGTCGAGTGAAATCTCACGAGATATCACCAAGGGGTTAGGGTCACCTTACATAAATTATGGATGCTGTCTAACTAAGTTTATTGGTAATTTTAATATTTTCCATCATTAAGTACTCATTGTTACATTTAGTAAGCACGTAACACTTAGTTTACAAGTCCAGATAGCTTTGAAACATTTTTAAACATTTGCTAACGACCAGGAATAACAGATGATGTTCATTCACATCTTTTGCTCTCATTACAAGAATACCAACCGTTTCACTGATCGCAAAATGCAATCAACAGTATTTCTCCGAATCGTATAATATGAGACCGTAAATAAGTCGAGTCCCTGACCCAATTGGCTTGACCTGAACGCATTCATTACAGGATGAACAAACAACTCATTAATATTATACACTCTAATAGGTATGTATAACATAGTGTACGATAAATTTTTAAATATGTTATACCAAAAAGCAACTTAGAGTTTGTAAGAAATACTTAATATAATCCTTTTTTGTCATCGCGCGTAAACTAAGTTATTACCACAGATTAGAATATTCTAGAAGTGACAGTCGCGTTAAACATACTGCCAGTGAGAGGCTACTTTGCACAGGATGCCGGCTAGATTATGGGTACCACAACAGTGCCTATTTTTGCCGTGAAGCAGTAATGTGTAAGAATTTCTTTGTTTCGGTCTGAAAGGCGCGGTAGCTAGTGAAATTACTGGGACTTACAAATGAGACTTAACATCTTATGTCTCAACGTGACGAGCGCAATTTGTAGTGCCGCTCAGAATTTTTGGGTTTTTCAATAATCCTGATCGGCACTGCATTGTATTTCATAAAAAAAAACATTTATAATTTGAACAATTGACGTGAAACAATGCCTAATTATGGTATATTTTTGTATATCTGACTGCGGAAATTCTATTTTATTGATAACTGTATAACTTAGATTGCCGTGGCACTCAATTTGTACTTAATTGCCGATTGTATATTAGATTGCCGTTAAAATAAAATTGCCAATTTTCACTATGTGATTCTTAATTTATTCGAATAATTTATTCCGAACCATCAGACGCGGTCGGTAGCGGACCATATTCGATCGCTGGCACATAGTCCATCGCACAAAATTATTATTATTACGGACCGGCTTGGTCCAATTGGTGCGAGGCACCCACCGGACCGTACCATGTGTTTAAGGTATAACTCCCTACCACCAAGCTTATACAAGAAAGGTACATGTTTAGGAAGTAAGGACCAATTGAAACAGGCCACGTCAATTGAGGGTAATTAAGCGGGCAGACATACATTTGTTCCATGTAGTAGGTCAACTTTGGATTAACTGTGTTACCATACACGGCTTACGAGAATTGTGTGCTAATCCGGGCTTTTAAACTAAGAATATACAATTAATAGCTGAAACAAAAAAAAATAGTAAACAAAAACAACACATAATAGAACCAAAATGGCGTCGGTCAAGATGGCCGCCATGCAAATTACCAGAAAATTCTATTATTCATAAATTATTTTAATTGAAAGTATAAGTTCTAGTATTCATTATATTATAATAAGATTAAAGTCTTTCTAGACTTTGCTCTTATTATAATAATTTTTAATTGACAATTTTTTTTACCAAATATTATACTTTTTACATAGCGCTCTACCACTGTTGTACGGTTATCTTAGTGGAAGAGCGTTGGGACGTAACACGAGAAGCGCCGGTTCGAATCCCGCATTTTTATGGTATCTCCAAAAAATTTACAATTTGGTATAATCCATACATTTGGTACAAATAAATACAAATACATGGTAAAGCTTAAGAACGATGCGGGACTCGAACCTTCTCGGGTTCCGTCCGAGCGCTCTTACCAAATGAGCCAACCGTTCGAGTGACGCATTGACCGTAAATCTTGCTACGTCTTGTTCAACTCTCAGGCTCTGGTTGCATCATATAGGATCTACTTTACAGCTGATAACCTGCGCAACCCCAATAATTGCATATTAGGATATTGTCTTGAGATGTCGCTCAACAATTTCATAAATTTTGGCTATAAATTTAATTTGTTTAATTAATCACAGAAGTGAGAGATAACACTTAAAACTTTATTTTTATTTTATTATAGTATATCAATTAATGGTTAGGAATAATAGGTAAGTATTAATTAATAATAATTGTATTAAACTTACAATTAAAGTTATACCTACGCCTGTTATTGGTACTCACAGCAGTCATTTAATATTTCTGTAATTTATTGTTATATGTATATACTGTTGATGTATCTTTAAGAAGAAATAAAATACGATCGAATGGAAATGGGCTGGCTTATGATGCATAAAACCCTTACAAGTATCTGGTTTAAATATATTTGTATGAAGAAGTGCGTATCTAACACCTGTCAAGTACGGGCGTATAAAGCATTCATTCACGAAGTTTATCAGTGATCTAAAATGAAAGGAATGTTGCTTATTAATAATCACAACAAGTGGTAAGACACCGAAAACCTTTGAAGTGAACTCTGGATTAGATATTAGACGTATTAGTCGTGTTGTCCAGTAAAAGCGAAGATATATATTATATAGCAATACCTGTACTCGAATTTTGCTGTAAGCTGCAAAATTTACGACCCACTTATACAAAATATGAAACGAATTCAGCTTCTTACGGGTACAATTGTGAAAAACGCCATTTAAAAATTAAACTACTAGAATCATTTCAAAAAACGATACATGTTATACAGCACTATCTGAACTCGATTTTTACTGTGGCTTGTTGCTGCAAAATTGACGACCCTCTTAAACAAAGCTTAAAACGAATTTAGTTAATACAACTTAATACAACCGTTCATCAAGTAGGAATATATACGTATAACACCACAGTCGAACTGGCAGTGTCTTGCGTAGGCGGTGGTCCTTTGGCCAGCCCTCCACTAGAACGACGGAGGCGGTGGTACGTGAAGGCATACATATATAGAAGGAACAAGTATATTTATGGCGGGAACAAAATCAATGTTTGAATGTGACGAGCGTAATTGCCGTTTAATCCTGATCGGCACGACACGTTGTCCCTGTTTCTCATGAAAAAAGTCTGTTTGTACCTATTTATGTATGCACGAAAGAAGTTATACTTCTGTGGCGTAACAAAGCAAAGATGGCTTTGACAATAATTAATTATTAAATAACGAATGCGGCTGTACGGGCTTGAACCCTTTGCCTATATTAATAAAGGACGAAGAAACCAAAAAAAAAAAAAAACGAATGTCGCAAACGTCAGAAAAATTTAGAAAGCAACTTCACCGTGTGACTCTTGTGTTATAGGGATGCGCGAGCATGTAAAAATTTCACTCTCATATTTCATTTTTTCATAACGCGCCTAAATAAGTATAACTTCAAAAATGACTCCATAACTCCAAACAATAAGATTTGCATTCATACAAAATTCATCAAATATAAAAAAAAATTAAATGAAAAAGATCAAATATTACAAACATAACATATTAGTTGCCATAAAGAAAATGACGTTGCACATTATGTTAGCACAATGACAAACGATTATAATCTTGTAACACATGCTATTAAGGATGGACGGACCGCACCCGCCAAACCTTGGAACTTATTAATACAAGGTCTTTTGCAAAGATTAAACTTTATTGAATGAGATATGTTCATTTACATTCGAGAGTAAAGCTAACAGTTATCAGCGTTTTCTCTTTGACTGTTATTTGTGCCAATCTAGATTAATCTTAACTATATTAAATGTTAAATATATAAAATTATAAATACCGCTCGCATCACGTTGACGACTGGCATTTCACAACCGCGCGTTTTTCAAGATTTTTTAAGTCTCATACAGCCATTTCGTGGAATCAATTACCGTCTCCTGATTTCTAGAATCGACACAGCTTAAGGACTTTCAAGAAAAGGGCATACTCCCAACTTAAAGGTCGGAAACGCATGTCTCTTGACCCTTGGTTTTGCCGATTTCTGCCTCACCACTTCTCTATCCGTGACTCTCTTCCTGCTTTTCCCCCTCTTATATTATAAAAAAAAATACGCTGATTTGAGCGCCTAAATTAGGGGCAAAAGTAAAATTTAGAGAATAAGTTTGCAGCTTATTCTCAATTTGGTGCGAAGTATTTATTATCAAAATCACTTATTTAAATTAGTGTATTTCTTAAATGAAATGTCAATAGTCGACTTTAATATTTATTTTAGCGTTTGCTGGAATAATTTCCTAACAAAGAGCACTATTTCGTACCTATTAACTATTTCCTCCATGATTTAGTCTCATAGCTTCATAAGTTATTATGGGTAAAACTTCATCTTACAGTATAGCATTGGTATGAAACAATCCTATAACTTACAATTCTGTATACGTCATACACATCGACACGCAGTCTTTCCTCGTCCATATTATCAGCTCATTTGTATTCACAAGTCCCGAGCGCATTCACTCATGCATATACATGGACCTGACGGCAAGTCACTTTGGTACTAATTGTTGAAATAATGTCCTCTCATTGTTGTATTAAGCTTAGGCAAAAAAAGCTAGATGAGATACCGGTTCTGCGGTGGTAAAATATTTAGTTGAATTGAACTAAGAGACAATTTTCAATAGAACCATGGGATCGAATTAAAAAAACGAGTGGTCAAGATTGCAAGGATATGCAAATTTCATTGATACCAAAATTTATAGACCGTCCATCCGTCCGAGCGCTCTTACCAACTGAGTCAACCGTCCGAATGACGCATAGATCGTAAATCTTGGTATGTCATATTCAAATGACAGGTAGTGGTTCCATCTATAGGATCTCCTTTACAGTTGATAACGTGCTCAACCCCAATAATTGCAATTATTCTTAACACCCTGTTCACTGCTGTTTAAATTTAAACGACACGATTTAAGCGGGTTCGTCTCTCGCAAGATCCATAAATGTTGGTGCAAATTAAATATGTATATTTAATCCTAGAAGTGAGGGATATCACTCAAAAATAACAATCTGTTAAGATTAAAATAACGAGGAAGCTTTTACTAAGAAACTATTAGCAAAGTAATTCAAGCGCGCGTCCTAGAGTAAATAGAATTTCTTGCTTACTAGTGTTGCTTCACGCAGGTTTAGCAAGAGACGCTTGTAGGGATGCATATATCGCATCTACGAACAAATCTTCTACGTATCTCAATGGCTCGTGGCTTCGCTGTCATCAAAACTACACATGTAAGACCCACGACTATGAATGAATGAATGAACTTCTATGAATTTGATATGCCGTTTTATTAAAAAGTTACTAAACTGTTAAATTTGACTTCCTTATTTAAAATTAATTTATAATTAATAAATAGCAAGATTCATACACTATTTTTATTATAATTACTACTTCATCATCTCCATCATCGGAAGACGTCCACTGCTGGACAAAGGCCTCCCCCAAAGATTGCCACGACAATCAGTCCTGAGCTACCCTCATCCAACGTATTCCTTCAATATTGACCAGATCATAATAACTACTTATGATTTAATAATTTAGAAGTGCCAACCCTAACTGCTCTACCGGCACTCAAGCAGTGATTGCCGGCAGGCGTGGTCGGCTCCAACCACACTGCCTCATCGCACATTTGTCGCCAAAAGGCGAAATTAGGGAGCAAAAAATAGCGTGCATAATTGTTGATTCTCAAAATATCATTTAAAATGGAGTCGAAAATATCTCCCTACTTCTCTGCAAGATAACCGTGATTTATTGTTTTTTAGAATGAATTTATTCTATGTTCTGTAAATCAAAGGGATCCTAGAACCTTCAACTCAAATGTTTATCAAAGACAATTTCACACCATTAAAACCACAAACTTTTCTGCCACCAAGATATTGTTGTCAAAACCTACTGCATAGCTGCCATCCCACAATGGGGCATAATTTACAGAATCAACAAATGTTAAAGCATTTCACTCCATCCAGTTAGACCTTATAAGGGAAGTAAACAGAACAATTTGAGATATATCGCTGACACAACCCGGATTTACTTAAACTTGTGGTATAGGAGATAAGCGGAAGCGGTTAATGAAAATAGCTGATTATATTTCCGGAATCATAAAAGAAACAAATCTAAAGTGGCGCAGGTTATCATTCTATTTCACTTGCACCACTGTTGCCCTTCTTAATCGTGCCCCTTTAAACCCTTTACTTTTATTGTAGAAAATAAAAATAGTTTTAGTTTAGTAATTTAAAATTAACATCAGCCTTAACGACGTTAGATGAAAAAATATAATTTAACTGTTTTGACAAAAAATATCAAGCAAGCGAATCAATAAAAAGTTCATTAAATAGTTTAGTAGCAAGTGGAAGAAAATTCCTTGGAAATTGAACAAACTGAAACCAAAACGCCACAAATGTAAAAAGTGAATATGATATTTAATTTTATAGCGTGATTAGAAATGATGGAATTCCGCAGCAGAAAACAAGCCATACATTTGGAACACTCCGCGGTAGAAGAGACACAATGATGCGACGTCTTTATGCAACGCCAAACGATTAAGCTGTTCGCAGATCACGGAATAAAAAAAAAAAACAAAACATGGACACATACTATAAAACAGTGATATTTATTTCGAACAAAATTGCTTCTTTAACTATTTCTGTATAGGGTACGTCAGTACAATATAAACGCTGACTCCTGCAACTTAAAACACCCGATGTTCACGCTATATTTGTCTTAAACTCAGTAGCAAGATTATTCCACCGCATTGCTATTAAAGGATGTATATTCTATGTAAATACAGCCATTGAGTCAATGTCTATATACGGACACTTGTAAATAAGTTGTCAGTCCATCATTAGCTTTTGTTTTACGTAATAATTTAAATAATTAAATAGTTGAATATATTATGAAACGTGTATTGTGTGATAATTCATGGAAACGCATTTTTACTAAGGGTTCGAATGGATATTTAAGTTGCACTAGGTGGTTGCGATCCTGTTCTTTACGTCACTGCATGTGACGACGTCGCGCCTGCAGAGCAGCATAGCATTGTTGTGGGTAGTCAGCGTCACATACGACCATCAGGTGGAAAAAAAGAAAATTGTCTATAACATTAATATTTTTGTTACAGAAGCAAGACATTCGATTGAACGTCGCGCTGCTGAAGATGTGAACTACGATTTATTAGCAGACGAAGCGAGCGATGACGAAGCGCAGAATGACGCTGACGGCGGTAAGATTTGGTATTATATATATTTAAAAAAGTAACATCATTTACGACTGGGGTAAAAGCAGCAGTCTTATAGACTGCAGTGGCAATGTGGTATGAGTGGTAATAAATCACAATATGTCCTATCATACAATGAAACTTACGGTTTAAAATTCATGTATTACTAAAGTAAACTTAACAACCACAGTCATTAAAAGCTTTATTTCTGTATTATCCTATTAAATGATAACATGTCTTAAGACCCTAGTCACAGCTTACTTTTCCCGTCACCCTGAAACCTAGATTGAAAGACTCATTTGTCTGTTATTAGTTCATATATGGGTAAAGATACTCGTATTACAATAACATCGTCACATTAAACCGGCTACTATAATCTTGAAACAAAACTGTATAAAAAAGTTTGAGGAAAAAATTTTGGTGGCAATACTGCCGTTACAAGCCACTGCACATACATTCAGTTCTACTGCTGCAAAAGCAAGAGAATCCTTCTCTTGTATAGTCCTGGATATTAGAGTAATGTATAAGAAACGTGCACAAATCCTGGCAACACTATCTCTTATACAGCCTGTAATTGATTCGCGTCCAGATCAATTCTTATCTTCTGGAAACTTTGCCAACAAAACATTTGAAATCAGCGAAATCTACTACGTCAGCTTATAATAACAAATTGCTTTTATTGTCCGCAGGTAATGATGCAGATGAGGAAATAGAGGAAGATGCCGTGATTACTACCAATCCTACCAACTATACCGTCACCGTCGGCAAGTCCGTCAGACTTGAATGCAAGGCCTCTCCATCAGGTAAACATTGTAATTCTAGTATTTTCTTTGATTAACGCGAGTGTTACACATTAAAATAAAACATTTTTTATGTAATTGTAATTATATTTTTACATCAGTACCTAACAAATCGTTTTTTCGAGATTTGGAGGTGCTTAACTTATCGATGTTCTACTACCCGATCGTTTGGTACCAGAATACTTGACACAAGTTAGACTAAATTCCATCACTGTCACTTTGACATCTGGCAGATGTTCAGAAATTTCTTATTTCCAGCCAATTTGTGGAATCAATGTGTACGAAGTGGAAAATAGAGCATATTCTCAAATAATATATTGCACCAGTGGGAGGCTACTTTGCACAGAATGCCGGCTAGATTATGGGTACCACAACGGCGCCTATTTCTGCCGTGAAGCGGTAATGTTTACCTAAGCATTATTGACATTCGGTCTGAAGGGCGCCGTAGCTTTTGAAATTACTGGGCAAATGAGACTTAACACCTTTTGTCTGAAAGTGACAAGCGCAGTTATTACAACTGCCTCTCAGAATTTTTGTGTTTTCCAATAATCCTGAGTTTCTAATTACCTGCTGAACGTTCTGCTCGGCTCGTCCCAGATTTTCATAAAAAAAATAAAAACTACTGGTGTTGCGGATGTCCATGAGCGGTTACCTTACCATTCCCTATAGAGTTTGCCTCTTGCCTATTTCCACCTCTTATATAAATAAACACATAGATATGCAAAATCTGCTGCAAGACGCGGCTGCAAATGGATGTATTTTATATGGGTCGATCTAATTAGTCATTCAAAAACTATCTTATGCAAAGGGCTATGTAAATCCAAGGATATAATCCAGGAAGTGAACAGTACAACCACAATTATTGATGTGTCAATTCTACCGTCATTTTATTTAGTATTCAAATCATTCAGCGGAACTACTATTTTGGGCATCCAACCGGTCACTTGTATTAAAATGAAATCATCACCAATTCAGTTTTACGTTACGGCAAGGTAAATGATGACACGAGCAATTCGTCCGCTTGAAAGTAAGGATGATGATATTGCTATACGGCTGGCTAAAGGTATTAGCCGATCCGGTTGGCTATATCTATGACGACGTATTGATTATGGACACAGTTGGCCGTTTAGATCTGCAAGAAATATCGCTCATATAATGGAGCTTCTATAATATGATAAACTTTTATTTCACAAATTTGTAAGCATAACTCTGGAACACGTATTTTCTGGAAGAAGTTTTATGTAATTTCTGTACACTATTTTTCGTACAATGATATCGCATTTTGTTATGGCAAAGGAGGACAAACGAGCGTACGGATCACCAGGTGTTAAGTGATCACCGCCGCCCACATTCTCTTGCAACACCAGACGAATCACAGGAGCGTTGCCGGCCTTTAAGGAAGGTGTACGCACTTTTTTTGAAGGTACCCATGTCGTATCGTCCCGGAAACACCGCACAAGGAAGTTCCTTCCACAGCTTTGTAGTACGTGGAAGAAAGCTCCTTGAAAACCGCACTGTGGAGGACCGCCACACATCCAGGTGGAAGGGATGATATCCTTACTAGTGGCGTGTCGTGCGAAGGTGGAACTCGGCGGCAGGAATCAGGTGAAACAGCTCTTCTGTACACTCCCCGTGATAATCTTGCTTGTCGTCAACAGGCGGTATGTGTTAGATGAAACAAGAAGCTATTAACCATGTTAATATAGCTAGTTTCTCTTAATATAGCAAGCCACTCAAGTACATAATATGGAAATTATTAGATTATAATATTATTGTTGATTCATCTGAATAATATTGTTTTGTCTTTTCTAGAGGGTGTTGTTGTGCAGTGGACGAGGAAGAATACAAAATATTTTATTGGTACTCTCAATGAAGTTGAACAGAATTTGAAAACTTACACCGGTCAGGATAGATTTTTTATGTAAGTTTTTTTTAATTATATTTGGCGTAAGATTACACTAATTTCGTGTTCACAGGCTGCAAGGGTAATCTTTTGACGAAAACGTTTTTGTCGAAGTAATAACTATAAACTATTTCTCAAAGGTGAATGGAGACGCAATTATTTCCACAAATCTTTATTAACTTAATGATTCAAACTCTATTTATAAGCTTATGTATGCCCCTATATAAATTGAAAGCTATATATAAATTGAAAGCTTATGTTTATTTATTTATAATTGGACATCCAGTTGTGGTTACAATATAACGTAGGTACATATAAATATATAATAATTATCTTACGATTAATGAACAACATTTCAAGAATGTCACAGGATGCGCATTAATAAGTATGTTACTTCTATCATTATATTTAAAGTTCAAAAAAAAAAATTAATTGGAATTTGGAGAACGTGAATTAATCCGTTCTCTCTCAACAGTCTCAAAACATCTCCTTTGAATTACGGTAATTTGTCAAGAAATACATTTGACATATGTTGGAGAATTGTTTTAGTTATTGTATTGTTAAGTTTTTTTATATATATGTCGCAACAAACTAGCTTAATTAGCCGTTCAATTAAGAGCCTAGCCTATTTACGAATACTTGCCGTTTAACTAGTCTAGCCTAAATTATATTCAGCATTTGTTACAACATTTAATAAACTGGCTGGCTAATACGATAGGGTGACCATGTAATATTAATAAAAAGATGAATTTAAAATTAAATCGATCGATATATTTATCTGTTTGGAACTACACCATTGTTTTGCCCTTAACGTCTCTTTTAACCGAAATGCAAAAAGAGGTGCGTTCTAAGTTCGACATACATATATTATGCGCGTTTGTCTACAGAATCGTAAGTCCCAAGCTAACGGACTATTTTGATTTTTTTTTGTTAAGCCAGTCGAGGTGATATATAGGTTAATGAAGTTCTTTAGACGCTTTATGAAAATGTGAGAGTGAAATTTTAAATCACGTGCATCACAGTAAGACTAAAAGGTGAAGTTGGTTCCTAAAATTTTCTGACGATTGCGACATTCGTTATTTTTTTTTGGTTTCTTCGTCCATTATTAGTATAGGCAGAGTTTAAGCCCGCACAGCCGTATTCGTTATTTAATAATTGATTATATATTAAAGCCGTAGCAAGATTTTTACAATATTGTTCTTTCTACAAACGTAGAATAGCAATATCAATAAATAATTTTAAGGATTTTTGCTTTGTTAGACCAAAGAAGTATAACTTCTTGCGTGCATACTTATGTAAACACCTTTTTTTGTTCAAAATTGATAATATATTTTATCAAAATAACAAATACTCAATAAAGTATTTTCATTTAATCTACTTTGCTAGATGGGTGATACTTATTATATTCTTTCAGCGTTGCCAATTCGACGGATCTTCTCATTAAAAACGTTCAGCCCGAAGACAGCGGCGCGTACAAATGTGAAATTCTGCAGATGAATGGAGTGTCCATTGAGCACAATGTAGTTTTACTGGAGTCTCCAAAAATTATTCGTAAGTACTCCCTTATATATTATATCCACCGAGACTCCTTCTAATGTCCAAGTTACGTCAGTTGGTGCTAGAGCTACTGCTTCGACTGCATCGCAAATATGTCGGACTCAGTGAGTCATAAATCTTTGTGCCGTTTGGTGTCAAGACACATTGCCCGTGGGGCCCAGAGGTGTGAAGAATGTACAAAGTACTATCTTCGCGCTTCAATAAGGCTACTGGAAACCCAAGCGCTAGCAGTCAACGGTCAGCGGATCAGCCTAGCTATCCAACGAGGAAATGCTGCCAGTATTCTTGGTACGCTTCCACGTAATAACAGTTTTAATAATTTTATGTAGTCATAGTATTGTCAATATAGTTATAAGATTTATTTTGTTTGAACAAATTTTTATATTATATCAACACAAGGAGCACTTGAAATGAAATTCTTCGAAAAATCATTTTTATTAATTTTGCACTTTACTTGTAAACTTACTTTTAGTGACTTGTTACGTTTTGGATTCACTTCTAGGATTAATACACAAATAAAATTGGAATACAAAATTTTCTAAACCATGCGGAACTCGACGCGATCCGTCCGAGTGCTCTTCCAACTGAGCCAATCGTTCGACTGACGTATCGTTTATAAAATCTTGTATGGTTTGTTCAATTCTCAGGTTGTGGCTACATCTATAGGATCTTCACAAGTTCCTAGTTTTTCTTAACCATTTTCTATAAATTTGAGTTGTATCTCTACCTCTAATTTATTTCTTATAGCGATGACCTGTAATTGTTCTCTTAAATTCTAATTTATTATTATTTAGTTTTGATTGAAGGCTGTTAGTCCTCCTTAATAAATAAAATAAAAAAAAGGTTAAATAAAATATTAAGCTTTAGGAATTTATCTGATATTAACTAATTTACCTGGTGCCAAGCACAAAACCAGTGGCGCAAGGGATAGGTTTTTGCCTATCTTTCACGAGCCGCTGGTTAGATCCCCGTCATGTATATATTTCCATTTGGGGCACCCGTTAATACGTGAGCCAATCAATATTGATGATTTTTCCTTTTCATCTATTCGTAAGATTTCGTTTGACCAGCTCCATTCCACGTGAGATTTTACAAAATATAATTGTTAATGTAGACCAGTAATAAATTGAAGACGTTGGATTTTTATACTTAACCATTTTTTAAGAGACGTCGAAAAAGGGGAGGTTCTCAATTCGATCGGTATTATTTATATGTATTATATGTATTCTTCTTTAGTTCGATGCGAAATGTTTGCCATTTGGTCCCATAAAAATTTTACATAGTTCGGCCCAGTAGTTGTCATTTTATGAATATTTTTGTTTACCTGGATGATGTTGTTATTGTTTGTGTAATGGTTTTTTACGAGTTTTTATTATATTGATTATATATTATTATAATTAACCCGTTGGCCGAAAAGTGGGTCTTAAGATAACCTGTTCTTGACGACATTTTTTTCTTAATTTAATTCAGTTATCACGCATATTTCAAGGTTTCTTGCGGTAAAAATTATTAAAGGTAATATTTGCTGGGATCCCCTGTGAGACGTGAGATTGAATTATTTTATAGATTAAAACACAAAGTTGCACCGTTGTGTAAAGTTAAACATAAGGAAATATTAACATTGCTTCTACAATGCAATCGTTATACTCTTTCAGGATTCTTTGCTTCTGACAACGGCCATGTTCCTGAGGGAAGAGATCTGCTGCTCACATGTGAGGTGTCAGGATCTCCACCACCCCAGATCCTATGGTCTTGGGAAGGAAACCAAGGGGTAAGTTAATTGTTTCAAAGTACATACATTCTTAAGCATAATAAGTACTGTACACTTTTTATGCTTATTATGCCTCCTACTCGAGTTAGTAATAAATTGAATTTCTTCGTTTGTTTAATGTTTATTTCAGTGCACACCATTATTTATTTCTTAGTACAGTAAAGTCAAATACCTAATTGTTTTTGTTCTTGGCATTTCAATATTTTGTCAACACAATACAAGCTTAGTTCTATTTCCGCCAGGAACAATGTATTGGAATACCGCCCTTAGCAAATACTGTATATACATTTAGTTATATGTTACATTACATGCTACTAAATAGGTCAATTGTAATAGCCTGAACACATAGTCGGATTTGGTACGGCCGGACCGACCGACGGTCCGGTGCGCGTCTCGCAACAATTGGTCAGGCATCGTAGTCGTTACGGTCTGGTCGGTAATAATCGTTTTGCCCTGTGCTTCCACAGGGAAATAAATGAATAGGGAAGTCCCAGTTCCAAAAGTGTCGTAAAAGTCGACTAATTAAGGCATTCACTGGTAAAGTACCAGTAGGAGGTCCTGGCTAGATTATGGGTACAAAAACGGCGCCTTTTTCTGTCGTGAGCAGTAATGAGACTTATCATCCTATGTCTTAAGGTGACGAACGCAAATATAGTGCCGCTCAGTATTTTTACGATGCGGAACGTCCTGCTCTTCTCGTCCCTTATTGTCATAAAAAAATGATAACTTAGTGCGACTGTAACTTACTATTGAAATATGGTCCGCTACCAAACCGCGTCCGATGGGTCGGCCGTACCAAATCCGATCATGTGTTAAGGCTCTAAGTAACGTCACTTGTTAATTGCTTGCAAAACAAGCATTGATAGGGCCATTTATAAGATATGTCAGTTCTCGATATAAACGCGGAAACTGTGATAAATCTGGAGACATTGTTTTAGTTGATAGTGATTGAAGTTGCGTTGTAAGAGTATTCTTACTACAATATTTCTCTGCAATAATTCTATAATGTTACCTACACTTTATTATAATCTCACATTAGCTTACATCATTTGTACGTCTAGATAGACAGTGCAACTATGTTTTCATAATTACACGACGTATTCGTCGAAAAAAATTGAGCTTTATATATAGTTAAGCTCTATTTTGAGCAATGCACGCACACTAACACAAAGTGACATACAAATCGCGAGTTTAATACGTATCTTGTCATGCAAACTAAAGTAATAAACCTGGCCTGTATTCATCGGTTGTCTAGCAGCAAGAGGCTCTATCCACACGTATAAATTATCTAAGGCTTCCTCTTAGCTTCATCGTTTTGCAGAAGAGGGCTATTCGCGCTATTTATAACCTAGGTCCTAAAGAATTATTGAGAGCAAAATTCAAAGAAATTAACATCTTGACTGTTGCTTCTCAATATATTCTTCTCAATGTAACCATAATGTTAACACCAGGCATACATAAGACATAAACTTATAATGCCTACTACTCGGCTAAGTCGAGTTACAAGGTGTTTTTTTTGTGGTGTATATGCTTTTACAACAAGATCCCAGAAAATGTTCAAAACAAAAGTATTACGTTATTCAAAAGTCTTGTTAAAAAACGTTTGTGTGGTAATGGTTACTATAACATAAATGACTTTCTTAATGATACCACAGATTGGAAATGGAGTGACCGCCCTCAGGCTATTAAATAATAAGTTTAGTTGTACAATATTACTTTGTAAACATATTTTTTTGATGAAAAAAAAAGCCCTCTGAGTTTGCTGCGCCGGTCCTTCTCAGGTCTGAGGCATTCATTTAGGAATGGGTGGTAGTTTTTGACTTTCAATAGTGATGTCATATCCTATTTTGAATAAAAATATTTGAATTTGGATTTTAACAATAAACATTATTTGTAAAACGATGAAGCTGTAATTGTTGATTTAAAAGAGTGACGATGGGTTGTTACTTCTGGGATCCAATGATCTCCAAAACCAAACCCAAAAAGAAAGAGGACATGTCAATTAGAAAGTTTTGCCTCCAAGGCAACAAATGGCGCTATCTTCACACTGACAAATTGTTATTTTTTTAAAAGAAGTGATCATCTTGGATTAATTACACAAATTAAATTTGAAAATCAAATTTATGAACGTTGCGTGATTCGCGCGGAACGCGACATATGGCGGTTTCGAGTCCCGCACCGTTCATAAATTTTGTTATCAAATTTAATTTGTGTTCACAATGACAAATACTATTCAAGACTTTTGTCAACCACAGTACCCCTGAAAATGTGCTCTGCAAAGGTCACGAAACGTCGGGTTATATAAAATAATAATAAAAATGTAACTTTTAGGCAAAAACCTAATAAAAGCCATAAAAGGCATTTAATTTCTCAAATTGATTCCTTTTGAATTATTTTTGATATCAATTCAAACACTACAACCGCTTCGGAAACAAATGGCGCTCTGAGAGAGAAGAAACGGTGCAAGAAACTCTCCCAGTATTCTTTTTTGCGCTCTTTTTCATAAAATATACTAAATTACACTGTCACTGCTTAGAAATTCAGCTGTGGAGTAGTAAGATTTACGGCAGAGATATTAGAAGAAAAATAAATTTATTTAGATATAATGCCTAAACAGGAGGGACTTTACATGCAAAATACCGCAATAATTATACGCGTTTTATCCTTCAAAAAGTATTTTTTTTAATCAACACACTGCTAAGAGCAGCACGAAAAAAATGGGTCACATAAAGCTGATTAATATAATCAATTTCGCAAATAAACTTTCCTCTTCATTAGCATACAATTACACATAAATGAATGATAAAGAATGAATGATAATGAATGAATGGCATAATGAATGAATGACATAATGAATGGCTACTGAATGAACATCTGATAAGGAGCCACCAACGCTTATTGTTACTATTTTCCTTATTGCTTTGTTCATTTAGTATTATCTTAACGCCAATATAAAAGCGAAAGTTTATGTTTTACTCTCTAACACACACATATACCCACACAGGACATATTGTAGAAGAATGTAGACGTCTTCTTCTTCTTCACTGTCGTTCCCTCATTGCTGAGGATCGTGACTCCACATAAGTTCGTCTACAGCTTTACTCCATCTGTTTCTGTCTGTCGCATGGTGGAGTGCGATACTGATGGGTTGGTTAGTCTGCTCGTATATTTGGTCAGACCAGCGTCGTGGGCTCCGGCGTCTTGGTCTCTTCCCCTCAATTTTCCCGGTGACCATCAAACGTTCAAGGTTATCAGCACCGCGTCGTGCAATGTGGTCAAAGTATCTCATGATCCGCTGCAGACATGTAGTGGATAGACGTGGACTGTTCCCTATTTTAAGCTGTTTAAGGATCGAGGCGTTAGTGCGGTAAGCCGTCCAAGGTATCCTTAGCATGCGGCGCCAGCACCACATCTGAAACGCGTCAATGTAGGTAGATGTAAATTTTATTTTTATAGTAGGGAATTTTAGTGTGGATTTAGTATGTATGAATTGAATTATATATTTATATATGAATCGTGTTTAAGATATCAAATATTTCATAAAAATGAATAATGAAAACATTCTATAAATATAAATTATCCTATCTTGGATGCAACAACCTTTAGAGCTTGAATTTATTATATTATAAGTTACAAATTTGCTCCCGCAGCTTTGCCGAACCGAATTTGATCAAATTCAATCAAGCCTTCGTAAAAGTCTCATGAAAGTCTCTTCAGTAATTCCATTTTTTTTAAATTGGTATTTTTGTGTTCAGCTACTCTAACTTTATCACTTACAATCGGTTTGGAAAAAATATCCGCCGGCTCTGCAGCTTTTCTATAGTTTATCGATTACAGAAACCTGGATACCAAATTAGTGGTCTCTAGTCAATCTGAATCTAGTTCTAAAGTTATCTCTTTCTCACATTCCAGAACCAGCGTTTGACGGAAAAAGATGGAGAGTTCACAGCTAACAGCGTGTTCATCAGAAACGTAAAGCCGGAAAACTCAGGAAAATATTACTGCTATGTGTTGAACAACGTTGGGTCCAGCCAGGCGGAAGTGCAAGTTCAAGTTCTACGTAAGTATTCCTTTAACTATATATTTTTGGCTACAGGACGGGTTGACTATCATACACGTTCGACTCGAACGGTTGGTTCAGTTGGAAGAGCGCTCTTACCAGTGGGAGGCTCTTTTGCACAGGATGCCGACTAGATTATGGGTATAACGGCGCTTATTTCTACTGTGAAGCAGTAATTTGTAAACATTACTGTGTTTCGGCATGAAGGGCGCCGTAGCTAGTGAAATTACTGGGAAAATGAGACTAAACATCTTACGTCTCAAGGTGACGAGCGCAATTGTAGTGCCGCTCAGTATTTTGGGGTTTTTCAAGAATCCTGAGTGGCACTGCATTGTAATGGGCAGGACGTATCAACTACCATCAGCTAAACGTCCTGCTCGTCTTATCCATTATTTTCATAAAAAAATACTGACTTTGTTATATTTTAATTGTCATTTTTAACAATGTATGTGTGATGAATTAAATATTTACATGATACATGGGAAGATAAACAAACAAAAATTCATCTTAGTTATGATCTTAAAACACATCAAAACCAGAAAAGGGTAGTAAATAGTATTTATTATTAAACTATGCTAGATATCTTAAATAATAAGCTGAAACTAAGATGCAATACTGAACCATTTGGATTAAACGCGACGTTTATTTTATGCTTGTCAAAAAGTACTCTTAGCTATAAAGTAAGTCGCATTCACACAGTACTCACACATAGTTTAAAACTTTGCAGGAGCATAATAACATACACAGAATGTTACAAATTATCACACATTCTCGTTTCACAAATGCTTCTTGAGGTGGTGGTTAAATCAATAAACTGTTTTCATAAACAGTTTTATATCCGTTAACGAATTAACTGTTTTTCTTGAACGAAAATACCTGTTGAACATAAAAAGCTAATAAATTCAATCAACGTCTTCGCCCGTAACTCGCAATAAATGAAGAAATTGAATGCCTCACTAAAACAGTTTAATTCAAAACAGTTGACGAATTTGCGAACGAAAACGTTGACTTGACATTATATTGACGAAATAAAAACCTAAATAATTAATACTTGCATTAACCGATTTTTCAAAACCCGTTGACGATTTAACAGTTTTTTCAACCTGTTGACCATTGACAAAAAACAGTTAAATTAAATTAAATACCTTCACTGACACACCTCTAAATGCTTCTAATCGTTACTACTAGGGCACTTGCCTTTATTAAAAAAATTGGGAATTAACTAAAAATATTTCTATGATGTTTTTTACTGCTTTGAGCTTTTTTGATAGGTATATAGGATATTATTAAGGAAGTAGCCTTTGCCGAACTAATTCCTAGCCAACTGATAAGTTGGAAACATTTTAGAGCATTATAAGTGGTACCACTTTTCAAAAGATTTTTTTTTGTACGTGTAAATATCCCTACGCCTAGGAGGCGGGGTTGGAGCTTAATAAATGCTTCGTGGTCTTCTCTCGCCGCGCCCACATGGGCGCGGTGGGGGAATGCTGATCAGGACTTTCCGTCCCCTGCAGCAAGGATCACTCGCCGCCCGTTGAAACGGGCGGGTCATTGGGGGTGAGAGTCGTTGCTCTCTGCGGTCGTCTTCTTTAATTTATGGTATGGTTGGGGGAGCGCCCCCCCCTTTGTGGTCATCTTTTTGGAGCTGAGGGAGCGCCTGTTCCCTCAGCTGAGATCCGGTGATTGTTGCCGGTTTGCGCGGGCCTTGACGATCAGCCCCGAAGAAGAGGGAGGGCGATCAGCCGAGCCGCGCGCAAACACGTCACTCTACATCCTCGTCCCGCACGAGATCACGCGGGTAGCGGCGGCTGTCAGGTGGCCGCGCGTGCCAGGGGGCCAGATCTCGCAGATGATGGAGATCGGACGAGTCGGCACGCGCGAACATGTTGACGGCGAGACGACGAGTGAAGTCGTCCAAGCCCTCGACTCTTAGGTCCCTCTGGATTGTTTGGTTCCTCACGTACCATGGTGCGCCCGTGATGCGGCGGAGGATCTTGTTCTGCACGGTTTGCAACCTTTTCCGGTTAGTTAGATTCACGAGCGCGTACCATGCAGGCGCGGCGTACGTGAGTCGGCTGCGTAGGTGGGTCTTGTACACCAAGACCTTCACCCTCAGAGGGAGGCTTGAGGAGAGCACTGGACGAAGTAAGGCCATCGCGACGTTTGTCGACGCGATGGTCTTCGTGACGTGCTCGTTCATGTTGAGCCGGCGGTCGATGGTGACCCCGAGGTACTTTACCGTCGGGGACCACGAAATGTCCTGTCCGTTTAGCTGCAACCTATGCTGGCCAGTGTGCACACTCCCATTCGCGAGCGCCTGGGTTTTGCCAACGTTCACCGATAGCTTAATAAATTTGATGATTGAGACCTTCCCACTAAACGCAAATAAATTATTACAGCGCGTTTTTAGCAACGGCTAGCGCCATCTATGTTCAATAGTTTATTGTAATCAGAACAACGCTTTGCGCGGTAAGTTCAAAGTTAAAGACTTTTATATAATATTTGGTTTTAGGTCTACCAGTGGTTATTACAATAAAACTTAGCAATAATACTCGTAAGAGTGAGTATGGCGTGGCATCGCATAGCAGTCTTTCGATATGGCAATAATAACATACATAGCTTTGCCTTTGGCAACGGATTACTGACTGTATTTAGTAGCATCGTTTTCTATTTAAAAAAAGTATCGAACAAACATCTTCCAACAATATATAATTTTATTATGGCCGAAATTCTATAAGGAAACAAAAAAATACCTAGGTTCTAGGTCTTGCCCTGTCTTGTCATATCATATAAAAGCAATCATATATCGTTAACTTATAATGTCAAATCTTATACCTTTAAGCGAGCAATTCTTGTATACATTAAATATATTTTAATCTGAATCTCGGAAACGGCTCCAACGATTTTCATAAAATTTAGTATGCAGGGGATTTCAGGGGCGATAAATCAACCTAGCTAGGTTTCAATTTAAAAAAAATGTAGTTTACCCGTGTTTTAATGAGAAACATCTACAATAACATTAGGAACACAAAGGAAAAGTTTGTCACTATATACAAGACATTGGGTGATCCGGAAAGCAGAAGAAACCGGTCCGAATCCAGATGTCCTATTAGATTTTTTGTTAAATTTTTGTATTTTCTTAAAAATCCGAGCAAGGCTCGCTCGTCCGGATATTAATTAAAATATGTGATCTTAATAATTGTTGACATTTCAGGTAAGCCACGTGTTCATGTGCACAGGACGATTGTGAATTCTGATCTCAATGTGGAAGCTGTTCTGGAGTGCTCAATCCATGACGAACCTGCGTGAGTATCATCATCTACATTATACTTTATTACCTACCGTTAGGTACATGTCGTGATATTTTCGTGCTATCACTGCTTTGTTTTTGAAGTTTTCATCGTTAGGTTTTGACTTTTGTTGTTAATACTTCTGTAGTTTCTGTTGTTCTGTGTCGCTATAGTACCAGAAATGTAAATACTTTTTTACTTAACCCAGATTATTTCATTGAATTTTCATCCTTATTATAATAATCATCAGCACCACAACACAACACTTTTACATCAATCTATAATACTATAAAAAATTACATTTTTGTGTATTTATTTATTAATAGTAATATCCTAGTGTTGCTTGTTTTGCACACCATAACAAACCGAGGATGTGACGTCATTGACGTCCAAAGATAATGTAACCGGATAGTATGTATTTTAAAATTTGACATTTGACAGCGCCCACATCCGGTGGTACAAAGATGGCCGCCGCATCGAGGACTCTTCGCGCCAATACAGCGTCTCGACTCACGGCCAGCATTCCAACCTCACTGTCATCCCGACATCTGATCTGGACTTCGGAACATTCACTTGCGAGGTAAATATTTAAAATTAAGTTCGTTTCGTGCGGGTCGTCTCCTTCCCTCAATTATGTGCGAGGGAACGATGGCTGGTCCATGTGTCAAATCGTGAACGGGTTTTGCTTGTGGTGCCAGTTTGACCTGTTATAGTTAATAAATCATTGTATGTGTTGGATGCGATTACTAATAATTATGACAGTAATCACGACCATCATGTTTACGAAGCACAAACTATGAATTGAAGCTCTAAAGGTGCATCCAATGGTGATGCATCCAATATACGATAATTTATATAGTTTATTTTTAATATAGCTATTTACATTAAAAACTTAAAATTTCAGGCTGAAAATAACCTCGGCAAACACAACAGATCGATTGACTTAGTTCAGAGTCCAGTTGTCGAGGACTTCGGAAACGACGGCCCTAAGCTGTTCTGGACCATTCACTCTCATCAACCACTTGAAGAGATTGAGCTGCAGTTGAGAGAAATTGATGGGGTAAGTTCGTTCAGAAATTATCTTCAGCTTGAGGGCTACATTTCACTGGGACACCACAGTGGCGCAACCAGACGCCAACAAAATTTAAACAGCTCTATAGAGAATCAAAACGCGTGTAATTAGTACTGTTTTGACATAAGATTCTGCGTAGAAAATGTGGAACGCTTCACGATCTTGCGTGGCCTCATGGCCCCTGTGTAAGCATGACAATTACACGCGTTTAATTAATCATTTAAAAAGTGCTTTATTTTAATGTGTATCACTAGCGTTAATCATAGAAAATACTATAGCTCTATAGAGAGTTAATCATCTGATGTCCGTTTGGTTATGTCTGTATGGTGTTTAGTTTGGTAGCTTAGAGACTGGTTGTGTTACCGTGGTGTCCCGGAGTAATATGACCCTAAATCAGAGACAGGCAGTGTAAGCGCTTGCATGTCAGGAAATATTCATCCTATTACGCTTTTCTGTATGTTTAATATATTATATTTAAAATAGCGAAGACAAAGATCCAGTTTTGATTTTGACCATTTCACTTGTTTATTTTGTAATTAAATTTATTTGTCTTAACTATAGTAGAGGGGTTCATTTTGTGTTCTTGTTGAAGAATTGTTAGCACCTGCAATTGTTTTATATTTAAATGCAACTTACTACAAATTAACAGAGACATTTTAAAAATGTTTGTATAACTCAATCGCAGATTATTTAAGCAACGCAACTTCAAACTTTATAATTGTCAATTGTATTAAACTATGTACGTACAATATTATTAAGGGAAAAGTAGGCAATTTTTTCATGCAAACTCTCTCGACTGTTTTTGTCTTGGTTTTTAATCCTCAGTGCGCTTTCGCACTACGTCCGATCCGAATCCGATCCATATCCGTTAAAATGCGGTTCGGTGTAGTCGTAGAACTATTAGTTAGCCAAGAGTTTGTTGCGCCCATTCTTCTCACTTCTGAGAAATTCGTTTTGGAATGGGTGGTAGTTTTTGACTTTCAAAAAGTGATGTCACATCCTATTTTGAATGAAAATATTTGAATTTGAATTTATTTCTATGGTTGACGGAAGGAAATCGCATCACGGAAGCCGGATCTAGTGCGTAAGCTACCATAGAAATAGTTCTACGACTACTTCGGACCGTGTTTTCACGGATACGGATCGGATTCGGATCGGACGTAGTGCGAAAACGCTCTAAATCAATAAGATTTTCAAATAAGATCAATTACATCTTACTCTCAACTATCTTAAGCCATATTGATCACTCAACAGGTAAAAGTCATTTTAACTGTTCTGTGATATTACTCCACCATCTCTCTGTTATTTTAGTCTGTTCTTGAATACTTTGAACAGTATTTAAAACGGTCTCATCGTATCAATCGCCGCAATTAGTCGTTAAAGTTAATTCTGTTTTCAAAATTTCGTTACGTATAAAATTAATCAATACTCTTGGAGGAGGCGATGGTCGATAATGAAACAGAGATTTTTGAGTTTTTACATAGGGTTTTTTAAATTCAAATAGTTCTACTCAAAATAGGATTTAAAATAACTCATTGAACGCTAAGAGCTTCCCATCCGAAAATTTACGCCTCAGTTAGACCTGAGAACTACGGGCGCAAGAAACTCAGCGGTTAAAATGTTTTTTTAACAATTCTTTTGAATTAAGTAATACATTTGATTTGTACAGATTGTAGTTTATTTTTATTTGATTGGTGTCTAACCTGCGTCTGCGCGACAGAAATATTGTTTTAGAATTCTTAAATTTGAAATTGGCCTCAGCGAATGTTACCTATGAATTATTACAGTATTAATTTTTAAAAAGTGCCAAAAAAGAATACTGGGTCAAATTTATACCGCTTCTTCACAAAGCGCTGTGATTTTATTGACATAAAATAATTTGTAAGACATCAATTTTAAAGACTGGATTGAGTTTATAAACCGTTTTATGTAAGAGGGGCAAACGGACAAGAAGCTAAAGTGATGGAATGTGTTGAGGCAACCGTCCATGGACGTCAGCAATAACAGTTGCATGCTCTAATCTTAAAGGACCCTAAGTCGTATCGATTCGGGAAAGCTGAAGCCGGTAATTGATTCCACAAAGTGGCTGTGCAAGAAATTTCTTCAGAAGGGGTTGAGCTTAGTGTAACATAAAAGGAACATAGTATTGCGATATTTTTAAGCAACATGTAAATTTTCCAGGAAGGTGAATGGCGTACACTCAGGGTTCCTCTTCCCGAGGGTAGACGCCACGAATACAGCATTGTGTATTCTCTGGAGGATGCAGACATTGATGCAGGCAAATACGAGATTACTGTTAAAGTAAAGAACGAAAAGAATTGGAGCGAACATTCTAACCCAGCCATCGTTGATATTGGTATGTTGCGAAACTATTTTGTAGCGATGTATGACAATTCCTCGCAGAAGTTTCAGTAGACTAGCACTTAGGACACTAGGAGTCCATTCAGATCATTGACGTACAATAAACAATTACTAGACTTACAATCACGCTCAAAAATAGTTTGAAGCAAAACTCTACCTACATGTCTAAGACAGAGTTTTCGTTCAGTTGTGTTTCAAACATGCATAGAGTACAACGCACGCAGTGACGAAATGTTCTGTGAAAAACTGTCGAATAACAGTATATCCAAACCTAAAAGTAGGACGGAGTGTCGAAGGGTTAATTGCACGTTTAAATTAACAAAATTGTGTAATTAAATTGACATTTTTACTCGTTTTGCTAAATAATTTCATTTCAATTGTTTAAACAAAATTCATATTTGACGAATGAAGTGGGCCTCTTTTACGCACATTTCTCACCATTATCAACGAGCTTCTTATTAGCGTGTATAATAAACTTCAACATACGAAATAAGGTGATTAACACCTTATTTCGTGAATGAAAATTTCAATGTTATCTGTATAAGTTTTTTTTTAATGATAATAAGGGACGAAACGAGCAGGACGTTCAGCTGATGGTAATTGATACGCCATGCCCATTACAATGCAATGCCGCTCAGGATTCTCAAAAAACCCAAAAATTCTGTTAATGTATAAGTATATAAAACGTCCTTTTAGTAGGCGATTGGAAGTCTTGTAGTTTATTTTTATGTTTACAGCTGATCTACAGATTTGCAATTTCTATTTCAATTTCTGCTTTTCTCTAATTTCAAATATTCCGTTCAGTTGTTTATTTTTAATTTATTATTTTAGTGATTTCTTTTTTTAGTTATGTTGCCTAATTTTACTTTTTGCTTTTTTATTTTAGAAGCCCAACCGCAATACATTCGGCCGGCTTCAGGTGAGGATTTGTTATTTATTTTTTATGATTTACTTTATCCTTTTTTATTTATTTTATAATAGCATTATTTGTAAGATAATTTATACATATAGATAGAGGCTCTTACTTTTTGGCAACACAATAAAAACAAGCCAGGTTCATTGTTTATTACTTTAATATCCATGACAGCTACGTGTCACTTTGTTTTAGTGTGCGTGTGTCGTTGGAAATTTAAGGTTTAGAGTTTGCCGCAATTTTTTCGACATGTTCACACCAGTCTATCTAGGTGTAAAAATTAACGATAAAATTTTGCTGTTTACGAAAAATCCATTAGTATGTTTACTTATAGCAATTTTTTTAAATAAGGTTTAAAGCAGCATTGATCGCTCCAAAGATTTTTTTTATAATATTACTATTTCAGATATTCATGTTTACTTTTTATTTTTCAGTATATTTGCCGGGAGCTGGCCACAGCATTCGACCCCACATCGTCCTGATTCCACTTATCTATCTATTGGTCCGACTCTAAACGACGTATAGACTAATATTTATTGTTACAGCGAAGTATTGGTGTTAATTAAGATATCTGTTATTATATTAATCAAGGATTCTGAGTAGAAGTTAATTTACTTTACTAAAACTTAAGTATAGAGACAACAGTCTTATTGGCGTTATCATTTTTTGTAGAATAAAAATTGAAATGAGCACGAAACGGAAATGCGTCACAGCAACGCGTAACGGAAGTGGCTCCTCATTGGCTGACAGTGTTAAAGCTGGGCAAAGTAAAGAATACAACAAAATAAAAGTTCCTCACACGAAATCAATCTGTCCTTGAGTAATAAAATAACTTACTTTTATATTTCGCTTTCAATGTATAGAAAAACAGAACATAATTACAAATTAAATATTCTCGTTAGTGGTACAAACAATTGAAAATGCCAAGATACTTAATTGTTTTATACAAAAGTGTATTTCAAATTATTCTGCTAAATGTAGTTGGTATGTTGCTTCTGTATTTTGTAAATAATTTACAATATTAATAATTAATTGTAATCCAACTATTAAATTTTATTGATAGCTACTTAGCGATATATTTGACGGATACTTAAAACAAGAGTTAAGCATTTAGTTTTTCTTTTAGTACAATGTTAATCTTACTTCGTTTGGAAACAAAACTTACACTACACTAAGAATTATTAATTTCCCATTCATAATCGAAAACTATTTATTCAATGCCATGTTTAAAATTCAATATTTCATTAAGGAGCCACCTCCACGAGCGAGTATATCGCGAGAACTCGTCTATCGTCGCTTGTCGGGTAATAATAATCGGGTAATAATACGAGATGACGATTATACCATCAGCGTATGGACGCCACTATCTATGGAATCAAAGCATGATTCCGATCGATACCCGATCGGATCTGCGCTTGATATGCACTGGCTCCCAAAGTGTGATACGCGCGCCGCGAGATCGTCACATTCTGCGACGATAGGTGTACGATAGTGTATAAAGAAACGTACACGTAGCAGGGTTACGTTGGCATATAAGCTCCCATACAATCTACTCATCAAATCGCCATGTGGTATCACGTTCTATTACAGTACACACATAAATACGTGGCACAACGTTCATGTACGAGCGAGCCGCTCGTGGAGGTGACGCCTTGTGCATTCGTTGAAGCGCATCTTTCTTGTATCTAGACAGAACAAAACACACTTTTCTATCTTTGACAGCCTACGCAAATCTGTTACGTTAAACCGTTATTAATAAACGCGAAGTAAAGTTCTTCATATTTTTTTTGTCTTTTTCTTTCCTTCGTACTACAGAATTCAATGACAGAGAGAAGTTCTTAACTTGGAGTAAATTCACATTGCGTTTATTAATAACATTACCTGAATGTTAATAACTCTATGACAGTTCAAACGTCAAAGGTTGACACCAATAATTTTATTTAATTTTTCGCGTTTCGTGTGCTGCCAGTATGTGGTACAAACTCAACCTTATTATTTTAATGACCCGTCAAGTATTAAGTAAAACACCTTTGTAGGCAGTCTTACATTATTTTAATTAAAATAATAGGTTATTATTACCAAAGTGTAATTAAGTTATTGTCACTTAGAGTTACATTAGTTTATTTTGATTAACGCTTATAAATATTTATTCGACTGTTAAGCCGTTCGCTTATTGTAACTAATTAGATAACTATGGATAGTGCAGTGAATTTTACTCGTTATGATATAGAAAATCGGCAAAGATTTTGACTATTTCTTTCCAGTGATTTTTGAGTATTTAAAAAATAAAATATTTACAATTGAACCCAGTAAATTAATCAAAATCTATGTCGATGCTAACGGCCATATGAAACTATTAATGACAGAATAAATAATTAGTCTTAAATACCAGTTATAGCCTTAATGATGTGCCTAAATAATTTTATAACAATAGTTCCACAAGGTGCTAAACCTTTCAATCTTCCATTTTGAATTTTTAAGAAATATTTGTGTTAAAAATAAAAAATGTGTCGTGTCTATGGATTTATGGCTTTGAGCCTTTGCCTCAAAATTGGCTGAAATATAAAATGACGTTTGACAGATAAATAATTATTTGCATATTTATTTTCTTAAAAATTCAACAACAGTTATAGTTACTAGTCTTAATGTAATGCTTTTATCGTGTATTTGCTTATTTTAGTAAATAAAATGCGTTCCATGAAATTCATATTAAAATTTCTTCTCTAAGTTTATAGTGCATTATGATGCACCTACCTAAGTACTCTCACCACGGACGATTAAAAAAAGAAGGACTCCGCGGCGTGATATTAGCGAGTGAAGCACTTTTATGCTAGTGTGTGTGCGGTTACAGGGGATACTAGCAACGCAGTTTTTCTCCCTTTTATAATATTATGTAGTCATATATGGCAACAATTACTTTTTACTACGATTTTAGACAACTGCATTTTTAAAATATTTTATTGCGATGGAAACTGATCTGTCACAGATGAGTGCAAATATCATAATGGCGGCCGATCGGCTTGCATTAGTGTAAGTGTATGCGTGGGGCTATGTATTTACAAGTTAACCGACTTGTTTTGGTGCTTCACTGTTTTGTAAGGTGACATGGAATCCTCCTTTTTTTACTCGTCCCTGTCTCTCACATAACATGTCAAGAAAATACGAATATAGTAGTAATTTGTTAATAAATAATTCAATTTGTTTATTATTTCTTAACGATCACTAGTAATTCTTTTAACAACTATAAATATTGGTGGATTAGTAGTAAACACTACTACTATACAAAAAGAATTTAGTGAGGTATTATTAATATAAAACATTTGTCCAAAAACCCCACTAAAGACCTAACAATATTTTTCTTTAATATCAATCTTCAGTAAAACATCATAATGCGATGTCAAGAATTATTGAAATATTCCTCAAATTATATTTTTAAGTAATATGAAATTGGATAAAAAGTAGTACTAAGATTTCTTAACAATATTTTTTGAAATAGAAACATTAAAATTAAACATATTAGTACAAGCAAAAGTACAATAGTGATAAAATTGTATTTTACATTGTTTAATATTCTTACTATTTGATTTAATGCTATGGTTTTTATCGGATATATGTTGTACTGTTGCGATTAATGTATGCATAGATAATTTAAATATTATATTGAAATGGCTTGTAATTGTGACTGTCAATTATATTATTTCGGGCGTCACTTTTTCTTCATACATTACGTTTTTTTTAGTACAAGACACACAGCTGTCGTCCAACTCATGTCTTGATTGCTAAAAATAACTTTGATTTTACCTTTAAACCTTAATTTTATTTTTATATATTCTGATTAAACACACTAAAGGCAAAGCTGAAGACATGAACTCGTAGTATTGAAATAATGTTCTATTTCTTTTATTGTGACCAAAATAACAAAAAGTTTTTAATTAGGCATCTGACGTGTCATTTCCTTATTTTCTCCGAAGTGACGTCAAATTAATTAATTTGTTTATCGAAAAACAATGCTTGTTAAACGTAAAAAAATATTTTTTACATTTAATAACAAAAATCGCCCTAATTAACTATCACTGAATCAAATAGAATAAGATAATTGCAAGAACAAAAGCTGTTATAATTAAAATTTAATAGAAAAGACGGCTCCACTGAGTTTCTGTAGTCATACAAAATATTTTGTGGTTATTGAATGAAAAAAGAGATGGCAACACTACAGACAACTGCCGCAAACTACATATTTTAAATCAATATTTTTCTAAATTGGTCCCGCTTTTTTCTATTAGCAAAAATATTACTCTTAATACAAGCCAGGCCTTAACTAGCTTTTCGTATTTTTTTAATAAACGCGCAGTACTTTATCACCAGTTACCAAACAATTGACATAAAGGTATGAATGAATGGAGCAAAATTAATAACTAAAGTATTCTGCGCCCATAAATATCTAAAATATAAACCTAATCTTATAATCAGCTGTGTGTATTGATTGATCTATAGACGTTAAAAAGTGTTAATCATAATCTTGGGAAAGTATTTTACTATATATATACCTTATAGAATCAGCTGACTTTAAATAAAATGTACAACGCATCTGTGCCTTCACTGTATTCGGATTCGAAGGTGATATTTTGTCTTAAATAAATAATTAATGTTTGTAAATAATTATATAATGCTGTTTTATTTCGTTTCTTTTCTTTTTGCCCCTACCACTTCTTCGAAAAATTTTGAGCTTTAAGGGTGAGAAGTGGCAAGAAACTTATTGACAGTCTTTTAAATCAACAATTACGGCTTCATCGTTTTACTTGTATTTCAATTACAATAGTATATTAAAGTGTTGTAAACACAAAAAGAAAGCGTATAATTAATGGACCCAGTCCAAGATCCGTACAGAAATAAAATTGTGAAATAATTAAAAAAAAACAACGAAAGTCTGTGAGCTGTTTATTGACGTAACTTCTCAAGACATACACCAGGATTGAAGCTGCACCACGCCGGCCAAATCGGTTGGACACTTATTCCACGCAACAACATCCGCCATCTTTAATTAATTGTCATAACTTTACTCATAGCTACGTGATTATAGTACATTATTGTAGTTATATACTTCGAGACTCGTTATGAAAAAAATTATGAAATTGAAATTATAACACGCGCGCGCATCACTTTAACATAAATGTAACAGGATGAAGTTGGTTCCTAAAATAGGTCTTTTAAACTATTACGTTGCACAAACAATGACATCTAAAATAACAGAATGAACTTGGCTCCTAAAATATGTCTTTTAAACTATTACGTTGTGCGAACAATGACATCTAAAATAACAGAATGAAGCTGGTTCCTAAAATAGGTCTTTTAAACTATTACGTTGCACAAACAATGACATCTAAAATAACAGAATGAACTTGGCTCCTAAAATATGTCTTTTAAACTATAACGTTGTGCGAACAATGACATCTAAAATAACAGAATGAAGCTGGTTCCTAAAATATGTCTTTTAAACTATTACGTTGCACAAACAATGACATCTAAAATAACAGAATGAACTTGGCTCCTAAAATATGTCTTTTAAACTATTACGTTGTGCGAACAATGACATCTAAAATAACAGAATGAAGTTGGTTCCTAAAATATATCTTTTAAACTTTAACGTTGCGCAAACAATGACAGCTAAAATAACACAATGAAGTTGGTTCCAAAAGTATATTTCCTAGTGTGGGGTTCTTACCGATGCATATCTAGTCTAGCGTAGACAGAGTGATTTGCGAAGGAGTTGACAGCTACGTCAGACCACAGACGTTCAGCAACGGCCGCCGCTCGTGGCCAAAGATGCTCATCGAGGTTGCCTGAAAAAGCAAATATATTAAATGGAATTTACTTAAGTATAAGGATGTATAATATAGTCAAGTTATAATTTAACTGTTTGAAAATCTGGAAATCTCTTATATATACTTAATAAGTCTGGCCATAAATACTGTCACAATTAAAAATAAACAAAATATTATATTTGAATTTTGAATCTGTCTTTTTTATATGATTTTTCATTGAAATTGTCATTTTGGCGTCAATACATTGTACAATATTTTGCGATATTAAAATGGAGTGGGGTGATAAAGAGAACCGAATCGCTGTGATTGCATTACACACAGTAGGTATGGCGCCAAATGGAATTTTTAAAACTCTCCATACGCTTGGTATTAGTAACATGTTTGTGTACCGGACTATTAATAGGTACAAAATATGGCCGTCCACATAGTGTTTATAAATGTTATTTTGCAATAGATTTTTTTTCTTTGTTTCATTATTTTTGGCAATACTAGGTATATATTATATATTTAGACTAGCTGACCCGGCAAACGTTGTTTTGCCATATAAAGTATAATTCACGCGATAGTTTTATAAGTAATAAAATATTGCCTATATTATAGCCTGTACATCATTTTGTTCTATTGTCAATAGTTTTTGCAGCGCACGCAAAAATAGGTTTTCGATTTTACACCTTGTGTTACAAAATAGCAATTTTATTACGGATCCCTAATTTTGAAAAAAATAACATAGCCTTTAGCCTTCCTCGATAAATGGACTACCCAACACTGAAAGAATCATTCAAATCCGACCAGTAGTACCAGAGATTAGCGCGTTCAAACAAACAAACAAACAAACACTGCAGCTTTATAATATTAGTATAGATTAAAAAATTTACAATTGCAAAACTAAAGTCTACAAGAGTGTCTACTACATAAAAAGTAAATAACTAGAGTAAATTAGATAATTTTATTTAATACTTCACAAACAGCAAGGTAGGAGAGGAACTTTATTTTACTGCATATTTTTTATAGCAAGCTTTTGATATTATGATTAAAATCCCTGTTTATTTTTACATCCACACAGATAGTCAACTTTGCTATACACACGAACAGGATGATTCAAAACTGATAGACAACTGTCTCGCTTCCAGGCCATCGGAAAGCGAAGCTGCTCCTAGCATGAACGTGCCAAACAATGCATAAGCTTGGACAGGAGACAACTGAGAGCCCTCACGGAGTTCCTATCCGTCCACTACTGCTGGGCACCTAGCCAGAATGGGTCTCAGTGAATCAAACCTGTGCAGATTCTGCTGCGAAGCCGCTAAGACCTCAAACACATACTACTGGAATCCGAGGCCATTGCCAGAATCAGGCTGGGGTGTCTTAAAATATCTTTACTCAAAGCAGAGGACGTGCCCTGCCTGGACCCTCTGAGGATTCTACGCTTCTTAGAAGTAATAGGTCTTGAAAATACAATTTATATCCCGGTACACAGGAAGTCGAGGGTACAACAGATCCTATATTTGATTTAAGTGCATCAAAATCCCCTACTCATAATAATAATAAATACTCCGGGAGAAATAGTTTGATAGGTACCAGGTCATACAGTTACCGATGAATATGCAGACGGAGTTACATGGATTGGAACCAACTGGGATGAACAAGGAATAGGAGTCCTACTAAATAGTAAACTCTGGACCAGAACTCCGGATTAAACACCCTCCAATAGTCCCAGAAATACAAATAAAATAACGAAAATATACAAAAAATTTCATGTTATATGAAATCAAAATACGTCCATAGCGCCAAATAATCAAATTAAACAATTTCAAAGTTTTAAATCAAGAAAAAAAAAACAACACAACAATAAGACTGCCGGTAAAGGAGTATGATTAAACAGGCATAGTTTATGCAACCCTAGCATAATCCTAAAGAGGTAGTGAGAATGAATCTACACCGCCTCTAAACCTTGGGTTTTCGAAAACCTACAGCGTGTAGATTATAATAGTACAGATAATAATAATAACAATAATATTGACACACTTATACACAAATTATCTTGCACCAAACTAGGCATAGCCTGTACTATGGGTATAGGACAACGATATATTTAAAACAAAATACTCACTTAAACATACATAAATACATATAAACATCCATGACTCGGAAACAAACATCCATATTCATCATATAAATGATTGCACGCACCTACTGAGATTCGAACCCGGGACCTGTAAGCTTATTAGGCGGGTCACTAACCATTCGGCTATTGGGATCGTCTATATGAAACCCCATTGCATATAGCGAATGTGAATGAATTAAAAGGAAATTTTAGTGGCCATTTTTCTATACAAACGTTTTCGTTTTTAAAATAAATAATTGCGAGTGCGAGTCGGACTTGCCCATGAAGGGTACCGTACCAGCAAGTAACATAATATAAAATTTCTTGTAGTTCGTTGTAACTTGGACTGAAGTTTGAATAATAAAGTATTTTTTTTTAAATTAAGTTATTTATAAAGTATTAAAAAAAACTACTTACTAGATCTCGTTCAAACCAATTTTCGGTGGAAGTTTGCATAGTAATGTACATCATATATTTTTTTTAGTTTTATCATTCTCTTACTTTAGAAATTACAGGGGGGGGACACATTTTACCACTTTGCAAGTGTCTCTCGCGCAAACTATTCAGTTTCGAAAAAAATTATATTAGAAACCATACTATAATTTTTTAGGGGTATATCTATCTACAACTACTTACCAAGTTTCAAATATAATTAATTCTTATAGTATCAGAAAAAACTGGCTGTGACATACGTACGGACGGACGGACAGACAGACAGGACGAATCCGTAAGGTTTCCGTTTTTTTCAATTTGGCTACGGAACTCTAGAAATCAGGAGCAAACTGCTGAGAATGAAATCTGATTTTTGAGTTTTTAACTGAAGATCCTGAAGAAAGTCGGAGCTGCAGTTGTGTTACGGCGGTTTTCAATAACGTATCTATCCTTAGTTAAACTTACTAGGTAGGTCGAGGTAGACAAATATATCCTTTTACGCTTACTTACATTTCAATTTACTGAAATCTAAAAACGGTCTCAGCTAATGTTTCATCTGAAGGCCGGGTATAAACGAATTCAGCAAAAAAAGTGCTTTGGCATAACAATCAAAACTCCTTCATCATGCACCGGAAGACGTCCACTGCTGGACAAAAGCCTCCCCCAAAGATCTCCACGATGATCAGTCCTGCGCTGCCCTCATCCAGCGTATTCCGGCGATCGGTCCATCTTGTGGGGGACCTACCAACACTGCGTCTTCCGGTACGTGGTCGCCATTCGAGGACCTTCCTGTCCCAACGGCCATCTGTCCATCGAACTATGTGCCCTGCACACTGCCACTTTGGTTTAGCAATAAAAAAAAACGAAACTCAAACTCACAAAACTCCTTAAAAAATATTCCTCGCGCTATTTTACGTTTGTAGAAGAAACAATGATGTACAACCAATGATGAAAATATTATTGTACAGCAAAATTAAGTTAAATAACGTGTAAAAAAATACTATTTCTCTAACGCGCCAAAAGAAGTATAACTTAAAAAAAATAGAATCAAATAATAAGGGTGACCGGACGGACCGAGGTGAGTGAACGAAAAGGGACAACTCTCATTTGCCGTTTTTGTTTTTAATCCTACTCTACATACAGCGAATGAAAGTTGGCGTACGGTCTTCCCCCCCTTGTTACTCACCACAACATACATTTTTTCTGTCGTTTTTATCTGCTTTCGACTCTGCTCGCTTCTTTACTCGCCGAATACAAGCAGTAACAGTTATCTGAAGGCATTAGCCGACAGCGGGAACTGTCCGTACGTTGGCCATTCAATCAAAATTACTAACACCATTACATTCTTGGCTAACTGACAATGGATCATAGTTGTCCAAAATAAACGTTTTTTATATAACTTTCTTCACTTGTAATATGTGGACAATGCCTGATGCGAAAACGTAGCATCGCTTTATGAATGCCAGTTCCTCAACCGTTTTAGTTTCACCAACTTACTGAGAATCATAATATTCACGAATAAATCTTAGCATAATGTGATAGTGGCCATCATAATAATAAGGGATCCTTTATAGGTCCAGCCACTATACTAGAACCCACTGAGCACTAATACAAAAAATATATTAAAGCTTCTTTGACATAGAAGGCTTACTATAGTGTAGTAGATTAAATAGATGATAATGGTTCTTGTCTGGTTCTTCGCAGGCCACCCTAAAATTGTATAATATTATATTAAGTAGGCTAAGTTGTTATATGATTCAAAAGATGGGATGTGTTTCTTATCAGTTCTACTCCCCATGTCAAAGCCTCTTTATGAACTGATATAGCTTCATGACATTTACCAATTGTTGTTCCAATATGTTATTGTCATGGTAATAATAACATGCCCTATGGTAATAAAATATTTTTCTATGATAGATCACATTGGTGCATCGAGTAAGACAAACAAACATATGCTATCGACAGATATTGCTTTTAAGTTTCAGATCCTCAATCTACACTCTGCATCTCCCATCTCTATAAAAGTTGAAATCCGTACCAGAATCAACGAGGTCAGTCCACAAGAGTGCTTCTCCGCCTTCAATAGTGAACACTTCAACATTCTTCCAAGAATTCCAGCCGTACATTTCTTGCCACGTTCTGGCAATATAAATACAACAAATTAAAATAGGCTAGAAAATATTCCAAGTAAACCAAATTATGTGCTAAATTAGCTCTAAGTTTAAAATACCCAATACATGTTATGACAACCGTTGTAACCGTATACATCTGTTAACACTCTCATTACGGAGAAACATAGCTGACGTCTCATTATTGAAGATAGCTGAATCTAAAATACCACTTTCCCAAATTTTGTTTAAATCTACCATACCAGCACTCTCGGAAAAGGAACCTTCTCATTGTCCCGCGTAGCCGTTCCAATTACAGAGCTAATGCATTTGTACAGCGCACTTCAAATGTTTTCAATAAATTCAATCGGACCTTAAATAGGATCGTATTGAATAATATAAGTAGCCGTATAATATAGTCTAGTTTATATGTTTTCAATCATGAAAATGTTACATCTAGACCAAAGAATATATTATAATAGTGACTAGACTTAGATGCGAAGTGTAATTTTAATTGATTTTGTACTTGTGGAGCCCTAACTTTCTTCCAATACATTTAAGGCCTAAAATTGAGAGGTATTTGTTTAATCTGCAGTGCCCCGTTAGTGTCCTGGTTAGAATGCGTAAGTTTTTCATACGAAGCCCTAGTGCTTCAAGAGCAGCATTCTTGTTGAAGGCTTGGATGAGGGTATTGTAATGCATTAAACCCGGAGTGTTGTTCCAGAGTTTAATGCACTCTTGTGATCAAGAGTTGATTTAACAATACTCCTTGGGGGACCACAGAAGGGTTCAAGTCAAGTTGAGTGCATTTACATTTTTGACATTTGGTTCGGTAAATTTAGATTTTTTTTCGATTTAACAATAGGTTATTAGCGCTAAACCAGTGCACGATGTCAGATAGAATATCATACGTAGCATGGTTTCTTTTCACTTTGAAAATTAGTGAAGTGTCGTCCGCAAACAACAACAAACAACCTTATGTTTTTTCTCTATAAGATTAGGAAGATTACTCTATGTATATAGATTTAGAGGCGTCAGGTTCAGAAGTGCTGCTCCCGGCGTGGACGTCATGACTCCTGGCGTCAGTTCATTTAATATCATACAATAAAATTTATTATTTTATAGCCAAAAGGCGACACAATATTGCTTGCACATTCTTTCTTCACAGCGGAAGGGCTTTCTTAATATGGCTAGGTATGGTCTCATATCTATATACTACCATACCCTAGATCAAATTGACTTGATACAAATCAATAATTCCTGAGCACTCCTTAAATTAACATTCATCACATTACACTCCAAGTGTTTATAAGTCTTGTTGTATAACCCATGTTTCTCCATAATATCTCGCGAACAGCATTTCTCGTTTTGTGCAATCTTATTTTTATTGGCTCACAAGTTGTCTTTCTAAAACGAGTACGTTAAATTGAAAGCTACGTACAGTATGCAACACTAATTTCAGAATATATATGTTTTGAAAAACCTTAATTTTAGCAACTAATATATAATTTTGCTATCCTTCATTTTATCTCCGATTGGCTTGATTTTTTGTCGTTGCGAAGAGATGTAGGTTCTCTTTGCATTTTCTACTGCATATATTACATAGAATGCACCACCAAATTACACCACCAGAGATTATTCTTATTATTATTATTATTATACACACAGCGAAATTTCACCCGCATCTTGTTGAAGAATGCTACAACTTCGTCACCAGCAGTTTGCAGTTGTTCCGAACCGATACGACTTAGACTTTCAAGCATAGGACATACTCCCAACTTAAATATATGTTATATCTCCCCCTCTCCTCTCCTCTCATATAAAATAAATAATAGTTTAAAAAAATCTGAAAAAAATACGCTTTTATAGAAAATCCCACTAAAAATAGAAAAAAAATCTTAATAAATTTAAATTTAAAATAGTGTAAGAAAAAATAGTTATATTTAAAAAAAAAGCGTGGGGTGCTTTTCAGGATATTATCAAAATAACCCTTCTACTCATCTGTTCATAAAATATTTATAACTAGTGATACCATGCACCCCGCTACTATTATTTATTTTTCATAGTTTTAGTTTTTTTTTGTTATATTGAATTGTCATCGGTCCTTAATAAGTATGCCAAATTTCGAGTTAATACCATTTTTTGAAGTGGGTCAAAATCATGTTCAAAGATTCCTTTACATACTAACATACGTATGAAGCTAATAAAAGCGTATTAAAAAGAAGGCTGTGCTCCGTAAAATATATACTATCCATATTATTCTCCCGAAATTTTAAGAATTTTCGTCAACACACACTTTTCCCATTATATAATATGCGTACTGACCCGGCAAACATTATTTTGCTACATAAATTGCTAGATGATGCCCGCGACTTCGTCCGCGTAGATAAAGGGTTTTTAGAAATAATAAGCTAGTTTAGAATTGAAGATTATCTCATGTCCTATTCCAGTTCCGGTTCCCGTTCCCAACATATTTTATGAATCTTATTTTGAAGAAGATTGCTATGGCAAAGTAAACCTACTTTTGGTATAGTTATAGCTCATTGACGTGAATTTTGGTGGAAACATGGATTCTTCCGGGATGAAATGTAGCCTACCTCCTAAAAGGAGCGATGCTCCCCTGACGGTCAGAAACAATGGCCGAGCGACTGACAGAGCCATTATTCACCTGTCGCACTCGTACATGTAATCGCTACAGACTGGACACAAAACTATTGCAACTACAGTCGCTTCTCGCCTATTGCTGGCGGTAGGAGAGGCGCCTATCGTCGAGTGCTAAAAATTCATTGTCAAATAATACTTACAATGTCTCAATCTCAAATTACCCAACTCTTCACGACGATTATAAAAGCGCCTTTACATTTACAGCGGGTTTGCCAAAGACTGTCCATAATTTGTTCAGTATCGTAATTATTTAACATTAATTTGCACATATTTGAAGTAATAATTTCCTATTCACTCTATAAATCAACTTCTAATTAAACTCTAAATGTTAATATGGCAAGTAGCCCAATGGAAATTTCCTCAACCTGTTTCTCCCTGTTTCTTGCGAGCAGCATTTCTTGCTAATTAGCAATTGCAATGTTAATTTGTTTACATCCTGCTAGCTCGTATTTCTAAAATCTGGTTCTGTGTACAGAGATGCAATTTTCACTATTAAATTGATGGTATTTAGTTTAGCTTTTAATAAATTGTTACAAGGAATATATACATGTTGGTTTTTTGAGAAGGACGGTGATGGGCATTTGACGGATATCGACTCAAATGATTAAAAAAAAAATCCATCCTGTATTATTGGACCATTGGACTCTGTTGCTGATAAGGATCAATATTTGCAAAGAAATATATTACTAAAAATGAAAGGAAATACCAAATTTTCTGTTTTATTATTTTTACACGATAGAAAACTCACCTCCTATTCAAACTTTTTATATATATCAAGGATAAATCTGGTCATGGTATCAAATACAGTAAGGTCATTAGAGAGACGTATAAACTTCGAGTCGATCCGTCAAAAGTTCAGGAAATTAAAAAAAAACTAAATATGCAGTTATTATCTTCTCATTAATAGAGAATATGACTCCTTTCACAACTTTCCTCTAAGTCTCGTAGTTTCCGACTTGGCCATCACCACCCTTCTCAAAAAACCACCCTGTATATCACATTTATGTAATGAACCGCCAGCTCTTGGTATACATATAGAGTCACTAGTTGATCGACGATACGGCTTTTTCGTTGGTCGATCAGCTAGTTATCTTTCCTTATAAATCGAAGACTCCTTTCACCACTTTTCTATAATACTCGTAGTTCACGACTTGGCCATCACCGCCCTTCTCAAAAAACCATCCTGTTTAATAATAAATTCTCTTTGTTCGTCTAAATAATCTACTAATATTGTCAGTCTGTGGAGTTTACAGATTTATATAGTAGTTTAAATCAACATGTTGAACTAACAAGAAACAGTGGAAACGGCCAGGAATATAATATAGATATTAAAATCAAAAACTCTTAAAGCCGTCCCTATATTAAATACTTTTTATGTATGTAAGTTAACATGATTATGTACAAATATGAAACCAGATATTTAACATAACATGACTTTCTCAAGTGAGCGTTGATCTGTATGTAATCACATAATTACACTCTACCGGCTTTTCTTGGTTGTAACATGAGTTGTACAATATTTGCACGCATTTGAGTGCTGGCTTAGATACTATTTTAAAAATTCTCCAAACACGGAGTTCGGAGCGGGTTCGAGTCCTGCATTGTTCATAAATTTTTGTTTTCAAATATTATTTGTGTATTTAATCCCAGGGTTATCAGTTTAAAAACATAACAAATTGTTTAGATTTGAAAGAGCGACATCTCAAGTAGATTTCCTAATATACAAATATTGGGGCTCCAATATTATCTGAAGCAAAACTCTGCCTGCGCGTCGATTAGGCAGACGTGTAAGTGTAATAAGGGTTGTAAGTTAAGATATCATCCCCACCATCTGGATGTGTGGCGGTCCTCCACAGTACGTTTTTCAAGGAGCTTTCTTTCTCGTACTACAAAGCTGTGGAATGAGCTTCCTTGTGCGGTGTTTCCGGGAAAATACGACATGGGTATCTTCAAAAAAAGCGCGTACACCTTCCTTAAAGGCCGGCAACGTTCTTGTGATTCCTCTGGTGCTGCAAGAGAATATGGGCGGTGGTGATCACTTAACACCAGGTGAACCGTACGCTCGTTTGTTCTCCTATTCCATAAAAAAAGATTTTTCGTTCAAAGACTTTAAACATGACTGCCACGAAATAAGGTGTCAATTTGAATGAATGTTTATTTATTAACTGACTGAACATTAGTGACAGTACATAGCCATAGCTTAAGTGTAAATAATGACAAATATTTTACCTGTATTTCGTGCAGCGTTTCCTCTTCATTTCACAAGATAAATCCCATTTTGATGAATGTATTACTCTGAAATTTCTCAAGGAATGCTCAGACGAGTTTGGATCCCAGTCCATAACTTGAACGCCTAGTCGCTCCCAAGTTTTCATATCGTAAGCATTCGTCATAAACGGCGTGTACCATATAATTGGTAATTTCGGTAAAATCCCCCCATTAGCCACCCTAAGCCTATAAAGAGCCTTTTCAAAAAATCCCTCCCGATCCTCCATCAAGCCAAAACAATTCACCATTGTGAAGATACCATTGCTCAAATGGAAAACGTCTTTGACATTCGTCAACTGAAGTATTTCAGTGTAAATTTCCTGAATTATATCAAACACCCCGGGAAGCATTGGCAGACGTAAGCAAAGGGTATTGCAAGTATGATTATAGTCTTTCCTTGGGCAACTGGCTTCTGCCAACCATGACCAAGGTCTACCAACAGGACCAGGCAATGTCACTTCAATGACAACTCTTACCCCCTGGAGTTCGGCATGTTGAACCAATGATTTCACATCGCTTTTAGTATACACCATGCTTCTATCGTAGGGACCATATTCGTTGATAATTGGAACATTTGAAAGTTGTAACGGGAAACTTGTAACTGAAGATATCCTCCAGTGAAGCGTGTTAAGTTTGCAAGAAGCCATTGCGTCCACGGTTCGCATTAAATCTTGCAGCGGTATAAAATTGCTTCCTGTATCAATCATGAGACCTCTGTATTTATACGCGGGTGCATCTTTTACTATCGCTTTTGAGAATGTGATAAGTCTACCAGTATCCTGGTCTAGCAGTATCAATTGGCCAAGTGTTTCAAGTCCGTGTCTGACTCCGCAAAACGATACACCATTGATTCTTACCCAAACATGACTTCCAATAGTATCAATTTTAATCATATATGCCTCTTCCGTGTCTAGTCTAAGTCTTGGATCTGAATCGCTTTCCACTTCGATCTGAATAATCATCTTTTTAACCGAGTCATCTTTAGTTTTATTCCATGACATTTTATCTATGTTTTCTAAGTTTGTAAGCTCCTGAAGAAATAATTTGAATGCCTCACTCAAATATTGTTGGACAGAATCTGATGGAACTGCTTGGAATTTGTATTCCAGCTTTCTAGTTGACACGGTTACGATAGAGTCACTGAAGTAGGTAAAGCCAATTGGGATGGGCCATAGTTGAGGTCCACTGCATAGAAGAATGCAACGGCTCATGGAAGAGAAGACATTTTCGGTGGTGGTGGTGAAGCGAATTACTTTTTGGCATAGCTTTTCTTTACATTCCCACAATTGCCATTCTGCTACAATACTCGTATCCCTCGGTTGTGACATCGATTTCATGCTGTAAAGTCAAAACGTAAGATCAGTTGATTCGGCTACACATACAGGGAATATACATATGCCTTTTTTTAATCCACTACAATAGAACCAAATAAGCGAAAACAATTATTAGAGCGAAATAAATATTTTCAGCTTGAGTGACAGCGAAAAAAGCTTTTTAAGTGAGAATAATTTTTCACATCCCATCGACCTCATTACCCAATAACTCCTATTACATAGATATTCGTAATGCAAACAATCCAGTCAACCAAATGAGGTACAAAAGGTTAAGCCACAACTTATCATTAATAATCTGGTAATTAATAATCGGCACTGCATTTATATAATAATACTAGCTGACCCAGAAAACATTGTATTGCCATATAAAGTAATAAAAAATATGGAGTATAAGAAGTAGATGACGACCGATTGTGATACTACCAAATATATCGTCCATACAATTTATCATATTACAATAATCATTATATTCGATTGCCATCTTGCAACTCTAATGCGTATCTGTGAATGGAATAGAATAATATGGAATTCACGACACAAAAATAGGTATTGATCGTAGACGGGTGAAAATATGAAGTTGTTGAACATACATATGTTCAATGCTGAATCGTAATAAAATAAAAATAAGAAGTATGTCAAGAAAAATAAAAAAATATTTAATGGTGGGTGGACCTATATCATTTAAAGGTATGAAAAATAGATGTTGGCCGATTCTCAGACCTACCCGATCCGGCACACAAATTTTCAAACAAATTGGTTTAGCCCTTTCGGAGGAGTTTGGTAACGAGCACCAGGACACGAGAATTTTATATATAAGATGTATAAGGGTGATGTCACATCCAGACTTTTGTAATTGAGAGTTTCTTACTTAAAACTCACTAAGCGAAATCATTTAAGTATTTTTTAATACCGTGTCCCACATATTATCCCTAAATTTTAAAGAAAATGCGTGCTTACAGATTTTGATTTACCGCTGTTAATGTCAGTAACAACACCAAACATTCATAAGTTATTGTTTCAATGACATACTCTCTGATCGAGATATTGTAATGTATTGAGATCCTTTGCATATTCCAAGCAACCTTGAGCTGAAAACTTTTTTGCTCTCAAAAATGAGAAAACTGCTTGACTTACTCCTGCAGTGCTGTTGGCGCTAATATTGGCCGCACTGGTGATACCACTCCACTTCGCCTTACATTGGTTAGGCTTTTTCTAGCACCTAATCCTGTAGGTGTCTTTTCACTCCAAACTCTAAACACGCTGCTTAGAATTGTCAGTAGAACTAAAAGACAGACTATGGTGGCTATGAGGAAATATACCTTCTTTTGTTTTAATGTCATTCTGTAAAAAACAAAATAAGGATTGTGTAAAATTAGAATAGGGGATAAAAGGCGAGAGTTCTTAGTACACCATACCGGTTTGAAGGGAGCCGTAGCTAGTCAAATTACTGGGATGGGAGATTTTAGATTCAGGAATTGTAAAAGAAGTATACCGACGTTCTAACGCGGGCGAGACAATAACCAGTGCAATAAAGAGAGAAAAAGACTCAGACTAAAAATCGCGAGTTAAACATTCAAAGAGATTGAAAAGAGCGCAAAAAAAGAATGCTGGGAGAGTTTCTTGCGCCGCTTCTTCCCTCTCAGAGCGCCATTTGTTTCCGAAGCGGTAGTAGGTAGTAGATGTTATTGGAAATGACATCAAAAAGAATTCTAAAGGAATCAATTTTGAAAAAATTAATGCCTTTTATGCCTTTCATTAGCGTTGTCGGCAATTTCCTCTTCCAAAAATTATGCAATCGAAACTATTATGGAAAATTTGGAAACTGAATGGCAAAAAAATAATGTGTCGGATTAGATCATTTTTCGGTAAACTCTGCTGGTTATATACACATGTGTTTTGGAAATTGAACCAGACTCTATCTTCATATTACACATCATGAATGAGTTTGTTGCGCCCGTTTTTTTACAATTTGTACATTTAGATAGAGCCTTGAGCCTTGCAGACAACCGATGAAAACAGGCCAGGTTTATTAATTTTGTATGCACGGCAAGCTACGTCTTCCACTCCCGATTTGTATGTCACTTTGTGTAAGTGAGCGTGGATTACTCAAAATAGCGGTTAACCTAATCAACATTAAAATAATCAATGGTTTGTATGATGACAACCAGTATACTAATTTAAATAAAGCCTAATTTAAATTTAATCTACAATCAGATTGAGTCAGTGGATGACTATGACTAGCTTCTTCACTGGGTGTAGAAGACAAGTTATTGCCGTCGTGAATCTCAGGCTGACGGGTACAGTTAAACGTATTCAGGAACCTATGTAACAGTAAGTTATACCTTACGTCGTACGTTCGACCTTGTCCAAAAGGATCTGTGGCAATAGTATTCAAACCAGTAATACTACTACAAACGATGACGTTCTATACACATATAAGAACATATCAGTCTGATAGGGAAATAGCAAAAGTGTACTTAAACACAATGTAAGCACACTTTTCTCCTTAGTCGTGTTTCAAATGCCGCTGTCCGAAACAAATCTGAACTTAATAAATGTTTTACATTGCTGCTTATTGACCACGAATATTTTAAACAACTGGAGTAGGAGCGGCAATGTATAGATATATCAGTCGATGCTTATTATGGTGTCATCTGTGGCATATTTCAGCTTTGTTTTCGTCATTAACTACAAGCCATAATACACGCGCAAATAAAAGCTGTAGTTGGAACAGGCAGCCTTTTATGCAGAGGATTTATGGTGGCAGAAGAAACTTCATGGAAAATGTTACAGAAATTGTCAACAAAGTGCAGGAGTGTTGCCGAACAACGGGCACACATCACCCTGTCTCCAGAGTCTGAGCTGAGGGGGGTTGCTCACTTATATTCAAGGTATGGTGTGAGGTTCCTTTGCACAGGATGCCGGTTAGATTATGGGTACCACAATGGCGCCTATTTCTGCCGTGAAGCAGTAATGTGTAAACATTATTGTGTTTCGGGGTGAAAGGAATAATGAAATTAATGGGCAAATAAAACTTAACGTTTTCCATTTCAAGCTGTATTATTGTAACTGTAGTGCTGCTCAGAATTTTTGGGATTTTCAAGACCCCTGAGCGGCACTGCATTGTAATGGGCGTCCTACTCGTCTCGTCCCTTATTTCATAAAAAAAATTGAAAACCGGCTTTATTACAATTCTCGGTAGCCCTGTTTTACTGACGACCAATATGATCTATTGTGGTAGCCACTGTTAATTATAAGCTCACTGCTATGATGATTCTTTTTATGAATCTTATATCTTTTCCTGTGAGCTGACGCATCTTGAGTGGTTGAAGAGTTGGACTTCCCAAAGACTTGCTTCGTTTACGCATTAAAGGACCACAGTCAAAGCGAATATGTAACGGGGTTTCATCTGCACTATTACAGAATCTACACGCTCTGCAAGCTCTGAGGCCTTAGATTGAGAGATGTTTGTTTAATCTGTAGTGCCCCGTCAGTGTCCTGGTTAGAATGCGTAAGTTTTCCCTAGTTAACCCTAGTGCCTCATGCGCAGCCTTAATGTTGAAGGCTATACTCAAGCATTTTAAAAGACGGAAAAAATACGATGTGACACATGATAACTATAGTCAGGTTTTTGAATGGAATAGGAGGACAATCGAACGTTCGGGTCACCTGTTGTTAAGTGATCACCGCCACCTATATTCTCTTGCAACACCAGAGGAATCACAGGAACACTGCCGGCCTTTAAGGAGGGTGTACGCGCTTTTATTGAAGGTACCCATGTCGTATCGTCCCGGAAAGGAAACGTCACCGTAAAAGGCAAAAACACTTATACAAAATCGTAGAGTAACTGTCGGTTATAGTCACAAGCAAGTAGCAGTCTTGGAGTTCCATGAATAACATACAACTTTCTCCTCAAGAGGTTGGTTCTCATACAAACAGGTTACAGAGGGTTTAAATGCCGTATCGACTGTTACTTACACTTAGGCACTGTTTAAATATTCCGGGTGCCAGTTAAATCCGGTAACCTTCAAACTGTCAAATAGCACTGCCATAATTTGAACGCCCTTTTACCCCAATTATAATGAAAGTTTTCTGGATATCTGGTGTATATTTATGTGTACTTTGACTGCACTAGTTCAGTCCTCTTATTTATTTTATTTATCTTACCTTGTAGTTGTATCCCTTTTCTCTTTATCGCGATCCGATTGTTTCGCGGTATCATCGGTAGACTTGGTTTCAGACGGAGACTGTGTCTGTGATATTCCTCCATCTGATATCATAAATTTGAAATTTAATAAATAAAAATAAATAATAATATAGTGACATTGCCGTGCATATACTCTCTGAGGATCCTACGCCTTTTAAAAGTAATAATAGGTCTCGAGGATTTAATTTAAATATCGGCACAATAACACGTTTCTAGTTAGTAGCCTATAATAGTAACTATAAAAATTTTTTGTCCGTTAACCATTTAAACAGGGGTAAACAACCAACTTATCGTTTTTGTGGTAAGTTTTTTATTTTTAGAGGTAGATGATTGAATAATTTTATTCACATCAACAGAGTACACTTCAATGATGATTAGTCTGCGAAAAATATAAATAACGTATCAAACCTATTAAATATATGCTCTTGAAATAAAGTGCCTCCTGGAAAGTCATCAACTCAGAGACCGGAAAAGCAAAATCCATCGATAAAAACATTATTTTAACCCATAATAACTTAAAAACGAGTTCAAAAGCAGAAGTTGCCAATATTTTTCAAGAATTATTTTCCAATATTCCCACTACAATTACTTCATCATTAAAATCGTGCCCCATTCGTGCTTTGGATATAGTTAAAGATAATGTTCCCAAATGTGAATCAGAATTCTCTTTCGATCATATCAATTCTAAAACAATAATCAGCGCCTTTAATTCTTTACAAAAAAAAAATACTGAAGACCTATGGGGAATATCGGTAAAAGACCTTAGTCATATAATATATATCATTGCGCCACATCTAGTATTAATTTTTCGCAAGTGCATTGAAAGTGGCACATTCCCGAATTTGATGAAATTTAGTAAAGTTATTCCCTTATTCAAGAATGGCAATTCAGAGGATTCAACTAACTACCGACCAATCTCTATTCTACCCGCTATTAGCAAAATTTTTGAAAAAAAATTATTGGACTAACTATTGAGTCACTTTAATATAAACTCAATTATACATAAAGAGCAATATGGTTTCACAAAAGGAAAATCAACTGTAGATGCGGGTACAACTTTTATGAAACATGTTTTTGATTCCTGGGAAAACATGAAAAACGCTTTTGGTGTATTCTGTGACCTCTCAAAAGCCTTTGACTATGTACAACACTCAATTTTATTAGAAAAAAAGAAATATTACGGTATATCAAATAAATCAGTAGATTTAGTGTCATCATATCTCAGTGAAAGATTACAAACTATAGACATAAATGGTTCTAGGTCAGATGGGTCTTTAATGAAAATGGGAGTTCCACAGGGCTCTATTTTGGGTCCATTCTTGTTTTTAATATATACAAATGATTTACCGTTTTATGCTCAATCTTTTTGTGATATATTACTATTTGCTGATGACACCTCTATAATTTTTAAAACTGATAGGTGTAAAGAAAGCTATAGCGATATTAACAATGCGCTATCTCAAGTAATGAATTGGTTCAGCATAAATAATCTTGTACTCAATCCAAAGAAAACTAAATGCGTTAATTTTGTTTATTTATTTATTTATCAAAGATACAATGTAACATTACAGATTAAATCTAAAGCGTTACTAAGATATTATACTAAATAAAAAACAAACAATGAAAATTATAAACTAGTTATCTTATTTTATAGAGCTTACAGGCATCAAACTGTCAAATCTTTTCTTACATTCTTTGACCAAACATTCCATCGAGCTGGCAAACAGATCACACTGTGGTGCTACCTCAAGTACAGAGTTTAGAAGACAGATGGCTCGTATTACAGGCGTGTGTTTATGCGCTTGAGTGCGTGTAGGTGGCTGCGCTAATAGTGCGTGTCGCCGCGCGCGTACGTACGAGGTCGGTACAAAGAAACGCAACAAACGTTGTAATAAGTATATGCAGTCCACTCTGTCCCGAATTATTTTGAGAACAAACTTAGTAAGAGCTACGTACCTACGTAGCTGCAGTGAATCAAAGCTCAGATGTCCTTGTAAAAAAAGCGTTGGGTACATACAGTATCCATATTGCCTCTTATACAAATGTCCAAGGAATTGTTTTTGGACTTGTTCGATTATTAAAGTATATTTGCTCTCATGTGGGTTCCACACAACTGAGTTTCACTCGAGAATACTACGGACTAGCGCCATATAAAGGATACGAAGTGCTTGGTTCATTAAATGAGATGCATTACGTAGAACAAAATCAAGACGTCGGTAAGCAGCCTCAACAATAGTCTCCACATGTGAGTGAAACGTGAGTTTAGGATCGAATACAACCCCAAGACCTCGTACTTCCTGTACTCGCATGACCGGCACGTCACCAATTAAATAATTGAACTCTTGCACGGCGGAGGAGCGTGAGAATGACATGAATTCAGATTTCGACAGGTTAAAAAACAGCTTCTTATCAACACTCCACTTGTAAACCCTATCCAAGTCGTTTTGTAGAGATAAGGAATCCTCTGAGCTCTTTACTGCCTTGACCAACTTTAGATCATCAGCAAACAGTTACACCTCAGAATCCTGTATGACTTCTGGGAGATCATTTATGAATAGGATAAAGAGCAAAGGTCCCAAATTAGACCCCTGACTAATTCCAGAACGCGTTCTATAAGGATTAGATACAAACTCACCATATTTAACAAATTGCTCTCTTTGAGATAATGGTAACTTGCAAAAAGCTTTAACAGTTTTGGCGAGAAACCCATCATCCCCAATTTGTGAATCATGACGTCGTTATCAACCCGATCAAACGCCTTCTGGAAGTCCAGGTCGAAGACGTCCACTTGGTTGCCTTGTTCTAATTCCCATGATACAAGATCCACAAGGTAGAGAAGGTTTGAGCTTACTGACCGTCGTGGGAGAAACCCGTGCTGCATCTCAGTAACGAAGGGGATACACTGCGGTAAGATTATGTCGTACAAGGCACTCCCAAAAGATTTAACTAAAGCTGAAAGAATTGCTATTGGCCGATAGTTTTAGTTGTTAGTTAAATTTGCCTTGCCAAATGTGAAAGACTGTGAAACAATCATAAATATTAACGACGAGCCCCTAGAAATTCTTGATAGTACTGTGTTTCTAGGCGTAACAATTGATAAAAAATTCTAATTCTAATTCTTCTAATTCTAATTCCTCATATAACAGCTTTGTCAACAAGGCTTAGTTCAGCTGCTTACGTTATTCATAAAATACGACTGACGAACCGACCGCACGTCTTGTGTATTATAGTTATTTCCATAGTGTCATGCCGTATGGTATCCTCATGTGGGGCAATGCGGCTGATATAAACAAAATATTTGTGTTATAAAAAAGGGCAATCCGCTCAATTTTTCAGTTGAGTTCCAAAGACTCTCTTAGACAGAAATTTAAAGAAATTAATGTACTCACAGTAGCCTGACAATATATCTATTCAAAAATTATGTTCGTATATAAAAATATTAAAAAATTTGAAAAGAAAAGTGATGTACATAATGTAAATGTAAGAAGTAAGCAAAAATTAGTTAATCCCTGTTTTAGATTAACAAAAGTGAACAACTTGTTTATGGGGAACTGGATACGATTTTTTAATAAAATTCCTGGTGACGTAACTTGGTTAACGCTAAATAGATTTTAATCTCATGTTAAAAGTAAACCAATTGAAAAAGCTTATTATAAGGTAGTTGATTATATTAATGACAAGAATGCTTGGTCCTAAAAATATCATACCTATATTGCTCTCAAGTGCCCTTGATTAGTTTTTAATATAGATGTTTGACATTAATGAGTGTAGTCTGTATGGATATTGTACAAATTTTTATTTAATTTGTAATGAATGACATTCCTAAATTTTATATACATATTATTTGTATTTTTTAATGATGACGTATAAATTATTATTGTAATTATTTGACGTGAAAAAGTGTATTTTGAAATACCTACTTTCAATAAACTGTTTTGATTTGATTTGAATAAACAGTTTAAAATTTTTATTTTATATCTAGGTTGATACGACATAAAATAAATTATTTCACGGCACGGCACGGATGCTCTTTCTTCATGGAATCTATTTTAAGTATTTTAAATATTGGGAAATAATACTTAATTTGATGCCAACACAGGGAAAGAAAAATTGTTCAAACCAATGTTCAAACCCACCTTTGCTGCAGTATTTTTCGGGTACACCTGGTGGAACAGGAGCTGCACAAGGGGAGTCACAACAAAATTCTTCACTAGGCTTTTGACAGATCTCTTCAAAAGCCTTTTCACAATACTCTTCTTTCTGTTTTGGAACATTAGATGAACAAGGGTCTTCACAGCTTGATTTATTGATAGGCTTTTCACATGTGTCTTCAGAAAACTTTTTACAGGCTTCTTCATGTAACCCTAACGACTCCTGAGAATCGATTGATGATGCGTCAGCTCCTGAATCAATCTTCGAATCATCCAAACATATCCGACAGCGACTTGCACTCTCATAAACAGCATCTTTCGAAGGATCAATAGCATCAGGGGATTTAGTATGAGTAAATTGTGATACAGATGCATCGGCTGAATCGATCTGTAAAGCTGGGCTTTTAGAGCATGTACAACAACGATTCACGTGATTTTCAGTAACAAACATCGGCAGTACATTTACTGAGGATTTCAACGACATGGGCGACTTCAGTGCATGATCCTTTGATGACAATATTTCTTGCGGTTTAATCTGATCTTTTTCTGTTCGAGTTGCACCTATGAAACGAAATATTTATTTTTTAGTTATAATACAAGCACAAACACTAATTATGACTTGGGCACCGAAATTTTTAGGATTGTTTCCAATACTTTAGAAAAGTGTACTTGCATTCTTTGAAAGTACCTATGTCGTATCGTTCTAGAAACACCGCACCAAGAAGCTTATTCCACAGCTTGGTTGTACGTGGAAGAATGTTCTTCGAAACTGCACTGTGGAGGAACATCCAGATGGCCGGGATGATATCACCATCAGGTAGGAATCAGGTCAAACAGCTCTTTGGAAAGCCCAGTGATAAATGCGGTAGAAGACACCTACCCTTAGAAAAAGGAAATGTATTGAGCTCTATGAAGGCAAATTTTCAAAGGCATATACGCAATAAAAAATATTAATATAAAGTACGTTAACGTACGAAAGATTCAAGAAAAAGTTTAATTTCAATTCATTCAATTCAAGAAGAAAGAATAAACTGGCGCCCTCGAATAAGTTTTAAATTGGTCTTGGTATTCAATACAATTAAATTTCAAACAGTTAACTAGAGCACACTGAGCACAAATCCAAGAAATATATTAAAACTCTTTTGATAAAAAAGGCTTATTATAGTATAGTAGCTTTTAATACAAAGGAGAATGATGCATGGTTCTTGTCTGGTGCTGCGCAGACCACCAAAAAATTGTACTATATTATATTAAGGCTCAGGGTCACGCCAACGACCTTCAGTGTTTGGGCGGAACTAGCTATCTCAATTCACGCGCGCACACCAATCCCAAACAAATTAATAAAATATTTCGTATGAAAGATTAATATAAAATAAAATAATTCGTATAAACGTTTGTAGTCAATATTGTATAAAGTAACTTATGTCAAAGTTATGTGTTTATTTTTAACATTTAAAACGTTCGCTTTTTAGAGGAATAACATAGATATTCTCTCTTGTTAGAGCGATAAAAATATTACCAGTAGCTTAGAAGCAGTAGCAAATTTAAAGTTGAAGACAGCTTCGTTTCAATAATTTTTATTACATGGTATTTAATGTTTTACAAAATTTTTAATCGTTCGGATTGGATATCACACACTAGTCCCTGGTATACATTTTTTTTTAAATCTCCCAACTAACTCGTTACAGAGCATTAGGACCTTATAGATGAAAATTTCACGATAGGAGGCGCCTGAGGTAGGTTAAGGTATTATATGATTTAAAAGATGGGCTGGGAGTGTCTTATTACTTTTCTAAGGCGTAGTGAGGTATGGGCAGGGGGGACCGAATTTTATAAGATCGTACTATGAATGGTTGAATCTAGATTCGCATGTATCTTAGATATATCCTCGGTTTGTCTCCGCTTGTATTCCATTGTATGCTGCCGATCACTGCATGTAATTACTTTATTAAATTTTAATTTTTCATGTATCGTGACAATACATCCTAATGAGAATAATCTTTATTTAAACGTTATTTCCTTTCGATACACAAATTAAATATTTAACCAATATTTATATTTACCAGGGCTCAAACCCGCGACCTCTCGGGTTCCGTCCGAGTGCTCTTTCTGAGTCAACCGTTCGAGTACGCGTGGGTCGTCAATTTTGGTATATAATCCCACAAGTGAGGGTTAATCACTTTTAAATAAGAAATTATTTACCTTCGATTGCCTGTTTAACGCTACTGAAAGTAACTTCATCCTGACTAAGCACTTCACAGAAATTAAGAATCATTATTCTGTCACTTTTCTTCATATACATACAAATATCATTCTCTACTTGACCACGTGAATTGACGCAGCAGTGAAATAACATAACTGAAGCCATAATGTAGACCTTCTTTGACAGCTCTTCCGATTCGAATATGTTTGGTGCAACATGCCAGGAATGTTGGTGGTCATTATCTCTGTAAAACGCATGCAAATATTATTTTTTCACAGGTCAATTTCAAGAACAAAGATATCAAAACAAATCAAAATCACTTTATTCATGCTAGCAAACGACACTTATAAATGTCAAAATTTTTCTTTTTTTTTGCATTTACCACAACTTCGGAAAAAGTTGAGCTTTAATAGGAAGAAGTGGCAAAAAACTCATTACCACTCTTTTTAATAAATATTCACAGCTTCAGCGTTTTACAGATCTTTTCACTTACAATATATTATGTAAAGTGATGCAACAAAATACTCAAACGTCAAACACTAAAGTCTAAATGCCTTACACGAGTACGTAAAACAATGTAAATGAATACGTTTAAGAGTTATTGAGTGCAGTAGATGCATCAATCTACACACACCGTAAATAAATAAAAACATTATGTGTAAAAATATAATAACATAAATTTAAAAATAAAATAAATAGAACAACATATCATCCAGCCATCACAGGGTCCGTTCACGAGAATGACGCATGAACTAGCCGTCGCCTCCCTCGATATAGCTTAGGATAGATGAATTACTTATCCAAATGGTTAGTCTTAAAAGTCTTAAGTGTTAATTCCGCTAAGATTTGTTAGTGTACATCCAGAATGCTCCTAAAGGGTCGGGCCCTACAGCTTAGGGTTATACACGTCCTACCGGGGAATCGGTCCACGATGAATCCCCAAACGAATGCGACACGTGTTTCGCCTCCACAGGCATGGGATGTTGACTCGACGAACTCTGGAACTAGAGCTTAGAAGATGGTTGACTGCATAATGACGTTTGAGCGTATACAACGCAGACCTTTTTTATGACAACGAACGAGACGAGCAGGATAATTGCGCTCGTGTTACGCGATAAGATGTTTAGTCTCATTTGCCCAGTAATTTCACTAGCTAAGGCTCCCTTCAGAACGAAACACTGCTTACATTTTATACTGCTTCACGGCAGAAAAAGGCGCTTCTGTGGTACCCATAATCTAGTCAGCATCCTGTACAAAGAAGTCTCCCACGGGTAAATGCCTTGAGTCGCCTCTTACGACACCCTTAGTTTTGGGACTTCCCTATTATTTTTATGCACCGGCGAAGCACAGTGCAAACCTGCTAAATTGATGGCTGTAAATTGATATTAAATTAATATCTAATCCCATTATTTATTGCCACGGATAATCTACAGATATCGATTTTAAATAATATGAGCAGTATTGATAACCTTAATTTCAATAATGGATATTTCGATTTCAGGTAAGGCTCCAAGTCATCGACAGAGAAACAAAGACGTTTCATCTTATTTAAACAAATTTCTTCGCCGTATTTCCTAAATATTTCCACGAGAATCTTCAAGTTGAGATGTTTCACCTTTTCGCCAGCATGTACGCACGTATTTATCTGCAATTCATAATCAGGCAAAATCAAAATACATTTATTTATTTGCACAAATCCGCCTTTGTCAGTTGGTCGTATAACCAAGCGTTTGGAGATTTCTAGGCATTTCTATTAAGTTGTTCAATAACGACTATGTCTGTTGTAATTGAATCCTGTTTAATCGTCTTAGTCGTGTTGTCTTCTTACAATGGTGAAAAAGTACGTACATAAGTACGTACTTTTCATTTGCTGCATACAGTGGGTCCTGTCAGCGTTTGGCTCATCGCGGTGATGATAATTTGAGATTCTTCAGCTGATCTCTTATTTAGTTTGAAGGAAATTCTTTAATCTCCGGTTGCTTAAGCAATTATACACCCGGGGGTGGGTAGTTTACCAGCAGCGTGTGAATTTGAGTGTGGGAGTGTGTATATATGTTTTATTTCTCTGAGGAGAAAAATACTTTTACGTATCATGAGATATCGTGGTCATATTAATCTCGATTTGGTTTAAAGGCCAATACCGACGAAACAACCGCTTCTTTTTCTTTCGTAATAGTCTCCATGGAATCGCCGCAAGGCATATCTTACCGGGGGGAGAATCTAGTCTTTGCTATATATTTTCAAACCGTCTCTGCCCCACGCAAATATTTTAGTATCTCTGCAGTGTAGGAACTGGTTGCATCACAGGTTACTTTAGAAGTAAGCATTACGCTAATAAAATTATCAGGTGTAATGCTTGTATCTATTGCCTTCTCCCATTTGTATCGAGGGCATTTAAAAAATACATGATACGCATCTTCGATTGTGTCTGTGCAGTTTGGGCAATCTGGGGAGAGCACTCAGTCTGTAAGCTGGTGTGATTTTGCGTTGTACCTCGTACTTTACTTCTTCCACTGCCTCTGACCATGTGGCGACTCCGTACATCAGTATTGTCGTAACAACCGATGGAAGAACCCTTCGACGATGAAGCGACATCTCTACGCAACGCCAAGTGATCCAGCTGTTCACAGAGCACTGGGTCTCCTACAATTCGAGCTGCTCTACGTTGCACGCGGTCAAATGGATCGAGCTGATACTGGGGTGCGCCAGACGAGAGATGACAGCAATACTCCATGTGTGGCCGGTCCTGCTATTGTAGAGCGCTTGAATGTGGGCCGGCTTGATGTATTGCCGTGCTCTATTAATGACGCCCAGTTTCTTCGAAGCCAATTTGGCTTTGCACTCCGGATGGCCACGAAATCAGCATTCGCTCGAGATTTCGAGACCCAGCATTCCGATACTAGGCGAGGCTTTAAGGGAAGTGTTGTGATTATTTTTCATACACGATCAAAGGCCTTCGCTACTGCCAGGCCTTTCCCCTTGCTTTCAATAGCCGCCGCCCATCTATGTGTATACCAGAAGATCACCTGCCAACCGACCATGACGAAAGCCGTACTGTCGGTCGCTGATCATCTGGTGACACCGGGGGATGGTCGGCGGTGTTTTAAGTCGTCGTCAAGAGTCGAGTTGGAGGCGAAAAGAGCGTACAGTAGATCGCCTTTCTCTTTTGCCGTAAGGGCCAGGGTGTCATAACTCATGTGCAACGGCGGCAGGGACGGTTGGTTGAAGTTACTAAGAGCAGCTTTCGACAACGACCAGAACTTGCGTGTTCCGGTCGGGTAACTGGAAAGCTGCTCACCGATTTTGACGACGTGCTTCAACTTCGCACGGGCGATTTGCCGCTTAAAAAATCTGGAGGCACGGTTATATTTCTTCTTACGAACTTTGCAGTTCGAATCCTTTGAGTTCCATACGCCTGTTTTTTGCAGTCAGATGCTGCTTTAACTGACGCATCGAACCAGGGCTGTTCTCGCTTTCAGGTGGAAATTATGTCCATCACACACAATTCATTTAATATGAATGCTGCTATGCTGATCTATGTTTTTGTAATCTTTTACTTTCTCGCAGGACCCCGTCACCTTCATCGGATTTTTAAAATTTATAACACTTACACATTGCTTTACCGGCAATATAAGGTATCAATTTGACAAATTTTAATAAATTAGGTGCATAAGTTAGTGTGTACTAAGCTATATAAGAAACTATAGTATTTTTTTTCCCACGGGAACTCGTTAGTTTTCCAGGATGAAAGGTATCCAAAAATGTTGACCGGCAATATAGTTATCAATATGTAAAATTTTATTAAATTATGTGCGTAAGTTGTTGTGTACTACGCTATATAAGTAAGTAGAGGTTTTTAACTGTCCCACGGAAACTCCTTAATTTTCCGGAATGAAAAGTATCTAAGATATTGAACGGGGACGTAAGGTATGATCATACAAAATTTCAATTAAATCCGTCCAATAGTTTCAGAGGTTAGCCCGTACAAACAGACATACAGACTGACAAATAAGAAATTCCAAAAAAATCGGGACCTGTTCTACTTCTCTTCTTCATCTCCCTGACTCGGTTTTGATCATTTTTTTCTTTGTACAGGAAATCGATCTCTACAGATTTATTATAGATAGATTGATTTTGTTGAAGTTTTAATTTTTCGGAGTAGTAGATTATCTGACTTATATCTGGTAGACATTCAACGACATTCTTGTTACTCCAGAGGAATCACAGGAGCATTGTTTTTGTTTTTACTGTCGCTTAAAGGATGAATTTGGTTTTGTTACAAACAAAGATTTTTTCTGCTATGTAACCCAGAAATACTTACCCAATTTAAAAGCAACTGAGTCCATTTTCGTTCGGTGAGTTCTAATTTACAATCTGAACACGATACAGTGTCTGTATTGTACGACATTTTGTAAGAATTTAGCAAAATTTTCAAACAAAAGTCTTGCGACGAGACTGTCATTTGCCAGAAATATGTCAAGTGTTTTTCAATGCATAGAGAATGTAAAACTGGTGATAATATGTTGATGAGTTGGCAAATTGGTTATTACCTTAGACTTCTTATTAGCATCCACTCATAACATATACATTGTGTATATATTTGACTACTAAATATCTATATTTGCGGCGACCACTAATATTAATATAAAAAATTAAAATCCATTACATTTAACGCTATATTAAAAAGAACATTTCATATTTAATATTGTAAAAAACTTATTGAATTACCCGTAAACTTAGGTCGTCGCGCTGAACTGAGTCCAATGGCGGATAGCTAGCATCGCTGCACAAACTGCGGTTAAGAGACGGTCAGCAAGTATATTAAATATATTAAGTGTTTTAGTAGAAACTTTTCGTTGTTAAACAAAAGCCAAACAAAACAAGTGATTGATTGCAAGCTATGCGCCGCCGCTGCCCGCCCGTCGCCCTTCGCAGGTCACATGAAGGAAATGAGTGTGTAGGCGGGGAAAAACAAATAGGCCGCAGGCAGAAATCTGAGAACTTTTATAATTAAGTATGTTTTTATTATTTTTTTCACCCTTTTTTATAGGCTTATTTCCTGAAAATAAAAATGTATATAATAAGTAATAAGTATAGCAAGGGTATGGTCATGAGTATTTTGTTATTTTTACCTTCAATTTATACAAGCTGCTGCCTGCGATGTTGTCTGTGTGGATGATATAAGGAGCAAAAATACTATATCTTACTTGTAAACAAATGGTGTTAAAAATATTATAAAATTGACTTTTGATGTAAATAATGGGGTTCTGTGTGAATTTATTGCACCAAGGTATTCTGAAAAATTGGTAGGTCTGAAAAAATGGCGACGTAAAATTAGCGAAGTTGAAAAAAGAAAACACCGAAATTTGTTGCTTTTTTGTTGCTACTTAGTTGCTAAAAAATATTTTTTTGCTCTAACCGATCGCAAAAAATTTATTATAGTGCTGTCACTCTTATTACAACGTAAAACACAGTTTTCAAGAAAAACCAAAATAAAAGTCTAACCTCCCCCCTCCCTAATTTGGTAATGGGGGGAAACGCCTACTATTTGGTTCTGGCACTCCATGTTTTAACTGTTCTAACATAACCTAACCAATTTTCGACGTCCGGTTTTTGTTGCTGACTCTTTCTGCTAAAGCAAGCTGCAGTCATACAGCAACAGATTTTCATCATAGTTTTTCCATGGAAAAATCGTTAGTTAAGCTAGCGCGGCCGATTTTTTGCGATCGGTTAGAGCAAAAAGAATAATTTTTTAGCAACTAAGTAGCAACAAATTTCGGTGTTTTTTTTTTCAATTTCGCTAAATTTACGTCGCCATTTTTTTCGACCTTAGTTAAAGTTTAAATGCGAAATATCAATCCAATACCGAAAACTTATTTGAATCTATTGACAGGTCACTATTTAACTATATTACATTAAAAAAAGTTTAACGGTTACGGTTAACAGTTAAGGTACCTCAGGGCCATATGGCACGATCGTCATTGAACACTACGGCACAGTAAGTGTAGTAAGTAGTTCCATAAGGCACAGCGATGAAATCCACATTACCTTATTCGGTTTCTCGCCTTATTTATTTATTAGGAATAGCTTTTTTACATTGAACTCATAATATAATAAACATCCGCCAAATTCCGTACAAACTTAAACAAAGACAATGGGATATTGGCATACAAAAGTTAATGGAGTGCTGGGACTTCAGTTCTTATCGGCCGCCGACGTGATAGTGAAGTGCGCAGAATTATTGTTTTTTTTTGAATATAACCCATTATTTGGTAAGTTGCTATTTTTATAATACATCGAGACTATATACAAGGTCGATCAATGTCAAGGGATTCTTCTTAGTCTAAATCGGAATTAATATTTCAAATTATTACTACGAAAACTTGTATATTTTACTTTTGTATGAAAAGGAACATAATTATAAAGATGATTGTAAAACCATAAACACTAATAAATAAAAACACATCGTTTTTACGTACAAACGCACATCACTTAAATAAATTAAATTCATCCATTGGCAAAACAAGAAAAAATTACCTACCGTTTATCGAAACGTATAATCGATATAAACTGCCCCATCACCATTTGCTTAACCAGTTTGATGACAACAATGAAACATGCACAAGCTAATTACCGCTATGAACAAATCGTTACAAGTATTTTATTTTCAACTTACCTTCAATTAATTATTGGGATTAACTTATTACCTGTGCCATCAGTAATAAATTAACTAAACATATTGAATATTTTAGTAAACAAGTGTTACCTACCTCTCCAAAGGACAATATTATAATATCAAATATCTGTTATCATTTTAAGTTTTATAAATGTCCGATGTTAAAACTTACTCATTGACCACATCGTTTCTATAAGGCAATGTCGCCGTTGAAATGTATTAAATTTAAGATTGTTATTTCTTTGACTGTGTCAAGTAATGTACTTTCTATATATTTTTTATTTCAATAAAGAACTTTTAAAATGAATAAATTAAGCCAATATTTTTCATTTAAAATACTCATTTATTCTAAAATATAACGGTTTTTCAGTTTTGTGTCGTGTGTGTAAAAAAATAAAACGCAATATCAATAATTTATGTATGGTCTTATAGCCACGGACGAGTAAAAAAAGAAGGACTCCTCGCTGTGATATTAGCAAGTGAAGCACCTTTATGCTAGTGTGTGTGCGGTTAGGGGGGATACTAGTTATACAATTTTTTCACCCTTAAATAATCATATATGTTTTTACACTTTTTCACAACGCACGACGGCATTTTTAAAATATTTTATTGAGACGCAAACTAATCTGTCACAGACGATGACACTTCTCATAATGGCCGCCTATCGGCCTGTAGTAGTGTAAGTGTGTGCGTGGGGCTATGTATTTACACATTTAATCAGCTTGTTTTGGTGCTACACTGTAAGGTGACACGGAGTCCTTATTTTTTTACTAGTCCGTGCTTATAGCTTGTTTCGATCGCTTTCATATACATTTATTATCTATAAGAATTCTTTTGCTATACGTAAACTAATACACACATAGATACACTTTAGCGCGTAAAATTCTCGCGAGAAAATCGCTCGATAATCAATCAATTTGAAGCTCGGCAGAGGGATCGGCTCGTAAAGGGCTAACTGATGCTTTAACATGTTGGTTATGGCTAAACTTAATTGGTGCAACCCATCCTTAGAGTATTAAATACGGCAATTGATCATGTTCACTAACACAACGTCACGGCTTAAAAAGCATCACCGCCACTTGGAATTTTGTTTTGAATATAAAGGTACGCGTTTTTATTATTTTCTGAGGCTGCTAACAACACTTAACATTGTTTTCTCGCGAATTTCAAAGTAGATTGATATTATTTGAGTTACAGCTCATTAAAAATAAATCAGTTTTCACACAATACAGTAACAGATTTTTTTTTATTTCCTTTATTTACCTTAAAATTAAAATTATTGTATATTTGATTAAATAAAATGCTCGAATAATGCCTTTATTTATTTACGGTATGTGTGGATTGATCCATCTACTGTACTCAATAACTCTTGTGTTTATAATTATTAATTTACTCTTTTTGACTTACTCGTGTAAGCCTTTTAGTTTTTGATCTTTGACTATTTTTGTTGCATCGCTTTGCATATATTATAGTTAAAATGATTTGTAAATTGCATTAAAAATAAGAACTTGCAACACTAATCTGTTTTGAAAAGAGCAACCTTAGAGTTTCCTGCTTATTCTTCTCTAAAGAAATCTGCTCTCCGAATGAGCTGTATGAAAAAAATTACATACTTCAAATGTAATATGATTTACCTGTGAAATATTTTTGATTTAATTTGAACAGTAGCATACCTCAGTCTCCTTGAAATTTTTACCTACGTCAGAGCGGAGAGTTAGGGTTGGTACATACAAATATATTGACTACGCGGACGGTGCGGCGCAGCTTATTTAAATCGGACAGCGACCAGTCTCAGCGGCGTACGACGTCGCACTCAATAGTTTTGTATTCCCAAGATTGCTTAGCGGTCGTCTAAATCGTGTGTATGTGTGCGTGCGTCGATTCGGACGCTGTAGTATGAACTTAAAGTATTGTTCTATTAGTGTTTGTGGCCATAGTACTGTCTTATTTAGATTTCTATGTGCGTAACACATTTACGTTAAATGATTACAGAAAAGATTCCACTAATATTATGTGCTTGGTTCCTGTGTAATATTGAGCAATCAGAATTGGAATGCTATTTAATTGTATTAATTAATTCAGATACTATATAAACGTAAACAAGTTTCTGTTAATGGATTTTAAATCACATAGGATGGGGCAATTCAATGTGAAATAATATTGTGAAAACTTTCTACGTATTGCATAATATTATGCTCACTAAAATGGCATTGCTTGCGGCGGCGTCCGTCCTTCCCTCTAATATCCCTGACGTCAACTCGTGGTGCCAGGTCAACCAGTTTAGTTAAAATCATTGTTTGTTAGATGCGATTACTAATTATGACAGTAATCACAACCACCAAGTTCACGAAGCATCCTTACACAAACAATGAGTTCAAGTACTAAAGGTTGATGCATCCAATCCTATATACGATAATTTATATTTATACAATTTATCCTTTATTTCTTCTTCTTTTAACCCGTTTCATATATTGGATGGAGCACCTTACAAACTTATTTGTTTTGTATATCACAGTCATTGTAAAAAACCTGTATTGATTGAAAGGAGTGGCCGTTGAGTTTATTTTAACATTTTCTTCTCACGAGCTTTTTCCGAACATATGGAAGATTCAGAAATTTAAAAGAAATATTTATAGTGAAGATTCAAAAGCGCATAGTGTAAGCCTGATTTAATAAACTTTATTTGACTTTAATTATCTATATATTATACTAACTAGCTAACCCGATAGACATTTATCTGTTCATAATAAAAAAAAACTCTTGTGGGTGAAATTTCGTTAAGACCTTAGCTGACCTCAACTTGGAAGAAGGAATATCCCTACCAGATTTCAAGTCTCTACGAGTTGAGGATATCTCTCAAAGGTAAAGGAAAATTAATGGGCGGTTTTAATTATCTCCATTTTTTTTTGAAAGTACCCATGTCTTATCGTCCCGAAAACACCACACAAGGAAGCCTATTCCACAGCAGCACGAGGAAGAAAGCTCCTTGAAAACCGTACTTTCGAGGAACGCTACGCACCCAGATGGTGGGGATGATATTCTAGTTTCTGGCGTATCGTGCGAAGGTAGAAGTCGAAGGCAGAATTTAGATGAAACAGCTCTGGATCGCTGGATCCCCGGCAATTCGAGCAGCTCTGTATTGCACGCGGATATGCATATAGATCTAAATGGATGAATCGAATACGAATTCTTACTTAAGTTAACAAGAAATTTCGAGATAATAATGTATAATACATATATCTCACATCTTGAAATTTTTAACTAAATTTATAATAGGCACATATAATAAATATTTGACTATCGTAAAGAAATAAAAGCATTAAATAGAATATTAATTCCCATTTAATTACCTTTGCAAATTGAATATGACAAAAATAAGGAAACTTGTAAAATTTAACCTATTAAAATATTACATACAACTAGCTGACCCGACAGACGTATCAAATCAAAACAATTTATTGAAAGTAGGTATATACAATACACTTTTCCACGTCATAAATACAATAGAATAATTTAATACACTATCGTAAAAATATAAATGTAACAATAACATCAATATATATGTCAATAATAAAAATATAAAATATAAATGTCATCGATGGTATTGTACATATAATACCTGTTACCTATCATCTAATTATTTTGTTTTATCACTAAATTACAATTAGTGTTCCAAATAATTTTGTCATTTAAATATTCTTCTATCTTATAATACGCATTTTGTGATAGTATGCACTTAATAATAAACTTAAACTTATTTTCAATAAGACTTATAATATTTTCAGGTAATTTATTATAACATTTAATACATAGGCCCATAAAAGAATTATTAACTTTAGCTAATCTGTACTTTGGAAAACAAATATAAACTAGTTATATTTGTTTCTCGTATTAAAATTATGTTTATCACAATTTCTATCAAAATTTTTAATATTTCTTCGAGCATACATAATATTTTCATATATATATTGTCCAGGCACCGTCATTATATTTATGTTTTTGAAAAGTCAATGAATCACGGCTACGTAGATTATAAATACTTCAAATTGCCCTTTTCTGTAGTATAAATATAGACTGCATATCAGCTGCTCGACCCCACAGCAGTTTGCCATATGACATAATGCTGTGGAAGTAACTAAAATAAACAATACGAGCTGTAGTTACATCAGCAAGCTGTCTTACTTTTCTTACAGCGAAAGCAGCTGAACTAAGTCTTTTCCCCAAATGTGAAATTTGAGTACTCCATTGCAATCCGGCATCCAATCTAATGCCCAGGAAAATTGTTTCATTTACAAAATCCAGATTAACATTGTCGAGAATAATTCTATTGGTATAATCCATCTTTGATAGGGAAAATTTAAGACACTTTGTCTTTTTTGAGTTTAAAACTAAGTTATTCGCTGTAAACTATTGGTGAACAAGTTTGAGGACACTATTTACTTTGTCAAAGTCTGGATTTATTTTATCAACCTCAAATAAAAGAGAAGTATCGTCTGCAAATAGAATAATATTGCACATATCCCGTACATATAGCGGTAAATCATTTATATAAACTAAAATCAAAAAAGGACCTAAAATAGATCCCTGTGGTACTCCCATTTTAATAAAGGAATCTTGCGAATTAGCCTCTTGGATCTGTACCTTTTGAGTTCGGTTTTTAAGGTAGGACTTTAACAGATCATGTGCTCTATTTTTAATTCCGTAGTGTTCCAGTTTACAAAGCAAAGTACATGAGATACATAGTCGAATGCCTTAGACAAGTCACAAAATATTGCAATAATATTTTTAGATCTCTCCCAAGCCTGAAAAAAATGTCGAAGAAGTACAGAGCCGGCATCAATAGTGCTGCGACCCTTAGTGAATCCAAATTGTTCGTTTACCAATATGTTATTTAAATGGAAGTTGGGGAGCATTTGGTTGAGCATAATTTTTTCAAAAACTTTGCTCAGTACTGGGAGCACAGAAATAGGTCTATAATTACCTGGGTCTGTTTAATTCCCATCCTTCAATAATGGAACAACTTTGCTCACCTTCATTAAGTCTGAAAATTCTCCTGTGGACACGCATATATTAAAAAGTGTGGCTAAGTAGGGTGCTATTGTGTCAATTATATTATGACATAAATTGACAGACATTCCCCATATGTCCTCAGTATTTTTCTTACTAATTAATTTTAAAGTTTTAACAATGACTTTGGAATCTATGTGCCGAAAATTAAATAAATTATCACATGAAGGTGTTGATTTTTTTAGCAAATAAGTGGAAAGTAAAGCTGACAAATTCAAGTTTTCGGTAGTTTTTAAGGGAATATTAGCGAAGTAGCTTTGAAATTCCTTTGCTATTTCTTTAGTACAATTAATTAGTTTATTATCCTTTATTATGGTAAAGTCAGATACATGCGAGTTACGTAGCTGGCTGAGATCTATAGATCGGAAAGTGCCCCATGGCACTAGATTTTTCATATACACCAAAACCGAGTGTGCCGTACGGCACCCTGTTCCCTCACCAAGTTATGACCCTTATTTTGTTTATAAGATGTTTTATTTTGCATGGTTTTAAAGCTTATTTCAATAGCTTTCTGATACATTCAGTCAAATCATCGTAATTATAAGCAATCTATTGCTACACCTAAAATAATTCTCACCAACAGAACGCCGCGCGCGAATCAAAGAATCGCTTAAGTTAGAGTAATTATCTCTACATAAAGTTGTAGTTACTTGTAAGCACTCTTAAATGTCTAATATAACATGCTTATTATCATATCAAAGATGATAGTTCAGTTCAGATGAGTTTTTGGAAATAAATTAATATTATCGACAATTCCGTTCTACTAACTACTAACCTAAATGTATAACCATTATTGAGACCACGATCACTCAAACAAACTTTGACCTCAAACAGTATTAGATTGTTAGGCACCGCTGAACACATTATATAATATTTGACCGTGAATTGATTTAGTAATAACTTGCATAACACAATGTCGGTCAAGTTGAATTCATTCTTAATAATTTCAATGTCATTGAACGTGTGAAAGCGCTTTATCACGTAGGCGCCTACATTATTCGGGTTTATATTTTAAAATCTAAAGAGTAGGTTTATATATTATAGAATTGTGGATGTACAGGACTTATAGCGTTCTATGTGTCACATATGATAACAATGCGTTTAGGAGACTGTTAAAGCTGCAGTGGCGATGTAGTGATTCTGAAATGTTTCTTGATGCATCTGTAGGAGGTTTACATGCCACAATACGCAAAAAAACGGTCTCCATGTTGCAGGGTTTACGTAGCAGTAACAACAACATAAAGATAATAACTGCCAGAACTGACTGTTTATTCCAGAAACAAAGGATATAGTAAGAAAGGTTTATAAATATATTTGGCTAATCAAAGTAACATAGTTCAAAAGAAATATTGTTACAGTTAATACATTAAATAATAGAAATGGAGATCTCTCTGAATTAAATAATAAATAAATAAATAATGATTATTTTAAAATCACTTTATTCATTAAGGTCAAGGAAATTACTCACTTATGAATTTTTATAGTTATATTTTTTTACTATTTACAACCTTTTAGAATAAAAAAATAATTTATAAACCAAAATAAATAAACATTAAAATAACACTATCAAGAAATTCAGACTTCCTACCCAAAGATCATACCTGGCAAGATCATACCGGAAATTTGATAAATTCTTCTCCGAAATCCTAATTATTATGACCAAAGACCTAAATTCTTCTCTAAAACCAGCACAGGATATGCTTAAATTACACCTAGGTGCCGGTATCTTCCATTGATTAACTATACTTATAATAAATCTGTAGAGATCAAATTTCTGTACAAAGAAAAAAATTATCAAAACCGAGCCCCCCGAGAGGAGGATGTAAGAAGAGATGTAGAACAGGTCCCGATTTTTTTGGAATTTCTTATTTCTCTGTCTGTTTGTCTGTTTGTACGGGCTAATCTCTGAAACTATTGGATCGATTTAATTGAAATTTTGCATGATAATACCTTATATTGCATCTCATATCTTAGATACTTTTCATCCCAAAAAATTAAAGAGTTCCCGTGGGACAGTAAAAACCTCTACTTACTTAAATGCGTAGTGCACAATAACGTATGCACATAATTTAATAAATTTGGTATGTAGATACCTTATGTTGCTTTTCAACATCTTAGATACTTTTCATCTCGGAAAATTAAAGAGTTGCCGTGGGACAGTTAAAAAACTCTACTTACTTTACTGTATTGCAGACCACTCCGAATAAGCTTTTTATATTTTAAATTGTTTTATATTTATGTATTAAAGTAACAGACGGTAAAAATAATTATTTGTAATAGAAAAAATCTTTTTTTCCTTGTTTCAGTATTTATAGCAAGACTAGGTATAGAGGATAATGATGCATGGTTCTGGTTCTGCGCAGGCGACCTTTAATTAAATACTATTTTAATATTAAGTAGGCTAAATTTTTATTTGATTTATAGATGGGCTGGGAGTTTCTTGTCAGTTCTCCCATTTTCATTTCCCCTTTGTAAACTGACGTAGCTTCACGACGTTAACCAAGTGTTTTTGCAATATGTTATGATATTGTAACTCCCTGTGGTAAATAAATATATTTATATTGAAGCACAGTGAAGTGTAGTTAAATCATAAATATTTATTTTAACACGTAGATAGTACAAAATAATATATAAGTAGTACATCTTTAATGAAAGAGGAGGATAAACGATTGTACGGGTAATGGGCGAGGAATCGAAACAGTGAGAGCCAACGGTTCAACTTATTGCGCCCCCGATGCTCAAATATATAATTATGATATGGAATCATAAATGTATCTAAAATTAGATTTATCTTAACATTTATTCAAATTAATTTTTTCTTTACAATTAAATCAACTCCTACGTACCTTGATAGTAAAATATATTCCGTTGCCAACTGATTGATTCTAACAATAAGTTATAAATCCAAAAAATGACATCATCATCGTCATTATAGGCATTAATAACGTCGACCACTACATTTACTTGGGCTATCAAATCAAAAATGATGGCAGCTGTGTCCCCGAGATAAAATGAGAATCGCAATGACAAAAAATCCTGTGTCCCGGCCTCACAACATCTGGAAGAAAAGAGTAATTGGAATCAAAACTAAGACTAGAAAAATACGAGCACGTGAATAATCTTGGGCCGAGAAAGGCAAAAGGTTGATGCATTCGAGACGTGGTGTTGAATCGTACTAATACATCGATCCTGAACCAGCTCCAAATAAAAATTTGCTTGTCCACCATATGCAGAATGCAAGCAACGCAGTCACATATTTTGGCTATACAATGCATAGAGGCGATGAAAGTTTGGAAATATAATAATTGTGGTTGCAAATACGGACGGCATAAGATCGCGCGGTGGTTCTCCAACTAAACGTCGACCAGTGCTGGGAGAAACTTGTGTCTTCTATCGAGTCCTCTCTCCAGAAGGTCGCGGAATGGGGTAAATTGAACCTTGTCCAATTTAACCCCCAGAAGACTCAAATTTGCGCGTTTACCACTAAAAAAACCCCATTTGTCGTATCACCGCTCTTCGATAACACTTCCCTTAAGCCTTGCCTAGTATCGGAATACTGGGTCTCGAAATCTCGAGCGATTGCCAATTCCGTGGCCATCTGGAGGGCAAAGCCAAATTGAGACCCTGTGCTCTGTGAACGGCTGGATCACTTGGCGTTGCGTAGAGACGTCGCTTCATTGTGTGTCTTCTACCGCATTTATCACGGGGAGTGTTCCAAAGAGCTGTTCAACCTGATTCCTGCCGCCGACTTCCACCTTCGCACGACACGCCACAAATTAGGATATCATCCCCACCATCTGGATGTGTGGCGGTCCTCCACATTTCGGTTTTCAAGGAGCTTTCTTCCACGTACTACAAAGCTGTGGAATGAGCTTCCTTGTGCGGTGTTTCCGGGACGATACGACATGGGTACCTTCAAAAAAAGCGCGTACACCTTCCTTAAAGGCCGGTAACGCTCTTGTGATTCCTCTGGTGTTGCAAGAGAATGTGGGCGGCGGTGATCACTTAACACCAGGTGACCCGTACGCTCGTTTGTCCTCCTATTCCATAAAAAAAATAGATTGACCAACCAAATTAAGGACTCGTCAACCAAATTCTCCACGGTTGAAAGAGACGCGCAGGACAGAATCCATTGGAGACATATCATCCGCTACAGATGAAACCCTTATGCTACCACGATCCTTAGACATGAGGGACTGACCTCAGAGAGAGATTTTTGGGAAAACTATTTCAAGCTTGAAATGAAATGAGTCAACTACGCAGCTAGTCGGTGATACGGGGATGAAGGAAAGGGGCGTTGCCATGGTAATCGTGACTGGTTCAGTGACTTGCGTACCGGTACTAAAAATAGAAAATGTCATGTATACGAAATCAGTTGCGTGTATTTTTGGACTTTCATATCAAAGCAAAACTTTTTAACTAAGTATATTTTGTTTATTTAATTATATACAGTGTTTTGTGACAAACTTTGTTGCTAGCAAACAAAAATGTGGTTATCCAATCTCAGAAGTTCTTCAATAAATCGTACTCTAGTATGAACTGTAAAATAATTTTTATTAAAGATACTTATTTAACAATTGACAACCAACACGATAGAAGTACTACAGAGTTTTGTATTCAAAATGGTTTTAGCTACTAATGCTGTGCCCACACGTCTGTACAAGCAACTTGCCGGTAACGTGTAACTTATTAGCAGCCGTTTTCAAAAACCTATCTATCCTTAGTTTAACTTACTAGTGTAGACAAATCTATCGTTTTACGCTTACTTACATTTCTATTACCTATCGACATAAAGCATTGGACTATAACTATAATGGACATAACTATGGATAGATAAGATCTTGTCATTAAACGGTGACAGCAATGTATCCGTAACTAGAGATACATTATTGAAACGGCCGTAGATCACTCTTAAGGTCATAACTCATAACCCAAGATATTAAGTTCGCGTGCTTTTCACTTTACATAACCGTACTAGTATGGTAATTAAATGTTTTAATGTATGTCGATTATGCTGCCTTGGTACCTTAATGCAAGTTATATGTTTGTAGATGAATGATTATTAATTATTTCGATAAGTGGTTAATGTTTTAATGAGACAAATCTTTAGCCTCGAAGTAATGAACGCAGGTGCAATGCCGCAAAATTTTGGGATCAATCAAGAATCTGATTTGATTTTATTGGCAAGACCATTTGACGTTTGAGTGTGTTTGTTGCATCATTTTACATTTTACATTTTACATATTTTATTGTAAATGAAATGATTTGTAAATCGATGTAAATGTAAATCTTGATATAAAAGAGTGGCAATGAGTTTCTTGCTACTTCTTCTCATTAGCTCAACCCTTTAAGAAGTAGCGGTAGATTCAATAAGAAAAATATTTTATTTTTTTCTGACATTCATAAGTGTCATTTCCGTGACCTACGTGAATAAACTGATTTTGATTTGATTTGATTTGCATCCTGAATGGCGTCATTTACCATCTTATTTGTATCAACTGCTTCTTCTCTTAAGAATGTTATTTTAGAACGCTTACGTGGAGATTTTTTCGGCCGTATTGATAAAAGTGTACAGTGATGACATACGCAATGTAGTCGTGGTCGCTATCAATCTAATGAGAAAACTCACTCAGAGGGTAATAGAGAGGGCTATGCTCGGTGTTTCTGTGAGACATCGAATCAAGCCCTTCACTACATCCTCATTAAGAAGGTTGTTTGACTTTACCGGCTGTCAATGTGGTTCTCGGAACTTGTAAGAACAATATTACTTGGGAAAACCTAATTTGACAGTTTCCTTGTCGATAATCAGGATATACTACATACCAAGAAGTGCGGAACAGTTTCCAAGAAAATTATCGATATCAAGGAGTCGCTCAGTATACTTTGGGAAATAACTGTGAATCTAAGGTAGGCTTATAACTACATACATAGTTATAGGTGAGATGGGCTTGTGTCGCACGAGCGACTTGACGAGGCGAGAGGCGGTCGAACCTTAGGGCGGTCGCTCCATTCCCATTCTGTGGTATTATTAAGAAAGTTATTTACGTTATAGTAACCTTTACCCCACAAACGTTTTTTAACAATTCATTTGAATAATGTTATACTTTCGTTTTGAACATTTTCTGGAGTCTTGTTGTAAAAGCATATACATCGCCCCACAAAAGACTTACTAACTCGATTTAGCCGTTAGTTATAAGTTTATATCTGTTCCTGGTGATAAAATTTTGGTTATAGCTGTTTTTAGCAAATTCACTTATATTAACCATTGCATATTCCAAATAATACCAGGCATGCATACACGGGCAGGAGGTTGTCACTAGTTATTGTCTAATATGTGCCACATTTGTGTTATTTATTTGGGGTCATATTATGCGGACCTTTAAATCACGTTTTACAAAGTAATCAAATTAGCGACGACTCTTATCAAATATTGTTAGAAATACAGTTAGAATAACGTGATCAACGCATGTCGGCGATAAGATAGTTTCAAAGACATTAATTATGGTGTTAGAAATACAATAAATTTAAATTAGAATAAATTACTGTTTAATAAACGATATTAAATTTTAACTTTAATTATTTTTATTGAAGTGAAAACTTCTTTTGGCGCATTTTTTCGTAGGTAATTTAGGCTGATCCGTCACGCTTTAAGGTAAAAGGCTCGATCGGATTGACTCGGAATTTAAAATAAAATTATAATTTAAAAAATTGTAAACGTTGTCATTGGTTTTATTATTTATTCAAACAAAACAAAATTTTATAACTATATTTACAATACTATCACTATGTTTGGTGTCGACACACTTAGCCCGTGAGGCCCAGAGGCGCGGAGAATGTTCAAAATACTATCTGCGCGCCTCAATAAGGCTACTGGAAACCCAAGCGCTGGCAGCTATCTTGGTCAACGGATCAGCCTTGCTATCCAACGCGGAAATTATGCCAGTATTCTTGGTACGCTTCCACGTTATGATAGTTTTAATTATGTAGTCATAGTATTGTAAATATAGTTATAAGATTTTGTTTTATTATTAGTTGAATTATTAACCTTAGCTAAAAAACACAGTTTGACTAAAACTAGATCAAATGCCAGTCTCGATCTCGACTAAAGGCAAAGCGATTTCACCAATACAGTTTAAGCGCTTTAACGTGTTACTATAGAATGTATCAAATAGCTATCAAAACTGTAATCGGTGAGTATAAAACAAATTCTTAATTGTCAATGTTTCTGTTACAATGACAGCTCTTTAACGTAATCAAATAATATTATGTGAAATGACCAAAATTTGGCGGTCGGCATTTTAACGCGTTCAGGCTTTTTATGTGAAAATAAGGGACGAGAGGAGCAGGACGCTCAGCGGATTGTAATTGACACGCCCTGCCCATTACAATGAAGTGACGCTCCTTGAAAATCCCCAAAAATTCTGAGCGGCACTACAACTGCGCTTGTTACCTTGAGATATAAGATGTTAAGTCTCCTTTGCCCAGTAATTTTCTAGTAATTCTAGCTACGGCGCCCTTTAGACCGAAACACAGTGATGCTTACACATTACTGCTTCACGACAGAAATAGGCGCCGTTTTGGTACCCATAATCTAGCCGGCATCCTGTGTAAAGGAGGCTCCCGCTGGTAAACTGGCTATAACTGCTTTCCTTTGGGTAGGTGAAATGCGAAATGAATCTGTAAACTTGTTTCCAGGCCTAAACTCAGTTTAAAGTATTCTAATCGAACGCGATTAAAACACCATTAGGTTGAACGCAACCTACTGGTGAAATCAACCCTAAAATTGGTTAAAACACGCTCCGTTATTTTCAACGGAGCCATGATTGTATTTTTAGAGCAGGGGTGCTCAAACGGTCAATCGCAAGTGCGTTTTAAATAAATAAACAAATTTCGTTTATTTCAAAGGTTGAGATTTCCCAGTAAGTTGTCTTAGGACACTTGTAGGATATATATTTAGGTCACGATTATTTTTATTATATTTGCTTTTTGAGTCGATCTGGAGAAAAAAATCCGATATAGAACTATTCACAGATTTTGTTTTAGGTAACTAAAAACGGTAATTATGTACCATCTTATGAAAAGTATGCGTTGGACACTCTTTAGTTAAGTTTAAAACTTCAGACACTTTAACGCGTTTGTTTTGTAAGAACTAATAACTTTTGAATGATAATGAGTTTTTTAATTGATATTTTAGAGCAGACCTACACTTACCTTGACTAAAAAAATGCATATTTTTGTGCGCAAACCTAATATCTATGTCATCGTGACACTCTACCTAGACGACAATCCTTCATCACACATACTTGAAACCTCTCAGAGTCTATCGATCGTAGTCTAACAATTTTGAGGTAGATCGCCAGCAGTTCAAGCTTGAGCACCCCTGCTATAGTTACATAACTTATAGTTATACAAGCTGTTACATCCTTTTGATAGATTCTGCATCTGTGTGATCTCTGATACATAAGATATATGAACTTGTCTATAATTAGTAGGCAAGGGCTCGAACAGTGTTTTTTTTAGTGAAAATAAGGGACGAGACGAGCAGGACGGTCAGGTGATGGTAATTGATACAATACTGTGCCGTTACGTACTACCCATTATAATGCAGTGCCGCGCTCGTCACCTTGAGACATAAGATCTTAAGTCTCATTTGCCCAGTAATTTCAGACCGAAACACAATAATGCTTACACATTACTGCTTCACAGCAGAAATAGGCGCCTTTTGGTGCCCATAATCTAGCTGGCTTCCTGTGCAAAGGAGCCTCCCACTGGTATTCCTCCCAAATTGTCCAAAATACGACGCAAAACAAATAAATGTGCCTGTAAGAATATATGTTCTTTGTAATTCACATTGCCACAAATTTGCTACGTGTATATATATACTTAAAAAGGTACCTACCTACGAGTCCCTATGTGAATTTTGATACATGCGTTACTTAAAACACATAATGATTAAAATTATGTCCAAGTCTTACCAATTTAATGTTTTAAATACCAAAGTGAAGATTTTTTTTGTCATTTCACGGAACCAATTCTAGGTATTTGATCAAATCACTAGATTTGTTTCGATAACTGATAAAATCGTATTGATATTTTAACATCCTCCATGATTTGACCAAATTAATGTATTAATATTCCTGCGTCATGTACACGACAAAAGACCATTGGATTTTTACCTTTAGTCATATTCCAGCGCAAATTTCAAATACGCTGTTTCTGAAAAGCGCGCAGCCCTTATAAGGTCAAATCTGTGATTTGCACGAATGTAATTTCCCCCAATGACATGCAAGACTATGGCAATAGCGCTATCATTGTTTCATTACGAAGGATTGGCGCCAGATATCGTGCTTAACTACGCGTAAACTTAAGCTCATGCAGTTACAATATGTTTAATAAAACGAACCATAGATTAAGGATTGGTCTAGGTACCGCCAGGTAGGTATCGTCAGTAAGTAAGTTTCAATGTAAAATAACACGAAGCGTATGTTACAAAGTTTGAAAGATGCCATTGAGTGCATCTAATAGATGCCGTAATAAAAAATATATTGTTCTTAGGTAGTGCGGTATCTAGTTGGAGCCAGGACCAATCCTTAATCTAAGATACGAACATTGTTTTATAAATACAGTTGATATAACTTTAAAGGAAAAGGCTCGATCGGATTTACTCGGAATTTAAAATACAATTACAATTTAAGAAATTGTAAACGTTATAATTAGTTTTATTATTTATTCAAACAAAACAAAATTTTATAACTATATTTACAGTACCATGACTATGTTTGGTGTCGACACACTTGGCCCGTGAGGCCCAGAGGCCCGGAGAATGTTCAAAATACTATCTGCGCGCCTCAATAAGGCTACTGGAAACTCAAGCGCTGGCAGCTATCTCGGTCAACGGATCAGCCTAGCTATCCAACGCGGAAATGCTGCCAGTATTCTTGGTACGCTTCCACCTAATGATAGTTTTAATTATGTAGTCATAGTATTGTAAATATAGTTATAAGATTTTGTTTTATTATTAGTTGAATTATTAACTACAGCTAAAAAACCCAATCCTTAATCTAAGATACGAACATTGTTTTATAAATACAATTGATATAACATTCACATGCAACTGATGCCTCGATTATACGTAGACAAAAATTGCAGTGTATCTAGGTAGTACAATAAGTTATTCTATTTCACATCAATAATTCATTTATATTATCGTCATAAGAGTCTCCTTGATGCGACCCGTGGAGGATGGACCGATTATCTGGTCTAGATCGTCGTGGAGATCATTGCTTCGCTTTCAGCTGAAGTGTTGATGATGAAGAGTCAGAGGGAGGCTCCTTTGCATAGGATGACGGCTAGATTATGAATACCGTAACAGCGCCTATTTCTGCCGTAAAGCAGTAATGTGTAAGCATTTTTGTATTTCGGTCTGAAGTTCGCCGTAGATAGTGAAATTACTGGGCAAAAGAGACTTAAATGTTATGTCTCAAGGTGACGAGCTTAATTTGTGGTGCCGCTCAGAATGTTTGGGTTTTTCAAGAATCTTGAGAGGCACTACATTTTAATGGGCAGGGCGTAACGTCCCTTATTATCTTAAAAAAGCATAATAATGCTTGTGTTGCCTCCGCTCCCACCTTACCAAATACATATTTACTTACGACTTTTTCTTTAAAGATACACGTGAAATCGACGTAAAATGTGTGTATTTGTACGGGTTTACGGGTGTATATGTGTATGGGTAGAAGTGTGTATTCTGTGCTACAGGTTGTACCTTTTATTTTTTATCTATACTAATAAGCTAGTAAGGTATTTCATTGTGTGTCTTCTACCGCATTTATCACGGGGAGTGTTCCGAAGAGCTGTTTAACCTAATTCCTGCCGCCGAGTTCCACCTTCGCACGACACGCCACAAGTTAGGATATCATCCCCCATCTGGATGTGTGGTGGTCCTCCACAGTGCGGTTTTCAAGGAGCTTTCTTCCACGTACTACAAAGCTGTGGAATGAACTTCCTTGTGCGGTGTTACCGGGAAGATACGACATGGGTACCTTAAGAAAAAGCGCGCACCTAAAAGGCCGGAAACGCTCCTGTGATTCCTCTGGTGTTGCAAGAGATTGTGGGCGGCGGTGATCACTTAACATCAAGTGACCCGTACGCTCGTTTGTCCTCCTATTCCATAAAAAAAGGTAAAGTTTGTGAGATTGTAAGATTTCAAGGGTCACTTTGGATCTACTGAACTTATTTTGAAAATTATATTAGTAATAGAAAATAATTTACAACAGGATCCCAGAAAATGTTCAAAACAAATGTATTTCGAAATTCTAATAATTGTTAAGAAACGTTTGTGTGGTGATTACTATAGCATAAATGACTTTCATAATGATAGATTGAGAATGGAGTGACCGTCCTCAGGCTATTAAATAATAAATGTAATTGTACGGTATTACGCTGCAACGATATTTTTTTGAAAATAAATGAAGCTCACTGAGATTTTTGCGCCCGTTCTCAGGTATCAGGCATACTGTTTCGAATGGATGGTAGTTTAGACTTTCAATAAGTGATTTTATATCTTATTTAGAATAAAAATATTTGAAGTTGAATATAACAAAATATTCGCGAGTGTCTTAAAACGATTGAGCGAAAACTTTTTTAACAAGCGCTGCTTTAACGATGAGAGATATAAGAAAGCCCTTCAGTTAGTATCATCAATGTGGTTTCATTTTAGCTCAAACGGTTCAATATTTAAAATACTAACGAATTAACTCCAATTTTTGCTGTGTGTTTACGACATGTTAATCTTACACGCTTAGTTCGTACGTACGCTATTCTATAGTGAGTCTGTGGTTTGAAACAATTAATATTGCACAACATTTAAGTTAAATTTCCTATAAGCATTCGAGGGTCACAGAGATTAGATGAACAATATTGTTTTTAATTCTATTTTTTCTAGCCCTGATAAGTTCAGTGATAATAATTTGTTTAATTTATTTTGTTTCGTGATAACGTTTTTGAAATTATTATTCATTATGTTTTGTAACCCTTACCTACTGATTCTAATCATTGTCTGTTACTATGTTATGTATGTACACACATAAGCGAATTTGCTAAAAACTGTCATAACCGTAATGAAAAGGAACAAACATAAACTTATAATGCCTACTACTCGGCTAAGTCGACTTAGTAAGTCTATTGTGTATCTATGTTTAAATTATATGCTTTTACAACAAGATCCCAGATAATATTTATAATAAATATATTACGAAATTCAAAAGGATTGTTAAAAACGTTTGTGTGGTAAAGTTTACTATAACATAAATAACTTTCTTAATGATACCACAGTTTGGGAATGGGGCTATTACATAATAATTTAATTGTACGATGTTACATTGTAGCCATATTTTTATGAAAAAAAAAGAAGCCCGCTGAGTTTGCTGAGCACGTTCTTCTCAGGTCTGAGACATACTTTTTGGAATGGGTGGTAGTTTTGAATTCCAATAAGTAAATATCATATAATTTTTTGAATAAAAATATCTGAATTTGAATTTCAATTAGACCTTATACTCAGCGATGTTGATAGAGTTAATTGTTGATGTTTCAATTAGTTTTAACTAGGTTTAGGTTTATAGGTACTAATATTAAATGTACCTACGCGTAGTAAAAACATAACAAAACTGAGTTTTTCTTGCCTCGGGAAAAAAACAAGTATGCCTTAGACCACACGACTTAGTAAAACAAAATATTATAATTTTAAAGATTAATTCAGCGGAGCTATAGAGAAGTCAGGTTTCCAAATGTTTTGGGTTGTCTTATTAGCTCCGTTAAAATTTGTCTTTAACCACTTTGACAAAATGCATCCTCAGGAGATACCTATTGATAATTAAGCAGGTATGTATTTCCGCAATAACGCCTAGTTCATTAAATTCTCAAAAATCAGGATTTCATTGGTTACTTTTGAGTGCGAATCCTCAAAATCGGTATCTCAAATATTCCCTTTGCGTATAAATGTAATAAAACAATTTAAGAGTAGCGTTTTTGTTACTTATTTTTCTTCTCTCTATTTCTTCTCTCTCGAGCACCAAATGCTTCCAAAGCGATGAAGGTATTTTACTGATGTCAAATTGAGTAAATGCTGATGTAAAATATTTGTACAGTTTAAATACCTAAACAATTTTGACAGTATCATGATCCGAGCAATCTATAGGTATAAATGAGTGATGCAATCCATTACCACAGATCATTTGATGACAAACTGTTGCTAAGACTGGTTATTAATTCTAATAACGCATTGTAATTATTTACTTTTAATAAGAACGTGATTACCTTGGCACTTTGGCTCGAGCTCTTTGCCGATTCGCGATTTTGTTTGAGTAGCTGTGCTGTGAGCTGTCGGTTTGACGTTTAAAAGCGCGCGAAATCACGAGAAAAGAACTTTAACTTTTTAATAATGAAGGAGCTTGTTGTGTCTAGCAGCCAGTGCTTGGAGAAGAATGGGTCTATGGTGGTTGCCAAGAAAAAAAATGAAAATAGTAAGTATTAATTCCATATTAAACATTTTAGTTTGTAACAGATATCTACCATAATTCCAATTGTATTTTTTTGCATTGCTACATTTTATTTGATGAACTTACAAGATAAATATCAATGCCGAGGCGAATACATTAAATGTGAAATATATAAATTATTATGCGTTAGGAATCTACTTGGTTCCGTTCCTGTGCAGTTTCAATGCATCATATTAAAGAGTAGATATTTAAGGATTCATCCATGTTGTATGAATGCATGATGGATACTAAATCAAAGTTAGGCCTATAACCAGCGTAAATACGCACGATCATCAGATCTTAAACCATACATGTATGAAATCTATCTAAATGTCGCAGAGAAATGATTATAACAGAGATTTGGTCAATTCCCTAAGTGATTTGATCAAATCACGGAGTATGTTTAAAGAACAACATGATTTTATCATTTCTTTGAACAAATCAAGATATTTGATCAAATGCTGTTTCAGAGATAAGCGAGCACAAACAAATAGACTAAACCGACAAACAGAAAAAATTCTAAGAAATATCTTGTTCGCATCAGTTTTATTAGTACAACGTGTAGGTACCTAATTATAAAATAGTTATTTTTTTAAATTGAAGAAACAGACAAATTTAAGAGATGAAACAGACAATTGAACCAGCGTTTTATTTCTAAAAACATAAACACTTGACAAATAGGATAGCTTTTAAATCAATTTTGGACCCATAATTATTATTTTTTACAATTTTTTTTGTTTGGACATAATATACTATAACGATACGACATGGGTACCTTCAAAAAAAGCGCGTACACCTTCCTTAAAGGCCGGCAACGCTCTTGTGATTCCTGTGGTGTTGCAAGAGAATGTGGGCGGCGGTGATCACTTAACACCAGGTGAGCCGTACGCTCGTTTGTCCTCCTATTCCATAAAATAAAAAAATATATATTTTCTATGAAATAATTTATTGACGCACCGTTTGACAGTTCTGCTGGGAAACAATTTCATTATAACAACAGGGAACATATTTTAAGAAATAATTCTTGATGTTGTGAAATATTATTGACAAATTCATAAATAACAGTAGGTATTCTATTTATTATGTACAGAACAACGTCTGTCGAGTCGGATAGCATATCAGTGTATTATATATGGGTAGTAAATTTTGACGTTAAAAGAGATGTTGGGATTTATATTTACTGTAAATTCTGCAAGATCCAAATTCTGGCACGAAACTGAATTTGGTGAGTCAATATCTCCCCAGGATGCCTCGTGTAGAGGCGAAACACGTGTCGAGTTGATTAAAGACAAAACTTTGCGGAATCCATTTTATTTTACCTTTAGTATATATGCCTATCAGGTTGAGTCTTATTATCATTATTAACATTATCATCACCATGTGCATCTTTGTACCAATAATCTAGTAAAGTTTCGACTATGAATTCTAAGATTCCGCTATTGTCTTGAAATATTGAAATCTGATTTTCTTGTGTTCAAGGTTAGGATATCCTGTTTTAACCAATTTGACAATGGCTATTTACCTTGCTCGAAATAGTATTCAACATACTTCCAAAAAAAATATTGAAAACGATAGCTGTGTTATCAGCGTAACACGGATTTTGTAAAAGAATAACCATATTTATTTTTATATTTAATTAAAATTAAGGACCTACAATGCTGCTATGTAGGGCCTACTTGTCCATCACTAACTTTGACACATCTTTGATCTTCGTTCTTCTTCAAGCATGCTAGAGTAGATCCCCGCAACTTGTATTCTTCTAGTTTTCGCAGCAGAATGTGGTAATAAATGTGTCGAGGCCTTAGCCTAAGTCTGCTTTCTCCACTTTCGCAGTCTTAGTACGTAAGTTCATAATGGGTTTATAATCTAATAAGTAATTTTGCAACTAATGAAACATAATATGAATAGTCATCGATAACATATTATCATCTTTTAATTATAAATGTAATTAAAGCAAGATTTTCACTACGTATGCATTAGCTGAAAGTTAATTAATTAAAATGATATTTTATATTTGGATAACCTTTAGCCGCTACTTCGCTCACGTGAAACTTCATGTTTTCATTTCATCAACAACATTTTTCATTTCTTGGGTTTGATCAAGAATTCAAATGACTAGCATCAGTTTTCATTATAAAGAATATAATAATTCTTTAACTAGTCCTATATTACTAGGTTATACTACACGTCACCAAAATTTTGTTAGCTGTTATAATCTATAATATCGCGTAGAACTGGATAACTAACTATGTTAAGTAAGGTCTATAACGCTTCAATCTATTTTATATATTTGACCTTAATTGCAGGCTTTAAAAATGAATGATATCACTATTTTCCTTATTACCTTCTGCGAACAATACCCCGTTGTGATTCTTGTGGTTATCAATGTTGGCAATTAGAACTATATTTTCCGCCATAACATTTACAACACTACAAATGACTCACGATTTCATCTGCGTATTATTTATTTATTTATTTATTAGGTTTATTTACAACCACTGACAATATTACACACAAATTATATAAAAAATTGAACTTAGAATTAGGAACTAAATGTAGTCATATAGTATTATATTTTTATAAGAAAACTAGTAGTTGCCCGTTGCATTTGCAACTAAAGGTTTTCTCACAATAAATAAATGATTAAGTTAATTAGAGATATAATAATAACAGTTAGAGATTTCATACTGAAACATGCAAGGCAGGCCTGTCAGCCATTAAGCTGGCATAACGACATCCCATTCTGCACGAACACACACCAAGAAAGGGAAGATATTAATAGAATTTGTACCTATTCTGAAATATGTCTAGGGAATAGACAAATGTAATCAATATTTTTGTAAATTCTGTACCACCTCAGAGCCTAGCGTTTTCTATGAAGTGCGATCATACTAGAATACTACAGTTTGTCCAAAACGAACTGGTATGGAGCCCTCTCCTTTGCACAATCGTATGAACCGATGATGCAGAACCGACTAAAGTGAAGAGCTGCGTTTACCTTGATGCTTTAACAATTATTTTAAATTTTTCCTAACATATTTATTTATTTTGTACCATCAACAAAATTGATTCATAGCTCGTTTTGCTGATAATTCATATTCAACCATAAAAACGGTTGAAAAAAATAATGACAATAATTAGTGGACTGTTAGTGTCTAATAAAATGATAAGAGTTATTTAGTAAGTGTATGTTCAAGCGAATTTCGAACTACTTGTTTGTTATGACTGTATGAAAATTTTGTCGATAGTACATGTTCTGGGTTCATATTGTAAAAGCATTATAAATCGCATAAAAAAAGACTTATTAAATCTGCTTAACCGAGTAGTAGGTATACCAAGTTTATGTTTGTTCCTGGTTAAAATTATGATCATCATAATATACACAAACTAGATAACGATGCATGGGTAGCTAAGTAACGTCATATAACCAAAATGGCGGATTTCTTATATGTAGGACTAATCATTTCTTTTAATATATATATAAATCAGACATTCATTGATACCCTTGTCAAACTTTGACAATATCAATAAAATATATAATGGGTCTCCCGAAAACAATACGAAAGCAAAATAAAATATAGTATCAACAAAAATTAAAATTTAATATGCATATTGAATAAGTTTCTTGCGTGTTACTAGTTGCTACAGATATTGAAATATTTTATCTGAGTTTATTCTAAAAAAAAAAAATTTAATTAATTCTATGAATAAAGATTTTCGCGTGGGCGATCTAAGGACAAAAACTAGTTTAAAGCCTCACAAGGCTTTATGCTTTACTGCTTCTTGATTACGATACGCTCCACTTACCAACTAGGTCGGGGGGTTTATAAACAAGCACATCTTAATAACTAAAGGATGTTTTAAATAATCACAACATCTCATCTGAACACACAATATTATATTGTATTTTCTTGAGTAGGGCTACCCCTGTTAACTTTTAAAGTAAAATTTCTTTAAGTGTTATTCAAATTTAAATTCAAATATTTTTATTCAAAATAGGATGTGACATCACTTATTGAAAGTCAAAACCTACCACCCATTCTAAAACGAATATCTCAGACCTGAGAATAATTGGCGCAACAAACTCAGTGGGCTTTTTAAAAAAAAATGTTTACAAAGTAATATTGTACAATTAAAAAGTACTACTATTTAAAAGCCTGAGGACGGTCGCACCATTCCCAATCTATGGTATCATTAAGAAAGTCAATTATGTTATAGTAACTTTTACCACACAAACGTTTTTTAACAATTCTTTTGAATAACGTAATACTTTCGTTTTGATCATTTTCTCGAAACTTGTTGTAAAAGCATATACATCGATACACAAAAGACTTACTAACTCGACTTAGCCTTAGACTTTTATTTTTGTACCTGCTGTTAATGGTTAATAATTACTAATAATATAATATTACATTAACTAATTATTAATGTAATTATAATATATAATTATTATGGTTATGACAGTTTCTAGCAATTTCATGAACATACATTACATTATCAAGAATATATTGAGAAGCAACAGTTAAGATGTTTATTACTTTAAAATTTTCTCTCAATGATTCATATGATGAATTGCCCACTTTTGCAGCACAAATATGGTATTTATGTCGGGAGCGTTACCCCATAACAATATACCTTAGGACATAATACTATGGACATAACTAAAGTATAGACAATACTAGTCACGCCGTATCTATGTCAGTTAATTGTCTTATCTTTTTAACCGCGTATGCTGCAGAACTAAGTCTGTTCGACAATCCTTCAATATTATTGTAATTTCGAATCCAGAGTAATGCTAAGAAATATAGCAGATTCCACCGGTTTTTGTCATCTCTCCTTTTATCAAAACACTAGCATCTACATTTTTGATATTTGGTACGGTAAAAAAAATCCATAAATATCACTTTAAACAAACAAACACTACATTTTAAACAGTTAGGATAAGCAGAATATTATAGAATGTCAGCAAAAACAAAATGCCACGAAACCAAAAATCGTGACGAAATTGCTATAAAATTTCCCTCATACGTCGATTAAGAACTATGGCTTCAATAATACTCGTATCTGAATACTACAATATAAATTCGATAGTGTTTATTAAAATGCTACGGTACTTTTGGTCGCGAAACTACTTTACTAAAGCTTTACTTTACCTAAAGCGTTATAGCAGCGCTGCATGTTTATATTGTCTGGTTAGCAAATAAATTACTGTATCAGCGCTGCAGCGTGATTTATTTTTCTACGGCCACAACTTTAAATTTTCATTGAATTCTAGCGGCCGAATTCCAGCAGCCGAATTCCAGCGACTGAATTTCACCACCAGGACATTACATCAAAATGCAAAATACCGCCCGAATCACGTTGACGTCTGGCATTCCACAACCGAGCGTTTTGCAAGAATTTCTTGCCTCGTACAGCCACTTCGTGGAATCAATTACCTACTTCGTCTTAAAGTTTATGTAAAAATAACCCTTTTTTATTAGACTTCTCGGTAAAAAATACTCGCCACTCTAATGAAGCAAGTATTCAGTTGTAACCGCTTTGACCCAGTTGTAAGTACCTAACACTTTCAAATAACTTAGCAGAAATTATAACTGGAACTTGATATAGGTTGTTTACTTACCCTAGATTTATCAAATTGCTTTCGAATAATTACAACTTGGTTATAACTTTATGTCATTGAGGTGTAATCACAGGCTTAAATTGATCGTAAGTTTTTTATATAACGGAAATCTATATTTTTAATTGGCAAGGTATATCAATTACCATCAGCTGAACGTCCTGCATATCTCGTCCCTTCTTCTCATAAATAAATCAATGGGCTTTTTACATTGCACGATAATGGTAACAATACAATACGGGGACGAAAACTATTCATTATTTAATGAACTGTTTCACACTCCATCGATGTTGTGCCGATCTTAGACGATGTCACAGTGTGGGTTCCATCCATTAGAGGCTAAAATAAAATATATATATATTTTAGGATATACATATTGTAGGAACGTTTTACTAATCTATACTAACAAATGGAGCGTTTTTTAGTTCGGTTATACTACGAAAGCTAATGAACTGATCAAAGTAATATTTATATACGGTAAGACGAAGCGTTGTTCGTAGTCTTTAGTGTACCATATGTTGGTGATTATTGTTATATCCGGAACCTATATTTTTTTGACATAGAATAACCAATATATTCGCAAGCAAATAATTCAGTCAACCAAGTGAGATGAGGGGACACGGGGTATTTAATTTATATGTCAAAACAACATTGTTAATTGAGGTAAAGAAAGCACATTTTGTTAAAAAGAATCACTAAAATGAACTGAATTCGTTATCATCCAATGTGAAACAATGTGCTATTCTTAACTTGGACACCTTCCTAGAATGTAATTTATTCTTCTCTCTATTTCCCATGATGATCACATCATGGAAAGAGTTGTATCAACAACTGATAGATCTGTGATACTATTCTACTGATAGGTTAATATATCAATAGAATACAAGGGCTTAAACAGGATTTTATCAAAATTTCTTGGTAAAAAAAGTAGTGAGAAGAATGGGCGCAAGAAAATCAGAGGGCTTTTATTTATTTAAAAAAAAAAATTAGGTCAAATTAAGATTCTATTAAAAATATTTAATAGAATAATACATTCATACTAGGTCACAATTTACAATAAAAATCTATTTATGCAAATTAAACCTTACTGCCTTTAAAAAACTTACTTTAAAAAAGTGTGTGTAAACTTATAATGTATGCACTCAATAAGTTATACTTCTTGGGTCTAACGAAGAGAAAATCATTAAAATGATTTATTCCTCGTGCTAGATGATTTATTCTACGTTCTTAGAAAGAAAAATTTTGTAAAAATCTTGCAAAGATGGCTATGATAATTAATTATTAAATATGGGCTTGAACCCTTTGCCTGTCCTAATAATGGACGAAGAAACCAAAAAAACGAATGGCGCAAACGTAAGAAAATTTAAGTAAGTAACATCAACCAGTTTCTTTTGTATTTCACTCTCATCGTTTTTTCATTACGCGCCTAAAGAAGTACTCTTATAACTTTAAAAACAGCGCGTATACTGGAGACATGCTGAGGCATGAATAGAAAACGCCGAGAGCGCACTTACTATCATTTTTATCTAGTATGTGGGTCGAAGGGATTCAATAAATCTATACACTTAAGAGAAATAAATCAAGTAGTCGAAGTATTGTACTTCGAATAGAATTCGTCGGGAATTTTCTATCCAACACTTACCAACCATATCAATCACACATCAATAATTAAGAGCGCGATTGAATGGATGTAATTGATGCTGTGGTGTACACGCCTTGTGTACCAGGCGAGAGCAAAACAAATTACGAAACGTGTAACTAGTTATTTCCTACATATCGCAATCGTAACATATTGCATCATACAGTACAACATTGTGTCTAGGAATTTAGTATCGAATGTGGAGAAATAACCAATAAGATCATAAATTCCAAATTGATTGAAATATTGCTTAGCATTGCAAAAAGCCTTTACCAAATAGCAGGTTCACATTTAACCAAAAACAACCGAATTAAAAAAAAACTATTCTAAAACATTATAATATTATGCTCTAAGAAGTAAAAACTTAACTGCGTATAAGACTACAACTTATTTTTAGAGTTCTATTTAGTAAAATGAAATGAAAAATATTAGACTACCATAAAATCTACTAACTCATAAAATCTACTAAAATAAAAGTATAATGTAGTTACAATTATTGTTATTTTTAGAATCGCACCCTTCCGTTAAGGAGATCCATTGATCATCATATTTCACTATGACCATTACTTCACCATAACTACGTTAGCGTAACGTGACTCAAATATCCGAATATAAAAGATTCATCCGAGTATCGTTAATTTGCTTCTAAGAATTGAAGAGTTACGTTACTTTGCCATGGATCCAATAAGCGGAACGTAACAAAACTCTCATCAAACTACCTTTGAAGTATGTGAATCCTTTCCAATAAAAAAATAATCATCGAAATCCGTTGGCGTGATATTAAGTTTTATTCGTCCATTTGTCGCGCACATACTTAATGCAAATTAAAGGCTTATTGTTTTGTCAGAACTGGACGAAATCAAAATGGGACCACACGGGAAGCACTAACTTTCAAATAAATAAAATAAGAATCATCAAAATTATCCCAATCCAAAGCTGAATACCATCGAATTGAGGATACCAGGGGCTTTATTGCCTCGTCCTTAGTATAAGTCCATTTTCGGTTTTATTATTATTTATATTTATCTATTTTCAGTAGTTTTCCAAAAACGTCCAATAAAGTACTCTCATATCATCTTTCATCAATTACTTTTACGGCGCCTATTTCTGTAGTAAAGCAGTAATGTGTATGCGTTACTGTGTTTCGTTCTGAAGTGCCTCGTAGCTAGTGAAATTACTGGGCAAATGAGACTTAACATCTTATGTCTCAAAGTGACGAGCGCAAATGTAGTGCCACTCAGAATTTTTGGGGTTTTTCAAGAATCCTAAGCGGCATTGCATTGTAATAGACTCCCTGCTCGTCTCGTCCCTTATTTTCATAAAAAACAATTTTTTAACAGTTATTAACAAAACGACTCACTTTCCGCTAAGAAAGTAGCAACTTTTTTGAAGAGAGTAGTAAAGTATTCCGATATAAAATATTGCCAGGATTAAGGTCAGGATGAAATAGGTCAATCCTTAAGATAGCAAAGCCTCTTGAACTAAAACGTGGGTTCCATTTCAACTAATGTGTGGATCCTTATACTGTGTCTACATTCAGTGTTGATTCGAATTAAGATACTTGCAGTGTCAAAATTAAGTAAATACTTTATTCGTGTGACGTCATCCAACTGTAACGTCTCCAAAAATTAGTTATAAACACATTGTTGTTTATCATTTTATTAATTAAACACATCATCTTATCTTATATCTTTAAACATTCAATTCTTGTATATATAATATAATACAAGAGTATAATAGCTCGGTTGGGACATTGGGTGATCCGGAAAGCAGAAGACTCCGGTTCGAATCCAGATGTTCTATTAGTTTTTTTTCAGTTCAAGTTTTGTACATTCTTAAAAATCCGAGCAAGGATCGGTCATCAAGATATTAATATCATAAAGTAGGGATGAATACTTACGTATTGACCGAGCATGGCTTGGTCGTCCGGATATTTTATTTACTATACAAAATTTTCATATTACGAGATATATATGACAGTTTCTCTGGGAGTGATTTGCTATTATTAGTTCGTTAAAATTTCGAGCTGTATAACTAGAGGAAGAGTGGAAGAGGGCTATTCGCGCTATTTATAACCTAGCTCTTAAAGAATCATTAACAGAACAATTTAAAGAAATAAACACATTGACTGTTGTATCTCAACATACTTGATATTATTCTGTATGTTCATAAGCACATCGAGGAATTTTCCGTTAAGTCAAGTTAGTAAGTTATTTTTAAGTGAACTTATATTGAGCGATGCTTTTTTAATATGATCCCAGAAAATAAACAAAGCAAATGTGCTACGAAATTCAACAGAAAAGTATAAAAACTTTTGTGTGGTAAAGGTTACTATAATATAAATGACTTTCTTAATGATACCACAGATTGGGAATGGAGCGAACGCCTTCAGGCTATTTAATTATAAATTTTATTGTACGATATTACATATTATGTTCTAACAAAATAAATAAAAAAGAAGCCCGCTGAGTATCTTGCGCCCGTTCTGCTCAGATCTGAGACATGATATTTCGAATGGTAGAATTTGATATTTCAATACGTGATTATTAATCCTGTTTTGATTAAAAATATTAAATTTCAATAGCATTTCATAAAAATTAACTAACCCTGTTTTAATATAAAATACTTATGCATGGACGTAATAGGTATGTACACTTTTTAGATCGTTTAGACTTTGACAGCCAGACATTTAGTGTTTAGAACGAACCTCTATTTTGAGAAAGTGATATACAAACCACGAGTGTAAGACGTAGCTAAGTATTCCTGGCCTGTTTTTATCGGTTGTCTAATAGCAAGAGACTCTATCTAGACGTATAATTGATCTAAGGTAACTATATGAGATTTACTTGCAGATAGAGTGCAAAAAGGTAAAGTGAATAAATTTCATCAAAGTACTACGAAAAAATTACTTAGAATATGAGATAAATGGTATGTAAGAAATTAGAACTAACGAAAAATCAAGTATATGAATTATGGTCGACCTACGACGACCTCTAGTCGAATTGATATTTTGTTCAAATTTACGAACATAATAAGCAAAACTTTCCGTACCCCGTCGATATTAATTTGTTAAACTTACCAACTGGATAATGCTCAAATAACATGCATAACTGTGAATAAACCGGTTCTTAAATCACAATTTGAATTCATAAAACTTATTTATGCTTTTATAATTGACTTCTTTAGAAATTTTTAATACATGAATGATGCACCAGCAGGTATCAAAATACTATGGGTATGTTCCGATATGCACTGCGACCACTGTACAATGTGACGTCAATTTAGTATACTGTGAAGCCGTTCGTTTATAGCCAGTTATATTGTTTATTATTTAAAACGGAACGCAATCCCGTATAATGTCAGCCGCATTTTTTGACGCAGGATTCAAATGAGTGTAGGTATTAAAGTTTTCTAGTTCATTAAACAAAAACTGTTGTTGGAGTACTGTCAAATTAAATATATTTGGGATTAAACTGTAGGTATTGTTTATAAAACGTTAGGCACTCGAGTTTTGACTGATCGCGTGATCAAAGTACTGCGAGTACCTTACCAGTGCTCATAGTAAAATGGCGGCGATTTATGACGTCATATAATATTTCCCTAGTGTACTGCGGCAGTATACTGGCAGTTCATAACGGAACGAATTTTTCTACAGTGATAGCACTGAGCAGTGCTCGCAGTGCATATCGGAACATACCCTATATTTTTTACATGTGAACCTCAATGTTAGTCATTCTCGTCGACGTCATATGACATCACTCAAGCGATGCTAATGTTAACAAAACCCATCGGTAAACTCCCTACACCGAATATAAACCTACATATTACACATTTTTATAAATGTCTGAATAACTTTATATTGTCGTACAAGGAAATGCGTTTATTACGGTCCTATCTCAATATATTAAGTTATGTGCATCTTTTGGCACGTTGGGGAAAAACATCAGAGTGAATTTTACGACGCGCGCACACCGTCACGCAAATTCGACACCCTGACGTTAGCTAGTCAACTAGATAATTTATATAATTTTTTTATGAAAATAACGGACGACACGAACAGTTCAGCTAATGGTAATTGATACGCCCTACAATGCAGTGCCGCTCAGGATTATTGAAAAACCCAAAAATTCTGAGCGGCACTACAATTGCGCTCATTACTTTAAGACATAAGATGTTAAGTCTCATTTGCCCAGTAATTTCCCTAGCTACGGCGCTCTTCAGACCGAAACACAGTAATGTTTATACATTACTGCTTCATGGCAGAAATAGGGGGAGTGCGAATTAGCAATGCTTTAAGTTAGTAGACTATTATGAATAAGGGGGCTAAAGCCTAAACACATGGTCGGATTTGGTACGCCCGGACAGTCGTACGGTCCAGTGGGCATCTCGCACCAATTGGTCCGTCGTCGTACTAATAATAATTTTTGTAATAATCCACCAGACCGCGTCCGATGGTCCGACTGTACCAAATCCGACTATGTGTTTAAGCTATAAAAGGCGTCAAAAAAGAGAAATTGTGCTATGGGTACATCTTGGGAAAACACCATACCAGACATCTGGAAGACTAAGGATGTCGCTATGATTTCCCCAGCGGTAAAACTATTTTCCTTAACCAATTTGGAAGCAAGCTGATACTTTGAGGAAAACTAATTCAATGTTATTTTTATGATTAACATAACACAAGGCCGTTGTTGTGAGGAATTTTCTCACGCTGTCATTATAACGTTTATCATTATAAGTCACGTGAAGCCCCCTCCCGTTTCCCTTTCCCCCTCGCGCTCGTCCTGTTGCGTCAGTACGGTTTGCAGTTTCATTACCGTCAGGTACATGTCGTGATATTTTCATTGTTATGTTTCGTCTTTTATTCTTAATAGTTCTATAGTTTTCAGCCAGAAGAATAAAAACTTTTTAACTTCCCGCTAACAAAATCGAAAATTCTCAAAAATCGGTGTGCCGGGTCGTCTCCTTCCCTCAAATATGGAAGAAGGGAACGATGGCTGGTCCATGCGTCGACTCGTTAACGGGTGCTGATGTGGTGCCAGGATAACTATATATATATATATATATATATATATATATATAAAAAAGAATATTTGTCTGTATGTCCTATATAGAATCGTTAACTATGCATTTGATCATGTCTTCGTCGATCTTCAGCAAAGTGTTGTGCATGAGCCACAAAGGTGTCTGAGCTTCTATTTGTTTTTTAACTTCCTCCTTTATAAAAAAGATAATTTTCAAAAATTCGGGGAGTTATTATATACACTGGCCTGTAAAAGAGTACAAGACCCATCGATCTTGAAAAAAATTTAAAACAGAAAGAAAAATGTGAATGGTAAAATTGTAATTCGGAAACGTCCACTTTGAAAAAGGAATGGTTTTGTTTTTGAAGTTTTTTTCAGCCAATTCTTAAAAGAAGGTTACCGACTATAAAATTTTTATGTACAAAATTAAATTCTCTTGGGAGTCCTTTTTATTTCGAAAATATATCTTGTGAACTTAAAACGCTATCCCAATTTTAAAAGTGTGATACTTACTTTGAAGGCCAGTGTATATATATTGGCTTTACCCCGTTTTTAAAAATCCGGGTTTTCATCAGATATTGTCGTTTTAAGATCCTAGGAAGCGTTCCTCACAATTTTTAGGAGTGTCATAAATTAAAAAATGAACAATTTTGACAATATGTTTATCTCTAAATTGACACAATTTGTTATATTTATACTTAGATAAAAATATAGGAACCTGGCTTAAAAGACTTGTTTCGCAAGCCGTTGATAAATAAATAAAATAGAGAGAAAATAAACACAATCAGGTTCGCAGTCTAGGTTCTTCTTCATAACAAAATCGCAAGTAAAAACTACCAGTAATCATACAATCTGGTGTCTCAACCTGTTTCAGTAGCAAATTATATTAATAGCCCGGTTTTCCCTAAGTCATTAGCGCGGCTAATACCTAGGTTTTTTATCCTAAAGCCTTGATGATGCAATAAAGAGAACCTCTCAAACCTCCTAGTGTTCCGTCAAAAATGTACTCATAATGTGTCTGAGGTTATTTTATGATTTATTTAATTTCTAAACTGAATCATGTAAGCCAACGGTTTGAATATTTTCGCTTCAAAATTTTTTGAGAATTGTAAAACGATGAAACTGTTGAATTGATTCGATGAAATTGATTTAAAAGTATGGAAATGAGTTTCTTACCTTTCTTCTAATTAAATAATTACTTTCTAGGTAAACTTTCGATTTATAATTTTTGATCTAATTTGTTAAATTTTCAAATTCATAGTAAAAAATATTTTATTTACTGTAAAACTTAAATACAAATCTAGAAACATTAGTTCCAACTATCTTTATCATTCAAATACTTTTTCACATTATATTAGGCATTAGATGTTAATTTATTTATTACGATACATTGATTTTTTTAAATCGGTAATATTTTAATATAATGGAGTTTATAATAGAATATAACAGAATCCACTCTTACATTTACATCCATACAATTTTACGGAGCCTAGTAGATGAAATTGCCAGTTTGTATGTTTGTTTGGAGTATTGGCATTATGTACATCACTATTCTTTTTAAATTGGCTAATATGTTTATGAGCGCACAGGAGGTTCTCTTATGTACTGGCAGTGTACGGTCATAATATTAATTTCACTAAACTTTTCTCTCAATGAATCCTTTGAACTCATTTTGTAGACTGCTCAAATCGCCCTTTTCCACAGCACAAATATGTGGTCAATATCTGCGGCTTAACCCCACAATATAATTCCGTAGGACATGATACTATGAAAGTAACTGTAATATACAAGTATAGCCGTTTCAACATCTGTCAGCTGCCTAATTTACTATAGCAAATACTGCAGAACTTTCATAAGTTTTTTATATGAGCGCCCCATTATAGCTAAAGTCTAATGTGTAAGATATTTGGATTAAAGACGTAAACATTTGAATATTAAAGTAACGCATACCAAAAATGGCGCTATTACGTTCTATTTTGAACACGTGCACTAAGATTCCTATCGCAAAATTATAATATTCGTAGTAAATTTCGACATTATTACGACTAAGACGTTAATACAAAACCACTGATTATAAGTCAAACCAGGAGGTATTTCTGTTGATAGAGAGCTAATTTAATATGGCTTAAACGAAAATAGATTAGTTTTTCATGAGAAAGACATCTAGATGGTGGGGATGATGATATCTTAGTTTGTGGAGTATCGTTCGAAGATAGAATTTGACGGCAGGAAACAGGTTCAATAACTATTTGGAAGACTCCCCGTGATAAATACGGTAGAAGACACACAATGAAGCGACGTGTCTACTTAACGCTAGGTGATCTAGCCGTTCACAGAGCACTGAATCTCCGATAATTCAAGTAGCTCTGCGTTGCACGCAGTCAAATGGATCGAACAGATACTGGGGTACGCCAAACTAGAGATGACAGCAATACTCAATATTATGTGGCCGCACCTGCGCTTTGTAGAGCGCTAGATTGTGGGCCGGCTTGGAGTATTACCGTGCTCTATTTATGACACCCAGATTCTTCGAAGGCAGTTCGATTTTTCCTTCGAGATGATGGTTTGCATACGGTCGAGATTTTACAAAACAAAATGTGTTACGAAATTTAAAAGGCATTTATTTTACTTTAAAGTATTGAAAAGAAGGAATTGCTAAAAAGAATTATATGAAAGATTATTATAACATCAATGATTTTCTTAATGATACCACATACCGAGAATCGAGCGAATACCCTCAATCTATTTAATTATAAATGTTAATTGTACGATAATACATTGCAATCAAGCAATGTTTTTAAAAAAGTCTGCTGAGTTTCTTGCGCCCGTCTTCTCAGGTCTGGGGCAGTCTGTTATGAATGGGTGGTAGTTTTTGATGTTCAATAAATGAATTAAAATCCTAGTTTGAATAAAAATATTTGAATTTAGCTTTGAATTATTTCGATACAAGGCGAGACATAAACGATTGTACTTTTAACTCTCGTAATCGGTCTAAATAACGGTTTATTTATTATTTATAATGTTTTTTTTATCAGTTTAGATTATTCAAAAAAAAACTGAAGGTGTACGCAAACGTTTAATATATGTTTTGATATTACTTTGAGGAAAAAAAATACAATTTACGATCAAACAGTTGTCGCACAAAGCAAACCCTTTAAAAATTACCGCGAAATTCAACAGGTTTTTAATGTTTGCGTCACGAGCGACGTATTGATTTCCCGGACCCGCGCAGTCGCACATACAAAATCATCTGTTGACACCATGCAAGTCCAGTCAGCCATAGGTTAGGTCCGCGAACGCGCGCTTCCAAACTTACCTTTTTATTTTTTTCACAGCCTCGTAAGTAGATTTATAATCTGTGCGGATTCGCGCGCTTTTGCTTATTGTGTGTGATTGTTTTGCGTAAGTAATTCGAATTTCGAACAAGTGAGTAAACTTTTTATAATTTGAAACATTTCAAAAAGATTCGATATAACTTTCTATGCTCCTTTATCAATGGTTATTGATTTGTTCAGCGTTGCTAGTGCATAAAATATCACAAAATTTATTTAATGTTTCTAGAATTCTTATTATTTTTGTGAAAGTAAACCAAAAGATGTAAGCGTTACAGTTTGATTTTGTTGCATATTATTGTGAAATCTAGATCCTAGATAGATTATTATTCAACTGTGATAAAGTTTCTAAGATCAAGCAAGCAATACATAATTTAATTACACATGAATAAAAAACGTTTAAACACTAATAAAAAAATGTCAATTAAATATTAATTACAAAAAATTTCAATATTCTTCTATCTGGATTGAAATGCATAAGAAATTATTGATGTTTTATAAACTTTCTCACATTCGCTCTTAAGAGATCAAGTCTATAGAATTTATTTATTTCAAAAGACAAACGAGCATAAGGGCCATCTGATGGTAGGTGATCACCGCATTCCATACTCTGTTGTAACAACGTTATGGTACGAGAATGGGATCGAAGCAACCTTAGGTATGTCAAAAAGTAAAATTTCGTATTCTTGTTACACGAATTGACAGTTCAGTTACGATTGATATAAAGTTACGTTCCGATTTAGGGAAATTGCACGTTGCGTATTCACGTAACAAGATAGGACGTAATTTTTTGGGAGATGGTTATTTTTCTAAAGGAGATTGATATATGGGGCCCAGGTTGTGCCAGACAATAATAATATATTTTATACTTTTTAGTTGCATTTTTACATTCAGTTTGGCACTAAATATAACGTGATTCTTATTCCGAGTTTATTTTTTTCATTTTAAAAGTATTTTATATTATTGAAATAATAAAATATGACTCCGTTTTTTGTAGACATGTAACTAGAAATGTTTTAGTCAAATGGATCGATATTAGTGGAATCATAATCGATTAAAAGCTGTCATATTCATAGTACCTACATTTAGGAAAAATTTTTTTTTTAAGTATCTCGTTATTCAATTAAAATCTAACCAGAGCAACTCGTCTACATATTATGGTGGGTTCTGTACTCTGAGCCCGTGGTTTAAAGTTTAATTGGTATTTTTGCGTACTAAATACAATACAAATCGTAATTCGGTTAAATGATTTTTTTTTTCAACCTCGATAAATATCTGTCTTTTCTACGAGGGACAAAATTGGCCGATTCTCTTCCGGCAAGGCGACTTTTGTCCCTCATACCAGGGACTAAAAGCGATCTTTTCATCCAGGTGGGAAAAAAATCGTATAAGTCTCACCACGTGAGATAAGTAGGACATTTCCGTTGTCAATACTCCGCGGGGCCTAATATTCTCCCTAGGTGCGTAATATACTATTTTTTTTAATTACCATACCGTTGTTTTGTATTACACTGTGTGTTTCGTATTAAATTGTGCGCCTACGCGATCTGTGACTATATTTATATGCTACTTTTTAAGTGTTTGAGGATTTTGATTCTTTAGTCTTTTGCGTTTCAAGTAGTTATTTTCATTTACTTTACTTAATGCTTGAGCGAAATAATAATTTAATGTTTAAAATATAGTGTGTGTACTTATGTATGCACGCAAGAAGTTATACTTCTTTGGCGTAACAAAGCAAAAATCCCCAAAAATTATTTATTGCTCCTGCTGTTCTACGTTTGTAGAAAGAACATATTGTAAAAATCTCGCAAAGATGGCTTTGACAATTAATTATTAAATAATAAATACGTCTGTATGAGCTTGAAATCTTTGTCTGTCCCAATAATGGACGAAGAACCAAAAAAAAAATAATAACGAATGTTGCAAACGTCAGATAATTTTAGGAACCAATTTCATCCTGTTACTTTTGTGTTACAGTGATCCGCGCACATCTTTAAATTTCACTCTCATCATTTTTCATTACGCGCCTAAATAAGTATTATAACTTCAATAAATTAATATCTAATATTAATAATTAATATTTTTTTTTAATTTAATGTTCAAACGAGCGCTAACTTCTTACCAACGTAACATTATAACATGCTTTCAAATTATTTTTCTCTGAATCTGGGAATCGAACCAGAAAACTATTTTTTTGAATGAAAGTAGCATCAAGCTTTATTCTAAGCTAAGATTTATCGACACATAAAAATATTTGTATGGGGCCCGAGCTCCATACTGTATTGGTCATTATTATCTTAATTTTTTTTTATCTCGACCAGTTCACGAAACGTCGGGTCGAAAAAAACAAAAATAAAAAATTTATACGCAAAAACCATAATTTTAATCCATAGAAAGGTATTTTATGTAAATCCGTGTTTTGAATAAAAACGGCATTCACTAAAGACGATGAAAGAGAAATCTTAAAATTTTGAGCAAAGTAGTATTCTAAATTAAAGTTCTCTATTTTGAAAAAAAAAAAAACAATTAACATTGGTTTGGTTGTTACATATGAGAAGAAGTCCATAGGAGAAGGTACCACAGTTAACGTTCATATCGCGTCTCAAGAAGATTTCACGTCTAAATTCAAATTGAAACAATTTAGCAAATAGTAATATAAAATAGATTAAAAAAAAATATCAAAAAAACAACGGACTTCAAAAACGCTATTCCAAAACAAAAGATATTATATGCACTAAAAAGGATAAAACTAATTGCGTATTTTTATACAATCTAATTAATTAATCTAATTCTAGTTACGATTCCCTCTCGCCACTCGCCTAGTCACGTCGCGCGTGCGACTCAAGCACATCTCACCTATAACTATGTATGTCGTTATCTACCTTAGCTGACACGGGACGCACCAGCTTTCAAATAAAAAAAGAATAATCAAAATCAGTTCACCAAGTCGAAAGTTCTGAGGTAAAAAACATAAAAAATACATACCGACGAATTGAGAACCTCGTCCTTCTTTGAAGTCGGTTAATAAGCCATAACCTATACCAAACCACGCGTACACCTCAATTGCAACATATTCCAAGTAACAATTGTTCTAATAATATTCACATGAACAATGATCAATCTATATTTATGTCATCAACAATAATTTACGAGAGTTCTAGAAAAAAGACATCCAAGAACGAGATAGCATTGCGCATTTTGCAACATAATAATAATTATTATTATAAAACTGTTAAATCACTTTAAATATCGAATGAATTGTAACGGGTTCACACGGAGCAATTTTAGTTGGTCATTTGCTAAATTACTGGCAATTTGAACCATCTCAACAAATGTTCTACAAAATAGAATCGGATTCAATATTGTCAACATATTAAATTGAACTTAGCGATTTTTTTTGATCAATAATACAAATAAATTTTGAAAACAAAACTAAGGTATATACGATGTCGGACTCAAGCCCGCCACCTCTCGAGTTCCGTGCGAGCGCTCTTCCACTGAGCCGTTTTTACGTTGTAATACTTCGTTTACGCATTAAAGGACCACATTCAGAGAGAATGTGGAGTCCTCCCTTACTTCAAACTGTCCTCAAAAAATAAAAAGTAATAAAGTCCCACGAAATCAGCACTGTATTGAACGGAGTCGTTCAATACGTTCAATTCACAATTCTATTAATGAATCGCTCGATCCTCGCCCCGCACATTTCATTCTCCAACCCTTTAGGACTCCTACATCGATACACTTTCATTATTAAGTATTATGTCTACAATTTACAGTAAAGTATACACAAACAAAAGACTGCATATTTACGGTACTTTAACATTCTATATAACAGGAAATATTTGGTGATTAAGAAGTAAAACTAGTGGTATATAATATATGTCAGCCTTTAACGTAAAGTTCATTTAAAAATGCTAGCATCACTTACTATATCTCGAAATTTATTATAAATAGCACTTCTTAAATCAAATCATATTTGTTCAATCAGGTCAAAAAAGTACTGTTTTGTGAATGACAAAAGATGTACATTTTTCCATTTATGACCACATGGGAAAAGCTTGAGCTTTTATGAGAAGAAGTGGCAAGAAATTTCTTCAGTCTGATTATCACAGATAATACATAATGCCTTTATTTATTTACGGTGAGTGTGGATTGATGCATCCTACTGTACCCAATAACTTATTAATTTACATTTACTTTTTTTCGTTTACCCATTCCGAAGTGGTGGTAAATGTAAAAAGAAAAGAATATAAGTGTCGTTTCTTTGAACTTAGAAACAAGATTATGTTCTTTTTACGACAATAAGGGAAGATAGTTTAGACGAGCAGGACGTTCGGCTGATAGTAATTGATACGCCCTGTCCATTACATTGCAGTGCCACTCAGGATTCTTGAAAAATTTCAATAATTGCGCTCGTCACCTTGAGACATAAGATGTTAATTCTCAATTGGCTAGTAATTTCACTAGCTACGGCGCCCTTAAGACCGAAACACATCACTGCTTCACCGCAGAAATAGACGCCGTTGTGGTACCCATAATCTAGCCAGCATCCTGTGCAAAGGAGCCTCCCACTGGTAATGTATTCAGCACGTAATCTGTAAATTATTAAGAATACGCTGTACTTCTAATCTTGACAGCCTGGGACTCATAAGTCATAATTATTAATAATTGTCTTTAGCAATTTGCTAGTGTACGTAGATAATATTAAATGATATTATTATTAAAATAGCGTTACCTTATTTGTTACCAAAGCTAATGGTGATTTGAGTGATATAAGAATTAGTTCTCAAGGATTCGATTCAGAATCAATTTAAATATACAATTACTATGTTAAGTCCGATTACGAGCATATCTAAAGCTACATAAGTAAGTATTCACGATTATATTATGACCTCAAGTTAAAATTGTTATAGCGTGTTCTAAATTGAAATGTGTCCTTGCTCAAAAGTGAATGTCTTGTCCTTAGCCCGTTATATGTACACGTTAAGCTATACAATACACAATTAATTACAGGCACGTGATAAGTTCAATCTTAATGACGGGCGCAGTGTGAGTGATGGGGTTAGAATCGCACTTACATCACAGATTATATTAATACAGACAGGAGCAGGTGATATTTATCATATCTCATGTCAAAGAGTTTATCTTTCTATACATTCACTTAAATTTTCTATCTTGCTGTATCTCCATTTGAGATGTTTTTCTCACTGCCCACTGTTTGTCTATACTCTGATATATTGTAAGTCTATAAGAATTAAAGACATATCTACTAATATAATTTCTAACAGAAAAGCATGTTACGTATTGCGTTTATAACATTAACCCCCTTATTCATAATAGTCTGCTAACTTAAAGCATTGCTAATTCGCACTCTGTCTTCTTCTATTGACCTAAGCCAGAATGTGAAAAAACACTCCTTAGCGCCTGTTTAAAGTTAGCGGACCATTATGAATAAGGGGGTTAATCTTTACTTTCTTATTAAAAATGCTATATATTTAAAATCGTTCGAGGAAAATGAGCGCCGATAATAGTTTTAATTAGCAATTGTGTTACCTGTGAGCGTGGAGAAATAGGTCGCTTAGGTGAGTCACCCAATAAAAAGATAATAATAATACCACACAGTAGGGATGGGTACTTACCATTGACCTCTACTATATACCACTGGACTGGCGGCTGTCAAAGTGCTTTTGTGCCTAGTTTATGTAGTGTCTACGGTACTAAAACTAGTGACGACAACTTAGTAGGACAACATAGATGGTGGGAAACTATTTACAAAAGAAATTGTGTAATTTATTACGTTGATTCTTGTAGTATAAATATCCCGGAAAACGAAATGAATCTCGGAAATGGCTCCATCGATTTTCATAAAATTTAGTATACAGGGGATTTCGAGGGCGAGAAATCGATCTAGCTAGGTTTCAATGTCAAAAAATGTAATTTTATCCGTGTTTTAATGAGCAAAGGAAAATTTCGCCACTATATAGGTACAAGACTATAATAGTTCAGATGGGACATTGGATGATCTGGGAAGCAGAAGAGCCCGGTTCGATCCAGATGTCCTATTAGTTTTTTTTTGTTCAAGTTTTGTACATCCTTAAAAATCCGAGCAAGGATCGGTCGTCCAGATATTAATAAAACTTACTTATAATACCAATTAATCTCTTATCTGCATTTAAATTACAGTTACAGAAAATCGACCGTACGGTCACCTGGTGTTAAGTGATCACGGCCGCCCACATTCTCTTGCAACCCCAGAGAAATTACAGGAGCGATGTCGGCGTTTTAGAAAGGTGTACGCGGTTCTTTTGAAGGAAGCCATTTCGTATCGCCATGGAAACACCCCACAAGGAAGCTCATTCCATAGCTTTCTTGTTTTGTATTGAGTACATCTAGGGCTATTTGCATAGACTTACGGCCTTACAATTAAACTTGGTATAAAGTTATAACTGAGAATAAACCAAGAATATGCAAAATGTTTACCACATCGCTGACAACACTGTCAATACAATGATAATTCTGAAGTTTTCCGAATGTCAAACAGCCTTGCGAATAAACGTGGGAAACGTTACACATCCAAATAAACCAATCATAAGCAAAATGACTATTTGTAAACATTTTGCATATTCTTGATTTGTTTTCAGGTATAAGTTTATACCTAGTTTATTTGTAACACCGTTTCAATATACGAGCGTACAGACTAACGTGCGAGATAGAAGATCTCTAACGAAGATACAGCAAGATGGAAAATGAAAGTGAATCTATTGTTACTGTAACCGATTTTTAATAAACAGGTCGTAAACAGTCAGCCACACCTTAGTCTGGGTTGCACCAACTTATTTTAGCAATAACAAACATGTTCAATTATCGGTTAAGCAACAAATGTGTTACAACATTTGACAAATTTTAGATAACGTCATAACAATAACGACGTCTAAAATGGAATTTATGTTTTACTATTACAAAGCAGTGTCTAACTAAAACGTCGTTAAACACAACATAAACTGAAGTGTACAGGAACGGAACGCAAATTTTGAAAGGTGTCATCTGTCTGTCATTATATAATCTAAATCTTCCAATAACATGAATATGATATATCCGTTACAAACCTTAGACAAGCTTCGACTCGTGTTTAAATATAAGCATTGTCTGAAGATTGTCGAACGCTAAACAACAGAAAGACACAGATTTGTAAAAGAACTGTTTTAAAACAAGTGTTCATCACATGTGTATTTTTTTTTTCTGTAATAACATATATTGAGTTCTGTTATTTGATTTATAATATAAAGAACTTATAAGTAGTTTCTATGTAAACAAACTTCACCATAGAGCCGCCGTGTTTTGCTCAATTAGCACGCGATTATCACAATTCTCATCAATTAAGTGCTTATTCATTCACTTTTTGTTATAAATTCATTAAGTCAATGTAAATTTGACTTTGACAATGTAATTTTATATTTATAGGAATTACTAGCTGCCCGGACATACTTCGTTCTGTCAAAAGATAATAGTGAAAATTAAATTATTTTATATCCGAGTTATCCAGTTATTTACATCACAGCAATAAACGACGATAACTTAGATTAAAGCTAGTCATCGCTGCGCTCCAACTAGATACCGCACTACCAAAGAACAATAGCTGTTTTATTACGGCAACTTTATATTGTAGTATGTATTGGCTATTTGTAAAAATGCTCAATCTAAGGCATCTTTCAGATTTTGCAACTTATATACGCTTCGTGTTATTTTACATTGAAATTAATAAAATACATAATACTTACTGATGATATGTGATCCCAGTTTCTTTCTTATTTCTTGTTGTATTATTTTCACAAAGTCTTACTACGTAATCCGGCATTTTCGTTACAATTATTAGCAAAGTTTAATAGAACATGACGTGGCACGTCAACGTCACACATTGTTCGAGACTGGCTTGAGTAAGCCCACTTGGGCATAGTATTAGTTCCCGCGCTGTGCTGTATCTAGTTGGAGCGCAGCGGAGACCAATCCTTAACGTAAGGACGATAACATACAAAAATATGTTTCGTAGACTGCAATAGCTTGTAAACATGATGAAACTAATTCTAATGCTTTTCCCGTCATTACCACCGCACCCAATAAGACGAATAAAATTTAATTTATTGTCTTTTAAAATTCGCCCAGCGAAGCGGGCGAGAACGGCTAGTACATAATATAAATTCTTGAATCACAACAAAAATCACCATCAAAAAGTGTGAAAGCGTAGTATTAAGTACTATGTAGTTACTAAATTTACTCTGCATTTTAACAATATAGTATATAAATATAATTTAAGGAATGAATAAAATATGCGCTGAAGTTATAATTAAATATAATATCTAGTTTTCTAAACATCCCTTTTTAGTCATTAACGGCCCCAAATAATGGGATAAAGTTATGCCTGAGAATAAACAAAGAATAGGATAGTTGATATATTGATAAATGAAAGGTTTCGAATGCTACATTTTCTTTGTCTATACATATATAATGAAAATGGTCTTTGTTTGAGGCTCAATCACGCCTAAACCATTGATCGTATCGACATGAAACTATCACCATTCGATGCGATATTTATCCTAGATGGTTTATTGGTACTTATTTTTTCAATTCCAACGTTCCTTCATTAATTTATTTCCTTTTAAAATTCGCCCAGCAAATCGGTAGTATATTGATAAATGAAAGGTTTCAAACTGATATTTATAATATCGATTGAAATATGAATGCTGCATTTTCTTTGTTTTATTATATACGATAACACGACCCATTTGATTGTAGATCACCTATTTGCATCAATAATGCGCTGTCTACTCGTATGCCGCATTTCAATGGGTCACGCTCGAGACAGTTTGTAGTCGAATTAAACATGAGATTGGAATTTCAATCAATATTCGGAATTTGTACCAATTTCTAGTAAAAGTGTTTTAGTTTACTTTCTATATACATAAAATTCGCTCGTTACTATATTTGTATATGTTATACTAGCCTTTCCTTTGGTTATTCATATGAAGCTGTTATTTGATGATAAGCTGATATTTATTTATTTTATTTATTTATTTATTATATACAGACACTTTATCGCATAATACTACATAGTATTTGGTCCCTACACTAGGCATAGCTTGTCCTGTAGGAAACCAATATAAATTCTATACAAATTCAAATATTTTTATTCACAATAGGATGTGAGATCACTTATTGAAAGTCAAAAACTACCCATTCCAAAACGAAGGCCTCAGACTTGAGAAGAATGGGCGCAATTAACTCAGCGGGCATTTTTTTTCATCGAAACAATATCTTTACAAAGTTATATTGCACTAACTAATTATTTAATAGACTGAGGGCGGTCACTCCATTCCCAACCTGTGGTATCAATAAGAAAGTCATTAATGTTATACTATAACAGCACACAAACGTTTTTAACAATCATTTTGAATAACGTAATACTTTTGTTTTGAACATTTTCTGGGATCTTCGACTCAGCCGAGCATTGAAATGCTTGATGATTTTGTATAAAAAAGCTAAATATGTAATATTATTATTGTTAACGTTTGGTTTATGTACTAAATTGTATGGTTTTATTTTGAAGAAAATAAAGGAAGTATCCTTATTTACATAAGTAATCTTATAACTATACCTATTTACAACACTAAGATTTCTTAAAATTAAAACTATCGTTACGGGAAAGTGTACCAAGAGTACTGGCAGCATTGCCGCGTTGGATAGCTAGGCTGATCCGTTAACGGTCGTTCCCAATATTCAGTCTATCTCCGGTTGTGGCCTACTTGAGTAAAAAATCGTAACCATTTGTTGACTTTTCTGTCCCATTAACTTATCGACGGTAACTCACCTTATCCGTACACGCTGTCTGTCAATGGGAGGACGTATAGCTTACCAGCGATAGAAGTTTGTATGGAAATTGCAATTCACGCGTCCCAATATAACGCGATAAGAATGACTTATGGGGTATATTGGGACAGCTTCAGATTATTAACATCTAATTACTGACAGTAGAAAGTAGTATATTATCTCTATCTGTAGATAGTATATTGGGTACGGCCCTTAGTTTATCTTAGTACTACAGAAAACAGAATTTCATTTATTGCTTTGCACTAACCTGCCGGTCAATGTCAAATCACTAATAGCCGTTTACAATAATGTCCAATATAGAGATAGTCCAATGCTATCTGTCGATAGGTTATAGATATATAAGAAAGCGTAAGAGGATAGATTTGTCTACCTCTAGTAAGTTAAACTAAGGATAGATAGGTTATTGAAAATTGCCGTAAATAGATACTAATTGAAACAGTCACAGAAAAGTCACATCCAACCATTGCAGCTGTCGCAGGGAAACGATAAAATCAGTGATTTGGTAAAATCTCTGAGGATGTTAAAATAACAACACGGTTTTATCATTTCTCGAAACAAATCTAGTGATTTGACCAAATGTCAGAGTTTGTTCCGTGAAATGACAAAAAGTATTTTCTTTCGTATTTATAAGGTTTATTTGGTAAGACAGACATAATTTGGTAAGAATTTAGTATCGTGTCGCAGGTGGAGGGGGGTAAGAGAGGAAGGGGAGAGAGGGAGATGTCCTCTGTCCCCTGGCTCACTCCCCCACTCCCATGAAAAGGTAACGCACCAGTCCCTTGAAAATCAAATTAATGTAACCTAACCTAAAAACAGATAAAAGTTTCTCTAAAGGCCAAATAGAAGCCCCTCTTCGCGGGGCCCATATTTGTCAAAAAAAAACCACGAATGGGTTGGGAGGCAAAGCCCGCCACACGTATTTTTACACATACTACGTAATTTGATCAAATCACTTTGGAAATTTACCAAATCTCTGTTATTATCATTTCCTTGCGACATATCCACCAACCGGATCTATCGGAGGTCCTTCTTCAAATGAGTGACAACGTTGTGGACTTTCTGAATTACTAATTAACCCAATGACGTTTCATAGACAAATAAGGGCATACCAGTCGCAGTCTACTAGCGGGACGATAAAAGTGTGCTTAAAGACAATGTAAGCAGACGTTTCTCCTTAGTAGTGTATCAACTGTTACTGTCTAAATCGGGTTCTAAATTCAACATACGTAACCTAAATTGAATAACTGTTTTACATTGCTGCTTATTGACTAAGAATATTATTAGCAACTGGAGTGAATGCAGCAATGTATAGATATCTATCTGAGTCGAGGCTTATTATGGTGTAATTTGTGGCATGTTCCGTATTTTGACTATTTTTTATTTAACGTCATTTGTCTTTTTTATGATAATAAGGTGCAAGACGAGCAGGACGTTCAGCTGATGGTAATTGAAGCGTCCTGCCCATTACAACTGCGCTCGTCACCTTAAGACATAAGGATGTTAAGTCTAATTTGCCCAATAATTTCATTAGCTACGGTGAGCTTCAGACCGAAACACAATAATGCTTACACATTACTGCTTCACGGCAGAAATAGGCGCGTTTGTGGTACCCATAATCTAGCCGGCATCTGTGCCAAAGAGCCTCCCTGGTATTGGTAAATGCTTGAAAAATAACGCCATATAAATATTTAAAAAAGATAGAAAATAACAAATGAAATCAACATAATAAACATGTATTAACTAATGATTCCTTATTGCTATGATGTAAGTAAGCAATTCAGTAATTCAATTGAAAATGCTATCCAAAACGGAAGGCGCCATTTTTGGGCTCTTAATTACACGATATGATACCGACAAACATTACACGATATATTAATTCTTAAATATTTCCAATTGCAATGGCGTGATAATAATGTATTTATTGTTATCTTACGTATGTATGTTCTACGATTTTGCGTTGTTTGGGAGATAATAATTTTTTCCCCTTTTATCCGCTTTTTTCACCTACCACAATGTTTAGGCCTTTTTCCAAATGTTTTGAACACTTTTAGTTAATTTTATTATTGATAATTATTAACTACAGTTGCAATAACCACATAAGAAACTATGAATAGTTTAGACAATGCGGAACTAGTTTAGAATTGAGTCGTAAGTTAAGATAACTGCTCCAGCTAAATTAAGGAAAATGTTCAAGGTATCAAAAAATAAATAAAATGGCTATGGCTTCTAACTATTTTTAAAAACTTCCCAGAACATTGGCCAATAAAATGAGCCAAATTCAAATTTTAGCTTTGGACGTCAACTTCTCGGCCACCCAGTAAAATGAAAATGGTCTTTGTTTGAGGCTCTTTCACGCCTAAAACACTGATCGTATCGACAGGAAACTACCACCATTCGATGCGAAATTTATCCTAGATGGTTTATGGCTACTTATACTTCAACTAATTCCAACGGTCCTTCATTAATTTATTTCCTTTTAAAATTCGCCCAGCGAATCGGGCGAGAAGGGCTAGTATACTATATAATTTAATAAGAAATTCACACCTTTTATTCTGTCACTGAAGTGTGACATCCACTACTTACTATTTGTTTTGTTGGATGCAATTATTATGACAGTAATCCCGACGGTCATGTTCACGAAGCATTCTTACACAAATAATGAGTTCAAGCTCTAAAGGTTGATGCATCCAATATACGATAATTTATATTTATATATTTTAAATTATTCAAACAAAATTTATTTATTGGATGCAGCACCTTGCAAAGTAATTTGTTAAGTATATTACAGCCATTGTAAAATACTCTTTTTCATTGAAAAGAGTGGCCATTGAGTTTCTTGTATGTTCTTTTCACGAGCTCAATTTTTCACGAACATGTGCTAAATTCTGTAATTTAAAATAAATATTTGTAGTGACGCTTAGTTTAAGCCTATTTGAATAAAGTTTATTTGACTTTTACTATTTCTAAAGGGTTGCAAGCGTATTCGCCCGTTAATTTATGTAATCATTAATCTAATAAAAAAATAACTTAAAATATTATATTTGATTAAAGCTTTGGACTAAAAATTACGGTAAGTGTAGCGATACACTGATAAATAGTCTAAAGAAATCTCTAGAGAAAGCTGAAGCTAACTTTCTCATGGAAACAAGCCATGGAATCCTGGCTAGACAGGTTACAGGCCTATGAAAGCTACAACTTAAGCTGTTACACAGATTATTGTTTGCAAACATTCAATGTATTACAAATTCAAATTCAACAATTTTTATTCATAATAGGATTCAAAATTACATAAAACCCATTCAAAATAGACTGCCTCCAACCTGAGAAAAACGAGCGGGGTTTTTTTTTATAAAAATATGTATTACAATGTAATATCGTATAATAAACATATATAATTAAAGAGCCTGAGGGTGTCCGCTTCATTCCCAGACTGTGGTATCGTTAAGAAAATCGTTTATGCTATAGTAACATTTCCCACACAAACGTTTTTTAACAATTCTTTTTAACTTTCGTAACACATTCGTTTTGTATATTTTCTGGGATCATATTGTAGTAGCATACATATCAACCAATTAAAGACTTACTAACTCGACCTAACCGAGTAGTAGTATTTAAATTTAATTGAAAGAAAAACAAATAAATGCAAATCTTATTTTAAATACGTTTATTTTTCATCAGGAATCGTAAACTCCTCCTCTCAAGGTCACGAGTTCATTAAACGGTCTTGAGTTCAAGATCCTTTACAAAAATTTGTAAACTTTCGATATTATTCAACATCAACTTACTTTTGATATAAACGCTGTATTCGTAACTGGTTCTGTAAAATATACAAGGGCTGTCACTCATTAGTTTTTTGGTACCCAATTAATTCAATTCAAATAACTATTATTAATGAGTATGATGAGCTATGGAAGCAATGCGTCCGTTTTGTTAAGCTTAACAGTAATTTGTAGTCAAACCTGTAAATACTGGATTACCACTTTTCGTGAAATCTTAAATTTTCAATTGAAATTTGAAATTTGAATTAAACAGTGTATTTTTCTAACCTGGGAGGTGGGTGGTGGCACTGGGTCTTTGGAGGAGGTCTTCATAAATATCTTCTTAAGTCAAAATAAAATTTCATACTTAATATGGGTCAGGTACTTTATAGGAACTGGTTTTAGTATGAAAAAACATTTCATTAAATTTGGAATAACATCTGCTACTCAGATTTTTTGTTCCGATGCAATGAGACGATCCTCATATGAAACTGAGTCCATCCGCATTTAAAAAAAATTATCAAAATAACTCATTTTTATGGACAACTCGCGCTTGACCAAAAACATATTAAAACATTATTTTTGTATGAGCAAATGTATTCTCATACAGCATTTCTGTATGTTATGTTTTTTTTTAAAGAACACTGTACAGTATATAATATAATTTTAAAAATAAATAAATTTGACAGCCCTATTGCACAGTATAAAGGTCTTGGCAAGGTCGTTACTGTTAGGTTTTACACCTTGAAGTTGGCAATTAGAGAGGTTTACTAATAAACTGTAACTTGTTTTAATTTGAACGTATCAAACTTGACCAAGCAATGTTGGAAAGTTACGACTTATGAGAACTTACTTTGAGAAACGACGGAACTTTGCATTATATCATTTCGGTAATCTTTTTTAAATGTATAACATTAATTACTGTATAAAAAAAAGTTGCGTTTACGAACTGGATTGTGATACGGTTTTCAGCATCAGTTAAATACTTAATATGATGATATCTAAAACAACAAGACAATTATAATGTTAAATCTCCATGCCGCACCTACTCCCGTAACAGTTGGCAACTGTGCTCTAGAAATTGTTCACTAGTACAAACGTCAAAATCTTGGCCAAACAATCCAGTTAGGCAGGTCCAATTTCGCGAAAGAGGCACTCGTCGAACCGAAGTCGGATGGGCAGCGTTGGGGAAGCTCCGTAAAATCTTCTCGTCCTGAATACCATAGTGTCTGAAGACGAATGCTTTAACCAGTATGTGTTGCCAGTTATGACATACGGGACTCAGACTGGTCTCTAACTATGGGCCTCAGAGTTAACCTAAGGGGTCAAATCAGAAGTGAGGAGATCAGTAGGGGAACCAAAGTCACCTATATAGTCTAGTTGCGAAACGCGATGGATGGCCGTTGGGGCAGTAAAGTTCTCGAAAGGCGACCACGTACCGGAAGGTGTGTTCGTAGGCCCCCCAAGATGGACCGACGATCCAGTCAAGATTGCCGGAATACGTTGGATGAGGGCAGCGCAGGACCGATCGTCGTAGATTTCTTTGGGGGAGGCCTTTGTCCAGCAGTGTACGTCTTCCAGCCGATGATGATGGAATAAAGCAAATCCTTATAATGTTTTTTTTTTTTTTTTTGTAAAAAAAATGCCACTATCTATAAAAAATATGTCACCACTATAGCTCCTATTGCTGCAGGCAATAATAATAATGGTAGAAGCTACTGTATAATTTCGTAAACTGCTCAACATTATACATTTCTTCAGATTCAGATTATATTAAACTTTTTCAGTAAAATCTTATCAAATACGGGATGGATTGAGGCGCCAATACTGAAATTTAACCAACTGCATAATATAATACATAATTCAGACCACTTAGTAGGTTATTTCCTCGTAAAACGCAATAACCATTAATTATAATTAATTGCAATACAACGTGGAACAGTGACCTTTGCTACAATATATCTTGATAAAAGTTCATAGACTTATGTGCAGGGGTTAATATTACGCAATCTCGTTATTTACATATAATGTTGCGAGATACTGTCTATCTGTCTACTGATCTCCTAATTTAATTCAAAAAATTCGCTTACAAGTCAAATAGATGAAAATCAGGCGTTATACCTTATTAAAAACAAACTTATTATATACAAAACCTACGGTATACTTAATAAATACAGTGAATTAGGAGTTGCGCGTAGGTTGAGTATAAGGTATAACTGTTGATACTTATCCCGTTTCCCCCTTTTTTCGGTCTCGGTTTTCGAATTCATACGTACGCTTAATCTACGCTTTATGAGGTCAACAATGCTATTGCTAACTATATATATATATATATATATATTCTTTAAATTGGAAGTATGAGACGAGGTGATCACATAGGTATGACTAGGTGACTTGGATATATGCTCTATGTCCTCTTCTTTCATAAAATAATACAGAAGTTGTATGAAATCGTAAAATATAGCTAAGTTTTCGACTATAAATCAAAATTTAAATAAATCCCTACTTATCGTGAACAATTTAGGTTTATCATGTCAATAATGAATGATATAGAATATGCTGATTATTCAAATTAGAAGCGTACGGCTTCTAACAAAGTATCACAAATCACTAGGAAGCGATAGGGCTCAATTATCTTATTGTGAATAAAACATAAATTCGAGATAACCTCGAAAGGTTAGCGCGCTGAACAAATCACTTCTCAAAAGACGCGACGCAATCCGCACGCATTACATATTCATAATTTAAACATCGAACTTATAAATATAATTTTTAGACTTTGATGAACTAAAATGGCCGCGGTTAACGGCAAAGATTCAAATGACGTTCCACCGTCGTCTATGATTCGGCGTGTCAGCTCCCGCTCAATCCGAAACTCGGTCTCGGATGAAAAAGAAAATGGCGACGCGTGTCCTAAGGGATCGTTTGTCGGCAAGTTCAAGAAAGCTCCCGAAGCGCTGAAGAATTTCCACAACAATGATGCTGAAAGTGACCTGGAGATTCCTGGCACACCAATGACTCCGCGTACATCTACAACACCTGGTTTGAATTTAAATTTATTATATACTCATAATGACCACTTTTTAGCTGTAATAGTGAGAGCCAAATCCTGTTTTCTGTATAACAATGTCTCGATGTCTCTAAAAATATGCAAGGGTTGTCAATTACTTTGAAATTTTGGAATAAACATATTTTTAAATTAAAGGTGCAAACTTAAATAATATACTAAAACTCACTCGTGTTGTGGCAAGAGAACTGCTTTCATGATACCTGATGATATAATTCTGGCTAATCGTACTGATTCATTCAATTGCGAATCGGTTAGTCTTGATAAATGAAATATTATATATACTAGCTGGTCACTGATGGGCTTTGCTTCATCTAAACAAATGCATATATACAAAATTTCATATCAAAATTCTATTTTGTTAATTACACAATTTGTTGAAGTTTACGTTAAGTTTCAATTACCTGTATCGTTTTACCCTGTAATTGTAATGAAAGCAGAACTGTCTAACTGTGCGTCAATAATTTATATCATAGTTTAACTTCGTTATTTGTTAGACTCCAACGTCAAACACTCAACGCCTTACACTTGTAAGTAAAAACAAAGTCCTTCTTGCCACTTCTTCTCTTTAAAGCTCAACCTTTTCCGAAGTGGTGGTAAATGTAAAAAGAAAAAGCAAACTTTTAAAAATTATACATACAGAAATAAAATCTCTCAAGTAACGTCTAACATCAAAATAATGTGCGAAATTTGATTAAAATCGGTTCAGTATGAATAACACGGAAAACGAACGAAATTAATTCAAAATTCAAAAATACTTGAGAGTATTGTACGTTCCTTCACCAGCGATTTTTGTTATACGTCAAAATTAGTTCTCTGGACGCTCGCGAGTGGCGCTTGAAATAAAAAAAAATGCTGTCAAACACATGGAACAGCCTGTCCAGTGGTATCTATACAGGTCAGTGATATTTTATAAATTGTACTCAAATTTGATAAAGATAATAAATACATCGAGTAGATAGCAAATTAATACCCTAATTAACTTTTTTGTAAGTAATTTTGAATATTTTTTGTTTTAAGTACTCTCTGGATTATGTAGTTATTAACACGAGTAGGAATAATAATGTAAGAACAGTTACTTACTCTCATATCTTAAAGTTCGTATAACAAACTTCGAAACGTGTTTATTATGAAATTTAAAAATAGAATCATAACATTATAAAGAACACGTTTACTGTACAGCAAATTTATAGCCTTAGATGATTTATACGTCTAGATAGAGCCTTGATGCCAGACAACCGATGATAACAGGCCAGGTTTATTACTTTAGTGTGCGTGACTAGTTTCGTCTTACACTCGCGATTTGTATGTCACTTTGTGTTAGTGTACGTGGATTGTTCAAAATAGAAGTTGAATGTCAACTTCAATTTTTTTCGTCTGTCACACTCTACAGACAAAGGCCTCCCCCAAAGATTTCCATGAAGATCGTTCCTGCGCTGCCCTCATTCAACGTATTCCGGCGATCTTGACCAGATCGTCGGTCCATCTCGTGGTGGGCCTACCAACACTGCGTCTTACGTGGTCGTCATTCGAGGACTTAACTGCCCCAACTGCCCTAACTAACGGCCGTTGAACTATGTGCCCTGCCCACTGCCACTTCAGTATCTATATATCATAAATGATAATAATTAATGTGGTTTAATAGCCTTACAATAAATTTATGATTTCAATTTAAACTTATCTGAGCCTTAGCGTATGCATGATAATGGACTAGGTTGTGAAGCTAATGACACTTCTTGTTGTACTCAATGTATGGAAATTGTTGTTTTCTTTTTCTTTTGTAACATAATGTAGAACGTGATTTGGCGATGGCGAAAAAAAAATGTTTGAGGGCTGCAACGGGAAAAGGACCCCTTGAACGCTGCAGACCCGTATTTAAAAAATATAACCTATTAACAATTGTTGAATTATACATATTTGAGTGCTGTACGTTTGTTTGAAAAAATTTTAGCGAATTCAGTAAACATGAAAACACTTCTCTTTTCCCATCCAGGGACCCCACCAAACTACAAGTACTTTGCTGTAGAACTACATTATTTCAGAGAAATTGTTTTTGTAAATGCATAAAAATCTATAATCACATCCCAATGATAATAAGAAAGCTATCGTCAAATAGGAATTTCTCATCTAAATTGAAAATATACCTTCGTAAAAACTGCTTATATTCATTATACGAATATTTTCAATTAAAAACTTGACTATATACTATATAATACTGTTACTAATCTTTTGTTAAATTGATATTTTGTAACTAATGATTTAGAAATGTATTTTGTAAAATTTGCACGTCATAAATGTGGCAAACATGTACTTTATAATACTTATGTAACATCAACATTATGTAACAATCTAAAATGTTTATGCAAATAAAAACTTTGACTTTGATCAAGCGGAGATCCTGTGTGTTTTTATCTTGTTTCTATAATAATATACATACGCTGACAGAATAATTACCATGACAGTAGAAGGGCGGGATCGCAGCGAGTGTATGAAATCGTATACATAAATTTCCTCCAAAACAGCTGCACCGATTTGTATGAAATTTGTGTGAATTTCGAGTATGTCTGACAATCGGCCAACATCTATTTTTCATACCCTTAAATGATAAGGGTGACCACCACAACCACCACCCTTAAATATATTTTTTTTGACTATATTTTTATATTTATTTATTATATTTGAACATTAAAAAATACATACAACTTCAAATTTTCACCGGTCTACGATCAACATCAATTTTTGTATCGCGATTTTAATATTGTTCTCTTCCATCCACATACGCAATAGAGTTGCCAGATGGCAATCGAATATAATGATTATTGCAGTACGATAAATTTTATTTACCACATATTTAGTAAGTCTGAGAATCGGTCGTCATCTGTTATCTATGGGTTACATACTTCATCATCTTTATTGTTCGATAAGAGAGGGGGTTTCTAATCCACTGATTGATTTTACTCCCCACTCCTCACTCCTCCATGGCTTGCAGCTGCACACCATGATGTAAAGTTTGAAATGCCTTTTTGTAGTCTACAAAGAGTACGTAATAATGCTTTAGAAAGTTAATATAATATTAATTATACGCATTAATCCTATGTTAGGCGAGTATCTGTAGGGCAACTTTTTCATTTCGAAAATCATACATAAAGTCTCATAACGCGTAAAAAGCTCTGATGTTTATTTGATGCATTTTTTGTCATCAGGTCATGAGAAGTGCACTTTCCACCATGATCTGGAGTTGGACCACAGACCACCTACCAGGGAGGCTCTTTTACCTGATATGGCGAACTCCTATCGCCTTCTACTTACCGGTAAGTTTTACATGTTTTCGTTTTTATAATGTTTTTCTTTTTATTTACTTATTGACTGTACATAGACGTAAATTTCTCGTTATTAAGTAAAATTGAATATAGTGTATATATATATTTATATATTGTGTTTCTATAATTATCTAGTTAATTATTGACTTCAAAACAATGTTAAAATACTACTACTAGTAAGGCCATTGTTTATATCATCTCAAATTTTGCTAAATATCAGTTTATATCATTAGCGTATAATATAATTCCATAAATCTTTATTATAGCAAGGGATTCACATAAATAAGAAATGGAAAGTAGCCTAAAATCGATCCTTGCGGAACCCCCACTATTACACTTTTTCTAGAAGACTGATTGCGATTCACCTTTCTACCCTTTGTATTCTGTAATATAAAGAGTAAATCATTAGACCTAATGCTGTATTCGTAACTCCGTAATGGTTAATTTTTCTAACCAATGTTTGGATCTCAACAAAATAGAAAGTCTTGGGTAAATCTCGTGGATCGAGCTAGAATGCCTCAACGCTATCTTCTTAGACAAACAGAACTCCTTAAGTCAACTCATATTTCATTTAAATAATAATTAATATATGATTTCCAGGTTTGGGAGAGGATCCTGAGAGGGAAGGCCTTCTGAAGACACCAGAAAGAGCTGCTAAAGCTATGCTTTTCTTCACTAAGGGATACGACCAAAGTTTAGAAGGTAAATCGTCTTTACTTATTATATCTTTATATAAGTAAACATAATTCTGCTATACGTGTGCTTTGAGCGAAATTATATTGCCTTATCAGCGAAAACGATTTTGATAAAACCTTGTATGTTTGAATGACATGTTTTTTTTTTTTGGTTTAGGATTAATTATCAAATCCATCTGTACTGTTGTAGACTTTCAAAATTTTTCGTTCCATTTTAACATCATGAGTAAAAAATAATCTTACTTTTGATAAATCAACACATTTATATTTTTTAATGGAGCAATTACCACCATACATTAAAATAAATAGTAACCTAGCAGTCGAAATAGTAGATGTCTCGAAGATTTATATTGAAACAATTATTTATATTATTATGATCAATATGAATTTAATATCCACTAAATCCTGTTAAAAACCAATGTACTGTATATAATGTATGTATGTTCATGTACAACGTGTCGCATAGTTATGTAGATGGCTGTCTGATAATTCTTTCAATGAAATTGAAGCGATATGTATTGATTCAACACAAATTTAAGACTACACGTCTGAATCTCGACTTCAATCTTCTTTTATGTTTTGAAGTGATTTGTTCACTACTTTAGTTTGGTTTTTTGCTACGTGTTAGTTACTCGTCCAATTAATGTGAATTCAATCGAACATTTTGCCGTCAATGTAAATGAGCATGATACTCTACCATGCCGTCACACCCTAGCGCTCTTATGTTTACTTGAAATATTTAGTGGTTGTCGCAAAAATTAAAATGTCTTTAAAACACTGAAAACATAACTCAGTGATAATGTAACTAAAGCAAGTTAAAGTAAAAGAAGTGACAATGAAGACGAGTGAAAAAAAGATAAATTAAAGTTTTTTTTTGATGTAAAAAAACAAATATCCAAGTATTAGTAAGACTTTACCGCCGTACGCTCGTTTGTAATCCCTTCTGTAAAAAATTACTAAATTCTTCAATTAAATCTACAGAGGTTTTAAACAACGCAATCTTCGACGAAGATACAGATGAAATGGTTGTTGTTAAAGACATCGAAATGTTCTCAATGTGTGAACATCATTTGGTGCCATTCTACGGGAAGGTCTCCATTGGTTATTTGCCGCAAGGAAAGATTCTGGGACTTAGCAAGCTGGCAAGGTGCGTATTTGAAATAAAGAAATTTCTCTTATAATTCATCAAAATTTCATCGATCTGGGAGACGATTGTGACAGTGAATTAATATAGACTCCTCGTGGAATTCAAGCACTTAACTAATAATTTGATCATAATTTTATGAGTCTATAAAATAATCTTTCTATAAATAAACCAGTGGAAGGGTTTTTCGTTCAGAATATTATTATCGACTAAGTACCATATTGTCGCCTCTTTGAGCTGTGAAGTAGTCAGTGCATTGTGTTTTTCAAGAATCCTAAACGGCTCTACATTGTATTGGACAGGACGTATCAATCATCATCAGCTGAACGTCGTACTCATCAAGTCCCTTATTGTTATAAAAAAACACAGCAGCTAAATGAAATTGAGTAGAATTTTGATCCAGTTTTAAACTGATCTTTCAAATGAGCCATTTACGAATGGTGCTAAAGCCTTTAGTCATATGGACTACATCTACTTTGAGCCATCTTCTCTATATGAAAAACTAGTAAATTTAAGACTACCTGCATAAATAAATAAAAAATGTATATTTCAGGATCGTAGAGATATACTCTCGTCGACTACAAGTACAGGAGCGTCTTACCAAGCAGATTGCCATCGCTGTCACTCAAGCAGTTCGTCCCGCAGGCGTTGCTGTGGTCATTGAAGGAGTGTAAGTAGATTAGATCGATTGCAAGTTTTTTCAGTGGGAGGCTACTTTGCACCGGATGCCGGCTAGATTATGGGTACCACAAGGGCGCCTATTTCTGCCATGAAGCAGTAATTTGTAAGCATTCTTATGTTTCAGTCTGAAGGGTGTCGTAGTGAAATTACTGAGAAATGAGACTGATCATCTCATGTCTAAGGTGGTGAGCGAAATTGTAGTGCCGCTCAGAATTGTTGGGTTTATCAAGAATCCTGAGCTGAAGAAAAAAGCAAATAACGAGGCGATTATCAGACGTTTTCAATGTTCGCTGTTTATTTGGAGATTTCTTACAATCCAGCTGTAATGTCACTAGTCAATAGATCTTTATTCAAAATATTTATTTCAATTAGACCATTAGTTTGACGGCACTTTTTAATGTCAAACAATAATAAAAAAACATGCGCGTCTCGGGACACCCGACAGAAGTGATAAACTAAATTAATCTTAGTTGAACTATTTAATATTGACATTGATTAATTTGAGAAAAGCTTAGGTTATTAATTAAATTTTATGTATATGAATATTATGATAATGTAAGGAAAAGTTATTTAATATTTAAATCATTTGTTGATTATACTATATATTTTATTCTTAGTTACAATTCTTGATTATGTACATTAGAATTTTGTGTATTTACTTTAGTAGTATAATTTTTTAATCCTATAAAAGTAACAATTGGTTAGTGTGAGAAAGGAGGAGGAGCCTGCTTACCGCTGCAGTTTGCGTGAGTGTTACTAAAGACAGACAAACTGGCGTCGTAACCCGTTACGTTACCCTCCCATAAGGAATAATCACTTCAAATTACAATTATTACAATTATTATTACATGATTAAAACAATAAAGAGTGGCAATGAGTTTCTTGCTACTTCTTCTCATTAGCTCAATCAACCCTTTACGAAGTGGCGGTAGATCAAAAAAAAAAATATTACATTCATAAGTGTCATTTCCGTGACCTAACATGAATAAAGTGATTTTGATTTGATTTGATTTATTTTGGGATGTGACGACGATGTAGGATAGAAACAAGGTACTGCAGTAGGTGTAAACTATGTTATAGCAATAAAATTATGAAAAAGAGAAAATAAAACTAATAATACACTGAACAAAAGTGTTCACATCTTCACGAATTGTATTTCACTTCAATTTGCATTTCAATACGACAATCTTAATTTCCGAATCTTCGAAATTTTTCAATTGTTGCATTCACAACAGCAGGAATTGAATTAAAAAATTGTATAAGGATTGCGATTAAATATAAAAATTTTAGTTTCCTATTCGGGAAAACATTTGTGCACCGTAGTATACGATAGTTATTTTGTACTGTCTTTAAAGATGTGCATAAAGGAGACAAAATACTCTTAGTTACGGATTACATATTGAGACGCCATCTGATTATGGTTTGAGCAACGGGTGTCTACAACAGTGTCTGTACCTATTTACGATATACGAAACTGCGGTACAAGCCAATCAAATTGCAATGTAGCCATGGTATAACAGTAGTACAATTTTGTGACAAAAAAGGTGTGGTACCCATGCCTCAAACGAGCAATGGACATTACAAATAAAATACCTCCGTTACTGCCTAATAAATGCGCCGTCACCCTATCAATCACCCTTCAGTGGTATTTTTCCTGACTTGTAAAAAAGGGCTAGAATAGTCCCAAAACTATAAAAATGGTGTCCGTGAAAAAATTACCAATTACAGGCCAAACTAGATGCTGTCAACTTTGTCGAAGTTAAGACCTAGTTAAACCCAATAACGCTATATCCTTCACAACTTTTCGGAAGCCCAGCACGAAATTTTCTCTTCCAGATCACAAACCTTTCAAATTTTGAAAGTATCTTTTGCAATCTCTTTAGACTCTCGTAGTTGTCTCTAGACTTCTAGCTATTTACACAGATTTCTCTAAGGCGTTTGACACAGTTAATCATAAATAACTGGTGGCAAATTCCATAAGTTCACCGATCTGTTCTATTATATATAAAAATGCAATGCATTATATATCTATATAATGCATTGCATTTTTATTTCTTATACCTCTTATTATATAAATTTAACCTTTGTCTTTATTTGCATGTTGTAACTGCCCAAGAATATATCTTTGGAGTCTCACTCGTTTTGTGTTAATGTACTTATAATTCAATTTATGGTTCATAAATAGAGGAATATAAAAATCAATTTAAGATTATTACTATCAGTATTCAAATTCAAATGTTTTGTCCTATTTAGAATTGTCAAAATCTACCACCCAATCAAAAAGACAACGCTTCAGACCTAAAAAAACGGGCGCAAGAAACTCAACATAACAAGTTTATGTTCGATCCTAGTGCTATAATTATCACAGCTCGTAGCAAAATCCGCTAATATTTTAATGTAAATACCTTAGATAATTTAAACGTGGTGGCTGCTAGACAACTGATAAAAACATGCCCGGTATATTTCTTTAGTGTACGTCACAAGCAACGCGTTACACTCGCGATTTGTACTTCTATGTTTTATTGTTTAAAATAGAAGTTAACTATCGAACTTATATTTTTCGACGTTTTCACAGCTACAACAGTCTATTTCGTCTATATATATATATATTACATTAACAAGAATATTATGTTGAGAAGCAACAATAATTATGTTAATTTCTTTGAATTGTTGTCCTAATGATTCTTTGTTGCTTTCAGGCACATGTGTATGGTTATGCGTGGTGTACAGAAGATAAACAGTAAGACCGTTACATCCACCATGTTGGGGGTCTTCCGCGACGACTCCAAGACTCGTGAGGAATTCCTCAACCTCGTCCACTCCAAGTGAGGCCTTTTGTGAGGACGTTCGTTTTGTTTTAGACAGCCTTACATTATCAAATTCTTTAGATCTGAATAGATACATGACGAGCTCAAATACATACGAAATAGTAAATTTAATAATATATGTATTATTATATTATGTTCTATCGCTAGAGCTTTCATCGATTTTAACAAAATCTAACGCAAAAGATACAATTCTGAGTAAAAGTCAAAGTATGTAGCTATAATTATAACACTCTATTATTGCAAATTAAACCATACTGCCTTAACGTAAGGTTTAATTGATAAATCTCTTAATTCGAATTAGTACAAAACAAATATACCTGCCATAATTTCTTGAGTAAATATAAACTTCGCAACACTTGTCTTCTACCGCCTTTATCATTATCACGGGAAGTGTTCCGAAAAGCTGTTTAACTTGATATCTGCCGCGGAATTGCATCTGCGCACTACACGCCACAAAATAGAATATCGACCCTCCATCTCGATATCTGGTGTTCCTCCATTGTGCAGTTTTCAAGGAACTTTCCACTACTTACAAGCGAACTGTGGAATGAGCTTTTTTGTGCGGTGTTTCAGGATTATACGTCATAGGTAACCTTCAAAAAAAGCGCAAACATATTTCTCAAAGGTCGGCAGCGGTCCAATGATTCCTCCTTGGTTGCTCTTGCAACCGTGGCACTGAACCGTAGCACCTGTAGGTGACCCGTATGCTCTTCTATAAAAACACATATTTTGCTATCGAACCAGTTACAATGACGTTTGACAGCAGACGGATTTTTTTTATAATTGGATTATTTTGGACTATTACATGCAGGAGATTTTTATTTATTCATTTATATTAACCCAGACGTTTAATTTAAGTACAAATACGTAACAATATTAAGAAATTAAATGAGAAATAGAAGAATTTGATAATTTAGGATAATATAATTTTTTTTATTTTTGTAAATTTAAATTTCATTTTACTATTTCTCTGTTGTTGCTTTTGTTGCCGTATTTTTCTAATTTTATGTTTAATACAGTTAATTATAAATTAAGAAAACTTTGCTTGAAACGAACGCCCAAAATACTATTTAAGTTATCTTTGTCTAGGTTAATTTGTTACTGATATCATCTTTAAACGTAAGCCTAACATTGACATAGACACTGACTTTAGAGTTAACATTCCTATGAATCGATTCGTGCCAAATTATTGTAATCGTATGAGAATTCGTTGTAACTGTTAAGGAAAATACTACCATCGGTGCGTTTGGATATATTATTGAAATTTTGGAAAATCTTTTCGTTATACAATTTTTTTTAATAATAATTTAATCTTTATATTTGTATATTTTGACAATAATATTCAAGAAATACGATTATTATTGCCCAAATCGTATTTCTTGAAAGGAAATAAGTAGAATATTACATTTTTTTTGTAAAAATCTCAAGCAAATGGCTGACGCTTGAAATTTTTACTCGTAAGTAATACATACACGTTGCCTTAAATTACGAATTTTATACGTTATAATATAAAAATGTATGATTGATATATTTTATTTTATAAATAAAGTTTTTATTTTAAGTTATATTCTGTTTTTATTTAGTAACCTTTGATGCATGACTAAAACCCATAAATTTTAAACAACAAAATCAAAGTCAGGAACATTTTGATACCTCCAAGAGGTCCAAAATGTAACAAGTATCAAATTCAGTAAGTTTGAGATAAGTATGAGAAATTGTTCCATAAACAATAGCCAATTATCATCACAGATAAACAAGTTGATAAGTTATTGACATAAACTTGTTATGCCTACTACTCGGTTGGGTCGAGTTAGTAAGTATTTTGTTGGGCGATGTATATGCTACTACAATATGATTCCAGAAAATGTACAAAACAAATGTGTTTCGAAATTTAAAAGAATTGTTAAAAACGTTTGTGTGGGAAAGGTTACTATAGCATAAACGATTTTCTTAATGACACCACGGACTGGGAATAAAGCGAACACCCTCAGGCTCTTAATTTATAAATATTTATTGTACGATATAACATTGTAATCCATATTTTTATATTTAATAAAAAAGCCCGCTGAGTTTCTTGCGCCCATTCTTCCCATTCTTCTCAGGTCTGAGGCAGTCTCTTTTGAATGGGTTTTTGACGTTCAATAAGTGATTTTGAATCCTATTTTGAATAAAAATATTTGAATTTGAATTGCAGTTCAGTTGTTATTTCTAACATTTCTTCATAAGTCTAGGTTATTTTTGTTTCAAACAGTAACAACTTGAATTGTTTTCTTTTGGAACCCTTTTCTGAAATGTTCCTCATTTGTCATGATCCCTGTATGGTATTGATATCGGCGGCATCGTGTGCCGGATCGTCTACCCTCAAATATGTGCGAAGGAAACGATGGCTGGTCCATGCGTCGATTCCTGAACGGGTGCTGCTTGTGTTACTAGGATGACCTGTTGTCTATATACAGGGTGTTAAAAAAATCTTGTACTATATCTTAAAGGCGTATTTTGGTATTAAGTAGTGAGTACATATAAATATCGATTTACAGGAAATAATCACATTTAAAAAAGGTGAAAAAAAATAAATAGTATTAACGTACCCAATTATAAAAGTATGGACGTTTTATTTTACATTGAAATTAATAAAATACAAAATACTTACTGATGGTTATGTGATCCCAGTGTCTTTATTATATTATTTTTATTTTTACAAAGTATCACTATGCAACTACGTCTTTTAGTTTCAATTATTAGCAAAGTTTAACAGAACATGTGGCACGTCAACGTCGACCACATGGCCGTAGTATTAGTTTCCACACTTTGCAACTACGCCTGCGGTATCTAGTTGGAGCCCAGTGGAGAGCAATCCTTAATATAAGGATAATTGCGTAAATGAAAGACATTGTTTTCCAATGACACCCTATACATACGGACATAATATTATCATTCGCAGTCTGATGGCGGAAGAGGAAGTTTGCTTAAGAACAATGTTAGCACACTTTTCTCTATATTATTTTATGATATTTTAAAGAGATTTCTGTTGACGGGTTCAGGGGCAGCTTCAATTGTCAATAATGACAGTAGTGTTTCAATATTTAAGGGAATCAAAATGAAGGTCTAACCTACATCAAAAAAAAAATTACCCATATTGAAAAGCAATAGTTCAATATTGTTCTTTTTTTGTGTTTTGGTTTGAGCTGATGGTCTTGTTACCAATGTTCTAAAAAAATAAAATAAATCAATATTTATTGAAATTAAATGATAAATAACATGAATTACGCTTATGTAATCAGTTTTTCAATCAAGCATTGTTTTGGAGTATTTGCGATTTGGTACCACTTAGGATATTGACAGTTGGCAGTAATTAAATGGCTGTTCAAAATATCCAATGCAATGATATAATATATAGGATGACAGGTGGATTAAACAAATAATAGAATCCAGAAGTAGAAACAAGGTTGAAAGGCCTACAGCCGAAGAGGTTGAAACATAATTAAATTGGTTCAAAGACTGGGATCACACTGAATTTCCTAAGCTTTAAACTTTGCCAGTTCATTGATAAACTTTATTAAAATACGAATAAAATACCAAATCATACATTAACTATTGTGTTATCTTTACGAGCAATTAAAGTTTAACCCCTAGGCCTGTTTGTTACCTTCATACCTTTTAAATTTCTATATTAATTCTCGTCTTCAATTCGATTATGTAAGCGCTTTTTGAAGGCTATTTCAATTTATTTAAAAATCGAGATGATTATTGAAATTGGTTTTATACAAACGTACTAATAAATATGTCTATCTAATTTCGAACTATTTTCATCCAGTAAGTTTTAATTTTTTTTTTCAGGTTTAACAAAGAAACTGAGAAACTTCACGGAATTATTGCTACTGTACCTCGCCTCTGCAGTTCCCATATCTAATAAAGACGATAAATACGTCACTATCAAAAAATCTTTAAATAACCCAGTTCATATTAAATATGCTAGTAAACATGCTACAGCAAATATCATTGTTCTCATATTGATGAGAATTATCAGTAATTGTACTGAAACATCAAAAACACTCAAATAATTCAAAGTTCAACCTCATCGCAGATAATTTAAAAATGGAAGACGAAAAATATAAAATAGTTCTTGGAAATGCCACCGACAGCTCGTGCACCTAAAAAGAATACGATAAAATACAGTGTAGGTTCCGTCTAGATAATTTAATTTATTTTTGCAAAAGAAAAATCAAGTGATGCTTGTATATTGATGTGATGATGTATATTCTATCTGATGATATCAAAATCTACAAAGTTACTGAATGTGGTAAATCTATCATTAAAGTATTGAAAGTGCCAGAAAATAGCTGGTAGTAATATAGAAATAACAGATGTTACAGAAAACCACTCTAAAATAATATCTTAGGACGGTGGCTTCAATCAAAAATCAGCCTTGACGATTGTGAACATTTTTTTGTTTTAGATAGTGATGGTTACAGAATGTACTGAAATTCCACGACTTACCATCGCAAAGAAGTAATATTTTTTTAGCTGCCAGACTCAAACTTCTAATGGCGCAAGGTTCTGATAGATTGTACTAATATAGTTTATTGGAGTTTTGTATATCACTACCCTTACAGTGCAATGAGTTTTTTGACCCTCAGTTGTGCTTTAAAATCCATTATATTATACAACAGTCTTGATTTATGGATCAAAGTAGACATAAAAGTGAGAAAAGATCCACCAATGGATTTCTTCAGTGGATCTTAGTGGACAAAGGAGCAAAGATTCTAATTATTCAATAGCTTAAACTATCATTGGCTATAGAACTTCTTCATAATATATGAATTTCACGTTGCAGTAATGATTCTAAATAATATAATGAATAAACTCATGAGTTCATATTTTCAAGATGCTAATCGTATTTCGAATTCTTGTTTTGTATAGCGAATAATAAATAAGGAGAGTATTGTCGAAAAGCGGCGTTCCGTCAAATGTGGTTTCATTATTGTGTAACCATGAATCAAACCTAAGACCTGTGGTCAGATTGAAAAGGTTCATTTTACCCCATTATGTAAACCCCTAGAGAAGAATCGATAGAAGATGCAAGTTTCCTTCAGAAGCATTTAGTAGTAATTGACTTTAAGAATTTCGTCCTGATGGGAAGTCCTACACAGATTTATTTTAAGAATAATGTTATTTCATTTTGATTTAGTTGAAAACGTTATAAATAAATCCAAGATATTACATTATTATTATTATTCAGCTGTTTGTATATTATATCTTATGTATGTGTTTCGTTTCTTTTAGGATAAATTTAGATTGCTAAAATAATTAATTTAAAATGACATTCAATGGAATCGAAAAAAACATGGCATTGAAGCAAAGGAAATGAGATTTTTGTCACCGTTAATTAGAAATGTTTTATTACGTACATACAGTTCAAATTGGTTACTATTTAGTCTATCGTCTGTCCTTTTAACTTCATTTTGTAAGATCTCAACACGATACTAAATCCCAGCGACCTTATGCGAGAAGGGAGGAGCTTGCCTTACTGTGTGGCTATACAACGTACTACACCACATTATCTCTGGAACGCGAAGTCCTCTCCCGTTTCACCCCCTCGTCCTGTTGCATCAGTACGCTTTGCAGTTTCATTAGCGTAAGGTACCTGAATGTCGTGATATTTTCGTGCTATCACTGCTTTGTTTTTGAAGTTTTCATTGTTAGTTTTGACTTTTGTTGTTAATAGTTCTGTAGTGTTTGTTGTTCTACGTCTACTTATTAGCAGTATATGACTTGATTAGCGCTACCTCGCTCCAGACATTCATAATGTGTAGGTATCTACTCACAACTCCACATGGTTCCCAACGGTGTCTCTAGTGGATACATCAAGGATTTGTGGTCATCACAAGTGTGTGACGTGGTAAGTTCAGAGGTACCAGACACTCTCGTAGATGTATTTTTTAATAAATAATAAAGATTTTCGTCGGACTGTTTGAAATTATTGAATAGAGGTACTTGCCCTTTATTCTGGATAATTATGCTCATACTGTGAGTTGTAGTGTGGCGGTAGCGACAACGCTCCTTGTAAGGTTGATGGAATGGGCTTGGTTGGTTATGCAACAGGATCTTGGTGAGTGGGTGGTTCGTTTTCCACCGTTACGGTCAACTCTTCACCGGAATGAGGTGCCCAACGAGTTATAAATTAGCGCACCACTCGGCCAGCTGCAACCACGACCAGAGCTTCTACTAACTGCAACGCAACTTCATCATGAGACTAAAAGTCCGATTTTCGCCTCGATGTTACCCACGCTGACTAACTGCCATCATTGCATTAACCACAATGAATGTCAAGCTATAACTATAATTAAACAAGACGGTGTAAGGGCATCTCTTTAAGTTATTAAATTTTATATGAGCACTATGCTCCCCTATCGTTACAAAATTAAAATTTCTCACCGCATACGTTGCCGTGCCTAACCACCAGAACATACCAAAGTATGCACGTCTATCAGCACACCACGTAAATATATGTAGAGGTGCCACCCTGCAGCACCACACCGCAGCGTCAAGAGCAGATGCCGCGATGGAAAAATCTGCACTCGTCGCCCCTCACGATGCTTCACGCCTCTTCCGCCGGTGCTCTGTGAACGGCTGGATCACTTGGCGTTGCGTAGAGACATCGCTTCATTGTGTGTCCTCTACCGCATTTATTATGGGGAGTGTTCCGAAGAGATGTTTCACCTGATTCCTGCCGCCGAATTCCACCATCACACGACACGCCACAAGTTAGGATATCATCCCCACCATCTCTATGTGTGGCGGTCCACCAGAGTGCGGTTTTCAAGGAGCTTTCTTCCACGTACTACAAAGCTGTTGAATGAACTTCCTTGTGCGGTTTTTCCGGGACGATACGTCATTCACCTTCAAAAAAAGCGCGTACAACTTCCTACAAGGCCGGTAACGCTCCTGTGATTCCTCTAGTGTTGCAAGAGAATGTGGGTGGCGGTGATCACTTAACACCAGGTGACCCGTACGCTCGTTTGTCCTCCTTTTCCATAAAAATAAAAAATAAAACTATGTAGTTTAACATCATGTCATGTTCCGTTATCTTCTCTATCTATATGTAAATGTAAAGATCTCACCAACTATGTCACTGACCCACAGACTCATAGCCATGGGACATTCACTAGTAGTCTTCCATCGCTTGAGCCTCGCTGTATCATGCGAATGCTGCGCAAGGCATCACGTGACATTGCACGCTGTCCTGTACTACGCATTACAGCACACTCTTTCCATTATGTAAACAAAATTCATTAGAAATTACAATTACGTAAACATCAAAGTATCCCACGATGAGCCTATCCCTCTTCCGAGCTTCAAATCGGTTGATTACCGAGCGATTTTCGAACGAGAATTACACGCGCACTAAAGTGTATCTATGCGTATTATTTCACGTATAGCAAAAGAATGCTTATAGTTAGGATAATATCAATGAATGTATAGGAAAGCAAAGAATGTATATTGATACAAGCTATAAGACCATGCATAAATTATTCATATTATGTTTTATTTTATTTTACACACACGACACAAAGTTGTAAAACCGTTAAATTTTTAGAATAAATGAGTATTTTCAATAAAAAAAAATAGTTTTATTTATTAGTTATTATGGTTTTATAATCATCTTTATATTTTCTTTCTAATACAAAAGCAAAATATACAAGATTTTATTGTAATAATTTGAGATATTCATTCCGTAGCACTAAGAAGAATCCCATGACCTTAATCGACCTTGAAGTGTGAGATTGTTTGAGTATGTTATAAAATGTAACTATGCTATATTTAGACAAGATAACTATTGAAATATATTTTACGATAGTTTTTCAAGAATGTAAAAATATTTCAACATATTCCAAAATTAATAAAAAATAAAAAAAGACATAAAAGTTAGTACTTCTGCATTCAAAGATTTTCTAAAAATTACTTGCCTCGTCTGGGAATCGAACCGACTGAAATGTAAAAAAAAACACCCCTACTTTAATAATGCCAATCGAAAGAATGGCCAAAAACTAATAACTCTTCTTAAGTAACATAGTATTTTAAAAGAAAGGAACAACGTAAAATGAATGTTTTCCTACTTGGATTGGAACGAATAGACCGATTAGATGGCCGGCCAGATCCCCGGACCTTCCCCGGCGTTGCTTCACTGTGTCTTCTACCGCATTTATCACGGAGAGTGTTTATTTATTTATTGGAACACCAACAATAGGTAAACATGACATTTGCTTACACAATATTAGGATTCTATATAGTCTAGTATATGTATTACTTAAAGGCATTCACAGCATTTCATAATAGATATTTACAATTGGCAAAAACAAGACTTAAAAATTAAAACAAAATGCTAGTAAATTAAATTAAACTTATTACAAAATATGATAGAAATTAACAATTTATGAATATATACAAGAAAATCTTATGACAATATTAAGCAATTGCAAGTAATTTTCGTTTGAGATCCGCTAAATTATCGTTGAAGAGATCTAAATCAGCATTATTTAAAATTATAGAGTTATATGTGGAACAAATCCTATAGATTGGTGCATTCTGTCCAATATTAGTTCTCGTAACCGGTAAATAGAAAAAAATTGTTTTATTTCGAGTATTACGTTGAGGTCCTTGAAATGTTATACAATTTAATATGTCCACAGAATCTATTTTATTGTTTCCAATTTTGTACAGATATGTAATGTCAAGCATACGCCGACGAGCTGCTAATTTTTGTAAATTGAAGAATTGTAACCTGCTATAATAATCACTTCTATTGCTTATGTTTTTATTGTTTTTACACAGATGTCGAGTAAACGTACGATTAATCCTCTCGATTCGGTCACGATGTACCGAATAGTATGGATTCCATATTGTGCTGCCTCATTCAAGAATGCTCCGCACGAGTGCATTATATAAAATAATTTTAGGTTTGGTGCTTTTAAAATCTTTTGTCACTCGCCATATAAAGCCGTATATAAGTATATCTGAGCAGCTTTAGAAATTATTTTATTGTAATGTGGAATGAAGTTCAGTTTACAATCTAAAATTACACCCAAATCTCTAACCTCTTCTACTTTTCTTAAATTTACATTAATTAAACTATAAGTTGTTTGAAGTGAGGACAGTTTTCTGGTAAATGATATGTGATGGCACTTGGAAACATTTATAATCATTTTATTTATATCACACCATACTTGAATTCGGTCTAAGTCTTGTTGAAGTAACATAGCATCGTCCTCTGTTTGGATTATTCTATATAGTTTCATATCATCGGCGTATAATGAATACTCTGAATATTTAATGCATGAACTTATATCATTTATAAATAATGCAAAAAGCAGAGGTCCGAGGTTAGATCCCTGAGGTACTCCAGAATAAGCAATAAATTTGGACAAGGACTCGCCGTTACTAGTAACAAATTGATACCTATTTGTAAGATATGATTCTAACCATTTCAATAAGTTTCCTCCAAAGCCATATTGTTTATCAAGTTTGGAGAGAAGGATTTTATGGTTCACTTTGTCGAAAGCACTGGAAAAGTCTGTGTATATGCTATCAATTTGTCGTTCATTGTCCATGGCTTGTGCAATGTTATTAATATAATGAAACGGATTAGATTCTACAGATCTACCACATCTAAAACCATGCTGCTTATCATTGAGGTATTTTTTGCAGTGTGACATTAACACTACTACTACATCATAATCGTGTATAAGTAGCCATGTTATTAATTCTTTCATGCAAGAATAACATTTTTTATTTATTAAATTTAATGTATTATTTGCCTTGTCGGACCTTGCCAGCAGTAGAACTTCCTAACGTAGGCAGTCCTAAAACGTGGTTTTTTACAAACTTCATATCGCCGGTATCGTCTTTGTTTGATCTCTAATTCTTTATATTTCTTAAAATTTATACTTTTGTGTTGTCTTAAAATTGCTTTAAGGATAAACAGTTGTCTAACTAATTAATTAGTGCATCTTGATATAGCTGATATGTAGGGAACAACCTTGGTTTAAAAAGAATTATTTATAGAATGAGTATTTTCGCGCGTTTTAGTTGTAGAATGTGTGACTTAGCAGCTGCACCCCAAGTCGTAATGCAGTATGAGATAACCGATTCAGCTAGGGATGTATAAACCAGCATCAACACCTTCTCATTTGCTTTTTTCTTAAGTTTTTAAATATATATGTTATTTTTTTTTGTCTTTTGCTTACATTATCTATGTGGTTATAACGCCATATAGGACATGTACATTCTGGGGTAGTTTGATGTGCTATAGTGTTAAAATTTGTATATTGTGTAGATCTTGCATAATTTCTCATTGAAAATTTGATGAGTTTTGTTTTTAATGAATTAAATGTTAATGAGTTTCTGCCCAACCAAAGACAGAATGAATCAATACCATCTTTAGCATATTTGTACACCTCCTCCCAAGTGTCTCAACAAAATGTTAGGGTCGTATCATCTGCGTAAGATATTATTTTACAGTTGGTCAGTTTCATCTCACTTAGTTCATTTATATAGCATAGAAACAAAGTAGGTCCTAGTAGGCTCCCTTGTGGTACCCGAAAATGTATTGATTCCTCATCACATGACTATTTTCACCAATCTTTTCACATCGCGTTCACTCAGAGAGGCAATTTTGCATCAGTTGTAGTTGTTTTCCCCGAATCCCTAGTCTTTCTAGTTTTGTTTTAAGTAGGTTTCAATTCCAACGATCTTAAACGATCACATTAAAAAATATAATAACGTTTCGGACAGATTATTGAAAATAAATTCTCATATGACCTTAACTATTATTCGGTCTTGTTTATTTGTTCCAAAATTTACGTACCTCTTAAGGTCTAGCCCGTTATGGAAATTTCCAAATTTGCTAGATATTTCACTTAAAAATATTTTAGAAACCGTTTTGAATTGCGCGTTTACAGACCGTGCATGGTCTCAAGCCTCTTTACCGATACGGTTTGGTGGTTTGGGTACTCGCAAAGTTTCGGGCGTGGCCTTAGCAGCATTTCTATCTTCAGTTCATAGTGCGCAGCCATTGGTTACTAGAATTGTAAACCATGTACCAGGTAACTCAGAGATTGTGTACTTGAACGAAGCTTACAATGCTTGGCTAAACATTGCAAACAATCAAAATTTTCCAGACGATTTAAAGTGTCAAAAAGCATGGGACGCACTTCTTTGTAAGTCAGCCTTTGATGATCTTTTGATCTCATCTACTGACATAACAGAGCATGCTCATCTTTTGGCCGTGACACAAAATGAGTCGGGCTTTTGGTTACAAGCCTTGCCTTTTGCGCCGATTGGAACGCGACTTGACAATATGACATTGTCAATATGTGTATCACTCCGGCTAGGTATAAAACTGAATGAACCACATCAATGTAGATGTGGCGTTCAGGTAGATGTTCTTGGATGTCACGGGTTATCCTGCCTAAAATCGGCAGGCCGTATCAGTCGTCACGCCAGCATTCAGTCCAGTCATCCGCAGGGCATTTGCCGCTCTTAATATACCAGCTTTTTTAGAACCAAATGGCCCGCCGCGATGGCAAGCGTCCTGATGGAATAACGCTGGTGGCTTGGGCACGGGGAAGGGCGCTGGTGTCGGACGCTACTAGCGTCGACACTCTGGCTTCTTCTCATGTTCAAGTTACGTCAGTTGGTGCTGGGGCTGCTGCTTCGACTGCCGAAGACAACAAGCGTCGCAAATATGTTGGCCTCAGTGAGTCATACATCTTTGTGCCGTTTGGTGTCGAGACACTTGGCCCAGAGGCCAGGGCCCAGAGGCGCGGAGAATGTTCAAAATACTATCTTCGCGCCTCAAGAAGGCTACTGGAAACTCAAGCGCTGGCAGCTATTTCGGTTAAAAACTTTCGGTTTAAAACTTATCAAGTCTTTTTCAGCCTGTCAAAATTTTACGTTTTGCAGATCATAATTGACGAAATCGTATTGTTGGTAAGAGTGGTGTATCACTGTATTGTTTTAAGAAATAGACACCGTTCTTTTAGTAAGTTTAAAACCAATACTATTGGTATTAGTTCATTATTTTTAGTGTTTCTATTTTTTTTTAATAATATATAATCTTAACTCGAATAACCACTAAATCTAACCTCACTATGTAAACCAAATTATTATTAGGATAATTTGGCATTGCCGAGTTCACCCGATCGCCAGTATTCAGCTTTTCACCTCAGAGGTTTTCACTTCAAAAACCACCCAACTTTTTCGATTCCTGTGTATCCCTTATAGTATTGATAATCGCCATTTTGGTTTTAATTATAGGCTTGGAAGTGTAACACACTATTGGGCAGACATAGCAATCACTGTTAATTGAATAACGAGTCATAATCGTCTCAAAAAGGTCACTTCGTTATGGTTATTTGACACTATATGTTCACGATATATGATTGCTTTTGCTTAAACGGTTATGACCCAGTCGCGGGGACATGAGGCCATCCAACTTCCGCTTCCTTAGTAAAAGGCACCAGGACAGTTTTTTCAGCATTAACTTTTAGCGTTCCACGGGTACTAGTTTGAGGAACGTAACATGACACCACCGGTACATATGGCCCAACGACTAAATCCACACGACCTCAATCGATTTCTAGCCTTATTTTGTAATTAGCAAGGGCTATTTTCTCTTTGAAAATATAATAGAATAAAAGTTTATTAAATTTTGTACGAATAAGAAAAAAGACATTGGGATGTTTCGTACAAAAGTTAACGGAAAAAGGGTGCCGGGACTTCAGTCTTTATCGGCCGCTGACGTGATAGTAAAGTGCGCAGAATTTTTGTAATTTTTCGTCTTTATTATTATTCAACGAGACTATATTTCTAAGACATTAGAATAAGTATATAATAGTATGATATTATTTTGTTGATATAAATTCAAATTACTATAAATTAGCACGCGCTATTTATGTTTATTTTAAAATTGAGCCGATTGAACAAATCACTATAAGTTTTTATTGTAATACTGCTATCCTTTGATCATTTTCGAATGTTCATGATGTTCATGAGCATCAGTTTCTGTACACAGACTTAGTTTACCTCGCTTCGCTTAAATATACGCCGCAGCGAAGCGGCACGACGAGCGACTGCTGCATCCTAGTATATATTTTTGTTCAAATAAATTCGACTTCAAAGTTTAAATAGCGTCCATTGAAGCGTTGTTTCCTGTGTCTGTTTTTAATTATCTATTTATTTTGGGAGAGGCTGTTGCTATTCGTTTGGCAACCGGACGAATAAAATTAATTAGTCGTCCGGTTATCGGATAAATAACATCAATTTTATTATCCGGAGAAACTTTTTCAACATCTCCGTAATCAAAGGACTTGAAGCTGAGAGGTTGGATCGCCAACTGCCAGTTAATTGTCTTGGCATATTTTGGATATTATATTAAGAGCATTCTGTATGAGGGATGTGATAGTACTTTGTCTGTCGCCTCGAATTATTATCACTAAATGATCATAACCTTGAGTGTTGATACTAAGTTCATCCATCTTATAGAGAAGCTGAACAATGATAAGGGCTCATAGTAGAGGCGAGATGACGCCTCCTGGAGGACATTGTTTGGACAGTCACTTCGTTCTAAGTTACTTTATTTTCTAGAGATACAGAGTTTTTCATTTACATTTACGTCTCCCAAAACATTTGCATATTATCAACTATGTAGTATAAAGAGCGATCGATCGCTTTAATTACTGTTTCTCAGTATTTAACTTTAATTAACAGATAAAAAGATTAATTAAAACACAGTGGACAAGTATAAAAGACCAGAGAATTTTAAAACTTTTGTACAAAATGAACAGTGAAATGTTCGTGACTGTACTAGCATTGTTTCTTCTCCAAGGTAATAAATAAAATTATTTTGTATAGAAGAAAATATTATTTCATTATCAAAATATTATAATTGCACTTTATGCTATGACTTTCTCTCACATTTTTATTGATTTTTATAAAAACCATACATAATGTTATCCATCCAATATGCGATAATTTATAGGTAGTTTATTATCTATTACTCTGAAATAACTTATATTATTTAAACAGGAAAATGAAAAACGGCTTAATGTAGAAAGTTGCCAATGCTTTTATTATTCGCATTCGATGGAACCACTGAGAAAAGCAGTGGGTCCATTCTTCCTTAGGGGTCTCTTCTATGAGTTTCTATGATTCTCTTTCTTTTATTCATTTTCGTACGCTTTCACCGCATCTACAGGGCTCGTGAAGCGAATACCTCGAATTTTATCTTTAGTTCTTGGGATACATAAAAGTCGATAGCGCCAGGTCAGGACTGTATGGTGGATGACTCATTATATCGACACCTGCCATAGTCAAATATTCAACAGTCCGTTTTGCGAAGTGCGCTGATGCATTGTCGAGGCGAAGGAGGATCCAACTTCGAGGGCGCTATTGTCGAATTGTTTCCATGACAACAAGCAAACAGCGATTGACATACCAGTCTGTTTCTGTCCAGTCAATTTCTAACTGGACAGTTCTAAACATTTTCAGTGTTACCCAAGTATATTAGATGTAGCACGTAACGACTAATTTGTAATGACGTATATTACAGCCATTGTAAAAAACTCTATTTCATTGAAAAGAGTGGCCCTTGAGATTCATGTATGTTCTTCTCACGAGCTCAACTTTTTCCGGAAATGGTAAATTCAGTAATTTAAAAGAAATATTTATAGTGACTATTCAAAAGCACTTAGCTTAAGGCGATGCTAAATGCCAGCGACCTTGAGCGATGTGACTTCACGGCTCCTATGTAACAAAGCCAATATTTTCAATATTCTTGGGTCGAAAATGTAACATTTTAACAGGCGTAAACTGCTTAATTGCTAAAAATCCTCATTATTGATTACTAATCTGAATAAATGTACCTACATAAAAATGTAAAATTTATAAGAACAATTTTTATGATAGTAGTATACTAAACAAATGCATGATGCCAAGAAAAAACTTGCTTAACTGCAAAGAAAACTGGTTGTTCATAATAGCTCTGGAGTGCTAACTTTAACCATCAATAAGCATTAACAACCTACAAGTAAGACTTAAGGGTATGTGTAACAGGATAAAGTAGTGTTCATAGCTCCAAATCCTATATTTTCACCACTAAACTTGTCTAAAAACACCTTGTTTGCATGTTTTCGCCTTAAGCCATTAGCCAAGCTGTATTCAATTATAAATAATGTGTATTTGACATTGACTTTGACTATGTATAATAGCGGTCTTACAAATAAACTTGGTATAAAGTCATACCTGAGAATAAACATTGTTCTATACAATGATAAGTCTGATGTATCTACAAAACGCTGTATCTACAAAACGGGACCGCAATCCAAGATATTTAAGTTTTTCCTTGATTTATACATTTAACACGACTTGTACTCTAAATTTGAAATTCAGTCAGTGAGTGACAAAATAAGAAATTTTGACTACTTAAAATTCTTAAATTAATGATTCAAATTGAATGAAACATGTTCAAATTGAAAAAAAGTTCAGACTTCTAGTTTTATCCATAACGAAGTTATAAATAGTCGAAAATGGCCAGAAGAATGCTTCGAGAAAAAGATGTTATGGCGGTGCAGCTTCCTTATGTTTGACTTGGCGATATTAGCAAAGAACAGAAAAGGGACAACTTATACGGAGCAAAAGATGTAAAATATTCATAGCTTTCTTCTTCGTCGTTACACTCTTGACAGAGCGGTCGTGGTCATCGCGAGGTAAAATCTTTTGGGGCAGATGTGATTCGCCCCTCGAACATTCGTCACATTTCCCTGCTGGCCGACAGTCTGCTGCACTCGTTCAACGGACCGCCCACAGCAGACTTAATTTGGTCGGTCCATCGAATGGGCATCCTTCTCCGCCCTCTCGTGGCCTCCACTTTGCCCTGCTGACATACATATACATAAGATTGCACGACGTCACAGTTCCCAATCTGCGTGAGGTGGAGGAGGGCGAGTTATTGTTGGATCAATCTACAATCATCACATTGGTTTTACTCCGGTTAATCTTTAAAACAAACTTTAGACACACGCGCTGCATTTTGAAAAGTAGCTCTTCCATACGACTGACACTGGTCGCAAACAAAGTCGTATCATCGGCGTAGCGCAAATTTTATATTCTGTATCTGCCAATAGTAGCCGTCCAGTCTTCGAGAGTAATGCGCATTATGAGTTCTGTGTAAGCATTGAACAGAAGCGGTGATATTATGCATCCTTGGCGAACGCCTCCGCTGGGATGGAAGTTTTTGACAGATCATCCGTTCGCATCGATGCAGTTCCATCTTCATAAAGGCGTCTGAGAGGATGAACTAGGTATTTTGGTTTACCCATGTCTAGCAAAACATTCCATACCTTATGCCATTTTATTGAGACAAACGACTTCGAGAAGTCAACGAAGCATAATAAGTAAGTTGGCTTGTTGAACATTCGTTATTTCTCAATAATCTGGCGAACAGTTAGGATCTGCTCACGTGTACCCTTCCCTTTAACAAATCCGACCTGTTCTTGTGCTATCTCCTTCGACAAATAGGTCTTCAGTCGTTTATTTAGAATGTGTAACATGATTTTGCTTGCGTGAGACATTAGTGCAATAAAGCGGTAGTTGCTACAATTCATTCATAGCTTACCGTAACTCAATAATAAAATACATCATTATTAATTATTATTTGTTCTTATTAACAAATCTACATTAAACAAAATAAATAAATCTAAGCGCGGTTACGTATTACATGAGAGGAAAACGTTTGTGTCTACGTAAACCGCAGTAGCAAATGAAAAAAAAATTACTCCCATCATCTATCTGGTTATTACAGGATATGCCAAAGGTGCGCCGCCCAATGAATCTTTCGAAATTGATGATAAAATTGTCGGGGGTCACGAAACCACTATCGAGGCATTTCCCTTCCCTATGAAAGCTATAAACACAAAACTTATTTTATTCGATAGTTTATTAGTATTTATAAGGATTTTATTTATTAGGATTTATCAATACGCTTGGTGAATTATTTTATATTAACTGTTTTCGTAATAAACCAAACGCGACGCCTTGGTTGCTCGCTCAAGCCAGCAGTACGCCCGTGACCACTGTCAACGAAGGTACTGTGTCCGTGTCTCTCGGGCTCACATTAGTAAGATTTTAGCAAACAAGTACAAAGTGGGAATCATAGTAAAAAAATAATGATGATGCGACAACGTATTTGTTGAAATATATAGGTAAATGTAAGTCGGAAAGTACTAAAATAAAATTTACGTAATATTATTTTGAATATTATGCCACGCGGGATTTTTGTATAAATGTACTTTAGGGAAGTTAGATAAATCCAAGATGACCGCCGCACAAAATGATGATTTCAGCAATATGGATATCGTGTCCGAGGTTCTCGCGGGTGCAGAGAACGATTTTGGGATCATTTTTGAAATCCAAGATGGCCGCCGCACAAAATTATGATTTCAGCAATATAGATATCGTGTCCGAGGTTCTCGAGGGTGCAGAGAACGATTGTGTGATCATATTTGAAATCCAAGATGGCCGCCGCACAAAATTATGATTTCAGCAATATGGATATCGTGTCCGAGGTTCTCGAGGGTGCAGAGAACGATTCTGTGATCATTTTTGAATTCAATGATGGCCGCCGCTCATAATTATGATTTCAGCAATATGGATATCGTGTCCGAAGTTCTCGAGGGTGCAGAGAACGATTTACGAACCTCGGATACGATACCCATATTGTTGAAATCATATTTTTGAAATCCAAGATGGCCACCGCACAAAATTATGATTTCAGCAATATGTATATTCCTTATCTTGGATTTCAAAAATGATCACACCTTCGTTCTCTGCACCCTCGAGAACCTCGGACACGATATACTTATTGCTGAAATCATTATTTTGTGCGGCGGCCATCTTGGATTTCAAAAATGATTTCAAATTCGTTCTCTGCACCCTCGAGAACCTTGGGTACGATACCCATAGTGTTGAAATCATATTTTTGCGCAGCGGCCAACTTGGATTTCAAAAATGATCCCAAATTCGTTCTCTGCACCCTCGAGAACCTCGGATACGATACCCATATTGTTGAAATCATAATTTTGCGCAGCTGCCATCTTGGATTTAGAAAGAAAGAAAGAAAGATATTTATTTATAAACACACACACACAAATAACAAAAAACAATAAAAAAAAAATATATATAAAAACGTGTGGTGTTTAAAAAATGAGCCACTCAGCATGTGTTGCAACTCAAATGTGATGCAACGCTGATCTAAAAAATGATCCCAAATTAGTTCTCTGCACCTTCGAGAATCTCGGATACGATATCCATAATGTTGAAATCATAATTTTGCGCGTAATATAACATTTCTCTCATAAGTCGATAAAAAAGATTTACTTCAAAAATACATAAAAAATATTATAACAGTAATTCCGTACTCTAGCACAACCGCAAGTTTTAAAAAATATTACGCGGTCCTTCTGGGGCGGCGGTCGTTGACCCGCATCGCTCGGTTCGTTCTCAGCCATGCCCGACGCCCGTGTCCATGCGTACCTATCGAATCTAACGTTCGTGCAATTTTTACCTAAAGTGTTGGGAAAACCTCGCCTTAATATAAATTATTAGCGAAAGCGGCCCTTACTTTTCACAATGCTCAGCCGTAGGCTGCCTTCGACCTAGTAGACCAGTGCTGAAGCCTTTGAAAATGATAAAAAGTGAAAAAAATAATAGTAGGATGAAACCGATTGGAAACAGAAGAGAATATAACAAAAATCAAAAGAAAAATAAATTACGGGTGATCTGAGGTCGAGAAGTGGAAAAGGGATGGTGTTTAAGGTAAAAAACAGTTTATCTCGATTTCCGGCAAAACTGCAAGTCCTTTGGAAAAAAGTCAAATAGCAAAGTTGTACCTAATAAAAATATGTACAACTTTTAATTTTACAATTTTTTCACATAACCTCTAAATTTATGTGAAAAATTCAAAAAGCCAAGTTTTTGGTTTTTTATTTTTATCTTTTCCAAAACTAATTTTTTTTTCACAGAATTAGAGATAATTAACCTTTTTATGTCCCAAACAAACTGCAATTAATTAGAATTTAAATTTTCACCTTATTTTGACTCAAATATCGAAAAAGAATTCATCCCTCAAACTTTTTTCAAAAAATTGGTCTGTTTTCTGTTTTTCAAAATCTCTACTAAAGGCGTTTCATAGAGATAGCATACACATTATTTTGTAGCAGCAATAATATGGATAACAATTAATCAAATCTATTTATAAATGTGGAAAGTATAAGTAATTGTTTAGTGTCATGCTATGTATACATATCTTTTTCATTATTATTGATTGACCGCTTGGATTGTTTTGTTGGTTAAACAAGTCATGCGTGGCGAGTGTAGGTACCTATTAAGTTTGGCTTGGCACCGATCCTATCAATAGGCAGCACATACAAATAATACTATTTTAGTAATATAAAAGGTATAACATTTGTATAAGAGGTGTGTTTAATTAAATCTCTATAAGTTATTTTGAATTTTTGAAGTCGGTTTCTTAAAAGTAGTATTTTATATATAAGAAGGAGCAAATGAGCAAGAGGCTCACGGGATGGGGAGTGGCAACCACCCATGGACATGCAGGCAACAACTGCAGGGGTCTTGAGATGCATTGCCGGCCTTTAAAGTGGTAGTCAGCAGCCGATAATTGATTCTACAAAGTGACTGTTTCTTGAAAGAAATTTCATGCAAAACGCGCGGTTGTGGAATGCCAGACGTCAACGTGATGCGGGTGGTATTAAACAATTTGACGTAATATCCAGTGGTGGAATTTTCTTCAAAAAGAAACTATAGAATCGACTTTAGTGTATTGCATTTTTAGTTATACATATTAAAATCCTGATGGTTTGTAAATATTAATCCATTTTATTTATATCTAGAAATGAGAACATTTACGTGAGAACTGGTACCGGAAACATAAGACCTAATAGGGTAAGTAAAAAAATATTTGATATCCGTATCCAGCTACAGCATTAAGTAAATCGTAAATAATATACAGGTATATACTATGTAATACAAATAGTCACGACTGTCTGCCATGGAGGGTCTTTGAAGTCAAATTGACATACTTCTCTGGTTTCTTCAACGCGGATTTCGTTCAAATTTGCAATTAAATTTTGTGGAGTAAATCTATGTATTTTAATCCTCTTTAAGTCATCACGAGAATCATTTCAACACGAGCATTTTAATTAATTTCATCAAGTTTTCTTTATGCTCATAATTATTATCTACACATACTGTTTCACAAATTGTATTCCTCTCATTCGTTATACCCTTTTTTATTCAGCTTCTTTTCAAAAAAGATAAATAAACAGCGAGACTCTTAAAAAATAAACACTGGGACTCCTTAGTGACATTTGGCGCATAAAGCGAGTAAAGTTCTGTTCTCTTGGTTTCTCACTTCCTCTCTTCTTGCAATCTTACCCTAAAATGTAATTTAAAAGGTTATTTAATGTCGATCTAAGAGAGTGGCAATGACTTTTTGGTCATGCCTTCTCATATTTTTAGCTTACCCCTTTATGAAATGGCTGTAAATTTCCATACATCATAATCTACATAAATAGTGATTTTGATTTGATTTTATTTGCATTCATTTTTCCAAACAGTTCAAACCATACTTAATATAAACAGCTGTGATTTTTTGAATTCCTTTATTTTGCCGTTTTCAGACCGCACCTTTAATACCAGGAACATATCAGCTTCATCCCAAATATAACGATAAAAATAATGACTACGGAATTGCCGTAATAAAGTTGAAAAGCAAATTGACCCTTGACGGGAAAATCAGGAAGGCCGTTGAACTTATAGAGTCTGGTGCAGATATTCCTGCTGGTACTAATATGACTGTTAATGGAAGGGGTCGTTCTTCTCTAAGTATTATTCAATAGTAAAAGCTTTCGAACTGCACAAAATGAACATTACACTACACTACGGAAACGAAAATAATGAAATAAATCATCGAAATGATCAATTAACTCAAGTGAATTTGTTTAAAAATGATACCTATGAACATCAAAAATTTACATGATACCATTTCTATTTATTACGGAAAGAGTTGGGCTTAATGTCATGTAGTAGCAAGAAACTGATAGTTGCATATTAGGAGATTGATTGATGAGATTGAATCATATACCAATATTTACAATCCATGCGTACGAACTGTTGCATCAGTTGGAAAGAGTAGCGGGAATTTCCATAATAATTTTAATTTGTATAATTTATCCTAGAAGTGAGGGATTGTTTTGTTGAATTGTTTTAGAATTTTATTTATTTATTTTGTTTTTATTTTATTAATTAAAATACAGTCTGTGTAAAAGGCGGGAACGATCATGTGATTAGGTTTCTATTTAGTGGGTTGCAGTTCACAGAGAGCCCTATGATAGAGGCCATAAAAAATATTTACTAACGTTTATAGATAATTTTTTAATGGACTGTTTCAATTAACCACAGAATAACCTGAAAAGTTTTTTTTTAAATATAATATTTTAAGATGGATTTGGGCAGAGAATAATATTTTTTATTTTACTTATTTATATGAATTTATGTGAATTCTTCTGGATATTTCAAGTTTAAATTTCAGCCTTCTTTCTTATATTAACATGCAGTGTTTCGCGCTGCGGTAGGTCAGAGCTGATATGACTTAAGATCCTTCACGCTAAGCAATGCATAACTGAGCTCATAGGTGAGATATCAGCAACAGGACTTCTGCAATTTTTTTATAAACTTGTAAGAGCTTCTTTGAACAGGATGCAGGCTAGATGGGTTCCCTTTTCTGCCTCTAAGCAGCAAGCTACAAGCTATGTTGTGTTTTGTTTTGAAAGAATTCGGGGCTAATGAGAGAACATCAGCTTATGTCTCATATGACGAGCGAAATTACGATATCACTTAAAAATTTGTGTTTTTAAGAACACTTACTATGAGGTGGACGTCGTGCTGATCTCGTCACATTATCTTACAAAAAAACAAACAGAAGAATGTGAAGGCTTAAAATATTTTATATTAATGGTTTTGGCATTTTTTTAGAAAAGTACCAAAATTAGTACGTTCTTACGGACTGTGACAACGACATTGCAATCGGATGAGAGATGTAAACAATTTTTTTCCCAATACTCGCCAAGAATGATAAGTGGAGAAAGATCTGGAGGAGCCTATAATGCTTGCAAAGTAAATACTATTATTTTTTTTTAAATATTAATAATGATGTATTTTCTTGACCTTCAGGATGACAGAATCGAAAATTGTGGTAAACAGATTATTATTATTTGATAATGTTCTTGGTTTGTGAATAGCGTTATCTGAAGTCCGACGACCGGGTGCAGAATCGGTAATCTAACAAGTCTCTCGTTAGAAACGTTACCGAGGTGTATCGACTAGGGTAGGGTTTCATATACTTAGAATAACTGAAGGTCGGTAAGGTTTACGCTACGATTTCGTCATACAGCGACAAGGAGGTGGAGGCCATAATATATGAAAACAGCTCAACATCCATCCACACTTCAAAGACGACCCAGATTAACGTTGTCATATGAGACTTCAACGCACAACTGGGCTAACATAGTGGAATTGAGTTGAAACTGAGACAGTTTATTATTTAAATCGGAATGCCCGAAACTAACTGATTTTATGGAGAAGGAGGATATCTATATACTGAACTCCTTCTTCATGAAGCCGGAATAACCCTAATAGACCCGAGTTAGTCTCGATGTTACCACCAATAGTGAAATTGACTTCCTTACGTCTACCAAAAGTCAGATATTCAATGATGTCGCTGTGACCAACCCTATGAAAACTGGAAGCGATCACCGCATAAAAAGGCACATAATAGTTTCAATACAAAATTGGAAACGGTCGCGACTGTTGAATTCCTCGCTAAGAATTGCACCCATCCAAATCCAAAACCTGGTAAACTTTCACTAAAATTACAAAGGCGCTTCCAGTGCCTCAGTGACTGCGCTGACATGGACGACAAATTATTGGATGTAAGACGTTTAATGAGCCTTCAGTCCCCGGACGATTCAAATTCAAATTCAAATATTATTATTCAAAATAGGATGTGACATCACTTATTGAAAGTCAAAAACAAACCACCCATTCCAAAATGAATGCCTCAGACCTGAGAAGAATGGGCGCAACAAACTCAGCAGGCTTTTTTTTTCATCGAATAAATATGTTTACAAAGTAATATTGTACAATTAAACTTATTATTTAATAGCCTGAGGGCGGTCACTCCATTCCCGATCTGTGGTATCATTAAGAAAGTCATTTATGTTATAGTAACCTTTACCACACAAACGTTTTTTAACAATTCTTTTGAATAACGTTATACTTCTGTTTTGAACATTTTCTGGGATCTTGTTGTAAAAGCATATACATCGCCCCACAAAATACTTACTAACTCGACTTAGCCGAGTAGTAGGCATCATAAGTTTATGTCTGTTGCTGGTGTTAACATTATGGTTATGACAGTTTCTGGCAAATTCACTTATGTGCTTATGAACATACATTACATTATCAAGAATATCTTGAGAAGCAACAGTCAAGATGTTAATTTCTTTAAATTTTGCTCTCAATGATTCTTTAGGACCTAGGTTATAAATAGCGCGAATGGCCCTCTTCTGCAGCACAAATATTGTATTAATATCGGCAGCGTTGCCCCATAGCAATATACCATAGGACATAATACTATGGAAATAACTAAAGTATACTAGTCGCGCCGTATCTATGTCAGTTAATTGTCTAATTTTTTTAACCGCGTATGCTGCAGAACTAAGTCTGTTCGCCAATCCTTCAATATGGGGGCCCCATTGTAAATTGGAATCTAGAGTTATGTCAAGAAATATAGCAGATTCCACCGGTTCTATCACTTCTCCGTTTAACAAAACATTTGCATTTACATTTTTAACATTTGGTACGGTAAATTTAATGTATTTAGTTTTCTTCCTATTTAACAATAGGTTATTAGCGCTACTGGTTTAGCGTACGATGCAGTTTACACGATGTCAGATAAAATATCGTTCACTTCGTCATACATAGCTTGGTTTCTTTTCACTTTGAAAATCAGTGAAGTGTCGTCAAACAATACTACCTTATGTTTTTTCTCTATAAGATTAGGAAGATCATTTATATAGATAAGGAAGAGAAACGGTCCAAGAATAGACCCTTGTGGTACCCCCATACTGAGAAGAGTCCCAGGAGATCTCTTGCCATTCACGTCAACCCTCTAAATTCTATTGTTTAGATATGAAGTCAGAAGATCGAGCGCAGTTCCTTTAATGCCATAGTGGTATAGCTTCCTGACCAGCGTTGAATGCTGAACACAATCAAAAGCCTTAGATAAATCACAGAAAATGTCAAGTGCATTCTGCGATTCCTCCCAGGCATCAAAAATATTCTTGATTAGCTCAACACCTGCATCCATTGTTGAACGGTCCCTAGTAAAGCCAAATTGTTTCAAATGAAGTAACTTATGAGAGTTAAAGTAAGTAAGCATTTGGCTTAAAATTATTTTTTCAAAAATTTTACTAAGGGTCGGCAAAACCGACACAGGACGATAGTTGTTCGGGTCAGAAGAGCAACCCGACTTAAATATTGGTGTAATGTTTCAGAAAGTCAGGAAACACTCCACGACTAATACAATTATTAAAGACTATTGCAAGATATGATGCTATGACATCAATTATTGAACTTATTATTTTAACAGAAATGCCCCATATATCAGCAGTTTTTTTCATGTCGAGAGACTTAAAAGTTTTAATTATTTCTCCAGGGCTAACAAAACTAAAATTGAAAGTTTTTTTTTTATGGAATAGGAGGACAAACGAGCGTACGGGTCACCTGTTGTTAAGTGATCACCGCCGCCCATACTCTCTTGTAACACCAGAGGAATCAAAGGAGCGTTGCCGGCCTTTAAGGAAGGTGTACGCTCTTTTTTTGAAGGTACCCATGTCGTATCGTCCCGGAAACACCGCACAAGGAAGTTCATTCCACAGCTTTGTAGTACGTGGAAGAAAGCTCCTTGTAAACCGCACTGTGGAGGACCGACACACATCCAGATGGTGAGGATGATATCCTAACTTGTGGCGTGTCGTGCGAAGGTGGAATTCGGCGGCAGGAATTAGGTAAAACAGCTCTTCGGAACACTCCCCGTGATAAATGCGGTAGAAGACACACAATGAAGCGACGTCTCTACGCAACGCCAAGTGATCCAGCCGTTCACAGAGCACTGGGTCCCCGACAATTTGAGCTGTCGGACCTGCGCTTTGTACAGCGCTAGAATGTGGGCCGGCTTGAAGTATTGCCGTGCTCTATTAATGACGCCCAGTTTCTTTGAAGCCAATTTGGCTTTGCCCTCCAGATGGCCATGGAATTGGCAATCGCTTGAGATTTCGAGACCCAGTATTCCGATACTAGGTGAGGCTTTTAGGGAAGTGTTGTCGAAGAGCGGTGATGCGACAAATGGGGTTTTTTTAGTGGTAAACGCGCAAACTTGAGTCTTCTGGGGGTTAAATTGGACAAATTTCAATTAACCCCATTCCGCGACCTTCTCAAGAGAGGACTCGATAAAAGACACAAGTTTCTCCCGGCACTGGTCGACGATTTCCCGAGAGAGACGTGCATGGCCCGTGTACACGGCATCACCAGTGCTGTCATCTGCATAGCAATGAATGTTGGAGGTGTCCAACATATCATTGATATGCAGAAGAAACAGCGTAGGAGATAGCACACAGCCTTGGGGCACTCCAGCATTCACGGACTTTGGGTTCGAGCAATGTCCGTCGACAACGACCTTTCAGAAGCCCAAATGATGGAAGTTTAGAGAGGAGCGCCTTGTGCCATACACGATCAAAGGCCTTCGCTATATCCAGGCTAACTGCCAGGCCTTCCCCCTTGCTTTCAATAGCCGCAGCCCATCTATGTGTTAGGTATACCAGAAGATCACCTGCCGACCGACCAGTGCGAAACCCGTATTGTCGGTCGTTGATCAACTGGTGACCCTCTAGGCATACCAAGAGCTGACGGCTAATTATGCTCTCCATGATTTTGGAGAGCAGGGAGGTAATAGCAATAGGCCTGTAGTTTGCCGGATCCGAATTGTCTCCTTTTTTTTGGTTCGGATGGACAAGGGCTGACTTCCATATAGTCAGGGACTACGCCTTTGGAATAAGAGTGCCGGAATAAACGCGTTAGCACTGGCGTCAACTCAGGGGCACACGTTCTAAGCACGATTGCAGAAATGCCATCCGGCCCGCTTGACTTCCTGACGTCCAACGAAAACAGAGCTCGCCTAACAGTTTTCTGTCTGAACTGTACTTCAGGCATAGAGCTCTGACAACGGGGGATGTTCGGCGGTGTTTTGTCGTCAAGAGTCGAGTTGGAGGCGAAAAGAGTGCACAAGAGATCGGCTTTCTCTTTTGCCGTATGGGCCAGGGTGTCATTCCTCATGTGCAACGGCGGCATGGACGGCTGGCTGAAGTTACCAAGAGCAGCTTTCGACAACGACCAGAACTTGCGTGTTCCGGTCGGGTAACTGGAAAGCTGCTCGCCGATTTTGACGTGTTTTGACTTTAACATTTTCCAGAAGAAGTGACTCAGCAACACTGGTGGAGGAGACAAGAATGCTTGTGATAGAAACTGGAATGTCAGAAAAAAATTTCTCAAAATTTTTTGATGAATTATAGTATTGTTTATTGATAAATTGTATTCAATGTTGCGGTCTTTCACTCTTCCAGATTCCCAGTTAATCACATTCCAAGTCATCTTTATTTTATTCGGTGCATTTTTAATTATCTGTCTGATATGCATAGATTTTGCAATAGAACAAACACTTTTAAATAATTTAGAGTATTTTTTAACATACTCGATAAAAGATGTATCATGATTATATAATGATCTCTCACTATATAGTTCATATAGCCTTTGTCTGCTCCTATGAATGCCAGCTGTTGCCCAATCATTAAATGACAAGAGACCACCTGATTTGACTGTCTTTGAAGTAAATATAGAAGTAAACTCGGTTTTAATTATTTTAAATAGCATATCATACATTTCATTAGGATTTATATTATATTTCAATGAATCCAAATTTGAGAGTTTAACTGACACATTACCTCTATATTTCTCCATTCGCCTATTATTCACAGGAACAAACGTAAACTTTTTAATTTTATTACATTTATTGACCTCAATATTAAAAGAGGCTAACTGGCCAAAGTGATCTGAACTCAGTTTGTTTATTATTGCCTGAGAAATGGGTTTATAATTTGAGAATATGTTATCAATACAGCTTTTGGAGGTGCCGGTTACTCTAGTGGGCTCTAAGAAAATATTGGTTAAATCATATGATTTGAACAAAGATCTGAATCTAATACTGGTGGTGGATTTTTCTAATAAATTAATATTAAAATCACCACATATCATGATATACTTCTTCGACTTACATAATTTTATTAAAACCTCCTCCAATACACTTTCAAATAATTCATATACTCTATCTGGGGGTCTCTATATACTGACAACAATGGCGTGATCAAGCTCTGCACAGGCTATTTCAATGGTACGTTCAACAGAGAGGCCTACAATATCTTCACGTTCTTTGAATTTAAATAATTTACTTACAAGTATAAGAGAACCGCCACGTGTAGCCTTTTCTCTGCAAAACGCACTTGCCACCTGATGACCACTGAAGTTAAAGATGAGCTCATATTTTCTGAGCCAGTGCTCTGTTAAACATAAAATATGTATGTCTTTATGATCCATAAATAGCTCCAGTTCAAGTTATTTACCAAATAATCCTTGCATGTTTTGGTGCATCAGGTTTGCAATTTTACAATTATTACTTATTCTAGTACATGATAAATTACTTGTTTTTACACTGCTAGAGGAGTCCCCTATTGTCTTATTGTTTAATTTTTTGGAAAATATTCCAAGTCTTTACTTAAATTAGTACACTGCTCAATAGAAGCAGTAGTTATTAAATTAATACTCTGCTCAATAAAAGCAGTGGTTATTAAATTATTACTCCGCTCAATAGAAGCGGAGTCCAAAAAGTTATCACACTGCTCAATAGAAGCAGTGCTTATCAACTTACAACTAACCTGCTCAAAAGAAGCAGGAGACGGGATTGCCAAATAGTTGGCTGTGTTATAAAATAAATAATATGATAGCAATTTTGCTATCTGTCTTTTATAATAATGAGATAGGTGATGCTTTCCAGGATAGGCAGCTAAATAGACATCTCCATTTCATTTACTTGCGATATGCGCTGCCATAATACAGAAAAGGTGATCATATAGTGGGTTCTAAGGTATTAGTACCAGACTTGCATTCAAAGTCAAAGTCAAAAAAATCTTTATTCACTGTAAAACATAATAAGTTATTTAGTGCAAGTCAGGATGAAGTACAAAAGATACAATAGCATTCAAATGAGTATAACAATATTCATTAACAAAATTTAGAACATTAATTCCAACTATCTTTATCATTCATTTTCAGATCTTTCACATTATAATAGGCCTTAAATGTTAATTTATTTTTTACGATACATTTAATTTTTTAATAGGAAATATTTTAATTTCATTTGGGAGTTTATTATAAAATATAACACAATCCAGTTTAAAAGATTTAGCAATTTTACGGAGCCTAGTAGATGGAATTGCGAGTTTATGTTTGTTTCGAGTATTGACACTATGTACATCACTATTCTTTTTAAATTGGCTAATATTTTTATGAGAGTATAGGAGGTTCTCGTATATGTACTGGCAGTGTACTGTCATAATATTTATTTCACTAAACTTTTGTCTCAATGAATCCCTTGAACGCATTTTATAGACTGCTCGAATTGCTCTTTTCTGCAGCACAAATATATATATTTATATATTTTTAATATCTGCAGCCCTAACCCACAATATAATTCCGTAAGACACGACACTATGAAAGTAGCTGAAATATACAAGTCTAGCCGTTTCAACATCTGTCAGCTGCCTAATTTTTTATCGCAAATACTGCAGAGCTAAGTCGATTACATAAGTTTTTTATGTGAGCACCCCATTGTAGCATAAAGTCTAATGTAATGCCTAGGAATGTTGTCGTTTCTACTACATCAAGTTTGTCATTATTAATTTTTATAGGTGTTGGTTGGTGCTTTATATTTGCAAGTGTAAACCTTACACATTTTGTTTTCCTATCGTTTAAAAGTAAGTTATTAACATTAAACCAATTTACTACTTCAGCAATGTCGTCGTCAACCTGACAGAAAATTTTTTGCTGCCGTTTTATTTTAAACTAGCTGACCTGGCAAACGTTGTTTTGCCATCTAAAGTATAATTCACGCGATAGTTTTATAAGTAATAAAATATTGCCTATATTATAGCCTGTACATCATTTTGTTCAATTGTCAATAGTTTTTGCAGCGCACGCAAAAATAGGTTTTCGATTTTACACCTTGTGTTACAAAATAGCAATTTTATTACGGATCCCTAATTTTGAAAAAAAAAAATACATAGCCTATAGCCTTCCTCGATAAATGGACTACCCAACACTGAAAGAATCATTCAAATCGGACCAGTAGTACCAGAGATTAGCGCGTTCAAGCAAACAAACAAAAAACAAACAAACAAAAAACAAACAAACAAACACTGCAGCTTTATAATTTTAGTATAGATAACAAAGATGTATCGTCAGCAAACAATATAATATCATGTTTATTTTGAATAAGGTATGGTAAATCATTGACGTAAACCAGGAAGAAAAAAGGACACAAGATTGAGCCCTGCGGTACACCCATCCATATGATAGAGCCAGTTGATCTTTTTCCATTAATGTCTACTCTTTGAATCGTATTACACAAGTACGATTTTATTAAACCTAGTGAAACATCTCTAACCCCATAGTGGTGAAATTTTTGAAGTAAGGTTTCATGATGGACGCAGTCGAATGCCTTGGATAAATCACAAAACACTCCTTATCGCATCACATGAATCCTCCCAAGCATCCAAAATATTTCTTATTAACTCGATACTAGCATCTGTGGTTGACAGAGCTTGAGTAAAACCATATTGTTTATTATGCATGAGGTCATTATTGCAAAAATGGTTAATTAATTGCGTTAACATAATTTTTTCGAAAATCTTGCTAAAGGTTGGTAGTACTGATATGGGTCTAAAATTGGTGGGGTCAGCTTTATCTCCCGACTTAAATAGAGGAGTGATCTTGCTCTGTTTCATTGGGTTTGGAAATATACCGCAATCTACACACTTATTGAAAATAAAAGCTAAGTCTGTGGCTACAATTTCTATTACAGATTTCACTACGTTAACAGAGATTCTTAACGCTAATTAGTCTAATCGTATTAATAATCTCTATGCGATCAACATGTTTAAATTTAAAATTTGTATTACATAAAGATACGTTTTTCTGTAGCAGTTTCATTGCAGATATAGGTGAGGAATTTAGATACTTTGTCGTAGAAACCGGTATATTAGTAAAAAACTTTTCCAATGTATCTGCAATTTCAGAATCTGTTTTTATGTTTCTGTTACCAATCTTTAATTTGAATTCATTATTTCTCTTATTAGTTTTACCGATCTCCTCATTTATAATTTTGCAAGTTGTTTTTTTTTTGTCATTGCTATTTTTTATCTTTAAACATATGTTGTGAGATTTAGCTAGTTACAATCGTTCATGAATTCTTTAGAATATAACCTTACATAATTTTTAAATTTTGCACTTGTATTAAATTGCCTCTATTCATATAAGTTATACAATTCAAATTCAAATTCAAATATTTTTATTCAAAATAGGATTTATAATCACTTATTGATCGTCAAAATCTATTAATGTTTGTCTACGTTGGTGTAAATCGACGGAAGCCCAGTCATTAAAAGATACTTTTTGGAATGGATTTGGATTTTGAAATGAAAATAGAGTTAAACAGTTTACCAATGATTCAAAAAATATGTTGTACATTGCATTGGCATCTAAGTTAAGTTGAGGTAGGAATAGAGAATTGTAACTGAGGCAATTTTTCAATTGATTTAAACGATAATTTGTTACAGGAGTACATTTAACTTGTTTTTTCAGAATAGATCTGATGTCTTTAATCTTTATTAGTTGACCAAAATGGTCCGAGTCTAATTTACTAATAATACATTTGTTTATTGGAATAATGTCAGTGAATATATTGTCAATACACGTTGCGCTAGTCGCAGTTATTCTAGTAGGCTCCGCAAACAAATGAGAGCGATTAAATGATTTGAACAGATTCAGCAATCGCACACTTAAGCAGCAGTTATTTATAATATTAACATTAAAGTCGCCACATATAACTTATTTCTTTTTCGATTGAGATAGTTTCGATAACACATCTTCCATAGTTCTTTCAAATATTTCAAAATTTGCCAGCGGCCGGCGGTCTATATACACATACAATTATTATTTTTTTATCTCTATTGCAGATATTTCCACTACACGCTCAACAGATAATGCTTCGATATCTTTACGATTTTTGCACTGAAATTGTTTGTTGACTATAATCGAGGAACCACAATGAATAAAGTTGGTTCTACTTAAAGAGCTTCCAACTTTGTGATTGCTAAAATTAAACATTTGCTCAAAATCTCTTAGGCAATGTTCAGTAATACATAAAATATCAATATCATTGCTGTTCAAAAATAATTCTACTTCTAAATCTTTGCCTCTTAAACACTGGATGTTTTGATGTACTAAAGTTATTATTCCTCTTTCTTTCCTATTGCTAATATTATATAAATTGTTATTTGTTTTGATGTTGCTAGAGGATAATTACGTTGTCTTAAATAATTTATTTTGAAGCTTATTAATGCTAGAGACATCCTCTGTTGTCTTATAAACTAATTTAAATTATTTAGAATATCTTTCAATGTGAGATTGTTACGAATCTCTTCAGAACAAATAGTGTGCATTTTCTGGTTAGTGAAATTCCTGGCTGTTATACTAAAGTAATAAGACACACGGCGTCCTCAGGAAATGTTAATTTGCCATATTCTGGCGCGGAATTCGAGCCGGAATTTACACTTTTAACTGAAAAATTGGATAATTATGGATTTCCGCAAAATGACGCATAATTCAATAAATTTACTGTTTTGCACTCGTGTACTATGAGAGCCTTTGATGGATCAAAACCTTCGCGATGCTTCAGACTTTCCAAAGGAGCCACATTGATTATCGATATTTGTTTGTATGTAAACGTCACCATGTCAGTCAAATCTCCAGTATCAGATCACGAAGCCTATCTCACTGCAGACTTAGACAAGGCGATGTTGAATCGCTGAAGCCTGTTAACCGTTGTGCTGAAAGATATCTCTAAGCATCTGGACTGAACGGACTAGACGTCTAGGTCTCAAAATTAACATGGAAAAGTTGAAGATTATATCTTATGTTCCAAGTCACACCTTTTCCCGTTACAGTCAGATACTGTACTCTTAAAATTGTTGACGAGTATATCAACCCTGGACAAAGAATCCAGTCAACTTGAATAAGCACCATTCGGGTAACTTCGTGTTTGTGTTCAAGAAGAGTTTTGATATCGGGCTTGAGACACTGTGGTATTTACAATACAATCACCAAATTAGAGAGAGCCAAATGGAAAGCGTACTGATGGAATAACGCTGGTGGCTTGGGCACGGGAAAAGAACACGGCTTGTACATCGACACTATGGCTCCTTCTCATGTCCGAGTTGCGTCAGTTGGTGCTGGGGCTGCTGCTTCGAATGCCGAAGATACCAAGCGTCGCATAGTATAATATGTCGGACTCAGTGAGTCATACATTTTTGTGCCGTTTGGTGACGAGACACTTGGCCCGTGGTGCTCAGACGCGCGGAGAATGTACAAAGTACAATCTTCGCGATAATAAGGCTACTGGAAACCAAAGCGCTATTTCGGTCAATGGATCATCCTAGCTATCCAACGCTAAAAAGCTGCCAGTATTATTGGTACGCTTTTACGCAATGATAGTTTTAATTAGATAGTCAAAGTTTTTATAATCATAGTTATAAGATTTGTTTTGTTTGTTGATACACATAATATTATCTCCAAGTAATTTCTAATGAATTCTAATTCTAATAATAATTTTATTCTATATTAGGTGCGACGTCATTGCGCTGGCTGTGTTTTATTATTTAACATCAATCTGTGTTTGTTCAGGGTGACTATGGATCTCCAGTCGTCATTACCAAATCTAAGAAACAAATAGGTACTGCATTGTTCAGTCCCACTGATGGCTGTGCAACTGTTCTTTATGCTAAAATAGCAAATGCAGAGATCAGAAACTGGATAAAATCTGTTACAGGTGTTTAGAACATCAATACTAGATATTCTTAAATACAATTTCATTTAATAAATTGTTACAAACAATGTCATATTTTATTTAAACCCCTCTTAATCAATGTAGTAATAAAATCGTTGAAATAATCTATACTATAATAGCTGACGTACAAAATTAAATAATATTTATGATATATATTATGTTAACCTTATGATATGAATTGCAACGTATAAATTAAGACTAATACCTCAAAAATAGTTTATGAAGAAAATAATAAGTTTTCACACTGGTATTATCGAACTATAATGAAAGGCTTTAGAGAAAAGTTAAGTGCCCAATCAAGATGGTAAAAACTTTAACAAAAAAACCAACTAACTTGAAGAAAATATATTACAAAACAATATAATATGCACTAAAAGTGAAAAAAATATTGAAAGAAAGAAAGAAAATCTTTATTGCACAAAACACTCACACTTACTTAATATAAAAAGACAAATGTACAAAATAAACCAAAAAGTAGAAGAAAAGAACCAAAATAGAAATAGAGAGTTCCTGTGCAGTGCAGGAAATGGCTCACCGACTCATGATTATCTGTGGAATGTGACATGGCAATGGCTATGACACAGCACTGATTTTCAGCGGTGCCCGTTTAATTTTGGAGATACAGTGCGCTCGATATTTAGTTAATAATTCCTAATAATAATATATACATAAATCTCAAAACAAAAAAGTGGATGATAAAAAATTTACATGTTTTAAAATTAAAAGTAGTATTAAAAGAAACCTATTATAGCAACAAACATATATCTATAATACTGGAGTACACCTATATTTTCACCCCCAATACTCCCAAAGTTGATCTTGTTTTTGTCGTTCCAAGAATTGTGACTTACATTTCCGACGAAATTTTTCGACAGTTCATAATTCACGAACCTCCTCCTCGGTGGAAGATTATTCCAGCATTTGCTTGCATTGTAGCAAAAACTTCCGCAAAATGCAGCACTATGGTGTTTTAAGACACCCAGTCCATATTGCGAGGCTCTTGTTAAGTAAGTAGCGTTGAGATCCCCTCCCTAGCCAAGACAATTTACTGTATAGGTAGTATGGTGTTATGGATTTTATTATACCGAAAAGCATAACTGCAAAATGAATTTTTCTGCAGCAACTCATTTTAAGAACTCCTGCGTCGTTCAAATACGGAGTTATATGGGATCGGGCAGGTATGTCCCAGCAGTAGCGTGCACACGTTGTATCACCTTCCTAGAGCCAGCCAGTAATCGATCTCCACACACCACGTTCAGAATATATAGCAGTGGACCAAAAATTTAACCTTGCGGTATACCTCTGAGAAAAAGTCATGGTTCCGTCCTCCTGTACAACTGCAACAGCTTGAATCCGTTTTCCTAGGTAGCTGGTGAACCACTGCACGACCGTGTCACAGAAACCATAGTAGGAGAGTTTTGCTAACAGAAGTTGGACATTCAAAGTATCAAAAGCCCGTGAATAGGCAATTAAAACTAAAAACGTAGCTTTTCCTAAATCCTGAGATCCCAAAACATTGTCATCAATCAAGGCCGTATTTATGCTTCTATTTTTGTGAAATCCCGATTGATATTCTGGCAGAATAGTATTTATTTCCAAGTATTCAATAAGTTGGTTATTTACTATTTTCTCCAACACCTTCTCAAAAACATGGAAGAATACAAACCGGGCGAAGGTCTTTATAGTTTAATACGGTAATACGTATTCTTTTGAAACTTCTCTCTGTTCTCCTAAGAAAAATATTAGAAATAATAGTCCAAATATTAGACTACCTAAAAGTCAATCAAATTATCACGACAATATACATTGTTTTGTCAGAACGTATGTAAACCAAAAGGGAGATCTCAGAGATATCACTAACTATCCTTCCTTCAATACAACAAAATAAGCCTTCTATTATGTGTGTTTAAACTGTTCACATCAATCTTACAAAGCCGATTAAGTCCTACAATCGATAAGCCAGCCAATAGAACAAGCGGGATTTCGGTCCGGATTTTCAACAACTGAGTACATACAAGTAATGCAACAAGTGTTAGAGAAATACTTGTTGCATTACTTATTGCAATACTATCTTGCCTTGCCAAGCTCTTTGAATCTCTTGTTACTCCTACCATAACTAGGCATATCAGTGCCACTATTTCAAATAACCAACACGGGTTTTTCAACGGAAGATCTGTCCAAACAAACTTAGTTTCCTACGTTTCCAATATTTGCAGTGACATAGATAAGGGCCATGAAGTACACAGTATCTATACAGATTTTAAAAGCGCATTTGACAAAGTTGACCACAATTTGCTTACACTGAAATTAAAAACCGCCGGTGTATGTGGTTCATTTCTTAACTGGCTTATATCTTATTTAGGAATGAGATCCCAAATAGTGATGACCAACGGTTATAAGTCACATACTTACTATGCAACCTCTGGTGTGCCGCAAGGATCCCACCTTGCACCAATCTTATTCTTGTTATTTATCAACGATATTAGTTCAGTAATACTCCACTCCAAATTCTCTATATTTGCGGACGATTTGAAGCTTTATGTTACCGCATCCCCTGTCTCCTGTGCACAACTACAAGCCGATTTAGATAGAATATGGACATGGTGTTACACTAACAATATGTATTTAAATATCAGCAAGTGCTTCCTTATAAAATTTACCCGCAAAAAGAAACCATCGAATTTTGTTTACCTGTTAAATAATACAGAGATACAAGAAGTAAGTGAAATCCGTGATTTAGGTATTCTTATCGATAATCGACTCACATTCAATTCGCACATAGACTCAGTCGTTAAAAAATCTACGCACATGCTTGGCTTTATGAGACGCAACACCAATAAATTCCGTCGTGTAAAAACCAAAATACTACTGTTTAATGCTCTAGTACGAACCCATATTGAATACGCAAGTGTTGTTTGGAATCCTTTCTACAGTTTGCAGTCGCAACGCATTGAATCAATACAGCGGTCTTTTTCGAGACATCTAGCTTTTTCAACACCTGGAATATCTTATAGATGCCCTTATACCCAACGCCTCGACTTCTTTAAACTTCATTCACTAAAATCTCGTCGCAGCTACCTAGATTTATTATTTCTGCACAAAATAGTTAATAATAAAATAAATAATTCTGATCTTCAAGAATGCATATCCCTCTCAGTACCCTTTAAATACCCAAGACAGACGATATCCAAGATCTTTCACATTCCTTACTGCAGAACAAACATTGGACTAAACGCCCCCATCGTCAGGCTTTGTAGATTATACAACGAAGTAAATTTCTAAAAATTCAGAAATCGATATTTTCAACGAAAATTCAAAAAAGTTTGTAAAAATTCTCGCACATCAAGCTAACCTGTAAATTTTTTTTTTCCAAGTAGTATGTACCTATATCCTCTTCATTATAAAACCATATAAATTATATCCTTACTTTATATACATTTTTGTACTTAGACATTTTTGACTGTATAAATCACACTGTTCACTGTTAACATTGAATGATGTGTTCATCTTTAATTGTTACATATATCAGAATAATTGTACCTAGCATAAGTTTATATAAATGTGTAATATATGTAATGTTGATGATCCAAATAAATAAATAAAAAAAAAATACAAGGAGTTCAATAGTCCACTATATATCGCTTTTGTCGATTACGCCATCCGATTTGCCATGACTCTATATGGGAAGCTCTGTGTAAATGTCACATAGACGAAAAGTATATACGAGTGCTAAAGAGCATCTATAAGGGAAGCGTAGGCCAAGTCAAACTAGAGACACAAGGCCTAGATATACCAACCTGCAGAGGAGTGCAACAAGGTTATCACCCAAGTTATTCATAATGGTAAATTTATTTGATTTATTTATTTTTGGTGAAGACTGATTTCTCCAAAACCTTTCATAAATAAAACCATACACAATATTTAATAAATTGTCCAAATTCTGTATACACGGGGACATAATTCGTTGGTTGATTTCTCATATCTCCTAGCTAGTATAGCTCCGTAGTCAAGCTATTGTACTAAAGAGCTATACATCCAGTTACCTTGAAGTATCTTCGGGAATACCTCAGGGCTCCTATACATTTAGGTCCTGGTTAATACTGTACCAACATGGGATTGAGCGCAGCATGTTGAAAATAAGAAAGCAAGATAAAATAAGAATAACAGACATAAGAAAGAAAACAAAAAGTGTGGAATAAACAATTAAGCAGTTAAAATGATTGGACAGGACATGTGATAAGAAGCAAACAAGATAAATGTACAAAAGACACTACAGAGTGGTATCCAAGATATGGAAAAAGAAATAGAGGGAGACGAACGATACGATAAGAAGATGATTTCAAAAAGATTGTTGGACGAACATGGAGAAGAACAACTTACGACAGGAAAATGTGGAAAGTTCTGGAGGAGGCCTATGTCGGCGGACAAACGAGCAATGATTATCATAAGATTTAGTATATATTAGGTTAAATATAATTATTATCATTTGTAAAATTTTATTTAGTTAAATATAATTATTAGCATTAGTTGTAGCATAAGTTAAAAATGTACCATTTTAGTTTAGTTTTGCTTGCAATAAAGGTTTCATTCATTCATGTTAATACTGTATATTATTGATATAGACACGTGTTTTAAAGACTCTCATCATTTGCTCATATCTTTATGTATGCCGACCATACATAGATAATATATATAAAATAATCAAACCTCGAGAAGGTTTGAGCGATTTGCCGATAATAACCAACTATTCATAAATCCTGACGAATGTTTTTCCATAAAAATATACATATAAATAAGGAGATGTTATTTTCCAGAAATTATTTTGAATACTAATACGGAATAGAGCAAAATATTATAACACAAAAATAGCTTATACTAAACTCTACCCATTCTATAGAACTAGATTGTCGTTATGTATTTTTTATAGTAATTGCGCAGAAGCTTGCCGGAAATTACAGAATTGTATTTTCAAGTAATTGCGAATGCTTAAAACACAAGACATTAATGAATTAGATAAATTCAAGGATAAATAAATATTATCATGTGTGCAGGAACCTTTTCAATAGACGGTTAATAACATAAGTTGTAGAAATCTTTTATAGTGGAACAGGACACTGGAAAGCCTAAGAAAAGTCGAAGAGAATGCCGATACAAGGCTATCAAACGCCCACAAATTGACTTTTATTTAAAAAAAAACTACATATTTTTCTTCTTTTATACAAATACTAGCTGACTCGGCAAACGTTGTGTTGCCATATAAAGTATAATTCTCGCGATAGTTTTATAAGTAATAAAATATTGCCTATATTATAGCCTGTACATCATTTTGTTCTGTTGTCAATAGTTTTTGCAGCGCACGCATAAATAGGTTTTCGATTTTACACCTTGTGTTACAAAATAGCAATTTTATTACGGATCCCTAATTTTGAAAAAAAAACATAGCCTATAGCCTTCCTCGATAAATGGACTACCCAACACTGAAAGAATCATTTAAATCGGACAAGTAGTACCAGATATTAGCGCTTTCAAACAAACAAACAAACAAGCAAACAAACACTGCAGCTTTATAATATTATAGTATAGATTAATATATCAAGAAAATATTGCTACACTTTTACACATAAAATGAGTAACGCAACGATATTCCACAATAGAAACTACAATAATACGACTTAATATTTATATGTTATGAATCAGTGCTGCCAATTACTAAAAACGCAGCCAAAATTTATTGAAGTAGGCGTTACTTTGCGGAAATCCATAATTATACAAATTATTTGAGTTTTCTTTAGTTTTAATTCTGCCAGTATTTGTCTTTAAACAATTCGACACGTATTTCGCCTCTACACGAGGCATCCTCAGGACGTGTTGTCTCGCCAAAATCTAGCACGAGACTCAGTCTCGTGCGCAAAACCGCAGCAATTTACTTGGTTAAATTGATTTTGAACCTGTTCCTGAACCTGTTGTCATCATCAGGTTTTAAATTTTATGATTTGGCGTGTTTAAATACATCCATAATATTTATTTGTTGTTTTATTTATTAAAAAGGTTTACCAACTTGACATGCAATTAATATAATGACTACTTATAATTTCTTTTATTAATACTTATATATCTAACATATTTTTTTATCTTGGAATAGGAGGACAAATAAGCGTACGGGTCACATGTTGTTAAGAGATCACCGCCACCTACAATCTCTTGCAACACCAGAGGAATCACAGGAGCGTTGCTGGCCTTGAAGGAAGGTGTATGCGCTTTTTTTGAAGGAACCCATGTCGTATCGTCCCGGAAACACCGCCCAAGGAAGTTCATTCCACAGCTTTGTAGTACGTGGAAGAAAGCTACTTGTAAACCGCACTGTGGAGGACCGCCACACATTCAGATGGTGGGGATGATATCCTAACTTGTGGCGTGTCGTGCGAAGGTGGAATTCGGCGGCAGGAATCAGGTTACACAGCTCTTCGGAACGCTCCCCGTGATAAATGCGGTAGAAGCGGCGGCGAAGCGAAGAAGTAGCGGCCAAGTGATCCAGCCGTACACAGAGCACTGGGTACCCGACAATTCGAGCTGCTCTGCGTTGCGCGTGGTCAAATTTATTTATTTATCAAAGATACAATGTAACATTACAGATTAAATCTAAAGCGTTACAAAGATATTATACTAAAGAAAAAACAAACAATGAAAATTATAAACTAGTTATCTTATTTTATAGAGCTTACAGGCATCAAACTCTCAAATCTTTTCTTACATTCTTTGACCAAACATTCCATCGAGCTGGCAAATAGATCACACTGTGGTGCTACCTCAAGTACAGAGTTTAGAAGACAGATGGCTCGTATTACAGGCGTGTGCTTATGCGCTTGAGTGCGTGCAGGTGGCTGCGCTAATAGTGCGTGTCGCCGCGCGCGTACGTACGAGGTCGGTACAAAGAAACGCAACAAACGTTGTAATAAGTATACGCAGTCCACTCTGGATCGACAAATGGATCGAACTGATACTGGGGTGCGCCAGACCAGAGATGACAGCAATGCTCCATGTGTGGCTGGACCTGCGCTTTGTACAGCGCTAGAATGTGGGCCAGCTTGAAGTATTGCCGCGCTCTATTAATGACGCCCAGTTTCTTTGAAGCCAATTTGGCTTTGCCCTCCAGATGGCCTTGAAATTGGCATTCGCTCGAGATTTCGAGACCCACTATTCCGATACTAGGCGAGGCTTTAAGGAAAGTGTTGTCGAAAAGCGGTGATACTACAAATGGGGTTTTTTAGTGGTAAACGCGGAAACTTGAGTCTTCTGGGGGTCTTCTCGCGACCTTCTCAAGAGAGGACTCGATAGAAGACACAAGTTTCTCCCGGCACTGGTCGACGATTTCCCGAGAGAGACCTGCATGGCCCGTGTATACGGCATCACCAGTGCTGTCGTCCGCATAGCAATGAATGTTGGAGGTGTCTAACATATCATTGATATGCAGAAGAAACAGCGTAGGAAATAGCACGCAGCCTTGGGGCACTTCAGCATTCACGGGCTTCGGGTTCGAGCAATGTCCGTCGACAACGACCTGTATGCTGCGCCCAGTGAGGAAGTTGGAGGTCCACTTGCACAAACTCTTGGGAAGCCCAAATGATGGAAGTTTTGAGAGGAGCGCCTTGTGCCATACACGATCAAAGGCCTTCGCTATATCCAGGCTAACTGCCAGGCCTTCCCCCTTGCTTTCAATAGCCGCAGCCCATCTATGTGTTAGATATACCAGAAGATCACCACCGGTCCTCGACACTAACCCATGCGAAACATAGCGGCACGAGGCTGCTACTTCACGCCGGTATTCTGTGCGAGTGTGGTAATTAACCCGGATGAGTCTGGCTAGATGCGTATATACGCATGCACAGGGTTGACTTCATTTATTATTGTAAGTTAAGCAATACTACTATTATTGTACGTTAACTACAACTAAAACATTAAAGTTTAAACATCCAAATTACAAGGGTTCAAAAGGGAATTTCCTGTTATATAATTTTAAAATAAGTTGGATAGGTGAATTTGAGCGATAATTATATAATTCTGAATAATCGTACATGTTCTGGCAGATATGTACTAATACGCCAATGATGAGGTGGTACATATATTCCAATCTTCGATAGAAGTAATGGAATAATATTAATTTGCTTTTGTAACATATAATAGTGTAATTACTTAGGTCACACTAGAAGTTTTGGGTAACTTAAAAAAAAACATATTATAACCAAAATATCACTGCTTTGGAAGAATAGTGTATTATTACAAAGTACCACAAATTCAAAATTATTAGACCACGCGACCAAGAATGATCCAATATATATCATATTTGTATCAACACTCTTCTAACACCACACATGTGGTGCCACACACCACAGTTAAACTTTATGCCATTTTTTAAAAAATAAGTTGTAAATTTGGTCCCCATTTATTATTGATAGTGATCGCGTGTTGTTTTTTTTTTTAATTAAAGTGTATTCTGTGTGTATTCTGTGATAGTTCAGTGATTAGTTAAACAGTGCCGTTTTATTTCGTTTTGCTTTAATACCTTATATTAGAAAAAATAAGTATGTGTGTAATGTTAAAAAATAATTCTCTATTATATACAAATAAGAGGAATAAATTTTGCCACTATTCTTAATATGGCTTTTCAAAAGATGATAACCAATGTTGATTATGTTATGTTTTTGAAAGACTCTATAATCTAAAATATGATATAAATATATGAAAGGCAGTACGTACTTATTGCGGGTAGATTTTTTATGCAATTTTGCATGATAACGACTTAATTTTTTTTTACATTTCTGAGCTTGAATGCGATTAAATTGTCACGTAATCGTCTATTATTGAAATTAATATACGAGTATCTAACCGAACACATTCTAAGATTAAAGATGCGTTCGTCACCAACAGTCTCGGAAGACACAAAATCGTATTAAAATAAAACTAAAATCAACCATTCCTGCCTACCTTGGGTTACTTTGTTCCATGTTACTTCTGCTACATGTCTATTGTCATCATCCTTCCTTTGGTCAGAATCTTTTCTTTTTTCCTTCTCTAGGGTACGACACGATGGTACGTGTCTCAATTTTACTCCATTTCTCTTGACCTCTTATCATGTGTCCTGCCCATTTTCATTTAAGTCTTTTGATTTTGAATGTTATATCTATGACCTTATATATCTTCGACTTTTCTCTGGGTTCAACTTTAAGCTTATCTTCTTTCTACTTTCATCCGCTAGTACATGTATCATTTGTTGTATGTTTTCCGATGTATCAGCTTTATCGACTGCGAACCTCATGTGTCTTAGGGAAGCTGCATCAACATTAATTCCGAGGTTTTCCCAGTTAAGGCCCCTTAGGATTGTCTCGAGAATCGCTGATAATAGCTTTGGAGATAGAGGGTCTCCATGTCCGATACCTTTTTCCACTCTAAATAGTTCACCTTTCTTTTCTAGTTAGATTCTCGCAATATACTACTATTCTCGGTACTATAACCACGTGATGTGGAACGGTTTTGTGCTAAGAAGGGAATCAAGGACAGCCTTAAAACCTTTGGTTTTAAAGAAAAGAAAACGTGGTTTTAAAATAAGTGTGCGTTTTAAAATGGACAGCGGATGACTAAGCGCGATTATAAATTGGGTAAGGATGCGTTTCTTTTTTGCATCCTACCAAGTTGGTTTGGTGCGTCAGTTAAAGCAGCATCTGACTGCAACTGCAAAAACAGGCGTATCGAACTTGTGTTGGGGCTCAAAAGATCCGAACTGCAAAGTTCAAAAGAGAAGATATAACCTCCAGATTTTTTAAGGTACCGCCCACATCGTCAAAATCTGCGAGTCATCGTCAAGTTACCCGACTGGTATACGCAAGTTCTGGTTTTTGTCGAAAGTTGCTCTTAAGGTAAGCCGTCCCTGCCGTCGTAGCACATGAGTAATGACACCCTGGCCCATACGGCTAAGGAGAAATCCGATCTTCTCTTGACGACAAAGGAAAAAGACCGTCGACATTGCCGTGGTGTCAGAGCTCTATTTTATGTTTTGAGAAATACTCATATATTCTAAACTACGGTTTTTCAACTTTGTGTTCTCATGTGTGTAAAATAATATAAATCACAATATGATAAAAAAAATATGGATGGCGTTATAACTTGCTTCGGTAGATTTCAGATAAATACACTGAAATTATCCTTACTATAAGCATTCTTTGCTACACGTTAAATAATACGCATGGAGGTACATTCGCGCGCGTGTTATTCGCGCGTTAAAATCGCTAAAAGCTTAGAGGATCGGATCGCTAAGGGTTACCGGCCAGTTCATTGTCTTGGCACATTTTGGATATTATATTAAGAGAATTCTGTATTAGGGATAAGATAGTACTTTGTCTGTCGCCTCGAATCATTAGCACTACACGAGCATAATCTTTAGTGTCGATACTAAGGTCATCCATCTTATAGAGAAGCTCATCAAAGACAATGCGTCGCCCAAAGAGTCTTTCGAAGTTGATAATAAAATTGTAGGCGGTTACGAAGCCGCTATCCAGGAATTTCCCCATCAAGCGCTTGTGTTGGTTAATACGAATGGACGATATTCACTTTGTTTAATTAAACACTCACACTAACTTATACACTTTTATTTGACACTAGTAAGAACACTCAAGGTGACATCAGGAAGCTTAACCTATAGGAATATTACAAAAAACAACGTTAGCGCGATTTTAAATGGCCTGTGGCGCCATCTAGTTACATTTTGAATAAATAAAGCATTAAAGTTAAACATTCCGCCGGCCAAGGACGACTAAAGTCCTTAAAACAAAATTTAAGAAAATAAAACAAACTAAGAAAAAACATCAGTCTCAAATTACAGGGAGTCAGGCTCATCCAGAGGCAGAGGGCACAATTTTGCGATTGGTCTCTTAAAAACACTATCCTTATATTTTAATGTAACAACTCTTGTTATGCCATCTGTTCCTGGGTGTTTCTGAATAATACGTCCCAAAAGCCATTTTCCTGGTGGGAGCATGTCATCTTTGACTAAAACAACAGTTCCAATAGGGAGATCAGTTTGGTTAGTGTTCCATTTGTAACGATGTTGCAGGGTCGTGAGATATTCATTTCGCCAACGACTCCATAAGCTTTGCACCATTCGTTGAATTATATGCCATTGATTTAACGGACTGAGTTTAACATCGAGAAGAGACGGCTCAGGAACACCGATTAAGGGTTCTCCGATGAGAAAGTGACCAGGTGTCAAAGGAGGTTCGTCAAGAGTGGAATTCATAAGTGTGAGTGGACGAGAATTGACACAAGCCTCAACTTGAGATAAGAGAGTAGTTAGCTCCTCGTATGTGAGAAAAGTTTGGCCTATAACCCGTTTTAAATGCCCTTTAATACTTTTCACTCCGGACTCCCAAATACCTCCAAAATGTGGGGCACGAGGTGGTATAAACTTCCATTGTGTGCGATCATTAGCAAGAAGTTCAGAAACTTCAGTAACCGTCAGAGATTGTGAATCCTTGAACGCCAGATCAAGTTCACGGGACGCGCCTACAAAGTTCGTTCCATGATCACTCCAAATCTCTTTACAGTGACCACGTCGAGCAGTAAAACGCCGAAATGCAGCAATAAAAGCAGCAGAAGTAAGGTCCGTTACCAACTCTAGATGAATGGCTTTTGTTACGGTACACACAAATAAACAAACATAAGATTTACAGGTTCTTTTGCATCTACCAGGATACAGTTTCATTGTAAAAGGTCCACAAAAGTCTACTCCACTTGTTAGAAAAGGGCGACTAGGTTTAACACGAAATTTAGGTAAGTTTGCCATAAATGGAACATTGGGAGTAGCCTTTTGCTTGTAACAAGGTATACATTTTTGGATTGTCGATTTAACCAAATTCTTTACTTGTAGAATCCAAATTTTTGTCAATGGATTCTTAGTAATCTTAACTTTGAGTAGATTAAAATAACGACAACAATAGGCAGTAACCCGAATTAATTTTGACAGTGTTGAGAATCGTTTTAGATAAGAAATTGCATCATCCTTTTCGATAAAATTAACATTACACAATATTTTGGTAGTAGCTTTCATTTCTAAATCTGTCGAGGGAATATCAACGGGGGAAAGTTCAAATCCATCCGTGTCATGTAAAAATTGAGGACCACTCCACCATAGATTTGACTGCTGCAGATCATTTGGGAAGGTTCCACGCGATGCTAAATCAGCGGGATTGTTCGCAGAACAAACATGGTGCCATTGATTACTATTAGTAAGAGTCAAAATTTCTGATGTACGATTCGCAACAAATGTAGTCCATGTGTTTGGTGTCTTACGCAGCCATGCCAAAACGATGGTAGAGTCCGTCCAGGTGAATACATCATCGTCGGGTATATTTAAAATAGTTTTAACATGTTGGATCAATTTTGCCAATAGCACTGCACCACAGAGTTCAAGACGTGGAACAGAAATTTGTTTTACTGGGGCAATTTTAGATTTTGCAATAACAAGGTAAACTTTTACTTCACCCTCATTCCCTAAAACTCTAAGGTACACTACTGCAGCATAAGCAGTACACGAAGCATCGCTAAATCCATGCAGCTCCCGCTTAGTGGTGTCATCTGAAACTCCAAACCATCGTGGGAACTGAATGTTTTCAGTATGCGTGAAACGATCGAGGTAAGTATTCCATTCTACTTTAAGATCAGTAGGTAATTCTTCATCCCAGTCTAAGCCAGCTAACCACAGCTTTTGCATGAATATTTTAAGTATGATAATTGCAGGTGTTAGCCAACCTAGTGGATCGAAAGATTTTGCAATTGTGGACAATACATATCTTTTGGTAATTGAATTAGTAGAACAATAATTTAAATTTACATTAAGTTCAAAATTATCTGCGTCAGAGTTCCAAGTAATACCTAATGTTTTGATCGTATCTTCAACTTTAATATTTATGGCACTTTCAGAGTCTTTGTCAACATTTGGGATTTGTGATAGCACCACTTTACTGTTTGATGACCACTTATGTAAAGGGAATCCGCCACGAGCCAACAGCTCCGTCAGGCCCTTTTGTAACTTCACAACGTCTCCTACTGTGGATGCGCCCGTCATCAAATCATCCATGTATACGTCGTTTTTCAGGATTTCAGCTTCAGTGGGGAAATCATTCTTTTCATCTTCAGCCAGTTGATGAAGTGTACGAATGGCTAAAAATGGAGCACAAGATGTACCATACGTAACGGTAAGTAGTCTATATTCTTTTATAGGTTGTGTTGGAGATTCTCGCCATACGATTCTCTGGTAGTCAACGTCATCATTATTTACGAGAATCCGACGATACATCTGACGAATATCTGCAACTAAGCAAATTTTGTGTTGTCTCCATCTAGTTATTAAATCTCTAATATCTTGTTGAAGAGAACAACCAATTAGAAGTTCATCGTTTAATGATTTTCCTTTTTCAGGTGCAGCACTTCCGTCGAAAACTACACGTAGCTTCGTGCTTAGACTCGTCGACCTAAGAACAGCGTGATGAGGTAAGTAATATACTTTCTGTGTTTCTGTTTCCTTTTCAGGTACCATCATCATATGACCTTGTGATTCATACTGCTTCAAAAATGTGTGATATTCTTCCTTGAATTCAGGCTTGCGTGTAAAACGTTTCTCCATCTGTTGTAAGCGGCTGATAGCAAGAGGTTTAGCATCACCAAGGTTTGTGGGTGGATCTTCTTTGAATGGTAAGCGTACTATGTAACGACCGACGTCATTGCGAGTGTGAGTGTTTTTGAAGTGTTCTTCACATTGTATTTCTAAATCGGTCATTGGTTTCTTGTGTGGTAAATTCTCTTCTATCTCCCAGAATCGTCTGAGTAACTGATCTGTCTCAACCTTCGTTTGCATAACGACCATATTGTGTTCATACGCTACTGAATCAGTTTGTGAAACTCTGCCTGATATTAACCAACCAAGGCGAGAGTTGAGTGCAATAAGAGAATTTGACTTGTGTAAGCCTTCCAGAAGTATGTAAGCATGCACGTCAGCACCGAGCAAGATATCAATAGACCCTGGCTTGTGAAAGTTTGGATCAGCCAGATCCAACTGCATAGATAAAGGCCAGGTATCTTGTGGAAATTCTCGTGAAGGCAACAATGATGTGAGTTTTCTTAAAACATATGCATTGACTTTGAAAGTGGATGCATTATCTTTTGTGGAGTGGACTGTAAGTGAGACCATGGACTTTGTAGTTACCACCGATGAATTAGATATTCCAGAGATTTTGCCATTAACTGGAATACGATTAAGCTTTAACAACTGCGCAGCTCCTTCGGAAATGAAAGAACCCTGTGAACCCTGATCAACAAGAGCTCTCAATGCGTAAGTACCACTGTTCTTTGAATCTACATAAACTACAGCAGTAGCTAAAATAACCAGATCATCATTTGTTTCAGCTTTCAGGTTCACACTGACGTTGCAAGAAGTCTTGGATCCAGCAGTGCTATTTCCTTTTGGGCTATCTCTCTCTTTAGCAGTATCACCAGCGTTGTCATCCTTAGGAGAGGTGAAGTGAAGTAACGTATGATGACGACGACCACACTTTTTGCAGACTGTGCTTTGTCTACAGTTGAATACTGAGTGACCTTTCACGAGGCAGTTAAAGCATATGTTGTTTTTCTTAACAAAATCTTGACGTTCAGGAACGGGGAGTGAGGCAAAACCTTTGCAGTGGCAAATATAGTGGTTCTGTGAGCAAAAAGTACAAGTGTTTTCAACTTCAGTAGCAAAACTTTTGGCAGTTGTTGCTCTCGGTGATTGTTGAACAGTTTTTGGAGTATGTCGTTGTGGAGGTTGTGAAATGTTGACCATTTCCATAGTTCGGAAACGTTTCTCTAGAAAACTTATAAGGTCCTCATAGGTAGGAATGCTTGTGGAATTTTCTAATGATTGTTCCCAAAGTTTGTGAGATTCAATGTCCAACTTTGAGACAAGGATGTGCACGACTATAGAATTCCAGGAATCGACCTTCAAATTTGTTAAGGAAGTGAGACATTGGCTAGAGGTGTCTAGAAGATCTTTTATACCCTTTGCAGATTCAGTTGTCAATGCCTTTTGACTTAAGAAACGACTGAGGATATTGTTGACTATCATTCTCTTATTTTCATATCTCTCATTTAATTTTTTCCAGGCGTCATCATAGTTAGCTTCCGTTAGTGAGTAATTTTTTAGTAGTTGTTCAGCTTCTCCAGATAAACTTGACTTCAGATAATGATGTTTCTCAATTTTAGTCAAACGATCATCATTATGTATTAGAGAGCGAAACAAATCTCTAAAACTCATCCACTGACTGTAATCGCCAGAAAATTGTGGTATGGAGATTGGTGGAAGTTTTGGTCTCATCTTTGAAACTTCCAACGAAGTCTCAGAGTTTAAACCTTCATATTTCTCCTCTTTTAGCTCATACAATTTATCTTTAAGCCATGTCATTAGCTCCAGGTAATATTCTACAGTGCGTTCAAAGTTTTCCTCTAAGACAAGATTGTAGTCTGTTTGTAACGTTTCAGCATCTATCGATACAGAAAGAGTCTCAAAAGACTTGGAATAACTAGACCAATAATCTTGTAAAATCTCCATCCGTGAATCCAAAAAACCTCTTGTTCGTTTATCAGTAGCGCATTTTTTTGAATTTGTGAGTAATTTTTCAATTTTAGTTGAGTTCTGAATCATCTGTGTGATATTTAGTTTGATCCTTTTATCCGCCATGGTATATAAAGTTCACAAAATGATTGCAGATAGAAAGCAAAATTAATGATATTCAGAACTACTAATGAATTGTTAAAGTTTTTATCACCATAAAAGTAAAAGTTCAGTTTTGAAAAATAATACAAGTCCAAAATCACTTCCAGAAACTAAGTTAAAAGTTGATGAAATTTTAAAAGTTGAGAAAATTTGCGAGTAAAAAAGTCTTTTTTACTCGCAAATTTTCTAAGTCTTTTCTAAAACGAAATTTTCCAAGTTATTTTTGACACGAAATATTCTAAGTTCTTTTTACTCACGAAATCGGCTAAGTCTTTTTAACACTGAAATTTTCTATGTTCTTTTACAATCACAATACTTTTAGCACTTTACTCACAGTTATCCGAGCTCGAAGACCATTTGTTTAATTAAACACTCACACTAACTTATACACTTTTATTTGACACTAGTAAGAACACTCAAGGTGACATCAGGAAGCTTAACCTATAGGAATATTACAAAAAACAACGTTAGCGCGATTTTAAATGGCCTGTGGCGCCATCTAGTTACATTTTGAATAAATAAAGCATTAAAGTTAAACACACTTTGTGGAGGCTCAATATTGAACGCAGTATATATTCTTACCTCTGCAAATTGTGTCGCAGGGTACGTATATTATATTCATAATGTAACATAATATTATTGGTACGTATGTAACATAACCATTTAGGCGTACCATTAATGAAAACCTTATTAAAAAAAATCAAGTACTGGTCAGGAATTGTTTATCGTTACGATAATTAACTAAATGAAAACATTAAAAATATTATTTGTATATTCTAAACTATCAGCGAAATTCACTCAAAGCGGCCCTTACCCCTTTTACAAAGTACAGCGTAGGCGACCTGGTCACTCGCGCAGTTTACTTTGGAACAGACGCACGCATTGCGTTGCAATGTTACGAAAATGTCTAGTTCTTTATATAATATATAAGAGGGGGCAAACGACCAAGAGGCCCACTGGATGGGAGTTGCAACCATCAATGTACTTCTGCAACAACTGCAGGTGTGTGGAGACTTACATCCGTCTTTTAAGGTGGGAGATTGCTCTTTTCTGTTGTTTTCAAGTTTTTCAAGTAACCTTTACTTGAAAAACTTGAAAACAGCAGCCGATAATTGATTCCACAAAGTGGTTGTGTGAGGTTATAAATCTCGTGCAAATCGCGCGGTTGTAGAATGCCAGACGTCAACGTGATGCTAGTGGTATTTAACTTTTGACGTAATATTTGGCGGTGGAATTCGGCCGCTGGAATCAACCCGTACAGCCCCTCTGAGTACTCTCAGTAATAAATGTGGTAGGAGATAAAGAGAGACTGTCACTACAAGTCAGCAGATTGGGATAGGATGCGTTCCTTTTTTGCATCCTACCCTTGGGGCAGGGTTTGTTTCCCTTCGGATGATCCTAGTGCCTGCGCCGTTGCAGTATCCGATGTGATACTGCAGGGCATGGATATTTTTATACCAAGCTCTGTAGTACCGATCGGTGGCAGATCACAGCCCTGGTTTGATGCGTCAGTTAAAGCAGCATCTGACTACAAAAAACAGACGTATCGAACTTGGGTTGCGGCGCTGGGCTCAAGGGATCCGAACTGCAAAGTTCTGAAGAGGAAATATAGCCGTGCCTCCAGATTTCTTAAGATGCAAATCGCCCGTGCGAGATCGAAGCACGTCGTCAAAATTGGTGAGCAGCTTTCTCGTTACCCAACCGGAACACGCAAGTTCTGATCGTTATCGAAAGCTGCTCTTGATAACTTCAACCTGCCATCCACGCCGCCGTTGCACATAAGGAATGACACCCATACGACAAAAGAGAAAGCCGATGCTCTCTTTTTGCCTCCAAATTGACTCTTTACGACAGCGGAAAAACACCGCCGACCATCCCGCGGTGTCAGAGCTCAATGCCTGAAGTACAGTTCAGACAGAAAACTGTTCGGCGAGCTGTTTTCGTTGGACGTCAGGAAGTCGAGCGGGCCGGATGGCATTTCTCCAATCGTGCTTAGAACGTGTGCCCCTGAGTTGACGTCGATGCTAACGCGTTCATTCCGGCAATCTTATTCTAAAAGCGTAGTCCCTGACTCATAGAAGTCAGCCCTTGTCCATCCAATCCAAAAAAAAGGAGACAGTTCGGATCTGGCAAACTACAGGCCTAGTGCTAAATTAACTGCCAGCTGATCAACGACCGGCAGTACGGCTTTCGCCATGGTCGGTCGACTGGTGATGTTCTGGTATACCTAACACATAGATGGACGGCGGATACTGAAACCAAGGGGGATGGCCTGGCAGTTAGCCTGGATATAGCGAAGGCCTTTGATCGTGTATCGGCACAAGGCGCTTCTCGCAAAACTTCCATCATTTGGGCTTCCCGATACCTTATGCAAGTTGATCTTCAGCTTCCTCACTGGGCGAGGCATACAGGTCGTTGTCGACGGTTATTGCTCGCAGTATATATTGCTATGCAGACTACAGCACTGGTGATGCCGTATACACGGGCCATGCAGGTCTCTCTCGGGAAAACGTCGACCAGTGGTGGGAGAAACTTGTGTCTTCTATCGAGTCCTCTCTCGAGAAGGTCGCGGAATGGGGTGAGTTGAACCTTGTCCAATTTAACCCATAGTTTGCGCGTTAACCACTAAAAAAAAACCCATTTTCCGTATCACCGCTCTTCGACAACACTTCCCTTAAATCCTCGCCTAGTATCGGAATACTACAATCTCGAAATTTCGAGCGATTACCAATTCCGTTGCCATCTGGAGGGCAAAGCCAAATTGGCTTCGAAGAAACTGGGCGTCATAAATAAAGCACGGCAATACTTCAAGCTGGCCTACATTCTAGTGCAGGTCCGGCCACACATGAAGTATTGCTGTCATTTCTGGTCTGGCGCACCCCAGTATCAGCTCGATCCATTTGACCGCGTGCAACGCATTGTCAGGGATCTAGCGCTCTGTGAACGGCTGGATCACTTGGCGTTGCAAAGAGACGTCGCTTCAATGTGTGTCTTCTATAGCATTTATAACGGGGAGTGTTCTGAAGAGCTGTTTAACCTGATTCCTGCTGCCAAATTCCACCTTCGCACGACACGTCACAAGTTAGGATATCATACCCACCATCTGGATGTGTGGCGTACCTCCACAATGCGATTTTCAAGGAGCTTTCTTCCCCGTACTACAAAGCTGTGGAATGAGCTTCCTTGTGCGGTGTTTCCGGGACGATACGACATGGGTACCTTCATAAAAAGCGCGTACACCTTCCTTATAGGCCGGCAACGATCTTGTGGCGGCGATCTTTATCAATGTGGGCGGCGGTGATCACTTAACACCAGGTAACCCGTACGCTCGTTTCTTCTCCTTTTCCATAAAAAAGTGACTATTTGCGAATAAAGAGAGTGAGGTTCTGTTCACTTAATATCTCACTTCCTCTCTTCTTTAATTAATCTTACCGTGAAATGTAATTTAAAAGTTTTTTAATTTTGATTCAAAAATTAACTCAACCCTTTACGAAGTGGCGATAAATTTAATAAGAAAAGTATTTTTTGACATTCATATGTATCATTGATGATCTACATAAATAAAGTGATTTTGATTTGATTTTTTTTACCTTCTTTACATCCATACTTAGTATAAACTGATGTGCTTTTAATCCAAGTTTTTTGATTGTATGATTTTGCCCTTTTCAGAGCTCACGATTAATATCAGGGACACATCAGATTCATCCGAAATATAACGAAAGTAATAATGATTATGGAATTGCCCTAATAAAGTTGGAACACAATTTGACGCTTGACGGGAAAGTCAGGAAGGCCGTTGAACTTATAGAGTCTGGTGCAGATATTCCTGCTGGTACAAATATAACTGTTAGTGGATGGGGTCGTTTTTCTGTAAGTATTTTCCTATAGTACAAGCATTTGAACTGCACAAAATATCATTTGACCGGGAGCTTGTATGTACTGCGGAAACAGTTGCTAGAAAACTGCATTTCAAATGAAAATAATGAAAAAAATCATCAAAATGATCAATTAAATCAAATCAGTTTGTATAGACAACTTTTATCTCTGAACATCAAAAGTTCTACATTTCAATTTAATACGGAAAGAATAGAGATTAATGTGAAGAAATAGCAAGAAACTGGTAGCTGCATTTTAAGAAATCGATCGATGAGATTGAAAGATATACCGAAATTTACGATCCATGCGTACTCAAACTGTTGGATCAAATTCAAATTCAAATTCAAATATTTTTATTCAAAATAGGATGTGAAATCACTTATTGAAAGTCAAAAAAAAACTACCACCCATTGAAAAGTGAATGCCTCAGGCCTGAGAAGAATGGGCGCAACAAACTCATCGGGCTTTTTTTTCATCAAAAATATGTTTTACAATTAAAGTAACATTTACAAAGTAACATTGTACAATTAAACTTATTATTTAATAGCCTGAGGGCGGTCGCTCCATTCCCAATCTGTGGTATCATTAAGAAAGTCATTTATGTTATAGTACCTTTACCACACAAACGTTTTTTAACAATTCTTTTGAATAACGTAACACCTTTGTTTTGAACACTTTCTGGGATCTTGTTGTAAAAGCATATACATCGCCCCACAAAAGACTTACTAACTAGACTAAGCCGAGTAGTAGGCATCATCAGCTTATGTCTGTTCCTGGTGTTAACATTATGGTTATGACAGTTTCTGGCAAATTCACTTATGTGCTATGAACATACATTACATTATCAAGAATATATTGAGAAGCAACAGTCAAGATGTTAATTTCTTTGAATTTTGTTCTTCTGCAGCACAAATATTGTATTAATATCAGCAGCCTTGCCCCATAGCAATATACCATAGGACATAATACTATGGAAATAACTAAATTATACTAGTCGCGCCGTATCTATGTCAGTTAATTGTCTAATTTTTTTAACCGCGTATGCTGCAGAACTAAGTTTGTTCGCCAATCCTTCAATACGGGGGCCCCATTGTAATTTGGAATCTAGAGTTATGCCAAGAAATATAGCAGATTCCACCGGTTAGATCACCTCTCCGTTTAAAAAAAAATTTGCATTTACATTTTTGACATTTGGTACGGTAAATTTAATGAATTTAGTTTTCTTGCTATTTAACAATAGGTTATTAGCGCTAAACCAGTACACGATGCCAGATAAAATATCGTTCACTTCGTCATACATAGCTTGGTTTCTTTTCACTTTGAAAATCTGTGAAGTGTCGTCCGCAAACAATACTACCTTATGTTTTTTCTCTATAAGATTAGGAAGATCATTTATATAGATAAGGAAGAGGAACGGTTCAAGAATAGACCCTTGTGGTACCCCCATACTGAGAGGAGTCCCAGGAGATCTCTTGCCATTCACGTCGACCCTCTGAATTCTATTGTTTAGATATGAAGTCAGAAAATCGAGCGAAGTTCCTTTTATGCCATAGTGGTATAGCTTCCTGACCAGCGTTGAATGTTGAACACAATCCTGAAAAATAAAGCCTTAGATAAATCACAGAAGATGCTAAGTGCATTCTGCGATTCCTCCCAGGCATCAAAAATATTCTTGATCAGCTCAACACCTGCATCCGTTGTTGAACGTCCCCTAGTTAAGGCAAATTGTTTCAAATGAAGTAACTTATGAGAGTTAAAGTAAGTAAGCATTTGGCTTAAAATTATTTTTTCAAAAATTTTACTAAGGGTCGGCAAAACCGACACAGGACGACAGTTGTTCGGGTCAGAAGAACAATCAATTGGAAAGACCGCTCTCCCGAATTTTGGTTATAAATTTAATTTGTATAGTTAATCCACGAAATGATATTAAAATTACAAATATTTTAAGAAACTCCTTGAAAATATTTCCAGATTAGAAATTATTTTCATTAGAGTCTATGTAATAGGAGGGAACGATCATATGATTAGATTTTTTATTTAGTAGTTTGCAGTTCACAGAGAGCCCTGCGATAGAGACCGCAAAAGCTATGTACTAACTGTTATACAAAAATTTTCAATTCACACCGGTCGTGTGGGCATGTCAATTAACCACAGCAGTACCTGAAAAGTGTTTTTAAAAATAAGATTAAATTTGGCACAAAATAATATTTATTAATATGGGCATTTTCATAATAATCATAGGAATTCTACTGGATATTCCAATTTGAATTCTTTTGACTTTCACCCACATTCTGACAGCTAATATTTTGCGCTGCAGTATTTCAGAATTAATATAACTTGAGATCCTTTACGCTAAGCAATGCATTTCTGAGCTAATGCTCATAGATTAGATATCAGCTACAGTCTTGTAATTTACATTTACAGTGCTGTAAGCTACAGTTCTGAAATATATGCATAAACCTGTGGGACCATGAACAGGATACAGGATAGATGGGTGTGCTTTTCTATCGCTATCGCTTAGCAGCAAACTACAAACATTATTGAGTTTTGGTTTGAAATATTACTGGGCGAATTAGACAACTTTAGCTTATGTTTTAATATAACGAGCGAAATTACGATATCGCCTTCAAATTTGTGTCTCTAAAAACACTGAGTGGCACTAAATTGTATTGTGCCGTGTGTATCTCTTACCATCAGATGGACGTCGTGCTAGTCTCATCACATCACCTCATAAAAAAAAACAGAACATCCTGGCTTAAAACAATTTATTATTTTAATAATTTTGGTAAATTTTAGCAAACTAGAGGAATTAGTACATACTTACGGGCTGTGACAACGACATTGCAATCGGATGAGAAATGTAAACAAATTTTTTCCCAATACTCGCCAAGAATGATATGTGGACAAAGATCTGAAGGAGCCTATAATGCTTGTGATGTAATTACTATTATTTTATTTTTTAATATTATTAAAGATGTGTGTTCAAAACTCCTTTCTATCAGGATGACAGAATAGTAAAACGTGGTTTACAGATAGTTATTGTTGGATAATCTTCTTGGGTTGCGAATAGGGTTATATGAATTCCGAAGACCGGGTGCAGTCTCGATAATCTAATAAGCCTCTTGTTTGCAACGTGACCTAGGTGTATAGACTAGGGTAGGGTTTCAAATACTTAGAATAACTGAACAGTATTCGTTGAAGTTCGGTAAGGTTTACGCTCTGACTTTGACATACAGCGACGAGGAACTAGCGACCATAATATATGAAAACAACTCAACATCCATCCACACTTCAAGACTTGTTGTTGTCGATTGTGTCATTTATATAAATTAATGTTGTATTGTTGTTGACAAATTTCACGGAAAAGGAGGATATCCATATGATGAACTCCTTCTTCATAAAGCCTTAACAACCCAAATGGACTTGGGTTAGTCTCGATGTGACCACCAATAATGACATTGACTTCCTTATGTCGACCAAAAGACAAATATTCAATGTTGTATCTGTGATTGACGCAATGAAAACTGGAAGCGGTCACCGCATAAAAAATGCACATAAAATTTCAATCCAAAAATTTAACGGTCTCGACTGGTGAAGCCCTTGCTTAGGAGCTGCACCCATCCAAATCCAAAACCTGGTAAATTTTGAAATAGAATTTCAAAACCACTTCCAGTGACTTTGTGATTGGGCTGACGTGGACGACAAATTATTGGATGTAAGAAGTCTAATGACCCTTCAGTCGCTGGAAGATACTTTCCAGTATAGGCACCTAAATAGACATCTCCATGTCAATTACTCGTGACATACGCCGCCATAATACAGATTGCGTAAAGGTGGCAATATAGTGGGCTCGAAGGTACCACACTTGTATTGGGCAGATCCAACTGGAGAAACTGAACACCGATGACGCCAGGGTCGTTTCGTCTAAGCCCGAAATTTTTAACTGAAGTTGATAAGATCTTCAGACAGCAATAAATGACCGCACGGCACCTATAATCATCAAAACTAAAGAACTTTGAGCGAAATTAGCCCAACACTATAGCAATATATAACCCATACGTCAGCATTCCCGTGAGTAGTATAGGCCTACAACAGCTTTAAGCCAAGGTGCCGGCTGATGATGGAAAGACAGGCGAGCTACTGAGATCTTAAAGCACTGCTGTGCTTAAGGTTCTCCAGAAGCAAATTAATTCCATCATTCTCGAGGGAAAAACGCCACCAGCTGTTCTTCTAAGAGGACGATAAATTCTTTTTGAAGAATTTAGACAACTATCACTTCTTATACATGTATATACACTGTTTTCTAGGATAAACACGAACCGTCTCGTGCGCAGGTTCGACGATTTCCAGCCTCCCAAACAAGCCGGATTCCGAAAAAGCTTTATCACCATGACAACATACATACGCTGGGGCAGGTTATATAGAAGACCTTGAAGTATAATCAGCCATTATGTTTTGCTAGAATTTTATGAGTTACCCTGGGTCTAAATTCCGCTAATATATTTTGTTGACACGTGTTCCGCCTCTACAGGAGGCGTCCTCAGTAAATACACGCTCACACCTACTCCCGTAACAGTCATAGACTGTACTCTTAAAATTGTTGACGCGTACGTCAACCCTGGACAAAGATTCCAGTGAGGTAGGTCCAATTTTGCGAAAGAGTTCACTCATCGAATTAAACTTGAGTAAGCACCATTAGAGAAACTTCGAATAATTTATTTTCGGAGTTTGTGTTCGAGAAGATTTTTGATATCGGGCTTGAGACACTGTGGTATCAATCTCCAAGTTAGAGCCAAATTGTAATACCGCCGCTATGGCAAGCGTCCTTATGCAATGACGCTCGTGGCATGGGCACGGGAAAAGGCGCTGGTGTGGGACGCGACTTGCGTCGACACTAAGGCTCCTTCTCATGTTCAAGTTACGTCAGTTGGTGGTGGGGCTGCTGCTTCGACTACCGATGACAGAAAGCGTCGCATAGCATAATATGTCGGACTCAGTGAGTCATACATTTTTGTGCCATTTGGTTATGAGATTTTATCCGTGTTTTACCAGAGGCGCTGAGAATGTACAAAGAATGTACTATCTTCGCGCCTCAATAAGGGTACTGGAAACCAAAGCGTTATTTCGGTCAATGGATAAACTGGTCAACGCAGAAATGCTACCAGTATTATTGGTTCACTTTCACGTAATAATAGTTTTAATTTTATGTAGTCATAGTTATTGTTATTATAGTTATAAGATTTGTTTTGATTGTTCATATACATATCTGCAAGTAATTTCTAATGAATTCTAATTTAATAAATAATTTTATTCTATATTAAGTGCGACATCGTTGTGCTGGCTGTATTTTATTATTTAATATCAATCTGTTTTTATTCAGGGTGACTTTGGATCTGCTGTCGTCATTACCAAATCTAAGAAACAAATAGGTACTGCATTGTTCAGTTCCATTGACGGCTGTGCATCTGTTTTTTATGCAAAAATTGCAAATGCAGAGATCAGAAACTGGATATAATCTGTTACAGGTGTTTAGAACATCAAAACTTGATATTCTTAAATAAAATTTCATTTCAATAAATTGTTGTATGCAATGTCATATTTTTTATTTAAAGCCTTGTTATCGATGTGGCAACAAAATCATTATATATACATTACATACACATACATATAGTATAGCTGAAGTACAAAATTAAATAATATATCTTATGATAAAAAAAGGCATTTATTTTCTCAAAATTGATTCCTTTATAATTCTTTTTGATCTCATTTTTAATAAACTAGATACTACTAACGCTTCGGAAACAAATGGTGCTCTGAGTGAGAAGAAGCGGTGCAAGAAACTCTCCCAGCATCCCTTTTTTGCGCTCTTTTTTTATTAAAAAGATGGAAAAGCCTGGGAATAGATATACAATATTGTATATCTATTCCCAGGCTGTCCGATCACTTAAATACACTTAGAGAGATATTCAGCTCTGGAGTAATAGGATTTACGACAGAGCCATTTTTTCATAAAACATTTAAATTTATTTATAGATTATAGATCCGACTGCTAAGTGATCGGACAGCCTGGGACTAGATTATGATTATTTTGTAGCGATAGAAATGACTGTATAATATGTATTCGAATTCCAAATGGAGCTCGCATTACTGTTGCAACTGCACTCTCCAAAGTCATTCGATCTACAGAAAACCAAAATTGATAAGATAGTTTCCCAGCATTTGTTCATGATCGCATTTTCAACTTTACATGCAAAAAAAGATGACCACAGTTCACTCACACAGAAATTAAAATCAAATTAATCTGACCCAAATAACTTTGGCAATATTTTAAATAGTAACCAAAATTCAACCTTTTTCGAAAAGTAGAACAGAAAGTTAATGACGGTGACGTGAATAGTGCTGCATCTATACTTTTTCTTGGCACCCGACTCAAATGAAACATTTCTGGCTTTACAAAGTAAACACCCATCACCAGATGCTGATTGTGTTATTCCGGAACCATGTTCTTTCGATAATCATATCTTGCAATAGTCTTTAATAATTGTATTAATCGTGGCGTGTTTCCTGACCTTCTGAAACATAGTAAAATCACACCAATTTTTAAATCGGGATGCTCTTCTGACCCGAATAACTATCGTCCTGTGTTGGTTTTGCCGACCCTTAGTAAAATTTTTGAAAAAATAAATTTAAACCAAATGCTTGCTTACTTTAACTCTCATAAGTTACTTCATTTGAAACAATTTGGCTTTACTAAGGGCCGTTCAATAACGGAAGGTGTTAAGCTTATCAAGAATATTTTTGATACCTGGGAGGAATCGCAGAATGCACTTGGCATCTTCTGTGATTTATCTAAGGCTTTTGATTGTGTTCAACATTCAACGCTGGTCAGGAAGCTATGTTATAGTAACATATAGCAGTAACATATAGCAGTAGCATAAAGGGAACTGCGCTCGATCTTCTGATTTCATATCTAAACAATAGAATTCAGAAAGTCGACGCGAATGGCAGGAGATCTCCGGGGACTCCTCTCAGTATGTACAAGTGTCTATTCTCTAACCGTTCCTCTTCCTTATCTATATAAATGATCTTCCTTATTTTATAGAGAAAAAACATGAGGTAGTATTGTTTGCGGACGACACTTCACTGATTTTCAAAGTGAAAAGAAGCAAAGTTTTGTATGACTAAGTGAACGATATTCTATCTGACATCGTGTACTGGTTTAGCGCTAAAACAAAATATATAAAATTTACCGTACCAAATGTAAAAAATGTTGATGCAAGTGTTTTGTTAAACGGAGAGGTGATAAAATCGGTGGAATCTGCTATATTTCTTGGCATTACTCTGGATTCCAAATTACAATGGGGCCCCCATATTGAAGTATTGGCGAACAGACATAGTTCTGCAGCATACGCGGTTAAAAAGATTAGACAATTAACCAAATCAAATCAAATCAAATCAAAATATTTTATTGCAAGTCACATTTAACAGTAGGATGGTTGGTACATCAATGGGTAGACAATATGTGACGCCCTGCAAGGGCTCAGCAACGTTATACATAAAATAAATAAGTCTTATACATTCTTATACTATATTGTAACTAATTCTCACACTTGTAATTAAAAAATTCGGGTAAATCGTAGAAGAATTTTGAAACTAAAAAAATTTTAAGATGTCTTTTAAATAGAGAAGGCTTCTCTTTATTTTTAATTTCGTTTGGGATGTGATTATAAATTTTTATTGCCATGTGGTGAGGGCTCGATGACACTAATGACATACTTGTTTGGGGAATTTTTAATTTGTTTAAATTTCTATTATTTCGCTTGTTATTTGGTAGTGTTGAGTATAAGTCCGAATGTTTTTTAACAAATTTACATGCTTCTAGGATGTTAATTGAAGTAAGAGTTAAAATTTTGTGTTTAATAAAATATGGTCTACATTAATCCATCTGCTGAATATTTTCTAAAATTCTGATACATTTTTTCTGTTGAATAAAAATATCTTTTATTTCACTACAGTTTCCCCATATTAATATTCCATATGATAATCTAGAATGTGCATATGCATAATAAGCAGCAAGGGCAGATTTGAAATCTGTTACGCGTTTTAGTTGGTAAATAGCATAAGTAAAAGATGACATTTTGCTTTTTAATTTCTGTAGCTGTGGCTTCCATGTCAAGTGTGAGTCTAAATTCCCAATAAAATAGCTGTGGCAACTGTTTCAAGTTGTGAATTTTTGTAAGAATATGATATATTTAAGGGGGATTTTTGATAAGGTTTAAAAGGTATAATTAAACTGACATAGATACGGCGCGACTTGTATACTTTAGTTACTTCCTTAGTATTATGTCCTATGGTATATTGATGTGGGGTAACATCTTGACAGTTGCTTCTTAATATATTCTTGATAATGTAATGTATTTTCTCAGGCACATAAGTGAATTTGCCATAAAAGAATAATGTTAACACTAGGAACAGAAATAAGCTTATAATGCCTACTACTCGACATAGACGAGTAAGCAAGTCTTTTGTGGGGCGATGTATATGCTTTTACAACAGTATCCCAGAAATTGTTCAAAGCAAAAGTACTACGTTATTCAAAAGACTTGTTAAAAAACGTTTGTGTGGTAAAGATTACTATAACATTAATGACTTTCTTAATGATACCACAGATTGGGAATGGAGCGACCGCCCTCAGGCTATTAAATAATTATTTTATATTTTATTATTTATTTACTATTTATTATAATTTGTAAATGTTACTTTAATTGTAAAACATATTTTTGATGAAAAAAAAAGCCCGCTGAGTTTGTTGCGCCCATTCTTCTTAGGCCTGAGGCATTCATTTTGGAATGGGTGGTAGTTTTTTGACTTTCAATAAATGATTTCACATCCTATTTTGAATAAAAATATTTGAATTTGAATTTGAATCATCTACGGGCTAATGATGGTGATGTAATAAAAGCAATAATGTCCTTTAAGACTGGTTCTGCCGGTGGCCCCGATGGACTGACACCCCAGCATCTTAAAGAAATGGTATGTCCTTCCACGGGGGATGCGGGTAGGGCTTTGCTTGAGAACATTGTTCTCATGCTTTCTGGAAAAATTAATACCGAAATTTAATATGGTGCGAACATACGTGCTCTTAAGAAAAAGATGGTGGTATTCGTCCTGTAGCCGTGGTCTGCACATTTCGACGCCTTGTTTCTAAAATTTGTTGTAAACATATTTTTCTTCTCCTATCAACTAAATTCATTCTAACTCAGTTGGGTTTCGGCTGCAAATGAGGTTGCGAAGCTGCAGTCCACGCTGCGCGAACTATTTTGGAGAGGAACTCTGGTAATGTCTTTCTAAAATTAGATGTAAAAAATGCTTTTAACTCTGTTGATATAGGTAGGAGCTCTGCTGGGAGAAGTTAAAAATTCAATTCCTTCAATCTATCATTATTTTTGGCAATTTATTTATTTTATTCAAAAATCATAATATTTGGTCTTCCGTTCGCTGTCAGCAAGGCGACCCTCTTGGTTCACAAATATTTAGCTTAGCCATTCAAATTTCCGCCATAACAAAACTAAAATCAAAATTTAATGTTTGGTACTTGGATGATGGTAAAAAAGAAAGTACGAACTTTGGGTGGTGAAGTGGACTCTGTTTTAGATAATTTGAAAGTTGTAATAGAAAGTTTTAGCTCAATCGGCCTTGAGTTAAATTTTTCGAAAAGCGAACTTTTTAGCGACGAAAATTTCCAAATTTCAGACCGGGTTGATATTACCAAAAAATTTAATGTTCTGGCCCCCAATATTAAAGTTTTGGATAAGAAGTCACTTCACCTTCTTGGAGCTCCATTATTTCCTGTTTCAATTCCAACGATCTTAAACGATTACATTAAAAAATTTAATAACGTTTCCGACAGATAATTGAAAATTAATTCTCATATGGCCTTAACTATTATTCGGTCTTGTTTATTTGTTCCAAAATTTACATACCTCTTAAGGTGTAGCCCGTTGTGATCGACTGGCAACGGCTGGAAAAGGATCTCGAGTCTATCAAGTCCGACGACCTTGACCTTATACCGGACGTCATCGACTCGGTCGACACGGCTCACAGTGCTATCTCTCATGTGACGTCACATATACAGAATAGGATCAAGGCCTGCTCCAGGCAGGTTCCGACGATGCAACCGCATCGCCTAAACCTGCCTCCAGAGGTCAGGAACTTACTCACACAGAAGCACAGAGCGACTAGACATTACGACAGGTATCCGTCGGTCGAGAATAGGCGCCACCTCCGCTACCTACAGCGGGTGGTACGGGAACGTATCGCGGAAATCCGCGGCGAACGTTGGGACCGCTTGCTCGGCAACCTTAAGCCATCACATGTGGCTTTCTGGAAGCTGCCTCGCACGTTCAAACAGGAGCCGCCCACTGTCATGCCTCCTTTGGACAGACCGGGACTGCAGCCGGCGCTCGATGACGATGAGAAGGCTGAATGCCTCGCCGATAGTCTCGAGAGTCAGTGCTCTCCAAATGCAGCAGCCGACCCGACACACGTTGACGAAGTTGATCGTGAAGTTGAACGTCGCTCCGCTCTGAGCCCTTCAGGCGATGTAATAAAACCCACCTCTTACGAAGAGGTGAAGCTAATCATTAAGGAGCTTCAGTCCAAGAAGGCCCCGGGGCCTGACACTATAAACAATAGGGTTCTTAAAATCCTACCCTCGACTCTTATTACTTTATTGGTTACCATTTTTAATATTCTATTGTCTAATAGCACGTTCCCCGTACAATGGAAGGATTCCATTGTTATCGGTATCCCAAAACCCAATAAACCTAAAGCTAATCCGTGTAGCTATAGGCCTATTAGCTTAATTAACTCGATCGGGAAACTTTACGAAAGATTAATTCTCGCGCGTCTTAATCATTACATCGCGGAGCTCAACCTGATACCCGACATACAGTTCGGATTCAGAACCGCTCACTCGTGTCCCCAGCAGGCTCACCGACTCACCGAGTACATTCTCGTACGGCGTCAACTTCACGCTACCACGGCAGCCGTGTTTTTCGATGTCGCGAAGGCATTCGACAAGGTATGGCACAACGGCTTAGTATTCAAGCTGTATCAACTGGGAGTGCCAGACAGGCTCGTGCGCATCATACGAGCCTTCGTTTCTCTTTCACCCCTTCGCGCTAGTCAAGGAATAACTGAATGGTTACTTTATAAAAAAATAACTTTATTCAATAAACCCGATTTACAATGTTTACGGAGCTAAGACTAAACACAGAATACTTAATTTTACGGAAACTTACATTATATAGCTTATTCTAACAAAGAGAGTCATATTTCTGTGGGAAAGTAATTTGGTACATCAGCAATAATTTCTGTGGGAAAGTAATTTGGTACATCAGCAATATTGTTTCCAGGAGGTTCTACACGTGTAAAGTAAATGTACCTACGACTTGTTGCTATGCTCTACTTTGGCTGACAAAGCATAAATCTATAGGGTTAGCACCCTTAACTCCTCCCCCCTTAAGAGAGAAATCAGCTGGAGACGAATCTTTTGGTTCCAGATGATTTCGACGTATCTGAAGGATTTTCTTAAACAACTTTAATTTAACAATTACAAAGGCTATTAAAAACACAAACATTATTACTATGTTAAACATTATTACTATGATGCTTATTGTCCATACACTTATATCCTGGGTCACTGAAATTTTATTTTTATCACCACTTTCACTATTGTATTTTGCACTATTGAGAATATCTTTGATATCGTTAAGATCTACACCGCGAAGGTCGACCTGGCTGTCTTCTATTCTGATTTCTTGTTGCAGGTCTGTATGCTCTGTTGCATCGTTACAGGATTTAGCAGCAATTTCACCTCGGGTGTCCTTGTTTCGGCTACTTTACTGATAATCTTGTCGCCGATTTGTGTTTCACAGCTTTCATTGGGAATTACCAAAAATGTTCCTTTTAGGTTGTATTTCCTGGCTTCCTCTTTGCAGGTAAGAATTACGTTTTTCTTTGTGAAAAGTAACTATATTCTATTTGCTACTAGGTGACTTCTAAGGTCCTCTATTTGTACAACATTCTTATGACATGAAGAATAGTTTTTAAGAAGCATTATTTGTTCTCTTTTTATGATAATAAGGGACGAGACGAGCAGGACGTTCAGTTGATGGTAATTGATACGCCCTGCCCATTACAATGCAGTGCCACTCAGGATTCTTGAAAAACTCAAAAATTCTGAGCGGCACCACAATTGCGCTCGTCACCTTGAGACTAAGATGTTAAGTCTCATTTGCCCAGTAATTTCACTAGCTCCGGCGCCCTTCAGACCGAAACACAGTAATGCTTACACATTACTGCTTCACGGCAGAAATAGGCGCCGTTGTGGTACTAGCCGGCATCCGGTGCAAAGGAGCCTCCCACTGGTTCTATGCACGTAGTGTCAGCGTATTGCACGATGTTATCTTCCTTACAAAGTACTCGATCATTCTCTATTTGCTGGCATGGAGTTGACACGGGTCTGTATTTCAATCCATTCACTAAGAGGTAAGGATACTCGGGAATTATAACAGATGTTTTTAAAGAAATAGGATTATATATAGGTATCGGGATAATTTTGTAATAATTATATGTGATCGTGTCTAACAGGGGAACTTCCAACACAAAAACTAACTTATTATTATCAGAATACGATTTAAGAATTATAGTACTTTCTAATTTCATTAGGTTGTCTTTACCTACAGTATACACTAATCTATGATATTTTTCTATTTCTAATAATATATTAAATAATTCTGTAGAATTGATTATAGATTGGTGAAATATATGTATTTTACTAAAGGCTATTGCTGTTTCTATCTCTTGTATTACATTATTGATAGTTCGAAAGTTATTTGAGATTTGATAAAGAGTATTCATTTGACTGACTATATTATGTATTGTTGACTGATTATACTGCAATGTTCGTAGCTGCGAAGTTTTAATATTCAGTCGAAGTAAGTTATGTTTTAAATCATCTGAAACATTAACAAGCTTATCGAAAGCCTTTTGCATAAGTGACAGTTTTCTTTCTACCGAATGTTCTCTGTCCTTGAGATGAGTAATCTCGGAATTATGTCTAATAGCATAATCATTGTCTAAATTGCCTGAAATTAATTTAATAATAGAACCTAACGGGTTTATTAAGCCTCTTTTTAGCCTTTTACTGGGCATAATTTGTTTAAATCTATCTTTTGTAAGTTGCATAAAAGATTCAACCTGTGAAGCTAATCCTACAAGTTCATTATGAAACTCATTTTGCGAGTAAATCATATCTTTTAATCTAAAATACCGGTTTATATTAGTTTCTAAGTATTTAGCTAAAGTTTCTAAATCTAACGTCTTAAAAATAGTCCACTGGCTATTCTGAATCACTGCTGTACTTATCCGTAACGGCGCTATTCCCGGATTCTGATTCATATCTTGCAGGTTTACGCTGATGTCATTTTTATACCAAATGTAGACAAGTATTTGTCGCGGTTTGGTATCTATTGCTTCATTTAAAATTGGTATGCCTTCGTGTTCCCTATTCGTTATTAAGCGAGCAGTAGCTCCGTCATCTGATTCCGATATGTATATGATAGGAACCATTTTTCGTTCTATGCTCAACCTATTTGAATCCGAATCTGATAAGCAAATTTTTACTTCATTTTCATTTTTATCTTCTAAATTTCTACTAGTTTCTTTACTATCCATATTAACTTGCATTGATTCGCTATCATTATCTAACATTTTAACCTTTATTTCCCTAATTTGTCCACCATTCGAACTTACGATATTATTACTATCCGCTCCTAATGTATTTATTTTTACGCGAGATAAGGCGTCTGCATTTGAGTTCGGTGACCCTTTTTTATAATTAATTTCGAAATCCTTCTTATTCATATGATCTACTCTTAACTTTGAGAGATTATCTGTTAATAGTTGATCTATGTTATAATTAAACTTATCAGTAAAATTTAAATTTACCCTATCAAACTCTGAATTAGTTGCTGAGTACTGTTCGACTTTAAAAGGAGAAGTCACTGTTAATTCCATTTGCTTGGATCTGCAATTTTAAATAATAGTTGTCGCGTAACCATGTATACAGTTTGCTAAAGCTGTTGGCATTCTAACACCTTCAGTAAATTCTGTGAAGTTTAATATGCCCTTACGATGTAACAAATTTACTGGAAGTTTGACCCTTAATTCGCTACGTGGAGGTAATACATAAATTTCACGTATTGGCGGACTATAAATAATCGGTATGCAAGTGCCCTTTGTAAATATTTTTTTATTTTTCATATCGATATTTGCGTGAAGTTGAGTCAATAAATCACTACCAATTAAGCCGTCATACCTATCATCAACACAGTAAATATAAAATTTGTGCCATTCATCACTTTTAAATAATCTAGGTAAAGGTATAAACACTACTTCATTATGCTTACTACTAGCATGAGTACTAACTACTTCAAAATTTTCGTTTCGCTTGAAGTCGCAAAAATATTGATTCGCTAACTTTGGGCTTATAAACGAGCGTTGACTACCGGTATCAATCATAAAGATAGCATTAATTTCTGGTATACGTATATGCGGGAGATTTAATATATTACAATTTAATTTTATCCGTTCTCGTGTGTAGGGGCCCTTATGTAAAAATTTCCTACTTGTTCATTATCATTAAAAGTACTTGGTAACACATTATTTTCATTATCGTTATAATCGGTATAGTTTACACGTCTCGAACTAGCTGTTCTCATGGTTACATCGGTATTGCAACCTGATCCCGTCGCCGGCTTTGGCTGTACGTGTTGCGAGCCGCGACGAGCGTTGTCAGCATTTTGCAGCCTCGCTTGTTCCAATGTATTATAATTATTATAGGATGAATTATTTTGATTCCAAGGATTATTCTGGTACCTATTATTATTTCTTAATTGAAATGAATTATGTGGAGAAAAGTTATTACGGGGCCTATTCCCATTTTCTGTTTGAAATGCATAATGTGGTGAATAATTACGATGAGAGGTGGAATTATTAATAGACCGTTGCAATTTCGGCGAGTTATTGTATGTACTTATCGATGCTTGTTGATTAAAATTATATTGGTGAATATATCGCCGTTGAAAGTTTTGATTACTTTGAGTGGACCTTGTTTGTTTTTGATCATAAACTTCTTGAAAATATTGTTCCTCTAGAACAGCTTTTAATGCGTCTTCTAATGTTGAGACATTTTTCAATCGCACTAGCCTTACTAAATATTTCAGCAAATTAAACAAGAAAATTTTCATAGAAAGATCCGTGTATATATTTTGTTTAGATAACCTAACAGCTGCATCATCGATAGTTTCATTAATTTTGGCTATTAAAATACTCCTTATTTGTTGTATTCGGTTACAAAAGTCTAAATAACTTTCGCCTCTATTTATTTTCAAACTTCCAAACTCAAGGACAAGGCAATCCTCCGTCCTTGGATCCCCAAAATGATCCTGTAATATTTGTTTTAATTCAACCCAAGTCTGTATTGATTCTCTTTCACCAATTAAGTTAGCTGCTTCCCCGCCTAATCTACTAGTAATTGCATTAAAAAGATATTCATTTTGTACTTCAGTTCATCTATATAAACTAATAATGTATTCTGTTTTGCGGATGAACAACGATAAGAGTCTTGTCTCTCCACTGAATACTGGAATTATTTTCAAAACTTTCGAAGGTACAACTACGATTCCTTCCATTTTTATTTATTAAATAAATTCAAATACAAAATAAGTAACTAACGTGAGATTTTAATCACTTTACTAACTAAATTATATATGCAACGTGCTGGACGGGCTTTTTCTAATCCCTATTATTACACGAAACACATATAAAGATCACCAGGAAAATATAAAAGGAAATTTGACAGGATAGTGAAAAGATTTACTCACATAACCCGCTTCTCCGCTCTCCTTCTGTGATCAGTGATTCTGGTCAGCTTGCTCCGCGCCGTGTCTTCTCTTGACAAATTTATTTTTGGTTCGTTGACCCGATTAATCGTTAAAACGAACGTTAGGAGTCTGCTTTGTTGCCCGAAAATTTTCTTACCGGCTGCGCCAGTCAAGGAATAACTGAATATTTTTGCTTTATAAAAAAAAAACTTTATTCAATAAACCCGATTTACAATGTTTACGGAGCTAAGACTAAACACAGAATACTTAATTTTACGGAAACTTACATTATATAGCTTATTCTAACAAAGAGAGTCATATTTCTGTGGGAAAGTAATTTGGTACATCAGCAATAATTTCTGTGGGAAAGTAATTTGGTACATCAGCAATATTGTTTCCAGGAGGTTCTACACGTGTAAAGTAAATCTACCTACGACTTGTTGCTATGCTCTACTTTGGCTGACAAAGCATAAATCTATAGGGTTAGCACCCTTAACTCGCTCGTCCAGTTGTATCAGTACGGTATGTACTTGTTCTGTGTCGCTATAATAGTATCTACTGCCAGACAAATAAATACTTTTATAATTAACCCAAATTCTTTTATTGATTTTTCAAATTCATAATAATAATAAGCAGCACCACATCATCACCTTCACATAAATCTTTAATACTCAGCGGCGGGCTGTAATGTGACATGCGATAGATGGACGATAAAATTTGAGTAGATTGTTTCACTTTAATAATATCATATAATATATGATAATACAGGCACAACGATGAGAGGAATTTAAATGAAATATAACATAGTTAATATCAATTTAATGGAAAAAAGTGTTGTTGTTCTAAAAACCTGCAACAGATTTAACCCAATCTCTCATCTCTGCATCGGCTATATTTGAATATATAACAGAGTAAGATGCAAATCTGTCTTGTCAGCCGTACGATACAGCACCAATTTGTTACCTGTTTTTTTGATGATGTAATTTAATAAATTAAGCAAAAACAACGTCGTATTCGTCGCTCGTTATATATAAAATATAACAATTATTTCCATATTTCATTAGAAATCACGTGGTAATGATATTTCCATTCAATAATTACAGCCGTAAATTCTAATTAAAATATTTTTATTCAAAATAGGATACAATACCACTTATTGAAAGTCAAAAACTACCCATTCGAAAAAGTATGCCTGAATTGCGAGAATGGGCGCAAGAAACTCAGCGGGCTTATTTGGCCGCACAAATGTTTCGTAATAGTTTTTTTTTTTAATTTTCTGGAAGTTTGTCGTAAAAGCATATGTACATCGCACCCAAAAGACTTACTAACTCAACTTAGCACAGTAGTTGTTATAAGTTTATGTCTGATCCTAGTGTTGACAATATGGGTAGGTAAGACATTTTCTTCATCACAATCACTTATGTGCCTATGTACATACAAAGGCATTACGTTGCCGTTGCCCAAAATTAATACCTTTAGAATTGTTTTAGATGCCATTCCTAATATACTAAATACTACTACCGCTTCAGAAACGCTCTTTTTAATAAAACATACAATAATGTACTGTCATTACTATTGCTATAAAATAATCATAATCTAGTCGCAGGCTGTCCAATCACTTAGATATTCAGCTGTAGGGTAGTAAGATTTACGACAGAACCATTTTTCAATGACATATTTTAATTTATTTATAGACAATGCCTGAAAAGTGGCTAGGACTTTATCATAAACGTGTATACATTCACCCTTAGTACGAGTATGTATCTTATGAAGCCTTCTAGAATTAGTTCCAAGCAATCACTTATTTCTAATGTTATAATAATGAAAATTACTATTAAGAGCAAAAAGGTGATTATTTTTGTGAACGTATATATTTTTTGTATAAATGTACTAACAATGAACAGTCATAACATTTATTTGTTTTAATTTTTCTTTCTCGAACTGTCTATCACCAAGCTGATATAATATAGCACCAACATATCTCTGTTGCAAAGTAAACACTGGATCAATGTCAGCAGCATGACCTCACAGAAAAACACCGCAGGTCATGATGCTATGAAAATAACTGAAGTACACTAAGCTAGCTGTAGCAACAATCGTGTACTCTCTGATCTTACTTACGGCGTATGCCACAGAGCTGAGTTCAAATTCAAATTCAAATATTTTTATTCAAAATAGGATGTGAAATCACTTATTGAAAGTCAAAAAAAAACTACCACCCATTGAAAAGTGAATGCCTCAGGCCTGAGAAGAATGGGCGCAACAAACTCATCGGGCTTTTTTTTTCATCAAAAATATGTTTTACAATTAAAGTAACATTTACAAAGTAACATTGTACAATTAAACTTATTATTTAATAGCCTGAGGGTGGTCGCTACATTCCCAATCTGTGGTATCATTAAGAAAGTCATTTATGTTATAGTAACCTTTACCACACAAACGTTTTTTAACAATTCTTTTGAATAACGTAACACCTTTGTTTTGAACATTTTCTGGGATCTTGTTGTAAAAGCATATACATCGCCCCACAAAAGACTTACTAACTAGACTAAGCCGAGTAGTAGGCATCATCAGTTTATGTCTGTTCCTGGTGTTAACATTATGGTTATGACAGTTTCTGGCAAATTCACTTATGTGCTATGAACATACATTACATTATCAAGAATATATTGAGAAGCAACAGTCAGGATGTTAATTTCTTTGAATTTTGCTCTCAATGATTCTCTAGGACCTAGGTTATAAATAGCGCGAATAGCCCTCTTCTGCAGCACAAATATTGTATTAATATCAGCAGCCTTGCCCCATAGCAATATACCATAGGACATAATACTATGGAAATAACTAAATTATACTAGTCGCGCCGTATCTATGTCAGTTAATTGTCTAATTTTTTTAACCGCGTATGCTGCAGAACTAAGTCTGTTCGCGAATCCTTCAATACGGGGGCCCCATTGTAATTTGGAATCTAGAGTTATGCCAAGAAATATAGCAGATTCCACCGGTTAGATCACCTCTCCGTTTAACAAAACATTTGCATTTACATTTTTGACATTTGGTACGGTAAATTTAATGAATTTAGTTTTCTTGCTATTTAACAATAGGTTATTAGCGCTAAACCAGTACACGATGCCAGATAAAATATCGTTCACTTCGTCATACATAGCTTGGTTTCTTTTCACTTTGAAAATCTGTGAAGTGTCGTCCGCAAACAATACTACCTTATGTTTTTTCTCTATAAGATTAGGAAGATCAATTATATAGATAAGGAAGAGGAACGGTGCAAGAATAGACCCTTGTGGTACCCCCATACTGAGAGGAGTCCCAGGAGATCTCCTGCCATTCACGTTGACCTTCTGAATTCTATTGTTTAGATATGAAGTCAGAAGATCGAGCGAAGTTCCTTTTATGCCATAGTGGTATAGCTTCCTGACCAGCGTTGAATGTTGAACACAATCCTGAAAAATAAAGCCTTAGATAAATCACAGAAGATGCCAAGTGCATTCTGCGATTCCTCCCAGGCATCAAAAATATTCTTGATCAGCTCAACACCTGCATCCGTTGTTGAACGTCCCCTAGTTAAGCCAAATTGTTTCAAATGAAGTAACTTATGAGAGTTAAAGTAAGTAAGCATTTGGCTTAAAATTATTTTTCAAAAATTTTACTAAGGGTCGGCAAAACCGACACAGAAGAAGAGCATCCCGACTTAAATATTGGTGTAATTTTACTATGTTTCAGAAGGTCAGGAAATACGCCACGATTAATACAATTATTAAATACTATTGCAAGATATGGTGCTATGACATCAATTATTGAACTTATTATTTTAACAGAAATGCCCCATATATCAGCAGTTTTTTTCATGTCTAGAGATTTAAAAGTTTTAATTATTTCTCCAGGGCTAACAAAAAAAATTGAAACTTTGTTGACATCCTATAACATTTTCCAGAAGAAGTGACTCAGCAACACTGATGGAGGAGACAAGAGTGTTTGTGATAGAAACTGGAATCTCAGAAAAAAATTTCTCAAAAGCAGTAGCAACTTCCTGCTAAGATTGAATTATTGTATTGTTTATTGATAGATTATATTCAATGTTGCGGTCTTTCAATCTTCCAGATGTCCAGTTAATAACATTCCAAGTCATCTTTATTTTATTTGGTGCATTTTTAATTATTTGTCTGATATGCATAGACTTTGCAATAGAACAAACACTTTTATATAATTTAGAGTATTTTTTAACATACTCGAGAAAAGATGTATCATGATTATACAATGATCTCTCACTATACAGTTCATATAGCCTTTGTCTGCTCCTATGAATTCCAGCTGTTGCCCAATCATTAAATGACAGGAGACCACCTGATTTGACTGTCTTAGAAGTAAATATAGAAGCAAACTCTGTTTTAATTATTTTAAAAAACATATCATACATTTCATTTGGATTAATATTATATTTGAATAAATCCAAATTTGAGAGTTTAACTGACACATTGCCTCTATATTTCTCCATTCGCCTATTATTCACAGGAACAAACGTAAACTTTTTAATTTTAGTACATTTATTGATCTCAATATTAAAAGAGGCTAACTGACCAAAGTGGTCTGAACTCAGTTTGTTAATTATTGCCTGAGTGATGGGTTTATAATTGGTAAATATGTTATCAATACAGCTTTTGGAGGTGCCAGTTACTCTAGTAGGCTCTAAGAAAATATTGGTTAAATCATATGATTTGAATAAAGATCTGAATCTAATACAGGTTGAGGATCTTTCTAATAAATTAATATTAAAATCACCACATATCATTATATACTTCTTAGACTCAGATAATTTTAATAAAACCTCCTCCAATACACTTTCAAATAATTCATATACTGCATCTGGGGGTCTGTATATACTAACAACAATGGCGCACTTGAGCTATGCACAGGCTATTTCAATTGTACGTTCAACAGAGAGGCCTACAATATCTTCTCGTTCTTTGAATTTAAATAATTTACTTACAAGAATAAGAGAGCCGCCACGTGTAGCTTTTTCTCTGCTAAACTCACTTTTGTTGTACCGTGTCGCTATAATACTTCTACCAGAAAAATAAAATCTTTTTTTACCTTACCTAGGTTCTTTCATTCATTTTCATCATTATTATCAACATAACAACCCAACAATTTAATTCCTTTACATCAATGTATACTACTGAAGTAGTATACATTGATGTAAAGGAATTAAATAGTATTAAATAGTTTATTAAATAGTAGTATATTTATTAATAACTAGCTGTTCCAACCAACTTCGCTGGGCGAATTTTAAAACGAAATAAATTAATGAAGAAACGTTGGATTTCGAAAAATAAGTAGCCAAAAACCATCTTGGATAATTTTCGCATCGAATGGTGCTTTATAGCAAAAATATTCTTAAAGTGTTAAAACAGAAGTGTTATTACTACAAATAGGTAATAGGTAAATAATTATTCTTTGCATTTCAGTGTATTATTATTCAATGTGTTGACGATGTCATGAATGTTGCGATACTGTGTTGTGATATAATATAGTCATCATTACAATACGGCATTGAGACTTAAGGTAGTTAATGTTTAATTTTGTTTACAAAAATTATATTTATTTGCATTCAGGTATTTAAAATTAAATTGAGAAATAACAGCAATAAGTGGATAACAAAGGGATTAAGAGTAAGTTGCAGGCCTAAGCGAAATTTACGATACCGTTATTACCAAATGAAATCGGATATAAATAAATCTAATTATTTAAAATACTCCAAAATTTTGCGTAATTGTATACACAAGGCACAGAAAAATTGCAATATTCATTATTTGAATAAAAGTAAAAATAAATGTACATCAACTTGGAAAATTGTTTTTACAATTTAGTTAAATTCTCAGAGTAGACGTACCGAAATTGATTCACTTACACTAGGTAATCAAACAATAATAGACCCTACCCAAATAGCTACATCTTTCAATGACTACTTCAATAATATTAGTATACTCAATGCAAATCAAAATCAATGCTGTCAAAATCCATTCAACATTAGTCAGAATCCCTCTTCTATGAACCTGAGACCCATATCTGAACCGGAAGTATATACACAAACTATGTCTCTAAATAATACCACTGCAGAAGGATATGACGAGATATGTACAAAAGTAATAAAACAATGTCAAGCAGAATTGGTACCCGTGCTGACACATTTAATTAATATCCTTTTCTTGTGGTTCTCTTCCTGAAGAACTTAAAATATGCATAATTAGCCCCCTATTCAAGAACGGAGATAAAAATAACATTGAAAATTACAGACCCATTACATAATCATCTCATACCTATCATATCAAAAATCTTTGAGAAATGTATGTGTTTACGGTTAAAGGAGTTCAGTAATAAATTTCATTTAATTAAAGATGAACAATTTGCCTTTCAGAAAAATAGATCTACTAATGATGCAATCTATTCTTTATCACACTCAATTGCTCAAAATATTGACACAAAAACATTGACTACTTTAACATGTCAAAAGCTTTTGATAAAGTGTCCCATGACTTATTATTAAAAAAAATTAGAGGCATATGGAATACGGGGGCTTGTGTTAGATTGGTTCCGATCATATTTAAAAAATAGGAAACAAAGTGTAATTATTACTCAAACTAATAAAATTAGTGAGAAAGAAACATACAAATCTGAATATACATTTAACCAGTGTGGTGTAACTCAAGGAAGTGTCCTGGGGCCAATTCTATTTTTGTTTTACATAATACTATATATATAATATAGTTTTACATGTTTTACATGCCGTACTTATTAGATCTTCTGCTGACTACACATCCCGATGGTTACCAGGTCTCTGTCGACGCCCCTCTCGGAACGTCCGACCATTGCCTGGTCAGCCTATCCGACGCCAACGTCGCAGACCACCAGCGACCCGCCGCGTTTGGCACTACAAGTCAGCAGATTGGGATAGGATGCGTTCCTTTTTTGCATCCTACCCTTGGGGCAGGGTTTGTTTCCTTTCAGATGATCCTAGTGCCTGCGCCGTTGCAGTAGCCGATGTGATACTGCAGGGCATGGATATTTTTAGACCAAGCTCTGTAGTACCGATCGGTGGCAGATCACAGCCCTGGTTCGATGCGTCAGTTAAAGCAGCATCTGTCTGCAAAAAACAGGCGTATCGAACTTGGGTTGCGGCGCTGGGCTCAAAGGATCCGAACTGCAAAGTTCTGAAGAGGAAATATAACCGTGCCTCCAGATTTTTTAAGCGGTAAATCGCCCGTGCGAAATCGAAGCACGTCGTCAAAATTGGCGAGCAGCTTTCCAGTTACCCGACCGGAACACGCAAGTTCTGGTCGTTGTCGAAAGCTGCTCTTGGTAACTTCAACCAGCCGTCCATGCCGCCGTTGCACATGAGGAATGACACCCTGGCCCATACGGCAAAAGAGAAAGCCGATCTCCTGTGCACTCTTTTTTCCTCCAACTCGACTCTTGACGACAACGGTAAAACACCGCCGACCATCCCGCGGTGTCAGAGCTCCATGCCTGAAGTACAGTTCCGACAGAAAACTGTTAGGCGAGCTCTGTTTTCGTTGGACGTCAGGAAGTCGAGCGGGCCGGATGGCATTTCTCCAATCGTGCTTAGAACGTGTGCCCCTGAGTTGACGCCGGTGCTAACGCGTTTATTCCGGCACTCTTATTCAAAAGGCGTAGTCCCTGATTCATGGAAGTCAGCCCTTGTCCATCCGATCCCAAAAAAAGGAGACAGTTCGGATCCGGCAAACTACAGGCCTATTGCTATTACCTCCCTACTCTCCAAAATTATGGAGAGCATAATTAACCGCCAGCTCTTGGTATACCTTGAGGGTCACCAGTTGATCAACGACCGGCAGTACGGCTTTCGCCATGGTCGGTCGACTGGCGATCTTCTGGTATACCTAATACAGAGATGGGCGGCGGCTATTGAAAGCAAGGGGGAAGGCCTGGCACTTGGTCTGGATATAGCGAAGGCCTTTGATCGTGTATGGCACAAGGCGCTCCTCGCAAAACTTCCATCATTTGGGCTTCCCGAGAGCTTATGCAAATGGACCTCCAGCTTCCTCACTGGGCGCAGCATACAGGTCGTTATCGACGGTTATTGCTCGAATCCCAAGCCCGTGAACGCTGGAGTGCCCCAAGGCTGTGTGCTATCTCCCACGCTGTTTCTTCTGCATATCAATGATATGTTGGACACCGCCAACATGCATTGCTATGCAGACGACAGCACTGTGATGCCGTATACACGGGCCATGCAGGTCTCTCTCGGGAAAACGTCGACCAGTGCCGGGTGAAACTTGTGTCTTCTATCGAGTCCTCTCTCGAGAAGGTCGCGGAATGGGGTAAGTTGAACCTTGTCCAATTTAACCCCCAGAAGACTCAAGTTTGCGCGTTTACCACTAAAAAAACCCCATTTGCCGTATCACCGCTCTTCGAGAACACTTCCCTTAAAGCCTCGCCTAGTATCGGAATACTGGGTCTCGAATTCTCGAGCAATTGCCAATTCCGTGGCCATCTGGAGGGCAAAGCCAAACTGGCTTCAAAGAAACTGGGCGTCATAAATAGAGCACGGCAATACTTCAAGCCGGCCCACATTATAGCGCTCTACAAAGCGCAGGTCCGGCCTCACATGGAGTATTGCTGTCATCTCTGGTCTGGCGCACCCCAGTATCAGCTCGATCCATTTGACCGCGTGCAACGCAGAGCAGCTCGAATTGTCGGGGACCCAGTACTCTGTGAACGGCTGGATCACTTGGCGTTGCGTAGAGACGTCGCTTCATTGTGTGTCTTCTACCGCATTTATCAAGGGGAGTGTTCCGAAGAGCTGTTCAACCTGATTCCTGCCGCCGAATTTCACCTTCGCACGACACGCCACAAGTTACGATATCATCCCCACCATCTGGATGTGTGGCGGTCCTCCACAGTGCGGTTTTCAAGGAGCTTTCATCCTCGTACCACGAAGCTGTGGAATGAGCTTCCTTGTGCGGTGTTTCCGGGACGATACGACATGGGTATCTTCAAAAAAAGCGCGTACACCTTCCTTAAAGGCCGGCAACGCTCTTGTGATTCCTCTGGTGTTGCAGGAGAGTGTGGGCGGCGGTGATCACTTAACGCCAGGTGACCCGTACGCTCGTTTGTCCTCCTATTCCATAAAAAAAAAAAAAAAACATAAATGACATTATAGACGTTACAAATAATAAAATATTTCTATACGCGGATGATGTTTCGATAATTTTTGAATCTGACATTAAAAAATTTGATATTATGAAATTTAACAATGACATTATAAATAATATGGACAAAATGATTAAATGGCTTGGTATGAATAATCTTAAAATAAATCTAACTAAATCGAACTACATGACATTTTCAAATGTTCTACGTAATAATTTAAAAATAGAATGTAATGACGTCATTATGGATGAAAAAAAGGAAACTTCATTTTTAGGTATTATTTTAGACAATGAACATAAATGGACATCACACATAAATGAGGTCTGTGGTAGAGTAAATAAATTTGTTTATGCCCTGAGGCGCCTACGAAAAATTACAGATTTAGGTACCACACTGTCAGCTTACCATGCTCATATTGCATCTATCTTGAGATACGGTCTTATAATTTGGGGTAATGGCGTAAACATCCAAAAAGCATTTATTGCACAAAAAAATGTATCCATGCGATTTGTGGGGTAGGTCCGTACGAATCGTGTAGACCGCTGTTTATTAAACTGAAACATCAGATGGTGATCCACTTTAAGTAAAGCGACATTTTATACTTATAAGAGACAGCATGTCTTCTTCACCTTAAATGTTGATTTGAAAGGAAAACGTAAATTGCACAAATCGAAGCAACAGATGGAGATGATCGCCTTTTATCAATTGATAACCGTGGATCGTTCATAATATTCGCTAATAAATCCACTTAAGGCAACATTTTGCAGCCCGAAGAGATACAACTTACTCATGGCCTAAGTATACTACAGCAAATGTCTAATGAAGTTTGAAGGGCTGCCATAGATCATAATTTCTGATCGATACTTTGATTTGAGCCTTTCATAATATTCAGTAATATAAAACAAAACGATTAAGTGATTCTTTTGATAACTCTGACCAGTTTTCTCTAGCAACCCTTTATCCATCTCATTCGATGATGATGATGATAACATTCAGTCTAAAAATAAACAGCACAGTTTTTATCATTATATTTTTCATTAATTCTTTTAAAGACAATATTGCAATACTCATATATTGTGACGGACACACATTTCAGTCAGGTACATTGCAAACTTTTTGTACAAAGTTCAATTTCATCTGTATTCATCCCGTTTTACGGTACTCACACTTCACAAATTTCCTTTTAAAAAATTTAATAGAATTTTTTATAACCTCTATTGCAAGGGTCTCTGTGTACTGTAACCTCTAAATACAAACATCATCACTTTATTCATGTCTCACTATGTAAACATTGTTTGTAAAATAATTTATATGCTGGAAATCACAGAAGTGTCATTCTTTTAACCAAAATAAAATATTTGATTTAATTCACAGTTTGGATTCACAATTGTTTTCATTTGCAATCATAAGCTTAGTATACTAGCGTCTGTCTATTAGACAAACACTCTCCTCATTACGGCGAGACTAAATTAAAAATGATCATGTGTCCTTTTATAGATATGTTAGTAAGCTAGTGAAGTGTATTTTTAAGTGTCCAACATTTTATTTTCTAACACATATATTTTTAATTAATATAATCTTGAGAAAATAGAGCGTTTATCCGTATATAAAATGTAATACAAAATATTTTAGTGAAAATGTTCTACGAAGATAAGCATCACGAAATCAGTATAGAAGAATACGTCTTAAATGTTTCTTTATTTCGATTGTTGCTGTCGATAACAACACAATCTAATACAGAACACGACACCATTATATTATTATCTTTTTAATTAACATCCGTTAAAACACAGAACAATTACGATAAAAGCACTAAAATTAAAATACGGTCCAATTTGAAAGGAGAAAAATGGATAAATTGTTTTAAAACGGTTTCATGGTCTATCTATTCCGTCTCTTTCTCAAACCTAGATTTTTGTGTAAGGATTGTTATCTCGCTCTCACATAGGGTTCGACTATTTCTCTAGTAAGTATACTAAGTTTATGTTTGCAATGCAATTTTCTGTCAACTTTCTCCGAAGTACAATCAATCTCCGGGTCAAACGTCCTCATATTTTGCAACTCGATTGTGTGTAATATAGGAAAATACTTACAACTGTACGACCCAATCCACTAACAGTTACATTAGTACCAGCTGGAATATCAGCACCAGATTCTATAAGTTCATCGGCCTGCATAATTTTTACCTAATTGTTAGTTTTAGTTGACAGTTGAGTTAGCCTTGACAAAAACCATGGTCTAGTATTTTTAGTTGGGGTAGTTTTGTTGTTGTGGTGTTTGATCCTTGTATACTTTTGTCCATTTGCTAGTTTGTCCTTTTTTCGTAGCAGCTGCTTAGAAGCTACTTGTTTTGGTTTGTCGGAAGACATCCACTGCTGGACAAATGCCTTCCCTAAAGATCTCTTCGACGATTGGTCCTGCGCTGCCCTCAACACTGCGTCTTCTGGTACGTGGTCACCATTCGAGGACTTTACTGCCCCAACGGTCATCTTTTCCTCGAAGTATATGCCCTGCCTACGGCCACTTCAGTTTTGCAATCATTTGGGCTGTCTCGGTGACAATTTTACTTATTCTTGATGAACCTTTGCAACCTAGTAAGCCAAGCGATCGAGCTGGTCAAAGATTACTGAACAAAGAATAAATTTACTCTAAAGATGTAGTGAAGTTCCAACGCTTGGAAGCTCTACGTTGAACGGGGTCATATGGGTGGAGCATATCTATACTAATAATATAAAGAGGAAAGATATGATTGTTTGTTTGTTTGCACTGAATAGACTCCGAAACTACAGAACTGATTTGATATTGATGATAGAATAAAATAACTTACAACGGCTTTGAAGAACACATCATTATTAACAAAAAGTATCGCGACAGAATATGTCATAACAGTTCATTTATTTTAAAAATATAATTGAAATTCCGCTAACGTAGTAGCTCAATACTGTGTGTACGCGGACGTAGTCGCGGTATATCAGCTAGTACTTAAATATAATATTATATACTTACCCTATGACACAATGTGCTGCGGTAAGAATATATTCAACATTCAAGATTGAGCCCCCACATAGTCCTTAGCGATCCTTAGTTTTAGACACCACATGCTTGGTAGGGAAATGCCTCGATGGTAGTTTCATAACCCCCGAAAATTTTATCATCAATTTCAAAAAACTCATTATCGGATCACCTTTGGCATATCCTGTAACCACCAGATAGATGACGGGAGTTAAAAGTTTTTCATTTGCTACTGTGGATGACGTAGACACAAACGGTTATCCATTTAATCTCAATAAGAAGGTATTAGAAGTGCCATGGTCGCTTTAAACATGCCACCTTACAGGTTATACTGGACCTGACGTCGATGACGTTTTGCACACCGTAACAAAGCAACGATGTGACATTTGTGGATATTATTTTTAATACATAAACGATTTTTTCAGTAATATAATATATTGATCTAAAGGTGTTGTGTTGTGATGCTGAATATTATTATATTGATGGAAAATCAACGTAAGAATCTAGGCTAAATAAAAAAGAGTATTTATTTTTCTGACAGTGCTATTTTAGCGACACAGAACAACGGAAACTGCAGAACTATTAACAACCAAAGTCAAAACGTAACAATGAAAAATTTAAAAAACGAAACAGTGAGAGCATGAAAATATCACGTCATGTACCTAACGGTAATGAACCTGCAAGCCGAACTGACGCAACAGGATGAGCGCGAGGGGGTGAAAGGGGGCGTTACGTTCCAGCAAGGTTCAGAGGTGAAGAAGTCGTGTAGTATCGGAATGGTGAATGTGAAACAAAGAGTGAACGTGGTGTGTTACAGTAATGTACGCCACAACAACCTTAAATGTTGAATCGTGGGTTTATTTTAACATTTGAATATTCCCGTGGGCATCAAAGATAAGGTTTTGTTGTTATATCTCTGATTTTTCTTCATAACCAAAATCGCTATTTTCAGAGATAGTTTTGTAAATTAATGTTGTACGAATCAGCCGCACATCACTTTCATTGGTATTGTTGCATTATGTAGGCAAATCCAAAGGATAACATTACCAAAAAGACAATTTAAAAAAAGTTCTCCGCCGCGTGTGTCTGTCTGCCTATTCACAGTAAATTGATTGCACCAATGGATGGCGTGGTTCCTAAGGAAGGTTTTAGTATGTAATTTGTTAAGTTTTTGTATACATATTTGTATACATTATAGATATTTGTTAGCGGTGTCGGAAAAAACAAGCCGCCTGGGAGCTTGAACAAAAACGCTGTCTAAACTCTGAGATATAACAAAATAATTTATGGTTGATTTGTGAATCATCATATTATTTTAAGGATAATATATTATATCCATTTTAATACTTCAAAGAATTGGCAATTATATAGCGGTAATGTAAAAGATGTTTACACAAAAACGAAATTATTCCTTATTATTCTCTACATATTTTAAAATCATTCAGAAATACGATTTTGTTCCAATTATACCTCATGACTTTGATTAGGTACATATTTCCGATGACTTTAGATTACATTATTCCCGAATACTTACATTGTTGTTTTTTCTATTGACAGAACAGCGTCTGTCGGGTAAGCTTGTATAGTATAAGTGCAATTACATTCTGATGATGACATTTATTGTACACACATAATAAAATAATTAATTACCTTGGAGATGAATCAATACAAGTATTCTGACAAACATTTTTCACTCTTAATTTTGTTCAAATGTGATGTTTTCGATAATATTCAGCTGTTTTATACTTTCCCATTGTGTTTTAATTAATCTTTTTATCAGTTTATTAAAGTACAAAAAAATACAATAAAGCGGTGGAGCGCTAATAACTCTTAAATTCAAAAATATTTAATTGACATAAAATCAACAGATTGCAATCTAGTAAAACAGCACAATGCTGAACCATAAAATCCATAAAGATATAACTATAATACTATTCAATTCCACATTATAATATCGTTTACGCAATCATCAATACTGTAATAAGCCTTCGACATCAGTCTGCATTTGATAAAATATTTAAATTTATGTAGTGATAATTCAGATACAATTTTTGGTAATTTATTGTAAAATGAGAATGCCCATATGTCATCTAGGTTTTTCTCATGCGTCAAAATGAAATTAATATAGTAATTATTTTCTAAATTTTTGCCGTAATCAATTATTTGAACAGGGGATTCAAAATAAAACATTATGTAGATTTTCCTGTAAATGGCGGTGACGGAAATATTGTCATCAATTTCTTTGAGTGTTGTAGTTTAGTAAATACTTATTTAGGTACTATTGACATTCGAATCGATGTTCTTCTATTAGAATCGATCACATACTCTGAAAACAGTCTCGTAAGTCTTTCTGAGGTAATCGAAACTAACTAAAAATCTTAAATTTTATCATCATAAATTAGCCCTTATCCCACATTATGTGGAGTCGGCAACTCAATTGTGAGTCTCAAATTAAAAGTTATAATATCGAATTTTTATTTATGTCAGTAAGGGATGATACGAGCAGAATGTTCATCTGATGGTAATTCATACGCCCTTCCCATTTCAATGCAGTATCGCCCAGGATTCTTAAAAAAACTCAAAAATTCTGAGTGGTATACTACAATAATTGCACTCGTCACCTTGAGACGTAGATTTTAAGTCTCATTTGGCCAATAATTATACTCTAGCTACGGCGCACTTAAGACTTTTAGAGAGTTTTATTTTTAGTAGGATAAAAAAAACATTTAGCTATGGTCATTCTTCGATCGATTTCAGACCGGCCATCTGTTCCTCTTCGCAATATGACATGGCTGACATACCGCCCGGCCGCCAGAGACATTACATTTGCTATTGTTTATTGTGTCGATTAGATTTTTATCAAACTTCATAATTGTAAATATTACCTTGTTCTGTGGTGTACTACTAACAGTTTAACTTATTTACTTACGAATGGACTTATTTGCATACTTTACGAATAGGATAAGACGTATTAGTTTTATTTAGTTTGTGTGGTTATGTAACACCTCGTTTACACCAAGAAACAAGTCATAAACTTGTTTTATTCAAAACTTGTAGAATACCTGTCAAAACACAATTATTTGTTTTTAACATGTATTGCAATTGTCTGAAACATTCTTGCGTTCACACTGTGTTGCCAACAGGATTTTATACAAGTATAAAACACATTCGCGTTCACATATAGATCTTAGACATGTTTCATACAGTCTGATAAAAAAAGCTATTCTACCAAGCTCGGACGCACGCCAGAGATAACGGGTATAAACTTTGCTGGACTTCGAACTCCAAGGTAATTTTTCGTAAGGACCAAGGGCTCAGACAAATCCTGATAAAATCTGAGCAGTGCCTACGGGAACTTGATCAAAAAGTATGACTAAGTATTAATCCCGTACGATCGTTGCTGTTATCAGGTACTACTATGTTAAGAAAAATCTATTATTTTATTACCAACAAACTATGCAAAACACACTCCTTACACGAATATCAGAAACGCACAAAAATATCTCTCATTAGCCTTTGACACGGTATGAATTCCGACCTTAATCACTAAGTTAGAGCATTATGGAATTCGAACTCTTTGGGAATTTTCCGGAGTTATCTTTCGAATCGGAAATTGTGCATGGTAGTGCCCAACACCACGCCCAACAAGCGGTTAACATCGTGGCTGACTGGGTTGCAACTTATTTATACACATTAAATATCCGAAAACCACAAATTCTTCCTTTTTGCTTCTTCGGTTCCACTTGAAAAGTCGAATATCAACACACATACTTGTCATTCAATAACACCCACCTGTAACTGCCCCTCTCTCAATATTGTCTCTAGCGTAAAGTACCTCGGCATCCACATAGACTCTAAGCTAAAATTGCATACACAAATAGAAGCGTTAAAAGTGAGGCTGTGGAAATTAATATACATATTTAAGACGTTACGACATGTGACTACGATCCTGACTGACGATCCTAATACGGTGAAAACTATAATACCTTGCCCTATGCCAATCACTATTGACCTATTGTATTCCTGTTTGGGGTGGAGCCCGCGTAACAATTATGTTAAGCCTGGAAAGAGCTCAAAGAGCTATCCTGAATATAATGCTTCATAAACGTATCCAATACTCTACCAACCTGAATGCCAAATTGTAACGGTCCGGCAACTATATAATCTTCGGAGTATATTAAGAAAACATGCGACCCTACCCCTCAACGTGACTGTTCTTGGACGACGCCGCACCCAAATATGTCCCATAATAAAATGTAAAACGGCCTTCGCGTAACGTCAATATGATGCTCTCTCCTCTAAACTATACAATAAGATTCTTGAGAAGACTTTTATCTACACATTAAGCAATTTCAAGGTAATAAAGAAAACCACAGCCTATCTTAAACAATTTTTATATTCAGAAACGGAATGTCTACTACACACACACACACATTTTATTTCAATTTATTATACCCAAAGATACAGTTTTAAACAATATGTTATGTTTTTAAAGTGATAACCTTCACTTCTAGAATTAATACACAAATAAAATTTGATAAACAAAATTTTATAAACGATGCGGGACTCGAACCCAAGACCTCCGGCGTTCCGTGCCGGTGCTCTAACCAACTGAGCTAACCGACGAGTAACGCCTCGTTATAAAATCTTGTTTGCTTTGTTCAACTCTCAGGTTGTGGCTTCATCTACAAGATCTACTTTACAGTTGATAACCTGCTCAACCCCAATATTTGCATATTAGGAAATTGACTTGAGATATCGCTCATGTAAATCTAAGCAATATGTTATATTTTTAAATTGATAACCCTCACTTCTAGGATTAATACACAAATAAAATTTGAACTCGAACGGTTAGCTCAGTTGGTTAGAGCACCGGCACAGAACCCCGGAGGTCGTGGGTTCGAGTCCCGCATCGTTCATAAAATTTTGTTTTTCAAATTTTATTTGATACAGTTTTAACTAGTTTCGGGGTCAGAGGTCAACCCATTTTAATATCAATGGAAAACCGTTTTCCAATATTATTATTATTACAATTAATGATAAAAAGATGTGAATAATTAGTATTATACAATAAAATATTGTACATTTAGTAAATTAAGTTACGTGCAGTGAGTGAAAGAAAAAGATGAAATAAAGTATTATTGCTATTTCAACAGATTTTTGTTCTCGACTCTAGGTGAATGAACGGCCCTATGCAGGTTAAGTACGGGCATTATGCCAAATAACTTGGTTCAAGTGTTTTGCGTATGAAGATGTAGTGTTGATGAGTTGTGTGTTAATGGATGATGATTGGTATGATTTTCGTCTTGTATTGTCAAAGAAGTTGGGTTCATAAAACGGCGGACTATAGAGCAAGTCTCTATAATTATTGATTTTATTGAATTTATGTATTGAATTGAATATATGTATTTTCGTGAAGATCCAAAAGTCTGAAAGCAGATTTCAAAGATTTTGGTATTACACCGAAATTATGATGGGTAAATTCTGACAGTTTCTTGCTACCACATTTGTTTGATTTCATCTGCTAGTGATATAGATTTTTGGATATTTACGGTGTGTTTCTGCTTAAGATTGTGGGTATTGGGTACGGCTACATCTATGAGGTAGGTTGTTTTTGACTGTTTATAATTATTATTATTTGGTATATGGTAAGTACAGCTCTTTTTGGAAGTATGTAAATTGTGTTTATGAAGCCCCATTACAGTTTGGAATCTAAAGTTACACCTAAAAATACTGCATTATCATCAATTTTCAATTCTGTGTCATTAACTCATTTACTTTTATGTGTACTTGCCTTATATTTGGCAACGTAAATTTCAAACATTATGGTTTAATTCTATTCATTTATAAATTATTCATATTGAACCATTTTGCTACTCCTAACAATGTATTATTTATTTCAACACCCTGATCTTGCTGTCGTTTCATTATAAATAACGAAGATGTGTCATCGGCAAACAAAACTATATTAAGATACCTTTTTTTTTATAAAAATGGCAGATCGTTAATATATACCAGAAAAAGGAAAGGTCCCAGTATTGAGCCTTGAGGTACGCCCATTGAAACCAAAGATTGCTTTCCATTTACATTTACGAATGGGATTATTCCTTGTAAATATGATTTTAGCAGTTTCAGCGAGACTCCTCGTACACCGGAATGGTATATTTTATTAATAAGAGTCTCATTCAATAAATCAAACGCTTTTGTCAAGTAACAAAAAACACCCAAAGCATCTAAAAATCTACCCAAGCAAGAAAAAATATTCTTTATTAACTCGAAACCAGCATCAGGTTGGCGCTAGCGTCGTTACGTAAACAAGTGCTGCGCATATTAATAATAGTAAAAATTTAAATCAGTGGTGTTTGAACAGTAAAATATTATAATTCGCTAGAGTAAAGTGCTAATTCCTAATAATCGTGTTATCTAAACATAATATAGTGTATATAAAGTTTAAAAGCAAATAATATTTCTACAAAGAAATCAATGTTTTAAAACTCAATACCAACATCGCTGTGTGAAGTTAAAGTGTAAATATAGTTAAGGGGTTAAATGAGTAATTAGTTAATTAGTTAAATAAATAAGTAGATTTAAAACGATCATACTTCATAACAATCAACTTCAATTACTGTAATAACAATTGTAAAATTTAAATACACAACGTAAATAAAGTGAATCTTTATTAGAATCATACTAACGTGGAGAAATATTGACGGTACTGTAAAATTTATTTCATTATTCTATTTGGATCGTCGGCAAGACTGTGGCGTTTACACTGATAAGATACCTAACTTATATACATTACTGAGACGAATACACTACTTTGGGAACTTTACTACAATATGGGAAAAGATGATTTATGCCCGGGATGTAAAGCCCTTGTGAATCAAACACACCACATAAAATGCTGCACATGTAAACTGCAGTATGACATTGCGTGTGCTGGCGTCACGGAGGCTACATTCAACCTACTCTCAAAACAACAAAAAAGCTCATGGGCCTGCCTCTCTTGCCGCAATAAGGTGCCTCGTACCGATAACACGAATACTCCTGTGCGCCAAACGTTTATTATTGACTCGAAAGCAATATCACCCAGTGATAACGTTACCAAACGAACAAGAGAACGGCGTGAAAAGAAGAACGTATGTGAAGGCGAGAATCGTGTTGATCCAAACGACATCAGGACTATTATAAGGAAAGAAATTAACTCAGCTCTTAAAGAATCAATCGAAAATCTTATTTTTCCCAATAAGTACAAACTTGAAACAAATTAGCTCTGAAATTAATGAATTCAAGAGCTGTGTTGCAACACTCAACATACAACTAGATCAACTTCAAGAGGAAATCAAAAACAAGGACGTAACAATTAAACGATTAGAGGAAGAAAGTTTAGGTTTGCGCAGAAACATAGCTGATTTAAGCCAAGAAATAAATCAAATACAACACCAGACCCGTTTAAGTAACTTGGAAATTCAGTGCGTTCCTGAAAAAAAAACGGAAAACTTAACCACAATTGTAATGCAGCTGTGCTCAACAGTTAAACTTGACGTACATGAAAAAGAAATTATTAACTGCACCCGTCTTGCAAAACGAGACCCAAAATCGACACGTCCAAGGTCAATTGTTGTTAAGTTTAGTTCCCAACGAATAAGAGATACGCTTTTAGTTGCATGTATAAAGTTCAACAAAGTAAACTCAAAACAAAAATTACACTCGGGTCATCTTGGGATCTCTAACGATAAGCATACCCCAGTATTTGTTGTAGAACATCTTTCACCAACAAACAAAAGTATCCAGGCAGCCTCCAGAAGGAAAGCTAGGGAACTTAATTATAAATACGTGTGGGTTCGCAGCGGCCAAATTTTCATGAGAAAAACTGACATCTCAGAACGCATACAGATAAAAAGTATCGAAAAATCTTAAAATAATAATTTGATCGTTACTGTATTTGTTGGTGTTTATTTTTATTCAGTTAATCTAATATCTTTTGAATCTAGTTTTATTTTTTTTTCTTATTATTTTCTTAATTGTAGTTATGATAATTCTCAATAATAATTGTATCTTCCGTTTGCATATATTATCAGAATGTCAGGGGTCTTAATACAAAAGTAACTGAATTTTATAATAATGTAAGCATGAACGATTATGATGTTATTGTACTCACTGAGACATGGCTCCATGATGGAGTTTTTAGCACAGAACTCTTTGACGATAGGTACGTTGTCTACAGGTGGGATCGCTTTACATCTGGTTTTCATAAGCACAAGGGCGGAGGTGGTGTTCTCATAGCAATTAACAAAAGAATCAAATCAACGCAATTTAAAAATTACGAAAGTGATTGTGAAGACTTATGGGTAGGCCTAGAAATTGTTGGTAATAGAAAAAAAGAACAACTTTTTATTTGTGCAGTTTACTTGCCATCGCTAGTTCAAAGTCAAATTCTGGACCATTTTATTACAAATGCGAATAAGTCGCTTGACGATGCTAAGCATAAGTTAATATTGGGGGACTTTAACTTAAGTGGAATAAAATGGAATGACAATTCATCGACCCCTTATTCAAGCTCAATTCTGTGCAACATGTTACTCGACTTTGCGCACTTGCATGACCTTAAGCAATGTAATAATATTGTCAACAGTAAGTCAAGAATCTTAGACCTCGTATTGAGCAACGTATCTACTAGCGACATGTCTGATAACCCTAATGTTTTAACCTATATTGATCCGTTCCATCCGCCATAAGAGTTTTCCATTAAAATTTCAAGAGAAAGAGTGTCTGCACCAGTACATACTAGACCGAATTTTATTAAAGCAGATTCTATAAGAATTATTAATGGACTTAATATGATAGATTGGAATAACAAATTTAGTGGTAATTTATCAGTGGATGAAATGCTAGATATTTTCTATGGTATACTAGACAATCTGATACGTCAATATGTCCCAATGTCAAGATCATGTTATTCAAGGTCCACCAACACAGAATACACAAGGCAATTCATAATTGATATGAAAAATCATGATTGTAACATAAATTTCAAAAATCGTGTTCCTGCAATTACAGGTGAACACATCATGCACATTAACATATAAACAATTTAGTTGTTAATTATATAAAAGTAAATTGAAGTCCTATAACGCTAACATGTTAAAACAATATAAAAAGATAAATTAATTCAACAAATCATTACAAGCTACAATACCATATAGTTACTTACCATTTCCTGCTGGTTCAATGGTAAGTAACTATAGGCCTATCTCAATATTACCGGTATTAGGCAAGGTATTTGAAAAATTAGTTTGCAAAGTACTCACATGGCATTTAAGACATATTATAACTACTCATCAGCACGGTTTCTTAGCGAATAAGTCTGCCGCTACTAATTCTTTTGTTGAAAGCATTTCTAAAACCGTAGACTCTAGATCTTCTGTGGACGTCATATACACCGATTTCAGCAAGGCGTTAGATCGAGATAACCATTCAATCTTAACCGAAAAACTTGATGCGTCGGGAATCGGAAATAGCCTTCTTAGATGGTTCAGTTCATACCTTGCAAATAGATCTGGTATAGTGGCAGTAAATGGATTCAATTCATCCACATATTCAATGACAACTGGTGTACCACAAGGCTCCCATCTCGGTCCTATTTTATTTAATTTGTTTATTAATGACCTATGTACAAATATTCATCATTCAGAATGTTATTTATTTGCAGACGATTTAAAAATTGCCAGATGTGTGAATTCTATAAGCGACTCTGAAAAGCTTCAGGAGGATTTAAATAGATTAGCTTACTGGTGTAAATGTAACCTTATGGTATTAAATGCTGAGAAATGTTTTCATCTGAGATTTTCAAGAAAAAGGCTAAATAGCTGTAAATATATAGTGTACAAAATAAGTGATACACCTCTTAAGCAAGTTGAGCAGATTCGGGATCTTGGAGTGATTTTGGATAGCAATCAAAGATTTGACCAACACATTAATAACATTACTTCCAAGGATTTTAAGATGCTCGGGTTTGTTCTGCGGAATACCAAGGAATTTAAAAATTCTGAAACAATGATTGTACTATATAATGCGCTGGTGAGAAGTTGCCTTGAGTATTGTTCTGTTGTTTGGAACCCTTATTATAAAAAATATATACAAGGCGTTGAGAGTATCCAAAAAAAATTCTAAAAATTATTAGCTTTCGCCTAAAAACGAGACATCTCGACAGCTATAGTAGCAGGCTAGCAAATTATAAAATGATATCCTTGGAGAATCGTAGGCAAATCCATGAACAGATATTTTTATATAAAATCATTAATGGGATGTTGTATTGCCCGCAGCTATTGAGCAAGATAAATATTCACATGCCAACTAGAGCGCCTCAACTGGCAAAATATAAACCGTTTATACCTGATCGAGCAAACTCTAATCTCGGATTTAACTCCCCACTGAATAGGCTGTTGCGTCTATACAACACTATAATTTCAAACAAGCGATCTATAGATGTTTTTGGAGATACAGTAGCACAATTTAAGAGAAACCTGACACTCTGATTAATAAAATGTAATGGCCTAATTTATAATAAAAAACGAATTGACAAAGTATATTGTACCTATATAGTATTTTAGTGATTATAATGAAGTGACTGTATTGTGGCTTGTAATGATTTGTGGAATTAATTTATCCTTTTATATTGTTTTAACATGTTAGCGTTATAGGAATTCAATTTACTTTTACATAATTAACAACTAAATTGTTTAGTATGTTAATGTGCATGATGTGTTCACCTGTAATTGCAGGAACACGATTTTTTAAATTGATGTTACAATCTTATGAATTGTCTTGTGTATTCTGTGTTGGTGGACCTTGAATAAATAAATAAATAAATCAGTTGTTGATAAACCTCGAGTAAGCCCAAATTGATTTCTATGCGTTAAGTTGCTTACAAACAATTACAATAAAATTTTGCTATTAGTAGGTTTTTTCATAAATTTTGCTAATAGTAGGACTGATATAGGATTACGATCGGGACTAGACAACGGCCAGTCTTCAACTTTCCAACCAATACTGCGTAGACCGAGCTTTATGACCTGGCGTCGAGTTGCTAATAATTGCTGGAAGGACCATTCTTGGTTATTCAACATGGTGTACTTAAGGGGCTTTACTACTTCCTCAAGAATGATATCGTGATAAACTTGTGCCGATTTTTTGATACCTATTTAACAAAAGTATGGCTCGGTTTACTCCTTTATAGCTAATACCCCACCAAACCATTACTAGTCGGATGGTGCCCACGTTACACTCTGTCGACTGATTGAGAAGCTTCCTTATAGCTTTGAGCATAAATACGGTCATTTTGTTCGTTAAAATGTTGCTCAATTGTAATAAAAATCTCATCGATCTGATTCTTGCCGCTGAATTCCACCTTCGCACGACACGCCACAAATTAGAATATCATCCTCACCATCTGGAAGTATGGCGTTCCCCAACAGTGCGGTTTTCAATGAACTTTCTTCCACGTGCAACAAATCTGTAGCGTTGCAAGAAAATGACGGCATTGATCACTTAACATCAGGTGACTCATACGCTCATTGGTCCTTTCTTGCATTTTTTCACATAAAATAATATGCGTAGACATACTTTCGCGCGTAAAATTTGCGTGCTAAAATCGCTAAAAGCTTAGAGGATCGGATCGCTAAGGATTACCTGCCAGTTCATTGTATTGGCACATTTTGGATATTATATTAAGAGCATTCTGTATAAGGGCTGAGATAGTACTTTGTCTGTCGCCTCGAACCATTATCACTACATGATCATAACCTTGAGTGTTGATACTAAGTTCGTCCATCTTATAGAGCAGCTCAATGACAAGGGCTCATAGTAGATGCGAGATGGCGCTTCCTTGTGGACATCCTTTATATCACTTTGTTCTAACTACATTTACTTTATTTGAGAAACAGAGGTTTCCATTCACATTTACGACACGCTAAATATTTACATATTAATTAAGTAGCGCTCTATCGCTTTAATTACTTTTTCTCAGTATTCAACTTTAAATAAAAAAGATTAAATTTAACATACTAGAAAAGTATAAAAGAGCTGAAATTATCCGGAAACTTCGCCAGACAAAAATGAAAAGTGAACTATTCGTCGCAATACTTGCGTTGATTCATCTCCAAGGTAATAAATAAATTTATTTTGTGCACAATAAATGTCAATATCAAATTATTATAACGATTGCACTTATTTTATAAAAACTCTTCATCTTTATTGATTTTTATAAAACCACATATAATGTGATACTCAATTGATGTAGCTTATGCATACACAAGGTCTAAAGGTTGATGCATCCAATATACGATATATATTTTATACAGTTTATTATCTATTACTTTGTAAGAAATAATTTATATTATTTAAGCAGTATTCATATTCTATTGGATACAGCACCTAACGAACTAATTTGTACGAACGTATATTACAGCCATTGTAAAATTCTCTTTTTGATTGAAATGACTGGCCGTTGAGTTTCTTGTGTGTTAAACATGGTAAATATACAACATAATAATATGATAAATTCAGTAATGTTAAATAAAGATGTACAGTGACTATTCAAAAGCGCTTAGTTTGAGCCATTAGCCAAACTTGATTCAAGTATGAATAACGTTCATTTGTCATTGACTTGCCTATGTATAGTAGTGGTCTTACAAATAAACTTGGTTTAAAATTATACCTGAGAATAAAGCAAAATATGCAGAATTTTGACTATATCGCTGGCAACACTGTCTATCTAAACTTAACACTACTTGCACTCTAAATTTGAAGTTTCTATGTCTGCTAGAAGTGCTAGTTTTGATGATGGGTCAATCAGTCAGTGGGTGACAAAATTAAGAAATTTTGACTAGTAAAAATTCTTAAATTCTTAATTTAAATTGAATGAAACATGTTCAAATTGAAAATAAAAATCAGGTTTCTAGTTTTATCCACAACGAAGTTATCCAGGGTTGAAAATGTCCAGAAGAATGCTCCGAGAAAAGGATGGTTTAGACGTGCCGCTTGTTTTTGTTCGACTTGGCGATATAAGCAAAGAACAGAACAGGGACAACTTATACGGAGCAAAAGATGTAAAATATTCATAGCTTACCGTAACTCAATAATTAATACATCATTAATAATTTCTATTCGTTCTTAAAAACAAATCTTATATCTTTAAACGAGCAATTCTTGTATATATATATATAATCTGAATCTCGGAAACGGCTAACATTAGAATACAAAGGTAAATTTCGCCACTATATACAAGACTATTATAGCTCAGATGGGACATTGGGTGATCCGGAAAGCAGAAGACCCCGGTTCGAATCCAGATGTCCTATTAGTTTTTTTTTGGTTCAAGTTTTGTACATTCTTAAAAATCCGAGCAAGTCTCGGTCGTCCGGATATTCTACCTTAAATAAAATAAATCATTCTTAGCGCTTAACGTTTATGTCTACGTCAACCGCAGCAGAAAATGAATAACTTTTAACTCCCATCACCTATCTGGTGGTTACAGGATATGCCAAAGGTACTCAGCCCAATGAGTCTTTTGAAATTGATGATAAAATTTTCGGGGGTCACGTAACCAGTATCAAGGCATTTCCCTATCAAGCACTTGTGTTGGCTAAAAAGAATGGACGATTTTCACTTTGTGGAGGCTCAATATTGAACGAAGAATATATTCTTACCGCTGCAAATTGTGTCACAGGGTACGTATATTATATTCTTTAGTATAAGCTCCTACTAGGTGACCACGAACAAAGGCATAAAAGGCATTTATCTTCTCTGAATTGACACCTTTAGTATTGTAATTGTATGCGGTCAAATTGTAATAGTAATGGCAATGGTTATTGGTATTGGGTAGCGCTAACCCAGAGGTGACTTTTTAGCGGGAAACGAACAAACTTGTGTCATGTTAGGGTTGAATTGTACTAAAGTACATGTTCCATTTTATTGCGATTTATTATTATTATTACATATACATGCGACTTAGTTACTAAACAAAATTGTAGTACTTAATAATTATCACATGCACCTCGTAATAAGGCATAGCAATGGACGACAGAGGAGCAGACATTCAAATTTTTTTTTCCTCTAAGTATTCATTAATAGAATAGTAACTTTTTCAAAGAGGTTATGAATTTTTTAATATGGCTTTTAAGTGTTCTGGTAAGTAATTATAAATTTTAACTGACATTGGGTAGGGATTGTGTAATGTTAATTTAATTTAGTTTGCAAAAGATTATTTTTATAGCGAGGTGTGTTATGCCGGGGAACGTCTATGATTTTAGTGTATAGATTTGGGTGATTTCTTACAAACTAACATATTTCGAGTATATATGTGCACGGTAATGTAAGAATATTTAGTTTTTGAAAATGAGGTTTGCAGCCCTCTCTTTGTTTAATATTTGCAAGCAGACGACGCCGTAGTTTAGCCTCGCTTAGCCTACCACGCATAGGCGTGTGGCTTGTAGATTTCTTTAGTTTAGTTTTACTATGGAGTGTGGTTTTTTTAATTTTGCGGTTACTAAAGAAAACCAAACTACGATGGCCTATGAAACATTAAAATAAGTTGTCTAAAATAGCTACTTCAATAGTTTTAAACACCTGCCTTTTTAAGAAAATTTATTGAAGAAGTGGCGTTACTTTGCGAATCCATAATTATACAAATGATTTAAGATTTCTTTAGTGATAATTCCGCCAATATTTGTTTTTAAACAAATCGACACGTGAGTCAAAATATCTGATTTTAAGATATTTAAAAAAAATACTTTTTTATGAGTTCATTGTTTAATAAATTCGTTCTTCGAAGTCCAGGGTGTTGATATAACTGCTTCCTCTGTCTGACCTTTATGTCTATAAGGTCTTGTTACATTGTTATCTTTATGTTGCTTCTTAAAATGAACTCGAAGGTTCTGGGTGGCTTGACTCGTGTTTCGCCTCTACACGAGGCATCTTGTGCCAGATTTTGGCGAGAAAACACGTCCTGAGGATTCCTATTAAGAAAACTTAAATCATTTGCATGCCTGCCTTTTTGCAAAATTAAATATCAAAGTTGCTACCATGGTATATCAACATTACAAAAAAAAAACCAAGTGGTGTCGTGGGACACCGGATAAAAATGAAGTTCCTTATTATAAAAATATTAATTTTACTGATTTTTTTTTAATATCGCAAGCGTCGAAAATTTCTGAAGACTTTTATTTTTAAATGTCGTTGTGCGCATGCAACATAATAGTCAAAGAAATTTATCTTCAATAACATCAAAAAGGTATAAAGTCTGTACGGAAAGGGAACCGTCGTGGCATAAAATGGAACTAATATTATGACTTTTATATGTCTCATTCAATAAAATATTTATTAAGACGGAATATGAAAACATTATATTCTAAAATAATTGACAAGTATCAAGATGTCATGGTCGTAATATTGTTTTGTCAAAATTACAAATGTGGTTATTAAGGCGACACTAAATGCCAGCGACCTTGAGCGATATGAGTTCACGGCTGCCAGCCCGCCATCTATGTAACAAAGCCAATATTTTCAAAATTCTTGCGTGGAAAACAGTTTATATGCATATGAACCTACACAAAAAAGTACAAGCTATAAGAATAACTTTTCTGAGAGAAGTGCCAAAAAAATGCGTCACGCCATGCCAAAAAACTTGTTTAAAGTTCAAAGAAAAGTGTTAGTTCAAAAAGGCTCGGCAGTGTTAACTATAACCAACAGCAAGCATTAGCAACCTAGAAATAAGACTTAAGGATATGTGTAACAGGATTAAGTAGAGTTCATAGCTCGAAATGCTATACTTTCACCACAAAAACTGTCTAAAAACACCTTGTTTACGTATTTTCTGCTTACTCTTCGCCTTAAATGAAGCTGCGCCCTCAAATCTTATGTCGGTTCTTGTTTCGCATAGACTATACAATATAATGTACATGTTTTGCCAATGTAATTTTTATTTGATTTAAGTATTCGTTTATTGTATTTTGTTTTGGTTTGGCCTTGTTAGCAATGAAAAAATGTGTAAAATGATAATAATTTGTTACTTCTCAATTATTTTTATAATATAAATAATTATAATCTTACGTTCCGGACATTTATTCCCGGTTAGGGTACCCCTCCGCATTGTCCCATAAGGAACTTCGTTCCAAAAATATATAATAGTCTTTATTATTAGCCTTATCTCAACATGGTATTTATGTTTAGCAAAAAGTCCAAGAATTGGAAAGCCTGACTGACTTGGATTACATTTTATGTATCGTTTAATTATATGATATTTATGTTGATATTATTATAATATCACTTCAATATAATGTGAGAGAGACCCGAGACCTACTTTCATCCTGACAACTGAAAGATAACGCTTTGGAAATAAAAAATAATAGTCTGAGTTTATTGCTAGCCTGTACAAATGCAATACATACAAAAATATATTTATTTATTTTAAATTAAAAAAAAACCTTAATTTAAATGAAAATAATTATCAGTGAATGTTATTTTTACAATTAAATAATAAATTCATCAAGTTTAAACTAAAAATCATTAGAAATGAGACTAGATATTAGTGATAGTGATATTCAATTTATTTTTGTGAAAACGCACCTGCATTTAAAATTATTTTTATCATCAAATAAGGCTAGATTGGAAGGCCTTTACCTTAAAAGCCTTCAATTATAAAGTTTTCGAAAAATATATTAAAGGACCATTAATGGACAAGTCTTTTTGTCGGAACCATTGAAAGAATAAAAAAGAACAGAGAAAGCATAATACATCTTAACTTATATTTAAATATTTTCGTACCTGCAGCCCTTGACATAAGTGAGCGACCAAACGATACAAAGTGTGATTTTCATCGCATTTGCTTCAAAAATAAACTATAATAATCGACTTTAGTGTATTGCATTTTCAGGTATACATATACATACTAAAAGCCCTACGGATTGTACAAATATTAATCTATTTTATTTATATCTAGGAAAGAAGTTGTCGTGAAAACTGGTAGCACAGACATACGGGAGGTTAGTAAAAAAATGTTTAACATACGTATCCAACAAGAGTATTAATTTAATAACAGTATAAAATAATATACAGTAGCTACATGTAGCGAGAGTCTGTGGCACTAAAACTAGTGATGACAACCTCAGTAAATATCGATATAATAATGGTGGGAAACTATTTGGAAATTGTGTACTTTATTACGTTGATTCTTGAAGTATAAATAACACGGGAAACGAACGAAATTAATTCAAAACGTAATACTTCAGAGTATTGTACGTTCCTTCGCAGCCATTTGTATTATACGTCAAAATTAGTTCTCAGGACACAAAAAATTGCTGTCAAACATATGGAACAGCCTGTCCAGCATTCATACAGTCAGTGCGAGACCTATATAAATAAAGTTATTTTAATTTTATTTTATTTATCTTCATTTTTCCTAACAGTCCCATCCATACTTAGTAAAAACTGGTGTGATTTTAATTGTTTTTGAATTCTTTCATTTTGCCGTTTTCAGAATATGCCGATTATAGCAGGAACATATCAGAAACATCCCAAATATAACAATAGTAATAATGACTATGGAGTGGCCGTAATAAAGCTTAAAAGCAAATTGAAGCTTGACGGGAAAATCAGGAAGGCCGTTGAACTTATAGAATCAGGTGCAGATATTCCAGCTGGTACTAATATAACTGTTAGTGGATGGGGTCGTACTGTTGTAAGTATTTTCCAATAGTACAAGCATTAGAACTGCACAAAATGACGTTTGACCGGCAGCTGGGCTGTGTTGAGAAAGAGATGCTAAAAAACTGCATTTTAAATTAAAATAATGAAAAATAAATCATCCAAATGGTCAATGAAATCAATTCAATTTGTTTAATAATGATACCTATTAACATCAAAAGTTTTAAATGATACCATTTCTATTTATTACGGAAAGAGTTGGGCTTAATGTGAAGAAATAGCAAGAAACTGATTGATGAGATTGAAAGATATACCGAAATTTACGATCCATGCAATTTCAATGGACCGGTGTGAGCATATCAATTAACTACAAAATAACCTGAAAAGATTTTTTTTATACATCATCATAATATTTTAAGATGGAGTTTGGAGGCAAATAATATTTTTTAATTTACTTATTTATATGAATTCTACTGGATATTTAAATTCGAGTGTGAATTTCAGCCGCTTCATGATGGCTGGTATTACGCGCTGCGGTATCTCAGAGCTGATATTACTTGAGATCCTTAAAGCTAGGCAATGCATTACTGAGCTAATGCTCATTGGTTAGATATCAGTTACAGGACTTCTGCAATTTTTTCTTAAGCCTCTGAGAGCTTCTTGAACAGGATGCAGGATAGATGGGTGCCCCTTTTGCTGCAGTCAAGCAGCAACCTACAACCATTATTGTGTTTTAGACACATTACTCGGCTAATTAGATAACATCAGCTTATGTTTCAATATGACGAGCGAAATTACCATGCCGCTTTAAAATTTGTGTTTTTAAGAACACTGAGTGGTATTGTATTGTGCAGTGTGTATTACTTACATTCAGGTGGAAGTCGTCCTTCTCTCATCACATCATCTCATAAAAAAACTAGAACTACGTTGCTCAAAACATTTTATTTTAATAATTTTGGTATATTTTAGCAAAATGGACAATTTAGTAAGAACTTACGCACTGTGACAACGACATTGCAACCGGATGACAGATGTAAACGAATTTTTCCTCAATACTCCCCAAGAATGATATGTGGAGAAAGATCTGGAGGAGCCTATAATGCTTGCCATGTAATTACTATTATTTTATTTTTTAATATTAATAAAGAAGTGTTTTCTTAACTCCTTACCATCAGGATGACAGAATCGTAAATTGTGGTATACAGATAATTATTATTGGATAATATTCCTGGGTTGCGAATAGGGTTATCTGAAGTTCGACGAACGGTTGCAGACTCGATAATCGAACAAGTCTCTCGTTGGCAACGTTACCGAGATGTATCGGTAGGGTTTCAAATTTCCATAATATTTGTCATCAATCAATTTGACACATGTTTCGCCTCTACATAAGGCGTCCTCAGGAGATTGCACATTGGCAGAATTGGCGAGAGACTTGCACGCCTTCCCTAGGGAAATCGTGCGTTCTGGGCGCTCGCAAAGGCTGTCCAAGGAAACTGCTGACAGCCAGCGATTCCGCCAATACACAGGGATGATGACTCGCTGGCCCATGACGCGAAAGAGGAAGCTGATCTCCTGGGCTAATGCTCTAAGAAAGGTGTACGCTCAGATCCGTCCAACTACCGCCCCATTGCCATTACCTCTATTTTCTCCAAAGTAATGGAGTCGAGCATCAACCGCCAGCTCTTGGGATACCTAGAGGGGCACCAGCTGATCAGCGACTACCAGTACGGTTTCCGTCAGGGTCGCTCAGCTGGTCTTCTTGCATACCTCACCCATAAATGGGCGCAAACGGGAGTCGAAGGGAGAGGCGTTGGCGGTGAGTTTGGACATAGCGAAGGCCTTCGATCGGGTGTGGCATAAAGCGCATATAGCGAAACTGCCATCCTATGGGCTACCCGAGAAGTTGTGCAAATGGGTCACTAGCTTTTTGGCTGATCGGAGCATCACGGTGATTATGGATTTCCACAAAATAACGCTAAATTCAATATAATATATACTGTTTTGCACTCGTGGACTACGAGTAAGCCTTTGATTCGATCGAAACCTTGTCGTTGCTTCAGTCTCTCCAAAGTCGCCACATTACCAGCGGGAGGCTCCTTTGCACAGGATGCCGGCTAGATTATGGGTACCACAAAGGTGCCTATCTCTGCCGTGAAGCAGTAATGTGTAAGCATTACTATGTTTTGGTCTGAAGGGCGCCGTAGCTAGTGAAATTACTGGGCAAATGAGACCTAACATTTTATGTCTCAAGGTGATGAGCGCAGTTGTAGTGCCGCTCAGAAATTTTGGGGTTTTTCAAGAATCCTGAGCGGCACTGCATTGTAATGGGCAAGGCGTGTTAATTACCATCAGCTGAACGTCTTGCTCGTCTCGTCCCTTATTTTCATAAAAAAACATTTGAGTATAATGTGTATGGAAACGCCACCATGTCCAGTCAATCTCCAGGATCAGATCACGAGTCCTATCTGATTGCAGCCGGGACTTAGACAAGTAGTATTTGTATCGCAGAAACCTGTTCACCGCTGTATTGTAAGATTTCTCTAAGCTTCTGGACTGGAACGAACATCATCAATATCAACGGCGAAAGTGATGCACTTGCATTAGGTTCACAGACGATATCGTTATCATATCTGAGACCATGAAAACTCAAGTCATATACTCTATGGCCTCAATACAGCTTCCCAAGGAGGTCTAGATATTAAAATGGACATGGACAAGTCGAAGATTATATCTTATGTTCTATGTTACACCTACTCTCGTAATAGTCATATACTGTACTCTTAAAATTGTTGACAAGTACGTCAACAATTCATTCAATTCGTCAACCCTGGACAAAGAAACCAGTGAGGTTGGTCCGATGTTGCGAAAGAATTCACTCATCGAATTCTACTTGGATAAGTAGCGTTCGGGAAACTCCTAATAATCTATTTTCGGAGTTTGTGTTTGAGATAGAAGATATCGGGCTTGAGACACTGTGGTATTTACAATACAATCTCCAATTTAAAGAGAGCCAAATGTTAATATCGCCGCTATGGCAAGCGTCCTGATTCGAGACGAGACACTTGGTGACGAGACACTTGGCCCGTGGGGCTCAGAGGCGCGGAGAATGTACAAAGTACAATCTTCGCGATAATAAGGCTACTGGAAACCAAAGCGCTATTTCAGTCAATGGATCATCCTAGCTATCCAACGCGGAAATTTTGCCAGTATTATTGATACGCTTTTACGTGATGTTAGTTTTAATTAGATAGTCATAGTTTTTATAAATATAGTTATAAGACGAGACTTTGTTTTGTTTGTTGATACACATAATATTATCTCCAAGTAATTTCTAATGAATTCTAATTTTAATAATAATTTTATTCTATATTAGGTGCGACGTCGTTGCGTTGGCTGTATTTTATTATTTAATATAAAACTGTTTTTGTTCAGGGTGACAATGGATCTCCTGTCGTCATTACCAAATCTAAGAAACAAATAGGTACTGTATTGTTCAGTCCCACTGATGGCTGTGCAACTGTTCTTTATGCAAAAATAGCAAATGCAGAGATCAGAAACTGGATAAAATCTGTTACAGGTGTTTAGTACATCAATACTAGATATTCTTAAATAAAATTTCATTTCAATAAATTGTTATAAACCATGTCATATTTTATTTAAACCCCTCTTAATCAATATAGTAACAAAATCGTTACAATATTTTAGTATAGCTGACGTACAAGATTAAATAATATTTATGATATTTATTATGTTAACCTTATGATATGAATTGCAACGTATAAATTAAGACTAATACCTCAAAAATAGTTTATGAAGACAATTATTAGTTTTCACACTGGTTTTCTCGAACTATAATGAAAAGCTTTAGAGAAAAATTAAGTGCCTAATCAAGATGGAAAAAACTTTAACAAAAAAAAACAACCGACTTCAAGAAAATATATTACAAAACAATGTTATATGCACTAAAAGTAAAAAAGAAAAACATTTATTTCACAAAACACTCACAGGATACACCTAATATAAAAAAATAAAAGTACAAAACAAACCAAAAAAGATCGTATTTAAATAGGAATAGAGAGTTCCTGTGCAGTGCAGGAACTGGCTCACCGACTCATGATTATCTGTGACATGGCTATGACACAGCACTGATTTTCAACGGTGCCCGTTTTACTTTGGAGATACAGTGCGCTCGCATAGTAAATAATTCCTAATAATAAAATATACATAAATCTCAATACAAAAAAGTGGATAGTAAAAAATTTTGATGTTTTAAAATTAGTATTATATTAAAAGAAACCTGCAGCAATAAACATATATCTATAATACTGGAGAACACCTATATTTTCACCACCAATGCTCCCAAAGCTGCTCTTGTTTTTGTTGTTCCAAGAATTGTGACTTACATTTCTGACGAAAATTTTCGACAGATCGTAGTTCACGAACTTCCTCCTCGGTGAAGATTATTCCAGCATTTGGTTGCATTGTAGCCAAAACTTCCGCAAAATGCAGCACTATGGTGTTTTAAGACACCCAGTCCATATTGCGAGGCTCTTGTTAAGTAAGTGGCGTTGAGATTTGAGTTTGAGGGAGGGGTCCCTAGCCAAGACAATTTACTGTAGAGGTAGTAAGGTGTTTTGGATTTTATTACACCGAAAAGCATAACTGCAAAATGAACTTTTCTCCGGAAACTCATTTTAAGAACACCGGCGTCGTTCAAATACGGAGTTACATGGGATCGGGCAGGTATGTCCCAGCAGTAGCGTGCACACGCGTTTTGTACACGTTGTATTGCCTTCCTAAGGCCAGCCAGTAATCGATCCCCATACACGACGTACAGAATATAAAGCAGTGGATATAAAATTGAACCTTGCGGTGTACCTCTGAAAAGAGAACAAAACTGAGATAAATTCGTGGTTCCGTCCTCCTGTACAACTGCAACAGCTTGAATCCGTTTTCCTAGGTAGATGGGGAACCTCTGCACGACCGTGTCACAGAAACCATAGTAGGCGAGTTTTGCTAACAGAAGTTTGACATTCAAAGTATTAAAAGCCCGTGAATAGGCAATTAAAACTAAAAACATAGCTTTTCCTGAATCCTGAGATCCGAAAACATTGTCAAGAATATCAATCAAGGCCGTATTTATGCTTCTATATTTGCGAAATCCCGATTGATATTCTGGCAGAATATTATAAACTTTTAAGTATTCAATAAATTGGTTAGATACAATTTTTTCCAACACCTTGGATAAACATGGAAGAATACTAACCGGGCGAAGGTCTTTATAGTTTAATACGGTATTGCGTATTCTTTTGAAACTTCTCTAAGTTCTCTTAAGCAAAATGAAATGAAAAATTTTAGACTTCCTAATAGTCAATCAAATTATCACGACAACATAATATTGTAGTAACAATTATTGTTATTTTTAAAATCGGTTGGAAAATTTGAAATTTTTTTTATTTATGATTTTTTGTGAATCTGAGGTACACTAAGTAATTTGTCTGGACATATGTAAATCAGAAGGGAGATCTCCGAGATATCGCTAACTATCGCCCTATAAGCCTTCTATCATGTGTGTATAAACTGTTCACGTCAATCTTACAAAGCCGATTAAGTCCGGCAATCGATAAGCTCCAGCCGATAGAAAAAGCGGGATTTCGGTCCGGATTTTCAACAACTGAGTACATACAAGTAATGCAACAAGTGTTAGAGAAATACAAGGTGTTCAATAGTGTTCAATAATCTATATATCGCTTTTGTCAATTACGCCAAAGCATTTGACACGATTTGCCATGACTCTATATGGGAAGCTCTGTATAAATGTCACATAGACGAAAAGTATATACGAGTGCTAAAGAGCATCTATAAGGAAAGCGTAGGCCAAGTCAAATTAGAGACACGAGGCCCAGATATACCGGTCTGCAGAGGATTGCAACAAGGTGCCCTATCACCCAAGTTATTCCTAATGGTAAATTTATTATTTAATAGTAGTAGATATTCTAATTTAACTACTTAGAGTAAGCACAGTCATTCCCAGTTAGATCAATAGTTACGGGTAGTAGAACAAATAGCACGTATTATTGTTTTGTCTTCAGTTTTTAACTTATTTTAATTAGTTTTAAGGTGATTTCTTTATTTAAAATTATGTAAACATACAATTTACTTTTCAATAATTGTGATTAAGTTATTAATTCGTACCAACTATATTCAGTACGATCATACGGAGTGAAATTGATCATCATAAGTACCTACTGTCTCGTGTTTGGTGCTCAAGATAAAACTAACTCGTAATTAATTTAATATTAAAGTTTTCGGACTGCCTATGAAATCACAGTGTTCCTATTACGAACTTTACACCAATAGTGCATGGAAAAGTGAGTTTTTAGGATTTCCACTGCTTCGGGGGAGACAAAGGAGGTTGGTGTTAGTGTTTGGCTACTTATATTTTAATAAAATGTCTGGTGAATGCTCTGCTTGTAATTCGATAGTCTACGTAACTCAAAAGCGTATAAAATGCACTAAGTGTCTTCGTGTGTACCATCTCGAGTGTATCACCAATGAACCAACCCTACCGCGAGCAAACTGGACTTGTCCTATTTGTATAGCTGCAGCGCGCAAAGGCGGTGATAACTCGAATACGCCAGTGAATCAATCGAGTATTATTGCAGTCGATGTCAATATCCCAGAGCTAAATACGAGTAAAACAAGCAGTGATAATAGCTGTGGCAGTGCTATTCTGACTGAGATAAAAAATCTTCGTATCGACATGTTTAATCAGTTTAAACTACAGGATGGAAAACTTGACTCTTTCACTCTTGTATTGAGCGACCTTAAAAGCGAAGTGAGTGAGCTTGATCTAAAGATGTCAACAATCCGCTCGGAGTTCGACGGTCTCATATCGACGGTGGGCGTACTCCAAGCCGACACTCAAAGAAACGAGACTACTTGAGAATTTGAGTCATCACTTGATGAATTAAAATCATCACAAAACTTTATTTCCGCTCAATATGATGATATGACTAGAGATTTTAAAAAGTACATGAATAAAATGACTGAAATGCGCAGTACATGTGACGACAAGCTGCTGACTCATTTGCAGTCTAAAGTAAACATGCTAGAAAGCATCTCTAGAAGTTGCAACGTGGAAATAAAAGCGGTTCCGGAGCGTAAAAACGAGAATATTCTAGGTATAGTGAGAAATCTTTTTGAAAAACTTTCATTGCAATTTTCAGAGGATTCAATTTCATTTTGTAGTCGCGTGCCGACGAAAATGAATACTAACTCAAACCGTCCCCGAAACATAATTGTCACTGTACAGTCACCTAGACTTCGAGATAATGTCATATCAGCAACACATAGATACAATAAATTGCAATCAGAAGATATGCTTAACTCTCTGGACCTAGGAGTTAATGGAGAAAAATGCTTTGTATATGTAACGGAGCATCTCACCCCAGAATTCAAAACTATCTATGCTGCGGTGCGAAAATTTAAAAGAGAGCAAAAATACAAATATGTATGGGTATGAAATGGGAAGATATTCATTCGTAAAAATGATAATAGTCTTGCTATATATATAAAAAATGTTTATAACTTAAATAAATTGTAGCTTTGTTGTTAGTAAAATTATTGTATATTAAACATATATATGTATATCATATTTGTAAATAATTTGAGTGGATTTTAAATGTTGCTTTTTTATCAAAATGTTAATAGATTTCGTACCAAATTAAGTGAATTTTACCTTAATGTATTGAACAGCGATTATGATATTATTTGTCTAACTGAGACTAACTTAGATGGCTCAGTTAGCGATACTGAATTCTTAGATAGTCGTTATACCATTTTTAGACGTGATAGGGATTTTGTAAATAGTCATAAACAATATGGGGGTGGCATCCTAGTGGCGGTTAGGAAAAATATTTCAGCACTTAGACTTTTTCATTAGGAAAGCGACTCCGAATGTATATGGTTGTCTTTGAACCCAGGAGAACGCATAACGCTGTGCTTAGTATACTTACCTCCAGACATTGCTATTGATCGGTTACATAGATTCTATGATAAGTCTAATGATTTTATTTCTGAACATGATGGATCTGTTATTATACTTGGCGATTTTAATACACCCTCAATTAACTGGAATGGTGATATGACGAAAGCAGTGACTCATAATTGTGTTTCTTATGATCTGAAATCACGTTTATTACTGCAGCTCATAAATCTAGGTGGAGTGAGTAAGTACAATTATTTAAAAATCTCGGATGTGAAACTTGTACCAGCCTTGCATTATGTAAGGAGGATAAACATCACCCCCCTTCGAAGTGGATATTAAACTTAGCGTCACTAATTACTTGAAAAAACACAATTCTAATCCGGTTTTTAATTTTAAATAATGCGAGTTTATATCAACCAAGAGAGAATTAAATAATACTAATTGGTATACATTACTTTCATCAGTTCATGTAAATGAAATTCTTATTATCTTCTATGATAAACTCTTTTTAATTATAAAAAATACGCCATACAAAAAAATTAATAACGAAAAAAAACCTACTTGGTTCAGTCAGTCATTAGTTAAATGTTTAAAAGAAAAGCAGAAAATGCACACTAAATATAAAATGTATCATAATCCTAGAGATTACAACACTTTTTCTCTCCTTAGATCTAGAGCCAGGAGATTGATGGATGAATGTTACGATGGTTATACTAACAATGTCGAAATGTCTCTCATGGCTTGTAGCAATAAATTGTTTTGGAATTTCACCAAATCAAAACGAAAATGTAATGAACTACCACTGACCTTAAGTTATAATAATCGAGTTGCAACATCTGGGTTTGAAATTTGCCAGCTATTTTCTGATTATTTTGCATCGGTGTACGTTCAGGATAACCAAAATACATCATCAAAGTCTTGCTTTCCAGATGGTTCCTCAAACACTTTAAGCAAGTTAACACTGTTTGAAAACGACGTTTTGAAAAAGATCAAGAATCTAGATTCGAACAAAGGCCAAGGACCAGATGGGATACCCTCATTTTTTATTAAATTTTGTGGTAAAGAACTTACACTGCCTTTGATGTTAATATTCAATAAATCTCTAGTCACTAGATGCTTTCCGGAGTTGTGGAAAATAGCTAATGTAATTCCCATATTCAAAGCAGGTACAAAAACTGATTATCGCCATATATATACATATTGATGTATACTGAATTGTTTTGCCAAGATATTTGAGAGTATTGTTTATGATCATATTTACTTCTTATTTAAACCAGTAATCTCTTCACAACAACATGGTTTTGTTAAAAACAAATCAACTGTCACAAATTTAATAGAATACTCAGATTTTATAGTGACCTGTCTTGATAATAAGAAGCAAGTTGATGCGGTTTATACCGATTTCCAGAAGGCGTTCGAAAAAGTGAATCATCGATTACTTTTCCAGAAACTGGAGAAATATGGAGTTCATGGGGATTTATTAAGATGGGTAATATCATATGTTACCAATAGATCTCAAATAGTTGCTGTAAATGGTTTTTATTCTAAGCCTATAACTGTTCCATCGGGAGTACCTCAGGGATCACACCTTGGTCCATTGCTCTTTGTCATTTTTATTAATGACATCATATCAGTCATAAAAAATAAGTGCCTCCTTTATGCAGACGATTTAAAAATCTTTTGCGAAGTGAATAGTGTTGAAGATTGCGTGTCTGTTCAGACAGATTTAAACCCAGTTCAACTGTGGTGTGAAGAAAATGCAATGTTTTTAAATGTGAGTAAATGTTTTGTGCTTACTTTCACTAAAAGGCGCAATCAAGTTAAATTTGACTACACTATCAATAATAACAAACTTTCAACTAAAACGAATGCTAAAGACCTTGGAATAATAACTTTTGATACATCCTTTTCCTTTAATTTACATATAAATAACATTATTGCGAAAGCTAATCAGATGATGGGTTTTATTTTCAGAATTACAAAAGGGTTCGAGAATCCTTTAAGCCTTATGCTTATCTTTACACATGTCTTATTCGCAGTGTCTTAGAATATGGTTCTCCTGTTGGGTCCCCTTACCAAAAAAATTACGCTGACACCATCGAGTCTGTCCAAAGACAATTCCTGCGAAGACTTTTATTTAAATTTAACAGAAAACTTGTCAATTTCTCTTGTGAAGATAAACTTAAATATTTTAAACTTGATCCTCTATGCTTGCATCGTGTGCTGCTTGACACGATGTTACTTCATAAAATAGTTAATAATCAAACGAATACTTCATTATTACCAAAAATAAATTTCAATTGTAAAATCCCTAAACGTACAGTTTGTACCAACAACATATTTAAAGATAATCGTAGCCGTACTAACCTAGCATATCACTCCTGCATCAATCATATTTGTCGCCAATTTAATACAATTTCTCAAAATAATCAGCAACTTAATTTATTTAATTCCACATCTAATTGCTTTCGTCATAATGTCATTGACTCCCTGCGTAAGGGAGCTAATTTGTAGAAATTACTATTATTTTTGTTATACTACTTTAAATAATCTGTATGTCTCTATATCTTTTGTACATGTCAGTTATTGATATTTTTGCTATGTGTCTTTTCGTTTTAAGTCTCCTTGTTGATATTTTTACATTTGTGCATAAATATTGTTGGTTTGTCGAATAAAGTAAAATAAATAAAATAAAAATAATAGAAAGATACTACAAAAGAAGAAGAATCAAAAGCTTGGTAACTCATCTTGTAGGTATTGATTTACTGATGTTGAAGGACATCCAAACTGCTACTCATATTGGGCTACTTTGTTATTTTAAAGATCTTCAATGATCAAAAGAGTCCATCTCTATATGTCACATTCTTCCAGTGTAGACTTGAGTTGTTGGTTGAATTGAACCAACTCTCGTTTTATGGGTGTGTTACTGTCGCCAACCGATTTAGCTCGAACCTCATAGTCCTCGCGTTCATATTAAAGTTGTTCACATCTAGTATTATATATCTGAAATACCTTAAGGGCCGATCTCAGTTTATGATAGACATGCTGTGCAGTAGCAACAGCTGAATAGCTGTTGCTACTGCAGCTGAATAGCCGTAGAATTACGGGTCTGCATTCCTTTATAGTTCAATGGGGTGGCTATTATGAGCAAATGAGTATACCTCACCAATTATTGACTATGACCAATACTGCAGATGAGTCGTGGTAATTGTAGATTCAGATTATCAAGTTTACGTGTTGAAGACTGATTTCCCCAAAACCTTTCATAAATAAAACCATACACAATATTTAATAAATTGTCAAAATTCTGTTTACACGGTGACTTAATTCGTTGGTTGATTTCTCATATCTCCAACCTAGTTTAGCTCCGTAGTCAAGCTAATGTACTAAAGATGCCCTGTACTTTCCCCGGGGCGTATAAAGAATAGGGGACTCCCAGGCCCATGGGTGTTGTAAGAGGCGACTAAGGGCTTTTTGTAGTGGGAGAGTCACGCTGCCGTCTTTTGACGTCAGCACAATCGGGCCAGACTCGTCTGGGTTAATTACCACACTCGCACAGAATACCGGCGTGAAGTAGCGGCCTGGTGCCGCTATGTTTCGCATAGGTTAGTGTCGAGGACCGGTGGCCATTCCCCCCCCCCCTCTCCACCCGATTATGACAGCGGAGTCGGAGAATCCCTCCCCGAGCACTCTAGCTCGGGCTGCCCTTTGTATTCTGGGGAGGGCACAGAACCGCGCATGACCAAGGACAAACGAGGCAGTCACAGCACGGCACCCCACTCCACGCTCAACGTGGACTTTTGCAATATCAGAGGAATTCACTCCAATTTGGACGCCGTCCACCAACACCTTGAGACGGCGCAGCCGGCCTTGTGTTTCCTTACGGAGACGCAGATATCTCGACCTAGCGATACGTCATATTTAACGTACCCCGGGTACAAAATTGAGCACAATTTTTTGCCTCATGCCGGGGTATGTGTGTACGTTAGGGAGGATATTTACTGTCGCCGTCTCGGCAATTTTAAGTGTAGGAACCTGTCCACTCTCTGTCTCCGCATAGATTTAGAGGACCGTGTCCGCATCTATGCGTGTGTCTACAGGTCCCATAGTGGTAACGCAGAAACCGATCATCTCATGGGCTGCGTTCAAGCGGCAATTGACGACGTGCTTGCAAAGATCCCCTCCGCTGAAATCGTAGTCTTGGGTGATTTCACCGGGCACAATGTCGAATGGCTTGGATCACGCACCACAGACTACGCAGGGCGATCTGTGTATAATTTTGCATTGGCGTATGGTCTGTACCAATTGGTTGAGACGCCAACGCGGCTCCCGGATGTGGATAGCCACATGCCGTCCTTATTGGATCTTCTGCTGACTACACTTCCCGATGGTTACCAGGTCTTTGTTGACGCCCCTCTCGGAACGTCTGACCATTGCATGGTCAGGAGTGTAGTGCCTATCTGACGCCAACGTCGCAGACCACCAGCGACCCGCCGCGTTTAGCACTACAAGTCAGCAGATTGGGTTAGGATGCGTTCCTTTTTTGCGTCTTACCCTTGGGGCAGGGTTTGTTTCCCTTCGGATGATCCTAGTGCCTGTGCCGTTGCAGTAGCCGATGTGATACTGCAGGGCAAAAAACAGGCGTATCGAACTTGGGTTGCGGCGTTGGGTACAAAGGATCGGAACTGCATAGTTCTTAAGAGGAAATACAACCGTGGCTCCAGATTTTTTAAGCGGCAAATCGCCCGTGCAAAGTCAAAACACGTCGTCAAAATCGGCGAGCAGCTTTCCAGTTACCCGACCGGAACACGCAAGTTCTGGTCGTTGTCGACAGCTTCTCTTGGTAACTTCAGCAAGCCGTCCATACCGCCGTTGCACATGAGGAATGACGACCTGGCCCATACGGCAGAAGAGAAAGCCGATCTCTTGTGCGCTCTTTTCGCCTCCAACTCGACTCTTGACGACAACGGATAAACACCGCCGACCATCCCGCGGTGTCAGAGCTCTATGCCTGAAGTACATTTCAGACAGAAAACTGTTAGGCGAGCTCTGTTTTTGTTGGACGTCAGGAAGTCGAGCGGGCCGGATGGCATTTCTCCAATCGTGCTTAGAATGTGTGCCCCTGAGTTGACGCCGGTGCTAACACGTTTATTCCGGCACTCTTATTCAAAAGGCGTAGTCCCTGACTCATGGAAGTCAGCCCTTGTCCATCCGATCCAAAAAAATGAGACAGTATGGATCCGGCAAACTACAGGCCTATTGCTATTTCCTGCCTGCTCTCCAAAATTATGGAGAGCATAATTAGCCGTCTGCTCTTGGTATACCCAGAGGGTCACCAGTTGATCAACGACCGACAATACGGGTTTCGCCATGGTCACCCCTCCAACATTCATTGCTATGCAGACGACAGCACGAAACCGGCGTGAAATAGCGGCTATACCGCTGTGTTTCGTCCGTTGAGTGGGGTATCCGGAGGATTACACCCCCCCTCCCAAATACAAATGGCAGCACAGACTAAAAAGAGACTACTCCAGGACGGTACCAGGCTATGCAGCCCTGGAGAATCCGTCACTGGGCGTCCACAATTAGGGCCTGTACCTAACAGTGGTTGCCCAGGCTGCCCCGCGTATTCTGGAGGGGGCAAATCTGCGCTGACTCGGGGCATCAGAGCAGGAGGCTCAAACCACCCTCCTCCACACTCGCTGTGGACTTTTGCAACATCAGGGGGCTTCGATCAAATTTAAATGCCGTTCACTTTCACCTGGAGATGGCGAAGCCGGCCCTGCTCTTTTTAACCGAAACACAGATATCCTCCCTGGCTGATTCATCTTACATACCCTACCCGGGGTATAATTTGGAACTCTCCTTTATACCACGGGCTGGCGTGTGCGTTTACGTCAGGGAGGATGTCTGTTTTCGACGCCTGAGTTTTCTTGAAGGACAGGACCTATCCATCATCTGGCTGCGTGTAGACTGCGATGACCATCTGCGAATCTACGCATGCCTGTATAGGTCCCATAGCGGTAACGCAGAGACTGACCGGCTCCTCGAACACATCCAAATGGCTACAGATTCCGTGTTGGAGCAGATCCCCACTGCAGAGATCGTGTTTCTTGGCGATTTTAACGCCCACCACGCCGAATGGCTAGGCTCACGTACCACCGATCATGCAGGGAGATCTGTTCACGACTTCGCCTTAGCATATGGTCTGACGCAACTGGTTATTGCGCCAACGCGAATCCCACATGTGCAAGATCATACACCTTCACTGTTGGACCTTCTGTTGACCTCACATCCGGACGGCTACCTAGTTTCCGTTGAACCTCCTCTGGGATCGTCGGACCACTGCCTGTTCCGGAGCACCGTGCCGATCACGCGCCTAACACGGCCCCGCTTCTTAGGTTGTCGCCGCGTGTGGCACTATAGGTCAGCAGAGTGGGACGAGATGCGGTGCTTTTTGCATCCTACCCGAGGAGGCAGATCTGTTTTTCGCTGGGAGATCCAGATGCCGCTGCTGACGCTGTTGCTGATGTGGTACTGCAAGGTATGGAACTCTTCATTCCATCCTCCTCTGTGCCTATCGGTGGCAGGTCCCAACCATGTTTTGACCGCTCCTGCTAAATGGCCTCTCGCCGATAGCAGAAGTGCTATCAGGCTTGGGTCAATGCGGTGGTATCTAAGGATTTGAATTCCAGCGAACATAAAATACACTTCAATCATGCCTTCAGGTCCTTCAAAAGAGTTATTGCTGACGCGAAGTCGAAGCACATTGGCAGAATAAGCGAGAGACTTGCACGCCTTCCCTCGGGAACTCATGCGTTCTGGTCGCTCGCCAAGGCTGTCCAAGGAAACTTCTGCCAGCCAGCCATTCCGCCACTGCACAGGGATGATGACTCGCTGGCCCATGACGCGAAAGAGAAAGCTGATCTCCTGGGCTCCCTCTTCGCGTCCAACTCGACTCTGGATGACCAAGGTGCACCAGCACCGCATATTCCGCGGTGCGATTCATATATACCGGAGGTAAAAATCCGGCATAGTGCCGTGCTTAAGGCACTTCTCACCTTGGACATTCACAAATCGAGCGGGCCCGATGGCATTCCGCCGATAGTGCTGCGGACATGTGCTCCGGAATAGGACAAAATATTATTTATATGTTACGAATCAGTGCTGCTAATTACTAATTATGAAGCGATTTACTTGGTTTACGTCCGTTTTCAATAAGCTATCTATCCTTAGTTTAACTTACTAGAGGTAGACAAATCTACCTTTACGACCTTTTACGCTAACTTACATTTTAATTACCTATCGACAGAAAGCATTGGACTTTAACTAATAATATATTGAACATAACTAAGGATAGATAAGATCTTGTCATTTAACGGTAATAGCAATATATCCGTAACATATCTCCAACGTTATTGAAAACGGCCTTTAATATATTATTAATTTCACAAAACTTCTTAAACGCTGCCCATCTGAGTTTGATTCGACGAGTGGCCTCTTTCGTTAAAATGGACATGCCGTTTTCCCAATATTTGGTAATAACTGTTGTATTGTTTTCCCAAGGTAAAGATAGTCCCTATAATTCCATTAGATGGCGCTGTGCATTTCTAAGTACGCACTTACAAAACACCATTTCTATTTTCTTATATTCCGAACATGCACTTCCATTGGGATGAACATAATAATCATGCTGCCTGGGAGTTACCGACCCATCGCTCTTCTGTCCACCACCTCGAAATTCGAGTCATCGTGAAGCTACTGTTGCTGCACATCACGCCTCATCTTCAACCACGCGACGAACAGTTCGGTTTCCGTGCCAAAAACTCGAACACTTTACAAGTTACTAGGGTACTATACCACCTCGTTACCACCTACAACAAGCGAGAGCAGTCTGTCGCAGTATTCCGCGATATGGAGAAGGCGTTCGATCGCGTCTGGCACGCCGGCCTCGTGTACAAATTGTCCACGTCTACTACTCCCCACTCAGTAGTTAAGACTGTGGCCACCTGTTTAAGACACCCTGTCCACGGAGCGCCCTATTTGAGCCGGTGTGTCTCAGGGAAGCTGCCTGTCACCCGTCTGCTATAGCAGATACACGGACGACATCCAAGTTACCGACGGTGCCATGTTAGAGCTGTATTTCGGCGTTCATTGCCAACTTAAAGTCAGCGTGGCGAGGACTCAGTCGATTTCCATCGGGCGGGCGCGTCTATTGTTGCCCCCGGTGTCACTCATGGGCGAGACCGTCGAATGGTCCCCGAAGGCCAAATACCTCAGCGTGAACAACTACAGGACCTTCTCGATGCGGCTCCATGTGTAGAACGTGGTTGCCCAGTCGCGTGCCGCACGGAACCTCCTTCGCCCCGTGCTTGCGTCCCGCTCTCCGCACGAAGTTGTGCGTCTACAAGGCGTAAATTCAAACGCGACACACCTATGCGGCCCCCGCCTGGTTCGCGCTGACAAGCAACAGGGACCACAAGGGACAATTGCTGACACTGCGCGCCATCTCCGGAGCACCACGCTTGGCACGGAATCTTGTCATCTCCAGAGACCTGCGCATAGAGAGAATTTTCATAAAAACCTTCAAATAGGCTGTAAAAGTTATTATTATATTATGAACTTGTATTTATTTCTCATTGAATGGTAGTTGCAATATGATATGGTAAGTATATTGTCATGATACAGGTTTTAAATAACAGGATTATCTGAATAGCTTTTTGTTTTATAATGATTTCTCTGTTTTCATACATCCAAAATATTTATTTATTGTTTTATTAAAAAGGCTTACCAACTAGACATACAATTAATATTATGAGTTATAATTTAAAATTTCTTATATTTAATAGTTATATATCTAACATATCGGTATACACAGCGTTGCCTTCATTTATTATTGTAAGTTAATACTACTACTAATACTATTTTACGTTTTCTACTACTAAAACTGTAAGTTTAAACATCCAAATTACAAGGATTCAAAAGCGAATTTCCTGTTATATAATTTTGAAATAATTCGGATAGGTGAATTTGAGCCGTAATTGTTTCTTAAAAATCGTACATGTTCTGGCAGATATGTACTAATACTATAACAATGATGAGGGGGTACACATAATCCAATAATCGATAGAAGTAATGGACAGTCTAATTGATTATCTAATAATCTATAGAAGAGAAGATTTTGTGATGCATTTCTTCGCAATTCTAAGGTTTTGATATTGAAGAATTTAATTATTTGTCTTTGCAACTTATAATAGTACTAGCTGACTAAAATGATAATAAAAAAAATACTGTTTTAAAGGAATTTGCCAATAATATTTCAAAACATCATTATCCCAAATTCGTTCTCTGCACCCTCGAGAACCTCGGATACGATATCCATATTGTTGAAATCAAAATTTTGCATGGCGGCCATCTTGGATTTCAAAAATGATCCCAAATTCGTTCTCTGCACCCTCGAGAACCTCGGATACGATATCCATATTGTTGAAATCTTAATTTCGCACGCGGCCATCTTGGATTAAAAAAAATAGCGCATTACCGAAAATCGTGACGATTTGTTATAAAATTTCTGTCATATGTCGATAAAGAAGGTTCACTTCAATAACATAGCGACTTATTGAGAACCTCCTCCTTTTTTGAAGTCGGTTAAAAAGAGTGGCTGTTAATGTTCTCACGAGCTCAACTTTTTCCGAACATATGGTAAATACAGTAATTTAAAAGAAATATTTATAGTGACTATTCAAAGCGCATAGTTTAAGCCTAATTGAATTAAGATTATTTGACTTTGAATACTTATAAAATAATGTGGCGTCGTAGATTATAGCCTCCTACTAATCTACCAATAAACATAAAAAACTATCCCAGCGGAGGAACTCGGGATATATAGTACATTCATAGCTGGCAACATATTTTTTTAATGGCGTCTGTCTTTTTTACAAAATATTTTGCTGTTTTGACTAATGTGTTAGCTTAAATTAAAAGTTGTGAAATAGTATTTAGGGGTGAAATGTGATTTTCTTATCATATTTTTTATTATAAGACGCTTTGTGACATCCTTTCACGGTACAGTAATTCATTTTTCAATTAAATTTCGCGCACTGATTGTCCTGGAAGTTGACAGAATGACACTGACGCGGCGGGAAACGTATGTGGTCATAAACGACCACATTGAAACTGCTTCATTTCGCTTGGGCCTACTCACTGTGACAATGTCATAAACACAATTAGAATGTCCGTGGTCGTACTTCATTAGCATCTGTGAGCACCATTCCACGTGAACCCGCTTCTGCCCCGCTGTCAATTCATGAGGGATCCAGCAACAACAAAGTTTCCGAACTTTCAATTCTTAGTGTAAAACTTTCTGAACTTGGCTCATAATAAATCCTCAATAGTCCTCGAATTGTCTCATATGTAATCAGCGGTTTTTTTTTTCAATAAGCCGCTTAATAGTAGCCACATTTTTTTCGTTGACGGCAGTTGACGGCCGCCCTTCACGAAATTGGTCGTGTGAAGAAACCCGACCTCTCGTAAATTTAGCAAACCATCGCCTCACGGTGCTGAAGCCAGGTGCTTCTCTTCCAAAAGCATTCTGAAGACAGGTGGCATAGTCTTGCGGAGAGGGAGGATTTTGAAAATCATAAAAAATCATCGCTCTAAAATCTTTTCGACATAATACCATTTTTGTTGCGTACGTAAATCTTTGATGTGTGAAAAAAAAAATTGACAAATGATTTCCCCCCAATTATTTTTTGTTATTACTACGAAGGATGCGATGTTTCACAAAATATAACATTCGAAATTCAAATAGTTCCGATTAGCTAGAAGTGCAAATCTTTTAGTGCACCATGTATTAGTAACATAACTCAAATTGCATGTAATATTTTTCTGAACTGACTCAAACCTAGTGATGTACTTTTTATAATAGATCACCAGACTCCCGATTTGTATTCAATCTGAGATCATACAATGGAATAGTATAGTATTTCAAGCGAAGGAATTGATGTTAAAGCCTTAAGTGTTACGAAAGAAAAACCCAAGCATTTCAAAAATTTTGTGAGCTATTTAATATAGTCAACATATTATACAAATCTCAACTCCTCGTATAAAATGACACCCAAATCATTGATATGGTTTATTTGATTTATTGGTATGCTATCATAAGATAATTTCTCACAAATTCATTTCGGTTCCTAGAAAATTTTATAAAAAGACATTTGTTCACATTTAATTCCATCTAATTATTTTTCACCATAACAATACACGATTGATGTCATTATGTAGTTTCGTTTAATCCTCTGAACAAGTAACTGTACGATATATTTTTAAGTAATATGCATATAACTCGTAATTTTATTCTTGAATACTTTTAGAAATATCGTTTATAAACAGCGTAAGCAAAAATGGTTCCAAATTAGAGCCTTGAGTAACGCCAGATGCTTGTTGAAATTCTCTAGATGATCCACTTATTTTAACTACATGTGGTCGATGAGCTAAATACGATTCTTACCACACAAATACACTTTCTGAGAAGCCGTATGCATCTCTAAGGTTCTTTAATAGCAGGGTGTGGTCTACTTTGTCACACGCCTTACTGAAATCTGTACACATAACGTCAACCTCCTTATCATTGCTCATTTCAGTTATTACAGAACAGTTAAACACAACTTATTTGTTGCAAGAACAACACAACAAGAGTTGATCGTTTTTGAAAGAAACCATGTTGTTTTCCAGTTATTAAAATATGTTTTGTTTCCCATGAGGTATGGAAACAGTCAAAAGATTCAAATATTTTGGCAGGAGTACTTACTACAGTTATTGGTATATATTTCCGAATTATTATCCTTCTTTAATATAGGTACTACCTTCCCTTTTCTCTATTCACTTGGAAATGTACCATGGCTTAGAGATTTATTATAAATTATTTTAAATGGTATCGATAATTCCGCAGCACAGTTAATATATAAACGGGAGGTATACAATCTATTCCCACACTTTTATTAATGACAAGAGACATTAACTTATTTTTAACTTCTATTATTCATTTTTAATGTAATGTATCTATCATTTTGTAGTGCTAAAATTTTTGTTGTTATATTTTATATAGATAAAAAGAACTCAGCAAAAAGTTTAGCAATCTCAGTGCCATCATTTGATGAATTATCGTTTATTTTTCATTAAAGATTGAATTACACTTGTATTACCTCTTTTAGATTTCATGTAAGACTAGAACTATGCATTATCTTTAATATTTAATATATTTTTTATAAGAACTATTTATAAGTACACGATATTATCTTTCTGTTAATGAGTAATATTATAGTTTATCCATTCCATTCATATATTTTTTGTAGCGTTTTCGGATCTCTTCTTTCTCATTCTACAGTTGGATAACGTGAACCAGGGTGGGTATTTATGATTACGTTTCGATAGTTTAGGAACATGTAGTTTTATTAATTTATGTAAAATGGAATAAAATTTCGTTAAAATAGCATCTATATCCATAGCTACTTAATTCTGATTGCCAGTTTATCGATGAAATTTAATTTTTTTATTAATTCATCGATAAACTTGTTATCATAAAGATTAATTCATAAGCACCCTTGAAGTAATTAAGAGAATTTTCACAGACATGTCTACCCATGCATTTAATGGTGGATGATGATAATCCGAACTTGAGATGGCATCTAATGTCTCCATTACCGTCACACTGTCTATCTCTGACAAAACCAAATCTGAAACTTAAAATTTAATTGGTTTTCCTAGAGTTCACATATTCAAAGCTCCCCCAATGGCCATCTTTTTTTTTTTTTTGAGAGGAGGAAATACTTACTTATTTACGCCCCGGAACGGGGCGTAATATGTCGGACTCGAGTGTCCGCGTAAGCGGACGCCCCATACCGACTAAAACCTCCTCTGTGCTGTTAGCAGCCCCGGCTTTCACAGCGAAGTAGGACGTGGGCCGTGGAGGCCGCAAAGACTACGCAACAACAGTCGCGGGGCGTCTCCTAAGGAGACTCGAACCTCAGGCCGGCTGTGTGCTTGTGCGAAGGAGAGAGAATGAAAATGAAAATGAAGATGAAAAGATGAGAAGAACACACTCGCCGGCGAGTGTGGTGATGTTTAGTGTACGCCTACGCCTGCGAAGGCGGTGTGTGCGTGTCTGTGTCGGTGTTTGTGTGGGTGTCGCGTTCGCGATGGTGATGTCGTCATCCGGGTCTACCGTTACGTGTCTGGGACGTCTTATTGGGTTGAGACTATGGTGAAGGGGGGTGTACCCGCATGCCTTCCTAACCAAGATGTTGGGATGGTTAGGCGCCTTGTGAAAGAAGCGTCGCGAGATCTCTTTAAAGTGTTGAGCTATCGTCGGAAGCTCTAGGTCTCGGTGAAGGTCAACGTTTCGGATGAACCACGGGGCTCCGGTTGCCATGCGCGTGAATTTATTTTGAACTACTTGCAAACGACGTAAGTAGCTCGGTCGGGTGTGCGCGAAAACGACGCTTGCGTATGACAGTATGGGCCGTACGATGGTTTTGTACAGCGTCACTTTGTGTTTGAGCGGAAGTTTGCTTCGCCCACACACAAGTGGATAAAGGCGACTGAGGACAAATCGGGCTCTATAGCATACCGTATCAATATGTTTCTTGAAGTTCATATTGCTGTTGAACGTGACTCCTAAGTATTTGTAATCCTTCACCCACGGTATGGGTGTTTCATACAATTTAATGACGTCGGTCGGTCGTTTTTTAGCGCGGATGCTATTCGCGTTACCGAAGAGTACCGCTGCACTCTTGGTGGGGTTCACTTCAATCCGCCATTTTCTGAACCAGTTGCCTAGTTCATCGACGGCGGCTTGAAGCACTTTAATGTTCCTGCTCAAGGTTGAGCGGTTCAATAGAGCGGAGCCAAAGTAGAGTGCCGTATCGTCAGCGTACTGAGCGAGCTGGACATTCAGAAACTTGGGAATGTCGCTCGTGAAGAGCGAGAAAAGAGTGGGAGAGAGGACTGAACCCTGTGGCACGCCAGACCTGATGGGTCTCGGTGAGGATAGGGTGCCCTCTACTCGATATCGGAAGGAGCGATCAGTAAGGTAGGCTCGTATGATGCGCACGAGCCTGTCTGGCACTCCCAGTTGGTACAGCTTGAATACTAAGCCGTTGTGCCATACCTTGTCGAATGCCTTCGCGACATCGAAAAACACGGCTGCCGTGGTAGCGTGAAGTTGACGCCGTACGAGAATGTACTCGGTGAGTCGGTGAGCCTGCTGGGGACACGAGTGAGCGGTTCTGAATCCGAACTGTATGTCGGGTATCAGGTTGAGCTCCGCGATGTAATGATTAAGACGCGCGAGAATTAATCTTTCGTAAAGTTTCCCGATCGAGTTAATTAAGCTAATAGGCCTATAGCTACTCGGATTAGCTTTAGGTTTATTGGGTTTTGGGATACTGATAACAATGGAATCTTTCCATTGTTCGGGGAACGCGCTATTAGACAATAGAATATTAAAAATGGTAACTAATAAAGTAATAAGAGTCGAGGGTAGGCTTTTAAGAACCCTATTGTTTATGGTGTCGGGCCCCGGGGCCTTCTTGGAGTGAAGCTCCTTAATGATTAGCTTCACCTCTTCGTAAGAGGTGGGTTTTATTACATCGCCGGAAGGGCTCAGAGCGGAGCGACGTTCAACTTCACGATCAACTTCGTCAACGTGTGTCGGGTCGGCTACTGCATTTGGAGAGCACTGACTTTCGAGACTATCGGCGAGGCATTCAGCCTTCTCATCGTCATCGAGTGCCGGCTGCAGTCCCAGTCTGTCCAAAGGAGGCATGACAGTGGGCCAATGGCCATCTATCCGTCGAGCAATGAGCCTTGCCCACTGCCTCTTCAGATCCATGATAATTCAGGCTGCGTCGATGACTTTGGTTCTCCTTCGGTTCTTCTTATTCGATTTCACTGGGAAACTCCAAGCATAACCCTCTCTACCACCCTCTAAGCGGCCATGAGCATTCTCACCAGGCCCATAGTAAGCGAACACACACTGGTTTAAAAGCAACAGCAAGCACAACTGGTTCAAAAAACAGATGCAGGTTATCAAGAATATTTTTGATGCCTGGGAGGAACCGCAGAATGTACTTGGCATCTTCTGTGATTTATCTAATGCAATTGTGTTTAACATACAACGCTGGTCAGGAAGCTGTGTCACTATGGGATAAAAGGAACTGAACTGAATCTTCTGATTTCATATAAAAACAATATAATTCAGAAGGTCGATGTGAATGACAAGAGATTTTTTGGGACTCCATTCAGTATGGGGGTACTACAAATATATCTATATAAATGATCTTCCTAATCTTATAGAGAAAAAACATAAGGTAGTATTGTTTGCGGACGACACTTCACTGATTTTCAAAGTGAAAAGAAACCAAACTATGTGTGACGAAGTGAACGATATTCTATCTGATATCGTGTACTGGTTAACCTATTGTTAAATAGCAAGAATAAAATTTACCATACCAAATGTCAAAAATGTTGATGCAAGTGTTTTGTTAAACGGAGAGGTGATAGATAAAACCGGTGGAATCTGTTATATTTCTTGGCATTACTCTGAATTCCAAATTACAATGGGGCCCCCCACTTGAAGGATTAGCGAACAGACTTAGTTCTGTAGCATACGTGGTTAATAATTAGAAAATTAACTGACATAGATACGGCGCGACTAGTATACTTTAGTGATTTCCATAGTATTATGTCCTATGGTATATTTGTGCTGCGGAAAAGGGCTATTCGCGCTATTTATAACCTAGGTAATAAAGAATCATTGAGAGCAAAATTCATAGAAATTAACATCTTGACTGTTGCTTCTCAATAATATATTCTTGATAATGTTATGTATGTTTATAGGCACATAAGTGAATTTGCTAGAAACTGTCATAACCATAATGTTAACACCAGGAACAGACATAAGCTTATAATGCTTACTACTCGGCTAATTTGAGTTAGTAAGTCTTTTGTGGGGCGATATACTTACGTATATGTACGTACGACGCGATGATCTGATTTTACAACAAGATCCCAGAAAATGTTCTAAACAAAAGTATTACGTTATTCAAAAGAATTGTTAAAAAAGTTTGTGTGGTAAAGGTTACTATAACATAAATGACTTTCTTAATGACACCACAGATGGGGAATCTAGCTACCGCCCTCAGGCTATTAAATATTAAGTTTAATTGTACAATATTACTTTGTAAACATAATTTTTGAAGAAAAAAAAGCCCGCTGAGTTTGTTGCTCTTATTCTTCTCAGGCCTGAGGCATTCATTTTGGAATGAGAGGCAGTGTTTTTTTGACTTTCAATAAGTGATGTCACATCCTGTTTTGAATAATAATATTTGAATTTAAATGGAAAAAGACCGTCGACTTTGCTGCGGTGTCAGAGCTGTATGCCTGAAGTACAGTACATACAGAAAACTCTTCCGCGAAATACTCATATATTCTAAAATATAACGGTTTTTCAATATTGTATCGTGTGTATAAAAAAATATAAAGCACAAGTTGAATAATTTATGTATTGTGTTATAACTTATTTTAATAGATTTCAGATACATTCACTGAAACTATTCTTACTTTATGCATTTTTTGCTACACGTAAAATAATATACATAGATATACTTTCGCTCCTGTAAAATTCGTGGTTCTAGCTAAATATACTTTATTTTTCTAGAGAAACAGAGTTTTTCATTTACATTTACGGCACCCAAAACATTTACATATTAACAATTACAGTATTGAATATTAATTAATAAAAAAGTATAAAAGACCTGAGAATTTGAAAACTTTTGAACAAAATGAAGAGTGAAATGTTCGTCACAGTACTTGCATTGTGTCTTCTCCAAGGTAATAAATAAAATTATTTTGTGCACAAGAAAATATTATTTCATTATCAAAATATTAGTATTCCACTTATGCTTTGACTTTCGCTCACATCTTTATTGATTTTTTTAAAAACCATACATAATGTCAACCATAGATAATGTGATCCTTACCCCTTGGCCACAGTCACCTGCGGCGCGGTCTGCGGCGCGCAAAGTGGCGAGCGGCAAAAACAAATTGATATTGTATGAAGTATGCCACAGCTATCGGCTCGGCGCATTGCGGTGCGACCTGGGGCTCGGTGAGTAGCCGCGCGGCGGCGGCGGCGGGAGTATCGAGGCGGCCACAACTACGAGCGGCGCGCGCAGCGGCAGTGGTGGACGCATTTAGCATCGCGCGACCAAAACAAATAATTTTGTTTTTTTCGCGCATTTAGCTCATATAAAATAATGGATACAGAACAATTTATTAGTGTAATACTGAGTCGATCAGCAATATGGATGTCAAAACATCCACAATCATAAATATAGGCATGTTATAAAAAAATTGTGTGACGAAATAAAACAAAAATTTCCTGGAAGTATTGGCAATAATTTATTTTATTACCTTATTATATTTTATTCTTTTTAAAAGTGATTTAGATTAGTAATTAATAATTAATTATTGCTAATCTAAATCACTTCTAATACGTCCTAATACGTCCACTGCTGATGCCGCCGCGGTCGCAACTGGTCGAGCTGTGGCATACCGCCGCAAACCGCGCCTCTCGCCGCGCCGCGCTCCACACCGCCAGAAACTGTGGCCAAAACCTTAGGCTTGTGGCTTATGCTTATACAAGCTCTAAGGTTTTGGCCATAGTTTCTAGCGGTTCAGTTCAAAAACACTTAGATTAAGCCATTAGCCAGGCTGTATTCAATTATAAATAATGTGTATTTGACATTGACTTTGACTATGTATGATAGCGGTCTTACAAATAAACTTGATATAAAGTTATACCTGAGAATAAACCCAGAATATGTAAAATTTTGACTATATCATACACAACACTGTCTATACAATGATAATTCTGATGCATGTAGAAAAAGGTGTATCTTGAAAACGGGACCGCAATCCAATATTTAAGTTTTTCCTAATTATACACTTAACACTACTTGTACTCTAAATTTGAAGCTTCTATGACTGCTAGAAGTGCTAGAGTTATGATGATGGGTTAGTCAGTCAGTGAGTGAGTGACAAAATTAATTAATTTTGACGCGTTATTAAAGCATTGCTAATTCTCACTCTGTCTTCTTCTATTGACCTAAATCAGAATGAGAAAAAAACACTCCAAACCGGCTGTTTAAAGTTTGCGGACCATTATGAATAAGGGGGTTAGTGTTTACGTCATGCGCAGTAGCAAATGAACAAATTTTTAATAAACTTATTTATTTATGCGGAAACTCAACAACCGTACAATAATACATAAATTACATAAAAAAAATAACAAGATATATCTAAGTGTACAGATAACTTACAGCTCAAACAGCTCTGGATCAACTTCTTGATCTGGCAATTCTGCTCGAATCACATCATCGATTTGCTCAGCTCTTACTTTCGTTTCTAACCATATCATAATGTGGGCATGGGGCAAACCACGTTTTTGGCACTCTACCCTGTACATAAAACAGCGAACGCAAGCGAAAATTTTTCCTTTCACCAGGAGATCCTTGAATTTTTATTTATTTATGTTTAAAAATTCTTGCTACGACATCATGCCGATCAGAAGCTATCTGCCGCGTAAAAAGTTCATTGGTAATTTCATCCCATTTAGGGCTGGTCGTGAACGTTATAGGTCTAGGTCCGCCCGTAAACGATGCAGGTAGAATAACTAACTGGACCAAGTCCTCTACATTCTCATTCTGATGAATGGCGTCTTGAAGGTGAGGAATATAATTTTCAACTCGAGGCGTCTTTTGATTAGTTGGTATAAAAATCCATTAAATTAAATAATTGTTTGTAATAATTATACAGATGATTGTACTCATTTTCTCTTATCATTAATCGATAACAATTATATTATAAAGCAGATACCTTCTTTTAGAAGTTTGGTTCGCCTATGTTGGGCACTATTTGATAGACCGCAAAATTATATCCATCTTCCCCATAAACAAACATTAGAGGATACTGCAAAGCATTATACGATCTATGAGTTTCTTAGATTCTCTGCAATTGATTATCATGTCAGTGAAGTCTTATATCTCGTTTATCACAATCTTGATTTGTCAGTAGCACAGATACTTCGTTTGTTGTTGGTTCATTATGCCGCCATGGATGCTCTGCTGAAGGTCGTCGATCAGCATTTCTTACTATTTTATAGTAATTTTCGTTTGAATTTGGTGGGAAAAATGAAGTGCATATTTGAAATAATGAATGTAATTGTTATTTTCAATAAGCATACTTTGCAAACTTTCAACTAACATAGAATTTAGATTTAGAAAACATTGTAATCTGCGTCCCTTTGTGGTAAATATATTTGTAAAAAAAACAACCGACTTCAAAAACTCTATTCCAATACAATAGATATAATATTATGCTCTAAAATGTATAAAAATTATTGCGTATTGGTATACAATCTAATAAATTAATCTAATTCTAGTTACGATTATTGTTATTTTTGGAATCGGTGTCCTTCCGCTGCGACCCGCTCTCGTCTCCTCACAACTCAAGCACATCTCACCTGTAACTATGTATGTAGTTACAAACCTATCTTGGATGACACCGACTCCAAAAATCACAATATTTGTAACTAGAATTAGATTAATTAATTAGATTGTATTAAAATATGCAATTATTTTTATACTTTTAGTGCATATTATATCTATTGTATTGAAATAGTGTTACAATTTTTTTTATTTCTTTATTTTTAGTGAATTTGAACAACACTAACTAACAATTTGTCTAAATATATATAAATAAGATTCGGCGGAGTATCGTTTATTTGCTCCTAAGAATTGAAGAGTTCCGTTACTTTGTCATGGATTCCGTAATCAGAACCTAACCAAGCTCTCATCAAACTATCTTTGATGTATATCCTTTCCAATAAAAAAAGAATCATCGACATCGGTTGGCGCGATATTGAAATATTCGTAAATTTATCATCCACTTTGCTATACGTATGTATAGCAAATTTAAGACTGTTATGGTTTTCTCATGGATGCCACTGTCAAATCTAGACTAAAATACAATGGAACCTCATAGGAAGCACCAGCTTTCTTATCAAAATCGGTTCACCCAGTTAAAAGTTTTGAGGTAACAAACATACCGACGCTTTGAGAACCTCCTCCTTTTTTGAAGTCGGTTAAAAGTGATTCTCTTTCATTATCTACTGGTAAAAGGGAACCAATTAAATTATATACCTGTCCCTGTATTTTAAATGTGGTCATATAACTCCCTTCGTGAATTTATTTCGCCTAAAAAAAAAATTTGAAAAGCTGAGCTATAATGTCTAATATTATTTTGTAAATGTTGAGATTGATTATGTTCGCCACAAATCAAAGACTTAAGAGGCTCAGGTGGAAGTTGAATAGAGTTCAAGCGTACCTTTCCAGATGAACATGAGACTTTTGACTCATCTTTTCACCTGTTGCAACATACATTCATCGGTCCTATCTCAGACGCAGCAGAATAATTTATTTGGGCATCCTAATTGAACCAACAGGTTATGTTTTTCTCGCCATGCAATATTACATCTATTAGTTTGGTCTTTATATAGTAATTGTCGTCGGTTTGCTACAGTTTCAATATACCACAGAGCACGTGTCGTTTGTGTAGCACTATCCAGACGCCGTTCTCGATCAAAATTCGTTTCTGATTGACGAATGATTCTCACACTTTCACGTAGCTGAGATAAGCACTCGATTCTGTGTCTTTGTGACTCCATCGCATTGTTCTGGAACGCGGATGTCATTCTGTTCTTGACTTTCCAATTCACGTTGATTTTAGTAATGACAACGATCATTCTCTTATACTTGCTCTCTAGAATCAGATGAATCAAGACGTTGCGAGACAACGGGTCGAATACGATCATTCTCTCATCTTTGCTCTCTATTATGAGATGATTCTAGGCTTCGTGAGATGGTGTGTTGAATACGATCGTTTTCTAGATGGCGATCTCGAGATTCCAAAGATTCTTTTCCTTAACAATAAATGACGCATTGTATCTATCTAACTGTAATCGTTTATTCCTCTCAAAACAACTCTCATTCGACATAGACATCCGTAATCTACAATTTGTAAGACGATCCCTATCTTATTCAAATTCATTTTCACGTCGCAATCATTTGGCCTTTCTCGTGCTTTTAGAGAGAGTTTATTTTCTTTTAGGCATAAGTAAATCCAACTTAAACATATTTATTTTAGAAAAAAAATCTTCGCTACTAACTTAATAAAATAACCTATAAATAATTTAACAATTTCAATGTAAATCGGCTAGAGAAATAGAGGAAGGGCCGTTACATTTGCTTTCAAGACAAGATTAAAATGATAAGCTTGTTCAGTCTTTTTGGAAGCGATGGAAATCCGACTACTTAAGTACCCTTCAAATGCGAAGCAAATGGAACAAGCCAACCAACCCTATCGAGGTAGGTGATGTCGTAATTATAAAAGTTAATAACGCACCACCGCTTCACTGGCTATTAGGTCTAGTCGAGGAAGTATTTCCTGGATCAAACAATGTTACTCGAATTGTTCGCGTGCGCACTGCTATAGGTTCATATTTGCGTCCTGTAGTACGTCTTTGTCCGCTACCTAAATAATTTTTGTTACTTTCACTTAGATTTAGGATTAGGTTAAGATTTCGATTACTTTTTTTCGCATAATAGTTTTTTGAAGGCAAGCTCTTTAGATGTGATACCTTTTTTAGTATACATGATTCACCTCGTTTAGTTTTCCTAGAGCAGCTTGCAACTAGCACATAGTTTAATATTTTTTCAAATCGTCTGGTCGAAGGCATTTTTTGTTTAGCTCCGTTAAAGTTATTTCCAACAACTCTCTCTTTACCAGAATACTAGCAATGTTTTGATGCATTAATTGGAACTGGTAACCTTTATAATTAGATACGAAAAAAGTTGTCACTACTATTGTTAGTTACTTTACTAAAGTTTTCTTGATTTTTTAATAAGTCTTTACTATCAGTTTTTTGTACTATGGGGAAGTAATCTAATAGTGTCAATTTCCGAGTTATTTTTGATTTCTTATAGTGTTTAGAATATCTTAAGCGATGCACAAATGATGCTGCTTATTTGGATATAGATAAAGAGCAGCGTACTTTGCATTATCTTTTGCTATATTAATTTTTTTATTGCTTTGCATAACATAATGTTGTTTGTTTTTAAACAGTATGGGCTCTATAAATTTACAATTCTTGTAAAGACCAGCACATATTTTAAATTGTGAGTTTAATAGCTTTTCATTGAAATGTGGATTAGTATGCACTGAAGTCAGGAATATTCTCTTTACATGTCAAAAATAGTTCAGGAAAATATTTAAATTAGCCTGAAGTTTAACAGGGTTGTGATCATGAGCACCGATACCTAGAACTAATATGTCGTCTTCTGAGGGCTTTCCAAGTATTAGTTCGTCCTTGCAGTTGGAAAGTATTTGTTCACTGGTTGCACCATTGTATCAGTTGGAAAAAGCGCTCGGACGGAACCCGAGAGGTCGCGGGAATTTTGGTGATAAATTTAATTGGCATAATTATTCCTAGAAGTGAAGGATATATTTTTAAAATTACAAATTGTTTAAGAAACTTATTTTCACTCCTTGAAATCATTTCCAGATTAGAAATTATATTCATTACAGTCCATGTAATAGGAGGGAATGATCATGTGATTACATTTCTATTTAGTGGTTTGTAATTCACAGAGAGCCCTGCGATAGAGGCCGTAAATGCTATGTACTATGAAGCGTTTATAGAAAAATTTTCAATGTACCAGTTTGGGCATTTCAATTAACCACAGAACTACGCGCCCTAAAGTTTTTGTGTAAATATAACATTTTAAGATGGAATAATTGGGCAGAAAACAATATTTTTTTATTTATTTACTTGTTTATGGGCAGTTTTCATAAAAATCATAGGAATTCTTCTGGATATTTCAATTCGATTTTGAATTTCAGCCGCATCCTAATTGCTTATATTTCGCGCTGCAGTATCTCAGAGCTGATATGACCTGAGATCCTTTTCGTTAAGCAATGCATTACTAAGCTAATGCTCATTGGTATGATATCAGCAATAGGACTTTTGCAATTTTTGGATAGACCTGAGGGAACAGCTTCTTGAACAGGATTCAGGATAGATGGGTGCCCCTTTCTGCAGTCAAGCAGAAAACTACAAGCTATATTATGTTTTGATGTAAAAGATTACTGGCCTAATGAGACAACATCAGCTAATGGCCTCAATATGACAAGCGAAATTACGATGTTGCTTAAAAATAAGTGTTTTTATTAACACTGAGTGGCACTACATTGTATTGTGTAGAGTGTATAACTTACCATATATCTCTACATATCTCATAAAAAAAACAATCAGAATAACGTGAGGGCTTAAAAGCTTATTTTAATTTTATTTTAACAATTTTGATAAATTTTAGCAAAATGAAAAACTTTGTAGGTTCCTACGGGCTGTGACAACGACAATACAACCAGATGAGAGATGTTAACAAGTTTTTTCCCAATAATCGCCAAGAATGATATGTGGAGAAAGATAATGATAATAAAGATGTGTGTTCAAAACTCCTTACCATCAGGATGACAGAAACTTAAATCGTGGTATACAGATTATTATTATTGGAAAATCTTCTTGGGTTGCGAATAGGGTTATCTGAAGTCCGACGACCGGGTGCAGACTCGATAATCTAACAAGCCTCTCGTTTGTAACGTCACCTAGGTGTATCAACTAGGGTAGGGTTTCAAATACTTAGATTAACTGAACGGTATTCGTTGAAGATAGGAAAGGTTTACGCTCCGACTTTGACATAAAGCGACGAGGAGGTAGAGACCATATATGAGAACAACTCAACTTCCATCCACAATTTAAAGACGTCCCATATTAACGTTATCATACGAGATTTCAACCCAAAACTGGGCAAAATAGAGGGATTCATTCAGTTCATTATTGAAATCGGAATACCCGAAACGAAATGATGATTGATTTCACGGAGAAGGTTGATATCTATATGATGAACTCCTTCTTCATGGAGCCGAAACAATAAAAATGGACTTGGGTTAGTCTCGATGCTACCACCAAAAATCCCTGTGTCGATCTAAAAACAATGATGTCTCTGTGACCAACCCGATAAAAACTGGAAGCGATCACCGCATAAAAAAGGCACATAAAATTTCAATCCAAATCTCTAACGATCTCGACTGGTGAAGTCCTCGCTCCGAACTGCACCCATCCAAAACTAAAACCCGGTAAACTTTGAACTAGAATTACAAAGCCGCTTCCAGCGCCTCAGTGATTGCGCTGATGTGGACGACAAATTATTGGATGTAAGACGTCTAATGACCCTTCAGTCACCGGACGATGCTTTCCAGTATAGGCAGTTAAATAGCAATCTCCATGTCAATTACTCGCGACATACGCCGTCATAATACAGTATGCGTAAAGGTGGCCATATAGTGGACTAAGATATTCTTACCAGACTTGTATTGGACAGATCTAACTGGAGAAACTGAAGACCGGTGACATCGTCGTTTCGGTCGTTTCGTCTAAACCCGAACTTACAACTGAAGTTGATAAGATCTTCGGACAGGAATAAACGACCGCACGGCACCTATTATTATAAAGACCTTAGAGCCAAATTAGCCCAACACTATGCCAAAGCTATCCCAGACGTCAACCTGTAAAGTGTAAGATAAGTATAGCCCTAAAACAGCTTAAAACCTGAGAACTTAAAGTACTGCTATGCTTAAGGTCCTCCAGAAGCTATTTAGTTCCGTGTTTCTCGAGGGAAGATCGCCACAAGAACGGCACAGAAGTATAGTGGTGCTTTTCGTGCTAAAAGGATGATAAAACCCTTTTAAAAAATTTAGACGAATATAACTTCTGATACATGTAAAAATGCTGTATTCTAGGATAAACACGAACTGTCTCGTGCGCAGGTTCGACGATTTCCAGCCTTTCAAACAAGCCGGATTCAACATACATACGCTGGGGCAGCTTATACAGTAGACCGTGAAGTATAATCAGCCATTATGTATTGCCAGAATTTTTAACCTTGAGTGTAAATTCCGTTAATATTTGTCTTCAATCAATTTGACACGTGTTTCGCCTCTACACGGGCGTCTCAGAAAATGTCGACTTGCCAAATTCTAGCGCGCGTCTCGTGCCGAAAATTACATTCAAGATAACTAATAGAATTTTATAATAAAAATAGTTAGAGATATAGTATAGCTGTTAGTCATAAGCAATCCTTTATTTGTAGTGTTAATTAAGAGCAAAAAGGTGACGATTTTTGTGAACGTATATTAAATTCAGCTTTATCGTTATTTATCTCAGTCAAATTAAGCTCTCTTTTGCAGAGCAAACGCTATAGCAATGTCAGCAGCATGACCCCACATTAAAATACCGTACGTCATAATGCTGTGAAAATAACTGATGTGAACTAATCTAGCGGTCGCAACATTCGTGTTCTCTCTTATCTTACTAACTGCATATGAGCTGAATCTATCTGCTAGTTGGGCAACATTCAGCTACCTTGAAGTCTCTTCGGGCTTACCACAGGGCTCACATTTAGGTCCTGTTATGTTAATACTGTACATTATTGATATAGAAACGTGTTTTAAAGACTCTCCTCATTTGCTCATATCATTATGTATGCCAATCATATGGCAAGTAGTAGGGGAAATGTATAAATAGAAGATATAGAACAACTTATTGAGATAGCTTGTATAGAACTAGAGCAATTTATTATTGTGAGTGTATACCGCCCCCCCACTGCATCATATGAACAGTTCCAACATAGAATGGTGGAGATAGTATCAAAATTTAGCAAAACCAGCATGTCAATTATAGTGTGTGGAGATTTTAATATAAACTTGCTTGTACAATTGAAGTAGCCTTAAAAATTTATTTCAAAGTTCTAATTTTTTCAATGTATTTTAGGAACCTACTAGAATCACTTCTACAACAGCAACCTGTTTGGATAATATTTTTACAAATGTTACTATTACTAGTAAACTCATAATTAATAATCTTCAGTCCGACCATAGTGGGCAACTTGTAAAAGTAAATACAAGATTGGACAATGTCAGACCAAAAAAGGTGACGATTATAGCAGTTACGGGTAGCCGTCTTGAGAGGTTTAGAAATAATTTGGTAAATACGATACCATTTTTACACTTTGGTGAAACTGCTAATTTTCGCTATAACTTAGTCTTCAATTCCTTCTGCGAGGAATTTGACAAGATTTTTACTCCAATAACGGTGACAGTAAACAGCAAACATTGTTTTAATGATGAGGGCAACAATGGGTATCCACAAAAGTCGTAAACGCTTATATGACCTTTATTATGAGAAACATTACAATAATAGTGAAGAATTTAAAATATATGTAAAAAAAATCTCCAAGCTCATTAAAGTAGTTTGTCATGAAGCGAAAACACGTTTCATTGCAGATAAAATTAAAAACAGTAATAATAAAGTAAAAACGACTTTAAGTGTAATTAACAATTATTAATTGAGAGGGTAATAAACCTCTTGATAGGCAATCACTTGGATTCTGTGACCCATCTATGTGAAAAAAACGTTCAGGCGAAAGAATATCTTGTATTTTACTGACTCGGTTGGCAAGAAATACTTGCCACCGATGTGGAGATGAATGAATCCAAGACAATGCGATTGTGGAGTCTGAGAAAACATAGATTTCGTCTATAGAATAGCGGTCATGAAATGCAGAATGCACTTGTTTCACAAGCTCAGATGCAAGCAATGCGGCACATAATTCAAGCCTTGCTAAAGTAATTGTTTTAAGAGAAGCCACCTTTGATTTGGCGCAAACAAAATGTATGGAAACTTCATGATTTGGATGTGTTACATGCGAAAATAATACGCAGCCGTATGCTTTGATACTAGCGTCCCCAAAGGCGAGCATGCGCACAGTACAGCCAGCTGCGACACCTAAGTGGCGTGGAATTTGCAAGTTAGCCAATAATGATAATTCATTTTTAAATTTCATAAAACGTTCGGTTATAGTTTCCGGTGGTTCCTGATCCCATTCTACTTTTGCAAGCCAAAGTTCTTGTATCAAAAGTTTTGCGTATATAACAACAGGTGCAACAAATCCTAGAACGTCAAACAAGCGAGCAATAGTTGAAATATAGTATGGTAGGTAGATGTTGAGGATATAGTAAACGTGAAGGTATCGGTAGTAGGTATCCACTTCAAGCCTAACACCTTTAAATTACTACTGTCATCGCTGAACTCATTCGACGCGCGGTGTGACTCCGGTAAGTGTGAGAGAAGTACGTGCGAGTTACTTGCCCACTTTACCAAATTAAATCCTCCGGATTTGAATAACGCGCGTAACTCGTCCGCCAAGCGTATACCGTCGTCAACAGAGTGTACTGAGGTGGTCAGATCGTCCATGAATAGTTCCTGTGTAGCAACTTCAGCAGCGAGAGGAAAGCGTTCACGTTCATCCTCTGCGAGTTGTCGTACAGTCCGCATAGCAAAGAACGGACTAGAGCGAAGGCCAAAAGCCACTGAATTAAATTGAAAAATGCGAATTGGTTCGTTATCAGCGAAGCGGTATAAATTTTTTTGATACTTACGATCATTTACTGACAAAAAAATTCTTAAATACATTTGTTTTATATCTGCGTTTAAAGCGATTTTAAAATAACGAAACCTTAAAAGAAGTAAATAAATCTGCCTGCAAGTTAGGCCCAATATGCAATAAGTCATTAAGCGATACGCCAGAATCGGTTTTAGCACTTGCGTCTAAAACTATGCGAGTTTTTGTTGTCGATTTATCTGGCCGAACAATAGCGTGATGCCGAATAAAGTAGCCGTCACATGAAGCGTTTAAAGAGTATGGAATTTCTGATAAGTATCCATTTAGAATATAATCTACAATAACTTGAAAACTACTTTATAATATATACTTTAATAACTTTAAAGTCGGTACTCGATGGAATATATTTTTTAATGGATGATTCCAAGCGTTGTACTAAAGAACAATGGCGAAGTTTCATACTACAAAATATTTGAAATTGAATGGAAGCGTCTCAAGAACTGACGTGTACTAATTAATTCTCTATAATTTTCTGCATCTACTGACATTATTCATTTTTAATTTGGAACCGGGATAATGGAGAAATAAATGATTATTTTGTTTGAGTTTTTAGGTTAGGTTTTTATTTTTATTACTTTACCGTTCTAACTATACTTATCTATTATATTCCAACTAACATGTTCCAACAACAATAACACTGATTAACACCAATTCCAAAACTCTTTAAGGATAGGAACTAGTAACCATACGCAAATAGTTAATAAATACCTAATTCCTAACGTCTACAGTACTGTCTACAACTCTGAGTATTATATTATGATAAAATGGAAACCTGTTAGGTACTTGTTGCAATGGTAATATAGTTTATTTGCAACAAACCAGAGTTGGTTGTCCATAGCTTTATAAGTAATTTTATAAGAGGGAAGTCAAATGCGCAATCCATAGTCTGCCTAACCTACGCCCGAATTTAAGGCTCGGGTCGACTTTTAAACTAAGTACTTCCATTTTTATAATCTTAAAAAACTAGTAAAATAAGTACCTAGTTTTCTAATGTCTTTTTCTAAATCGAAGATCTTATTTTGTAGAAGTAGGTAGCAGTAAATTAAACAAACAAAATATTTTATTCTGTTTATTGTTATATAAACAGCGTACGTTAGACCAAATCGTGGGGCATATCATAGTCCGGTAATGGAGAGCAGAAGTAGTTCAAAATAAGGTTCAGAATTTAAAACGAGAGAAAGATATTATTCAAGTCCAAAACCAAGCCAGGTAAAATAGAAACTACTTATAAAAAAAAAGGAAGCACAAAACAACACAACAGCGGTAACTATAATTGATAGGTATTATTAGTATTACCTAATACTAATTGATCATTGGTGACAGGTATAGAAATTAGAAACTCATTGATCACTCGCTCATCGCTGTCAGTCATATTGACAGATAGCTTTCCTTGATCTAACCTAAAATGCATGTGATTTCATAGTTGTGACAGTATATAATGTGAAAATGAAATAAATATTTTATTTATTTCTCCGGTTCCTTTTGCAAAAAAATTTTATCCAACAAGTCAATTTATCTACGAAGTTTTTTTTTGTAACTATCCTAACATTAGACGGTTATTCCTATAGTCAGGTAAAATTTCGCCATTGTTCTTTGTACCTAATTTCTTAAGCGCGAGATGAAGAAAAATAAAATCTGTTAAATCAGAAATTTCTAATTGTTTTAAAGCGGACATAGACGCATGAAACTTTTCAACAAAACTATTGAGGTGGGAGGGGGTCTCAGATGTATACCTAATGTCGAGTATGTTTTTAAATACATAGTACCAAGTGCTCGCTTGTCTTAGTATTTATCAACTAACGACTGCCATATTGTCGAATAGTTATTTTCATTAGGCATGATACCTGCAAAAATATTAAGCGCGGTTCCACTTAGCTTGCCTACCAAATATTGCACTCGTTGCGAATCATTGAGTTGCTTATTATTATGAACGTTTGCGCTAAAACTCTGATAAACGAGAGGCAAGCTTTCGGGTTGTCCTGAAAAACTAACTAAGTCAAGTGGTGGTAGGCGACAAACATTATTAACCGAATTAGATTTATCCGGTTCAACTTGATCACGACGAGATTTTAATAACTCATTCCGAGTTTGCTGTACAACAGAAAATAATGTTTGAAATGCGATCCAATTGTTAAAATTCAATTGAAATTTTGGGTTTTGTTCCAATAATAAAGCGTTATGTTGGTCACATAGATCGCTAAATTCGCTATATAATTTCTCAATATTCGCCGACGTCACAAATTTTTGTGAACTTTGCGTACTTGTATCAATAGAAATCTTTTTTGCAGTACTATATAGTTCATTTATATGCGAAAATATTGCCTGTTTCTTACCAACTACAAGTTTGATTTATGTTTCAAGCGCCATATGTGTCGTAAACTTGTAATGCTTTTTTATGAAATGTAAATGTATACTGTTAGATTATGCGAAATTAATGAGTAACGTGTTTATTATTGAACATATATTTATATAATAAACTAAAGTAAGTACGTAAATATATTAACACAATGTGAAGGTTGGAAATAGGTATGAATTGCGAATCGATTATAAGTTAGGTAAGCAAAACAGAAACAAAATAAATAGCGAAAGCTGCTGGTTCTATCCGGGTCGAATGGATCAAAATTAGGATGATGCGAGGGAGTCAAAATAGGGTGCGGTGTAATGCAAGATGTCCAGGTTAAGTGAGGTTGCGGGTAATCTGGTTTGGCCTGTTCACAATCAATAAACATAAAACGCCAAGTGGCTGAAGTACTCACCTGATACTGGTCAGCCCTTTCCTCAGACAAGCACTTCACTTGGCACTACGATGATGCGAAAGAAGTAGTATAAAAAACCACGTGCGACAATGATGCTCGAATGCGTAACGCGGCGCGTGCGTGGTCAGCGGTGTCCACTCGAACAAGGTCAATCGGTAAGTGTCGTTGTAAGCGGCGAGAGAGTCGTTCAGCGCCCGATGCGAAGACCAGGTTGATGCCAATGCTCGGATTGTACATCAGCCCCCCAGGTGGCGTTATATGCTATTGAATGCGAACAATAACGGCACAAACAGGTGTGTTCCCTGACCTCATGAAACACAGCAAAGTTATACCTTTGTTTAAGTCGGGCAGTTCTTTTGACCCTGCTAATTTCAGACCTATTTCAGTGCTGCCTATTTTTTTGTAAAATTTTTGAAAAACTTTTGCTTCAACAGCTACAAATGCATTTTTGTAAATTAATGAACAAAAATCAATTTGGTTTCACTAGGGGCTTATCAACAATTAATGCTGGTACTAGACTCATTAAGCACATCTTTGACGCTTGGGAAGAGTCACAGGATGCTTTGGGCATTTTTTGTGATTTGTCCAAAGCATTTGACTGCGTCCACCATGAAACTTTACTCCTAAAACTAAAGCATTATGGAGCGAAAAATAGAGCCCTAAATCTGTTAAAATCATATTCAAGCGAAAAAGTTCAGATAGTCGATGTAAATGGCAAACAGTCTTCGGGTAAACCTGTGGGAATAGGTGTTCCACAGGGTTCTATTCTCGGTCCTTTCTTGTTTCTTATATATATAAACGATCTACCGTTTGTGGTGGATGATAGCCATGAGATTGTATTGTTTGCTGATGATACTTCACTTATTTTTAAAGTGAAGCGACGTGCAGATATTGATGACGAGGTAAACAATGCACTCTCAAAGATAGTGCGTTGGTTTGAGACGAATAATCTGCACTTAAACAGTACAAAAACAAAGTGTTTACGGTTCATTACACCAAACACAGCGGAGGTACAAACCAACGTACTTATAAATGACCAGAGATTGGACCTTGCGGACACTACGGTCTTCTTCGGTATCACATTAGATAAAAAGCTGCAGTGGGGTCCACATATTGCCCATCTAGCAGATAGACTCAGCTCTGCGGCATATGCAGTTAGAAAGATTAGAGAGTACACGAATGTTGCAACCGCTATATTATTGTACTTCAGTTATTTTCACAGCATCATGACGTACGGTATTTTACTATGGGGTCATGCTGCTGACATTGATATAGTGTTTGCTCTGCAAAAGAGAGCTGTTCGTGCTATATATCAGCTTGGTTATATACAGTCTCTCAAAGAAAAATTTAAAGAAATAAATATTGTGACTGTTCATTATCAGTACATTTATGATAATTTAATATACGTTCACAAAAATCGTCACCTTTTTGTTCTTAATAGTGATTTTCATTATTATCACACTAGAAAGAAGGGATTGCTTGTAACTAATTCTAGTAGGCTTCATAAGATACATAATAGTGTTAAGGGTAAATGTGTACACTTCTATAATAAAAACCCAGCCACAGTTCAGGCATTATCTATAAATAAATTTAAATGTTTTATAAAAAAATGTCTCTGTCGTAAATGCTATTACTCCACTGCTGAATATCTAAATGATCGTACAGCCTGAGACTGATTGTGATTATTTTATAGCGATAGAAATGACTGTACAATATTGTATATTTATATTGAAAAGAGCGCAAAAAAGAATGCTGGGAGAGTTTCTTGCGCCGCTTCTTCTCTCTCAGAACGCCATTTGTTTTCGAAGCGGTAGTAGTATCTAGTAGTTATTAGAAATTACATCAAAAAGAATTCTAAAGGAATCAATTTTGAGAAAATAATGCCTTTTATGCCTTTTTATGCCTTTTATGAATATATATTTATCAAACCTCGAGACGATTTGAACTATTTGCCGAAAATTACGAACTTTTCATAAATCCTGACAAATGTTATTCAATAACAATAATACATATATAACAGAAGAAGTAATTTTCCAGAAATTATTTTGATTACTAATACTGAATATAGCAAAATATTAATACATTAAAATTTAAACTAATCGCCAACTCTACCCATTCTATAGAAATAATTTGTTCTTGTGCATTTTTATAGTCATTGCGTGGAAGCATGCCGGAAATTACAATTGAATTGAGTTTTAAATTAATTGCGAATGAAAATGTGAATTTAAAAAAATTGAATTAAATAAAGTAAAAACATTAAGTGTGCAGCAACCTTTTTAATTGGCTGTTAAAATAACTTAAGTTATAGAAAATTGATGGTGGAACAAGACACTGGAAAGCCTTAGAAAAAAGTCTTGTCTCCTTACAATGCCTCTCGGATAAGAAGAGTGGAAACTGTCAAGGCTACAAAACGGTATTAGCTCTACAAAATAGATAAAATATAAACAAATGTAATCCGTTTTTTCGTGACGGTCACGAAAACAGGGGAATTCCCATCTTAGGCTTCGTTGATATCAAACGCCCACAAATTTACTTTTATTTAAAAAAAAACTTCATATTTTTACTTCTTTGAAGTCCGCTGTGATACTGCAGAAACGGCTGACAGGCCTGTTAGCCTGCGGTGGTTTCCGTCTATACAAGTGGGCTTCGGAATAATCAATTAGTCTTGTTAAAAATCCCTAAGGACTCATAAAGTGCAGTGAATATAAAAGTTGAAGACACGTTAAAAACGGTAGGTATCACTTGGCACTCTCAAACTAACAATTTTGAACTTAATGTTATGAATTTGAATTGTTCTAATAACATTGTCATAATACGAAATGTCTTTTCCACTTTTGCTAAAACCTTTGACCCTTTAGGCTGGCTAAGACCTGGAATCATTTTACTCAAAATCTTTTTAAGAAGTTAAGTTTATTAGAGATAAGGTTGTGATCAGCTGTGTCAAACGCACGTGAGAGGTCACAGCACAGGAGAGCGACGTGCTGGCCCGCCTCACGTGCGACCAGCACGCGTCATACCACCTCGCGCACCAGGTCCGTAGTCCGGCTCTGTAAGCGTATTGCCTATCAGTCATCAAGTCGCGATCTCCTATGAAGGACAGGACCCTGTGGTTCAAGCCCACTTCGAATATTTTGCTGATGGCGGGAACTACCGATAGCGGCCGGTAAGACTTGATGTCAACTTTTTTGCCTTTGCCTTTATATAGCGGGGCTATTTTTACTCGCTTGAGAGCAGTGGGATATATACCCTTGCGAATGCAGGCGTTAAAAAGGTATTATGCACGCAATAATAATAATATTGAAGTAACCATTTTTTACTAAATGTATATTATGAATACATATACGGTACATACACCAAAATAACATTTTTTACAATTTTTGTGTGTCTGTCTGTCTGTCTGTTTGTTCCGGCTAATCCGACGACTTTTATTGGCAGGTAGCTGATGTAATAAGGAGTAACTTAGGCTACGTTTATTTTATAAAAATAAAGCAATGTCCTAGAAACTCTAAAAATAATTTATAATGCAAAACAACGTTTGCCGGGTCAGCTAGTTTCACAATAAGATTCAATAAGATTATTTTCGTTTTTTGATATTAAAATGAGTAGGTAACTTCTTTAAAAGTATCGTTACTTGCGTGAAAAAAGAATGTATTGTGAATCCTCAATTATTAGCACTTTTTACTAATTACCTTAAATATGCCACTGCTGGCTAGCCTTCCACATATTGTATATATTATCTTTTACACAGAACAGATCTTTTGGCAGACAGTAAGTAGTAGGCATAGACATAAGATACGAATTAAAAGTTCAATAATTTTAGGTTATATTTTACTTTTAGGTACCTAAGAAAATCTTTTTTCTCCCACTTTTTTATACTTACTTACGATTTCCTTTTTTCTTAGTTTTGTTACGTTCTCCGATTATTAATAAGTTTCCATGATGTACGCCACTTATTTCAATGGTCTCCTCCTTTGAATGGACGCTATTTCAAGTCGAATTTATATCAACAAAAAGTATATATTATTATATCTAAAATGTCTTTTGATAGTTAAAAGGCGTGCACTAATTTAACTTTCACTTTAATTCACTCACACTGCAACACATAGAACCCAATAGAAGTGCATGTTCGGAATGTACAAAAATAGAAATGTTCTATTTTTGGTATATTTCTAGGTATAGGATTTCTAGGGATAGATTTTGCCTTGAGAATACAACACTATTTAAACTTAACCCAAGGAATACTATAGTCATTAAAGTATAGTCCGGTCAATTTAGACCAAAAAACGATAGTGAAGTTACATAAAGTCACAACAAGCTGAAAATCAGTGAAATTGTTCAAAACAATTATAAGCAATGTTTAAAAGTTCCCCATCATTCCCGGGTATGGAAAAAATTTTATTCAAGGTCAAAGGTGAAAAAAAATTGTTTTTCGTGATTTTCAGCAAACGGTAAGTTTTATCATAAAGTACCTCATAAAAATTGTAGGTCATAAAATTATCTATAAAAAATGTATCAATACTTTTTTTCTTACGAGCCACCGTTTCTGAGATATAATGATTCAAAAAGTTATAAAAACGCGCTAAGTACACTACCTCATAGGTGGCGTGGAAACGTGTGGAATATTATGGCGATAACAACTTTTATAACTTTTTGTCATGTCAATCAATCTTAAATCTTAAAAAAAATATTCGAAGTGGGCTTGAACGACAGGGTCCTCTCCTTCATAGGAGATCGCGACTTGATGACTGATAGGCAATACGCTTACAGAGCCGGACGCGCCACTACGGACCTGGTGCGCGAGGTGGTATGGCGCGTGCTGGTCGCTCGTGAGGCGGGCCAGCACGTCGCTCTCCTGTGCTGTGACCTCTCACGCGCGTTTGACACAGCTGATCTTGTGATGAGTTTATTAGAGATAAGGTTGTCCTTATCTCTAATAAACTTAACTTCTACAGTATACGCGGCCCGGCACTATCCTTACTAACCTCAGTCTTGTCCAAGAGATCTCAGACTGTTGTAGGGCAAAACGGATGTTTAAGGTCATCTGAGATGGTCACGACCCTCGGAGTCCCCCAGGGCTCTTGTCTGTCCAACACTCTGTTCAGCCTTCTGTTAAACGACTTGCCCGACGCGGTCGGCGACGCAGAGGTATTTATGTACGCAGACGACGTCGCCGCCATTGTCACCGCACCGACAACATACGAGTTGCAGAGGTTAAACTCAGTTGTTCAAAAACTTGAGCAGTGGTTCCGATCAAACGGTCTGGCTCTGAATAGAGATAAAACTTGCTTTATGTCCTTCTACCTGAATGGTACACCACCGCAGCCTCTCACAGTCACCGCGGGCGATGCCCCACTAGAGATGGTACAATCAACAAAATTGCTCGGATTCTATTTAGATAGTAGCCTCACCTGGGATGTCCACATTGACGAGCTCTGCTCTAGACTTGGTCGTGCCTGCTTTGCATTACGCCAGCTCGCCAGCACTGCATGTCGCAACGTGATAGTTTCGTGCTATCACGCTACCGTCCACAGCAATCTCACCTACGGTGCGGAGCTCTGGGCGCGGGCCGCGGACGTTGGGCGAGCCTTTGTCATGCAGAAACGAGCCGTGCGCGCCTTTGTGGGCGTCTCGGACGATGTTTCTTGTAGATAGCTGTTTAGAGAACTTCAAATCATGCCTCTACCTTGCGAGCTGATTTATCAAATAGCACTGTACACGTATAATAATATAAACCTCTTCCGACAGAAAGGTTTTAATACATCTAGATCTTTACGCAGCAACAATCTCGCACATTTACTGGTCACTCCAGACCATAAGCTGCGTAAATCGGAGAGATCAGTATACATAATGGGTCCATCCGTGTATAACAAGCTGCCGAACTCGATCAAGAAAGATGCAACTTCCACAACGGTGTTTAAGACACAACTCCGAAAACGGCTTCTCGAACATACGTTTTACTCAGTTGAGGAGTTCTACAAGATGCCAGTTATTTGACTAGGTAAAACTTATTTTACAACACATAAAAAATATTTATTTTCTTTATATACATAAGAATATATCATTACATTATACTGTATTATTGTGAGGTAGGACTTCCCTACCTATGTAAAATGATAATTTGAATTTTAAATTACATTAAATGTATAGATAATTCACACAATATTTATTATTAATTATAGCCTATATGTTATTCTGGTGTGTAAGCTATATTATTGCAAAGTTTCATCAAAATCCATTCAGTAGTGTTTGCGTTAAAGAAGTTCAAACATACATTCAGACATACAAACTTTCACATTTATAATATTAGTAGGATACTACTGATTTAAGTAGGTGGTATCGATAAAAAGAAGATGTCGGAAGTCGGAATGTCCAAATAAATTATGACAAGGGCTGTCATGTCAAAAAACTGTCAATTGCGCAAAGCGTTCCGGTAATGCAAGATGACTGATTTGAATGATTTTTTAATACTTATAATAATTTATTTCTTTTGACTCCCATATCTATGCGCCTTTTTTATTATTATTATTATATTATAATTAATATAAACTTGTAAGTGTACAATGCTTCCTTAATTTTTAAATTATGTGGGTCCATTCTCGCCATCCTCCTTTTAAAAGTACCTTGAAGCGTCGTCGTAAAAACTCTCTTAAAATATATTAAGTAAGTATTTTATCCAAATATAATAATAATAATAAAGCCCTTTATTCAGACCAACTTAGCATCGATTTACAAAGTATTTATATCTAAAAATATATAGATAATATACAAATATATTTTTGTAACTGAACTAGTCTTAATATATTCTTTTCCAACACTCAGATACATTCACAGATATTATCGTAACTATAAGCATTCTTTTGCTACTCGTTAATTAATACATATGGATATACTTTCGCGCGCGTATATTTCGCTCGTTGAAATCGCTAAAAGCTTAGAGGATCGGATCGCTAAGGGTTACCGGCCAGTTCATTGTCTTAGCACACTTTGGATATATAAAAAGCATTCTATATATAGGTTGAGATAGTACTTTGTCTGTTGCCTCGAATCTTTTTCACTACACGAGCATAACCTTGAGTGTTGAACTAAGTTCATCCATCTTATAGAGAAGCTCATCAATGTCAAGGGCTCATAGTAGAGGCGAGATGGTGCCTCCTTGTGGACATCCTTTAGAAGGCTTCTTCGTTCTAACCACAATAACTTTATTTTTCTATAAAAACAGAGTTTTTCATTTACTTATGCGGCACCCTAAATATTGACATATTAATTAAGTAGAATAATTAGCGCTCCATTGCTTTAATTACTTTTCTCAGTATTCATCATTAATTAAAAAAGATTAATTGAAACATACTGGAAAAGTATAAAAGAGCTGAATTTTTTCGGAAACTTTGCTAGACAAAAATGAAGAGTGAAATGTTCGTCGCAATACTTGCATTAATTCATCTCCAAGGTAATAAATAAATTTATTTTGTGCACAATAAATGTCACTATTAAATTATTATATTTATTGCACCTATTCTAACTTTATCTTAAACCTTTATTGATTTTTTATAATAACCACACATAAAGTGATCCTCAGTTATTGTAGCTTATGCATAAACAAGCTCTAAAGGTTGATGCAGGTCCACACGATAATTTATATTTATACAGTTAATTATTTATTACTTAGTATGAAATAATTTATATTATTGAAGCAGGATTCAATATATATTCGATACAGCACGTAACAAATTATTTTGTTATGACGTATATTATATCCATTGTAAAACACACTTGTTGATTGAAAAGAGTAGCCGTTGAGTTTCCTGTGCGTTTAACACATGGTATGGTTAATATATAACAGAATATGGTAAATTCAGTAATTTTAACGAATGATTTATCGTGACTATTCAAATGCGCTTAGTTTAAGTCATCAGCCAAACTCCATTCAATTATGAATACAGTTTATTCAAATTCAAACAGTTTTATTCAAAATAGGATTCAAAATCACATATTGATCGTCAAAAACTACCACCCATTCAAAAAAGCGTGCCTCAGACCTGAGAATAATGGGCGCAAGAAACTCTTTTTTAATATATATAAAAATATGGATTACAGTGTGATATCATACAATAAACATTCATTATTTAAGAGCCTGAGGGTATTTGCTTCTTTCCCAGTCTGTGGTGTCATTAAGAAAAGTAAGTATAAGTTACGGTAAACTTTCCCACATAAACGTTTATTAACCATTCTTTTAAATTTCGTAACACATTTGTTTTGTTCGTTTACTGGGATCATATTGTAGAAGCATATACATCGTCCAATAAAAGATTTACTAACTCGACTTAACCGGGTGGCATAACAAGTTTATGTTTGATCCTCGTGTTAACATTATAAATGTCACAGTTTCTAGCAAATTCCTCAATGTGCTTATGGACATGTAGAACATTATCAAGAATATTCCTTAGGACCTAGGTTATAAATAGCACGAATAGTTTCTGCAGCACAAAGATGGTATTAATTTCGGCCGCACTGCCCCATAACAGTATGTCATAGGACACAATACTTTGAAAATAAATAAATTTACGCTCCGTATCTATGTCAGTTAACTGTCTAATTTTCTTAAGCAAATATGCTGCAGAACTAAGCCTATTCACCAATCCTTCAATATGGTGGCTACATTGCAATTTGGAATCAAGAGAAATGCCAAGAAATATAGCAGATTCCACAGGTTTTACCACCTCTCCGTTTGATAAAATATTCGCATCTACATTTTTAACAATTGGTAAATTGAATTTACTTGATTTTATGACTATTTAACAATAAGTTATTCGTGCTAAACCAGTACACGATGTAAGATAGAGCATTGCTTACTTCGTCATATAAAACTTGGCTTCTTTTCACTTTGAATATAAGTGAAGTGTCTTCCGCACACAGTACCACCTTATGTTTTTGTTCTACAAGGTTGGTTAGATCATTTATATAAATTAGGAAGAGGAAGTGTCCCTTGTGGTACCTCCAAACCTAGAGGAGACCCAGGAGATCTTCACATTGACCCGATGAATCCTTTTATTTAATTATGAGATCAGAAGATCGAGCGCAGATCCTCTTATACCATAGTGACATAGCTTCCTAACCAGCGTTGAATGTTGAACACAATCAAATGCCTTAGATAAATCACAAAAGATACCAAGTGCATTCTGTGATTCCTCCCATGCCTCAAAAATATTCCTGATGAGTTCAACATCTTTCTTTCTTTTTGCATCCGTAATCGAGCCTTCCCTAGTTTTATATGTAACTTATACGTTAGTAAGAATTAGGCCTAAAATATATTTCTAGAATTTACTAACACCGAAACAGGGCGACAGTTATTCAGATCAGAATTGAGTCCCGATTTAAATATTGGTGTAATATTACTATATTTCATAAGGTCAGGAAACACACCATGTTCAATACAACTATTAAAACTAGTGCTAAATATGGTGCTATGTTGTCAATAACTGATTTTTTTTACATTCTTTAACATTTTCCAAAAGAAGTGACTCAGCAACGCTGGTGGAGGAGACAAGAGTGCTTGTGATAGAAACTGGGATATCAGAAAAATAAAATCTCAAAAGCAGAAGCTACTTCCTGCTCAGAGTGGATTTTAGTATTATTTATTATTAGATTATATACAAAATTGCAGTCTTTCTCTCTTCCAAATTCCGAGTTAATAACATTTTTAATTATTTATCTAATATGCATTGACTTAGCAATAGTACATACTTTTTTAAATAATTTTGATTATTTCTTCAAATATACAATTAAAGATACGTCATGATGTAATCATCTCGATATCTCACTATATAGTTCATAGAGACGTTGTCTGCTCCTATGAATACTAGCTGTTGCCCAGTGATTAAATGACAAGAGACCACCTGAGTTGACTATCTTTGACGTAAATATAGAAGCAAACTATGTTTTAATTATTTTTAATAACATACCATACATCTCATTTGGATTACTTACTGTTATAATTGAAATACAAATTTGAGTGTTTTTCCGAAACATCACCTCTATATTTCTCCATTCGCCTATTATTTACCGGAACAAACTTAAACTTCTTAATTCAAGTACATTTAATTACTTGGGCACGGGGAAGGGCGCTGGTGTGGGACGCTACTTGCGTCGACACTCTGGCTCCTTCTCATGTCCAAGTTACGTCAGTTGGTGCTGGGGCTGCTGCTTTGACTGCCGAAGACAGCAAGCGTCGCAAATATGTTGGTCTCAGTGAGTCATACATCTTTGTACCGTTTGGTGTCGAGACACTTGGCCCGTGGGGCCCAGAGGCACGGAGAATGTTCAAAATACTATCTTCGCGCCTCAATAAGGCTACTGGAAACCCAAGCGCTGGCAGCTATTTCGGTCAACGGATCAGCCTTGCTATCCAACGCGGTAATGCTGCCAGTATTCTTGGTACGCTTCCACGTAATAATAGTTTTAATTTTATGTAGTCGTAGTATTGTAAATATAGTTATAAGATTTGTTTTGATTAAATAAGCAATTAATACAGGTATACACATTTATTTACTTCAATATTAAAAGTGGCTAATTGACCAGTGGTCTGATCTCAGTTAACTAATTATTGACTGAGAAATAGGTTTATAATTACTAAAAATATTAAAACGACTATATCGCTGACAACACTTTCTGTACAATGATAAGTCTGATGCATCTAGAAAACGGTATATCTAGAAGACGCATCCGCAATCGAAAATATTTAAGTTTTTCCTTGATTTTTATTTAGTAACACTACTTGTACTCTATAAATAAATATTCCTTTCACCGAGTAGAGATCAGCTAAGAACGGATTTAAAGAAATTCCGTCCGCAAGAGTTTTTTTTTTATAACAGATCAACTTCTGTCGGGTCCGCTAGTATAGTATACTTCAAGGTAGAGCTGTTCAAATTGACAAGGCTTAAGTATCTCGTTATTGTTAATATTATATTCTATATTCGGTACCTCATTAACAAAATTAAATTGGAATATAAATGGCTATACATTATGAAACACTAAACCCTGTTGATCATTATTGGTACGTATGTAACATAACCATTAATGGTGTACCTTTAATGAAAATCTTATTTAAAAAAATCAAGTACTGGTACGTTTTTGTTGATCGTTAAAATAACATAATTAAATGAAAACATTAAAAATATTATTTGTATATTCTAAACTATCAGCGAAATTCACTCAAAGCGGCACTTACCCCTTTTACAAAGCTCAGCGTGGGCGACCTCTGAGGTCGCCCACGCTGTCTCTCGCGCAGTTTACTTTGGAACAGATGTACGCATTGCGTTGCAAAGTAACGAAAATGTCTAGTTCTTTATACAATATATAAGAGGGAGCAAATGACCAAATTAGGCTCACTGGATGGGAGTTGCAACCACCCATGTACATCCGCAACAACTGCAGGTGTGTCGAGATTTATTGCCGGCCTTTAAGGTGGAAGTTTACTCTTTTCTTGAAGGTGACTAGAAAAACTTGAGCCAAATTAACCCCACACTATACCGAAGATATCCCAGACGTCAGTTGAACTTCTGAGAGCTGGTGGTACCCCTGTACTGAAAATCCTCCAGAAACTTTTCAATTCTGTCATGCTCGAGGGCAAAACTCCTCAAGCATGGCACAGAATTAAAGTGGTGCTAAGTGGTTAAATGCTTTTGAAGAACTATAGGCCCATAGCATTTTTGAGCCATGTATATAAGCTGTTTTCTAGGGTTATCACGAATCGTCTCGTGCGCAGGTTAGGCGACTACCAGCCTCCCGAACAAGGCTATGCGTTCATGGACTATGAGAAAGCCTTTGATTCGATCGAGATCTGGGCGATGTGTGAGTCTCTCCAGAGGTGCCACATTAATTAACGATATATCGAAGCGTTGAAGTGTTTGTATAGAAACGCCACCACATCAGTCCGTCTCCAGGATCAGATCTCGAAGCCTATCCGACTGCAGCGGGGAGTCAGACAAGGCGATGTCATATCGCCCAAGCTGTTCACCGCTGCGTTGGAAGATGTCTTTAGGCTTCTGGACTGGAACGAACTGGGCATCAACATCAACGGCGAATACATCACTCACCTTTGATTTGCCGACGATATCGTAATCATGGCAGAGACCATGGAAGACTTAAGCCATATATATGCTCGATGTCCTCAATATAGCTTCCCAAGGAGTAGGTCTCAAAATGAACATGGATAAGACGAAGAGCATGTCAAATGTCCATGTTGCACCTACTCCCAATTGGGAACTGTACTCTCGAAATTGTTGACGAGTACGTCTACATCGGACAAACAATCCAGTTAGGTAGGTAAAATTTAAAAACCTCTTCTTTTTGTAAAAAGCTCCGTAAAATCTGCTCGTCCCAAATACCGCAGTGTCTGAAGACGAAAGATTTCAACCATTGTGTGTTGCCAGTGATAACTTACGGTACGCAGTCGTAGTCGGCCTTACGAAAAAGCTCATGGTCGCTCAGAGGACAGTTGAGGGGGCTATGCTCGGATTTTTCCTGAGAGATCGAATCAGAAATGAAGAGATCCGTAGGAGAACCAAAGTAAGCGATATAGTCCAAACGATTGCGAAACTGAAGTGGCAGTGGGCAGGGCATATAGTTCCACGGACAGATGGCCATTGGGGCAGTAAAGTCTTGGAATGGCGATCACGTACGTATTGTTTCACAAATTGTATTTTTAAAAGCTTCTCATTGGATACACGTTTTATTCAGCGTCTTTTTAAAAAAGGAAAATAAACAGTAAGACTTGACACCTTAGTGACAATTTGCGCATAAAGCGAGTAAAGTTCTCTTCACTCAGTTTCTCACTCTTACCTTGAAATGTTATTTAAAAGTTTTTAAAAGTTGATTTAAAGGAGTGGCAATGAGTTTTTGGACACTTCTACTCATTTGCTCAACCCTTTACGAAGAGGCGGTAAAGGACAATGCCGATCCTTGTATGAAAATTGGGCTATTCTTGCGTCTTAACCAAATCATCGGTAAAACATTAAAAATATTCTCAAGATTATGTAAAAACAATATCAGATATAAACAGGGTATTTGTAGTAATCAAATTTTTTCAATTTCAATTAACAACAAACTTGTTGTCATTTTAACGTAGGATTGTTGGACTCAACCTTAAACTTAGTAAGAAAACACTTCATACTAATCACTGACCACAAAAATAAAAATCCAGAAAATCACTGACATTTCCGATTTTTACAGATATGAAACTACTCTAATAATTGAATACTTTTCTTTTCCAAAGGTCTTGCGATCAGCGATAAGTTGATTGATAACAATGTAATTATGTCAAAAGATACAGTACATCTGAACAAAGCTGTCATCGTGACTATTCAGCCAGTGTTTCTACTTACGATTTTGGTTTTACCCTAGTTTCAACGGTGGCGATGGGTAACTTTATAATCGTGTAAATAATTATTAGTGATATGAGTCAACGGTTTAATGGAAATTATATTATTATAATAAGGTTAAATGAATAGCTTTGAAGCCACGTAGGATTTATTAACAATCTAGATGGTATGTTTTATATTTTCTTCAGAATTAGCTACGCATTAAAATATCAAACAACACAATACATGTATAAATAGTCTGTTGCGTGTGTAGTGGTAGTAAAGTACTCTGTGGTGTTGCTCGCTGCTGTTTGCCGCAGTTATAATGTTCCGCGAAGCTTTGCATTTGCATTGCAACATTGCTTTTCAATAAAAAGCTACGAAAATAAGTTGAAGAAACACGAAGTGCAGATCTAATTGGCATACCAAAGCTACCATTTATAAAGATATCGATATCTATCCATATTATACGTTTCTATGAATACTGATATTATTTTTTATTACTATGCAGTTTTCTTAATATTCGGTAAACGGTACATGTTCATATGATTTTATCAAATAATATTCAAACAGCTCTATGCTAATAGTAAGGTTTGTTTCGGTTTTCATTCGATTTATTTCCTAGAATATGTAGTTATCCTTGCCTTTCCCTTTAAAAAGGGAGTTCATAATATACTGGTATCATTCGGTGAATGTTTTACTGACAATGACGTTTCCGGCCTAATATGGCAGTTCCGCTTGTTTCGAAAAGATAAATTACTTTCTATTCATATAACTATTAAACCCCTGTTCGCATCCGACTAAAATTGATATATGTGAAATTATAATTTAAAAAAAGATTTTGTATGCATATCTGGTTCAGACGCATGATAGTGAGCCGGAAAATGGACTAGACTATCCATTTTCCGGCATTCTCCTTTAGTAAGAAAAGTAATTTTTGACATTCATGTGTCATTTCCGTGACCTACATAAATTAAATGATTTTGATTTGATTTTATTTACCTTCATTACATCCATTCTTAGTATAAACTGAAGTAATTTTAATCTAAGTTTTTTATCATTTTGCCCTTTTCAGAGCTCACGGTTAATATCAGGAACATATCAGTTACATCCGAAATATAACGATAGTAGTAATGATTATGGAATTGCCATTATAAAGGTGGAAAGCAAATTGACGCTTGACGGGAAAATCAGGAAGGCCGTTGAACTTATAGAATCTGGTGCAGATATTCCAGCTGGTACTAATATAACTGTTAGTGGATGGGGTCGTTATTCTGTAAGTATTTTCCCATAGAACAAGCATTTGAGCTGCAGAAAATCACGTCTGACCGGCATCTGGGATGTATGCTGAGGAAACAGTTGCTAGAAAACTGCATTGCAAATGAAAATAACGACAAAAAAAATCATCCAAATTATCAATCAAATCAAATCAATTTGTTTAAAAATGAACATCATAAGTTTTACATGATACCATTTCTATTTATTACAGAAACACTTGGGCTTAATGTGAAGTAGTAGCAAGAAACTGATATTTTTATATTAGGAAATTGATTGATGGGATTGAAAGATATACCGAAATTTACGATACATGTGTACTCGAACTGGTTTGAAACATTACTGGGCTAATTAGATAACATCAGCTTATGTCTCATTATGACGAGCGAAATAACGATGCCGCCTTAAAATTTGTGTTTTTAAGAACACTCAGTGGCACTACATTCTATTATCAGTTACCATCAGGTGGACGTCGTGCTTGTCTCATCACATCACCTCATAAAAGAATCCAGAACAACATGGCTAAAAATTTTTTTTTATTTTAATGATTTTTGTATATTTTAGCCAAATAGAGGAATAAGTACATATTTACGGGCTGTGACAACGACATTGCAACCGGATGAGAAATGTAAAAAAATTTTTCCCCGATACTCGCCAAGAATGATATGTGGACAAAGATCTAAAGGAGCCTATAATGCTTGCGATGTAATTACTATTATTTCATTTTTTTATATTAATAAATACGTGCGTTCAAAACTCCTTACCAGCAGGATGACAGAATCTTAAATTATGGTATACAGATAATTATTATTGGATAATATTCTTGGGTTGCGAATAGGGTTATCTGAAGTCCGAAGACCGGGTGCAGACTCGATAATCTAATAAGCCTCTCGTTTGCAACGTTACCTAGGTGTATCGACTAGGGTAGGGTTTCAAATACTTCTGCGTTAGTCTCGATGTTACCACCAATAATGACATTGACTTCCTTACCGCATATAAAAGGCACATAAAATTTCAATCCAAAACTGGAGTGGTGTAAACTTGTGAAGTCCTCGCTCCAAACTGCACCCATGCAAATCCAAAACCCGGTAAACTTTGAACTAGAATTACAAAGCCGCTTCCAGTTCCTCAGTGAATGCGCTGATGTGGACGAAAAAATTATTGGATGTAAGACGTCTAATGACCCTTCAGTCTCCAGATGATGGTTTTCAGTAAAGACATAGCATATATTTGACATGGAGATGTCATAGCTAAATGGACATCTCCATGTCAATTACACGCCGCCTTAATACAGATTGCGTAAAGGTGGCCATATAGTGGGCTCTAAAGTATTTGTACCAGACTTGTATTGGGCAGATCTAACTGGGGAAACTGTCGACCGGTGACACCAGGGTCGTTTCGATTAAACCCGAAGTTTTTGTATAGGCCTAAAAACAGCTTAAAACGATTATGGAAAGCCGAGCTACTGCAAAAAGGTGTGCTATGTTTAAGGTCCTCCAGAAGCTATTTAATTCCCTCATACTCGAGGGAAAAACGCCACAAGAATGGCACATAAGTATAGTGGTGCCGTTATTCTAAAAGGACTATAAAACCCTTTTGAAGAATTTGGACCACTATCACTTCTGATATATATGTTTTCTAGGATAAACACGAACCATCTCGTGCGCAGGTTCGACGATTTCCAGCCTCCCAAACAAGCCGGATTCCGAAAAGGCTTTACCACCATGATAATATACATATTATGCTGGGGCAGGTTATACAGAAGACCATGAAGTATAATCAGCTATTATGTTTTGCTAGAATTTTATGGGTGACCTTGAGTGTAAATTCCGCTAACATATTTTTTCTTCAATTAATTTGACACGTGTTTCGCCTCTACAAGAGGCGTCCTCAGAAAATGTTGACTTGCCAAATTGTGGCACGGGACTTGTGCCAGAATTCACACTCAAGATAACTAAACAAATTGGATAATTAGGGATTTCCGCAAAATGACGATTAATTCAATAAATTTACTGTTTTGCATTCGTGGACTATGAGAAAGCCGTATTAATTAAATATTAATTTCATCGAAACCTTGGCGACGCTTCAGTCTCTCCAAAGGTGCCACGTTTGTTTGTATGGAAACACCACCATGACAGTCAAATCTCAAGAATCAAATCACGACTGCAGCCGGGACTTAGATAAGGCGATGTTGTATTGCCGAAGTCTGTTCACGGCTGTGTTGAAATATGTCTCGAAGAATTATAATTTAAATAATAATTTTATTCTATATTAGGTTCAACGTCGTTGCGCTGGCTGTATTTTATTATTTAACATCAATCTGTTTTTATTCAGGGTGACTTTGGATCTCCTGTCATCATTACTAAATCTAAGAAACAAATAGGTACTGCATTGTTCAGTCCCATTGACGGCTGTGCATCTGTTTTTTATGCAAAAATAGCAAATGGAGAGATCAGAAACTGGATTAAATCTATTACAGGTGTTTAGAACATCAATACTTGATATTCTGAAATAAAATTTAATTTCAATAAATAGTTGTAAGCAATGTCATATTTTATTTGAACCCTTCTTATCGATGTGGCAACAAAATCATTATATTATAGTATAGCTGAAGTACAAAATCAAAGAATATATCTTATGATAAAAAGAGGCATAAAAAGGCATTAATTTTCTCAAAATTGATTCCTTTAGAATTCTTTTTGATCTTATTTTTAATACACTAGATACTACTAACGCTTCGGAAACAAATGGCGCTCTGAGTGAGAAAAAACGGTGCAAGAAACTCTCCAAACTATTGTATATCTATTCCCAGGCTGTCCGATCACTTATAGACACTTAGAGAGATATTCAGATCTGGAGTAATAGGATTTACGACAGAGCCATTTTTTCAAAAACATTTAAATTTATTTATAGATAATGCCTGAACAATGGCTAGGACTTTTTTATAAAAGTGTATACATTTACCCTTAAAGCTATTATGTGTCTTATGAAAACTACTAGAATTAGTTGCAAGCAATCCCTTATTTCTAGTATTATAATATTGAAAATCACTGTTATGAGAAAAAATTTATAAATGTACTGACGATCAACAGTCGTAATATTTATTTCTTTAAATTTTTATTTGACAGTAGTCTGTCAAGCTGTTCGTGCTATATATCAGCTTGGGTATAGTCATCTATCACAAACGGGTTAATATATATAAGTAACAAGAAAGGACTGAGAATAGAACCATGCGGAATACTTATTTCTACAGGTTAACCCGAAGACCGTTTGTCATTTACATTGATTATCTGAACTTTTTCGCTTAAATATGATTTAAACAGATTTAGGGCTCTCTTTGTTACTCCATAATGCTTCAGTTTTAGGAGTAACGTTTCATGGTGGACGCAGTCAAATGCTTTCCACAAATCACAAAAAATGCCCCAATGCATCCTGTGACTCTTCCCAGGCGTCAGAGATGTGCTCAATGACCCTAGTACCCGCAATAATTGTTGATAAGTCCCTAGTGAAACCAAATTGAATTTTGTTGCTGAAACCAAAATGCATTTGTAGCAGTTGAAGCAAAAGTTTTTCAAAGATTTTACTAACAACAGGCAGCACTGAAACAGGCCTGAAATTAGCAGGGTCAAAAGAACTGCCCGATTTAAACAAAGGTATAACTTTGCTCTATGTCTCGTGCCAGATTTTGGACAACACGTCCTGAGGATGCCTCGTGTAGAGGCGAAACACGTGTCGAATTGTTTTAAAGACAAATACTGGCGGAATTAACACTAAAGAAAACCTAAATCATTTGTATAATTATGGATTTCCGCAAAGTAACGCCTAATTCAATAATTTTTTTTTTATAACTTTGCTGTATTTCATGAGGTCAAGGAGCTCACCGACATCTATGCATTCGTTAAACATTATTGCTAATTCAGGTGCTATAATTTCCAGTATGTATTTTACAATTTTAGTCGAATGGCCCCATAGGTCCTTTGTATTTTTTATATTAATTAATTTGAAGATTTTTAGTATATCGCTTTTTAACCTTTAACATGCTTAAATTTCAAATCGACAGAAGATACTGTTACGTGTAATTTAAGCATATCATGTGCTGCTTTTGGTGAAGACTTAAGGTCTTTGGTCGTGATAATCGGGATTTCGGAGAAGCATTTACATTCGAAGAAGTATTATAAGTTCCATACTAAAAATAAACCTAAAAGATAAAACTATCATAGGTATAATGTTTGGTAATAACACTCATAATATAGAGAATCATATATATAGAAATAAAGACCTAATTAAAAATATAGAAAAATTAATTAATATTTGCAATAACACCAAATGTAAAGATATGATGTGTACATTCCCATACAATGCGACATTCAACAATAGTGAAAATTTTATTTAAATTGACACAAATAAATTCATTAATTATGAGATGAAAAAAACCAATGGTAACCTATACCTACCATTTAGATTCAAGCGACAGCTGGCTACTTTAGTAGCTTATAATCCTATTATGGAGAAAAAAATAAAGCCAGAGCTAAATCTGTTAAAATCATATTTAGGCGAAAGAGTTCAGATAGTCGATGTAAATGGCAATCGGTCTTCGGGTAAACCTGTCGGAATAGGTGTTCCGCTTATTCTATTCTCGTTCCTTTCTTGTTTCTTATATATATTAACGATCTACCGTTTGTGATAGATGGTAGCCATGATTTTGTATTGTTTGTTGATGATACTTCATATATTTTTAAAGTGAAGCGACGTGCAGATATTGATGACGAGGTAAACAACGCACTCTCAAAGACAGTGCGATGGTTTGAGACGAATCTGTACTTAAACAGTAAAAAAACAAAGTGTTTACGATTCATTACACCAAACACAGCGGAGGTACAAACCAATGTACTTATAAATGACCAGAGATTGGAACTTGTGGACACTACGGTCTTCTTGGATATCACGTTAGATAAAATCTTCAGTGGGGTCCACATATTGCCTAACTAGCAGATAGACTCAGCTCTGCGGCATATGCTGTTAGAAAGATTAGAGAGTACACGAATGTTGCGACCGCTAGATTAGTGTACTTCAGTTATTTTTACAGCATCATGACGTACGGTATTTTACTGTGAGGTTATGCTGCTGATATTGATACAGTGTTTGCACTGAAAAAGAGAGCTGTTCGTGCTATATATCAGCTTGGTTATAAACAGTCTCTTAAAGAAAAATCTAATGAAATAAATATTATGACTGTTCATTTTCAGTACTATATTTATGAAATATAATATACGTTCACAAAAATCGTTATCTTTTTGCTCTTAATAGTGATTTTCATTAATATAACACTAGAAATAAGAAATTGCTTCTAACTAATTCTAATAGGCTTCATAAGATACCTATTAATAGCTTTGAGTGTAAATGTATACACTTTTATAATAAAGTGCCAGCCACTGTTCAGGCATTATCTATAAATAAATTTAAATGTTTTATAAAAAATAGCTCTGTCGTAAATCCTATTACTCTACTGCTAAGTGATCGGACAGCCTGGGACTAGATTATGATTATTTTATAGCGATAGAAATGACTGTATAATATGTATTCGAATTCCAAAAGTGGCTTGCATTACTGATGCAAATGCACTCTCTAAAGTCATTCGATCTACAGTAAACCAAAATTCAAAAGATAGTTGGGAGCATTTGTTCATGTTCGCATATTCAACTTTACATGCAAAAAAATATGACCATAGTTCACTCACACAGAAAATAAAATCAAATTAATCTGACCCAAATATCTTTGGCAATATTTTAAATAGTAACCAAAATTCAAAATTCAACCTTTTTCGAAAAGTAGAACAGAAAGTTAATGACGGTGACGTGAAAGGTACTGTTTTCTATACTTTTTATATATCTATACTTTTTTCAAATGATATCCTGGCACCCGACTCAAATGAAACACTTTTGGCTTTACAAAGTAAACACTCATCACTAGATGCTAATTGTGTTATTCCGGAACCATCTTTTTCCGATAATCATCTACGGGATAATAATGGTGATGTAATAAAAGCAATAATGTCCTTTAAGACTGGTTCTGCCGGCGGCCCCGATGGACTGACACCCCAGCATCTTAAAGATCTGGTATGTCCTACCACGGGGGATGCGGGTAGAGCTCTGCTTGAGGACATTGTTGTCTTATTAAATCTCATGCTTTCTGGAAAAGTTACTACCGAAATTACCGAAATTTTATATGTTGCGAATAAATGTGCTCTTAAGAAAAATCATGGTGGTATTCGTCCTATAGCCATGGGTTGCACATTTCGACGCCTTATCTCTAAAATTTGTTGTAAACATATTTCTCCTTTCCTATCAACTAAATTAATTCCAACTCAGTTGGGTTTCGGCTGCAAAAGTGGTTGCGAAGCTGCAGTCCACGGTGCGCAAACTTTTTTAGAGAGGAACTCTGGTGATGTCTTTCTAAAATTAGATGTGAACTCTGTTGATAGGGGAGCTCTACTGAGAGAAGTTAAAAATTCAATTCCTTCAATCTGTCATTATATTTGGCAATGTTAAGCCATCCAAATTATTATTCAAAAATCATAATATTTGGTCTTCCGTTGGCAAGGCGACCCTCTTGGTTCAGCAATATTTAGCTTAGCTATTTATTCCGCCATAACAAAACTAAAATCAAAATTTAATGTTTGCTACTTTGGGTGATGAAGTGGACTCTGTTTTAGACTATTTGAAAGTTGTAATAGAAAGTTTTAGCTCAATCGGCCTTGAGTAAAAATTTTCGAAATGCGAACTTTTTATCGGCGAAAATTTCCAAATTTCAGACCGGGTTGATATTACCAATAAATTTAATGTTCTGACCTCCAATATTAAAGTTTTGGATAAGAAATCACTTCACCTTCTTGGAGCTCCATTATTTCCTGTCTCAATTTCAACGATCTTAAACGATCACATTAAAAATTTAATTACGTTTCGGACAGATTATTGAAAATTAATTCTCATATGGCCTTAACTATTATTCGGTCATGTTTATTTGTTCCAAAATTTACGTACCCCTCATAGGTGTAGCCCGTTATCGAAATTTCCAAATTTGCTTGATGTGATAGATATTTCACTTAAAAATATTTTAGAAACCGTTTTGAATTGCGCGTTTACAGATCGTGCATGTTCTCAAGTCTCTTTACCGATACGATACGGTTTGGTGGTTTGGGTACTCGCAAAGTATCGGGCGTTGCCTTACCAGCACTTCTATCACTTCATAGTGCGCAGCCTTTGGTTACTAGAATTGTAAATAATGTACCAGGTAACTCAGAGATTGCATATTTGAACGAAAAATTCCAGACGTTTAAAGTGTCAAAAAACATGGGACATACTTCTTTGTTAGTCAGCCTTTGATGATCTTTTGATCTCATCTACTGACAGAACAGAACGTGCTCGTCTTTTGGCCGTTACACAAAATGAGTCGGGCTTTTGGTTACAAGCCTTGCCTTCTGCGCTGATTGGAACGCTACTTGACAATATGACATTGTCAATATGCGTATAACTCCGGCTAGGTATAAAACTGAATGAACCACATCAATGTAGATGTGGCGTTCAGGTAGATTCTCTTGGACGTCACGGGTTATTCTGCCTAAAATCGGCAGGCCGTATCAGTCATCACGCCAGCATTAATGAAGTCATCCGCAGGGCATTTGCCGCTCTCAATATACCACCTGTTTTAGAGCCAAATAACCCGCCGCGATGGCAAGCGTCCTGATGGAATGACGCTGGTGGCTTGGCCACGGGGAAGGGCGCTGGTGTGGGACGCTACTTGCGTCGACACTCTGGCTCCATCTCATGTCCCAGTTACGTCAGTTGGTGCTGGGGCTGCTGCTTCGACTGCCGAAGACAGCAAGCGTCGCTAATATGTTGGTCTCAGTGAGTCATACATCTTTGTGCCATTTGGTGTCTAGACACTTGGCCCGTGGGGCCCAGAGGCGCGGAGAATGTTCAAAATACTATCTTCGCGCATCAATAAGGCTACTGGAAACCCAATTGCTGGCAGCTATTTCGGTCAACGGATCAGCCTTGCTATCCAACGCGGTAATGCTGCCATTATTCTTGGTACGCTTCCACATAATGTAAGTTATAATTTTATGTAGTCGTAGTATTGTAAATATAGTTATAAGATTTGTTTTGTTTGAATAATAAATCTGTATCAATTTTATATATTTTATGAGACTCTGTTAATTCCTTATTATATTTTTGTAAACCTTTAAAATTGTTTGTTTGACCTAATTTTACATAATTTTTGGACTAGGAATTGTTTATTTAGGAGTTGCTACTTTTTGCTATAAAACTTTTGATTTTTACTACAATATACACTAAAAGTGAAAAAAATATTGCGTTTTCTTCTGAACATTAATTAATAATGCTGGAAGAAGAAATATTACGTTTGAAGGTGCGCAGATATATAATAGATTGCTTGATGATATAAAAGAAGCCAAGTCGTTAATTTTTATTAAAAAATTGTTAAAAATACAAAAAATACACATATAAGGATTTTTCGTAAACACTGATAACTTAATTGTGTTATTTAGAATAAAATGTTATTTTTTTTGTATTTATTGTTCTAGTGGTTTGTGACTAATTGTAATTGTGACTACTCACCGATTCTCATATTATTAGTGTGTTATTATATTTTGTTTTACTATTAGATATTAGTGAATCTTTCTTTTGTTGCTTTTCATACTCGTTTGCTTTGTACGTAAATTACTTACTTTTTACTTTTAAGATAATTTATGTTTTCTCAGTAAGTGAATTGTTGATTCTTAAACCATAAACCATAACTAAATAATGTTAGAATAAAAAATTATTAGATATGTGAAAACTCGTATGTAGTATAAGTAGCATAATATTTGTTTTATTTGTCTGTTACTAGTCATCTCAGTAAGCGAATTTTGTTTCTTTTTGAGATAAATTAAAGTAAAAAAATAGTCTATGACAGATTAGACAGCTTCATCAATAATTATTTTTAGATAAAAGGAAAACATTTATAAAAGGGTTTATTGTTCATGTTCATCAATCCCCAAACATCTATCGCCGCTGCCGCGGCACGCTACGCTCCGCTCGTGCGTTGTTTTAACTGTTCTTACATAACTTAACCTAACCAATTTTAATCAATTGTAGTTGATAGAGCTTTGGTCCACGATTATAGTTCTACCATTCTTATTACAACGTAATACACAGTTTACAAGAAAAACCAAAATAAAAGTCTACCCTCCCCCCTCCCTAATTTATTAATGGGGGGAAACGCCTACTATTTGGTTCTGGCACACGCCGGGCGCTGCCGCGGCACGCTACGCTCGGCTCGTGCGTTGTTTTAACTGTTTTAACATAACCTAACCTAGCCAATTTTAATGAATTGTAGTTGATAGAGCTTTGGTCCACGATTATAGTGCTACTAATACTAATACTAATTACATAGTTACTAATCTATATTTAAGACTTTTAATGACAAGGACACCTTTTTTTTTATAAAAGTTAATGTTTGAAAATATATCGATTTTATGATCTAATTTTAAATATTTTATTATAGCTTACACATATGAGTTGAATGGGAGAGTTTAATCCGTAGTTATTTCTTTGAAATTTAATAAATATTGGGGAATAAGTACCTATTCGACAATGACGGTACACAAATGCCAATATTTTGAAGAATATCTGGACAGTCTATTAGGTTGTTTATGAGTTTGTAAAGAAAAATCAACTGGGCCGCCTTACTACGCATTTCCACGGATTCAATTTCAAGATTAATTAGCCTTTTTGGTAATCATAAATATGATAAGTTTAATCGATATAACTGAGTCTAGACACGATTTTTTTCTGCACTGATTCAATTCGAGCTATGTATTTTTTGTAGTATGGACATCAAATTACTGAGTTATATTCAAGGATGGGTCTCACTAAAGAATTAAGCAGTATTTTTAGCGACTTAGTGGATTTAAAGTCTCGAGTATTTCGAAAAATAAAACCAAGCATTTTATGACTTTTTTGTGCAATTTTATCAATGTGGCTGTTTAAACTATGTTCATTGTCTATTATTACGCCTAGATCTTTAATTTCATTAATATTTTTAATCAAAATGCCATCTCTATTATACGTGGTTTTAAACTTTATATGTTTTCTTGATATTTTTAAATGACAAAAATAAATGCATATTTTTGTTTAGCTGCATAAGGTTTGTAGCGCACCAAAGTGACACACGATTGATATCATTTTGCAGCTTAGTTTGATCAAGACGGCAATTCACTGTTGGTTATAATTTTAGATCATCAGCATATAATTCATATAAAATAATAATAAAATATTTTTTTTTTCAATCAATAATATTTTTTTAGATATCGTTAATAAAAAGTGTGAAAAGTAACGGGCCTAAATGAGAACCTTGAACCCCAGAAAGCTGAAATTCATTGGAATGATATCCACTGAGTTATATAACCAGTCGTCGATGTGATAAGTAAGATTTTAACCACGCTAGAATTTGTTTCGGAATTGTGTATATATTTTTAAGTTTTTTTAGTATTGTTTAATATGCAGTGATCAACTTTGTCAAATGCCTTACTAAAATCAGTATAAATTACGTCAATCTCATTTCCATCGCTTATTTTATCTATAATTGATCCAGTAAAATTTAACAAATTTGTAAGTGTGGATCGATTTTTTACGAAACCGTGTTGTTTTTCCGTAATTAGATGTTTAGTTTACCACGAAATGTGTGGATAAATAAGCGATTCAAATATTTTTGCAGGGGTGGACAAGACAGTGATAGGCCTAAAATTTTTAATATCACAATTGTTGCCCTGTTTAAAAATTGGTACTACTAGACCTCGCTTCCATTCCGTCGGAAAGAATGAATTGTCTAGAGATGCATTGTAAATGGCTGTTAGTGGCAATGAGAGTTCAGCTGTACAAATTTTGTAAAATATAGAGGGTACACCATCAATACCAGCTCCTTTATTTTTATCAAGTAAAATTAATTTACGTTTTACCTCTTCAGTTTTAATTTGTTATAATCGTTTTTGAAGTTAGTTCTTAATAAGGTATTTGACGTAAATGAAGAAGATAGTGGTTTTATATAAACCGAAGAAAAATATTCTGTAAAACATTTTGCAATGTCATTGCCGTCGTTTGCTGATATATCCTTATATTTGATAACTGCAGGAAAGTTGCAATTATTGTCTAGCTTAGATTTTATGTAAGACCAAAATGCTTTGTCTTAATGTCGTTTTATATCCATTTCATTTTTATAATTATTGTATCGTCAACGAAATTTTTCTTTTTCATTTAATAACCTAATAAGAGAATTCGTAAGCCATGGAGGGTATTTCGAATTTCGTTTACGCTTTAGGGGAACATGTTTTTTGTTTATTATTATTATATTATTATATACTAAGTTTGTTTAGCACAGACTAATATTCTAAAACCATTTTATCAACGTCCATACCGTCGACAAATATAGATGACCAGTTTGTAGATGACAGTTCTTGTTTTATACTTTCATAATTCCCTTTATGAAAACTAAATGGTTGCTTATAATCAGATTTATTTACATTTAAATATCTAGTAGGCAGCAGATTTTATGATATGATTAATGGTTGATGGTGACTATCTACTATAGAGATTGGATCTAAAGTTCTATTGACAGCCACAGTCTCAATATCAGAGAGTACCAAATCTAATATCCTATTGTTGGCATTTGTTACATTATTGTAGTGTATTTTTTTTTTATATATGAGAGGGGCTTAAACGGGCAAGAGGCTCACGGGATGGGGAGAGGTGAGGCAACCGCCCATGGACATCCGCAACAACAGGTGTGTCAAGAAATGCGTTGCCGGCCTTTAAGGTGTGAATATGCTTTTTTCTTGAAGGTCTCTAAGTCGTATCTGTTCGCGAAGACCGCTGCCGGTAGTTGATTCCACAAAGTGGCTGTGCGAGGCAAGAAATTTCGAAGAAAACGCGCGGTTGTGGAATGCCAGACGTCTACGTGATGCGGATGGTACTTTGCACGTAATGTCCAATGGTGGAATTCGGCCGCTGGAATCAACCCGAACAGCTCCTCTGAGCACTCCCCGTGATAAATGCGGTAGAAGATGCAGAGAGAACCCACATCTCTACGCAATGCTAGAGAATCAAGCCGATCGGAGATGACTTGATCGTCGATGATTCGAGCCGTTCTTCGTTGTATGCGGTCAAATGGAAAAAGCTGGTACTGGGGAGCACCCGCCCAGAGGTGAGAACAGTATTCCATGTGAGGCCGAATTTGCGCCTTATAAAGTTGCAGGCGGTGGCTTTTAGTGAAGTACTGTCTCGCCTTACTGAGTACACCAAGCTTTTTAGAGGCCAGTTTGGCCTTCTCCTCCAAGTGACCACGGAACTGAACGTCGCTCGATATATCGACGCCAAGTATGCCAATACAGGCTGTGGCAGTTAGAGGAGTGATCTCGAATCGAGGGTATACGACAAAGGGAGACTTTTTAGTGGTGAACGCACAAACTTGTGTCTTCTTGGGGTTGAATTGGACTAAATTTTGTCGGCCCCATTCCGAGACTTTGTAAAGCATAGTCTCGATTTCAGACACAAGTTTGTGTTGAAGCTATTGCTTAAATGTAAACGCAACCTAAAAGTTTATTTTGTCTGTGCTCAGTGTGACATATGTAATGTCAAATAGACGTCAGCCCTTTAACTTCCTGTTCTCTGCTAATGGTCATTGGTAATGTACGTACTTGTCTTGTTTGTTATCGCTCATAGTATTAAAATCAAGTGTAATCTCATCGCAGTGTTTTTATTCCTATCATTTTTCCTAACATGGTAGCAGAGCGTGGTTGGGAGAATAGGAAAAAATATTTATTTCGGCGAGATTACGCGTACCAATTTTTCATCACGCACGCGTTACTTCGTTGCTTCGGTGAACAACATGGCGTCCCCGCTTGCACAAGGTATGGAGAAACTAAAAGGGGCAGAAAACTACTCCACTTGGAAGTTTACTATGCGCATGCTATTAATTCACGAGGAATTGTGGGACTTCGTTGAAACCAATAACGAAAGCGACAAAAATAAAGGTGAGAAAGCGTTGGCGAGGATCGCGCTCTCTGTGGCACCGACGGTAATACCGTACATCCGTTCTGCCAAAACCGCGTTTGAGGCGTGGAACATACTGAAAAAGGCTTATGAAGGACGTGGTCTGAGCAGAAGATTGGGCCTGCTGCGGAGTCTTTTCAGCACCAAGTTGAGTGAAAATCCCTCGATGGAGTCATACCTACACAAAATTAAGGAGATTTCTCACCAACTGGAGGAAATAGAATCACCTCTGGATGATGAATTTGTTGCAGTGATAATGTTGAGTGGACTCACAGAAGACTACGACCCGCTCATCATAGCAATTGAGAATTCTAGTTCCAAGTTGACGACCGATACCATCTCCTCTAAACTATTACAAGAGGTACAAAGGCGTGAAGACAAGAACGAAGGTGGTACAGCCTTAGTCACCACACACACACAGAAACAATTCAAATGTTTTAAGTGCAACGGCAAAGGACACCTTTCTCGGAACTGTCCGGAGAGAAAGATTGCAACTGCAAGCAACTACAGTAGCAGCCTGGGAACGAGGCATCCACCGAGGAGCTCGCAGAAGAAGGTTCCTGTTAAAAACAAGGCGCTTGTGACGGCTCTCTCTGTGAATGTGAATAGTAACAAGTGGTACATTGATTCCGGAGCCACTAATCATATGTGTAACAGTGCAAAAGTGATGGTAGGATGTGATCCGAAAAAAACAGTGGATGTGTGCATTGCAAACGGTGCAAAGCTATCCACTGCGGGGTTAGGTCAAGTAAAAGTGCAGCTGAAAGACTGTGTAAGGACAATAAGTGATACTTATTATGTTCCTAATTTAAGTACTAATTTGTTGTCAGTCAGTGCCATGACCAAAAAAGGTTATATTGTTACTTTTGATAGTACATCATGTACTATCTATGATAATAACGAGATTTTAGCTACAGGTACCCATGTCAATGGTGTCTATCAGCTAGATACTGTGTCTGATAGCGTTTGTACTGCAGAGGAACAGGAGTGCAGTATGATGGCATCAGCTGCGGCAGACTTGAAATCCCAGGAAGTGTGGCACAAGCGGCTCGGTCACCTTAATCTAAGAAGTATGCAACTTTTGCAAAAAGGTATGGCAATTGGCGTTCATTTTAATACTTCTGATTTTCAGCAATGTGTGTCTTGTGTTGAAGGAAAGCAAAGTAGACTCCCTTTTCCTAAGAAATCAAGTAGTAGAGCGACAGAAGTGCTGGGTTTAATACATACAGACTTATGTGGTCCCATACAGGTTCCCTCTATAAGTGGTGCTAGGTACATACTTAGTTTCATCGATGACTACACAAGAAAGCAGTTTGTCTATTTTTTGAAATCAAAAAATGAAACTTTTGCTAATTTCAAAAAATTCAAAGCCCTTGTGGAGAATGAAACTGGGAAGAAGTTAAAAGTTCTTAGAAGTGATAGAGGCGGAGAATATATGAGTTCTAAATTTAAGGAATACCTAAAGACCTGCGGGATCAAACACCAGAAGACCATCCCCGACTGCCCACAACAAAATGGCGTCGCGGAACGGGCCAATAGGACGGTGATGGAGAAGGTTAGATGCATGCTGCGTGACGCTGGACTGGAAAAGAAATTCTGGGCAGAGGCAGTGAACACAGCAGTCTACTTAAAGAACCGCAGTCCTACCAAGGCCGTTCCTGGTGAAACCCCCGAGGAGAAGTGGACAAACAAGAAGGTAAATCTAAACCATTTAAGAATTTTTGGTTGTGTAGCTTATTCTATGGTAAAGAATAGGAGGAAACTTGATCCTAAAAGCAAACCATATATTTTTGTGGGATACAATGAAGAGTCGAAAGGCTACCGACTAATAGATACTGAGAACCACAGAAACTGTGTCAATTCTCGCAATGTTGTGTTCATAGAAAATAAATTTTGGAACAAAGACATGTCACATGATGATAGTTTCAAGCAACATCCTATTGTTGACATCAACAGTCTGATTTCTAATGAAATTCAGCAATCAGAATCATCCACTGTGAGTTCTGATCAATCTGATGACATGAGATTATCACAGAGAGAGGAACAGAGGATCAGCATGATCACACTGTATGATTCTGAGAGCGATAACACAAGTTCTGAAACGGAGAACTGTTTGGATTATACTTACGTTCCAGGAGATGACACGCTGGCTCAAGCAGAGCAGGAAGACACCTCCTACGAAGAAGCTGATGGGTCCTGCCTAATTGCTAATTTTGTGGCACTGGCTGATGGTTACCCTGATGATCCGCAGACTGCAACCGAAGCACTGAAGGGACCGGATTCAGACAGTTGGCGGAGGGCAATGACAGATGAGTATAATTCATTCATTAAGAACAAATGTTGGACTTTGACAAAACGTAAACCTGGCCATAAGCCCGTTCAATGTAAATGGATTTTTAAAAGGAAATATGGTGCTAATGGTGAGCTCATAAAATTTAAAGCTCGTTTGGTTGCCAAAGGTTATACCCAGAAATATGGTATAGATTACCAGGATACTTTTTCACCTGTAGTAAGGTACTCCACAATAAGAATGCTTCTTGCTCTAGCAGCAGAATACAACTTGGATTTGGAACATCTTGATGTGAAAACTGCTTTTCTCAATGGAGATCTTGAGGAAACAGTATACATGGAGCAACCAGAGTGTTTCAAGGTTAAAGGGAGCGAAGATATGGTATATAAGCTCGACAAGGCTGTGTACGGCCTTAAACAAGCTTCCAAGTCTTGGTACGATAAAATTACTAAGGTGCTCTGTGACAAATTAAAGTTCTGCCGCTTGACTTCTGAGCCATGCGTATTCTTTAAGTGTGAAAATGGATCAATGATGATCATAGCGTTGTATGTGGACGACTTGATTGTATTTTCATCACCAGATTTTCAAGGAAAGGATAAAATAAAGAAGGAACTACAGGAGGAATTCGAAATCACTGATCTAGGGCCAGCTCAGCATGTACTTGGCATGAAGCTGATGAGGGAAGATAACAAAATTTACCTAAATCAGTCGAACTACATCCAGAAGGTACTGAAAAAGTTTCGCATGGAGGACTGCAAACCAGCTGCAACACCCATGGAGACAGGTCTTAAACTTACCAAAGAACCCAAGCAGTACGAGACCTACGACTACAGAGGTTTGATTGGTTCTTTGATGTATGTGGCAGTTTGCACCAGACCTGACATCAGTCATGCAGTTAGCTACCTCAGTCAATTCAATGATTGTTTCGGCGAAACTCACTGGAAAGCTGCCAAAAGAATACTACGTTATTTGAAAGGTACAATTAATTTTAACCTTGTATTTTCCAAATCAGGTTTGAACATTTCAGCCTACGCAGATGCTGACTGGGCGTCAGACAACATCGACCGTAAATCGTTTACTGGCTTCATTTTTACCGTGGGCAAGTCCGTTGTTGCTTGGGAGAGCCGCAAGCAGCGCACTGTTGCTCTGTCAAGCACTGAAGCAGAGTACATGGCGTTGTCAGACACATGTAAGGAAGCTTTATTTATTAGAAAATTTTTATTTGAAGTTTTTGGTACCATGGCTAAAATCACGATTTATAATGACAATCAATCTGCTATTAAGTTATGTAAAAGTTTTGTATTTCATTCCAGAACAAAGCACATTGATATACGTCATCATTTTATTAAAGAAATTGTTAATAAAGGTGTTGTTGAAATAAAATACTTGTCAACTGCAAATATGTTAGCAGACATATTAACTAAAGCACTTTGTAAAGAAAAGCATAATTATTTCACAAGTCAGTTGCTAACAAGTTCATAGGTTAACTTATAATGTTTGTGTTTTAACTGAACTAAGTTAGAATGTAACTTTGTTAAGTTGTAGTTTATGTTTAGCTTGCGTTTAAGGGCCAGTGTTGAAGCTATTGCTTAAATGTAAACGCAACCTAAAAGTTTATTTTGTCTGTGCTCAGTGTGACATATGTAATGTCAAATAGACGTCAGCCCTTTAACTTCCTGTTCTCTGCTAATGGTCATTGGTAATGTACGTACTTGTCTTGTTTGTTATCGCTCATAGTATTAAAATCAAGTGTAATCTCATCGCAGTGTTTTTATTCCTATCATTTTTCCTAACAGTTTGATCCGGTTCTCGTCGACGCTATCCCGGGACATGTTGGCACGGCCGGTGTAGGAAGCATACCCCGTGCTGTCGTCTGCATAGCAATGAATATTGCTGATTTGCAGCATATCATTAATATGCAGAAGAAACAGCGTAGGGGATAGCACACAGCCTTGCGGGACACCAGAGTTTATGGGTTTTAAGTCGGAGCATGCACCGTTGATAACAACCTTGATGCTCCGATCAGCCAAAAAGCTAGTGAACCATTTGCACAACTTCTCGGGAAGCCCATAGGATAGCAGTTTCGCTATAAGCGCTTTATGCCACACCCCATCAAAGGCCTTCGCTATGTCCAAACTCACCGCCAACGCCTCTCCCTTCGACTAAACCGCTTGCGCCCATTTATGGGTGAGGTACGCAAGAAGATCACCAGCTGAGCGACCCTGACGGAAACCGTACTGGCAGTCGCTGATCAGCTGGTGCCCCTCTAGGTATCCCAAGAGCTGGCGGTTGATGATCAACTCCATTACTTTGGAGAAAATGGAGGTAATGGCAATGGGGCGGTAGTTGGACGGATCTGAGCGTACACGCGTCTAGTGTTACAAAGAGCTAAAAAGTCAATTAAAGAGATGCTTGTTGCATTGTCCCTGTAGTCCCTGTAGTAGTAGGAACTCATTGTCACTATCTTTAATCCAACACATAGAGCACATATTAAAATCGCCTACTATAAGATGATTGTTTTACTGTTGTTTGCATGAATTCTCGTAATAGGCTTCGTCATGCTCGCTTATGTCACTGCTTATGGCGGCGACATGCGACGGGTCGTCCAATTCCCTAAAATATGGTTATGGGAGGCGATGGGTTGCTCAGGCGTCATGCTCGTGAATGGGCGCTGCTTGTGTTGGCAGGATGATCATGTTGCTGGAGGTTATAAGTTATTTATTAAATATATTTTATTTATAATCGCTTATAAAATGCTCACCGAATACCTTTATTTATTTACGGTGTGTGTGGATGATGCAGCTACTGTACTCAATAACTTTTGTATTAATTTATATTTACTGTTTTGACTTACTCGTGTAAGGCTGTAATATATATAAGGCTCGACTATTTGACGTTTGAGTATGTTGGTTGCATCACTTTCCATATAATATTGTAATTGAAATGATTTGTAAATCGATGAAAATGTAAATCCTGATATAAAAGTGTGGCAATGAGTTTCTTGCTTCTTCTTCTCGTTAGCTCAACCCTTTACGAAGTAGCGGTAGCTTCAATAAGAAAAAATATTTTTTTGGCATTCATAAGTATCATTTCCGTGACCTACAAGAATAAAATGATATTGATTTGATTTTATGAGTTATTTAGGGTGCCTGTTATTTATCCTACTACTATATCATTAATATTATAAATGTGCAGATTTGTGAGTGTGTGTGTATCTTTGTTACCTCTTCACGAAAAACTACAGAATAGATTTTAATGAAACTTTACAATTATATAGCTTACACATCAGAATAAAACAAAGACTAGAATTTGTAAAGATATAGAGTGAATTATCCAAAACTGCAGATACAAGGGAAGCATGTTTCGCTGCAGAAAAGCAGTCCTGAAATGTTCTACAGTATTAGTACTAGTGCCTCCATTGTTCTGGCGAAACATGCAGCAACATTATGGAAATATCAAAGTTAATGGAAGAAAATGAATTAGAAGATGAACTTCCAACTATGACTCCAATTTTAACTCCTGTCATTTCTCAAACTTTTACATTTGACGTTGATTTATATTCTGAGCCACAACCGGGACCATCGAAGAATAGATTAGAGTGGCTAGCTTATAAGTGAAAATATTATGATGTCGAGTATTACCTTACAAGCAATATGTACGTGGAGTAGGCCTACTGGGGATAAAACGTAAAAAACGAAACGTTTGGACCGGAACCTCATGAGCATTGACGAACCCGGTCAACTTTGGAGCGCTGTAACAGCGTTTAAAATTATGAAATTAAAAAAATTACAGGAAAAATTTCAAACATCATCTTCAAGATTGCTCAGAGGTATTTTTTTTTGTAAAATGTATAAAAAAAGTTATAAAGCAAAAAAGAAAATAATTTATAGAAAACTAGCTGTCCCAGCAAACGTTGTATTGCCGATATTAAAATAGCGATACAAAATTAACTGTTGATCGTAGATGGGTGAAAATTTGAAGTTGTATGTATTTTTTAATGCTGACTCATAATCAAATAAATTTAAAAAAAATGTCAAAAAATTAAAAAAAAAATCGTGTGGACCACCCTTAACATTTAGTGGGATGAAAAATAGATGTTGTCCGATTCTCAGACCTACCCAATATGCACTCAAAATTTCATGAGAATCGGTCAAGCCGTTTCGGAGGAGTTCAAATTTTAACACCATGTCACGAGAATTTTATATATTGGATTTCTCACTTTGCTTATAGCTTCTTTCATTTTTAATTTAGGACAAAAAGTTATATATACATATTTGTAGGCAAAAAAATCATTGTAGTAAATTTACTGATGCGTAATAAGTTATTACGTCTGGGATATTATTGTTGCCTTAAGACATGTCATTACTTGTGAGTTTTCTGAAATGTGCCGAAAGTGATGTGTAATATGTCCCAGTCGTATACTGAGCATGTGGGAAACTTTAATTATGATTTTTACATTTGTACTTCCCATTATTATTATTTATTATTATTTCGATTCCTCTGGTGTTGCAAGAGAATGCGGCGGTGATCACTTAACACCAGGTTTATTTATTTATTAATAATTGGAGGTTTTTTTATTACCATATTCTGTAACTATTTTTAAGTGGACTGTATTTATGCGTTATTAAACGTTGGTTCAGTGTTTCCTCCAAATCAAAATAGGTTTTTTAATGACTGACAGAACTAAGGATAAGGTGGTAAAGGAAATGCATGCAACTCACTTGTCTCGAGGTCTCGAAGAAATTGCGCCGCCACGTGTTCACACAGCACTAAAAATATATCTTTTCCTACTACGGTTCACTCACTTAGCCGGCCGGCTTTAACATTTTTAACATCGGGTGACCCTTACGCTCTTTGGTCCTTCTTTTCCATAAAAAAGATAACGCGGCTGGGTGGAAGAGAAGGAAAGGTTGAACTTATTACAACTAGATTAATGACTGCAATGCGGGTTTTCAGTAATCTCAACCTATGATCTGTGTCAGGGACGGCTTTTTATGGCGACGACTAAAAATAAGAACCGTGTTGTGCGACGCATAATAGAGAATGATAAAAAAGTTACCTTTGAGCAGATTCAAACAATCTTACACCAGTTATTGGTACTCGTATTAGTCAAATGCACAAATCTTCTATGAAAATATCATCAATCATCTATCTTCAAGGATTAAGGGTTTAGACATTTACCATAATTTTTTAATATGAATTTGAGCGTAGGTTTTGTAACTTTTTAAATTATAATTTAAAGTTGTTCTTTAAATATATTTTGATTTGTATTTGTGTAGTAGTTGTGAAATATGTTTTAGATTTATATAATCCGTTATTACTATATAGCCGACAGACTTATTTTCATAGTCACAAAATTATTTTTCATGCATGACTGGTTGACTGTAAGACGAAACGCCATTATCATATTTTTAAGAATTTTCTAGTTATAGTGGAATTTGTATTGTAGTTTCTGTAATGTAATCTTAAATAAATAAACATTTAGCGGTTGATTTGACCGAAGCCTCAAAACACCTTTGTGTTAATTGATGCTGTGAAATGAGTGAAAGATAGACCGGGGTTAAATGAAAACAATAGACAGTCTGTTCAGTGGGTGTTTCATTCCGAGGAGTTGCCAACTAAAGTGAGAGATCGCAGCTTAGGAAAAAGATGGTGGCCTCATTCTTAGGAAGGACAGGTCATTACGTGACAGTTGATAAAAAGGATCACAAAACAGATTTTTTATGTTAATTAGGGACGAGGAGAGCATGACGTTCAGTTGTACAGTAGTTCAGTTCAGCTGATGGTAATTGATACGCCCTGGCCATTACAATGCAGAGCTACTCAGGATTATTGAAAAATCTAAATATTTTGAGTGGCACTACAAGTGCGCTCGTCACCTTGAGACATCAGATGTTAGGTCTGGAGCTGCCAATCATTTTTTTCCATTATCTACATCATTTCCTTTTTAAACGAAATATAATTGATTAAAAAATCATATAATTGCCTCTTATGTCATCAAGTTAAAAACGCTAGGTATCACTTGGAACTCTCAAACTGACAATTTTGAACTCAATATGAATTCGAATTGTTCTCATAACATTTTTACAAAACGAAATGTCCTTTCCACTATTGCTAAAACCTTTAACCCTTAATAAATAACAAAAATGAAACAACTTAAAAATATAAAAACGTGTGGTGTTAAAAAAAAAGATTTCCTCCAGGAAAATGGTTATTATACCCCATTATTAAGAAGCATGTCACAGTGTGTCACAGATGGTGTAACAACCTGACAATATAAGGATAAGTCCTTGTAGAAGCCAGTTGTGAAATTGTGTCGTTAGCCTCTAGATGATTCTGATTGTAATTATTTTCAAGTAAATATCCAAATATTTGTTTTTACATACTTTGAGTAATTTTTATATTATATTTTTGTTATTATATATTTGTTTTTAACACACCTTGAGTATTTTTTACTTATTTTGTTTTTTACACACCTTGAGTATCGAACTTGGGTTACGGCGCTGAGCTCACAAGATCCAAAGTGCAAAGTTCTAAAGAGAAACTATAACCGTGACTTTTTAAACGGGAAACCACCCGTGCCTAATCAAAGCACATCGTCATAATCGGCGAGCAGCTTTCAAGTTACCCGACTGGACGCGCAAGTTCTGGTCGTTGTCGAAAGCTGCTCTTAAAGAAATCCATCCATCCTGTCGTTGCACATGAGGAATGACACCCTGGCCTATACGGCAAAAGAGAAAGCCGATCTCTTGTGTGCTCCTTTTGCCTCCAACTCGCCTATTGACGACAATGATAAAAAACCACCGACTTTCCCGCAGTGTCAGAACTTTATGCCTGAAGTTCAAACATAAAACTGTTCGGCGAAAAGCTCATATATTCTAAAGTATAACGGTTTTGCAACTTTGTATCGTGTATGTCAAATAAAATAAAGCAAAATATGAATTATTTATGGATGGTCTTATAACTTGATTCAGTAGATATCGATTCATTTCACTGAAATTATTCTAACTATAAGCATTATTTTGCTACACATAAAATAATATGCGTATATATGTACTTTTGCGCGCGTATAATTGGCTTGTTAAGATCGCTAAAAGCTTAGAGGATCAGTACGCTAAGGGTTCCCTGAAAGTTCATTGTCTTGGCACATTTTGGAGAGCATTCTGTATAAGGGATGAGATAGTACTTTGTCTGTCGCCTCGAATCGAGTGTTGATACTAAGTTCATCCATCTTATAGAGAAGCTGGACAATGACAAGGGCTCATAGTAGAGGTAAGATGGCACTTCCTTGTCGACATCCTTTAGAAGGTCACTTCGTTCTAACCACATAACTTTATTTTTCAAGAGAAACAGAGGTTTCCACTTACATATACGGCACCCCAAATATTTACATATTAATTAAGTAGCGCTCTATCGCTTTTAATTACTTTTTCTCAGTATTCAACTATAATTAAAAAAAGATACTGGAAAAGTATAAAAGAGCTGAATTTATCCAGAAACTTCGCCAAACAAAAATGAAGAGTGAACTATTCGTCGCATTACTTGCGTTGAGTCTTCTCCAAGGTAATAAATAAATTTATTTTGTGCATAATATTTATCAATATTAAATTTATAATGATTGCACTTATTTTATAAAACTCTTCTACATCTTTATTGATTTTTATGAAACCACATATAATGTGATACTCAGTTATTATGGCTTATCAGTGTACAACGTTTATGTCTACGTCAACCGCAGTAGAAAATGAATAACTTTTAACTCCCATCATCTATCTGGTGGTTACAGGATATGCCAAAGGTACTCAGCCCAATGAATCTTTTGAAATTGATGATAAAATTTTCGGGGGTCACGAAACCACTATCGAGGCATTTCCCTATCAAGCACTTGTGTTGGCTAAAAAGAATGGACGATTTTCACTTTGTGGAGGCTCAATACTGAACAATCAATATGTTCTTACCACTGCAGATTGTGTCATAGGGTACGTATATTATATTCTTTAGTATAAGCTCCTACTAGGTGACCTCGAACAAAGGCATAAAAGGCATTTATCTTCTCTGAATTGATACCTTTAGTATTGTAATTGTATGCGGTGAAATGGTAATAATGGTAATGGTTATTTGTTATTGGGGAGCGCTTGCCCAGAGTTCCCTTTTTAGCGGTAAACGAAGAAAATGGTGTCTTATTAGGGTTGAATTGGACTAAAGTACATGTTCCATTTTAATGCGATTTATTATTACATATACATGCGACTTAGTTACTAAACAAAATTGTAGTACTAAATAATTATCACATGCACCTCGTAATAACGCATAGAAATGAACGACAGAGGAGCAGACATTCAAATATTTTTTTTCCACTAAGTATTCATTAAGAGAATAGTAACTTGTTCAAAGAGCTTATAATTTTTTAATAGGGTTTCGGTTTTTTAGTGTTCTGGTAAGTTATTATAAATTTTAACTGACATTGGGTAGGGACCGGAACTGTGTAATATTAATTTAATTTAGTCGTCGCACGTCTATGATTTTAGTGTATTGATTTGGGTGTTTTCTTACAAACTTACATATTTCGAGTATATATGTGCACGGTAATGTAAGAATATTTAGTTTTTGAAAATGAGGTTTGCAGCTCTCTCTTTGTTAAATATTTGCAAGCAGACGACGCCGTAGTTTAGCCACGCTTAGCCTACCACGCATAGGTGTGGTAGGCTAAGCGTGGCTTGTAGATTTCTTTAGTTTACTTTTACTATGGAGTGTGGTTTTTTTAATTTTGCGGTTACTAAAGAAAACCAAACTACGATGGCCTATGAAACATTAAAATAAGTTATCTAAAATAGCTACATCAATAGTTTTAAACACCTGCCTTTTTAAGAAAATTTATTGAAGTAGGCGTTTATTAAAGTTTTCTTTAGTGTTAATTCCGCCAATATTTGTTTCGCCTCTACACGAGGCATCCTCAGGACGTGTTGTGACGCCAAAATCTGGCACGAGGTGCCTCGTGTAAAGGCGCAACACGAGTCGAATTGTTTAAAATCAAATATTGGCGGAATTAACACTAAAGAAAACTTTAATCATTTGTATGCCTGCCTTTTTGCTAAATTAAATATCAAAGTTGCCACCATTGTATATAATAATAGCAACATTACATAAAAAAAACAAGTTGTGTCGTGGGACACCGGATAACAATGAAGTTCCTTATTATAAAAATATTAATTTTACTGATTTTATTTAACGTCGCAGACGTCAGAAAATTTCTGAAAACTTTTATTTTAATAAATGTAATAGTCAAAGAAATTTATCTTCAATGACATCAAAAATGTATAAAGTCTGTACGGAAAGAGAACCGTCGCTCGTGGCATAAAATGGAACTAATATTATGACTTTTATATGGCTCATCCTATAAAATATTTATTAAGACGGAATATGAAAACATTATATTCTAAAATAATTAACAAGTGGGTATCAAGATGTAATAATCGTAATATTGTGTTGTCAACATTAAAAATGTGGTTATTAAATGAAACTGCGCGCGCCCTCGAATCTTATGTCGGTTCTTGTTTCGCATAGACTATACAATATAATGTACATGTTTTGTCAATGTATGAAAATTCAAATATGATTTAAGTATTCGTTTATTGTATTTTGTTTTGGTTTGGCCTTGTTAGCAATGAAAAAATGTGTAAAATGATAATAATTTGTTACTTCTCATTTATTTTCATAATATAAATAATTATAATCTTACGTTCCGCTAGGTCCGGTTAGGGTACCCCTCCGCATTGGAACATAAGGAACTTCGTTCCAAAAATATATTAAAGTATTTATTACTCGCCTTATCTCAACATGGTATTTATTTTTAGCAAAAAGTCCAAGAATTGGAAAGCCTGACCGACTTGGATTACATTTTATGTATCGATTAATTATATGATATTTATGTTGATATTATTATAATATCACTTCAATATTATGTGAGAGAGACCCGAGACCTACTTTCAACCTGACTACTGAAAGATAACGCTTTGGAAGTAAAAAATAATAATCTGAGTTTATTGCTAGCCTGTACAAATGCAATACATACAAAAATATATTTATTTATTTTAAATTAAAAAAACCCTTAATTTAAATGAAAATAATTATCAGTGAATGTTATTTTTACAATAAAACAATAAATCCATCTAGTTTAAACTAAAACCATTAAAAATTAGACTTTAGAAATTAGTGATAGTGATATTCAAATACTTTTTTTGTGAAAACGCACCTGCATTTAAAATTATTTTAATCATCAAATAAGGCTAGATTGGAAGGCCTTTAAAGCCTTCAATTATAAAGTTTTCAAAAAAATCATATCAAAGGACCACTTATGGACAAGTCTTTTTGTCGGAACCATTCCGAGACTTTGCAGACCATTATTGTATGTCCTGTTCCACAGAGTCGAAAACTTAAAGTTATAGACCTATTTAAATCGGTACTATAACAGAGAAAGCATAATACATCTTAACTTATATTTAAATTTAATAATTGACATCACTCAATTTGGTTTCGTACCTGTAGCCCTTGACATAAGTGAGCGACCAAACGATACAAAGTGTGATTTTCATGGCTTTGCTTCAAAAATAAAATATAATAATCGACTTTAGTGTATTGCATTTTCAGGTATGCATATACATAATTAAAGCCCTACGGATTGTACAAATATTAATCTATTTTATTTATATCTAGGAAACAAGTTGTCGTGAAAACTGGTATCGCAGATATACGGGCATCTATTAAGGTATGTACAAAAATGTTTAACATCCGTATCCAGCTACAGTATTATGTAAACCGAAAATAATATACAGTAGCTACATGTAGCGAGAGTCTGTGGCACTAAAACTAGTGATGACAACCTCAGTAAATATCGATATAATAATGGTGGGAAACTATTTGGAAATTGTGTACTTTATTACGTTGATTCTTGAAGTATAAATAACACGGAAAACGAACGAAATTAATTCAAAATGAATTTTGTATTATTTGACAAAATTAGTTCTCTTGACGCTCGCGAGAGGCACAAACAATTTGCTGTCAAACATATGGAACAGCCTGTCCAGCATTCATACAGTCAGTGCGTGACCTATATAAATAAAGTTATTTTAATTTTATTTTATTTATCTTCATTTTTCCTAACAGTTCCATCCATACTTAGTAAAATCTGGTGTGATTTTAATTGTTTTTGAATTCTTTCATTTTGCCGTTTTCAGATCGCACCGTCAATACCAGGAACATATCAGATTCATCCGAAATATAACAATAGTAATAATGATTATGGAATTGCCATAATAAAGTTGAAAAGCAAAATGAAGCTTGACGCGAAAATCAGGAAGGCCGTTAAACTTATAGAATCAGGTGCAGATATTCCAGCTGGTACTAATATAACTGTTAGTGGTTGGGGTCGTACTGCTGTGAGTATTTTCCAATAGTACAAGCATTCGAGCTGCACAAAATGAGGTTTGAGCGGCAGGTGGGATGTACTGCGGAAACAGTTGCTAGAAAACTGCATTACAAATTAAAATAATGAAAAAGAATCATTCAAATGATCACTTAAATCAAATCAATTTGTTTAAAAATGATACCTATCAAACATCAAAAGTTTTACATGATACCATTTCTATTTATTACGGAAAGAGTTGGGCTTAATGTGAAGAAATAGCAAGAAACTAATAATTTCATATTAGGACATTGATTGATGAGATTTCAAGATATACCGAAATTTACTAACCACAGAATAACCTGAAAAGTTGTTTTTCATACATTATCATAACATTTTAAGATGGATTTGGGAGGCAAATAATATTTTTTTAATTTACTTATTTATATGAATTCTACTGGATATTTCGAGTTTGAATTTCAGCCGCTTCCTGATGGCTGGTATTTTGTGCTGCAGTATCTCAGAGCTGATATTACTTGAGATCCTTTACGCTAGGCAATGCATTACTGAGCTAATGCTCATTGGTTAGATATCAGTCACAGGACTTCTGCAATTTTTGCATAAACCTGTGTGAACTTCTTGAACATGATGCAGGAAAGATGGGTGACCTTTTTCTGCCGTCAAGCAGCAACCTACAAACATTATTGTGTTTTGGCTTGAAACATTACTAGGCTAATTAGATAACATCAGCTTTTGCCTCAATATGACGAGCGAAATAAAAATTTGTGTTTTTAAGACCACTGAGTGGCGCTACATTGTATTGTGCAGAGTGTATAACTTACTTTCAGGTGGACGTCGTGCTGATCTCGTCACATTGTCTCATAAAAAACGCCAGAACAACGTTGCTTAAAACATTTTATTTTAATGATTTTGGTAAATTTTAGCAAGATGGACAATTTAGTAGGAAATTACGGGCTGTGACAACGACATTACAACCGGATGAGAGATGTAAACGAATTTTTTCCCAATACTCGCCAAGAATGATATGTGGAGAAAGATCTGGAGGAGCCTATAATGCTTGCAAAGTAATTACTATTATTTAATTTTTTGATATTAATAAAGACGTGTTTTCTTTACTCCTTACCATCAGGATGACGGAATCGTAAATCGTGGTCTACAGATAATTATTATTCGATAATATTCTAGATTTGCGAATAGGGTTATCTGAAGTCCGAAGACCGGGTGCAGACTCGATAATCTAATAAGCCTCTCGTTTGCAACGTAACCTAGGTGTATCGACTAGGGTAGGCTTTTAAATACTTAGAATTACTGAACGGTATTCGGTGAAGGTCGGTAAAGTTTCCGCTCCGACTACAACATACAGCGATGAGGAGGTGGAGACCACACATGAGAACAATTCAACATCCATCCACATTTCAAAGATGACCCACATTATTATAATATATTCGTCATTTGAGACTCCAACGAAAACTAGGCAAACAAAGTGGGATTGAGTTGAAACTGAGGCAGTTCATTATTGAAAGCGGAATACCCGAAGCGAAATGCTAACTAATTTCACGGAAAAGGAGGATATCTATATGATGAATTCGTTCTTCATGATGTCGCAACAATCCAAATGGACTTGAGTTAGTCTCGATGTTACCACCAATAAGAAATTGACTTCCGTATGTCGACCAAAAGACAATGATGTCTCTGTGTTAAACCCGATGACCACTGGAAGCGATTACCGCATAAAAAAGGCACATAAAATATCAATCCAAAACTGGAACGGTCTCGACTGGTGAAGTCCTTGCTAAAAACTGCGCCCATCAAAATAATATTCGCGCTCCAATAAGGCTACTTTAATCCCAAGTCAACGGATCAGCCTAGCTATCCAACGCGGAATTTCTGCCAGAGTTATTGGTACGCTTCCACGTAATAATAGTTTTAATTTTGTATAGTCATAGTTATTGTAAATATAGTTATATCTCCAAGTAATTTCTAATGAATTCAAATTTAATTAATAACTTTATTCTATTTTAGGTGCGACGTTTTTATTGCGCTGACTATTTATTATTTAATGTATTTTATTATTTAATATCAATCTGTGTTTGTTCAGGGTGACTTTGGATCTCCTGTCGTCATTACCAAATCTAAGAAACAAATAGGTACTGCATTGTTCAGTCCCACTGATGGCTGTACAACTGTTATTTATGCAAAAATAGCAAATGGAGAGATGAGAAACTGGATAAAATCTGTTGCAGGTGTTTAGAACATCAACACTTGATATTCTTAAATACAATTTCATTTCAATAAATTGTTATAAACATGTCATATTTTATTTAAACCCCTCTTATCGATGTGGCAACAAATTATTATATTATAGTATAGCTGACGTACATAATTTAAGAATATTTATGATGGATTAATATCAAAAAGTTTAAGAAGATAATAATAAGTTTTCACCCTGGTACTCTCGAACTATAATGAAAGGCTGTAGAGAAAAATTATAGGACCATTGAAGATGGAAAGAACTTTAACAAAAACACAACCGACTTCAAGAAAATTATATATTCCAAAACAATACAATATTCACTAAAGAGTGAAAAAAATATTGTGAATTATTCTACAATTTAATAGTCAACAAATTTTTAGAGTTCTAAGCAAAATGAAATGAAAAATATAAGACTACCTAAAAATCAATGAAATCATTACGATAACATAATAAAGTAACAATTATTACTATTTAGAAATCGGTAAGAAAATTTTAAATGTTTATTTTATGATATTTTGTGAATCTGAAGTACACTAAGTTTTTTGTTTGAAGATATGTAAACCTGCTTAACGTGCTGTTAACGCCTGTTTCAACAAAGGAAATGTACCTCGAGGACATTATTTCAAAAGAGACTGGCGAAGAGCGCAAAAATATATGTTGTAAACCAGCAACGAACATAAGCACATTGCAATTTTATAAACAGGCACAAATCCTGCTACAAATCGCAGCCTGTAAGCCGTTAAGGAGTTACATTGATCATCATATTCGATTACGAGAATTTCTTGACTTAGTAGGTTACTACCGAGTTTGAAAAAGTAACTTTACTTCGTACTGAATCTCTAGTCCTCCTAGTCAGAACCTTATCAAACTCTCATCAACCTACCCTTGAAAAGGATAATAATTCAATAAAAATCAATAAGCATTCGGATGCCTACACCCCCCTACTCCAGGACGGTACCAGGCTATGAAGTCCTGGAGAATCCGTCCCTGGGCGTCCACAATTAGGACCTGTACCTGACAGTGGATGCCCAAGCTACCCCACGTATTCTGGATGGAGCAAACCTGTGCTGACTCGGGGAATAGAGAGCAGGAGGCTCTACCCACCTCCTCCACATTCGCTGGGGACTTTTGCAAGATCAGGGACCTTCGCTCAAATCTAAATGCCATCCATTTCCACCTGGAGACGGCGAAGCTGGTCCTACTCTTTTTATCCGAGACACAGATATCCTCTCTAGCTGATCTTGACATCTGACCTTTCATACCCGGGGTATAATTTGGAACACTCCTATATACCACGAGCTGGCGTGGTGCTTATGTTAGGGAAGATGCCTGTTCTCGATGCCTGAGTTTTCTTGAAGGACAGGACCTGTCCACCATCTGGCTGCGTGTAGATTGCGACGACCATCCGCGTATCTACGTATGCCTGTTTAGGTCATAACGGTAACGCAGAGACTGACCGGCTCCTCGAGCACATCCATGGATCTAGATTCCGTGTTGGAGTAGATCCCCACTACAGAGATCGCAATTCTTGTTGATTTTAACGCCCACCACGTTGAATGGCTAGGCTCACGTACCACCGATCATGCAGTGAGATCTGTTCACGACTTCGCCTTAGCATATGATCTGACGCAACTGGTTATTGCGCTAACGGGAATCCCAGATGTGGAAGATCATACACCTTCACTGTTGGACCTTCTGTTGACCTCATGTCCGGACGGCTACCCTTTTCTGAGGTCGTCGGACCACTGCCTGATCCGGAGCACCGTGCAGATAATGCGCCTAGCAGGGCCCCGCTTCTTAGGCTGTCACCGCGAGTGGCACTATAGGTCAGCAGAGTGGGATGTAAAACAGTACTTTTTTGCATCCTACCTTTGGAGGCAGATCTGTTTTTCGCTGGGTGAACCAGATGCCACTGCTGATGTGGTACAGCAAGGTATGGAACTCTTCATTCCATCTCTGCTCATTCATGCTCTGTGCCTATCCGTGGCAGATCCCAATCATGGTTTGACCACTCCTGCTAAAGGGCCTCTCGCTGAAAGCAGGAGTGCTTTCAGGTTTGGGTCCACGCGGTGGTATCTAAAGATGTGATTCCCAGCGAACTTAAAAAACACTACAATTATGCTTCCAGGTACGTCAAAAGAGTTATTGCTGCCGCGAAGTTGAAGCACATTGGTAAAATTGACGAGAGAATAGCTCGCCAAGGCTGTCCAAGGAAACTTCTGCCAGCCAGCCATTCCACCATTGCACAAGGACGAGGACTCGCTGGCCCATGACGCGAAAGAGAGAGCTGATCTCCTGGGCTCCCTTTTCGCGTCCAACTCGACTCTGGATGACCAAGGTCATCATCACCGAATATTCCGCCGTGCGAGTTATGACTCGCACGGCAACTCGCATGTATATGCATACATGCGAGTCAAAACTCGCACGGCGGAATGCTGGAGGTAAAAATCCGGCATGGCGCCGTGCTTAAGCGCTTCTCACCTTGGACATTCATAAATCAAGCAGACGAGTCGTAGGGAGAGGCGTTGGCGGTGAGCTGATAGCGAAACTGCCATGCTATGGGCTTCCCGATAGGTTGTGCAAATGGGACACTAGCCCTTTGGCCGATCGCAGCCTCAAGGTTGTGATCAACGGTGCATGCTCCGGCTTATAACCTGTAAACCCTGATGTCCCGCAAGGTTGCGTGCTATCCCTTACACTGTTTTTTCTACATATCAGTGATATGCTGCAAATCAGCAGTATTCATTTCTATGCAGACGACAGCACAGGGTATGCTTCATGCTAACTTGTGTCTGAAATCGAGACTATACTTTGCAAAGTCTCGGAATGGGGCCCACAAAGTTTAATCCAATTCAACCCCAAGAAGACACAAGTCATATCCCCTCGATTTGAGATCACTCCTTAAACTGCCACAGCCTGTATTGGAATATTTGGCGTCGATTTATGGAGCGTTCCAAGAAGAGAAGGCCACACTGGCCTCTAAAAAGCTTGGTGTACTCAGTAAGGCGAGATAGTACTTCACTATAAGCCACCGCCTACATATATATAAGGCACAAATTCGGCCTCACATGGAGTACTGTTTTCACCTCTGGGTGGGTGGCCCAGTATCAGCTTCTTCCATTTGACCGCATAGAACGTAGAGCGGCTCAAATCATCGACGGTCATGTCACCTCCAATCGGCTTGATTCGTTGGCGTTGCGTAGGGATGTGGGTTCTCTCTGCATTTATCACGGGGAGTACTCAGAGGAGGTGTTCGGGTTGATTTCAGCAGCTGAATTCCACCACCAGACATTACATGCAATGTGCCACCCGCATAACGTTGACTTCTGGTAAACCACAACCGTTCGTTTTGCAAGAAATTTCTTGCCTCGCACAGCCAAATTGTGGAATCAATTACCAGCTGAAGTTTTCCCGAACCGATACGACTTAGGAACCTTCAAGAAAAGAGCATACTCCCCCCTTAAAGGCCGGCAACGAAACTCTTGACACCTGATGTTGCGGATGTCCATGGGCGGTTACCTCACCTCTCCCCATTCGGTGAGCCTCTTGCCCGTTTGCCCCCTCTTAGATATATAAGAAAATTATAGACATCCTGGGCAGTAGCGACGGCCATTTTACGGGTCTGCATTTATAGTTCAAGGGGGGTGGGCTATTATAAACAAAAGAGTATCACCTTACTCTACAAATTATTGATTATAACCAATATTGCAGACGATTCGTGGTAATCGTAGATTCAGATTATCAAGTTTACGCGTTGAAGATCGATTTTTCCAAAACCTTTCATAAATAAAACCATATACCAACCATAAACCACCACGAGGTTAATAAATTTTCAAAATACTGTTTACATTGGAACTTAATTTGATGGTTGATTTCTTAGCTCCTAGCTAGTATAGCTCCGTAGTCAAGCTATTGCATTAAAGAGCTATACATCCAGCTACCTTGAAGTATCTTCGAGTATACCACAGGGCTCACATATTAATACTGTACATTATTGATATAGACACGAGTTTTAAAGACTCTCATCATTTGCTCATATCTTTATGTGTGCCGACCATACATAGATAATATATATAAAATAATCAAACCTCGAGAAGGTAAGAACGATTTGCCGATAATAACCAACTATTCATAAATCCTGACAAATGTTTTTCCATAAAAATAATACACATACATCAGGAGATTCTATATTCCAGAAATTATTTTGAATACTAATACAGAATAGAGCAAAATATTATTACACAAAAATTACTTATACTCAACTCTACCCATTCTATAGAACTAGATTGTCCTTGAGTATTTTTTTTAGTAATTGCGCAGAAGCTTGCCGGAAATTACAGAATTATGGTTTAAAGTAATTGCGAATGCTTAAAGAATTAAAGAGGTAAATAGAAGAAAAAAATATAATCATGTGTGCAGCAACCTTTTCAATTGTCTGTTAAAATAACTTATAATATAAGTTATAGAAACATTTTTTGTTGGAACAGAACACTTGATTTTCACGGGAGAATTTTACGCACGCTAAATCTGTATCTATGCGTAATATTTTACGTATAGCAAAATAATGCTTATAGTTAGGATAATAATAAAGAATGAATCTGAAAGCTATTAAAACAAGCTATCTAGACCAGCTATAAATAATTCATATTGTGTTGTATTTTATTTTACATGCACGACACAAAGTTGAAAAACCGTTATATTTTAAAATAAATGAGTATTATTAATGAAATAAAATTATAACTATAAATTAAATATATAAACCATAAACACTAATAAATAAAATTATATTATAAAACCATAAACAATTATAAATTTATAAATACATTGATTAGTGTTTATGGTTTTATAATTATATTTAAATGTTCTTACTAAAAAATTAACAAGCTTTCATAGAAATAATTTGTAGTTTCATTCCGAAAGACTAAGAAGAACCCCTTGACCTTTATCGACCTTGAAGTGTGAGATTGCTTGTGTATGTTTAAAAATCTTGTACTATGCTATATTTGGACTAGACAACTATTGAAATATATTTTGCGATAGTTATTCAAGTAAAGAATAATTATTATTATTAGTGAAATATTTTAATATTTCAACATATTCGAAATAAAACGACGCTTCGAAGTCCTCATTAAATTCGAACTGGACGCTCTTCCAAGCCGAATTTATACTAATAAAAATTATACATCATACTATTATAATTATTCTAATGTCTAATTATTCTAATTCTAATACAAGTGCGTGTGGTGTCGCACCAGAATAGAACCACCCCATTTCCTTCCGTGTCGTATGGGGCGGCAACGTATTGGCTCTGGCAACATTTAATGTCAAGACACTGCGGTCCGACGAGAAGTTGCAGGAACTGGAGGAAGTTTTGAGTTTGTGGGCCTATCTTAGGTCCGAAGACAGGGTGAGGACTCGATATTCCTAAATTCCGGACACCTGCTCTACTTCCGGGAGGGCGACCAACTGTCCCAGGGTGGAGTCGGGCTCGTGCACAAGTTTCTCGTCAGCAACGTAACTGAGGTGGGGAGCGTGTCGAATAGGTTAGCGTACCTAATTCTCAGAATAATAATAAAAGAAAGTTTAGACAGGGTCAGTAACTGACGTCAGTCGACTGCCGAGTCAGTGCTGCACTGCCATCGTATAAATTGATTTCAAGTCAATACAGTACTGTCGCGTCAGCACTGATTTCAATATTCCCGCTTCATATTTTCGGCGTCAGTCCGCTCCCCCCGCCACCCGCGCCAGCGCAATTGACGCCGTGTAAATGTCGAAGTCAGTCGCTGGTCAGTCGCTGCCACTGTATTGTACGGGGACCACGCTGCGTCGCACAGCTCGCACCGCATCACAAAATGACGCGAAAACTGAACGACATGGAAAACTTGAAGCTTATTCAATTATACCGCGATACAAAATTATAGAAATAAAGAAATGCGTGCAACATCATTACAGAATATTTCACGAGTATTGAATTTAGAAGGGTTTGGCCCTACCGAGGTCAAAAATAAAATTAAAACTTGAGGGCAACTTACTACTTGGAACTGGATAAAATTAAAAAGTCCACAAAATCAGGCGCTGCTGATGGAAATGTGTATATCCCAAAAGTGAAATGGTTCGAAGAAATGGACGCTTTTATAAGAAATGTATCTATACAAAGGAAAACAACAGTAAGTACCCACAATATTTATTTATTTTTAGTATAAAAATCGCACAAAATATAACTTAATAAATTCTGTTTATCTGCCACGGTACACTTCCATTCGTCATATAGTATTCTTTTAATAAATCTCTTCTCTCTTTCGCATTTACGGAGTGGTTACCTCTAAGTTGATCAGTTATACTTGTTAATGGAGTTATTTCCGATCTCCAAGTACCTGGTATTATTTGTCCTTCAGAGTCCTCTCTGTCTACACAAGTAGGTGTTATGTAGGCGTTAGATTTTTTCGCAACCAATTATGAAGGGCACAGGATGCACAGACGATTGCATCAACTGTTTTCAAACTGGTGGGAATTACTTTTTCAAACATACGGAATCTGGAAATTAGAATTACAAAAGTATTTTCCACAATACGCCTCGCACGAGATAATCTGTAATTGAAGATTATTTCACCGGTAGTCAGTTGCGTACCTGGATACGGTTTTAGTAAATTAGTCTTTAACGGAAAAGCTGCATCGCCAACAATTATTCCATCCATTGGCAGTAATCCATCTTCTAAACGGCGATAAATGGAAGAATTTTTAAAGACTCCTCCATCAGAAGCGCTGCCATTCGCACCAACATCGATGTATGAAAAACAGTAGTTATGGTCTACAATAGCCATCAAAACGATACTATTTGTTTTTTTATAGTTGAAAAATTTATTTCCACTATTTGGTGGAGCTTTGATAGGAATATGCTTTCCATCAATTGATCCGTAACACGAGCGAAAATTCCATCTGGTGTTAAATCCGCACTCGATAATTTTCCATTCATCCTTTCCATCTGGAATCTGCAAATGAAAAATAATAATTGTATTAAACAGACAAAAAACAATAAAATCTTTCCTCTTGTAGTAATGTGTGTACATCTATACTAATAATAATACATAATAATAATCGATTTAGGTACTCGTTAACTAACTGATTACTTATTTTCAGGATAATTCTGATATTCCCAGAAATATTCCTGTTTCTGGTGATGATGATGATGATGTTGAAGATGAGATAAGATCAGAGAGAAGACAGCTTAGTAATGCTGAAAATAATAACACTGGGAATTCACCAGCTTCAGAATCCGGGCTGACCACACCAAACTCCAATCAACCGAAAAGACCGAGGTCAAAACGTAGCAAACTGTCTCAGATGTCCGAAATGATAAAAGACATAAAAAATGTATCACATAGTATTAATATGCCATCAGACGAAGAAAATGATTGTGATATTTACGGAAAGCATGTGACTTCTCAGTTAAAAAAACTCTGAGGAACAATGTATAATAGCACAGGAAGAAATTCAGAGAATAATATCCAAGTGTAGACTAGCAGATCTAGAAAAGAGTAGAAGAAACGTCAATATCTACCCAAATACACACTTTTCTATGAGGGCTACTACTAGTACACAGCCTCAGCAGAACCGTTATACTCCTAGTCCAGCTTCTACGACAAACAGCGGCAACAGTAGCTCCTTAGGATTTTATCCCACCCAGTCTACACAGACAGCTGTCCCCAGTAGCAGCTCTATGGGAATTTACTTTTCATCGCCAACTGAAGGTCCAAGATATGTAGATCCCAATCAGGTGATCATCAGTGCCGCCCGTTCTCCTAATAACGTTGAGTGGGAAAGCGACAGTGCAAGTACAACTAGTACTATTTCAATAAATAACTTACCTTAATCTGTGTTTTCAATGACTCATATATTGCCCAGCACACTTCCGGTATTAAATTAGAAATAGATGGTATCGAGACACGATAAAAGTGACTGAGATTTCGAAATGACATGCCAGAAGCCAAAAATGTCAGCGTGATTTCGAGTTTCACTATGGCTGGCAAGGCGTCTCTCATAAATGTGTCTTGACGCTGAATGGAGCTTGATAACAACATAAGCAATTCGTGGAAGTTGTTTGACGTCATTCTCAAAGCCAGTTTATATTCCCGAGGATCTTCAATTCTCAACTGGTTTAGCAATATAGCAGAACCTCCATTTTTATCTCTGTCATCTATCCATTTTCTCACCCAAACTCTTTTCTGTTTGGATAATTCTTCTTCTAACATACCAGTTACTTCATGACAAACGTAAATTTTCTCAACAAATTACTAAGTTTTATTTGTTGCTGTTTTCGAGAAATCATTTTTCCGCACTGACTTCACAAAAGTGTGTACACCGAAAGAAATATCCTCGACTACTGACGAAATACTGACTGCGTCTAAATAGCACGAGTCAGTTTTCGGCGCTAGCACTGACGACAGTTACTGACCCTGTCTAAACTTGCCTTAATGAACGGTATTCGCTGAAGGTCATACAGGCTTACGCTCCGACTTTGACACATTCAGATGAGGAAGTGCAGGCAATGTATTAGAAAATCTCAACCATTCAACTCCTAAGACCCACTTCAACGTTGTCATGGTAGGCTTCAACGCAACACTGGGCAAACGTAACGGCGATGAGTTGAGAGGGGTAATTTAGTTATGGAAACCAGAACGCCCGAGGCCAGATGCTAGCTGACTTCATGAAGAAGGAGGATCTCTATTTTATAAACTCCTTCATCATGAAGCTAGAACAATGCAAATAGATTTGGATCAGCCCAGATGGTGCCACAAAAAATAAGATTGACTTCATTATGTCGACCAATAGCATATATTAATATAATATATATAATACATACATTAAATGATGACTCTGTGATCACCTCAGTGAAAAACTGGGTGTGATCACCGCGTCATAAGAGGGACATTGAATATCAATCCAAAACTGGAGCCGTCTCGACTGGTGAAACCTACGCTCCCACTTGCCACCTTCCAGATCCAAAACCCGGAAAACTTTAAACTCGAATTGTAAAACAGCTTCGATTGCCTCGGTGACTGCGTTGACGTGGATGAGTATAATAACAGGTTCGTGGAAGCTGCTCAAACGGCAGAGTTAAAGCAAGCTTTTCAAAGAGAACCGGAAATATCTCAGACTCTACCCTCAAATTTATAAATGTAAGACGCCAAATGGCCCTTCAGCTCCCGGATGATGCTTCCCAGTATAGGCAGCTAAATAGACAGATCTCCAAGTGATTGACACGCTACATACGCCGCCATAACACAGATATTGTGAAGGCGGCCAGAAGTGTAAAACTTGTTATTTGTCAATTATCAATAATCTCATAATAATTGATTAAGGGGATCCAAAGTAATGAACTTGGAACGCTTGGACCCTAGCTTTTCACTTTCTATATCCTAATAGCTTTGTTACTTAACTTATCCTACGAAGTTTTAAAGTGTTAAGGCTTAAATTGCCATTTTGGTTTAAATTTGTACATAAGGACATAAGTGAATTTGCTAGAGACTGTCAAAACCAAAATTATATTACCAGGGACAGACATAAACCTTAAAACGCCTACTTTAAGTCGGCTAAGTTAGTAAATCTTTTGTGGTGCGATTTATATGCTTTTACAAGAAGACACCAGAAAATGTTATATATGAATAACTTCAATAAATGACTTTCTTAATGATATTACAGATGTGGAATGGATGCCCTCAGGCTATGAAAGAATAAGTCAAATTGAACGATATTACTTTGTAACCATATTTTTTTATGAAAAAAAAGAAGACGGCTGAGATTGTTGCGCCCATTCTTCTCATGTCTGAGGCATACATACTTTTTCGAATGGGTTGTAGTTTTTGACTTTCAATATTATTGAAAAATTGTTTATGGAATAGGAGGGCAAACGAGCGTACGGGTCACGTGGTGATCTTCGCCGCCCACATTCTCTTGCAACACCAGAGGAATCATAGGAGCGTTGCCGGCGAATAAATAAAAGATACAATAGAAAAAATATAATAGATATATAACAAAAGATTTGATTTAAACAGATAATTGAATAACGTAAGATCACTTCGATCTTTAATAAAGTTACCTACTTTAATTTTTCTAGAAATTGACTGTTGTTTCTAATAAACGCGAGGTAAAATTATTCCGAAACTGAAGTGGCAGTGGGCAGGGCACATAGTTCGACGGTCAGATGGCCGTTGGGACAGTAAAGGTCTCGAATGGCGACCACTTACCTAAAGACGCAGTATTTTTAGACCGCCTACAAGATGGACCGACGATTTGGTCAAGATCACCGGAGTACGTTGGATGAGAGCAGCGCAAGACCGATCGTCGTGAAAATATTTGGGGGAGGCCTTTGTCCAGCAGTGGACGTCTTCCGGCTGATGATGATGAAAGTTATTCCAAATTTAAATCTATGTCTAAGCTTGCGTGTTGTGGATGGAGTATATAGCCGAAACACACCAAAATTACTCGTTTCAAATCCACCGTTCCGATTTTAACTTAATCACTCCCTTGTTATATATAAGTCACCTGTGAGGTGACATCTTGAAGTACTAGACTTTCTTTTAGATTCTATTGATAAAATGTTTGTATCTACGATATCCACAGGAAATTAAAAAAAATTAAACCCCATCTTATACATGTCACAGGATATGCTAAAGGTGCGCCCCGTAAGCCTTTCGAAATTGATGATAAAATTGTCGGGGGTTATAAAACAACCATCAAAGCATGACGGACGCACTACCAAGCACTTGTTTTGGGTAACAAGAATGGAAGAAATACACTATGTGGAGGCTCAATCTTGAACGAATATATTCTTACCGCTGCACATTGTGTCATAGGGTACGTATATATTTAAGTATAACCCCGTATAACGTAGAACTGTTCCAATCGTCACGGCTTCAGTGCCTTGTAATAGTAAAAAATGTATTATACTTTCAGTACCTAAAAAAAACCAATGTGTCCTATAGACCACATGACTGAAGTAAAACAATATACTCATTTATAAAATTGTTAAAGAACGAAATGAAAATACGAAATAACCAAGAAATCACCTTTTGCGTCACTAGCGTTCGTTAGTACAGCTCTCGTCACCCGTTCATTAGCTTACACCACAAGCTAAGCGTGCGTGAAAAAGTTGTACTTCAAAAATGTACATGATAATTGTGTTACGAAATTAAATTATTACAATTTTGTAATTTCAATTATAAAAGACAATATTATATACATTTTATGTCACGAAATTTTATTAAAAAACCCGAGTTTCTGCTGTTTTTTGAGGTCTGCGGTCTATTTCGAATGGGAGATATGTTTACGTTTTTAATTATTATTTCAAATACCTACTTAGTGTTACGGATAATAAGAAAATTTTAATGACATGACACTCTCTGAATATCTCAGCTTGACAAATATAACTCAAACAAAACGAGAAGTATTAAAATTTGCCTTGTCTAGCAACCTACTCCTTCACAGCTAGATACTGCGAATCAGGACAAAAACAGGTACAATATAAAAATATACTCGAGCCCGGATCTATCAGTTATCTATTTATATTCGGAAAAATACAACTCGATCATGGTTTGTGTCAAGGCTAAATCAAAGTCCTAAATTCATTTAAAAAACCAATCAAGATAAAATAGGAGATTTAAATTAATTTTAACTAAACTTAAACTAAAACTAGATTAACTCACAGGCTTTGATCACAAAATCTCATAACACAAACTTGGATGTATGTCTAGATCACGCAGAAAAATTACAATTAGTAAATTATACGCACACAAATACACAACGAATTATCTCAACTTTACAAAATTGAAGGTGAAGTCTCCTGTGCCAAAGAATAGAACCGGAGATATTAGGTCGGGTACTACAAATTAAAGACCTATTTCACAAGTTACTAAAATAGGAAAAGTATAAACCAAAACTAAAAAATATAAGTCAGGGTGACTTGAATTTAAATTTAAGAATTTTCAACACACAATTTGCCAAATGCTGCTGGTATGATAGTGGCTATCATACCAACATTACGTAAAATCTTTGCTTCAATGTTTTTCTTCTATCGCGGCATTCACAAGGAATGTTCCAAAATATTTTCAACCTGATAATTGACTCCGAATACTAAAATTACAGCAATCACTACAAAGTGTGGTTTTAACGCCATTTTCTTCAATAAATAAAATGTAGAATCAACTTTAATGCATTGAATTTTCAGGTAGACATGTAATTAGCTAAAAGCTCAACAGCTTGTTGCAAAACTAATTTATTTTATTTTTATCTAGGAATAAAGTTTTCGTGAGAACTGGCATCGATGATATATATATAATCTAATGACGTAAGTAAAAAAATGCTTAACATCCGTATCCAGCTACAGAATGAATACCAAATTCGTACTTAAAATTTTTGCAATAAATCTACATTCATTCTCTTTATAACTTTTTCCAAAATTATATTATTTAATATTGTCTCGTGGGCTTCTATCCTTTTTTATTCAGCTTCTTTCTTTTCATGCTTTTAATGCATGCCTGTAAAACAAAACGGGAAATAAACCGCAACACTTTGCATTTGCACATTAAGCAAGCGAAATTTGTTCACTTGGTTTCTCACATCCTCTGTTCTTTCAATGCTACCTCCATACTTCCCAACTATTCAAAAACTTTACAAATACGCCTACACTTTACACATCTTTCAGGTCTGTGCCATACATCAAAATATTGCATTCGGTTATTGCATTAACATGTGTTTCGTCTTAATTTCATATAATTTTGTTCTGTACATTCTTACCACCTCACAGCATTGGAAATGCTTATTATTTGTTAAGAAACATAAGTGCAAATTTATTTTGGATAATTTAAATAATAATAAATAAGATTTCTCCTTATTGCTAATGTTTCCGTATCGCCGGCTTAGATCGTTTGAATTGAAAATGGCTTGATATGTCTCTTTAAGTCGGTACGTAGTATCTCTAATAGTAGTACCTAACTTTAATCTACGTATTTGAATCCTTTTATTTTGCCATTTTCAGAGCGCACCATTAATACCAGGAACATATCAGATTCATCCAATATATAATAAACGTAATGATGACTATGAAATTGCCATAATAAAGTTGAAAACCAAATTGACGCTTGACGGGAAATCTAGGAAGGCCGTTGAACTTATAGAACCTGGTGCTGATATTCCAGCTGGTACTAATATAACTGCTAGTAGATGGGGTAGTACTGTTGTAAGAATTTTCTTATATTACACACCATCAATCTGCTCAAACTGAGGGCGTTGGACCTGATATTTTTCACTTTATGATGATTTTAACTTTAACTTAAACTGTTTCTGAAGTACAACTGTTGTACTTCGGAAACTGAAAAATTGCTTGCATTTAAAGCTGCATTAGGTGCTCGATTATTTGAAAATATAGATTTTAAGACTATATTTTAATAAATTTAACTATAAATAATTAGGCAGTTTTCATATTATGAATTCCTTTGGTTAATTCAATTTGCCGCAGCCGCATCCTGGCATGATGGCTGGTATTTTGCAACCGCTCTGCAGTATCTCAGAGCTGATATGAGCATCACCGAGCTCATGCTTATTTGAAACATGTTATATTTTAAAAACCAATATTTCAGGTTATTTTTTTATTATTGTGGTTTGGTTTGAAGAGATTATTGTACTTATGAGACTTCACATCTTGGTGACGGCTCTAAAGGTGACAAGCGAAATTGCGATTTTTTGGGTTTTGCAAGAACCCTGAGTGGCACTACTTTATATTGCGCAATGTGTATCGCTTACCCTCAAAAGAACGCTTCTCTCGTCAAATAATCACATAAAAAATCCAACAGAACCATGTGATGGCTTAAAATATTTTATTCTAATGATTTTCGTAAATTTTAGGAGAACGAAAGAGAATCTAGTTAAAACTTACGAGCTGTGTCTACGACATTGCAATCGGATAAAGTATGTAAACGGGCTGCTTCAAATTATTCACCTAGGATGATATGTGGTAAAAGATCTGGAGGAGGTTATAATGCATGCAATGTAACTATTATTTCATTTTTTAATCTATACTAATATTATAAAGCTGCAGTGTTTGTTTGTTTGTTTGAACGCGCTAATCTCTGGTACTACTGGTCCGATTTGAATGATTCTTTCAGTGTTTTTTTTTTCAAAATTAGGGATCCGTAATAAAATTGCTATTTTGTAACACAAGGTGTAAAATCGAAAACCTATTTTTGCGTGCGCTGCAAAAACTATTGACAATAGAACAAAATGATGTACAGGCTATAATTACTTACTTATTATTACTTATAAAACTATCGCGTGAATTATACTTTATATGGCAAAACAACGTTTGCCGGGTCAGCTAGAAATATATTTCATAAAGATGTGTGTTCTAGTTTCTTTACGCAGTTAAATCATGATTAGATAGTCGTGGCATACAGATAAATTATTCATGGATAAACACAAACTGTGTGTGTGCATAACACCACCCCATCTCCTATAGTGGGTGTCGTAAGAGGCAACTAATAGGGGCGGTAAGGGATACAAAGAAAAGAAGATCGGTAGCATATTTTTCCGAGCGAGCATCAACATCAACTGCGATCGCCAACCGAACTTGCCGATTACGGTAAAACAACCCCAAAAACATGAGGAACAGTATAAATTGCCCTTTCGTTTTTTGGCCCAATTTCCCAGCGGTCCCACTCGTGATCCCCGGGTTCGGCAACGCTACAAACGAAGACTGTTGGCCCTGGCAACATATGAAATAAAATTTCTTTATTCATTTAGGTACAATTTGTACGCTTATGAAAGTCAAGTTTGTTGCCATATCGATTCAAGGGACTATCAGGAGGCTTTGTTCACGAGATCTTAATTTATACAAAGGCCCTCTTTGATAATACTTAATTAGCCTGAATAGTATTTTACATCAATCTGGTTTTTTCAGGGTGACTCTGGATCTCCTGTCGTCATTACTAGTAAATACAATATCTTTTCAATATATTGTTATAAGCAATGTCATATTTTATTTAAATCCCTCTCATCGTTGTGATAGGATAATCATTATTTTATAGCATAGTTGCTAATGTATCAAAATTAACGCAGTTCGCAAATATATTGAAAACTATGACTTAAACTTAATCCTTATCACAGAATCATGGCATCCTTAACAACTTACAAGTGTCTTGAGGATACAATATAATATGTTTATGTTTTTAAAAGGATGTGAAATATATATTTTTATTTATTATTATATTAACGCCCTTAGGCTATTTATTTAAAAATAAATTTTACTGTACGATATATCATTGCCATATTACATTACGACAAAATCTTAAGTAAAGCTCGCCAAGTTTCTTGCACCAGTTCTTCTCATTTCTGAGGCATACTAATTCGAACGATAGTTTTTGACGCTCAATAAGTGATTTAAAATCCTGTTTTGAATAAAAATATTTGAATTCTTTGAAACTAATTAATTGTTTAGAGAGTCGTTAACAGTTTGTAGACATCATACGGTTATGTAGAGATGGGCGTGCCACGGGGTTCAATTCTTGGCCCGTTTCTTTTTTTGGTTTTTATAATGATCTTCCATTTATGCAACACAAACCCGCTGATAGTATAGTATATATATATATAGTATAATAATAATTAAATTATTTACTGATGATACTTTACTACGTTGCTAACGTTAAAAGTATTAAATTGGTTCCCAAATAATAACCTATTTTTAAATAGTAAAAAACCAATTGTAATAGATTTAAACTACCAAAAGTACAACAAGCAGAGATTTAGGTAACGCTGGATTAAAAAATTATGGACTTTGTAGATTCAACTATTTCTCTTGGCTCTGCCAAAGACAGTGGTGGGGCCAACATATCAGTAATAAAGCGAATGGTTAAGTTCAGCTTTGTCGTTAAAAAGATCAGACAGTAAAATGTTATATTAATATAGATTGTGTGGTCTATTTTGCGTACTAACATAACATTTTGTCATAAAGTTTGCTATTTTGGGGAAATACTGCGGATTTATATAGAATTTTTGTGCTCCAAACGAGGTCTATTAAACAATTTACAAGATGCGCCATAGAGATTGGCTTCGGAAAATTCAAGTTAATAATCTAACCTTAAACTATAACACACGCTATTTCTTCTGTATATCAATGATATGTTGGACACCTCCAACATGCATTGCTATGCGGACGACAGCACTGGTGACTGTATTGGGCCATGCAGGTCTTTCTCGGGAAATCGTCGACCAGTGCCGGGAGAAACTTGTGTCTTCTATCGATTCCTCTCTTGAGAAGGACGCGGAATAGGGTAAATTGAACCTTGTCCAATTTAACCCCTAGAAGTTTCAAGCAGCAGCCCCAGCACCAACTGATGTAATTTGGACATGAGAAGGAGCCAGAGTGTCGACGCAAGTTGCGTCCCACACCAGTGCCCTTCCCAATGCCCAAGCCACCAGCTTCATTCTATCAGGACGCTTGCCATCGCGGCGGGTAATACCATTTGGCTCTAAAACAGCTGGTATATTGAGAGCGGCAAATGCCCTGCGGATGACTTCATAAATGCTGAAAACCACTACGTTTTAAGCAACTGTTAGCTTTCAAACTTAGACGGATTATACAGGGAGAACCAATAGTCCGTTTATAATTGGAATGATGATTAAAAAAAAACTAATTACAGTAGATCATAATTGTTTATTGTTTTCGATAGTAAACAAAAGGGGAATTTATTACTTAAAAATTAAATCATCCATATGCAATCCTTCATTATTCTGGCATTGCTGCAATCTAGAGCGGAAATTTTCGATGACAGCTTTACATGTTTCTATTGAGATGTTTTGAATTTCTGTGTGAATACGATCCTTTAATTCGTCAAGAGTTACTGGGTTGGTTGGCTGGAATGCAGGGGTTTTTGATCATCATGACATAGTGTCACTCCAATAACGACAATTTTGTCTATTAACATGCCAATTTAGGTGGAAGTGTGCCTTGTTGAGAAAAAAATGTTTGTAAAACTGGTGAATTGCTCTACCATTTCGTTCGCAAACTGCAACCTAGTGGCATGGTCCTGAGGCCTTAATTCCTGCACCATTTGGATTTTATAGGAATGTAGACTTAAATCTTTCTTGAGAATGCGGTTTAATACATCATTATCTTGGCACGTTAAGGACAGCAGACCGCTTTCGAGTTGATAGTCCAGGTTGGTCACGAACAGATGATTTTACTCGCTCCACGTTTTCGGGGTCCCTCGACGTTCTAGGCCGGCCAGATCGACGTAAATCCATTGTTGAACCCGTCTTCTCAAACTTGAGCACCCATTTTTTAATTAACACACCTGGTGGAGCTTGATTTTTGTGTCTATCTTGTAATGATTGCAAAACTTTCGTTGAGCTAAGGTCGCAGAATCGTTGTTTCGATAGTACTCGCGTACACAAAATGCACGTTGACTACCGCTAAACGACGCCATGGTACTAAATTCCCATTGGCCGCTCTTGCAATGCGTAACCCTCCCCCCCCCCCCCCCCCCCCGCCGCTGCTAGACGCGGCAACCGATTCAAATGTAAACGGACTTTTGGTCCACCCTGTACTTATTCGCCAATTGCCATAATGTTATTATTATTATTTCAAACCTATGTCAAATTACTGCACGATTCATACTAAACCAAATTAAAATTCTTACATAAGCAGGCTCGCCTGTTATTACGTAAGTATATAAAAGGTATTTATTCTCTCAAAATTGATTCCTTTAGAATTCTTTTTGATGTCATTTCTATTATACTAGACACTACTAGCACTTCGGAAGCAAATGGGTCTCTGAGAGAGAACAAGCAGCGCAAGAAACTCTCCCAGCATTAGTTTTTTTGCGCTCTTTTAAATTAAATATACAATTATGTACTGTCATTGATATTGCTATAAAATAATCATAATCTAGTTCCAGGCTGTCGGATCACTTAGATTTTCAGCTGTGCAGTAGTAGGATTTATGACAGAGCCATTATTAATAAAACATTTAAATTTAGTTATAGTTAATACCTCAACAGTGGCTGCGACTTTATTATAAAAGTGTATACATTTCCCATAAAGCTTTCAAATCAAATCAAAATATTTTATTGCAAGTCACATTTTACAGTAGGATGGTTGGTACATTAATGGGTAGACAATATGTGACGCCCTGCAAGGGCACAGCAACGTTATACATGAAATAAATAAGTCTTATACATTTTTTACATTCTTATAGTATATTGTAACTAATTCTCACACTAGTAATTAAAAAATTCGGGTAAATCGTAGAAGCATTTTGAAACTAAAAAATTTTAAAGATGTCTTTTAAATAGAGAAGGCTTCTCTTTATTTTTAATTTCGTTTGGGATGTGATTATAAATTTTTATTGCCATGTGGTGAGGGCTCGATGACATTAATGACATACTTGTTTGGGGAATTTTTAATTTGTTTAAATTTCTATTATTTCGCTTGTTATTTGGTAGTGTTGAGTATAAGTCCGAATGTTTTTTAACAAATTTACATGCTTCTAGGATGTAAATTGAAGTAAGGGTTAAAATTTTGTGTTTAGTAAAATATGGTCTACATGAATCCATCTGCTGAATATTTTCTAAAATTCTGATACATTTTTTCTGCTGAATAAATATATCTTTTATTTCACTACAGTTTCCCCATATTAATATTCCATATGATAATCTAGAATGTTACGCGTTTTAGTTGGTACAGAGCATAAGTAAAAGATGACATTTTGCTTTTTAATTTCTGTAGATATGGCTTCCATGTCAAGTGTGAGTCTAAATCAATTCCCAGTAGTGTAGCTGTGTGTTGTGAATTTTTGTAAGAATAAGATATATTTAAGGGGGATTTTTGATAAGGTTTAAAAGGTATAATTTTAGTTTTATTAATATTAAGTTCAAGATTATTATTATTTAGCCAATAAAAGATTTTGTCCATTGTAATATTTAATTTTTCTTCTAGTTGTTTTAAATTAGAGCATGGGATCAAAATAGAAATGTCATCAGCAAAAAGAGTACAATCATCATCTATTAAGTTAGTAAGATCATTTATGTATATGAGAAACGATATACAACCCAACACACTGCCCTGTGGAATCGATCCTGATAAGTGAGCTTTATTAGATCTTATGTGGTCTATCTTTCCAGTCTCGAAGTTAGTATTTTCTATTTCCACATATTGAAAACGATTATTAAGGTAAGATTTGAACCATTTATGGGCAATTCCTCGAATTCCTGAGAAAAATAATTTTTCTAGTAAGATATCATAAGAGACTCTATCGTATGCTTTGCTCATGTCAAGCAGTAGGCCAACTGAATATTTTTTATTATTAAGTGAATCAAATATTTTTTGTATGTATTTGTATATCGCTAAAGTTGTGGAATGGTTTTTCCTGAAACCATGTTGGCTTTCATTTAGGATATAATATTTTTCCAGAAAACTACTTAGGCGTATAGCCATTGCAGTTTCAAATATCTTCGCTGATGTAGGTAGAAGGGCAATAGGTCGGTAATTATTTACATCAGATGTGTTTCCTTTCTTATATACCGGTTTTATTATGGATATCTTTAGATCGTCCGGAAATAATCCTTCACAGAATGATTGATTAATAAGTTTAGTGTACGGGTAGGTTAAAATATCAGCACATTTTTTTATTAAAAAAGGGGGGATTTCATCTATTCCGAAAGAGTTTTTATTCTTAAGATTTTTTATTATGTTAAAGATGTCTTTGGGTTCAAACGAATTTAGAAATAACGAATTAATTAATTTATTAGAATTTATAGCTATATTGTCGTTTTTTACTTTAGGGCTTGATGAGATGGATAAATACAAACTATTAAATGTATTAGCAATAATTTTCGGATCTACTATAATATTATTCTCTGAAGATTTAAGACTTATGTTTTGCTTTATTCTTATAGTACTTTTATTTGTTTCATTTTTTATTATTTTCCACATGGATCGTGTTTTATTATCAGCTGAGCTGAATTTACGGATATTTATAATTTTCTTAGATTTATTTATACAACTTTTTAAAACTTTGCAATATCTCTTATAAAAATTTGTTAGTACTTTATTTTTGGTTTGTGATACAAGGAGTTTTAATAATCTTTTATTTTGACATGATTTTTTAATTCCTAGTGTTAAATAAGGTTTATTTTGGTTTAGAGTAAATTTTGTTAGTAATTTCGGTATGCATTTATTCAGAGCAGTAACAATTATATTTAGGAATATCTTATAGTTTTCGTTAACGTTATTGTTAGGCTTATGTATCTTATGAAGCCTTCTAAAATTAATTACAAGTAAACCCTTATTTAAAGTGTAATAAAAATTAAAATCACTATTAAGAGCAAGAAGGTGACGATTTTCGTGAACGTATATTAAATTTTCATAAATGTACTGTCAATGAAATGTCAATGAACTGTTATTATATATATATTTTAAATTTTCTTTCAGTGAATGTCTATAACCAAGCAGATATATAGCACGAACATCTCTCTTTCGCAGAGCAAACACTATATCAATGTCAGCAGCATGACCGCACAGATAATATCAGCAGTCAAATGACAAAAAATACCAAATCAAAGATTTGGAAGAAGCTTTAACTCAGCTTATTATTTGTTACCAAAATTTGAGGCCAAAAAACGTTGAAAAGAGAAATCCAAGATATGGAAAAAGAAATAGAGGGAGACAAACGATACGATGGGAAGATGATTTCAAAAAGATTGCTGGACCAACATGGAGAAGAACAACTTACGACAGGAAAATGTGGAAAGTTCTGGAGGAGCGAGTAATGATCTTATAGATTCGTCATGTTTGTCTGTCTGTCCGTCCGTATGTCACAGCCACTTTTTTCCGAAACTATAAGAACTATACTGTTGAAACTTGGTAAGTAGATGTATTCTGTGAACCGCATTAAGATTTTCTCACAAAACTATAAAAAAATTTGAAACTGAAACTCAATTTTTTTTTCATCAAACCCATACGTGTATCGATAGATAGGTCTTCAAAAAAAATATCATTTTTGAAGACCTATAGAGGTTTCTAATAATATTATTTTTCTAAACTGAATAGTTTGCGCTTTAATAATTACCCTATAATAATTTTTAAAACTAAAAAAACAATTTATGATGTAGATTACCATTCAAATTTCCACCGAAAATAGGTTTAAACAAGATCTAGTTAGTAGTTTTTTTAAATATGTCATAAATCGTCAATCAACCAACTACAAGAGCTTTTATACTATGTTACTTGCGGCTACGGAACCCTTCATGGGCGAGTCTGACTCGCACTTGGCCGCTTTTTTACTTTGCTTGCAATAATTGAATTCATTAATTCAAAGTCTTAGCTCAGACTAACACTCCATAGATCTGAGCCTGAGACTTCTGGTAGTCTAAGATTGCTCTGCCACGGCTCGATTCTGCAGCTACGAGTATCTGTTTTATTGATAAAACTAATTTCAAATACATGTCGAGGAAGTGTCTAGTGTATTTGCGATAGTTTGCCTAGAAAAAATTGCTACAATTACCTGTAGGTAGTTTCAACATAATTAATTTGCTGACTTAAAAGCAATTAGATATTTTTTTAATCAAATATACGTCATTTAAAAAGGAAATGAAGTAAATAAGTGAAATGATTGCCGGCTCCAGACTTAAATTCTTATGTCTCAAGGTGACGAGCGCAATTGTGGTGCCGCTCAGAATAATTGGGTTTTTCATGAATCCTGAGCGGCTCTGCTTTGTAATGGGCAGGGCGTATCAATTACCATCAGCTCAACGTCTTGCTCGTCCTGTCCTGTCCATTAACAGAAAAAAAAACTGTTTTTGATACTTTAAAACAACTGTCACGTAACCTGTCCTTCCTAAGAATGAGGCCAACATCTTTTTTTCCTACGATCAGATTTCTCACTTTAGTTGGCAACTCCTCAGAAGGAAACTTCCAATGAACAGAATGTCTATTGTTTTCATTTAACCCCAGTCTATCATTCACCCATTTTACAGCATCAATCAACATAATAGTGTTTTGGTGCTTCGGTCAAATGGTCAAATTTTGAGGTATCGACAGGGTACAGAGCTTCTTGAAAGCTAAATGCTTATTATTTAAGACTAGTTGACCCGACAGACGTTGTTCTGTATATCTATACTAATATTATAAATAGAAAAGATTTGATTGTTTGTTTGTTTGCATTGAATAGCTACTGAATCGATTTGAATAATTATTTCACTGTTGGGAAGCTACACTATCCCCGAGTGTTATAGGCTATTTAACATTTTCAAAAAAAATTGGGATCCCTACTAAAAGTCCAGTATTGTAACCCAAGGTGTAAAAATACGTACGCGAACGACGTCGAGGGGTATCAGCTAGTAATAAATAAAATAATGTTTTTTATGTATTTGTCAATAATATAATTATCATAACATCAAGAATTATTGCGTAAAATATGCTCCCTGTTGTTGTATGAAATTGTTTTACAGCAGAACTGTCAATCCGTGCGTCAATAAATTCTCTCATAGAAAATGTGTACAAAACAAATATCGGACGATGGGTGACACATCAAAGTAAAACAAAATTATTGTTTTTATTTCATTCCGAGCACTTTCATATTTATTCACCTTTTAAACCTTCCCTGGACTTCCACAAATAATTCAAGACCAAAATTAGCCAAATCGGTTCAGCCGTTCTCGAGTTTTAGCGAGACTAACGAACAGCAATTCATTTATATATATAGATTACCTGCAGAATCTACAGTACACATTGTAATTAACATACTTAAAAAAAATATAATTGTGTTTCTTCTAACAGTCAATCAGACAGGCATGAAAGATAATTTTGTGACTTTGAAAATAAGTTTGTCGGCTATATAGTAATAACGAAGTATATAAATCTAAGACATATTACACAACTACTTCTATACAAATACAAATTAAAATATATTTAAAGAACAACTTTAAACTATAATTTGAAAATTTACAATGCCTACGCTCAACTTCTTGTGTAATAAAATACATAAACCCTCAATACTTGAAGATATCTAAGATTGTCTGAATCTGCTCAAAGGTCACTTTTTGATCAGTCTATGTTATGCGTCGCACAACACGGATGTTATCTTTAGTCGCCGTAAAAGGCCATCCCTCACACAGATCATAGATTAATTAGTTCAAATTTTTCTTCTATTCCATCCAGTCGCGTAGTCTTTTTTATGGAAAATGAGGACCAACTACCGTTTGTGTCATCTGATGTTAAATACACTGGCCTGCAAAAGTAAGTATCACACTTTTCAAATAATTTTTTTTTCTTAACTATAGAAGGTAGAGATTAAAGATTAAAAACGTTTTGTTGCAAATTTTATAGGCTTTAATTCTTAGAAACTAAAATTATACATTAGTAACATTTTAAACTTAAAAAAGATAAAACAATGAAAATAGACATTTTTAGTTTAGTGCAAAAAAATTCAACTAAAATGTATTACATATTATTTAATTTTTAATAACTGATAATGCCTCCTCGAGCTCTGATTACAGCTTCGAGCCGGTTTGACATACTGAACACTAGGTTTCGGAGCTGATGTTGGGGAATACTCTCCCATTCTTCTACCAGGGCCTGCTTTAGTGCCCTGAGGGTAGTAGGTGGTGGTCTGCGATTTCTGACTAGCCTGGGATGAGCTTGGGCTCATCCCAGGCGTGTTCAATCGGGTTGAGATCAGGACTTCTTGATGGCCAAGCCATCATGCTGATACCGACCTCCTGAATATACTCTTGTACGATATGAGCCGTGTGTGGCCGGGCATAATCATGCATCAGCATCGATCCATCACCCATATTTGCTAAATACGGCCCTGCATACTCATTGAGAATCTCTTGAGCATATCTTTGCCCAGTGAGGGTGTCATTTTCTATGCCTACTAGCTCTGTGCGACCTTCTGAAGATATGCCAGCCCATACATGTACTCTGCCTCCACCGTATTGGACTCTTTCTGAGATGCAGGCTTGAAGGTATCGCTCACCAGGTCGCCTGTAAACACTTCGCCTTCCATCAGAAGTGTAAAGGGAGAATCGAGACATCTGCAAACAAAATTCTTGACCAGTCTTCTTCATCCCACTGCATGTGTTCACGGGCGTATCGCAGTCTTGCTACTCGATGCTGTCTCTCAAGTTTTGGGCCACTCGCTGGTCTTCGGAGTTTCAAATTTGCTTCAGCAAGTCTTCTTCTCACTGTACTGTCACTGATGTAGTCCCTCCGGGTCTGAAGTAGCTGTTGCTGGACTTCAACTGCATTTTGATGGCGATTTCTTAACACAGTGGAAATAATATATCGATCTTCTCGGGCACTGGTATACATGGTTCTGCCATTACAAGGTCTCCTCAGATGGTGTCCAGTCTCTTCGTACCTTCGCTTTACCTTCTGGACCGTTCGTACCGTCACACCCATCATTCTTGCAGTGCGACGCATACTGATGTCTAATTCCAGAAAAGCCATGATCCTAGCACATTCTTCAACTGAAAGAGGCATGATAAATAAATGTTATGTGCTTTTTAGCATAAAATATTAAAACAAGACCCATTGATCTTGAAAAAAATTTAAAACAGAAAGAAAAATGTGAAGGGTAAAATTGTAATTCGGAAACGTCCACTTTGAAAAAGGAATGGTTTTGTTTTTGAAGTTTTTTTTCAGCCAATTCTTAAAAGAAGGTTACCGACTATAAAGTTTTTATGTACAAAATTAAATTCTCTTTGGAGTCCTTTTTATTTCGAAAGTATATCTTGTGAACTTAGAACGTTATCCCAATTTTAAAAGTGTGAAACTTACTTTTGAAGGCCAGTGTAATCACTGCCGCCCACATTCTCTTGCCTCCCCAAAGGAAATTAAACACCAATAAAAATTGTGTAACTGGATTATATGGTTTGGCTTTGTGTTAGTAAAAATATGTATGTTTAAACTTTTGTGTAATTAGTATTTTTGGTGATTGACGTTGACGAGCATTCTGTTGTTGTTGTTCATTATCAATAAAATATTTTTTACTTTTAGCGTAATTAGCGCTCCATCGCTTGAATTGTATTGTTTTCGGTATTCAACTTTAATTAAGAGAAAAAAAAATAATTGAAACATAGTAGAAAAGTATAAAAGAGCTGAACATTATCGAAAACATCACTTTTGAACAAAATTTAGAGTGTAGTGTTTGTCACAATACTCGCGGTGATTTATCTCCAAGGTAAACAATTAATTTATTAAGTATGTACTATAAATGTCACCATCAGAATGTAATTGCACTAATACTATGCTCACCTGACGGACGCAGTTCTATCAATAGAAAAACAAATATTTAAGTATTCGGGAATAATGTAGTTTGGTGTGTTTCTAATCAAAGTTAATGAGTTAAAAATGGAACAAAACGTATTTCTGAATGATTTTATAATATGTAGTAAATGATAAAGAATAATATCGTATTTGATTAAACACATTTAACATTACCGCTATTTAATTGCCAAATGAAATCGATATAAAATATCATCCTCAAAATATGTTGATACACAAATACACCATACATTATTTTGTAATATCTTAAAAAGTTTAGACAGCGTTTTCGTTCAAGCTCCTTAAGGTTTAGTTTTTTCCGACACCGCTAACAAATATCGTTAATGTATGCAAAAACGTATCAAATTATATACTGACACCTTCCTCAGTAACTACGCTATCCCGCGTTATATATAGTTTATCGCGAACAGACAGACAGACAGATACGGCGGAGGACTTCGTTTTATAAAATTTAGCGGTGTAAATCAACTTAATTTAATTTTTAAATATCATAATACATACATGATGTAATACATCATTTAGTCGTTGTTTCACATCCACCGTTCCGATTCACCCCCTTGCACTCGTCCTGTTGCTTCAGTACGGTTTGCAGTAGTTAGGTTACATGTCGTGATATTTGCATACTATCACTGCTTTGTTTTTTAAATTTTTCATTGTTACGTTTAGACTTTGGCTGTAAATAGTTCTGCAGTTTCCATTGTTCTGTGATGCTCAAATAGAACTGTCCGAAAAATAAATTCTTTAGGTGAGCCGGAAAAGACGAGTAAAGACCGGCGCCAGTTCCGGAGCACATGTCCGCCGCACTATTGGGGGAATGCCATAGAGCCCGTTCGATTTGTGAATGTCCAAGGTGAGAAGCGCCTTAAGCACGGCGCCATGCCGGATTTTTACCTCCGGCATGTTTGAATCGCACCGCGGTGGTGGTGCACATTGGTTATCCAGAGTCGAGTTGGACGCGAAGAGGGAGCCCAGGAGATCAGCTGGGCATCCACTATTAGGTATAGGCCCTAATTGTGGACGCACAGGGACGGTTTCTCCAGGACTGTTCAGGAGTAGTCTTAGTAGTAGTATTTTTAGTCCGTGCTGCTATTTGTATGGGGGGTGTAGGCCTCTGGCTACCCCAACCACCGGACGAAATACAGCGGCATAGCCGCTATTTCACGCCGGTTTCGAGTGGGAGAGTGGAATTTCTCCGGGCGTATCGGCCCAATTCCGTGAGGACCTAACATGGCACCACCACTCCAGAAGTATAAATATTCTAGTGATAATGTAACCGGGTAATAAAACCTGTAAGGTGACATGTTTAACGCGACCATGGCACTTCTCATACCTTCTTATTTAGATTAAATGGCTAAATGTTTGTGTCTACGTCAACCGCAGTAGCAAATGAAAAAAAAATTTTCTCCCATCATCTATCTGGTTATTACAGGATATGCCAAAGGTGCGCCCAATGAATCTTTCGAAATTGATGATAAAATTGTCGGAGGTCACGAAACCAGTATCGAGGCATTTCCCTATCAAGCACTTATGATGGGTACAACTAAGGATCGCTACGGACTATGTGGAGGTTCAATATTGAATGATGAATATATTCTTACCGCAGCACATTGTGTCGTCGGGTACGTAAATATTTTTAGGTACTACCAGATATCCCGCGACTTCGTCCTCGTACACACAAGACTGAGCTAGTAGTAGCGACATTAAAATAAATTAACAGTTATGACAGATTCTGACACGACACTTTTAGTTAATAATGATGTGTTCTTCAAAGTTATAGTACATTATTTTATTCTATCATCAATAGTTTTCGCAGCGCACGCGATGTCAAAACTATATAGGTATGTTTTTTTACACCTAGGGTTATATTATTGGAGTTTTAGTAAGAATCCCTAATTTTTGAAAACGCAATATAGCCATATTTATGTCACTAGTGGATAGTGTAACTTCCCAACAGTGAAATATTTTTTAATCTGTTCTGTAGTTTCGGAGCAAACAAACAAACAATCACATCTTTCCTCTTTATAATATTAGTATAGATATTATGCTCCACCCATGTGACCCCATTCAACGTAAAGCTGTTCGAATTTTTGGAACTTCACTACATCTTTAGATTTAATTTATTATTTGTTGCGTAAGGACGCCGTTTCATTGTTTTTCTACTATTGCGATACTCTGAGGGGTCATCAAGAAAAAGTGATATAGTCACTGACAAATCCCAATATAATTGCAAAAGTAGCCGTAGGTAGGGCATATAGTTCGAGGGATAGACAGCCGTTGGGGCAGTAAAGTCCTCGAATGGTGACCACGTACCAGAAAACGCAGTGTTGAGGGAAGCGCTGTACCGATCGTCGTGGAGATGTTTAGGGGAGGCCTTTGTCCAGAAGTTGACGTCTTCCCACAAAACAAAACAGCTACTACGAAAAATGGACATACTACCAAATGGTTAAAAATAATTATATAAAAATAAATATTAAACAATTATAATTATACACCACAACAACAAAACAACCCCAACTAAGAATGATAGATCATGGTTTTGTCATCGATTGAACAAAAATATAATTTATATAACTCTTATTTAAGCAATACTAGTTAAATTCAAATTCAAATTCAAATATTTTTATTCAAAATAGGATGTGACATCACTTATTGAAAGTCAAAAACTACCACCCATTCCAAAATGAATGTCTCAGACCTGAGAAGAATGGGCGCAACAAACTCAGCGGGCTTTTTTTTTTCATCGAATAAATATGTTTACAAAGTAATATTGTACAATTAAACTTATTATTTAGTAGCCTGAGGGCGGTCACTGCATTCCCAATCTGTGGTATCATTAAGAAAGTCATTTATGTTATAGTAACCTTTACCACACAAACGTTTTTAACAATTATTTTGAATAACGTTATACTTTTATTTTGAACATTTTCTGGGATCTTGTTGTAAAAGCATATACATCGCCCCACAAAAGACTTACTAACTCGACTAAGCTGAGTAGTAGGCATCATAAGTTTATGTCTGTTCCTAGTGTTAACATTATGGTTATGACAGTTTCTGGTAAATTCACTTATGTGCCTATAGATACATTACATTATCAAGAATATATTGAGAAGCAACAGTCGAGATGTTAATTTCTTTAAATTTTGCTCTCAATGATTCTTTAGGACCTAGGTTATAAATAGCGCGAATAGCCCTCTTCTGCAGCACAAATATTGTATTAATATCGGCAGCGTTGCCCCATAGAAATATACCATAGGACATAATACTATGGAAATAACTAAAGTATACTAGTCGCGCCGTATCTATGTCAGTTAATTGTCAAATCTTTTTAACCGCGTATGCTGCAGCACTAAGTCTGTTCGCCAATCCTTCAATATGGGGGCCCCATTGTAATTTGGAATCTAGAGTTATCTAGAGTTTCTAGAGTAAGAAATTATTTTCATTATTTAGCGACCTTAAGACTCACAGAGGTTGATAAAAAAATTCTTTACAAATTCACGGAGTACGAGTATGTGCAAAAAGAAAACTTTAATAACTCAAAGGTGCTCGCCAGGCTTTGCCCAAACTAATAACTTAAACTTGGGTTAAATCTCTTGTTAAGGCAGAATAGTTCTTCTGTAGTTTCTAGTTAATTAATAAATTATACCCCCTATCACTTTTTAAAAGTAATAAACATCCCTCCAACTATGACGCTAAATGCATAAACTTTAACATAAATATCGCGCGTTTGTTAGTCAATATTTGGTAGATGAATACGCAAAAATTATATTCTTGCTTATTTTTCTGAAAGACTAAACTATATAAAAAAATCAAGCCAAATTGCGCGCAGATTATTATATTCATTTAAAAGATGCAATTGGAAGGCAAGATACTGAAGTAAATCAGCTGGTACAAATGGTAGTACTTCCATCATCTTTTACTGGTGGACCAAGATACATGCACGACGCCATGACCTATGTTAGACATTACGGTCGCCCGACCTTTTTATTACTTTTACATGTAACCCACGCTGGAGTGACATAAACGAGCACTTACTTTCAGGACAAAAATATAATGATCGATACGATATTATTTCGCATGTCTTTCGATTAAATAAAAGGGAAAATATTCGGTGAAGTTATGTATTCGACGGAATGTCAAAAGCGAGGTCTTCCGCATTCATATACTTTTATGTCTTAAACACCGCATCACTCCGGATCAAATTGACAATATTATTTGTGCTGAAAAACCTAACCCCAATCGTGATCCTGAGCTTTGCGAAATTGTTAAATGTAATATGATACAAGGCCCCTGTGGAAGTTTAAACCGAAATTCTCCATCCGTGAAAGATAATTCGTGCAGCAAACGTTATCTTAAGGCTCTTATTAAGGAAACTCAAACCGGTGATGATGGTTATCCGCAGTACAGGAGACGTTCTCTGGATGACGATGGAATCTCTGTCAATATAAAGGGTGTTACAATAGATAATCGTTGGGTGGTTCCTTTTAATTCAGTGAACGTGAAAGCAATACTCTATATTGCCATTCAGTCAACTCAATCAAATACGTTTGCAAATATTATGTTAATAAAGGATCAGATTAGGCTACGTTTACTTTAGAGAATGGGAAGGATGGGAAGGATGAAGTTACAACCTACGCAAGTTGATATATAAGTTCGGCTGAAGCAGTTTGGCAAATCCTTGAATTCCCAATACATGAGCGTTTTCCTCCTGTAGTGCACCTTGCTCTCCATTTAGAAAATGTACAGATAATTTATTTTAATGAGCAGAACTACTGAATTTGTCGTACAAAAAAATTCAGTAGTTCTCCTACAGCTACACTCCTCTCTTTTTTCTATCTATGTAACGTGGAAGACTTTGCAAAAACTTTGCTATACTCGAAAGTCCCTGCGAATTACGTTTGGAACATGCGATCATTTCAGAGAATAAGGAGAGGAGTGAATGTTGAAGGATGATCAGGGGTCGAAAAGGAACACATTCTAGGGAGTGTTTATACTGCTCAACCAAACAATACAGAATGCTACCACCTTCGAATGCTTCTACATGAGATCAGAGGCCCAAATTCATTTGAAGTGTTGAAAACTGTAGATGGTCACTTACATCCCCCTTTCCAATCCGCATGCAAAGCTCTAGGTCTACTCGAAGATGATCGGCATTTGGATTCAGCTCTTGAAGAGGCAGCACTTTTTTAAACACCGCATATGATTCGAGAGCTTTTTGCTATCAACTTTTTGTTCTGCTTGGTTTCCGACGCCTTATGTCTTTGGGAAAAATACAAAGAATACCTTTCTGAAGACTTTAAAAAACAACTGGAAAGGCAAGGTGATGTGGATGTAGAGCACTGATCGGACCTGATATTTAACAAATGCCTGTCAGTATAAGAGAATGCCGTATTATCATGGCAGCCGTCCTCTTAAAGAGTATGGATTACCTCAGCCAATAACATCAATACATTTGAAAATAGAGAGACCAGTTATGATACAGTGGCCTTAGAAAACGCAGCTAGAAAGAATAAAGCATCCTTGAATGATGAGCAACAGGAAGTATACACTAAATTATCACAAGTGTAGATGCAAATGACGGTCGAATATTCTTCTAAGACGCTCCAGGTGGAACTGGTAAAATCTTCCTTATTAATTTACTTTTGGCGAAAGTAAGAAGTACTCACGTGGTCGAACTGCTCATGCTACTTTTAAGTTACCACTCAATTTAATCACTGCCGAGACACCCAATTGCAACATCTCCAAACAAAGTAATTTTGATGAAGTTTTAAAGAGTACAAATATAATCGTATGGGACGGTATGGGCTCATAAAGGTGGTATTGAAGCCTTAAACAGATCACTAAGGGATATAAGGGGTAAAACAAAATTAATGGGTGGCGTAACAGTTTTGCTGACCGGAGACTTTCGGCAGACTCTACTAGTGGTGCCAAAAGGAAACAAAGCTAACGAAGTAAAGTCGTGCATTAAGAAATCTAATATTTGGCCCCAGGTTAATATTCTTAAGCTCTCTAAAAATATGAGAGCACATTTGGGCAGAGTCCGGCGGGAAACCGCCAGGTTTGCCTTATCATAAGCTTATTCTGCGTGTGGGCGTTCCAATTGCGAAATTTAAAACCACCAAAACTTTGTAACGGTACGAGACTGCAAGTGAAAGCGTTTCATCGCAAGTGGAAGCCACTATATTAACTTATTAACTGGGTATGTGAAAGGGGAAACTGTATTTATACCACGAATCCCATTAATACCTTATGATACCTTACCGTTCGAATTTAAACGATCACAGTTTCCCCTAGTTTTATGATGCCTGCTCACAAATAAGTTCACCCAATAGCTTGATAGTTTTAGCGCCTAATGACAGATTAGTTAAGAATATTGTGTACAAAGAAATTTTATAGGCCCTAATTTTTTACACAGGCTAAACAAAAGTAGACCCGCAAAAACTATACCTAATTAATAATAATAATATTTCTTAATGCGAGCGAAGCCGCGGGCCAATGTTAGTTCAAATATAAATTTGATTTGTCTATATCTAGGAAAAACGTTACGGTGAGGACAGGCATTACAAGTTTGAAGGAATCTGAGAAGGTAAGTTAAACATAAATACTTTACATCCTTATCCATCTACTGTATGGAATTAATTGTACAAGTATATTAATACGGACAGTCACGACTGTCTGTCACGGAGGGTCTTAATCTTGTAAGTTGAACTGACATACTTTTCTGGTTTTTTCCACTCACATCACATTATACCCACATTATCGCTTCGATTTATTATTATCTGTTCTTCTACGTTACCCACATTATCACTTCAATTAGCTCTTAAAATTTTTAGAAATTAAGTAAATCTATATATTGTATCTTACGTATATGTCGAAATTACTCCAACATGACAATTATATTCGTTTTATATTTTCTTCTTTAATTTCTTTATTATCTACACTTTTATTATTATAATTTGGGGATTTCAATGCACTTAAATCCTAGGAGCTATTGTGCCCCCTTCTTGCGCTAGCGCGCCTGCTCCCAAACTTAAGAGTTAAGGAGGAGGATCGAGGCTACTAACTAGGATGCTCGTCACTGTGCCGAGATTTAAATTATATCCTCGAGACTTTTAAAAGTCGTAGCCCCTCAGAGGGTCCAGGCAGGGCACGTCCTCTGGTTTGAGCGAAGGTGTTTTAAGACACCCCATCCTGATTCTGGCAATGGCTTCACATTCCAGAAGAATGTGGGGTCTTCAGTGGCTTCGCAGCAGAATCTGCACAGGTTTGATTCACTGAGTCCCATTCTGGCTAGGTGCCCATTTATCTTGCATTGGCCGGATAGGCACCCCGTGTGGGCTGTCAGTTGTGTCCTGTCCAAGCCTATGCATTTTTGGCACTCTTTCGTTGATAGTTGCCTAGGAGCAGCTTAGCTTGCCGATGGCCTGATAACGAGGACTAGTTGCTGGCTGCTTCTAGCATTTCTTGCTTCCTTAGGACATTGCGGATAAGATATTCACCGGCTCCACAAAAGGGTTCAGCGCCTATGAAGGGGGATGAGGCACCATCCTGAGCTAGCTGGTCAGCTTTCTTGCTAGTGTTACTTTATTTCTCTTGCAGAGGATATACAGTTTTCTTCTGCATTCCCACACTAACCGTGAAGTTATTGTGTAGGATGCCAGTGCCTTGAGAGCTGCTTGGCTATCTGACATTATATCAATGTTCCTTGACTGGTAATTCCTGTCGAGGTTCGAGGTTCATTTGTAAGCAGGTGCTTAGTGCATATACTTCCACCTGGTATATAGTTGCTGCTTTACCTAAGGCTTCATGATATGTGATTGCTAGGCCGAAAATTCCAACACCAGTACCGGTTTGAGTCCTGGAGGCATCAGTATACCACTTTATGGTATAACTATCTAGGTTTATCGTGGTGTCACAGTAGCCTTTGCAGTTTTGTAAGGCATAGTGTCATCGCTACGTTAGATGTCTTATTTGCCAACACCACACAACCGTATGTGATAATGGGCCTTGCCACTATAAGATACAATTCACGAAAAAACCCCCAATTCCTTCCAGCTAAACGCCTGCAGATTATGAGTGCCCAGGTGGCTTTAGCTGACACCTCCTGCACGTGTGTGTGAAAATTGAGTTTGCTATCAAGGGTTATGCCTAGATATTACACTTCTGTTTTCCATTCAAGCGATTTGCCATCTACCGCAATAGGGTTGAAGTTAGTTTTCCTCCTGTGCGTAAAGGGGACTATACACGTGTTAGAAACATTCAACCTCAGGCCTACCGATATACACCATTTGATAACTATGAACTGTAGTACTGTCAACTTTCCCTCTGACCATAATGACGACGTCTTCAGCATAGCTTATGCATGCTATGCCTTGTGCAGTGAGGGAATGCAGCAGCCCATCAACCACAACTATCCAGAACAGTGGTGATGTGACTCCACCCTGAGGCGTGCATCTGGTGGTTTTCCTGGTTGTTTCATGGCTGACCACCAACCTGTTATTGAGCAGACTGTCTGCCCATCTGACAATGGTGGGTTCAACCTTCTTGTCATTGAGGGCTTGTATTGTCAAAGCATCCTTCAATATCCGTAAAAAGACAGAGTGCTGTGTCTCGTTATCTATAGCATCTCTAAGGAGGTTGGTTAATTCATAAAGAGCCGTATCCATCGATCTGCCCGCACGGTATGGATGCTGGCTGGGATGCAGAGGGCTCGTTCTCAGAGCAGTATTCCTTATATAGTTGTCCACTGTCTTCTCTAATGTTTTTAGTACAAAGGAGGTAAGACAGATGGGTCTATATGATTTAGGGGACAAAGTGTCCTTCTTACCAGCTTTAGGGATGAATATGACTTTAGCTCTTCTCCGTGGCTCAGGGATGTATCCGTATGCCAAGCTTGCTTTACATAGCCTTATTATGTGAGTTAGAAGACTCTCTTTGCCTTTTAATAAGAGGGCTGGGTATATTCCATCCAGACCTGGAGATTTGAAGGGCTCAAAAGAGTTAATTGCCCAGTCGAGTCGATGCGAGGAGCAGACCATCGCGGCGACCTTCCAGTCCTCACGCAGAGGCCTCCTGTAGTTCACTGCTGCCTCTGCACTGTCCGTCGGGAATGAACCTGAAAAGTGCGTTTCTAGCAGTTGATTAAGACGCTGGGATTCGCTGCAGGTGTAGGTCCTGATAGGCATTCTCAGCGATGAGGCTCCCTGTATCACCTTGGCCATGGTTCTGTTCAATTTTGTGCCCCCGGGGCCAAGCGGATTTTTGAGCAGAATTTCGTTGTAATCTGCTTACTTGGCCCGACGGATTTCTTTGTTGTACGAGTATAAGGCCTGCTTATAGACTTCCCATTGGCCCGTACGCTTTGCTCGGTCTTGATAAGGTGTTATTACGGCGTGATTCTGGTTCTCTACCGCTAAATCCTGGAGTTTAAGGGGTGCCTGTTGCAGTGGAGATGTTGTTTAAATTTTCGGCTAGCTTTCCTTTGTATTTCAGCCAGCCCGTTCTCTTGGGATTCCTGTGTTCTCCTTTCTGACCATGTACTCCTTCAATGTTGAATCTAATGATTCTATGGTCTGATAAAGAGGGTTCAGGGGAAACTGACCACATTGTGATGTGCCTGCAGAGGGCAGGAGATGCGATGGTTACATCGAATACCTCCTTCCTAGGTGTGGTTACAAGTGTTGGAGTGTTACCTGTATTTATTATTTCCAAATTATTTTTAATTATAAATTCAAGAAACGACTCATATATTTGTGTTGCTGCTACTCCATTCTATGAGTTGGGCATTTGCCTCACACGACAGGAGTAGGGGCAGCCTCTTGCTGCTACAATAGTCCGCTAGTCTATCAACACTCACACTGTTTCACAAATTGTATTTTAAAATAACTTCTCAATGTCAAATTCATATAGGCTTAACCTAAGCGCTTCTGAATCGTCACTATAAATATTTCTTTTAAATTTCTGAATTTACCACATGTTCGTTAAAAGATGAGCTCGTGAGAAGAACATAATATGAGAATCTCAACGGTCACTCTTTTCAATCAAATAGAGTATTTTACCATGGCTGTAATAAACATAGCAAATTGGATGCATCAACTTAAGAGATTGAACTCATTGTTTGTGTTAAGATGCTTCCTGAACATGATGGTCGCGATTACTGTCACAATTAGCAACTGCATCGATCTAGAAATTCATTAACTATAACAGGTCGACCTGGCATAAAAGCAGCACCCGTTCACCAGTTGATGCATGGACCATCGCTCCCTTCGCACATATTTGAGGGAAGGAGACGATGCGGCACACGACGCCGCCGCTGCAAAAAAATTCCATGCAGTGATAACCAACAAATCATCTTATAGCATACGTACGCATGATGAATAAAAATTACAACATTAATGCTCAAAAAGTTAAGTCATAAATGATTCTATATAAACTAAAAGAATATATAATATTCATGTTACATTCATAAGATTATGCAGTCTTAAAATTATAAAGAATTATTATTAAGTGGACCAGGAGCATGTATTACCACGCTTCCTTATCCTCTATATATTCTTTAAAAATATTTATTTTATTTAATATTTATAGAAGGCCTTTTGAACAGTCGCTCGCTAGATACCAACTTTAACACACATTACTGTGCGCTCTGTAATCGAGATCTACCCTCAGTTGAATATTAATTATGGTTAAGTGTACAAAATGCAGTAAAATTATATCAAAGAAAACGCCAGGTCTACAATGTTGTAAATGCAATAAGTGGTTACACGCAAACTGTGCTGCAATTTCTGTGGAACAACTAACAACCTTGTCGTCCACGGATGCCATCGACTGGAAATGTAGAAACTGTGTGGGTATGAAGCCAAAACGATTGTCGGTCATCGTACCTGATAATGACGACGGCGATGAAAATACAGACACGGAATCCACGAAGATCAAGGATAATAACCAACACAAATCAATCAAGCAAATTCTAAGCGAAATACGGCACGAAGTAAAAAATATCATAAGGGAGGAGCTGCAGCGATCATTAAAATTTTACGCCGAAAAAATTGATGATTTTGAAGTTAAATTAAACAACTACGAAAAACATATGAAAACCTTAGAAAACCAGAATATAGACTTAAAAAATAATTTAAAAAACATAAACTTGAAATATGAGGTGTTGGAGAGTAAATGTAATCAAATAGAACAAAGCCTATTAAAAAATCAATTAGAAATATGTGGGTTAAAGAATGAAGATAGTGATGTGATGGGTGTCACGTCTGAAATTGCAACAGCTTTAAAACTTAATCCCAATGACATCTTAAGGGCACATTGGAAGAAAAACCCTAAACTTATAAATCAAAAATTAAAACCAGACCCCATAATCTCTGTGACCCTTCGCGATGGAATCCGGGATCAGTGGATTTTAGCTTCCAAATCTGGATCACTCACAGCAGCAAACATTGGAAGGCAGGGAAACAAACTGTACCTGCGTGAATCACTGGCCCCGCAACTCGCTTCTTATTGTGGAAAACGAAAGAGGAATTAAAGGATCTTTTTAGATATATATGGTGTAAAAATGGTGCTATATTAGTGCGAAAAAATGAAAGTGCAAAAATTATATCGATTCGATCAGTGGATGACATTATGAAGTTAATACCTAAAAAACTGTAAGTCTATAAATCTAAGTACTTTTGTTTTTTATCATTCTAATAACTATCTAACACTTTAATATGGATAGTGACAACATTTTAGAAATAAGTTGCACTCACTGGAACGATTTCTGTAACCAACTACCGTTTGATAATAAATCTTTGCTATTATTTCATGTAAACATTCGTTCGATTATCAAAAACTTTGCATTGCTAGAAAATATAGTATCAAATTCCTTGCACACAATAGACATAATAATGATAACTGAAGCGAATATAAAACAGGATATGAGCATGTTATTTCAACTAACAAATTATACACTTCAAGTACAGCTTAGGTCAAACAAAAAAGGAGGAGGAATATTAATGTATATTCATAACAGTCTGAATTTTACACGAACAAACAATTTCATTTTAAATGAATTCGAACATATAATAGGAGAAATTTATTTACCAAATAAAAACAAATATAATATATGCGCTGTTTATCGACCAACAAACACAGACAAAAGAAGGTTTATTTACGAATTGTCATCATTATTATGTAAATATGGGTGTAATCAATCATTCATTATAATGGGTGATATGAACATAGATATCCAAAAATTGCACCCCATAATTAAACAATATTTAAACACTTTGTCTGATCTAGGTTTTTCATGTGGCATCAGCAATAATTGTACGCGTATAGAAAAATTAGGCAATAATATAACAAAGTCATGTATCGACCACGTCCTAATTCGTGATAATTCTAAGTGTGAGATATACACAGCAGTAGTAAACGTTGCACCTGCGGATCATTCTATAATCGGTTGCGCGTTACTCGGTGCATTTGCACTTAATAACATGAATAACTCAAGTACATACACAGTTCGAAATAAGTTCACTTATGATAAAACTAAGTTACGAGCTGAACTTTTGATGCTGGATTTGGAATATTCTTTATCCTACAACGACCCCAATGATATTATGAGGCATATATATAACAAATTTAATTATGCTTATAGCAAATGTAGAATTGAAAGTCCAACTAATATCACTAAGTAATAGCCGTCTGACAGAAATGTGTAAAAAACGTGACAAACTTTTTTACATATGGCGTCAAGACATGAATAATGCAAAAAATAGGCTTATATATAATAAGTACAGAAATAAAACAAATAAATATGCGCAAAGGCTCAAATATACGTACACCATGAAAACAGTTTCGAATAATTTTAATAACCCCCGTATGGTGTGGAAAATAATAAACAATTTGACAGGTAAAATCACAAAAAGTATAGATGAAATTTTAATAAGATCCTTTAGTCTAGAACCATTACAATTAGCAAATAATTTTATACAAGAATTTGATAGAAATGTTAAGAAAATCACCAAAAAATGTCACTTCGGAAAACTGCTAAACCCTAATGTATATAATAACATTGCTGACCGCGCTATCTGGATTGGAAAAGCAACAAAGGAAGAAGTAAGTCAAATTTAAAAAAAACTTAATATTGATAAAAGTCCAGGTTATGATGGCATACGAGCCTATGACCTAAAATATATTTCAGAAAAGATGGTCCCAATATTAACACACCTCATAAACTGCTCCATTAAAACTGGCATTTATAAATGGCCAGACCTGTTAAAGATAGGAATAGTACGACCAATATATAAAAAAGGCGAAAGGAATGATTACAATAATTATCGTCCAATAACAATTTTATCGAGCATAAATAAAATAATAGAGCGATATATTTGTGATAAAATAAATGCTTTTCTAGCCAAAAACAATATAATAAACGAAAATCAATTTGGTTTTCAAAAAAACAAGAATACTTCGCAACTTTTAGAAAAATTCTCTAATGAAATAAATGGTCACCTAAATAATAAACTAAATATATTAGTGATGTTTATTGATTTCAGCAAGGCTTTTGATGTTCTTAATTACGACATACTTTTTGAAAAGCTCTCGCAAAATGGGATATAGGGACCATTTCTTAACTTAATCAAAAGCTATCATAATAATCGTTGTACATCAGTGAAAGTATTAAACACTAAAAGCACTATGATACCTACACTAAGCGGCTGTGCTCAAGGCTCAATCTTAGGTCCTTTAGAATACTTACTATATGTAAATGATATGTGTGTTGTTATCACAAAAGCCTCAGTGTACCAATTTGCAGATGACACTTGTTTGGTTGTTGCAAACAAAAACCTTAAATTAGCAGAACATGATATGCAATCAGATTTCAATAATATGTGTATGTGGGCTCATGATGTCGGATTGGTTATTAATATTGACAAAACTAAACTTATGTATGTACATTCGTCTCATCATAAAACACAAAATGAACCCGCTATTATCGCCCACCACCACCGTTGTTTCCACAATCCAATACAGACGTGTGGTTATATTAAAATAGAAAATGTACAAGAATACTCATACCTTGGGCTTGTGATTGATAATAGACTCAATTGGGGACCTCATAAAAACCATGTTTGTGCTAAATTGAGATCGGTGCTTTGTAAACTTGCATATTTAAAATATAAGTTACCTTATAGTGCCCTAAGATTATTATATATGGCTCTGGTGGATTCCGTTATAAACTACGGACTAAGCAGTTACGGAAGGACGTACAAGTCATATTTAGAGGATATATACAAATTACAAAAAAGAATTCTTAAAACTATCGTTCCAAATTATTTTTATAAATACAAAGAAAATACGGATCTTGCACTATTTAAACATTGCAAGGTTATAAATGTCTTTGATAAAGTGAAATTCCGTATATTGTCAGATATAAATGAATCTAAATTCCTTCGAGAAATTCAAAGACTGCCTCATCTAAGACAATTTACAGGAACAAACATGTCATTTAAATTACCTAAATCTACAAATATATATGGCACCAGAGCAAACAACTACGTCATTCCTCTATACTTAAACGAGACTCCCTTAGAGATTCAAAAATTATATATAAATAAAAATAAATATAAGTCATCGTTAAAAAAGTACTTTTTACAAAATCCTTCATTAATATAATTGTATCTGCGGTAAGCTAAGTAGACAACTAATTTGTAATTACTAACATTTAGTTGATAATTATTTTTTGTTTTGCATTTTAATGATTTATATACTACTTTGTTTAAAATTGTAAGTTAACATCTTGTAATAACTGTATTAATTGAAAGTAATTGTTGTTTTCTTTTTAAATATTATGTAATTTAATTCTAAGCGGCTTCACACACAGATAAGCTTCCTAAAGTTTAAGTGTGTGTTATTATATTGTAAGCTATAACTATATTGTATTTTAAATAAATATTCTAAAAAAAAAAAAACAATCACGATTACTATTAATTTCTTAATATTTTCCCCCATAGCAAAATTCCATATGACATAATACTCATACGCTCCTTTCCTATTGTATTTTGTTATTTATTTAATATGAAATATAGAAATACAATTTATTAATATATAACAGGCACATATATAACATAATATATAACAATTTATTAATATATAAGTAAGAAATACAATTTATTAATATATAACAGGCCAAAAACCACAGAGGTTTGTCCGGCATGTTAGTAAAATACTATTATCATCTACAATTAATAATAAATTTTAAATACAATATTGACATAAGTCAATACTGTATTTATAGTTAATAAGTATTAACTTACAAAATATAATAATTAATATTAGCTTATAAGTATGCCTGTAAAATAAAATGGAAAAATAAACTGTAAGACGAGACCACTTAGCGTCATTTTACATTTGCACATAAAGCAAGCGAATTTTTTACTTGCTTTTTCACTTACTCTGTTTTTTCAATGCTAACTTCATACTTCCCAACTATTAAAAAACTTTGCAAATATGCCTACACTTTCACTATTTTCTTTATTTCACCTTATGTTATTGTATCAACAAGACTTTGGTACTTTATTTCACTTTATTTTATTTCGCTTCTTACGACTCAACAGCTTTAGAAATGTATTATTTGTTTTGAAACTGAATGGGAAGTATCTACTCAATGTCAGTCTCATTTAGATTTAGGCCTATGTTTACGGCACATGTGATTAAGTCGTTTAAAAACCATGGAGAAAGAGTTGAGAACGTTGTCCTTAATGTTTTCTCTAAAGTGGGTATTTAGTATTAAGTGATCAGATCTTTTGCTATTTTTAGAACGCACCATTTATACCAGGAACATATAAGCTTCATCCGAAATATAAGAATGGTGGTGATGATTATGAAATTGCCATAATAAAGCTGAAAACCAAATTGAAACTGGACGGTAAAATTAGGAAGGCCGTTGAACTTATAGAATCTGGTGCAGATATTCCAGCTGGTACTAATGTAACTGTTAGTGGATGGGGTCGTACTGCTGTAAGTATTTTCCTATATTACACACAATCGAGCTGCAAAATAAGGACGTTTGATCCGGATCTTTATTGTACGAGACGAGACTCGTACTTCGGAGAACTTTTCCAGGAAATTGCAATGCAAACATAAACTTAGTATACCAACGTAATAGACGAACTTTGTGTGAGAGTGAGATAACTTTGCTTACACAAAATCCTAGATGTAAGAAAGAGACGGAATAGATGGACCGTGAAACCGTTTTGAAACAATTTAGTGTCCATTAGTCTCCTGTCAAATTGGAACTCGGTTTAATTTAAGTGTTTTTATCGTAATTATACTGTGTTTTAACTGATATTATTTAAAAAAAATATGAAAGTGTCGTGTTGTATATTAGATTATGTTGTTGTACATGGGGCTATTTGAATTTCGAATGTTATTTGTTATTTGAAACGTTGCAACCTTCTCAGTTATAAAGGAAACAATTAGCGGGAAATCATTTGTCATTTGTTTTTTATCTTAAAATAAAAAGAGGAAGATTACAAGTAAAAAAAAAGTTAATAATAAACTAAGATAATCATTCAATAAAATAATAAAAATTTTATTGTAAAGTTGTTATAATCGTTCAAATCTCACTTTTTCTTAGCACAGTCGGAACATTCTTCATTATTTTTATACTATTCATATAAATGAGTTGTTTAAATTTTTTCTTAAAACAATGCTGTTTATTTTAAGACTGAATGTGATGTCAAATGAGATGGATAAAGGGTTACTTAATGGTTTGTTTTGTATCACTGCATATTATGAAAGGCCCAAATAAAAGTATCAACCAGAAACTGTGATCAGCAGCCCTGCAAATTTCATTAGACAATTGCTTTCAGATAGTTTTAGATTACTTGGGCCATGAGTAGGTTGTATCTCTTCGGGCTGTAAAATATTGCCGTGAGTGGCAAACTCTTGTTACACGTTGAAATGAAGCTAACGCGAGAAACTTTTCAGTCAATGATTTATTAAGACTTTCGTTGTGGGCTTACTCAGCAACAAAGCTATGATAGGCTGCGATTAGCATTTCTCAATGAAGCCCCATCTCGTGCCACTATTTAAAATTGGTGTAACGAGTTTAAGCGTGGACGTAGCAATCTCAGTGATGATCCACGTGAGGGACGTCCTTTAACAGCGACTACTGAAGATAACATCAGGCTGTGCAACGCTTGATAGAGGAAGATGAGAGTAGTAGAGTGACCTATCAGCAGATTCGGGCAAGCCTAGGCATTCGTATGAGTCAAGTTCAAAAAATATTAGACGAAAATTTAGGCGTCAGGAAGCTTTGTACCAGACGGATTTTCCATACTTTAACCGACAACCAGAAACACCTTTGCATGGACTGGTGTGTGTGTTAGAAAATTTCAACGGTGGTGACTCAAATGCTGCATTTGACATCGTCACAGGTGATGAAAGCTGGATATATTGCTACGAACCCGAAACCAAAAGACAATCAGCGCAGTGGGTGTTTCCTTTCGAGGATCGGCCAACTAAGGTAAAGAAAGGAAGAAGTCAAGGAAAAAAGATGATTGCCTTATTTGGTCGGAAAAGTCAGTTCGCGACAGTTGTGCTAGAAGATGGAAGGACAATTACTGCAGACTGTTATGTTAATCGCTGTTTGCCTGTTGTCTTGGAAAAAAAGCGACAGCAGCGCTCTGGAAGCAGGATCCTACGACACCACGACAATGCAGCGTTCTCCGCAAATCGGACTGTTGAATATTTGACTATGGCAGGTGTCGAGATAATGAGTCATCCGCCATACAGTCCTGACCTGGCGCCCTGCGACTTTTATTTATTATACTATTCTCTTATTATACTATTCCCAAGAACTAAAGATAAAATTCAAGGTATTCGCTTTACGAGCCCTGAAGATACGGTGAAAGTTTACGAAAATGCCATAGAAGAGACCCCTAAGTCTTCCTTGGCCCGCTTTCATCAGTGGTTCCATCAAATGCGACGGTGTGTAGAGAGGAACGGAGATTACTTCGAAAAACAATAATAGTATCGGCACCTTTCTATATTAAGCCGTTTTTCAGTTTCTAAACATTTTCAGTGTTACCTAGGTATTATGAACCATCCGTGGTTATCAATTGATATAATTTGATCATCTCCATCTGTTGCGTCGATTCGTGCAACAGATGGAGTTTTTCTTTCAAATATAATCATAGTGTTTTTTATGGGTCGATAATGATGCTTTGCTTAAAGTGGATCATCTTCTGATTCTTCACCTTTTCCTATTTAAAATTTCTTACATCAGAGCGCGATGAAGATGTTTGACTTAAGACAAGATGAAACGAAACTGGATTTTTTTTACTTATCAACACAACATAGTAACGCAATGTGCATGACATCGTCAACACGTTGAATATTAATACACTGAAATGCAAATAATAATTATTTTACCTATTTCTAGTTACACTTCTGTTTTAACACTTTCAGAATATTTTTGCTATAAAGCAGCTATTTGTTTTAATGATATTGCTTGTATTTTCTCCCCTGCTTCAGCATTCTTTATTTTGTTACTTCGTATAGATAATACTCGATTTTCAATATTACTAAACCATAATATAGTTACAAGTTTTTTTTAATAATTTCACTAATTGGACGGCATGAGGTTCCATCTGGGAGCCTTGTTGGCGACTCAAACAATTGGAACAGACCATACGCCAATGCAATATTATGCACAGATCGCCCTGCGTATTCTGTGGTACGTGATCAAAGCCATTTGGCATTGTGCCCGTTGAAATCACTCAAGTCTACGATTACAGTGGAGGGGATCTAAGCAAGGACGTCCTCAATTGTTGCTTGAACGCAGCCCATAAGGTGATCCGATTCTGCTTTACCACCATGGGACCTGTAGGACAAACGCAGAGATTTGGACGTGGATGTGGTGGTCCTCAATATTTACACGAAGCCAGAGAGTAGACAGATCCCTACCCTAAAAATTGCCGAGACGGACATCAGATATCCTCCCTAACGTATACACATATCCCGAAACAAGGCGGAGAATTATTAATTTGTGCCCGCAGTACGTTAAATATGACGTATCGCTAGTTCGAGATATTCGTCTCCGCAAGGAGACAAGAGGCCGGATAAGGACGCTCTAGTCCTTGTGCCGCTTTTTCACGCCAGTATTCTGTGCGAGTGTGGTAATTATACAATTACAGAAGCACAGGGCAATTAATATCGTTATCACTTTAAAATAACAAAATTGTTTACTTAAATATTTAAAAATGCTTTTGCAGCAAATAATAGAATTCTTCTAGTTTACTCTAAGTTCACCAACACGTGTATTTCAAGCTGTACTCGTATAGGTGTAGTTCAAGCCGCATCCTATTGGCTGGAATTTTGCTTCAAGCTAGCATCGATCAGTAGACCTTAAGATAATTAATTTATTTATATTATAACTTCTTTTTAGTAAATAAGTTTAAGTAAGGTTGCATTTTTTGCATCTCCTGGCTGCAACCAACGTAATTAGTATCATTGATTGATGTAAAGGTTGGGTTGTGATGTTGATTATTATTTATAGCGGCACAGAACATCAAAAACTACAGAAATATTAACAATAACTTTCCTTGTTAATATTTCGTTAGTTTCGTAATAATAAAAACTTTAACAACAAAGCAGTGGGATGATGATGATGCAACAAAGCGTGATAGCACGAAAATATCACGACGTAATGAAACTGCCCACTGTACTGATACAACAGGACGAGTTCGAGGGTTTGAAAAGGAAACAAGAGGCCCCCTCGCGTTCCAGCAAGGTCCAGAATAATGTGGCCTTGTAATCATCTCACATAATTTCATTAAAAAGAACGTCAAGTGCAGAGTGGTGGCTTAAAACAAATTTTATTTCAATTATTTTGGTAAATTTTAGGAGAATGCAAGAAGAGGCAGTACACACTTACGGGCTGTGTCTACGACAGTGATATCGAAAGAGATATGTAAACGACGTACACATTACACGCCTAGGAAGATATGTGCGGAAAGATCTGGTGGAGGCTACAATGCTTGCAATGTAATTACTATGCTTTCATTTTTCAGACTTACAAAAATGTGTGTTCAAAAATGTTTAAATTAGGATACTATTATCTTACGAAACTGATCTGGCAGTGGGCAAGGTACATAGCTTGACGGACAGGTGGCTGATGGGATAATAAATTTCTCTAATAGCAACCACCTACCGAAAGACGTATGTTGGTAGGCCCCCCACAAGATGGACCGACGATATGGTCATGATCGCCGGAGTAGGTTGGATGAGGGCAGCGCAGAACCAATCGCCATGTCGATTTTGGGGGAGGCTTACTGGAGCAGTGGACGTCTTCCGGCAGAAATGATGATGAATGATGAATATTATTTTAAATCGCGCTACACACATGCTTATTGATACTTAAAAATGAACTTGTTGATTTTTATTATATACCTGTTTCATATTTACGTACACTGATGTAACCCTCATGTAACAGAAGTTGAAACTCAAGTTCATATTTACCCTGCTACCGAGTAATGGTTATGACAACCAACGATGTTTCATGCCTTAACTTGACTTTTGTTCGTGAGTTGTACAGTTCTTTACAGTAGTACTATTAGTTATTCTGTTGTTCGGTGCGCTTTCATTGAATTACTTGAAAATGTGAAACAAATCATTTCTGTATTAAATTATGTCTTTATAAAATACTGTAGCATCGATCTTGCTAATGTGATAATAATTAGGTTTAAACTTTTATATTATAAATAAAACAAGAATGATAAATCGAAAACTTAAAACTGAGCTTATTGAAGTGGACCTCCAGCTTCCTCACTGGGCGCAGCATACAGGTCGTTGTCGACGGTTATTGCTCGAATCCCAAGCCCGTGAACGCAGGAGTGCCCCAAGGCTGTGTGCTATCTCCCACGCTGTTTCTTCTGCGTATCAATGATATGTTGGACACCTCAAACATACATTGCTATGCAGACGACAGCACTGGTGATGCAGTATACACGGGCCATACAGGTCTCTCTCGGGAAATCGTCGACCAGTGCCGGGACAAACTTTTGTCTTCTATCGAGTCCTCTCATGAGAAGGTCGCGGAATGGAGAAAATTGAACCTTGTCCATTTTAACCCCCAGAAGACTCAAGTTTGCGCGTTTACCACTAAAAAAACCCCATTTGCCGTATCACCGCTCTTCGACAACACTTCCCTTAAAGCCTCGCCTAGTATCGGAATACTGGGTCTCGAAATCTCGAGCGATCGGCAATTCCGTGGCCATCTGGAGGGCAAAGCCAAATTGGCTTCGAAGAAGCTGGGGGTCATTAATAGAGCACGGCAATACTTCAAGCCAGCCCACAATCTAGCGCTCTACAAAGCGCAGGTCCAGCCACACATGGAGTATTGCTGTCATCTCTGGTCTGGCGCACACCAGTATCATCTCTATCCATTTGATCACGTGCAACGCAGAGCAGCTCGAATTATCGGGGACTCAGTGCTCTGTGAACTGCTGGATCTCTTGGCGTTGCGTAGCGACGTCGCTTCATTGTGTGTCTTCTACCGCATTTATCACGGGGAGTGTTCCGAAGAGCTGTTTAACCTGATTCCTCCCGCCGAATTCCACCTTCGCAAGAGACACCACAAGTTAGGATATCATCCCTACCATCTGGATGTGTGGCGGTCCTCCACAGTGTGGTTTTCAAGGAGTTTTCTTCCTCGTACTACAAAGCTGTGGAATGAGCTTGTGTGGTGTTTCCGGGACGATACGACATGGGTTCCTTCAAAAAAAGCGCGTACACCTTCCTTAAAGGCCGGTAACGCTCTTGTTATTCCTCTGGTTTTGCAAGAGAATGTGGGCGGCGGTGATCACTTAACACCAGGTGACCCGTACGCTCGTTTGTCCTGCAATTCCGTAAAAAAAACGATAGAAATATGCAACCAGAGACTACAAGAAACGCGTGCTGGCTAGATGAAACTATATACCGCCATTGGTGCCTTACCAACTTCCTCGGGTGAGTTGTTTATGGTCGACCTTTCTTGACATTTATCAGCAAATGTGAAAACTGTCATACGTTCTTACGATTGTAATTCAACAAATATAAAATTAACAAAACAACAGGTTTAACAGCTAGTACCAATACTACACATTTATGAAAAATTAAATTTAAAAATTAAATTTAAAATTTAAATCTGACCAAAAACCAATGCATTGTCAATATATTTTAATAATATAATGTGCCCAAAGAGAATTTAAACATAATTTACATACAGTGTAATTTATCAGTCGCTAGGAAAACTTGATATCGCATCTCCTACCATTTTTCTTTTTTTTCGTAATAATTTAGTAAATACCCAGGACCAAAAAGAGACCCAGCAATTATTGCTTGACCTTTTCATGCTTTTTTTGGTTAAAAAAATGTAATCGAACAGTATAGAAACAGTGTAATGTAGCTTTTCTGATCTATGATATTTAATGGTTTAAAATACCAGAATCACGTCTGATCAGCTAGTCCGTATGTTTTGAAAAAAAAAAGTTAATCAAATTGAATGTAAATACCATATAATTTATTTTAAGAGCTTTGTCTAACGCGAGCATAAAAGCGATGATCATGCAAAAACCGTTGAGAATTTTTCAATAAATTAGGGGAAAATAAATCTCTTGTGGCTTTGATTTGATGACCACTGTCAGATAAGATACTAACGATAATACAACATGATTACATACGATTTATTATTTTCCAATTTCATTTTTCAGATTTAGTCACAGTATTCAGTAAAGTCTCATACAAAATAATAATATTATATTCTTGATAATGTTATAACTAATACTGATAGGGATTATCATAATATAAATGTACTAAATATTGTTCACCAGAACATACTAAGAATCTCAAGTAAGGATTTAGAAATGGAACTGTTTTTTTGAGCCGCTGCAAAATCGATATAACGTATGATGTATAGACTCAGCTCTGCGGCAAACGCTGTAAGAAAGATGAGAGTACACGAATATTGTTACCGCTATATTAGTGTACTTCAGTAATTTTCACAGCATCATGACGTACGATATATTGCAGCTGTGGGGTTATGCTACTGACATTGATATAGTGTTTGTTCTGCATAAGAGAGCCGTTCCTGCTATATATCAAGCTTGGTTATAAACAGTCACTCGAGGAAAAAGATTAAAGTAATAAATATTATGACTGCTCAGTACATTAATGAAAATTTAATAAAAGTTCACAAAAAAGGTCACTTTTTTGCGCTTAATAGTGATTTTCATTACTATAAACAATAAAAATAAGTTAATCAAATCTATTATAAATCTATTATAATAATCTAATTTATAAAATATGTAAAAAGGGTAATTAATACTTTTGTATTATGATATCCATTTTGCTTTTCATTAACATTGATTAATTTAAATCCTTATATTGCTTCTACAAAATAACATATATTAATTCTCTATGAAACGCCTTTTGATGGGCTTAAACTTTCCGAACATTTAGAATTGTAATTTATATTTTTTTTACACTATCGGAATTTAGAGATTTTGACAAATAGAAAACAAACCATTTTTTGAAAATAGCTGATAATATATAAATAGTTGTCGATCTTTTTATTACCTACAACTTTGCCCTTTGACTGTTTTCAATAGGACTTGCAGTTGGACTTGCGGAAACCGAGATAAACCGATTTTTACCTTAAAACACCCCCCTTTTCTACTACCCGACCTCAGATAGCCCGTATATATTCCTTTCATTTTTGTTATATTCTCTTCCGTTTCCAATAGGTTTCATCCTACTATTTTTTTTTCACTTTTTATCACTGGTCTAGTCTGTCACCAACACCAGGAATCTTATAATGCCAACTACTGGGCTAATTCGAGTTAGAAAGTCTTTTGTGGGGCGATATATATATATATATATATATATATATATATATATATATATATATATATATATATATATATATATATATATATATATATGCTTTTACAACAAACTCCCAGAAAGATTAAAAAAAGTGTTACGAAATTCATAAGAATTGTTAAAAAACATTTGTTTGGGCAAATAAGAGTTAAGAGTTACGAGCCGCTGAGTTTCTTGCGCTCGTTCTTCGCAGGTCAGGCATACTTTTTCGAATGGGAGGGTAGTTAGGTACGGGTAGTTTTTGACTCTCAATGAGTGATATTACCTTTATCCTATATTGAATAAAAATATTTAAATATGAATTTACGGGTGTCATTATTGCTCATTTACTCTCTTACATTTTATGGAATGGAAATATCATTTCTTCGTGATTTCTAATGAAAAATAGAAATAATATTTTTATTATATTATATTACGAACGTCAAATACGTCGTTGTGTTTGCTTTATTTTATTAAATAACATCAATCTGTGTTGTTCAGGGTGATTCTGGAGGTCCTCTCGTATTAACTGAAACCAGGAAACAAATTGGTGCTGTATCGTACGGCGTACAAAACAGATGTGCTTCTGCCCCTGTTATATATTCAAATATAGCCGATGCAGAGATGAGAGATTGGATAAAATCTGTTACAGGTATTTAGAAAATTAACACTTTGATAATTCTAAATACAATTTCTTTCCAATAAATTGATATAAACAATGTTATATTTCATTTAAATTCCTCTCATTGGCTGTGCCTGTATAATCATATTAATTATTATTAATAATAATTATTAATAAATAAAAACGATTTATTTTTTCAATATTATAGATTGATGTAAAGGTGCTTAATCGTAGTGCTGATTATAATTATGAAATATCAATAAATGAATCTGGGTTAAGTTTAAAAGTATGTTTTTACTCGTATCTGGCAGTAGGTACTATTATAGCGACACAGAACATATTTCTGTTGTTTTACATAATTAAAGAACAGGGGTCATAACATAACAATGAAAACTTCAAAATTAAAGCAGTGAAAGCACGAAAATATCACGGCATGTGCCTAACGGTATTGAAACTACAAACCGGAAAGAGGAACGGGAGGGGGCATCACGTTGCAGCGAGTTCCAGAGATAATATATCCATGTAGAGAACTACTAATATAAATTTACTTAATTCTAGAGTATAGGTAAGGTCGAGATTCTCTCACACTAGTAGATACCTAAATTCCTCACCATTGTATGATCAAGTACGTGTGGTGTCGCCCAAGCATAGCACCACCCCATCTCCTCCCGTGGGTGTCATAAGAACAGAGAAGAGGATGGGCAGCAGCATCTTCTGTTAAGAGCACACCATTTACTGCGATCGGCAATCCGCCTGCCAAGCGTGGCGATTATGGCTAAAACCGACACAATAAGGCCCCGGCCCCCAATCCCCGGCGGCCCCGCTCGTGGTGGCCACGGTAGCAGCCACAAGCGAAGGGGCAGGGGGTGCTAAGTATCCCCGGGTGTGGCAGCGCTACCACAAACGAAGTCCATTGGCCCTGGCAACATACAATGTCAAGACACTGCGGACCGACGAGAAGTTGGCGGTACTGGAGGAAGCTGTGAGCAGATTACGATGGGATGTCGTGGGGTTATCTGAGGTCTGAAAACAGGGTGAGGACTCGATAATCCTAAATTCCGGACACATGCTCTACTTCCGGGAGGGCGACCAACTGTCCCAGGGTGGTGTCGGGTTCCTTGTTCACAAGTCTCTCGTCAACAACGTAACTGAGGTGGAGAGCGTGTCGACTAGGGTAGCGTATCTAATACTCAGCATTACTGAACGGTTTTCGTTGAAGGTCATTCAGGTTTACGCTCCAACTTCGACACACTCAGACGACGAGATGGAGGGAGGATGTATGAGGACATCTCAACAGCCATTCACACTCCGCAGACCCACTTCAACGTTATCATGGGAGACTTCAATGCAAAACTGGGCAAATGTAGCGGCGATGAGTTGAGAGTAGGGCAATTTGGTTATGGAAATCGGAACGCCCGAGGCCAGCTGCTGGCTGACTTCATATAGAAGGAGGATCCCTATATTATGATGAACTCCTTCTTCATGAAGCCAGAACAACGCAAATGGACTTGGATCAGCCCCGATGGTGCCACCAAAAATGAGATCGACTTCATTCCGTCGACCAAAAGACATATATTCAATGATGTCTCCGTGATCAACCCAGTGAAAACTGGGAGTGATCACCGCATAGTAAGAGGCACATAGAATATCAATTCAAAACTGGAGCGGTCTCGACTGGTGAAGTCTACGCTCTGACCCACACCCATCCAGGTTCATAACCCTGAAAACTTTCAACTCGAATTGCAAATCCGCTTCGAATGCCTCGGGGACTGCGTAGACGTGGACGAGTATAATATCAGGTTCGTGGCAGCTGTTCAAAGGGCTGGGTCTAAGTTCTTCAAGGCCAGCCGTTCAAAAAGAACCGGAAAAATCTCAGATAATACCCACAAATTGATGGATGTAAGACGCCGAATGGCCCTTCAGTTTCCGGACGATAGATTTTCAGAAATGGTAGTTTTTAGGACTATAGCGCATTAAGTACACTTTTGCCGTTCCGCTAACAGACTGCTAATGATGTGTGCTTATATGTAGAACGTTATATAGAACGTTATTGACTATTAAAGCGACGTTATGTTAATGTCAAAAATCAATTTCCTTTACGAAACTAGTTAGATTGATTTATCAAACCACAATGTTTTAAATAATATTTAATTTAAACAAAAATAATAAGACTATTCGCTAACAATAAAATTGGTGTTATCATGAATGTAAATGCTGATGAAACTTCTGGTTGACCCGTCATCTTGAGCGTCATGTTATCTAGGATACTTTGCTGAGCTTCACGAAGTAATTCGACATCACGAGGTGCTGTTGATCTGAAATGAAAATTCTTTATTGCGCTAAACATATTATAATAGTATTCGCTGATAGAAACATTCAATGAGCACTTGAGAACCTTCAGTTTTATTTTTACCGCCTTAGCAAATGGTGGCACGACAATAAGCTTGTCCTCAATGCCGATAAAACGTTAGTGATACATGTCGGAGAATTAGAATATAAAAGTAATATGGCCTGTATGATTATATTCTACTCTGTGTATTGGGCTGAACTGATGATGAACGTCATCTTTCAAAGTGTGTTTGAAGTTGTCACTGTGTACGTCACTGTCGGTGACGTGATTGAAGTTAGTTATTATTGTCTATCAGTAGAGCGCTCATTTAGAAGTCGCATTCGTCTTCAAACTAGCGCCCGCGCCGGTTGTGCGCACTGATCGACTTAAAACAACATGGAGAATACCAACACCGTGACGCCCGATTTTAAATCCAAATAAATCTCCGAGATACATATTCGATCACCATAATATCTTAAAACGAATTATGGCATAAACAAGAAGCTTAAGACGCATTGCCATATGTGTCCTCATCAAAAGCTACAAATATGTAGCTGTCCCCTCTATTGAAACTGTTGAAAATCATACGTACTTAGGTTTAGTTATCGATTGTTGATTTAACTGGCTCTGTCATATAAATAGTGTATGTTACAAGCTCAGAGTATGTTTAGCTTTTATTATTGTTATATAACTCACTAGCTGCTTCCATTATAAGTTATGGTATTACTAGCTATGGCAGAACATTAAAGACCTACCTAGATAAAATACAAAGCATTCTAATTAGGATAATAAAAGAAATAATCTCCGCAGTAGTTAAAGAACAACAAAATCTTACCGATACATACAAAATTTAATTATGTCTTCTTAAGGAATTATTATTTTTCAATTATGAAAATCAAAGTAAAATTTGTCGCAAAATAACCACTACGAAAGCGGAGCATATGAGCGTGGCGTCCATGATGCGATCAAAATTAAACAATCACATCAATTCCCGCCAAAAGCGGTTATAATATAGAACTGTATACTATATGACTAAGTTCTATGGTAATTATATTCTGTCAATGCCCAGAAGCAGTAACTCACGATTTCTTAGCATTGTACACAATAATATACGTTTAACAATTTATATTTTTTAAGTAAACTAATTAATTGTACTCATTGGTGACACTGATCTTTGGTTTGATTATTCGATTTTAACAGTACACAACGGAACAATAGCGTATTTTTAACGCTTTTATTCTCGTGTTGCAAACGCCATTTTGTTAGTAGTCTTGCCTTGTAAATATTTTCTCTGTTACTAGAAGTTTTTCCAGGTTGTCGCTTTTCTTTCTGGCGCTATAACCGATAATGTCATAGATCCTAAGGAGGCAGATGGTCGATAGACGCGCGGTGATCCCCACTTCATGCAAAACACAAAGATTTGTGCAGTGCGCAGTCCAGGGTATGTGAAGCATTTTTCTCCAACACCACATTTCAAATGCATCAATGCGTGCACGGTCAGCTATTTTGAGGGTTCACGTTTCGTGATTGATGCAAGCATCAATAAAAATTACAGACCTGATTATATTGAAAGTTTATCTTACCCAACAGCCATACAGTGTGATGCATCAGGTATGAAGTAAACAGGGGCAAGAGGGGTAGAATGAGTGATATTTGGCCCCATGGGCGACCAGGGGTCAATCCCGCCAGCAACTGATAGCACGTGGTCTGGTAGACGCATGCCGCCGAACAATAGGTTCGTGCGTTTGATTCCTGAACGAAGCAATTCGACGTTGGTGCTGTAATGAAAAATATTTCAATTCTATGTAATAAGTGTGGCATCCTTGCCCTACATGAATAAAGTGATTTTGATTTGATTTGATTTGATTTCACTCAATTTACAATTTTTTTGCCTAGCCCCGCGCTGCTCACCTTCCGCCACCGTGTTAGTGACTAGTGTGTCCATAATTTTAGGCAGGATTCTATTATACCTATGTGTGTACAATACAAAAAAACGACTGTATACTTTCTTCACATACTCGACCATTTTTTTTTGGTGATTTCAAACTAACTATACCCTTAATAAGTCCTCATGCTCTTACAATTTTATTTACACCAGTTCTCATTCATTTTGAATTTTAAATATTAATTTTCAAAAGAAAATATAAAATGGCAGGATTAATGGAAAACTATTTACTTAATTATTATTTTTATTTATAATAGATTTGGCAACGAGGCAAAATTTTCGAGAATTATAGGTTACTCTCTATTTTTACTATTATGTTAATGTTTATTCGGATATAATGTAGCTCCAAATTGAAAAACTGATAAATTAAAAATACTGAGGGGCTCACAAATAAATGTAGTATAATTTTATACCTGAGAATAAACCAAGAATATGCAAAATGTTGACTTTATCGCTGGCACCGCTGTCAATACAATGACAATTCTGAAGTTTTCCGCATGTCAAGCAGCCTTGCAAATAAACGCAAGAAATATATAGTTATACGTCCGAATAAACCAGTCATAAGCAAAATATCTATTTGTAAATATATTGAATATTCTTGTTATATTCATAGGTATAACTTTATACCAAGGTCATTTGTAAGACCGTAAGAGTTGTAAGTTGTAAAACTATTTATGGCCCCACTACTTACTCGTTCGAGAAAAAGTCTTTGCACATCTGATGGAAGTACTCCAGGGGCACTGTTGAGAGGAATGGCTGTCGGGTACTACTGGTAGTCTGATACCAGCCGTACTCCACGCAGGTTTGATATGTCCACAGGCGCACTGAAAATAGTAATAGTAGTTTTTCAGAGAGATTTTGCTATTATGAGCTAACTAGTGTCGTAGTGAAGAATGTCGAGCCAAGAATCGAGTATGAAGATGATGATGTATTCGTCTTAGCTCGGGTGTATACGGTGTGCGGTGCAAGTGCTGACGAGAGCGGGTGCCAAGCGAGCACCATGTAGGCAATCAGGAAAGAAATATCGAGGAAGTCGGTTGTGACGCACGCACATGCCCGTTCCACGTTCTTATTACGTAATCTATGGTACTCGTAGCTGTGAAGTAAAGTTAAAGATTTGTGAAGTGAAACTGTTGTGTTAAATGCCCATTGTGGACAACCACGAAGATCCTGACCGTTTGACCGGATTTGCCTCATCATATATTTATAGATTTTTCCATACTATATCTATATACATATTTAGAAAATCATAGGCTAGTAACAACGAACCACAAGAAAGACAGGCTAGTTTATGGTAAGCTTTGTTATCGGAATGGTAAGTTAATCTATACAATTTGTTATGTCTTTAAAGTGATAACCCTCACTTCTAGGATTAATACTAGAGCTAACCGTTAGCTCAGTGGCTTAGAGCACCGGCACGGAACGCCGGAAGTCGTGGGTTCGAATCCCACATCGTTCATAAAATTTTGTTCTTAAAATTTTATTTGTGAAGTTAGTCTATTACTTGTTGCATCAGGTGCGTCGTAGCTTAAATTGGTGTGTTTCCGAACGACTTCCTCGTAACGAGGCTCAATGCACGGTTGGGTCCACGTTCTGTTAGTAACCCAGGCAGCCAGACGCTCCATCGGGACTGTGGCTGAAATAATAATAAAAAATTATTTTCTTTCAAAACATTGCTATACATGAATGACACCGCGTCGCAGGGGTCTAATGACAACATTGTCTACATTTGTTACCTACAACTAATCCTAAAAAAATATTCAGTTCAAATCAAACTTAAATCTTATTATTTTTGTTTTCTATATTCTAGTTTTACAATTATATAGCCTACGTTTACCAAGTTTTACTTACCTTTACTGCGATTAACTTTTATTGTAAATTGTACGTGCACGGTTTCACCTAAGCAGATGTCGCTTTTATCTTTAACATCTATGTTCTCAGTGAGACAGACGTTCCAAGGGAACAATTGTTATTATTTTAGTTAGTTATAAATTGATTGTGTATTTAATCTTTTGTTTCTGTTTTTGTCTCCAATAAAGTAAATAAATAAATAAACATGAATTCACGTTTATATCTAAAACAGAGCGAAGTAATAACAAAGTAACATATTATTTGGTTTTGTTTGGTTGGGTATTAGTGTGCTAGTATGACACTCGTCTCCTTACTGTGGAGTAATTAAAATGGCATATTTCACAAAAGGTACTAAAAGTGCCTTAGGTGCGATAAAAATGTCACTTTACAAGTGACTTAATGACCACTATTGAGTGATTTAGTGTTAATCGTAAGAGCGGACGTGAAATAACACTTAAACACTCGCTGTCTTATAAATAAACGCAGTGAAAAGTTACTCCTAGTTTAAGATTACTTGTTCCTACCATGTTATTCTGTAATGACAAAGGTAAGAATCTAATAGATAATAACGATCGCCATATATTTTATTAAAAACATCAGCTTATTAAAAAAAAGATAGATGTAATGTATTCTTATGTAATTCTGTTTGGCAATATATAGCTCCAAGTAGTGGAAGTGTTTTCGCTTTTCAGTAGAAACACACATACTGTGTTATAAAAAATTAAAATTTCTGTCTTTACTAACCAGATCTAAACTTTTTGTACTATAAAATGTGGTCAGTTTAAAAAGACACGACTTACTCTAAGGGACACACCGACATCAAATCGGTTAAGAAAAATATATTGATATTAAGCAGTGACTACAAATCCCATGAAAACAATACGAGTGCCGAATTCTTTTATATTAATTTCTGAGACTTCAATAAGAAAAATATATGTCTTATCAATAATTTCAGTCTATACTGCCTACTGCTATCTCACCGAAATCATGTCTATACTAGTTAATTGAAAGGTCAAAACCTTATGGCTCATTAATTCCCAATCTTCATAATCATTTAGATAATCCTTTGCGTAGTAATAAAACTATTCAAAAGGTTTTAACTCTACTAACTTAAGGTACTATGACCTTACAAATAAACTTGGTATAAAGTTATAGGTAAGAGTAAACCCAAAGTATGCAAAATGTAATCAAATTTTGCATATTCGTTGCTGACAATACAATTATGAAAGTTTTCGAATGTCAAGCAGCCTTGTAAATAAACGCGGGAAACGATATACGTCCGAATAAACCAATCATAATCAAAATGTATATCTGAAACATTTTGCATATACTTGGTTTATTACCAGTTATATCTTTATACCTAGTTTATTTTTTACACCGCTAGTACTTACAAATAGCAGAGTTTGTGATGGTCTGACAAGCGGCAGTAATATCTCCAGGGTCAGCATATTGCACCAGCTCTGCGAAGGTCTCTGTGATGCCGTACCAGAAGAACGTGCTGATATCCAGACTGACGTTTGGTCGGATCTCGGTACAGGTGCTATATTTCAATCATATCATTCAAGACACAATATTACAGTAGAATCTAGGTATAACGGCTCTTATGCGGCCGACGAAACTTCTTCGTACCAACCTTATGTTTTCAGCATTATCATACTTATATTTATTTTATGACAAGAAGGAACGAGACGAGCAGGACGTTCTGCTGATGGTAATTGATACGCCCGGCCCATTTCAATGCAGTGCCACTCAGGATTCTTGAAAAACCCAAAAATTCTGAGCGGCACTACAATAATTGGGCTCGTCACTTTTAGACATACGATGGTAATTCTCATCAGCACAGTAATTTCACTAGCTATGGCATGCTTCAGATTGAAACACAATAATGCTTACACATTATTTCTTCACGGCAGAAATAGGCGCAATTGTTGGTACCCATAACCTAGCTGGCATCCTGTAGAAAGGAGCCCCTTAGTCACCTCTTATCTTCACTCTTGGGCTTGAGACTTTCCTATTCTTTTTATGCCCTGGGAAAGCATTGGGCAGTATAAATTTAAAAACAATTCTATTATATTTTTAGTTTTGGTATAGATAAGTGGCAACGGTGATATCGTTTGTCCTCATATTTTAAAGAGGCCAATTTACTTAATATGGAAAGTCGGAGGCGACCGCACTTAGCAACGTTAATTTTGGGTATTGTAAATAATTATATTTAATAAACTTGAATGGGCGCAGTGCAAGTAAAATTAAAAATCCGTGCATCAGTGCCCCGGCATCACTCAACAGCGTTCAGGGGTAGTTTTCGATACAGTGCTACTAAGTGTTGGAACAATTTATCGCCACCAATTAGACAATTGAAAAATATTCAAAATCCGTCAAATCAAAAGGAGTTAATCCGTCTTCCCATGGGAATCCACTTCATTATGGGACAAATTATCTTTTATGTTTCAAAATTTCTTACTTGAACAAACTAGATACTTCTCTCGCCCCGGCATCCGATTTCAGTAGTTCCACCATAGTGCTAATACTTAATGATATTGTGTCGACACACGCTTGACTACCTTGCCTGACAAGCGATTCAGTTATGACTTCGAGGTATTCTGAAAATACAACACATACATTTTTATTGAACAATAGCATAAAAAAAACAACTTTATCAAAATCACCGCACTTCAGATATCATATTAAATAATTGTTTAAATAAAAATCTTATCAAATACAAGTTCTGTTACTAAAATTCATGATGTTATGTTCTTAGATTAAGGATTGGTCTCCGCTGCGCTCCAACTAGATACCGCACTACCTTAGAACAATAGCTTTTTTTATTACCACAACTATGAGCTTGTGTGCCTGGAATCTTGACACTCAATGGCATGTTTCAAATTTTGTAACATACGCTTCGTGTTATTTTACATTGAAATTAATAAAATACAAAATATTTACTGATGATATGTGACCCCAGTGTCAGTTTCTTATTTCTTGTGGTATTATTTTTACAAAGTTATACTACGCAACTACTACAACAAATAAAACTAAGATTAAAAAACTAAGATTTTGAGTCTGACACTCAGCTAAGTTTGAGCAAGGTCCGAGCAACGTCTAGAGTTCTCTCTATAGATGTTATTACTGTTACGTTATACCTGGGAAGTCTTCTTGTGCGTACAAGGGTCCGCTGTCGGAGAAGGCGACATCCACCAGATGCGGGTAGGCCAGTCTCATCCAGGTAGCCATGCTTCCAGCGTAGGAACAGCCTACGAGACCCACCGATGCGTTTCTAAATCAAATTTCTTTATATGAAATGAAATTTTATTTGCAAGAAACATTGTAGTTAAGATGATATTATTAATAATTCATTTTTTAATTGAAAAATTCTTTAAAACTATAGAAGCATTTATTCACCATTGTTGCAGTCTTCTTTTAAAAATCTTGAAAGGTAAATCTTTCAATTCATTGCGCAATTTATTATATATTTTCAGAAACATTCTGTAACAATTTCCACTAAAAGATGCTGTTCTACAGAAGGGAATTATGAGTCTAGATATAGATTTTGTATAGAAATCAGACATCTGTTCTTTATTTTTATTAAAAAAAGCATCGGAGCTTTTTAAGGTTGGGAACGCTCTTGTTATTCCTCTGGTGTTACGAGTACGGGCTGTGGTAATCACATATCATCACCGTATGCAGCTTTGTCCTCCTGTTCCATAAAAACAAAACCTTCTCAAACACCAGTACGAAGGCTTCTTTGCATAGTATGCCGCCGGCGAGGAAATAATAATAGGATTACATTACTTGTAGCAATTTTGTTGCAGGAATCGTGCAGTAGCAGTGAAATTGCAGTGCAGTAGCAGTGCAGTGAAGATTAGTGGAATACGTCAACTAGCACTGCACTGCTACTGCACGACTCAAATGACATAGTTACTTTTATAATAAAAGTGACTATGCTTACTAAATATTAATTAATTCTTTGAGAAAAAAAAATATGAATTTTTGCTATCTCTTGCTATGCCTTTCGAGGTGCACATGTAATGAGTTGAGTACTTTCATACTTCGTATATATATATATATATATATATATATATATATATATATATAAATAAATATTTATTATTGATTTGAACAGATGATGTGGTTTGACATTGGGTTAATCCCTCTCTTCATTATTCCAATTAATTAAATCTGATTAATGACAAAGTCTTGCGGGAGATCTTCTTGTCCAATCATTCATTATTTTACCTTACCTGAATTTGCCATCTTCGAAAGCGTCGCTCTTCACATGTTCAATAAACTGAGCAAGATCTCCCAAAGCTTGGTCCACATTTAGAAACCGGAGCTCAGCTAAACTGGTCGTACTGAAACAATACTGTCTTATAATACTATTTTAGATGATACTGTCTTCAGGAGCTCTGCTTCGTATTGTTAATTTTAAAATAAAATATTTATACGCATTAATGTACAGTAGAGTACAACTACACTCACAATCACGCTCAAAAATTGTCTGATGCAAAACTCTGCCTATGCGTCTATTAGGCAGACATTCATTCGGTTATGTTTTGACCGCGCTTGGATTACAACGCCACGCAATGACAAAGTGTTCAGTAAAGAAGTAAGTAAAGAACTATCCAAATAACAGCATATCCTAACTTAAAATGGATGGAGTGTTGTATTTCAGGCAAGTGTCCCATTAATTTAACAAAATTGTATAACTAGCTTGAAGCTTTTAATCACTTTACTAAATAATTACACAGTAGTAATTACTAGGTACTAAAACTTAAATGTTACTTCTTCTAATGAGCATATACAATAGACTTTGAACATTACTGCTACGAAATAATTTGTTAATTTGAATGAATGTTTTAATGTTATCTGCATAAGTACGTAAATACAACGCCGGTCGGATATTTTTTGATGACCTTTTAATAAGTGAGTCTAGTTATTTATTGTACGTTTTATTATTATAGTTATGATAATATAATAATATTTTCTCATATTTTTTGTAAATTCCTCCTTTCTTTTACCTACTCTTGTCAGTCATGACGCTTCAGTATTTCTGTTGCATTCTGAACCAAATAAACCTTTTAATTATTAATTATTATTATTATTCGACACAGTATATCATGTGATTGTGAGATAAAATAAATATATCTTGAATTGAATGCAACGTAATATAGGAGGTTAATAACTTGACGATTCACATATGAGTCAGTTATCACACATCTTAAATAAATAAATGACTGAATTGTAATTATTTTACGCAAACATTGACATCGTATCAACAATGCTCATGAACAATTTGTTATTTTTAAAATGATATACCTTCTGGAATTTATTTTACAAATCAATTAATCTGTAACCAAAATTTATGAGGAATGCGGGACCCAAACCCTCGGGTTCCGTCCGAGCGCTTTTAACAACTCAGCCAACGGTTCGAGAGACGCATAGTTCGTAAATCTTGGTACGTCTTATTCAACTATCAGGTTATGGCTCCATCTACAGAACCTACTTTACAGTATTTGATAACATGCTCAATCCCAGTAATTGTATATTAGTACATTGACTTGAGACGTCGCGTTTTCAAATCTAAACAAATAAAATATCGCATTGTTCATAATTTTTTATTCTGACATTGAAATATTTTATAGTTCACTAGCTGACTCGACAGATGTTGTACTGTAAATAATAAATACGAGTAAAATACTGTTTTTTTTTATGAATTTTCAATAATATTTCATTACATCTAGAATTATTTACTAGAATATGCTCCCTGTCAATGACGTTCTATATTATGTATAGAACGTCATGGCTCCTTGTTGTTAACTATAATGAAATTGTTTCATAGCAGAACTGTCAAACCATGCGTCAATAAATTATCTCATTGAAAATATGACCATATTATCAAAACAAATATTGGAAATAAAAATAATTATGGGTCCCAAATCGAAATAAAAACTATCCTATCTCTTAAGTTGGACTAAACTGCACTCCATGAAGTAATCCCCATTAAAATCCGTTCATTAGTTTAGGAGTCCATCGCGGACAAACAACGTGTCACGTAATTTATATATATTAAGATTATATAACGCATATGTTCGCAGTCGATTGCCACATGTCATCTCGTTCTCCCTTACTCCCATGTGCAATGTGCATTTGATGAAAGAGTGCCACTGCATAAAATATGTTTAATGAAATGCGCATTCTCTAGGCTTTATATTTTTGCTCCGAGTCAGACACACTATATTGTTATTTGTATGAGATCACAATTATTGTTGAGTGACCTTTGACATAATTTATAACAATTCACCTTCCATTGTTGCCGTGCCCTAGTATGCTTTAGGATTTATAAGATCGTCCATGCATGGAAAAGGCGAGAGGCAATGATATGTGGTTTAAATGTAAGTAATTTAGGGATCTTATTGTGTCGTATATTTACCAATAATTTTGTTCATGCGATTAAATTGACAGTTAACATATTTCCCAGGCATACGTACTCATCTTAGATCATTTACGATACGAATAAATTCATTAATTATAAGCTGAAATTAAGTAATGGTAGCCTATACCTACCACTTAGATTTAAGCGACAGCTGGCAATGTTAGAAGCAATTTTAGTCAACGCACTACTTCCTCTGTAGTGAAATTTAATAAACATACCTCTATTGGGCTAAATTGTAAAATAACTGACAAACAAGCCTCTATTGGGGAATGTATTAGTACTGTTATTGTAATGTAATTCAAATTATGTTATTCGACAAGTGAAGGCAATTCTTGCAATATCATACAAAATAGGCAACATTCACCAAATGTAACTGTTACTGCTAGAGATAATCATAATATAAAGCTCATAAATATTGTTCACCAGAACATACAAGGTATCTCAAGTAAGGAATTACAAATTGAACTGTTTTTGAGCTGCTGAAATATATATATATTATGTTATTACAGAACATTGGCGTAAAAGTCATCAGCTCCAGTTTAGTTTTAAAGAACATAAAGAAGTCAGTTCGTTTCGTAGAAGTAGGGCAATAAATGGAGGTTTAATTATTATTAATAACGGATTAAAATGTAAATATAGAAGAGATATTGTTAATCTTCTATAGAATAACTAATTCAGATAGCTTGTACAGAATTAGAGCAATTTATTATTGTAAGTGTATACCTTTTCTTTTTTCACTTATATATTAACGTTCTACCGTTTGTGGTAGATGATAGCCATGAGATTGTATTGTTTGCTGATGATACCTCAATAATTTTTAAAATGAAGCGACGTGAAGATATTGATGACGAGGTAAACAATGCACTCTCAAAGATAGTGCGTTGGTATGAGACGAATAATCTAAACTTAAACAGTAAACAAACAAAGTGTTTACGGTGAATTACACCAAACACAGCGAAGGTTCAAAGCAACCTACTTATTGGACCAGAGATTGGAACTTGTGGACACTACGGTCTTCTTGTGTATCACGTTAGATTCTAAAAGCTTCTGTGGGGTCCACATTTTGCCCAACTAGCAGGTAGACTCAGCTCTGCACCATATGCCGTTAGAAAGATTAGAGAGTATATTTGTATAGTTGGCTAAATGCTTACAATTTTAATAGTGTTAAGGAATTTATGGATAAGAAATTCTTATATTAATTGTATTAAGTTAAATATTTGCAAGCTAGTAGTAGTGCTAGCAAAACATATAAGTTCATAATTATAACATTTTAACACCATTGTTTACTATGTTTTTATAAATATAGTATTATTTTTATAACATTATTAACATAATACCGGAATATTTATATTAACGAACATGCAACACCACCACAAGACAGTAATAGAACAATACTTTAACTTCATACTAGAGCGTCCGAATCGACGCACGCACACATACATATGATTTACACAGCCGCTAGGCAATCTTGGGAAGACAAAACTATTGAGTGCTACGCCGTATACCGCCGAGACTGGTTGCTGTCCGAGTTAAATTAAAGCGCCTTTCGCTTCGTCAATCTTTATGTATGTACCAACCCTAGCGCTTCGCCCAGACGTAAGTATAAATTTCAAGGAGGCCGCTGAGTTATGCTATTGGTCTATTACTTGTACTGTGGCAGCGGTGATCACTTAACATCAGATGACCCTTACGCTAATTTTTTCTCCTTTTCCATAAAAAAGGCGTTTCTCGCGAAACAAGCGGTTATAGGAAACCTGACATTTGTACGATGCGGGTGGAAAGTCGCTTTTGCTTGTTTTATGAAATTAAGGGACGAGACGAGCAGGATGGCCTGGTAATTGATATGCCCTACCCATTATAATTCAGTGCCGCTCAGGATTCTAGAAAAACTCAAATATTCTGAGCGACACTACAATTGCGCTCGTCACCTTAAGACATAAGATGTTAAGTCTCATTTGCCCAGTAATCTCACTAGATACAGCGCCTTTCAGACAGAAAACAGTAATGTTTACACATTACTGCTTCACGGCAGAAATAGGCGCCGTTGTGGTACCCATAATCTAGCCGGCTTCCTGTGCAAAGGAGCCTACCACTGGTAATATACAGCTTACCTGCTGGGACGTGTTTGACCGTAGTACCGATGTTCTGTGTAAATCACAGCACTGCTGGTTCTGTTGCCCAGCTCGTAAGCCAAACCAGCAGACACCCAGCCAGGATGGATGGCCCACTCACCACCGACGAATATTACTATATTGCTGTTATTGACTTGGACAAACTCGTCGTTGTAATAGTATCGCTGAAAATTAAATTGTTCATAATACAACCCGTGCCAATAAAGAAACGAATCTAAAATGGCGAATAAAAAATAGATTTTAAATTTGTATCTTTCTGTTGGTGTGTGCATGCTAATCTCACAAAGAGCAGAATCAATTTGAATGCAGTATCAGTGTTTGTATTTTAAAATATTACTTGTCAAATTTTATAGTTCTAGTTCAGCGGAAAATACCTAATAAATTTTGATTCCTTTGGGAGTTTCGAAATACATATATGTTTTTGCGGCATAAACGGCCGCATCTTTTTTTAAGTTAACTGAGAATATTGACTTTTTTACAGCTTCAAGAGACTATAGTACTGAGTATATCGTTTTAATTTCAACTAGATACCTCTACGCGTTCCCGAGATAAAGGGTTGACATACAAAGGACGGACAACAAAGTGATCCAATAAGGGTTCCATTTTTATGCCAACCCTAAAAATGTTCTTTATAATTATAAATACGTACAATCACAACAAATGGGGGTGATTTGCAATTGTGTGGTGGAGTTTACGGTTTCTTGTGCTGTATGAGGTCTCGCGTTAGCGAGTCGGGGCTGTTTCACTGCTAGTTTTGCTATCATTGTTTGGAGTTTGGCACTGTAGACATCTGCCGTTATTGCTTGACCAGATTGGAGAAAGCTATAGTGAATAACACCATGCAGAGATCAGTTTCGATTACCTTTTTATTGGTAAGCTTTGCTTTCGGTGCTTTTGCTGTTGCGGCGGTGGGCCACTTAGTTGGCCATTGCCTGTTATGCTAACGGTTACCGTAAAGAATCCACTTTTCATCGCATGTCACAACTCGAGCCAACATTTCTACATTTCTTTATAGATTCAACACGGCAATACAGGTTTCAACACGCGTCTCTTTCTGCAGATCAGTCAAATCATGAGGCACACATTTTTCAACATTTTTTTTAATTGATTCAATATTGATTGCAAGGTAACGTTAAACTATGCCGGTAATTCCTGAGTAGTTTGGCTCGGATCGGCTTCCACTATCTCTTTCAAGTCACCTCGCGGTCTTCCACGTGGTTCGTTCTTCAAATAAAAGTTTTCCATCACGAATTATATTATACTTTTATTACTGTGAAAACCGTGTGTGATACCTAACCTAGATTTAGTTGTCTGTGGCAAGAAAATAACTGTGCTTTTTAGCGACATTAAAGTACGATATTCAATATTATTTTAAGCCGTAGAGCTTAGACTTTTTCAAAGACTCATAAAAGTATGTATATATATTATCGCAGCTGTATAAATGACAGATAAAAAACATATTTCAGCTGGAAATACTATATATTATTACTTACCATAGGAAAGGTGTCTGTATTTGAAGCATCGAAGTGGTTAAGATCAACGTTAAGCCAGCGTTCTTGGACTGTGGCACGCGACGTCACTAGGGGTGGAGGGGGCTCGCGAGTAAACAACGCAAGAGATGGAGATAGTATGAGAAAGAGTAACCCTGAAAGTTGTAAAATTCAGATATTGTAAAGGTCTGTTGCTCACATCAGTGCAGTGCGCAGGTCCTGGCAAGACTACGCATTCGTGTCACTGACGGCCCCAAATAACATTGGCAAATCACGTGACCAGTGCTGTGAACAGACTGAGGCACAATACAATAATAGAATACCAAGTCCACGCACACACGGCCGCTAAGCAATCTTGGAGAGACAAAACTATTGAGTTCCACTTCGTACTTTGCCGACTGATCGCTGTACGAGTATAAATTCTGAGCTGCACTACAATAACGCTTGTCTCCTTGAGATATTAGATGTGGGCAGCGGTGATCACTTAACATCAGGTGGGACCCGTTCGCAGTCTATGATTATTATTATATGATAATCGGCCCTAAAGTGCGCCATGTACTACGTAGTTAAAATACAGGTGTCCCACGGCTATGCCACATGAAAGGGAAAATTACCTTAAATATTGTAGATGTAATATTTTTCTTAAAGAAGACTTCATTTTAATTTAAAACACAATTTAAAATGCATTCATAGATTTTTATATAATTGCTTGATTGAAGCGGGAATCGAGCACGATAATGTCACTTGTATTTCCTTACGACAATGTCAGCTTGTGACCAAATGTGACCAAACTTTACATCAAATATTAGAATTCATATTCTTACTTTTATTTCTGATGCTTATGTTATGTTGCAAAAATAAGCCTTATGATGATGGCTTTCGATCGGTATGATAAAGCGACAGGGTATTTTTTATCAGTGGGAGGCTCCTTTGCTCAGGAAACGGCTAGATTATTTGTACCACAACGGCGCGTATTTCTGCCGTGAAGCAGTAATGTGTAAACATTACTGTGTTTCGGTCTGAAGGGCGCCGTAGCCAGTGAAATTACTGGGCAAATGAGACTTAAGATATAATGTCTCAAGGTGATGAGCGCAATTGTAGTGCCGCTCAGAAATTTTGCATTTTTCAAGAATCCTGAGAAGCACTGCATTGTAATGGGTAGGGTGTATCAATTACCATCAGCTGAACGTCCTGCTCGTCTTGTCCCTTATTTTCATTAAAAAAAAAAAACAAAAACAAAAAAAAAACACATGGAGCGGCTTTGATTCTCGGTTGAATCAGGCAATTCTTTTAAAAACTGTGAATGTAGTTTAAATTGTTTTATAAATTAAATGAAAGTCTTATCTTTTCAGTGATTGTTACAACTACAATATTAAAGGTAATTTCCGGCCATGTTGCATAGTCGTGTGATGCCGTGTATATACTCGCTGAATTTGAGAATATCGTGCACTTTCGGGAAAGGTGTGGTATAAAAATATTTATTTATAAAGCAATTTATGACCTCAATTAGTAGAATCTAATTAATACGTATAATATACACTTACACATGTTATCAAGTAACACTTCAGTTCACAGATATAATTGATTTCAACTAAATTATTTGCGACGATACCTAATTTCTTATCATCTGATTATCAAGTAGCGGCCTCAATGAATAAAGATGTAAGTCCAAAATTTAATATTTGATTTCGTTTCAACTGACTTCAAAAACAGTATCTTAAATTTTATTTTATGGCAATAAGAGAAGAGACGAGTAGGACGTTCATTTAATGGTAATTGATACGCCCTGCCCATTTCATAGAATTAATATAAAAAATAGTATTTAGTAGTTAACCATTTATTGTATAGTATTTAGTAATTAAGCATTTATTTTTTAACAGAAATTAAAAACTATGTTTATTTTAAATTGAATAAAATGCCAAAAAACTACTTAGGTCTTTCATTTTCCTTTATCTATTGTCACTATCGCTAATGAAGTGATAATATTTGTGATAATATTGATAATTACTGTCATATTGTATAAAATTAATATTGTATTTACATTAAAAATCGTAAATAAATATAATTTAACATTGAATTTTTTTTAATACATTCTGTGTGTTCTATAAGCGAATCCATAAAATTATAGAATTGTTGTGTGTTTGCTGTGTACGTACCATAGACAAAATTGATTCTTCTTATTTATTTATTTTATGAAAATAACGACAAGACGAGCGGGACGTTCAGCTGATGGTAATTGATAATTGATGCCCATTACAATGCAGTGCCGCTCAGGATTCTTGAAATACCCAAGAAATTTTGAGCGGCACTACAACTGCGCTCGTCACATTGAGACATAAGATGTTAAGTCTCATTTGCCCAGTAATTTCACTAGCTACGGCGCCCTTCAGACCGAAACACAGTAATGCTTACACATTACTGCTTCACGGCCATAATAGGCGCCGTTGTGGTACCCATAATCTAGCCGGCATCCTGTTCAAAGGATCTTCCCACTGGTATTTGCGGACTGAGGTGTTTATTGGTGCACTGTCAGAGTCTAATAAAATGATAATTGTTACATAGAATATGTACTGCACGGCCGCATTATCTCTGGACCACGCCGGGACGTGAAGCGCCCCTCCCGTTCCCCTTACACCCCTCGCGCTCGTCCGGTTGCGTCAGTACGGTCTGCAGTTTTATTACTGATATTTTACTGCTATCGCTGTTATTTTTTTAAAGATTTCAATGTAATGTTTGTACTTATATTGTTAATATTACTTTACTTTCTGTTGTTCTTTGTCGCAATAATAGTTCTGTCAGAATAATAAATACTTACTTACTTTTTTTACCTAACCCAGATTCTTTCATCGCTTTTTCATAATTATTATAATAATCAGAATCACAACACCTTTAGATCAATCAATAATATTGACATAATAAATCGTTGTTTATTTATTAATAATATATCCTAGTGATGCTTGTTTTTGACCGTAACAAAGCGACGATGTGACGTCATCGACGTCAGGTCCATGTAGTGCCGCTCAGAATTTTTGGGTTTATCAATAGTCCGGAGCAGCATTGCATTGTAATAGGCAGGGCGTATCAATTACCATTAGCTGAACGTCCTACTCGTCTCGTCCCTTATTATCATTTCATAAAAAAAAGCTAAATGAGAATTTCATTATGCCTGTAGTATCGAGGGAATAAATAATTTGTTATGACTTTAAAGTGATAACCCACACTTCTGGGATTAGTTACACAAATAAAACTATAGCAAGCGCCCTAAATTTTTATTTGAAATAATAGACCTGGAGCGAAAGTTCTAATTTACGGCCGTTCCCAATATTCAGTCTATCTCCGGTTGTGGCCTACTTGAGATAAAAATCGTAACAATCGTTGACTTTTCTGTCCCAATAAACGTATCGACGGTAACTCACCTTATCCGTACACGCTGTCTGTCAATGGGAAGACGTATAGCTTACCAGCGATTGAAGTTTGTATGGAAATTGCAATTCACGCGTCCCGATATAAGGCGATAAGAATGACTAATCGGGTATATTGGGACAGCTTCAGATTATTGACAGCTAATTACTTGCAGTAGAAGGTAGTAATTTATCTCTATCTGTAGATAGTATATTGGGAACGGCCGTTAAAACGTTTCGCCTCACAAAATTTATTAAATAGTTTTAAAATCATCTTCCCGTATTTGGAATGATTAGCCGCCACCTCTCAGAATGATAAATAATAGAAATCGGTTATTGGGTAAATATAAAATGGCTTTATTATAAAAACAACAGGAAGCATAAAATTTCAATTTGTGTGTATGGAAAGAACTTCCCGTAAATAAATAATTTTTATAATTTAACTACAACATTTGCAACTCGACTTACAGTACCAAACTAGACGACCTTGCTAGGATTTTTAAGCAGGTACAAAACTTGAACAAAAAAAAAATTAATAGGACATCTGGATGGGTATGAACTATTACAGTCTTGTACATAGTGGCGGAATTTACCTTTTTTCCTAATGTTATTGTAGCTGTTCCTTATTAAAACACGGATAAAACTACATTTTTTTAAATTGAAACCTAGCTAGGTCGATTTATCGCCCCCGAAGTATGCAGGGGATCTGCATACTAAATTTTATGAAAATCGTTGGAGCCGTTTCCGAGATTCAGATTATAATCTTAATATATCTTATATCTTTAAACGAGCAATTCTTTATATATATATATATATTATATCTGGACGACCGAGCCTTGCTCGGATTTTTAAGGATGTACAAAACTTGAAAAAAAAATACTATAGGACATCTGGATTCGAACCAGGGTCTTCTGCTTTCCAGATCACCCAATGTCCCATCTGAGCTATTATAGTCTTGTGTATATAATATATATATAAAACACGGATAAATTACATTTTTTAATATTGAAACCTAGCTAGGTCGAATTCTCGCCCCCGAAACTACCTGTATACTAAATTTTATTAAAATCGTTGGAGCCGTTTCCGAGATTCAGAATATATATATATATATATATATATATACAAGAATTGCTCATTTAAAGATATTAGATATATAATCTGAATCTCGGAAACGGCTCCAACGATTTTCATAAAATTAAGTATGCAGGGGATTTCGGGGGTGATAAATCTTTTTTTTTTTATGGAATAGGAGGACAAACGAGCGTACGGGTCACCTGTTGTTAAGTGATCACCGCCGCCCACACTCTCTTGCAACACCAGAGGAATCACAGGAGCGTTGCCGGCCTTTAAGGAAGGTGTACGCGCTTTTTTTGAAGGTACCCATGTCGTATCGTCCCGGAAACACCGCACAAGGAAGTTCATTCCACAGCTTTGTAGTACGTGGAAGAAAGCTCCTTGTAAACCGCACTGTGGAGGACCGCCACACATCCAGATGGTGAGGATGATATCCTAACTTGTGGCGTGTCGTGCGAAGGTGGAATTCGGCGGCAGGAATTAGGTAAAAAAGCTCTTCGGAACACTCCCCGTGATAAATGCGGTAGAAGACACACAATGAAGCCACGTCTCTACGCAACGCCAAGTGATCCAGCCGTTCACAGAGTACTGGGTCCCCGACAATTCGCGCTGCTCTGCGTTGCACGCGGTCAAATGGATCGAGCTGATAGCAATGAATGTTGGAGGTGTCCAACATATCATTGATATGCAGAAGAAACAGCGTAGGAGATAGCACACAGCCTTGGGGCACTCCAGCATTCACGGGCTTCGGGTTCGAGCAATGTCCGTCGACAACGACCTGTATGCTGCGCCCAGTGAGGAAGCTGGAGGTCCACTTGCACAAGCTCTCGGGAAGCCCAAATGATGGAAGCTTAGAGAGGAGCACCTTATGCCATGGTACGGACCTTAGTCTTCTCAATATTTTCGTACGGCGCTGAGACTTGGACACTGAAAGCTGCAGACCGCAATCGCATTGACGCCTTTGAGATGTGGTGCTGGAGAAAGATGCTCCGTATCCCCTGGATAGCATTTCGATCTAATCTCTCCATGCTGCGTGAACTCAGGATCTCCTCGCGATTGTCTTCCGAATGTCTGCGCAGAGTTTTAGAATACTTCGGTCACATCGCAAGGAAGGACGATGGAAACCTTGAGAGGCTCATTGTGGTCGGCAAAATAGATGGGAAGAGGCCTCGTGGACACAGTCCAACACGATGGTCCGATCAGATCCGCTCCGCCCTCGACTCACAGATCCCTCGGTTCACAATGCCTTTCACACCGCCAGAGACAGGAATAGATGGAGAGCGATCATACGTGAGAAAGTGATACAGAGGGGTGGTCACGACCCTCAGTACTGAGGATTACGACGCAGGGAGGAGGCCTTATGCCATACACGATCAAAGGCCTTCGCTATATCCAGGCTAACTGTCAGGCCTTCCCCCTTGCTTTCAATAGCCGCAGCCCATCTATGTGTTAGGTATACCAGAAGATCACCTGCCGACCGACCATGGCGAAACCCGTATTGTCGGTCGTTGATCAACTGGTGACCCTCTAGGTATACCAAGAGCTGACGGCTAATTATGCTCTCCATGATTTTGGAGAGCAGGGAGGTAATAGCAATAGGCCTATAGTTTGCCGGATCCGAACTGTCTCCTTTTTTTTGGATCGGATGGACAAGGGCTGACTTCCATGAGTCAGGGACTACGCCTTTGGAATAAGAGTGCCGGAATAAACGCGTTAGCACCGGCGTCAACTCAGGGGCACACGTTCTAAGCACGATTGGAGAAATGCCATCCGGCCCGCTCGACTTCCTGACGTCCAACGAAAACAGAGCTCGCCTAACAGTTTTCTGTCTGAACTGTACTTCAGGCATAGAGCTCTGACACCGCGGGATGGTCAGCGGTGTTTTTCCGTTGTCGTCAAGAGTCGAGTTGGAGGCGAAAAGAGCGCACAGGAGATCGGCTTTCTCTTTTGCCGTATGGGCCAGGGTGTCATTCCTCATGTGCAACGGCGGCATGGACGGCTGGCTGAAGTTACCAAGAGCAGCTTTCGACAACGACCAGAACTTGCGTGTTCCGGTCGGGTAACTGGAAAGCTGCTCGCCGATTTTGACGACGTGTTTTGAATTTGCACGGGTGATTTGCCGCTTAAAAAATCTGGAAGCACGGTTGTATTTCCTCTTTAGAACTATGCAGTTCGGATCCTTTGTGCCCAGCGCCGCAACCCAAGTTCGATACGCCTGTTTTTTGCAGTCAAATGCTGCTTTAACTGACGCATCGAACCAGGACTGTGATCTGCCACCGATCGGTACTACAGAGCTTGGTATAAAAATATCCATGCCCTGTAGTATCACATCGGCTACTGCAACGGCGCAGGCACTAGGATCATCCGAAGGGAAACCCTGCTCCAAGGGTAGGATGCAAAAAAGGAACGCATCCTATCCCAATCTGCTGACTTGTAGTGCGAAACGCGGCGGGTCGCTGGTGGTCTGCGACGTGGGCGTCGTATAGGCACTACACTCCTGACCAGGCAATGGTCAGACGTTCCGAGAGGGGCGTCGACAATGACCTGGTAACCATCGGGATGTGTAGTCAGCAGAAGATCTAATAAGGACGGCATGTGGCTATCCACATCCGGAAGTCGCGTTGGCGACTCAACCAATTGGGACAGATCGTACGCCAATGCAAAATTATGCACAGATCGCCCTGCGTAGTCTGTGGTACGTGATCTAAGCCATTCGGCATTGTGCCCGTTGAAATCACCCAAGATTTCAGCGGAGGGGATCTGTGCAAGCACGTCATCAATTGCCGCTTGAACGCAGCCCATGAGATGATCGGTTTCTGCGTTACCACTATGGGACCTGTAGACACACGCATAGATGCGGACGCGGTCCTCTAAATCTACGCGGAGCCAGAGAGTGGACAGGTCCCCACCCTCAAAATTGCTGAGACGGCAACAGCAGATATCCTCCCTAACGTACACACATACCCCGGCATGAAGCAAAAAATTGTGCTCAATTTTGTACCCGGGGTACGTTAAATATGACGTATCGCTAGGTCGAGATATCTGCGCCTCCGTAAGGAAACACAAGGCCGGCTTCGCCGTCTCAAGGTGGTGGTGGACGGCGTTTAAGTTGGAGTGAATTCCCCTGATATTGCAAAAGTCCACGTTGAGTGTGGAGCGGGGTGCCGTGGTGTTACTGCCTCATTTGTCCTTGGTCATGCGCGGTACTGTGCCCTCCCCAGAATACGAAGGGCAGCCCGGGCTAGAGTGCTCGGGGTGGGATTCTCCGACTCTGGTAGAGCCGGTACCCTCCTGGGGTACTATCTCTTTAGGGACCGCTTTCATAATCATTGTTGGGGAAGGGGGGGGAGGGAAATGGCCTCCGGTCCTCGACACTAACCTATGCGAAACATAGCGGCACTAGGCCGCTACTTCACGCCGGTATTCTGTGCGAGTGTGGTAATTAACCCGGACGAGTCTGGCCCGATTGTGCTAACGTCAAAAGACGGCTGCGTGACTCTCCCACTACAAAAGTTTTAAATCGATCTAGCTAGGTTTCAATTTAAAAAAAATTGTTTTATCCATGTTGGAATGAGAAACAGCTACAATAACATTAGAATACAAAGGTAAATTTCGCCACTATATACAAGACTATTATAGCTCAGATGGGACCTTGGGTGATCCGGAAAGCAGAAGACCCCGGTTCGAATCCAGAAGTCCTATTAGTTTTTTTTTTGTTCAAGTTTTGTACATTCTTAAAAATCCGAGCAAGGCTCGGTCGTCCGGATATTATAAATAATGTGACACGTCCATGATGGACTCCTAAAGTATGAACAGATTTTAATGGGGATTACTTCATGGAGTGCAGTTTGGTCCAACTTAATAGTTTAGTTTTAATATTATTAATAGATAGAATAGTTTTTATTTCGATTTGGGACCCATAATTATTTTTATTTTCAAAATTTGTTTTGTATGTGCATATTTTCTATGAGAGAATTTAGTGACAGTTCCGCTGTGAAACAATTTTATTATAACAACAGGGAGCATTTTTTACGAAATAATTCTTGATGTTTTGAAATATAAATGATAAATTTCTATAAAACAGTATTTTTTTTTTTATTATCTACAGAACACCATCTGTCGGGGCAGCTTGTATAGTATATAAATTATGTGACACGTTGTTTGTCCGCGATGGACTCCTAAATTTAATGGGGATTACTTCATGGAGTGCAGTTTGATCCAACTTGAGAGATGGGATAGATTTTATTTTGTGTTGGGACCCATAATTATTTTTATTTCATATGGAAATATTTTCTATAAAATATTTTATTGACGCACGGTTTGACAGTTCTGCTGTGAAACAATTTCATTACAACAACAGGGGGCATATATTACAAAATAATTCTTGTTATTATGAAATATTATTAACAAATTAATAAAAAAACACTGTTTTATTTATTATGTACAGAACAACGTCTGTCGGGTCAGCTAGTATATTATATATGTATAATATTCAAGAATTGCTCGTATAATATATAAGATTTGACATTATAAGTTAACGATATAATATGATTGCTTTTATATGATATGACAAGACAGGACAAGACCTAGAATATTATATAGAAATGGGATTCCCGAAAGGTTATGCAAATGGTTTACTAATTTATTTTAGTTAATTTTCATAAATTAAACTAAACCCATGTTAAAAAACTAACAAATTTATTTTTCGTCGAGCACGTATTTATTACCCATTAGATTTCACCAATTTGCTAAGTACACTTATCAGGCGTCAATAATTGAGTATTTTAATGGCGACACTCGACAGTTATTTTGTATGGCGTGGTACTATTTCTATATAATTATGATTAAAAAATATATTGTTATATATATAAAGATATAAAAAATACAAAAGATTGGGAGCGGCGGTGATCACTTAACACCAGGTGACCCGTACGCTCGTTTGTCCTCCTATTCCATAAAAAAATAAAATAAAAATATACTTTTTATTTCATACATTTATTTATAGCTCCACTTCTAAATAAAAAAACCGGTTAAGGCTAGGCTCCCTTAATTATATTATGAGATTTTGAAGATATTTTACAACTAAACCTAATTCCTATAAAAGAGAAATTTAAATATATGTTTATTTTTATAAATCTTTTTCTTTCCGTTGCCAAACCGAATACACGGTCAAAAGATGTTTGTTCGATACTTTTTTAAACGATGCTTACTAAATACAGTCAGTAATCCGTTGCCAAAGGCAATGTTACGTATGTTCTTATTGCCATATCGAAAGACTGCTATGCGATGCCACGCCATACTCACTATTACGAGTATTGTTGCTAAGTTTTATTGTAGTAATAACCACTGGTAGACCAAATATTACATAAATGTAATGACTTTGAACTTACCACTTAGATGGCGCTAGCCGTTGCTAAAAACGCGCTGACATAATTTATTTGCGTTAAGTGGGAAAGTCTCAATCATCAAGTATAAACAGGTTTTACAGTAGCCTTAAAGGTTACAGGTTCCTCAAATATTCAGGCAATTTTTGAAAAGTGGTACTTCTACCACTTATTATACTTAAAAATGCTTCAAACATATCAGTTGGCCAGGAATTAGATCGGCTCCTACTTTCTAGCCAGAACCGAGTGACGTAGTAGGTTACGAACCCTCCTACAATATTATAACTTAAAATTATGTTGTAATGATATTATGAAGGGTTCCTTAAATAGGTGTGTCATTGAAGGTTTTTTAAATTAATTTAATATTACTGTTTTTTGTCGATAGTCAACAGGTTGAAGAAACTGTTAAATCGTCAACGGGTTTTGAAAATTCGATTAATGTATTTATTAATAATTTAGGTTTTCATTAGGTTCATATTGTTATAACATTGCTAAATTTAATTTATACGTAGTAGCTATTTCTTAAATATTATATCAAGTCAATGTTTTCGTTCGCAGCTTCGTCAACTGTTTAGATTTACGCTATTTTAGTGAGAAAGGGATAGGTGCAAAAGGGTCGGAATTATGCTTCATTTATTGAGTTACTGTCGAAGACGTTGATTGAATTTATTAGCTTATTATTTTCAACAGGTTTTTTCGTTGAAGAAAACCAATATAACAGTTTATTGATTTAACGACCACCTTCCTTCCTTCGTTCCTTCGTTCCATTAAAATTAAAAACCTATTAAAAAAAGCTCAAAGCAGTAAAAAACATCATAGAATTATTTTTAGTTAATTCTAGGGAATTTTCTACTATATTCTATTTCTATTCGATAAGGAGCATTTGTGAAACGAGAATGTGTTTGTGTACTGTGTATGTTATTAACTTATTATGCTCCTGCAAAGTTGTAACTATGTGTGAGTACTGTGTGAATGCGACTTACTTTATAGCTAAGAGTACTTTTTCACAAGCATAAAATAAACGTCGCGCTTAATCCAAATGGTTCAGTATTGCATCTTAGTTTCAGCTTATTATTTAATATATCTAGCATAGTTTAATAATAAATACTATTTACTAAAGATGACTTTTCGTGTGTTTAATATTCCCATATATCATGTTAATATTTAATTCATCAAATTCAAATATTTTCATTCAAAATAGGATGTGACATCACTTATTGAAAGTCAAAAAACTACCACCCATTCCAAAATGAATGCCCCAGGCCTGAGAAGAATGGGCGCAACAAACTCAGCGGGCTTTTTTTTTCATCAAAAACATGTTTTACAATTAAAGTAACATTGTACAATTAAACTTATTATTTAATAACCTGAGGGCAGTCGCTCCATTCCCATTGTGTGGTATTATTATGAATGTCATTTATATTAAAGTAGCCTTTACGAGACAAAACGTTTTTAACAATTCTTTTGAATAACGTAATACTTTTGTTTTGAACATTTTTTGGGATCCTGTTGTAAAAGCATATACATCGCCCCACAAAAGACTTGCTGACTCGACTTAGCCGATTAGTAGGTATTATAAGCTTATGTCTGTTCCTGGTGTTAACATTAAGGTTATGACAGTTTCTTGCAAATTCACTTATGTGCCTATGAACATATATTACATTATCAAGAATATATTGAGAAGCAACAGTCAAGACGTTAATTTATTTAAATTTTGCTCTCAATGATTCCTTAGGGCTTAGGTTATAAATAGCTCGAATAGCCCTCTTCTGCAGCACAAATATTGTATTAATATCGACAGAGCTGCCCCACAGCAATATACCATAAAACATAATACTATGGAAGTAACTAAAGAATACAAGTCGCGCCGTATCTATGTCAGTTAATTGTCTAATCTTTTTTACCGCGTATGCTGCAGAACTAAGTCTGTTCGCCAATCCTTCCACATGGGGGGTCCACTTCCCATTGTAATTTGAAATCCAGAGTAATGCTAAGAAATTTAGCAGATTCCACCGGTTTTATTACCTCTCCATTTAACAAAACACTAGCATCAAATTTTTGATATTTGGTAGTTTTGACGTTTTCTTGCTATTTAACAATAGGTTATTAGCGCTAAACATGCTCAAACATGCATTTTTAGAAATGACAATTAAAATATAACAAAGTCTGTATTTTTTTATGAAAATAAGGGATAAGACTAGCAGGACGTTCAGCTGATGGCAATTGATACGCCCTGCCCATTACAATGCAGTGCCGCAGGATTCTTGAAAAACCCCAAAAATTATGAATTGCACTACAACTGCGCTCGTCACTTTGAGACTGCATCACATTTGCCATACAAGTCTCATTTGCCCAGTAATTTCACTAGCTACGGCACCCTTGCTTGCACATTACTGCTTCACGGCAGAAATAGGCACCGTTGTGGTACCCATAATCTTGCTGGCATCCTGTGCAAAGGAGCCTCCCACTCGTAAATATACATATATGCACATAAGAATATTATCATGTATTTACTCTTTAACCTGTATTTCTTAATATTTGTATCGAAAGCATTTTAATTATTTTACAGTTAACAATATCGTTAAAGTAACGAATCGTCGCGAATACATTTTGCTAGACGTTTTAATTTACCGCGCGTTTAGTTAAGCCAGTGTACACGGGCTCTTATTGTTAAGCATGTGTGTGTTATACAGCCTATCCTTGTCCAACGCATGCCATTGGCAGCATGGTGTCTTCTCGCTCACGCAATAGGTAATTTCTATTGGCTGATAAATCGAATATTCCAGAAAATTCGATTCAAGATTATTCATGATTGGTCGGTTTTTGGAGACATCTAGAAGATTCTTGAACCTGATTCGTCGACGTTCATCCAGTATAAAAGCGAATCGAAAGCGCGGCAAAGCATCATTATTTGAAAAGCGATAATACAAGTAAGAGTGGAAGTGATATTGGTCGAATAACCGCGATTTATAAACGTGATTATTGATTCAGTATTGAGTTTAAAGTTTTTTGAAAAGCTAAACAACATGCCAGCTATTGGAATTGATCTTGGCACAACATACTCGTGCGTTGGCGTGTGGCAACACGGCAATGTAGAAATCATCGCAAATGACCAAGGCAACAGAACCACACCTTCATATGTGGCTTTCACGGACACGGAGAGGCTCATAGGAGATGCTGCTAAGAACCAGGTGGCATTGAATCCCAGCAACACTGTCTTCGATGCCAAACGGTTGATCGGCAGGAAATTTGATGACCCGGTGGTACAGCAAGACATGAAGCACTGGCCTTTCAAGGTGATCAGCGATTGTGGAAAGCCAAAGATTCAAGTGGAGTTCAAAGGTGAAGTGAAGAAGTTTGCTCCGGAGGAGATTAGTAGCATGGTGCTGACGAAGATGCGGGAGACCGCCGAAGCATATCTCGGCTCGAGTGTCAAGGATGCCGTTATCACTGTTCCGGCGTACTTCAACGACTCGCAGCGGCAGGCGACGAAGGACGCTGGTGCCATTGCTGGTTTGAACGTGCTCCGCATCATAAACGAGCCTACAGCCGCTGCTCTGGCCTACGGGCTGGACAAGCACCTCAAGGGTGAGCGGAACGTCCTGATTTTCGACCTCGGCGGCGGCACCTTCGATGTCTCCATCCTGACTATAGACGAAGGTTCTCTGTTCGAAGTGAAGGCCACGGCGGGCGACACGCATCTCGGCGGCGAAGACTTCGACAACAGGCTCGTGAACCACTTAGCAGAGGAGTTCAAACGTAAATACAAGAAAGATCTTCGCGGCAACCCTAGAGCCTTGCGACGACTCCGAACGGCAGCTGAGCGTGCGAAGCGGACCCTGTCGTCCAGCACCGAAGCGACGATCGAGATCGACGCGTTGTATGAAGGCATCGACTACTACACCAGAGTATCGAGGGCCAGATTCGAGGAATTGAACGCGGATTTATTCCGTGGAACGCTGGAGCCCGTCGAAAAAGCCCTCCGTGATGCAAAACTGGACAAGAACTCTATAAACGATGTGGTGCTGGTTGGAGGATCAACTCGTATACCGAAAATCCAGAGCATGCTGCAGAACTTATTCTGTGGCAAAAAACTGAACCTCTCCATCAACCCTGATGAAGCCGTCGCGTACGGAGCGGCAGTGCAAGCGGCAATCCTCAGCGGAGAGCAGCACAGTAAGATCCAAGACGTCCTTCTGGTGGATGTGGCGCCGCTGTCACTGGGGATCGAAACCGCGGGAGGAGTCATGACAAAGATCGTCGAGCGTAACTGCAAAATACCATGCAAGCAGTCTCAAACCTTCACCACCTTCGCGGACAACCAGCCAGCCGTTACCATCCAGGTTTACGAGGGCGAGCGCGCTATGACCAAAGACAACAACCGCTTGGGAACGTTTGACCTCACCGGTATTCCGCCAGCGCCGCGGGGAGTTCCCCAGATCGATGTCACCTTTGATCTGGACGCTAACGGCATCCTCAATGTGTCTGCTAAAGAGAACAGCACCGGTCGCAGTAAGAACATCGTGATCAAGAACGACAAGGGAAGGCTCTCGCAAGCTGAGATAGATCGAATGTTAGCTGAAGCTGAACGCTATAAAGAAGAAGATGATCGCCAGCGCGAGCGAGTTGCAGCTCGTAACAAGCTGGAGTCGTACGTCTTCAACGTGCGGCAAGCGATTGACGACGCGGAGGCGATTCTTTCGGAGCAAGACAAGGATATCGCGCGACGGGAATGCGACGAGGCACTTAAATGGCTGGAAAACAACTCGCTGGCGGAAAAGGAAGAGTATGAGCACCGTCTGAAAGAACTTCAGAGGACGTGCATGCCAATCATGACCAAGATACATGGACAAGGCGGTCCACAGCCACAGAACGGCGGCGGCCAGGGCCCGACAGTCGAGGAAGTGGACTAAACTAAATCTCAGTCATACTTATTTTATTTTGTAACAAAGTGCCGGGTAGCGGTAGCAAGCCTCAACTGCTATTCTTGAGCTCTTCTATAGCATGAGACGATAGGGTCGCAAATTACGTGTCGTGAAAATATAGCCGGCGGAAAGTGGTGTTTACAAATAAATCCATCGATAAATACAGTTCTTAGTTTAAGTTACTGAACCACCAATGTAATTGTTTTAAAAACGTACGAATATTATTAAATGCAATAAATTCTTAAAACTAAACTATTCTTTTATTTTACGCTTTATATTTTTATAAAAGAAACTTCTAACTTTAATTAGGTATGTCTAGTTCGTTCGTCTCTTTGCCAGCTGTGGCCAGCTATCGATATATTTAATACAATAAACATATGAAATACCTACCTGCATTAAACAATTATTTCTCAGAAACGAAGTTATACCTAATAGATTCACCATAATATTATTAAATATACGAATACACAATAATCTTCAATCTTCTAGAAATATAATTCTGGTCCAAGAATACAACGACGTAAAAAATCCAATGTAATAATTACCTACGTCAAATTAATTCACGGAATATAATCTTGTACATTCTACGTAATAAATGAATGAAATTTGATTAATTGAGTTGAATATATACACTCTATAATTCTAGGGACTCTCTTTATAGTCTAATGAATGAGATAAATACAAAGAAATAAAAATTTTAACTATTGTATCTCAATATATTCTTAACTAGATGACCCGGCAAACGTTATTTTGCCATATAAATTATTTTTAGATTTAGACCGTTTCTTGGACGAAATAAACGTAGCCTAAGAAACTCCTTATTACATCAGCTACCTGCCAGTAAAAGTCCCGTCAAAATCGGTCCAGCCATTTCAGAGATTAGCCGGAACAGACAAACACACAAAAATTGTAAAAAAAATTATTTTGGTGTATATATTCATACACATGTAGTAAAAAACGGTTTCTTCAATATTACAAACAGACACTCCAATTTTATTTATATCATGTATGTATATATGTTTAGATAATGTACTATGTTCTCATGCATAATAAAGGATATGCTAAAAAACTGTGATGATAAAAATGTTAACACGAGGAACAAACATAAACTTGTTATGTCGAATTAGAAAAATCTCATCATGGCAATGTATATACTTTTATAATAGATATAATCCTAGAAAATGTACAAAACAATTGTGCTACTAAATTGGAAGAATCTAAAAAAAAATTGTGTGGTAAAGGTTAAGCATATTTGAATTGCATCTTAACAAAATAAAATAAACCAGGACGGATCACAGGACAAATCATTGAAGGATGGTCTCAACGCTTTAAAAAAGTTTCTAAAGAGTATAAAATAGTATGGTATAGTGTTGCAACGTGAACTTTGACAAGTAACTCTTCACATGTGAATGAAACCTTATAAAAATTTGCTGAAATTTTCTAGCAGGCGTTATTTTTTGTCTTCAACGTGTTGCGTGTCACTTTTTTATGGAAAAGGCAGACAAACGAGCGATGGAGTCACCTGATGTTATGTAATTACCGCCGCCTTTTAGAAATGTTTTTGGAGGTTTTTTTTTTATGACAGTAAGGGACGAGACGAGCAGGACGTTCATGTGATGGTAAGTGATACGCCCTGCCCATTACAATGCAGTGCCATTAGGATTCTTGAAAAACCCAAATACTCTGAGCGGCACTACAATTGCGCTTGTCAACCTGAGACATAAGATGTTAAGTCTCATTTGCCCAGTAATTTCACTAGCTACGGTGCCCTTCAGACCGAAACACAGTAATGTTTACACATTACTGCTTCATAGCAGAAATAGACGCCGTTGTGGTCTCATAATCTAGCCGGCTTCCTGTGCAAAGGAGCCTCCCACTGGTACTCACGTCGCATCGTCCTGGATGGTTGGTCGAAGAAAAATCCTTGAAAACCTCACTGTGGAGGAACGCCCCACATCCAGATGGTGGGGATGACATCTTAATTTGTGGCGTACCGTTCTAAGGTGGAATTAGGCGGCAGAAATCAGGTCAATCAGCTTCTCGTAATAATCCCCCTGGCTTAAATACGGTAGAAGACACACAATGAATCGACGTCTCTGCGCAACGCTGGGCTAGCCGTTCAAAGAGCACTGGATCCACGACAATTCGAGCAGCTCTGCGTTCCTCGTGGTCAAATGGATCGAGCTGATACTGGGGTGCGCCAGACCAGAGATGACAGCAATACGTGGCCGGACCTGCGCTTTGTAAAGCTCCAAAATGTGGGCAGGCTTGAAGTATGGCTGTAGTTTCATAGTTCTTCAAAGATCAAACGTACAAAAGTTCAATCTTTTATAATCATAGTAATTAAAAATAATATTATGTTCCCTATAAAATGTTGAACTGTCAATATTATGTTTATTTGCTAAAAGTTTATGGCAGGCGTTTCTTTTTGTCCTCAACATGTTGGATGTCACATCTTGAAAATAATTTTTTTATTCTTTTTTTTATGTAAAATTAAATCAAAACTATTTCAACAATTCACAGTATATACACATTTAAATTTTCGCTGAATCCATTTAATTTCACTTATAAGATATACACAGCACTAATGTTGCACAATATGGCAGCTGTATAGCTACAGATATACTGCTATAAGCACTTCGGTGACGCGAACTCACGAGATTTCACCCCTCTATAAAGTGTCTAAGTATTAATATTATTTTTTTAATTATTTATTTATCATATGCGCAGTTTCCCCTACCAAAAAGTACCAAAAAGTACCGGCACTTTTTCATTTCAATAGTTAAAAGTAGTATTTTTAAGCTAAATGAAATTTAAACACACTTTTAATAAGTTTGGATATCATACGGTTTTCAAACTTTCTTGGTTTCACAACTATTCAAGGTGCCTATAGGTGAGTTCAATTTTTGAATATACACTGCTTACAATGCATCCTCTGTTAAAATACCATACGAACGCTCAGTTCTAATATAGCAATGGATAATGTGTTGAAGGATACGCTCAAGTGTGTTCATCGTAATTATTGTACGATGCACACAGACGTGGGTTATTTTTTTTTTTGACGTAAGCCCTTTAATAGTTGATATGCTTTGTGAGGCTTCACATATTACCTACACTTATAATATGGTTTCTTTAAATACGAGTAAGAACTGCTAGAAAAAACTTAGTAACTAATAATAATAAATACCACTGGACAGGCTGTTCCATATGTTTTACAGCAAATTTTTTGTGCCTATTTGTAGCGCCACTCGCTTGCGTCCAGAGAACTAATTTTGATGTATAATACAAATGGCTGAGAAGGAACGTACAATACTCTGAAATATTTTTACATTTTGAATTAATTTCGTTCGAAAAATAGTTTCCCACCATCTATGTTGTCGTACTAGGTTGTCATCACTAGTTTTAGTACCGCAGACACTAGCTACATAACCAACAGTACAAAAATGGCGAATATCAAACAGGCACAATAGCACTTTGACAGCCGCCAGTCCAGTGGTATACAGTAGGTGTCAGTGGTAAAAACACTTATTGAACGTCAAAGAACTACCCCCATTCGAAATAATATGCATCAGACCTGAGAAGAACGGGCGCAAGAAAGTCAGCGGCCTTTTCTTTTTTTTTTCTTCATTTTGTAACAATATAATTATGTAGTATCGTACACTAAAATTTATAATTAATAGTCTGAGGGCATGTGCTCCATTCCCATTCTGTGGTTCCTTTAATAATAAACTAACTTTTTCCCTCAATTTCGTCCGCGTTAATGCGTACCGCGCTCCCTCGGGAACTCTTATAGCCTAAGCACATGATAATGATCTACCTAACCTTGTAGAAAAAAAACACAAGGTGGTATTATTTGCGGATGACACTTCACTTATATTCAAAGTGAAACGAAGCCAATTTTTATATGACGAAGTAAAGAATGCTCTATCTGACATCGTGTACTGGTTTAGCGCCAATAACTTATTGTTAAATAGTCATAAATAAAACCAAATATATTAAATTCACCGCGCCAAATGTCAAAAATGTAGATGCGAATATTTTATTAAATGGAGAGGTGGTAAAACCGGTGGAATCTGCTGTATTTCTTGGCATTACTCTTGATTCCAAATTGCAGTGGGGCCCCCATATTGAAGGATTGGCGAATAGGCTTAGTTCTGCAGCATATTCGGCGGAAGGCTAAGGTACGCAATGCGACCACCTTGTATTTAAAAAAATTAACAAAAATTCGTTGAGTACTAACATTGAGAACGGTTTGCATATTACTGAAGCCTGAAATCATAGCTATGCATCGGCGGTCATGTTGGATCTTAAAAAGATCTCATATTCCTTCTAAAACATTCCGAGTCTTAGAAAATAGTGTATACCTTGAATAAAACATTAAATTTATAATGCCTAGGGTAGGGCGGGGCTAGTTGAGCATAGAGGCAAGTTGGGCAATCGAAATATCTCGGAAACTATACACCTCACGCAGAAACATCAAATAGCGAAAATAAAGCGTCGACAGAGAAGAACTTATCGCACGACCACCAGTGGCGACACGTCGATCGAGTAAAGTACTTCTTCTTCTTCGTCGGATTAATCTTGACTGCTCTAGTCGTGGTCACGTCGAACGACGAACGATTCTACGCCAGTTATCCCTGGCTGTTGCTTCCCTGGCACAAGTGTTGAGTGGAGTATTGGTTAGGGCTTTGATCTGGTCTGTCCAGCGCATAGGTCCTCTTGACCTACTGCCGTTTACCCTTCCCTGAACAAAAAGTCTCTCTATGGCATGCTCTCCACGTCGCATGATATGTCCGAAGTATCCGAGGATACTTATGGGTTGTAAACAGTAATATTTCGTCTATAATAGTCAAATTTCATTCGTTTTCAATCAGGTAAGTGTTATACTATAATAAATTTACTCTACTATTGATATATATAAAGGTTCTGCGTATAATTCTAACACTTTATTCATAATCTCACCTTTGTCTTAAAATTTCGGGGTATAGAGCTATAGTTGCTCAACAAACATGGATTCAGTCAATCAGATATTTGGAATGTGGATGATACTTTATATATATATGAGAGATTTTACCCCAGGAGGGTACCGGCTCTACCAGAGTCGGAGAATCCCTCCCCGAGCACTCTCGCTCGGGCTGCCAGCGACCGGCCGCGTTTTGCACTACAAGTCAGCAGATTGGGGTAGGTTGCGTTCTTTTTTTGCATCCTACCCTTGGAGCAGGGTTTGTTTCCCTTCGGATGATCCTAGTGCCTGCACCATTGCAGTAGCCGATGTATTTTATACCAAGTTCTGTAGTACCGATCGATGGCAGATCACAGCCCTGGTTCGATGCGTCTGAAAGCAGCATCTGACTGCAAAAACAAGCGTTTTGAACTTGAGTTGCGACGCTGGGCACAAAGCATCCAAACTGCAAAGTTCTTAAGAGGAAATATAACCGTGCCTCCAGATTTTTTAAACGGCAAATCGCGCGTGCGAAGTCGAAGCACGTCGTCACAATCGGCGAGCAGCTTTCCAGTTACCCACCGGAAGACGCAAGTGCTGGTCGTTGTCGAAAGCTGCTCTTGGTAACTTCAACCAGCCGTCCTTGCCGCCGTTGCACATGAGGAATACCCCTGGACACCCTGGCCCATACGGCAAAAGAGAAAGCTGATCTCCTGTGCGCTCTTTTTGCCTCCAACTCGACTCTTGATGACACCGGAAAATCACCCCCGACCATCCCGCGGTGTCAGAGCTCTATGCCTGAAGTACAGTTCAGATAGAAAACTGTTAGGCGAGCTCTGTTTTCGTTGGACGTCAGGAAGTCGAGCGGGCTGAAAGGCATTTCTCCAATCATGCTTAGAACGTGTGCCCCTGAGTTGACGCCGGTGCTAACGCGTTTATTCCGGCACTTAAATTCCGTTATTCCGTTCATTCCGTTATTCAAAAGGCGTAGTCCCTGACTCAGTCAGTCCTTGTCCATCCGATCCAAAAAAAAGGAGACGGATCCGGCAAACTACAAGCCTATTGCTATTACCTCCCTGCTCTCCAAAATCATGCAGAGCATAATCAACCGCCAGCTCTTGGTATACCTAGAGGGTCATCAGTTGATCAACGACCGACAGTACAGCTTTCGCCATGGTCGGTCAGCAGGTGATCTTCTGGTATACCTAACACATAGATGGGCGGCGGCTATTGAAAGCAAGGGGGAAGGCCTGGCAGTTAGCCTGGATATAGCGAAGGCCTTTGATCGTGTATGGCACAAGGCGCTCCTCTCAAAACTTCCATCATTTGGGCTTCCCGTTAGCTTGTGCAAGTGGACCTCCAGCTTCCTCACTGGGCGCAGCATACCGGTCGTTGTCGACGGATATTGCTCGAACCCGAAGCCCGTGAATGCTGGAGTGCCCCAAAGCTGTGTGCTATCTCCTACGCTGTTTCTCCTGCATAACAATGATATGTTGGACACCTCCAACATACATTACTATGTAGACGACAGCACTGGTGATGCCGTATACACGGGCCATGCAGGTTTCTCTCAGGAAATCATCGACCAGTGCCGGGAGAAACTTGTGTATTCTATCGAGTCCTCTCTGGAGAAGGTGAAGGAATGGGGTAAATTGAACCTTGTCCAATTTAACCCCCAGAAGACTCAACCGCTCACCGCAACCTATCACCGTTCTTCGACAACACCTCCCTTAAAGCCTCGCCTAGTATCGAAATACTGGGTCTCGAAATCTCGAGCGATTGCCATCGATTTCGTGGCCATCTGGAGGGCAAAGCCAAATTGGCTTCGAAGAAGCTGGGCGTCATCAATAGAGCACGGTAATACTTCAAGCCGGCCCACATTCTAGCGCTCTACAAAGAGCAGGTCCGGCCACACATGGAGTATTGCTGTTTTTTCTGGTCTGGCGCACACACCAGTATTAGCTCGATCCATTTGACCGCGTGCAACGCAGAGCAGCTCGAATTTTCGGGCACCCAGTGCTCTGTGAACGGCTGGACCACTTGACGTTGCGTAGAGACGTCGCTGCATTGTGTGTCTTCTACTGCATTTATCACGGGGAGTGTTCCGAAGAGCTGTTTAACCTGAATCCTGCCGCCGAATTCCACCTTCGCACGACACACCACAAGTTAGGATATCATCACCATCATTTGGATGTGTGGCGGTCCTCCACAGTGCGGTTTTCAAGGAGCTTTCTTCCACGTACTACAACGCTGTGGAAGAGCTATAGCCGCTCAAGTGAAAAATTGCTCAACTAGCCCCGCCCTACCCTACTACTACTACTCGACTAAGTCGAGTGAGTACTTAAGGCTTTTATGATGCTATATATGTATATGATTGCTTTTACAGCAATATCACAGAATAAAATGTCAAAACAAATGTATAACTAAATTCAAAATAATTCTTAAAAAACGTTTGTGTGGTAATACTATAATATAAAAAACTTCCTTAATGATTCCACAGATTGGGAATGGAGCGACCACCCTCAGGCTATTAAATAATAAGTTTTATTGTACCATATTACATTGTAACCATATTTTTAATGAAAAAATTCCCGTTCAGTGTTTTCCGCCCGTTCTTCTCAGGTCTTAGACATAAATTTTCGAACGGGTGGTATTTTGAATAAAAGTATTTGAATTAATGTGTACACGACTTAACATATGTATCTTAAAATTTTCGGTATTAAAAGCATCTCAAGCACTCTCTCTCTTCAAGCAGACGGTCTCTCAAAGAAAAATTTAAAGAAATAAATATTATGACTGTTCATTGTCAGTATATTTATGGAAATTTAATATATGTTCACAAAAATCGTCACCTTTTTGCTCTTAATAATGATTTTCATTATTATAACACTAGAAATACGGGATTGCTTGTAACTAATTCTAGTAGGCTTCATAAGATACATAATAGCTTTAAGGGTAAATGTATACACTTCTACAATAAAGTCCCAGCCATTGTTCAGGCATTATCTATAAATAAATTAAAATTTAAAAAAAATGGCTCTGTCGTATATCCTATTAGTCCACTGCTGAATATCTAAATTATCGGACAGCCTGGGACTAGATTGTGATTATTTTATAGCGATAGAAATGACTGTAAAATATTATATATTTTTATTGAAAAGAGCGCAAAAAAAAAGAATGCTGGGAGAGTTTCTTGCGCCGCTCCTTCTCTCTCAGAGCGCCATTTGTTTCCGAAGCGGTACTAGCATCTAGTAGTATAAGAAATGACATCAAAAAGAATTCTAAAGGAATCAATTTTGAGAAAATAAATGCCTTTTATGCCTTTATCCTTTGGCCATCTCTGTGCTGCTGACAACTTATGTATAATATATATTATATATTCTTTGTTATTAGTAAACATACTTGACTATGGTAGGTGTCAGACAGCCTGTCTCCTGTGCATTTAAGATCCCAAGGGTTACCCGACACTAAGTCGATGTGTATTATGAACGCGACAACAATACTAATGCGAGGACATTGTAAATGTAACAAAAGACGGAAATTGTCTGGAGCGCAACGTGACCGTTTTTAAAATCTTTTATGTACTCAAATATCATTAACCCTCCATGATGCGTTCATACACCGCATATTATGACCACCATACAAATTTACTGTTTTGTTCGAAGAAATTTCTTATCTGTAATAATGCCATTTACCAGTGGGAGGCTCCTTTGCACCTGGGCCTACCTACACAACGCATTCCGGTACGTGGTCACCATTCATCTTACTACCCCAACGGCCACCTGTCCGTCAAGCTATGTGCCCTGCCCACTGCCACAGTTAGTTTCGCAATAATTTGGGCTATGCGGTGACTTTGGTTCTCCTACGGGTCTCCTCATTTCTGATTCGATCTCTGTTTTGATTCTATAGGGAAACTCCGAGCATAGCCCACTCCATTGCCCACTGAGCGACAGTAAGCTTTCTCATAAGGCCCATAGTTAGCGACCACGTCTGTGTACCGTATGTCATCACCGCCAACACACTCTGGTTAAAAACCTACGTCTTCAGACACTGTGGTATTTTGAACTAGAAGATTTTACGGAGCTTCCCGAACGCTGCCCATCCGAGTTGGATTCGACGATATTATTATTACATTTAAATTTCGAACATCTCTGAAAAACAAAGAAATTTGATTTGACCTCTAACTACTTATATCAGTCTAGATGACGATTAGTTCGAAGTGAAATGTCAATTTGGAAACAAATTTGACAAAATATGTTGCTTACGTGCAAGATCAGGCCTGTCTCACTCCCCGGGTAGGAATCGAAATCGAAAGTAGGGATTGACGAGCGAGCTATGTTGTCACCTACTTCACTGATCCGACCTATATTTAAAAATTGAGAGACATTTATAAAGCAAAGCATATTAAAGGTCATTGCGATCCAAATTTAAATTTTTTTAAGCGTTCTTAAGACGCTTACACAATCTATTTTAAAGTGATTATTACTATATTGAAATTACCATTCATGATAGATATCTATTTATTTCCTATAAACTAAGTAGGTTTAGCTATGTTGTGGACTTCCAACACATACATTACCATCTGCTACTAATGTAGGTTTGACAACGAAAGAATATTCATTTAAAATTGCGATTACATACCTATTTATATTATAGAAAAAACTGATGTTCTAAGAGCCCGTGAACCCCAGACCTACGTTATTTTATAAAAGCTGAAAGTTTGTCAGCGCATGCTCCCAACAAAGGCTAGGACGATGGACCATTATGGAGTTTGGGTTACAGAGGCTTTGGCAGTTAAACAATACTAAAGGTGTGTAAAATACCAATCTAAATTTATCAAATATTAAAGTGTGATTTTTCTGGTATTATCTTCAGAATATTACTAAAAGTAACGTCATTTATTGCCAGACAGCATTGTGGCAACCTCTTGCCAGACACCCCTAATCATAATTCTACTTACGTCATAGTAATATATATATATATATATAATACTCGGGTAGTGATTATACCACGACCCATAAATACTCTCTTGTAACAACAGAGGTATCACTTATATATATAAAGATTTATTATGTTGTTTATAATATTTTAAGAGCTTAAAACGATTGATATAATTTTCTCAACAGGGAAAAAGTATCACATTAAACCTATGCGCAAGCCTTTGCTTTGTCGTTTTACAACTAATTGGCAAAAGTACCATAAGGAGGTAGTAAAACATCTACCAGTGGGAGGCTCCTTTGCACAGGATGCTGGCTAGAGTATGGGTACCACAACTACGCCTATTTTTGCTATGAAGCAGTTTTGTGTTAGCAATTTTGTGTTTCGAGCTTATTGGCGCCGTAGTGACCGGGTAATTTTTGGGTTTTTCAAGAATCCTGAGCAGCACTGCATTGTAATGTGCAGGGCGTATCAATTACCATCAGCTGAACGTCATTCTCGTCTCATCCCTTACAGTCATAAAAAATACTAAACCTTGCTTACTTTACCAATAATAATAGCATACTCATATAGGACTAATTTTGTACACGTCGTATGTTGCAATAACGCAACTTACTGAGCACGTGTTCAAGCATTCAAGTAGTATTAAGTTATTACTTAGAGTGTACACGTGAGCCATTGAGTCATATTCGAAAGTAAAGGAGGTTGCTAATAATAAGCTGTGGAGTCATTACAACGCTATTTTAATTTAAAAAATAAGGGCCACTTAATATACGATGTAATCGTTATAATCCGTAAAAGAAAATTAGGAAAATGGTTGACCCTAAAGGCCATCCCTGCAACTTCAAGCTAATTCCATATCTAAACGCTTCAAATTGTACTTATGACGATTTGGATTTCAAAGTAATTTTAAAGTCCATTCTGAAAATCATGTCCGGTAAAAGTTTTATAAAACATTGAATTTTCTAACGGCAATACGCAGTTTGTTGAGCCTTATAAATAATAGGAATTTCGAAGTAATTTCGAAAAAAAAAACACATTTATTGGTTTTCTTTCGTCAACGATAACTCACGAAAGAATACAAAGATATAAGAAACAAAAGCCACAAAAAAAGAATAGAATATAAACTTATTTTGAATAACATTTATACTCCCAAAAGATATTCAGGGCACGTAATTTACTGTTAAGTTTGACTTACTATTCGATGTGTGTAATAAAAATAATTAAACATCTAACTGTTAAACGGAACTGTAACGCAAAATCACCAATTAACTGATATATATATATTACGTAGTAGTTAAATAAACGAGGCAGCTCGGTTTCATTGTATAATGTATATTGCCTTTATTTGAAATCTAAACAGGCAGAGGTCCCAAAGACTTACTGTCTTAAGTGACAATGACGTAGATATAATTCCGAAATAATTATCCAGTATGGAGGCAACTCGACATAAGAAATTAAAATAAAGAAATTGTTTTCTCCATAATAAAACACTGTAACTTTAAAAATCCTACTTCAGTGCTTAGAAACTTATATTTAATTTTGCAAAAAGGAGTCGACTCCGAAAAAATGCTGTTCGAAACTCTATTTCACATTATTGTGAGACACTGAAATATCGTGAAGAACATTTGTTAGCTTTGAATTTGAACGGGCTATATGTATAGAACGTCATTGGGGTTAATACTTAATAAAATTATATTATTAACCTAAATGAATACTCCTTAAAAACCGTGCTAAGCTGTAAGCCGTAAAACTATAATTATGTCAACCATCTAAGCAAAGATATTCATAAAATAAAAAGTATCGTGCAATATTATGTGAAATTTATATTGGTACCAAATTGCAACTATTCCTCATCAAACTAAAGATGAAACACGTAAATCGGTTCATATATCTCAGGTTAATCGGTGTACATACATAAAAAAAAGCCAATCGATCTGAGAACCTCCTTTTTGAAGTCGGTTAAAAACAAAAATATTTTTTCATATTTTATACTTCATAGGACTAAATTTTTGTTAAAAACATAACAATTTTCTTTTAGTGTCTTATAGTGTCTTCTTAATTTCAAGGCTAAAAAAATCTATCAAAATATTTAATACAACTATCCTATATGGAAACCGTAAATCTTAAGTTACATTCCTAACAAATACACATATACACACATGTTCACCTACACATACACACATGTTCACCTATACATACACACATATATACAATTAATACTTGTGTTGTCATTACTTTTAGTTTATTTCTTTATTTGTTTAGTTTAGTTTTAGTAATCAGCTTGTTGTCACTAGCACCTTGTGTACCTATTTTATAATTATCTGTTAATTCTACTATTTCCGAACGAGACAGGCAACGCCCTTGTGTGGGTGTCAGCATAAAATGTTACTGTATACATGTAAATTTTTTGATAACAAGGGTTCAGCTGATGGTAATATATACGCCCTGCCCATTACAATGCAGTGCCACTACAACTGCACTCGTCACCTTGAGACATAAGGTGTTAAGTCTCATTTGCCCAGTAAATTCACTAGCTACGGCGCCCTTCAGATCGAAACACAATAATGCTTACACATTACTGCTTCACGGTACCCATAATCTAGCCGGCATCTTGTGCCAAGGAGCCTCCCACTGGTAAATTGGTGCGAAATATTTACTTATGTAATTAGTAGTTTTGTCACCATAAGTGTTCATCTGATGATTGGTCACCCCGCAGGTGTCAACTCATGGTCAACAGATGAATCACAGAGTTAATCACCGCTAAATTATTTAACCAACCGCCATTCGCTGCGACCGCAAACCGTGTATGTACTTTATATCGAATGCGTCATCATACTATATAAATTGATATTATACAGAAGAAGTATGTTTTAAATATACTTTGTGAGAATACAATGCGGTATTCTCCCTTTAGCGTCAATATAGATACGTCGATACTAATAAAAGGAGACACGTTTTTGAAGTTATATTTCTTTAAGCGCGTTATGAAAAAATTATGAAGAAGATCCGCGCGCCTCACTGTAACACAAAAGTAACAGGGTGAGGTTGAAGGCGACATTCGTTATAATTTATTTGGTTTCTTCGTCCATTATTACTTATTAGGATACGCAAAAAGTTCAAGCCCGTACAGTCGTATTTAATAATTGTCAAAGCCAACGTTGCAAGATTTTTACAATATTGTTCTTTCTACAAACGTAGAATAGCACGAGGAATAAATAATTTTAAGGATTATTGCGTTGTTAGGCAAAAGAAGTATAACTTCTTGCGTGCATACATAAGTACACACACACATTGTTTTCCTTCGGTTATACTGCGAAAACTACTGAACCTTATAAGATTTGAGTATATGATATGTTTGTTAGTATGTGATTACTTTTCCAGAGCCTATATTTCTTTGAAGTCTATATTTATTGAAATAGGTACCAATATATTCGCAAAACAAATAATTCAGTTAATGACATTTCATTACATATTATGACAATTAATACAATGAGCGAGCGCGGGGGTACTTAATAAGTAGGTTAAAAAATAAATGCCTCGTAGCTATATATCGGTTAATTACCATGTTAATCATTTAAGCCATTGCGAAAATACTTGTAACACATTCAGTTAATCACAAGAACTGCTTATTTTAATATTACGAGATATTATTAGGTCCTACCCTAAATTAACTATGTATTATTAAACATAATAAAACTAATGCTAAACATGACATAACCAACCCTAAACAGTTTAATCACGCAACTATTGTGAGTAAGCAATCCCTTAAGGGAACTGCGAAATGCGAAGTGAATTATAATTGCTCGAACATTCTAGAACTAGCATTAAAAGGCAATGGGTTATGTTCCGCATATAGGCTTCATTGCGTACAGCCTTTGTGAAACTTTTATTACATCGCCTCAATTTTTTTTCGCCAATCTATCGCAAGTTACATTACAATAATGGTAGTAGGGGTGAGGCGAAGAGTAAGCAGAAAACACGCAAACATGGTGTTTTTAGACAAGTTTTGTGGTGAAAAAATAGCATTTCGAGCTATGAACACTACTTAATCCTGTTACACATATCCTTAAGTCTTATTTGTAGATTGCTAATGGTTGCTGTTGGTTATAGTTAACACTGCCGAGCCTTTTTGAACTACCACTTTTCTTTGAAGTTAAACAAGTTTTTTAGCATGGCGTGACGCATTTTGTTAGTACTTCTCTCAGAAAAGTTATTCTTATAGCTTGTACTTTTTTGTGTAGGTTAATTTATACAGATTAGTACGCAAGAATTTTGAAAATATTGGCTTTGTTTCATAGATGGCGGGCCGGCAGCGGTGAAATAATATCGCTCAAGGTCGCTGGCATTTAGTGTCGCCTTAAGGCTGGGGACCAAGCCAATGGCCTTGAGGAATTGAGCGGAGCTAGGTTAGCTCTCCCGTACAAGATCGCCATTCAGAATTAGAAGCGTTTTTAATTTATTTCAAACATAATACAATTTTCTTTACAAAACTATGTCATGTTAAATAATATTAGTGTACAATCAATACATTTTCATGCAATTTTTATCTAGAGTGAATGATTAGTTGAAGACATTCCAACTGTAAAAATTAAGGGTATTTTGGTGATTTATTTTCGCACTCTCCATAAAAAATAGAAATGTAAAGAAAAAATAAATTTTCTTCTCATATTGTTTAGATATTTAATTAATTTTTTGTTAAAATATAAGCTTTATATAAACCTTCAAGAAATGGTTTCAGTTATGCGCTATTTTGGCGATTTCTTGGGATAGTGGCCTTAAGCTCTGGTTCCCAAGAGTTAGTGTAGGTTCGAACACCACCCCCTTGACTAAGGTTTTTTATCACATTTATCATCTTCATTTCAGCCGGAAGACGTCCACTGCTGGACAAAGGCCTCCCCAAAAGATGGCCATGACGATCAGTCCTGCGCTGCCCTCATCCAACCTACTCCTTCGATCTTGACCAGATCCTCGGTCCATCTTGTGGGGGGCCATTGCGTCTTCCGGTACGTGATCGCCATTCGAGGACTTTACTGCCCTAACGGCCATCTGTCCGTCAAACAATGTGCGCTGCCCACTGCCCTTCAGTTTCGCAATCATTTGGGCTATGTCGATGACTTTGGTTCTCTTTGTTTACCAAATTAGAATTTTGAATTTTTTTAAAGAAGTTATTATTGGTTTATTTTCATTCAGATATTATGTTGATATTAATATGTTATTTTTTAAACAAAGTTTTACTTGCTCATGCTTTAATATTTATATATAATAACCATTAGTAATAACTAAGACCACTTGGTAAAAAAAAACAGAAAACTGAAAAATAATTCTACACAGTTAACGTTACATATAGTAGGTACATAGGTAGGTTCTTCACAGTACATGTAGAACATTTTATTTTGTTTTGGTACCATATACCTATTTATGTTATGATTTTTATCTTAGATCGTTTATACATCTAGATAGACTGTGGGTAGCTGTGGAAACGTCGAAAAAAATTGAATTTGACATTTAACCTCTATTTTGAGCTATGCACGCACACTAACATAAACTTGGCCTGTTTTCATCGGTTGTCTAGCAACAAGAGGTTTTATATAGACGACTACCGAGAATTCAAATCGGGTTCTCTAAGCTCAGTGGGTCACTTAAAATAGCAACGCTTAAAACCCGCCATCTTGATAATATCTTCTATCAAAATGGCGGCAAAACATTGCTTTCATAATTTCTTCACTATGAAGTACATGTACCTCACATATTAAAATAATATAAATATAAAGACTGAACAAAGACTCGTGTGAACGTGCAATAATTGTGCATATCTCGAGCTATGCTATTTGTTCCGCATTACACGTGACAAAAAATCAGTGAATAGTCCAGGAGATCGACTACCACCTTATATTAACGATCAAAACCTAGGTGTAACTTATATATATCTAGGATTCGACATAATTGCAATGAGGGTAGGTATATTTTTAAGATAATAAGGGACGCGACAAGCAGGACGTTCCGCTGATGGTAATTGGTACGCCCTACCTACGGCGCCCTTCAGACTGAAACACAATAAACCTGTAAAAATGTGTAAACCACATTACTGCTTCACAGTGGAAAGAGGCGCCGTTGTGGTACCCATAACCGTTATGATCCCTTGATCATCCATAGACCCTTGGCTATGTACGTCGTTATTCCCGAATCACGATAAATATTCTATTGATAGATAAAGATACGGGATGTCGAAAATAAATTGATAGTTAATTTTAAATAATTAAAGCACAGCTACCTCCTGGCCTATCTAACAACCCAAGCAAAATTACGTCAGAGCATTGTTTAACTTAGCGTCACACCTGGCATTAACTTACCTGTACTTAACTCACTTAGACGTACAAGGATAGCTTCATTAACTAAATGACCTGAATAGCCACCTTATTAGACACACGTAAGGGCTATTTATAACATAAAACTAATCATTTATACCGAAACATTCTGCTTTCATGGGTATTGAAGGAGACTAAGCCGTCACGCTCGAATATGTAACGCTCTTTCGTATAAATTTGGCACATGTCAGTCAGTAAAGAATTAACCAGAATAATTCAGACATTATATTTATAAAATATATTGTTTCTGTAATAACCTACTTTATGAACATAAAACAAAAGATTATTGCATTTTGTATTATTAAAAGGATGGAAAGGAAAGGTTATTACTTATATTCATAAAATAAAAATATAATGTACCTTTCAAAGTTGTGGGGTTCGAACCTACGCTCCCTTTCGGGGACTAGAGTTTAAGGTTACGGTGGTGCAACCAGTCGCGCCACCTAGGTGTCGCGGTGGAATGTAGCTCTACTACTATCTAGTAGAAGCTTTAGACTACTGCGCCAACTTGATTTGAAAGCAGTAGTTGAAATTAATAATTCTTAGTCACCCCTACTTAGCGGCTGGTTGTAATGTGACATACGATAGATTTTTTAGAATTTTGATAGGTTGACAACCAACCAATAAGTGATCACCACCGCCCACATGTCTTGCAACACCAGACACCTGAGAACCTCGCGCGAATTCAAAATTCAAAACTACCACCCATTCTAAAATGTATGCCTGAGACCTGAGAATAATGGCTGTAAAAAGTACAGTGGGCATCTTTTTCAAATTAAATTTGATCACAATAAATATCTATTTTCATTTAATAGGCTGAGGGCGGTCGCTCCATTCCCATAGTGTGGTATTATTATGAATGCCATTTATATTAAAGTAGCCTTTACGAGACAAAACGTTTTTAACAATTCTTTTGAATTTCGTAGCACATTTTGTTCATTTAGTAGATTTCACTTCTCTATTGCGCTGGTACGTATTTTAATCATGAAATTAATTTTAAATGAACGTTTAGGGAGTATCAAAAGTATTAGCGATAGTTTTCCTATAAAAAAAATGGCCGCAAGTAACTGTAACTTATCTTAGTATAATCAATTTTCTGATGTAAATTGTACCTATTTATATGTTTTCTTAATAAATTGTACACCATTTTAAAGGATTTTATGTAAAGAATTGAAATAAATTTGTTTGCCAGATCCCAGTCAGCCGCAACATAAGGGTTGCAGAGTGTAAACAGGTACATTTTTGTTGATAATTGGACATAGTTCCTGAAAAACGTTCCAAGCCACAAATTCGTGATTAATGTTTAATAATTTTTTGTGTATTCTATACATGTGGGTTGGGCTACTAAGTCATGCTGTCATTTAAAGAGTGACGAGAGTGCTGCTATTTTTTGTCAGTCCGTTAATATGAATGGTTGGCAAGCTATAAAATGACCGCAAACAGAGTTTGCCATGATTCTAATAAACGATTGTCGCTCCAGTTAAGTGTGATAATATGTTTTTTAATCAATTTTGCGTAATTTTAAAGGAATATATGTAAGGAACTGAATAAATAACCCAAAAATAAGTCTTAGATCAGTTATACGTCTAGATAAACTGTAATAGCTGTGAAAACGTTGAAAAAATTGAGTTTAGTAGTAACCTCTATCTTAATCAATGCACGTACAAACGCAAAAACACTAAGTGATATACAAATCACGAGTGTAAGATGTAGCTTGTCACGCACACTAAAATATTAAACCTGGCCTGTTTTTCTCAGTTGTCTAACATCAAGAATATCTGAACGTTTAACGGCCATTTTCAATAACGTATCTCTAGTTACGGATACATTGCTGTCACCGTTTAATGACAAGATCTAATCTATCCATAGTTATGTTCAATATAGTTATACGGCCGTTTTGAATAACCTATCTATCCTTAGTTTAACTTACTAGTGGAAGACAATCATTAGACGATCAGTATCATTTACGCTTACTTACATTTCAATAACCTATAATCTACATAAAGAATTGCACTATAACTATATTAAACATAACTATGGATAGATAAGATCTTGTCATTAAACGGTGACAGCAATGTATCCGTAAGTAGAGATACGTCATTGAAAACGGCCGTTAGTCCAATACTTTTATATCGAGGTTATTGAAATGTGAGTAAGCGTAATAGGATAGATTTGTCTACCTCTAGTAATTTAAACTAAGGATAGATAGGTTATTGAAAACGGCCGTAAATTATGTAAGGTATAATTATTATCTATTATTATTTATTATATAGATTTTGTACTTTAGCAGCTGGTCCAGGTATAAACAACTGTTTTGTCTTAAACAAAAATATTGATTTTCCCTTGCGTGAATAAAACTAGTAATAAAACTATGTACTTAACTTCCCCTCGCAATATGCTACATGATAATTAGTTTCACCCTTTATTACAGATATACGTGGGCAAAGGGTTTTCCCATGTTTTGCAAACATACTTATAAGTGTATATATATAAGTAATTTGCGTGTTCCCTATTAATGCTTTATATTTTTAAGTGTAACACACACTCTCACAATAAATATATATGAATACTAGCTGACCCAGAACACTTTGTATTGCCATATAAAGTAATTAAAATTATTCTTATTCATTCAAAGTCATAAAAAATTTCTGATACCCAAAATTTTTAATTTTTAAGAGAAATAGATGGCGACCGATTCACAGACCTACCAAACATATCGTACATAAAATGTATCGTAGTACAATAATAATTAATAAACTCGATTGTCATCTTGCAACCCTTTTGCGGATCCGTGAATGGAACAGAATAATACAAAAATGGTGATTGAAAAACAGGGGTTGATTGTAGAAGGGTGAAAATTTAAAGTTGCATGTTTTTTTTACGCTAAGCCGTAATAAAATAAAAATAAAAAAATTGTCCAAAATATAAAAAAAACTATGTTTAAGGGATAGCCCTTATCATTTAGGGGTATGAAAAATAGATGTTGGCCGATTCTCAGACCTACCCGATATGCATACAAAAGTTCATACAAATCGGTTAAGCCATTTCCGAAGAGTTTGGTAACAAACACCGGTAGATTTGATAGATAATGTATGTTAGAAAAACTGTTACTGAATTCAATTTGAATTCATTTTTTTATAGAAACGAGGATAAACGAGCGTACGGGTCACGAGGTCTTGCAACACCAGAGGAATCACAGGAGTGTTGCCGGCCTTTAAGGAAGGTGTACGCGCTTTTATTTCATTCAATTCAAGAAGAAATAATTAACTGTACGTGACGTTGAATAAGTTAACTAGAGTTAAGGGCTCCATTATAGGTATTGATATTCAATTTAACAATAAAATACCAGACAGTATACTAGGACTCACTGAGCAAAAATTCAACAAATATATTAAAGCTTCTTTGACAAAGAAGTCATTCTATATGGTGGTATCATGATCCTTGACCGGTGCTGCGCAAGCGACTAAAATTCTCTATTAATATATTATTATTAGGTAGGCTAAGTGCCACCACCAGTGTCACAAGCCCTGACATCGCGGTCGTTTACATTTAACGATTTAAAATGGCGTAAAACGGACTATACGGCATTATACTCTGCTCCTTGCAACTTAAATTGGAATGATTTGTTTAAAATTACCGACATTAATACAGCCGTTGATAATTTTTACTCTACTTTGTTGAATTGTATTATGAGGATTGTTCCAATGAAGAATCCATCCCCCATCAATAGTAAGTATAGATATCCTAAGTGGTATACAGGTGATATAATTAGTAACCTTAAACATAAGTACCATCACCTAAAACTGTTTAAATCGTACGGTAAGGTAATAATAAGTAAGTATAGGGAATTATACAAATGCTATAGATGGTACGTTAAGATTTTAATCGACAACGCATATAAGCAGCATATAAAATTGATCCAAAAAATATTGTTGATGAACCAGTTAAATTCTGGGAATATATAAGGGACAAAAAAAGTGACAGGCAATACGTTGACACATACACATATTATGACACTAAGGTGACAGGCCAAGCAGCAGCTGAAGCATTTGCTCAATATTTTAGTTCGGTGTTCCAGGATGAAATACCGTTACTGAATCCGCAAAAAGCTACTCAAGTGTCCAACATGTGTGGTGTCCGTTCAGGTTCTTCTGTTGTTGTCAATGTGATTCGAGATACAGACCTTGAACTGGCTACAAAACGCTTGAAGGTGCGATCTTCTGCTGGTCCGGATGGTATACCCGTGTTCCTTGCCAAGGATTGTATGTCTGTTTTCAGTCGCCCGCTCTTGTACCTCTACAATCTTTCATTAAAACAATCCAAATATCCAGATTGCTGGAAGATATCTAGAGTGACGCCGGTTCCAAAGAGCAAACCAACAGAAGATGTTGCGTCATATAGACCGATAGCAGTATGATCAGTTTCCGAAAAAATTTTTGAAATTATTCTTAATAATAAAATTATCAGCCAGGTTGGTAGGGAACTTAGTAATGCTCAGCTTGGGTTTCGGAAAGCTCGGTCAACAAGTACAAATCTCACCGCACTAGTAGACTATGTTTATGCGAAAATGGATGCGGGTCGACAAGTAGATGCTGCCTATTTTGGCTATCGAAGAGCTTTCGATCTCGTTGACAATGACATCTTACTACGTAAACTAGCTGTGATGGGGTTTACATATAACCTACTCAGATTATTTGCATCATATCTTAGCAATAGGAGGCAATTTGTAAAGGTGAATGGATACGAATCTGAATATTTTTACACGAGGTCTGGCGTAAGTCAGGGAAGTACCCTTGGACCAACGTTATTTTTAATAATGATAAATGACCTTCCGGAAACGGTCCAAACCTCCAAGTGCTTATTGTTTGCTGACGACCTGAAACTATTTCAGAGTATTGCAGATAACAGTGATACCCAAGCCCTACAAGCGGATATCGATGCCGTATCTCTGTGGAGCCAGGCTAATCGCCTCCCTTTCAACTCTGACACGTTTATATAATAAATAAATAAATAAGCTGTCATATGATTTAAAAATTGTTATGGGAGTTTTTTATCAGTTCTTCTCCCCATGTCGAAGCCTCTTTAAGAACTGATGTAGCTTTTTTGATGTAACGTATACCAAGTGTTGTTGAAATATGTTATGTTATTGACACTCCCTAAATCCTGGTAATTAAATATATTTCTATTTCTAACAGACATACAGTTCCACAGCCACTCTTCTACCTTATTAGCTTCGAAAGCACTAAAATCTTAAATTGATACATTATATACGGGTCACACACCATTGCTAAACATGTGGGGCATGGGAGGCTACTTTGCACAGGATGCCGTCCAGATTATGGGTACCTACCACAACGGCGACTATATATGCCGTGAAGCAGTAATGTGTTAACTTTTTTGTGTTTCGGTCTGAAGGGCGCTGTAGCTAGAAATTACTAGGCAAATGAGACTTAACATCTTATTTCTCAAGGTGACGATCGAAATTGTAGTGCCGCTAAGAATTTTTGGGTATATCAAGAATCCTGAGCGGCGCTGCATTGTAATGGGCAGGGAGTATCAATTACCATCAACTGAACGTACTGCTCGTCTCGTCCCTAATTGTCATAAAAAGTCCCTCAAATCCTAAGTCTTGCCAGCGTACGTTTCAATTAATGTATTTATACGTATAACATAAGAAAGAAAGGAGAATATTTTTTTATGGAAGAGGAGAACTAACCTCATGTTAAGTGATCACCGCCGCCCACATTCTCTTACAACACCAAACCTACTACTATTAGGTCCAAAATGATGAATTATGAATATCAAATATTTTACCACCAGTTGGGAAAAGTTGAGCTATAATGAGAATAAGTGGCATGAAACTCATTGTCACTCTTTTAAAACTATATTTAGAGATTCAGCATTTAACATTACCTAGGTAACACTGAAAATGTTAAGAAAATGAAAAACGGCTTAATGTAGAAAGTTGCCAATACTTTTATTTTTTTTTTCGAAGTATTCTCCGTTCCTCTCTACACATCGTCGCATTCAATTAACCACTGAGAAAAGCAGTGGGCCCATTCTTCCTTAGGGGTCTCTTCTATGGCATTTTCGTACGCTTTCACCGCATCTTCATGGCTCGTAAAGCGAATACCTCAAATTTTATCTTTAGTTATTTGGAATAAACAAAAGTCGCTGGGCGCCAGGTCAGGACTGTATGGCGGATGACTCATTATCTCGACACCTGCCATAGTCAAATATTCTACAGCCCGTTTTGCGGAGTGCGTTGAAGCATTGTCGTGGTGAAGAAGGATCCTGTTTCGAGGACGCTGCTGTGGAATTTTTTCCAAGACAACAAGGCAAACAGCGATTAACATACCAGTCTGCAGTAACTGTCCTTCCATCTTCTAGTACCAATGTTGCGAAATGCCCTTTCCGACCAAAGAATGAGGCAATCATCTTTTTTCCTTGACTTCTTCCATTCTTTACCTTAGTTGGCCGATCCTGGAAAGGAAACACCTACTGAGCTGATTGTCTTTTGGTTTCGGGTTCGTAGCAATATATCCAACTTGCATCACCTGTGACGATGTCAAATACAGCATTTGAGTCACCGCCGTTGAACTTATCTAACATTTGGCGATACCAGTCATAAGGAAGGTGTTTCTAGTCGTCGGTTAAAGTATGGGGAATCCATCTGGTAGAAAGCTTCCTGACGCCTCCACGTTCGTGTAATATTTTTTGAACTTGACTCATACCAATGCCTAGGCTTGCCCGTATCTGCTGATAGGTAACTCTCTTATCTTTATCTATCATGCGTCGCACAGCACTGATGTTATCTTCAGTATTCCCTGTTAAAGGACGTCCCTCTCACGGATCATCATTGAGATTGCTACGTCCACGCTTAAACTCGTTAAACCAATTATTCTAAATAGTAGCATGAGATGCGGCTTCATAGCTTTGTTGTTGAGTAAGCCCACAACAAAAGTCATAATAAATCATTGACCGAAAATTTTCTCGCATTAGGTTGATTTTCACGTGTAGCAAGAGTTTCAGATTTGTCGCCAATTCACATAAACAAATGACAATTGAATGCAATATACTACATTAGGTTACCATAGAGTTCTAAAATTGAAATTCAAAAAAACTTTTCATTAGCAATGTTTCTAACTGGCCAGTTCTAAACATTTTCAGTGTTACCCACGTATATTGTAATTGAAATCATTTATAAAACGGTGAATCTGGAAATGTTGATTTAAAAGAGTGGCAATGAGTTTCTTGCTACTTCTTGTCATTCAAAGCTCAACCTTTTCCTATGTGGCGAAAAACATAATAAGAAGAGAAAACTTTGGACATTCATAAGTGTCATTTCCTTAACCTACATGAATAAAGTGATTTTGATTTGATTCGTGAAATTTAAAACCGGTAACACTGGTATCCTCGGTTAAAAGATACCATGTAAATACAGGATGCCAGCTGGTTAGTGGTTGGGTACCACAGCGGCGCCGATATCTACCGCAGTAATAGCCTAAACACATGATCGGATTTGGTACGGTCAAACCATCGGACGCGGTTGGTAGTAATTTATACGTCTAAGGGCCCGTTGTTTGATCACTAGTTAAGGATACTATTAGTTAAAATTCGATAGTTAAACTAACCATTAGTTAAAATTTACGAAATTCTGTTTTTCAATCTATAGTAATGATAACTATAGTTATAATTTTAACTATTAGTAAAAAAAAAATGACTACAGGCAGAGGTAGTAGTTATCTTTTTGACTATTTGTTAAGTTGTTTGTTTACGTCAATCGACTCCTTCGCGGTTTTGTATTTTTGACCTAAAATAATGGATTTAAGTGTAGCAAGGCATTTTCAAGATTCGAAAAGTTATTCGAATGATGAAATTGTAGTAGAATATGTGTTGAATCGCCGTCCTAAAACATTCCGGGCTAGAATTATGCAGCTAGATTATTGGGATGAAGTTGAATTTTTCGAAAGGTATAGGATGTCCAAAAGTACGGTACTTTAGATAGTTGCTGAAGTGAAGGATTCAGTGGAAAGACAAACGAATAGGTAAGTACCAACCTACGGTTATTTATGTAAGTACTTATTTAAACTTGAACAATCTATGTAAAGTAAAAAAGTAACCTCAATATTTATTTCATGTTTCAGAAATCATGCAGTGAGCGCTTTGGATCAGCTGCTACTGACGCTTTCCCCGTGGTTCTTTGTATAGCAACACAATTGACTATAGTAAGCCTTAACCATAGTCAAAATTTTGTTGAAACAACGTACATCTACTTTAACTACTGGTTAAGGCGTTAACTATAGTCAACTAACTAATGGTTACTGTAACTATTAGTAAAATATAACTATTATTCAAACAACCGGCCCTAAATAGAGTATCTTACTGTTAGACATCCGATGAAAACAGGTCAGCTTTAATACTTTAGTGTGCGTGACAAGCTACGTCTTACACTCACGATTTGTATGACACTTTGAGTTAGTGTGCGAGAATTGCTCAGAATAGAGGTAAATTCTAAATCCATCCATCTTTTACGACGTTTTCACAGCCGTCATAGTCTATCTAGGCGTATAACGGCCTTTCCCAATATACTATCTACAGATAGAGTCATTCTTATCGCCAGTTCACTGACAATTTCCATACAAACTTCTATCGCTATAAGCTATACGTCAACCCATTGACACACAGCGTGTAAGGATGAGTTACCGTCGATAAGTTTATTGGAACAGAAAAGTCAACGATAGTTACGATTTTTTAACTCAAGCTGGCCACAACCGGAGATAGACTGAATATTGGGAATGGCCGTAAGTGATCTATGGTTTGAATTTTATTTGTCAAAGATTTATACCTCTATAGCCTATCTCTCTCTGTTTGTTTTTCTAACCACTTGAGAACTGTTTCCATGGGAATGAAGTGCTTCATCATGAGATTGTCCTGAATCATTTCTCATTCACATCGGGCTGGGCAATGCATTTTACAACACATAGAGAATTGCATAAATTCGACTATTAAGTAGTCCGGATAATCGCGAATCCGTTGGTCGAACTCGCTCATGGAGGGTTCCGTAGCAGCATGTAACATAATATAATATGTTTATTAAATTAAATGTCTTTTTTTTATATTTGAGTTGATTGAATGAATGGTAAACTTTTCGGAGGAAGAATACATCAAATATTTTTTTAGTTTTATCATTCTCTTATTTTAGAAGTTGAAAGGCTACGTCTCACATTTTACCACTTTGAAGTGTCTCCCGCGCAAATTTAGTCCAATTCAACCCCAAGAAGACACAAGATTGTGCGTTCACCGCTAAAAAATCTCCCTTTGTCGTATCCCCTCGATTCGAGAACACTCCTCTAACTGCCACAGCCTGTATTGGCATACTTGGCGTCGATATATCGAGCGACGTTCAGTTCCGTGGTCACTTGGAAGAGAAGGCCAAACTGGCCTCAAAAAAGCTTGGTGTACTTAGTAAGGCGAGACAGTACTTCACTAAAAGCCACCGCCTGCAACTTTATAAGGCGTAAAACGGACTCACATGGAGTACTGTTCTCACCTCTGGGCGGGTGCTCCCCAGTACCAGCTTCTTCCATTTGACCGCATACAACGAAGAGCGACTCGAATCATCGACGATCAAGTCATCTCCGATCGGCTTGATTCTTTAGCATTGCGTAGAGATGTGGGTTCTCTCTGCATCTTCTACCGCATTTATCACGGGGAGTGCTCAGAGCAGCTGTTCGGGTTGATTTCAGCGGCCGAATTCCACCACCGGACATTACGTGCAAAGTACCATCCGCATCACGTAGACGTCTGGCATTCCACAACCGCGCGTTTTGTCTGAAATTTTGCACAGCTACTTTGTGGAATCAACTACCGGCAGCGGTCTTCCCGAACAGATACGACTTAGGGACCTTCAAGAAAAAAGCATACTCCCACCTTAAAGGCCGGCAACGCATTTCTTGACACACCTGTTGTTGCGGATGTCCATGGGCGGTTGCCTCACCTCTCCCAATCCCGTGAGCCTCTTGCCTGTTTGCCCCCTCTCATATAAAAAAAAAACTATTCTGTCCAGAAAAAAATGATATTAGAAAACTCAATATCATTTTTGAAGACCTATCTTATAGGATATTATAGGTATAATATCTTAATGCGGTTCACAGAATACATCTATTTACCAAGTTTCAACAGTATAGTTCTTATAGTTTCGGAAAAAGTGGCTGTGACATACACGAACAGACAGACAGTCATGATGAAAATATAAGGGTTCCATTTGATGCCATTTGGCTACGGAACCTTATAAATGGATTCTGTAGCATCTATCGGAAGTACACAAGCCGGAAATCATCGTGGACCAGTCATCTTGTATCAACAATTCGTCATCTCAAACAAGTAGTAAACCTACCTCGTGTAGTAGTAGAGTGACTCATAAATACGCGGAAAGCGCGCGGAATTAATGTGAAGTATTTAAATTGGCCCCTTCGCGATGACGTCATACATTACCGCGATTGTATTTAATATCATGATAAAAGTCAATTTGATCACCCTTTGTTTTGTTGGTTGTGTAATGTGATTTATAATAACAGATGTCTAATATAATTAGGGGCAAGTTATAATCTATAAACCTACTAATAGTTTGTTACGCTTTTACGCCGGAGCTACTGAACCGATTTTGATGAAATTTAGTACAGCAATAGACTGGAGCATGGCAAAGGAAAAAAGCTACATTTTTTCCCGGATAAAGTTACAGTCTAACCGATGATCTATAACTATACCAATAGTAGGATTAATTTGCCATAGCAATCTTCCTCGAAATAAGTTTCATATTATATGTTGGGAAGCTATTTTTCTAATAAATAAATAAATGTCAAATGCGATATCAATATAATAATACTAGCTGATGCCCGCGACTTCGTCCGCGTAGATAAAGGGCTTAAAAAATAATAAGCAAGTTTGGAATTGAAAATCTCATGTCCTATTCCCGTTTTCGCTCCCGTTCCTAACATATAATATGAATCGTATTTTGAGGAAGATTGTTACGGCAAATTAAACCTACTATTAGTATACACAAATTCCGCGAGAACCTTGGATTTTTCCGGGTTAAAATATAGCCTATTTCCTTTCCCAAGCTCTAGTCTATCGCTGTACGAAATTTCATCAAAATAGGTTCAGCAACATTTATAATATTAGTAGGGATAATTAAAATAAATACTTTATCCACAATACTGCCTTAATGACACACATACATTATTAGAGGTCTCTGACCAATTAACCCTAATTGAGTTTAAGCTTAAAATTAAACGAATTATTGTCAAATTTCGACCTATGTCACGCCGTGGGACGTTCGCGTACTTATTTTTTTTATGGAATAGGAGGACAAACGAGCAGGTAACCCGTATACCTGTGGTTAAGTGATCACCGCCACCCTCAATCTCTTGCAACACCTGAGGAATCACATGAGAGTTGCCGGTCTTTAAGTACGCGCTATTTTTGAAGGTACCCATGTCGTATCGTCCCCGAAACACCGCACAAGGAATTTCATTCCACAGCTTTGTAGTACGTGGAAGAAAGCTCCTTGAAAACCGCACTGTGGAGGACCGCCACACATCCAGATGGTATGGTTTTTGATGGTCTTATTTTTTTATTGTATTTTTAATTAGATGGATGAATTTAATTTATTTCCTTTAAAATTCGCCCAGTGAAGCGGGCGGGAATGGCTAGTATATATATAATGAAAATGGTCTTTATTTGAGGCTCTTTCACGCCTAAACCACTGATCGTATCGACATGAGACTACCACCATTCGATGCGAAATTTATCCTAGATTGTTTATGGCTACTTTTCGAATTTCAACGTTCCTTCATTAATTTATTTCCTATTAAAATTCGCCCAGCGAATTATTTATTGTTTTATTCTAAAAATAATCTTTGACATTGGTAAAAACCGTTGTGAGCTCGACCTCTAACATCAGGTAATGAAAAGAGATCGCAACAGATGTACGAATCGATCGCAAATAGGATAAACGTCTAACAGACCTTCGCACCAATTGAATTTATTGTTAGTAATTACTTTAATACTACCCAACAATACATATAAATAATCATGCTAGGTGGGAGGCTCTTTTGCACCGGACGCCGGCTAGATTATGGGTACCACAACGGCGCCTATTTCTACCGTGAAGCAGTAATGTGTAAGCAATACTGTGTTTCGGCCTGAAGGGCGGCGTAGCTAGTGAAATAACTGGGCAAATGAGACTTCACATCAGAAATCTCAAGGTGCCGAGCGCAGATGTAGTGCCACAGATTGCGAATGGAGCGACCGCCTTCAGGCTATTAAATAATGCTGTTACATTATAAATATGGGCGAATGGGTGGTAGTTTTTGCCTTCCAAGTCATTTCATATCCTATATTTTGAATAAAAATATTTGAATTTGATAATTACAATTTAAGGCGGTTTTCCACGACAGGATTACCTCGCCACCACAGTATATATGTTACAGAAGTGTATCATCTCACCGGTAGGTATAAATCTGCGCGTGTGCGTGCGTCCTGCGAACGCCTTGCGAAAAAAATGTCATGGGGTCGGAGATTTATTAAATTAGTTCAGGCAGGGTGCAAAGATGGGAATGGAGTGGTAAATACCTTTACGTCAAAGATATCCTATTTGTTGAAGGTATTAGGACATAACCTTTAAAATCTCCTCTGTATCCTCATAATACAAATGTGTTTTTTTTAATAAAAATACGGGACGAGACGAGCAGGACGTTCAGCTGATGGTAATTGAAACGGCCTGCCCATTACAATGCAGTGCCGCTCAGGATTCATGAAGAGTCCAAAAATTCGGAGCGGCACAACAATCGCGCTCGTCACCTTGAGACATAACGTCACTTTGCAATATTTTTTTCATGTATTGCCCCTTACTAAGGATATAAATGACTATTTTTTTGTTTATATTACTATAGAGAGAGAAATTTTAAGGTGTTGGTAGAAAAATGATAGCTTATTTTATCATCAAATCGGCACATTACACTAAAGATTGAATGCTTGAAAACCAAAGGACAGTCACTGCAAATAATATGCTTGCCCAGAGTTTTTGAAAAAGTTTCGAAAATCGCAGTAAAGTCATGCTTCATCACGACACCACGTCGAATTAGATTTTGAAGGCCTCAAATATAGAACTGATGATGTGTGAATCTAAATCTGTTTTAGTTATACTATTTAAATTATGAAACCAAAATTTAAAACAATGCAAGACTCGAACCCGCGACCTCTCGCGTTAGCTAAGAGAGCTGTTTCTGTTTTAGTTTTAGGTTAGTAAATTCAAAATTAAGACCGCCGGACCTTGCATATAGACCCAGTTCTAGTTTAACTGACATTTTGATTCCATTGAGTGTCGAAAAATCCTTTTTTATCGGCTTAAACAGCCGTATCTTGTTTCAAGTTTGAAGTTTTTTTCACAGCTTGAAGAGACTGTAGAGACTCAAGTATATCATTTTAGAAAGTGATCAAATTCAAATATTTTTATTCAAAAATTGAACGTCAAAAACTACCACCTATTCCAAAAGGAATGCCTCAGACACGAGAAGAATGGGTGCAACAAACTCAGCGAGCTATTTTTTTTATCAAAAAAAAATGTTTACAAAGTAATGTTGTAGAATTAAACTTATTATTAAATAGTCGTTCCGTTTCCAATCTGTTGAATCATCAAGAAAATGTTATAGTAACCTTTAACAATTTTTTACTTTTAGTAGTACTTTTGTTTTGAACTTTTTCTGGGTATCTTGTTGTAAAAGCATATACATCGCCCCAAAAAAGACTTACTAACACGACTTAGCCGAGTAGTAGGCATAACAAGTTTATGTTTGTTCCTCGTGTTAAAATTATGATTGTCACTGTTTCTAGCATATTCATGTGAACATTATCAAGGATATACTGAGAAGCAACAGTCAAAATTTTTATTTCTTTGAATTTTTCTCTTAAAAAGCGCGAATAGCCCTCCTCTGCAGCACAAAGATGGTATTAATATCGGCTGCACTGTCCCATAACAATATACCATAGGACATAATACTATGAAAATAACTAAAGTATACTAGTCGCGCCGTATCTATGTCAGTTAACTGTCAAATTTTTTTAACCGCATATGCTGCAGAACTAAGTCTATTCGCCAATCCTTCAATATGGGGGCCCCATTGCAATTTGGAATCAAGAGTAATACCAAGAAATATAGCAGATTCCACTGGTTGTATCACCTCTCCGTTTAATAAAATATTCGCATCTACATTTTTGAATATTTAACAATCCTATAAGAGTTCCGTTTTTTTTTCTTTTGAAGTACGGAACCCTACGGTAAAACAGAGCTAACAGGTTTAATTAGAATAACGACTAAAATTCCTTAAAGTCTGTTAATTAATAACCTGGTGCATTATTTTGACGATGTAAATTGCTTTTACTAATATGTTACGTTCATCATTAACTGATGAACGTAACATATTAGTGCTTATCGGAATCGGTTCGGTACTTGAAAGGATATTAAAACCAGTCAAATGAGAGTGGGACTAACGGTTCGTACAAAATATTACAATGATACACTTTTGTTTTAAATGATTTATCTTAAAATCATACACCCTGAAGCCAAATTATGTCTTAAGAGTCTGCGAGTCTGTAATAGTATTTAATAGTTTATCAAAATTCAATTTTATACGTAAACGGGGCAAAATTGTTGACACACTATCAATCACAGGCCAAAAATATAGTAATTGGAGTTTTACCCCCCTTAGCGTGAGTGCGTTCCAATCTCAGAAACGATTGCACCGGTTTCAACACGGAATTTTTTGTGTAATACAGAACTCAGTATTTAAATTTACCATTGATCAATAAAGCACCCCTATTTGCCCACCCTTAGGGTAGCAATTATTTAACCAAATTTATATGGGACAACTTCGAGGTATATATACCCTTTCTAATAAACAAAGAATTATCAAAAATTGGACTATTCTGTAAAAAGTTATCATGCGTATAGCGTGGTCACACAATATAAAATATTTCAATCAGTGAGTGAACAATCAATGATCCCCTATTTTCCTACCCTTAGGGTTAGAATTTTGCTCTTTTTTAAATAACTTCTATATATACCCATTCCAAAAAGAATTATCAAAATCAAACTTCTCTGTAAAATACTCTGCTTGGTCAAACATAAAAAAAATTCGACTGAACTTAAGAACGACCTCAGTTACTTCGTCGGTTAAAAACACATACACAACACAACCTTTAACAATATAGTGGGTTTTATAATAAAGGCCTATTCTACCGCGCCCTCTTCCGTTCAATGGAAAGGTATATACAATACATCGTACGTACCTATTCTTATTAAACTCTCACTAGCTAATTACTGTTCGTCCACAACACAAAGCATCATTAATATCAACAACACATATTCCTTTAAAAATTACTTAATTAATTCATTACTTACAAAGGAGATTTAATAAACTTATTACCAAAACTTGAATGGAAACTTAGCTTTATTCAAACGACATACTCGATTCCAATTAGTACCCATGACTCATTTCTGATTCAATGCTTCTACGTATACCTCAGCGCAAGCGAATAACACGCCATTCAATTTCGAGCGCGAGTACGGACGCACGCAAGTCGCAACCATGGGTACTTACAGCATATCAAAAGTGACTTTGTACGTTCTTAACACAATTTACATGATCCTTGGATTAGGGATCGCTGCAACTTCAATATGGTTCTTCTGTGAAGTGCACGATTTTACAACGCTGAGGAATAGCAACCACTATTTACTGGACTACACCGTGTATTGGCCACAAGCGATTCCGTGGATCTTCTTAATCGTGTCGCTAATTGTTATTGGCGTTTCCTGCTGTGGTTTTACAAGTGTGCACAAGAAGAGCAAAGGTTTAATAACTGTGTTTTTGACAGCGCAGTCGATAGCTATTTTATTTTTGATTGCTGCCTCTGTTGTTGCTTTGGTGTTCGCTGATAACAAAGCGACTGACGACTTCGTTAAAGACACGGTATGGGATGTGTATTTCCAAGCGAAGTCTGACGTGGAAGTTGCTGACAAATTCGGGATTATCGAGAGGAAACTGCATTGCTGCGGCGCTGACAGTCCCAGGGATTATAAAAATTGGAAGAATGAGTTCCCAACGTCGTGCTGTGATGTGTTCTATCACGGGTTTTTGGAGCCGTACGCGATCGATTGCGAGTTCACAAATAAATTAGCTAACGAACGCCATGGATGTTCGACGGTGGCTGCTCAGTACGCGCGTATTGTCATCAAAGTGCTTTCAGGAGTTTCGATATTCACTGCTGTTATTGGAATTACAACCCTTGCTGTCGCGGTACTGCTGTCTAGAGCCCTGGAGAAGAGACGGCGCATTCAACGATTGAAAAACGAGGCGGAAAGCAAAAAGGTTTTATTGTAAGGTACGTTGAGTGCATCAATAAGTGGATTAATTTTGTAAATCCATTGTAGAGTCATTAGTAATTACTATTGTAGAGTAATTGTCCGTTTTTTCGCACGATAAGTTTTTACTGCGCTATAAATACTTTTTAAAACTTAGTGTCTGCATTGTAAATCTTAACGTTTTAACCGTTAGACAGTATCACCAATGTTTTGTTTTGACAAAACCCCTGGTGTTCTGTGGTTAAGGAACAAAATAATTTAGTTGTATAAACGTCTTTATATACTTATTTATAAGCTTATAACATAAAGTATAATTTTGTAATGACTCCCACTGCTGTCTTATGGACAAATCTAGGATATTTAGATCTTATAAGTAGAATTTTATTATATATGCAAACACTGCGCAAGAGTGCTGTTACAAGCGCTTTCGTCATAGTCAGGGCCATTTTTTCCATTATGTGTAGCTTTATACCATTGAAATAAGAGCTATTTTTTACAATGTCGAATATTGATGTCATGTCTGATGCCCTAGAAACGCCCTACGAGGCAACTACGTATTGTATAAAGGTTCTACTCAGTAGCTTTGCTTTTGGATATCAGCGCCATCTAGCGATAACTTCAAAAACCATTATCGTGACTTCATCACGTGTTAGTATCCTTAGCGTCTTAAGTAAAGCGAAATAAATAATTAAAATAGATATTAATGCCTAGCTTAAATTTAATTTTGAATTGAATTTACATTTTTTATTGTCTTCTACATAAAAAAAGCCAGGCGTTAGATAGAATAAGAAGATATTTTATTAATGAATGTATCAATTTTATGAGTATTTGGTACTAGGTATTTGTATTTGGCCTCTAAATTCTGCTGTTTATCATAACTTCATGGCCAAATGTTATAAATGGCTGTAAGTAACTCGAATTTCCATTTAAGCGTAGTATATCGTACAAAAAATTACATTCTACATTTACGATAAGTATAATATTAAACCTCTTTTTAATGTTTTAGTAAATAACTTTAGAACACTGGCTGTATAGATATTATGTTTACTTTTAATAGAGTTTTATTTTTAATAGTTAGAGACTTTAAGGTTTAACCATAAATTATTGATTATTACGCGATTAGTGCCCCCAACTTATCTTTTCAGCCCACAGCGGCTTTATAAATTACTTTTGAGATTTCGGCATTTTATTTACAATTTTCACTATGAAACAAAACTATGACAAAATGTCTGACAAATAAGTTAATGGTCTGAGTTAAGATAGTTTGATATTATGTGATGACGAAATGAGGTACATATTAGAATCTCCGAAATGTATACATTTAATTTCACAGTTCCAACCTTATTGTCTATTGCTTATAAAAGTTTAATTTTACAGAAATTTATAGGTAATTAATTAAAAGTGAAATGCTGTTTGTATCTTCGAAGCAATAAGTTTTCGTTTTTGTTAAACAATTTGAAAGTGCAAATAATTAATATTGTAATGCTTTAAGTGAATAGGTATAAGTGATATATTTCGGTCCAAAACAAAACGATTTAATGGCATTATTGGACAGGAAATTATAATAAAGTCACGGACGAGTAAAAAAAGGACTCCGCGCCATGATATTAGCAAGTGAAGCACCGTTATGCTAGTGTGTGTGCGGTTACGAGGGATAACAGTTACACAATTTTTTCTCCCTTAAATAATCATATATGGCCACATATACTTATAAAGTATCGTTTCTACACTTTAACACAACGCACGACGGCATTTTTAAAATATTTTATTGAGACGCAAACTTATCTGTCACAGACGACAGTTCTCATAATGGCCGCCTATCGGCCTGTAGTAGTGTAAGTGTATGCGTGGGGCTATGTATTTAGACGTTAATTGGCTTGTTTTGGTGCTGCACTGCTATGTAAGGTGACACGGAGTCCTTATTTTTTTACTAATCCGTGAATTAATTTAATTTTTATGTAGTGGCTGTAGGTAAATGCAATGTTTAAGTTACTGATTATGGCCAGTTACATCACACAGGATATTGCGTCTTGCTTACTACATAGAATATATGACATCAAAGCGATAATGAAATACCATAAGACTGTACATATATTTTTATATCTAGCATCTATTTAAGATTTTGTACATATTAAAGAGTTATTTATTAATATTGGTTGTTTTATTTCGAATATCATGAATATTTAGTGTATAAAATATTAAAAACAATCTTGATGTGATCTTGCTAACATTTTTTTTAAACTTGACTAACTTGATATTGAATCTATGGCGACTGAATAATCCTGTCATTGCGAAATCTATTTCATGTTGCTTCGTTTAAATTTGATATGAATACATAATATAATAGCGATTACAGCATCGCCCTTATTCATTATCATTGTGTGTAATTAATACATCTACTCAATAACTTTACTTTTAACTAAGATATATCATGTAAAAGTCCAAATGAACTTTTGAGTTCTTTATGGCAATTTGCGAATAGATTGTTGATATTTTTCAGCATCATCTGTAAATATGAATTTTAAAGAGTAGCAAATTAGCCGGCCCACATTCTAGCGCTCTACAAAGCGCAGTTACGGCCACATATGGAGTATTGTTGTGATCTCTGGTCTGGCGCACCCCAGTATCAGCTCGATCTATTTGACCATGCAACGCAGAGCAGCTCGAATTGTCGGAGACCCAGTGCTCTGTGAACAGCTGGATCACTTGGCGTTGCGTAGATACGTCGCTTCGTTGTGTGTCTTCTACCACATCTATTACAGGGAGTGTTGCGAAGAGCTGTTTCACCTGATTCCTGCCGTCGAATTCCACCTCTGCACGACCCGCCACAAGTTAGGATATCATCCCTACCATCTGGATGTGTGGCGGTCCTCCACAGTGTAGTTTTCAAGGAGCTTTCTTCAAGCTGTGGAATGAGCTTCCTTATACGGTGTTTCCGGGACGATACGACATGGGTACCTTCAAAAAAAGCGGGCGGCAACGCTCCTGTTATTTCTCTGGTGTTGGAAGAGAATGTAGGCGGCAGTGATCACTTAACACCAGGTGACCCCTACCCGTAAAAAAATTGGTTTCTTGCGACTACTTCTCATTAAAACTCAACCTTTTCCGAAGTCGTGGTTGCTGTTAATTTTTAATATTTACTGGTGTCAATTTTGGACCTAAGTAGATGCATCTTTTTTGATTAGTTTTTATGATGTCATAATGAGAATTCCATTAATGCTAGTAAACTGAATAAATGTTGTAAAGCCACAACCTGAGAGTTGAACAAAGCAAACAAAATTTTAATGACGAAACGTCACTCGAACGGTAAGCTCAGTTGGAAGTTGGATAAAATTTTGTTTTTAAAATTTTATTTGTGGATCCATCCTAGAGGTGAGGGGTATACCGACTAAAACCTCCTCTTTGCTGTTAGCCCTGGCTTTCACAGCGAAGTAGGACGTGGGCCGTGGAGGCCGCAAAGACAACGCAACAGAGAGTCTCGAGACTCGAACCTCGGACCGGCTGTGGTTGTGGGAAGGAGAGAGAATGAAGATGAAGATGAAATGAAGATGAAAAGATGAGAAGAAAGAGAGGACATACGGGTCACCGCTGATAGGTAGGTACTGTCTACTAACAGCAGAGATGAAATTAAAAACAAAGAGAACAATTCTACCGACCTTCCTACAGTAGCGCCATTCTGGACGTATTTGGAACTATCATTTTCTGCTACAGTTAGCAAAAATTTAATATAATATTACAATACAGCTAGACACTTTTGCAACACCTATTCATCCAAATGTGGTAGTTAATGGCTGCATAACTGCATATCTTATCGCTGGTTGCCAGTCGTGACTTGTACTTTTATCACCAGCTGACCCAGCAAACGTTGTTTTGCCAATTAAAGTAATAATAATAGTACTCAACAACTTTTGCATTAATTTACATTTACTTTTTTGACTTACTCGTGTAAGACATTGACTATTTGACGTTTGAGTGTGTTTGTTGCATCATTTTACATATTATATTGTAATTGATTTGTAAATCGATGGAAATGTAGATCTTGATATAAAAGAGTGGCAATGAGTTTCTAGCTAATTCTTCTCATTAGCTCAACCCTTTACGAAGTAGCGTTAGATTCAATAAGAAAAATATTTTTTTGACATTCATAAGTGTCATTTCCGTGACCTACATGAATAAACTGATTTTGCTTGGATTTTATTTGAATAAAAAATTTCCATAATTAAAATTTTTGGGGTATAAAAAATACATGACGACTGATTCTCAGACCTACCAAATATTTATCGTACATAAAATTTATCATATTACAATAATCATTATATTCGATTGACATCTTGCAACTCTATTGCGTATCTGTGGTTGGAATAGAATAATATTAAAATAACGATACTAAAATAGGTGTTGATCGTAGACGGGTGAAAATTTGAAGTTGTATGTACTTTTTAATGCTGAATCATACTAAAATAAAAATCAAATTAAATAACAAAATATTTAAGGGTGACCCTTATCATTTAGGGATATGAAAAATAGTTGTTGGCCGATTCTCAGACCTACCCGATATACAAACAAATTGGTTTAGCCGTTTCGGAGGAGTTTGGTAATAAACACCGTAACACCAGAATTTTATAATATACGACCCAGCAAACGTTGTATTGCCGATATTAAAATCGCGACACAAAAGTTACTGATGATTGTAGATGGGTGAAAATTTGAAGTTGTATGTATTTTTTAATGCTGACTCATAATCAAACAAATTTAAAAAAAAATGTCAAAAAAATTTCGTGTGGACCACCCTTAACATTTAGGGGTATGAAAAATAGATGTTGGCCGATTCTCAGACCTACTCAACATCCTTACAAAATTTCATGAGAATCGGTCAAGCCGTTTCGGAGGAGTACGGGAACGAACATTGTGACTCGAGAATTATATAAGATAATATTAAAAAATAGCCATTAAGTTCCAAATCATTCTATATGCATTAGGCTTTTTAAACAACAATTAATGTTGAAAAATAGAATTTTGAGGGTGTGCCTTTATTTAATTCATACCTGTATTTGTTTAATGACACTCTTTCAAACAAAGACAAATCAAATAACCTACTTCTTTTAATGAAGTCAGTAGAAATGAATCTTAACTGTAATTACGTAATCGTCTTCTTAAGTCTTATGTATTTTCTTATAAAATCACTACAACCGCTTCAACTTTACAAATTTAATTTGCACCAGAATCTATGAACGCTGCGGGACACGATCCCGCGTCTTTTGTTCCTCACGTTCCGTCCGAGCGTTCTTACCAACTAAGCTAAGCGTTCTAGCTACGCATCGACCGTAAATCTTGATATGTCTTGTTCAACTCTCAGGTTGTGGCTTCATCTACAGGATCTACTTTAAAGTTGATAACCTGCTCAACTCCAATATTTGCATATTAGGAAATTGACTTGAGATGTCGCTCTTGTAAATCTAAACAATTAATAAGTAATTTAAAATGAACAATAAAATAATGTTGAATACAAGACAATCATAATTGAGTCTCAGGCTGTATCACCGTTTAAATATAGCTTGCACGTAATTAATAAGATTTACAGCAGAGGCACTTATAATAAAACTTTTAATTTGATTTAGAAATACAAATTAATATATTGTCTGTCTGTCCAGTGGTACTTATACAGGTCCGTGGCAATAACATAGTAGAACATCATTTAGTAAAGGCGCTTTGACATAGAGACTAGCTGATACCCGCGACTTCGTCCGCGTACACATGACTAAGCACGTGGTGCTTATAAAAATAGTTGTTTCTTAAAACCTTACTAACTTAATATTAATTTATGAGTTATCGTTATAATTAAGGGCGATAATAAAACACTCCAACGAACATAGATGGCGCTGGTGGCAGTGATTTTTATATTTTGAACCATACGTTGACTTTTTTAATGTTTTAGGTAAAGTAAAGAGAGCCGAGCAATACCCAATTAATAAATAAATAATAAGAATAAAATAAAACGTTTATTTACAGATAACTACGATCCATTTCTATTAAACTTATAATCTAATTGTGTTAGTAATTATATCTACGAAAGTACATATACAAATTAAATTATATAATACGAGTAGATACAATTTTTTATTTGTTTTCATTCATTATTGCACATTGCCAACTTAATGTATGCACAATGGTTAAGCATCATCACCATCAGCCGGAAGACTAATCACTGCTGGACAAAGGCCTCATGCAAAGATCTCCACGACCATCGGTCCTGCAATGCCTTCATCCAAACTATCCCGGCAATCTTGACCAGATCGTCGGTCAATCTTTTTTTTAATGAAAATAAGGGAAGAGACGAGCCGAACGTGAGCTGATGGTAGTTAATACGACCTGTCCATTGCAGTAATAGACAATACAGTGCCGCTCAGGATTCTTGAAAGACCCACAAAATCTGAGCGGCTTTACAATTGCGCTCGTCACTTTGAGACATAAGATGTTATGTCTCATTTGCCCAGTAATTTCACTAGCTACGGCCCCCTTCAGACCGAAACACAATAATGTTTATACATTACTGCTTCACGGCAGAAATAGGCTCTGTTGTGGTACCCATGATCTAGCTGGCATCCTGTGCAAAGGAGCCTCCCACTGGTGAAACACAATGCACTGCGATGGCGCGGCGGTTATAAATAAAGATTATTGACTTCTTGTCTAATTTAGTATAAGTAGTTTCCAAAATGGTACCCGGTATGGAAGGTGGTAATCGGAAATCAGGTACACCTTAAAGAAGATGGGATGTTGGACATCAGAGAAGTGGCAGGAGTAATGTGGAATATAGTTGCTAATGAAAGACTGGAATGGAAAAGGCTGGTGGAGGCCTCCGCCGACTGGCAAACAGAGACAAAAAACGAAAGCATATGAGAATATACATTAAAAGTATATGTACTGTTTATTGATGAGCCTTTCGAGGCCTTTGTCCAGCAGAGAACGTCTTCCGGCTGTTGATGATGATACAGTAAAAATTCGTTTAAATTTATTTTGAATTTTGTATGTGAACCCTTTTCTGAATTGTTACTCTTCGGAACTGGAGATCGATAATCTCCACCACGATCGCTCCTGTGCTGCCCTCATTCGACGTATTCCGGCGATCTTGACCAGATCCCCGGTCCATCTTGTGGAACGCCTACCAACACTACGTCTTCCGGTACGTGGTCGCCATTCAAGGATTTTCCAGCCCCACCGGCCATGTATCCTTCGGGCTATTTGCCCTGCATACTGGCACTTCAGTTTCGCAATTATTTGGGCTATGTCGGTAAGTTCGGTTTTCCTACGGATCTCCGCATTTCTGATTCGATCACGCAGGGAAACTCAGGGAGCATTGACCTCTCCATTGGCCTCTGAGCGACCATGGGCTTTCTCATAAGGCCCATAGTTAGTGACCACGTCTGCGTACCGTAAGTCATCACTGGCAACACACACTGGTTGAAAACCTTCATCTTCAGATGCTGTAGTATTTGAGACGAGAAGATTTTACGGAGTTTCCCGAGCACTGACCATCCGAGGTGGTTTCAACGAGTGACCTCTTTCGCGAAATTGGACCTGCCCAACTGGATTGTTTGGCTGAGGTAGACATACTCCACAATGAAAATAGGCCAGGTTTAATACTTTAGTGTACGTGACAAGCTATGTCTTACACTCGCGATTTGTATGGCAATTTGTATAAGTGTGCGTACATTGCTCAAGATAGAGCTCAATTTTTTCGATGTTTTCACAGCTGTCACAGTCTATCTATTTTTTTTTATGGAGAAATGAGCGTACACCTGGTTCACCTGGTGGTAAGTGATCACCGCCGCCCACATTCTCTTGCAACAACAATCACAGGAGCGTTGCCGGCCTTTAAGGAAGGTGTACGCGCTTTTTTTGAAGTTAGCCATGTACGACGTCCCGGAAAGGCAGCACAAGGAAGCTCATTCCACAGCTTTGTAGTACGTATACGCTAAATAGATAACAATTAATAATAATAAGGATAATAATATAATATTTGCACAGACACAACCAAGTCAGGATTATCAATCAGCAACTTGCTCTTTGATACAATCTTGTGCATTTTGAAGTCCCGTATTACAAGTATACTCTGGAGCCAGTTCTGGAAAACAGCCGTTCCAAGCTCTACTGGGACAGATCTATCATCACGGACAGAACTATCATTCTTATAAGCCTGATTTGGTGTTTGTAGATTGGTTAGAGCGTCGGGAATTTATTGTTGATATCATTTCACCATTCCGTGTGATGATATAACCTTGTGAAAGCTAAAATAGACAAATTGTCGAATTACCTAGACCTAGCTAGCACACGAGGTTACTGACATGTGGGATGTTTATTCAACAATAATTGTCCCAATAGTCGTTTCCGTAAACGGTCTTATAGCAGAGAGCCTCGACCATCATCTTAAGAGGCTCTCGCTTAATAACTGGATTAAAGATCCTCAGTCTGTTGCCCTAACCACCGGCGAAATTGATGTGAACCAACGCCGGCGGGACTCTATTTATTATATTTGTAATTTTCTTTTTATAAATATGTTATCATAATAATATTTAATAAAACATACATATACGCTTTACGCATCTAGATGGATAAAAGATCGATGTTCTAGTCTTATAAAGAAATATTAGAAGTAACAACCAAAATGCATTCATATAACAACTTGTTTCTCTGTGATGTTAATTGGCTATTGTTTATGAAACAATTTCTCATACTTATCTCAAAGTTACCGAATATCATACTTGTTATATTTTGGAACTGAGGTATCGATTTTATTAAGTACTAGCTGACCCGGCAAACGTTGTTTTGCCAAATAAATCATTTTTAGAGTTAGACCGTTTCTTGGACATTGCAAAATTACTTTATTTTTCTAAAATAAAAGAGATTTTTTCTAAAATAAACGTAACCTTAATTGCTACTTATTACATCAGCTACCTGCCAATAAAATAATAATCAGTCCAGCTATTTCAGAGATTAGCCGGAACAAACAGACAAACAGATAGACCAAAAATTGTAATAAAAATTATTTTGGTGTTTATATTCATATATATGTAGTAAAAAACGGTTATTTCAATATTACAATCAGACACTCCAATTTTATTTATAGATATGTATAGATGTGGGTTACTTGTCTTACACGTGCTGTGTATACAAAACACTTGAGTCAATAGTAATTCTGTGTCACCAACCGAATAATAAAACATCGTCTACAAACGAAAGCCATACACCTCCTAAAGCGTGATAAAATTCACTTATTTTATATAGTTTATGTTTTATATGCCTTGTTTAACATTAAGAGGGGACCCGGGTACAAGCGTAATTTGAAAAATAGTTATTTGAAGAAACTATTGCCGTCGTGCCTCGCCCAAAACACAACTATCTATGTGTGCGTGAATAGCCCGTGTTTTGTGTGTGTAATGCGTATGATGGGGTGCGCGCACGCCCCAAATCCCGTTTCATTTATCAACTTACTCCGTACTTGCTCATAATTAGTTTTTGACCCTTGCTATTAATACACGGATTTGTACGAGTAACGTTGCGATACTTTGACTCTGCTCGCACTCGGCTTGTGAATTGGATTTTGAGTAATTGTTTACACTACCTACTGAAAAATTTATGTATCAATAAATTTTAAATCTTTAATAACTTCGAAAGTATTCATTTAAATTTAATGCTGTAAAATGCCATGTTGATCTATATTACGAGGGGCACACTGAAATGATCGGAAATAAGAAAAACCACATGCACAATATAGGTAAATTGTATTTTATTATTTTTTGAAGTATTCTGCGTTCAACTTAATGCACTTTTCCATTCGTGCAAACCAATCATTAAAACAGTAATTCCAGTCTGAAGTTGATGTTGACGAAATAGCTGATTTGTACACTTCCACAGCTGCTTCGGGGTCTTCAAACAGTTGACCGCGAAATAAATCTTTAATTCTAGCGAATGTTAATAAATCGTTTGGGCTCAGGTCAGGACTGTACGGAGGATGGCCCATCAGCTCAACGTTTTCCTGCTTCAAAAAATGATTTACATTCCGAGCCGTATGGGAGCTCGCATTTTCGTGATGTAAGATGATGCGACGGTCCGGGTTATTTCTTCGGAGTTCGGCTATCATTACTGGCAAACAAACCGTGATATACCACTCAGCGGTAACCATTCTGCGATCCTGTAAAGGAGTTGTAGCAACATGTCCCTTTTTCGAGACAAACGTAGCGACCATTTTCTTTGACACGCAGCGGGAGCGAACCACTTTCGTTGGTTAGACCTCGTCTTCGAAGACCCAAACTTCTGACTGATGTTTTCTTTCAGGTTCGTATGAATAAATTCATGATTCGTCACTTGAGATGATATTATAAACGGCATTTGACTTCCCTCCGCTGAAGCGTTGCAGAGTATTCCGGCACCAATATACACGAGCCGACTTTTTTCTCTTCGGACAAATTGTGGGGTACCCATCGGGAAACTAGCTTTCTTACACAAAGTTCATTATGTAATATCGACTGAATCGCACTCATTCTGATACTACTACAATCTACAAAGTCAACTAATACAAGAGTTCGCACAGCTGCGATGTTTTCAGGCGTGACCGCTGTTCTTGGTCGACCTGCAGAAGAAACAGTGCTGAGCGACACACGACCGCTTCGGAACTCGGCATACCAGCGGTATATTGTCGTTTGACTCGGTGCTTCAACATCATAAATCGAAACAAGTTCACTGAGACATTTATCTTGAGCCGCGACGAAAATTGTGATAAACTATGGCACGAAAATGTTCACGCGTGAGCTCCTTTTCTGTCAACGACGTATCAACTTTAAACCAACATAGTTTTTGTTTTTGAACTTTTATTTTAATTGTATGAATTTCATTAAGGTTCTAAGAGGGTATTCAAATTCTAAAAAAGGTTTTATTGTAACTCAATCAGAAATATACTATTCCCGATCATTGCAGTGTGCCCCTCGTAAATGCACAATGTATACTTAATTTTAAAAAGATTATAACTTGTTTCTTTTAGACAATACTAGATGCTAAAAAGCAGCTTTATTAATATGCTTGCATCTAGCGGTCTATTCAGTAATTATTGCTTTTTGTCCAAATATACAAATCGACAAAACCTCTAAAAAGTTCTTTTTTTTCTCTGTCTTCGGCAGTCCAGGCAAAACTATTAAAAAAGTGTGTGCGTGTGTAAAATCTTTACGCGCGATTGAAGTAAAACTTAATTATAATTAACTTTAGGAATAATTAACAGATACATATATATATATATATATACTTTTTTTGCTTATCTGAAAGCTCATAAACAAATATGTTATTTTCGTTTGCCCTTGTTTCTCCACCTATTTCTAGGACATCCAGTATATAACAAATATTCTTAAAAAGTTGAAAGACAAGAAGATTTAATTTATACAAATTAATATGTACTAACATTAATTAAAGCCGTGAAATTAAAAAATAATTGAATAAAAATATTTTTTTTTTAATATCACACATATAATAAAACTTTGTTATTGAATATTAACGAATATGGCTCTATGGGCTCAGAAATTTTGCCTGTCCGATGGACGAAGAAAAATAAACAAATGTCGCAAACGTCAGAAAACTGAGAACTTTTATTTATTATTTATTAGAAAGTAGTCATAAATGAACAAATACACTCGGAGATTTTCAGAAAATATTACTGAGCAATTATAAACAATTTTTAAATCATTAAATTATAATGGTTAAAAATTGATTCAATTGACTTTTTTCTGTCAGAAGTACCAACGTTACTTCCGTCAGAAAAATATTCTAAGTTACCCCCAAGTCAAGCCTAAAGATGTTTTACTTCAAAAATTACAATAATTTTTTCATTGACATAATAGTTGATGATACTTTAGCTTCACAGACCCACAAACAGGTCAATGGTCAGTATTTGACTTTCCAATACATTAGACAAGATGACGTAACCTCGTATTTGGTAACTTGGAGTTTTTAACTTACGTAATTATGAACTAGCTGTTACCCGCGATTTCATCAGTGTAACCATATTCAAATAGCATTTAAAATAACTAATTGAAAATCAAAAACTACCACCCATTCGAAAAAATACGCGTCAGACCTGAGAAGAAAGGGCGCAAGAAACTTAGCGGGCTTAAGCAGCAAAATTACTATGTTCGCATCAAGCCTATATGTTTCTCGAACTTTTGTGAACATTCATGGAAAAAGAGAATTAAATTTTGTTAATAAAAGCATTTTTATTATCCATATTATGTACGCCGAGAAGGTGCATCTTCTGATGTTTCAGAGACACGTTTGTTAGTTATAATTACACTAAAGTATTTCAATATTTATTCAAACAAAACAGATCTTATAACTATTTTTACAATACTATAACTACATAAAATTAAAACTATCATCACGTGGAAGCGTACCAAGAATACTGGCAGCATTTCCGAAATTAAACCTTACACTAAAACTATTAAAATTATCTAGCTATCTAATTTGTGTTATAATAAAGAACTTACATAAAAAATAATTAAACTAGCTACTACAAAATTATCTAAACTATATGATAAAAATATTTAACAAAGAAACTAAAGTTCTAAACACAAAAATAGTAATAAGAAAACTTAGAAATCACATGTTGAAAATAAGTCAAGTGTCATCAATCATCGGAGAACTCTAACTACGTGATTTCAAAATGAGGTGATTTGCACAGCGCCATCTACAGTAGAACTCCTATAAATTCGATGCGATGGGACTGATAATTCCGAGAAATAGAATATAAGTACTTGTGGCTTGGAGGAATGGGTATGCGAAGTTTTTTGTGTACTCTATCGTTTTATCTAATATACGTTTTACCTTAAGAGCCTCTACCATCCGAAAGACTAACTGCAGAACAGCTGCCAGTAATATTTTCTGCGGCAAATTACATATCCACTGCTTTATTTCGATTTGAAGAGAGAAGCTCACATAAAACATTCCACGTGAACGTCTCAAAACGACTGGTGTATAGTGATGTTATTGGGTTGTATCATATAAACAATACTTTTGTTTGTTCATACAATAAAAAAAAAAAAAATCTTATAACTATATTCGCAATACTATGACAACATAAAATTAAAACTATCATTACGTAGAAGCCTACCAAAAATACTGGCAGAATTCCGCGTTGTGTGGCTGATCCGTTGTCCGAAATAGTTGCCAGCGCTTGGGTTTCCAGTAGCTGTACATTCTCCGCGCCTCTGAGCCCCACCGGCCAAGTGTCTTGACACCAAACAGCACAAAGATGTATGAGTCACTGAGACCAGTAAATTTGCGACGCTTTCTGTCTTCGTTCTTAGTACTTTGTATGACACAACGGTGTACATATTACTAAAGCTTATACTTTATTAGTAACTAACCTATACATAAATTATGCTCGGCCTAACACTGCTTTTGCAAACAAATAGAAACTGTTGTTGAAAGAAGGGTGACATTTATGTGATTTATGGTACCAAACCTTTTCAAATGTTGTTATTTTGGATAGTAAGCAGTACACAAAGTATAAGACAAAGCCGAATTGGCTTCGAAAAAGCTGGGCGTCATAAATATAGCACGGCAATACTTCAAGCCGGCCCAAATTCTAGCGCTCTACAGCGCAGGTCCGGTCAATTATAGAGTATGGCTGTTATCTCTGGTCTGCCTACCCCAGTATCAGCTCGAATCATTTGACTGCGTCTAAAGCAGAGCTGCTCAAATAGTCGGGGATCCAGAGCTCTGTGAACGTCGAGATCACGACGTAGATACGTTGCTTCATTGTATACCGCATTTATTTCGAATTATCCCCACCATAAGAATACCTGGCACTCCTCTACAATGGAGTACAGTTTCAAGGTTATTTTGCGGAAATCCATAATTATCAAAATGTTGTGAGTTTTCTTGAGAATATACTCTACTGTTCCTGTGATTTGGAATGAAATATCGGCACCAAATTAATCTTAATATCTTAATATATATAAATTACGTGACACGTTGTTTGTCCGCGATGGACTCCTAAATTAATGAACGGATTTAAATGGGGATTATTTCATGGAGTGCAGTTTAGTCCAACTTGAGAGATAGGATAGTTTTTATTTCGATTTGGGACCCATAATTATTTTCATTTCCAATATTTGTTTTGTATGGACATATTTTCTGTGAGAGAATTTATTGACGCACGGTTTGACAGATCTGAAGTGAAACAATTTCATGATAACAATAGAACGTCATTATTGTAACAAAAAGGAGCATACATTACGAAATAATTCTTGATGTTATGAAAAATTATTTAAAATTCATTTGAATTTCGTAACACATCTTGTACATTTTCTGGGATCATATTGTATAAGCATATACAACGCCCAATAAAAAAGAGTGTAATAGAATGTAATTTCATAAAAAAAAATCTCGGAAAGCGGATAATAATCAAATGTAAAGAAGGTATGCGTTAAGGTTGAGTATATTCCAAAACATAATGATGCATAACAGTCTTCACTTTCCACTGACCCTGGGTTGCACAACTTACCTTGTACATACCGCGGACAGAACTTAGCTGTGTTTAACTGTGCCATCAACTTGTCCACTACTCAGGCTCTGTAGTAAAATCACGTACAGAATTTTACACCTTCCGATATTTTAATGTCAGGCTGTCGTGTCGTATACGTTTTTGAGAAATATTGCCACCTAAAATTGCATATAAGTAGTCTAAACACTGTTGTTATTCTATGATTTAAAAGACGGGCTGAAAGTTTCTAGTTAGTTCTTCTCCGCATAACAAAGCCCTTTTATATTTATTACTGATGCAGCTTGATGACATTTGCTAAGTGTTGTTGCAATAATTATTATATTATTAATCGCTATGGTAAATAAATATATTATATTCTATTATATAATTGAAAAATTGTAAGTTTAAGTATTGATTTCTCCAAACTAGTTAAAAAATCAGTATCGGCCTTTGACTGAAGACATTTGCATTAATGAATAGAAGTGAAACATCAACTATTATGTTTAATAATTTAGTGCTAAATGTTGCATAATTATTAATCTGCTAATTATTATTATGCTAATTAATAATTGTGTTACTAATGTCGCATTACAATAAGTCTGTATAACATGTGATTAAATTAATCCTGCTACAATATTTAATAAAATACTTATTCTTAAGTCATAATACAATATTTAAATCATCATGATTTATTACAAAACTTTTGATATAGCTAAAATGTTTTTGTTAAAAAAGTCTCAAAAACCTTTAATTGGATTTTCCAAATCTCAGTTGATAAAAATCATACAAGAACGTGTGACGTGTGATATATAATTACAAAGTTATATCTCTGGAAAATTGACAAATTTACATTTCGAATGACAAAATACAATAAAATTGTTAGTTTTTGGTATTTCTTACTCTTAAATTTGACTTTTTAACAACAAAATTAATATAATATTGGGCTATCAGTGAGTAGTTGTAACCTAAAGAACCCAAATATTCTAAGCGGCACTACAGTTGTGTTCGTCACCCTGAGACATAAGTAAAGTCTCATTTGCCCAGTAATTTCACTAGCTACGGCTCCCATCATACCGAAACATAGGCGTAGCAAAAATCTAGCTGGCATCCTCTGCAAAGGAGCTTCGCTCTGGTAAATGCCCTGAGTTTCCTTTTACCACACACTTGGGCCGGGGCCTTACCTATTCTTTTTATGCCCCGGGGAAGCACAGGGCACGAGTGAATGGATCCTGAAACCCTAGAATACAATCCATATTAACTGTTTTTATTAAATAACTTTTATGATTTTTGACAAAAAAAAACTTCACACGATCCTACTTGAGTTTTTTTAGTATTTATACATTCAAGTATATATGTTAAGTATATTTATGTTTAAGTATATTGTATGAAATATTTCCTTGACTTGTACTCATCTTATAGGGTATGCCTAGTTTGGGGCACAATGACGTTTAATACATATTAGGGCATGGTAGCAAAAGTGTGTCAATAGGTACTATATAATTTATTGCGTCGTTAGAGATTATCTGTTTATCATTTTTCCTGCATAAAAATATGTTAAAATACAACATAATAACGAAAAATTGTAAGAAAACACGTTCGGAATACCGAAATCATGCCTGTCGGGATCAACTTTTGATTAAAATCTTATGATACTGTAAAATAAACTTATTTCAATTCGCTTATTACACTAATGAAAGCGAACATTGTCGTTATTAATCACTTTCCATTGTGACTAACGACATTCCCTCGTAATCGTGTCGTTACGTGTAAATGCACTCATCTAAGCGCCAATCTAGGTGTGCGCACGAGTTTATAAAAGTCCTCGCATGATTACATCGCCTCTTATTCAGTCAGAAACGACCCGACTCGACGGACGTGTGAATATTTTAAACATGGGGAAAGAAGAGCTGATTAAGGGAGTGTTGTATGTTGTGAATGTGCTATACGCTGTGTTTGGATTAGTGACTGCAGCGACAGGGATATGGTTCTTCGTGCAATTATCTGAGTTCGTAAGTCTGAGAAACAGCAACCATTATCTCTTAGACTATAGGGTCTACTGGCCTCAAGTCGCGCCATGGCTCTTCATTCTTCTTGGCCTTTTTGTAATGATGGTAGCTTTCTGCGGCTGGTGTGGAGCAAATAAAGAAAGCAGAGGCCTTCTAGGAATGTATGGATTATTCTTAATTCTCATCATCATTGGTCAGGCTATTGCTGCTACTCTTATCTTCGTCTACGTTGATGGAGAGCATACGGACAGATTCATTAAGGATACAGTGTACGATGGCTACTACAACTCTCAATCTAACCCTGATGTGTTCAAAGCTTTCGGGAGAATCGAGAGGAAGTTGAGATGCTGCGGAGCTAATGATGCTCGTGATTATAGAAGCTGGAGGAATGACTTACCTTTGACCTGCTGCTTGGACAGCTATTACAGAGCTTCATGTGAGTTTACTGATAAAGAGGCTAATGAAAGATTAGGTTGTGCGAAAGTTGCTGCAGTTTACACCAAGATTATTAGCTCCTCTGTCGCTGGCGCGTCCTTACTGATCTCGTTAGTGGAAATTGCTGGAGTAATGCTTGCCTGGAAGCTATTCCATTCGCTGAGAGAAGTTGAACACTACTTGCCGGAAAGAAAAGAGGGGGAAACTGAATGTTAATTGCCATTTCCAAGCCTAATAAGGGTCCGAATTGATTGATCCACCGATTCTAATGACGATCGTAGTCTAGAAGCATTTCATCTTGAAATCGACTCTTAAGGCTGATTTTTAAGGGTTAAAGTTCGTTTCCTTGTTGAAGGAATTATTGAAATCTTTATCCCTATTGGTTTTGTGGGCACTTGGCGTTTTATTAAGTTTATAGTTTCAATAGGTCAGGGATAACACGTGAGCGCAATTCTAGTAAGTGGCAGCCCTATAATCCTAGGGGTATTTATACAGGTTGTTTCATATTTAATCATATTGTATAAATACAAGTACCCTACTTTTAGAACGTCACAAGTGCCATCTATATTAAACCTTGCGTAATTTTATATTGCATTCCAATTAGGTTACCATTTTAAAGTATTATTTAAGGAATGAATGTTTTTAAAATTATTTTATCTATTGTAGTATTTTTAAGCGTATATGTCTGTGTATAATGTTGTTAATTCTCAAGGACTGGCTTATCATTATCAAGGCAGTAATTAAGTTGCGGGTTTTTTAAAGTTAACACGACAATGACACATCTTTGCCATTTCCTTTCCGTACATGCGTACATTGAATTTATCTTTATACCAATTTGCATAAATTTGCCAGAGATATTCATTTTATTGTAATTGTACTTTTTATATTTTTAATTTGTATGTCGATGAATGTTGTCAATAAAACTCTTGTATTGTGATTCATAGATTCACATTTAGTACGGTACGTGGGGTCAATTTCGTGGAGGTCACAGTTTTATTGTGAGAAGACTTTATGTGGGCTTAATCATACTTCCTTATTAGTTGTCGCAGTTGAGTCATACTTTAAATTGTTACTTTGATTAACAGGTTTCTCTTCTGATACGTACGTACGTCTTCTATGCATTCGCAGATATTTCTTAGTCATAGAGATAGCCAAGCCGTATATAATATATTCAAGTTAGCGTGAACGCAGTTTTAATTGATTACTTTATCGGAAAGAAATTAAGTTATTGGTATGTGGTTACTTGTTCATTAGAATACAATATATTATAATGGGTTCCATTACTTTCGGCAATTAACGTTCATAAAAATAATTATCGTTACATTAGTAATCATTTCAATCATCAGTTTAATTGTTAGTTAGACTGTTTCTGTTCAAAAAATATATGACTCCTTTAGTTCTCTTACTTAGATTATAATAATTTATTAAAGTATTTTATAATCAAAGCATCTGTCAATATGTTTTTCTTATACTTTGCCGACCTCATTTATTGATGTAACCTTCTTAAGTATTTGGCTATTGACTGTGTTGCGTAAATTAAAATGTAGTATCCCCACGGCCGCCAACTTATCGAGGCCGCATATGAGAAAACTGTGACCTCAAAATCGAATACGTTCTTAACGGGCCTCTATTGGTTATTCAATGAACATCTTTGTTCCTTGCGTAATACCAGCTTTCACAACATCGTCTACGCCCTAGATTACGTAATATACGTTACAAATTCCGACCGGAAAATGGCGTTTTAAATGTGTCTTTATTGTTACGAAATGTACGCCCTAGAAGACACACGTTTACGACAATAATTGTTATTGCGTGCTTATTTGTACACCCTGTATTTGAAAAGGGTTGAATAGGGTTGAAGTAATAGATTAAATGTTTTTTTTATTTGAGGATTTGTTATAGCAAAATAGTTACAGCATGAGAAAATATATCGCATAATTTGCTTTTAATGTAAAACGCACAATTAGATTTTGTAATAACGGCAGCTAATTAAGAAAAAAATTGTATGTTTGATTTTTAAGTTCGATCCGTCCGCCATATATAATATTTCACATGCCAAAGAAATATTTGTACAAACCCATATTATGCATGCAAATTATATAGTTTACTTATTAAATTTTTTATAATAATTTTAGACTTTAAGTTATTATTGAATGTTTTAAGTTCTTTCTATATTATCATAATATTATATTTACAAGAATTTTAAGCTATGAACGAAGGCTAATTTGAACGGATTAAATTGAGTTTTTCAGAACTTTTGTTTATTTTCAAGATATATATTCAGTAAGTTAGACATATATAAAATAGCATCACAGTTTTCTCTTAATATAATTATTTTGTAGGTAATTTTGGTATTATTTTAGTAGAATTTATATAAATTCTTATTCATATTTCATACAAAGTAATAATTACATATATTATATATTATTATTGTGTTCATTAAACATTAAATATTTAGCGAAATCTAGTATAAACTGAGACAACAAACACTGCATCGCGATTAATTTTTTTCCCCAATGTTTTTCAGAGATCTTTTATAAGGTGACTAAGTGAAACTACTCTATATAATTAAATTAATTTTTAGATAATATCTAGATAAAAAAAATATCTTAGATAATATACGTCTAGATAGACAACCGATGATAACAGGCCAGATTTATTGCTTTGGTTTTTACTTTGTGTTCGAGCCTTTCTCAATATAAAGGTTAACTTTCAACCCAATTTTTTTTTCCATGTTCTTACAGTCTATCTAGACGTATAAATGATCTAAGAAACAATTTTGTTATTTTTAAAGTACCTCACTTCTGGGATTAATTATATAAAATAAATTTAAAACCTGCGATCTCTCGGGTTCCGATTGAGTCCCGCATCGTTCATAAATTTTGGTTTTAGATTTAATTTACATGATCTAAGATATTACTCTTGATAACTTAAATATAGGTTATAATACTTATAAAATACAACTCAGAGACCGTCCATCTTCGAGCATACTTCCAACTTACAGGCCCGCAACGCGTCTCTTGACACCTGGTGTTGCGGATGTCCAAATGAACATCCATTATTTTATCCGTTGAAATAAGTTTAGTTATAATAATATAATATATTTTGGAATCTCTTTTTTGTTTTTTATTTCATCCAAGCAAGAAGCCGTGCGAATATCCGCCAATTGTTAAAATTTTAATTAAACTTGTAATAAGGTTTTTGCTGCCGCTAATAATAGTGACCGGAAAATACTGAATCAGGAAAACTGTCTTATAGAATGTTGACCTTATGGTGATGAATAAAATTGAATATAAATATATTTATTAAGCATTGCGAGTGACAATAACATAACATGCTGCAATAACACTTGGCAAACGTCATAAAGCTTCATCAGTTCGTAAAGGGGCTTTGACATGGGGAGAAGAAGTAATAAGAAACCCATCTTTTTAATCATATCATTACAAAATTGCTTAGCCCGTCTAATTTATTACTATACAATTAAAAGTGTCCTGCGCAGATGGTTCTGCGTTATTGCGATTAATTGTAACCATATTTTTGCTGCTACGAAATAATAGGAATATGACTTCTTCATGAAATGCCTTTTGATGGGCCTAAATTTTCCGAACATTTACCATTGTATTGTATATTTTTTTACGTCATCGGAAAGTAAAGTTTTCTTCGAATAGAAAGGACATAAACTTTTAAAAATATCTGATATTTTGACGGGTTAATTTTCGATTGAAAATTAGGGTTCTTTTACGATATTTTAGTCGGTCGAAATAAGGTGAAAAAATAAATACTTCAATTCAAATAAATTACAGTGTATTAGTTAAAAAGGTAACTTTTTGCAATATTTCGTGAAGAAACTTTTATTTTGTAAAAGATAAAAATAAAAATCCAAAAAATTTGGTTTTCTGATTTTTCACATAAACTTTGAGGTTACGTGAAAAAAGTATGAAAACAAAAGTTGTAGATCTTTTTATTACCTACAACTTTCTGATCGAGATAAACCGTTTTTTACCCTAACACCCCCCCCCCCTTCCTTTTTTTCCACTTCCCGACCTCAGATCAACCGTTATTTATTTTTGGTGGTACACTGGTGGTCTATCTATCCAGCTTAAATTATAATCCTATTAAAAGCATGCAAAAACTTAAATCTAATTTAAACATTCATTTAAACTATAAAAAATAATTTCAATCAGCCATTTAATGAGTTTTGGTATAAACATTTTATTTGACAGTATTTCACTGCGACAAATGTGGTCGTTCCTGTTGCTCACTGCTAAGAATAATTCTATTTTTTATAAATAAAATAAATAAAAATAAAAAGCATTTATTTCAGGCATAATAAGACCCATAGTTACAAAAAAGTTTAGACACTGTAAGGGGGTGGCTAATTAAAAGTAAAATTAAAGTAACTAAAACTATAATTAAACTAAACTTAAATAATTGCACATATTTGTGCAATAATTTTTTATTCTTGTCCATGTGAACTAAAATCCAGCGCTTAAACACTGGATTCCTGATGGCATCAGGGACAGCTGCGAGTACTACGAGACCAGATTATCGCGAAAACGTCAGGTTCCGCGGGAGCCACATAACAGACCGGAACGCGTCATTGTACTGGACTCTTATTGTGGTCATAGCTTTCTGCGAAAACGTTATCAACAGCTGGCAGATGTACATGCCTAAACAGTATGCCTTGAATAGTGTGGTTTTTACATCCTTGCTGAATTTTGCAAATCGTCGAGCGAGCATGTTGCCTCTGACTGCAAGGGCCCTCCGCTTGCCCTCAATGTACCTTGCTTAATTACATCAACCGCCGTTCCGTACAAAAACACATTGGGTACTCTCTCCGGAGGCTGTCTTGCTTTAAACACTATCATTTCAGTTTTAGAAACTTTGTATTTCAGTCCGTGCCCTCCTGCTGCTTTTGGTCTGTGATCCTCCATAATGCTCACAGACCAAAAGCAGCTTCCTCAAACTCTTGATCGAGGGGCTGAGGAGCATCATGTCATCCGCATAGCTTAGGCTATTCACGTAAACGGTCCCTATATGGCAGCCGATCTTGGTGCTCCTCAGCTCCTCAATCAGCCCATTCACGTAAAGATTAAACAGATCTGGAGAGGTCACCTGTGTTGACCAAGTCAAATGCACTGCTAAGGTCTAAGAAGCACGCATATACAGAGATAGGCATCTGTCGAGAGTCGGAGACGGAAACCAAACTGCGCGTCATAAGTTTTGATGTTTTTAAGCAGCTCCGGATAAAGAAGACGTTCCAGAATTTTGCCTCGTATTGCAGCCAATGAGATAGGTCGAGACAGAGCTTAGATCAGCCGTTTTGTCCTTCACGATCAGAACTACAATTGTGTGCATCATGGCCTCAAGCAAATGACTATATTTAACGCAATGGTTAAAGAGAGAACATAGATGTTTATGAATAATATATATGAACAGATTACGTGCTCAATACAGAGCCCGCCATGACCGGGTGATTTACCACGCTTCAAATTCAGTATCACTTTTTATGGAAAAGGAGGACAACGAGCGTACGGGTCACCTGGTGTTAAGTGATCACCGCTGCCCACATTCTCTTGCAACGCCAGAGGAATCTTAGGAGCGTTGCCGGCCCTTAAGGAAGGTGTACCTACGCGCTATTTTTGAAGGTACCAATGTCGAAACAAAGCACAAGGAAGCGCATTCCACGGCTTTGTGGTATGTGTAAGAAAGTTCTTTGAAACCGCACTGTGGAGGACCACTACACATTCAGATGTCGGAAATGATATCATAATAATAATAATAATTCTTTTATTTCAGGCCAATTACGTCCCATAGTTAACATTGGTTATTTATTCTAATTAAAAGTAAACTTTAAAACTAGAAAACCATCACTGTATAAGGGTGTGTCCAAAATATAAAGATATAAAAATTCATAATATTAATTACACGTCCAATTTATTTTTTGTTATTCTCCATGTGAACAGATATCCATCGCTTATATATAGGGCTCCTGATATCGTCAGAAATAGCCGTGAGGATTTTATTTTTTGAGCTGCGCAATCGACTCACAATATCCTAATTTGTGCATATTTTCATGAACCCTACTATATCTTCCGCATAATTGACGTATCTCAAGTGGTTGAAAAAGTGGTCTTAATAAAGAGTTTACTACATTTAAGCTTTAAAGGCACATTCAGAGAGGATTTGTAACCGGGTTTTAATCTGCACCATCATAGAATTTGTACGCTCTGCAATTTTCGAGGGATAGTATTTAGAGGCGTTTGTTTAGTCAGCTGCAGTGTCCAGTTCGGTGCCTGGTAGGACACGTAAATTGTTTCTATTTAACCCTTCAAAGTCTTGTGCAGCCATTTTGTTAAAGGGTTGAATTTGTGTTTCGGGATGGAATCATAGTAAGATACCATAATTATATATTATAATTAAATATACAAAAATATTTTTTTCGAACAAAATGAAATGATGTGAAATTTATTTATTTGGCTCATTTAAATAAGCATGCAAAAGCTTACTTAATATAAAAAATCCTTAACAGTGTAAAATTTTTTGTCGATTAACCAGTTAAACAGGGGTCCAGTAAATCATTTCTATGGTAAGTTTTTTATTTCTAGAGCTAGATGATTGAATAATTTAAGCTAGTATTAAGGTAGCGTAGCTACTATTAAGGTATGATGTTGTTCTGGGACAGTGGCCATAAACCAGTCTATCCGGTAATCTGGTGGAACCAGGAATCAATTCAATGGCCCTTTTCAATAAAAAATATTTTTTTTTTTTTACAAATTTACACGCTTTAAATATATACGTATTGGGCAATGTCGAAATATTTAACTTTTTAAATAAGTCTTTACATGAATAGTTCGGACCAATTCCACATATACAAAGAATACATTTTTTTTGAGCAACATATGCCTGATGTACTCCTGTGCCATTTCGCCAGATGAGAAGACCGCTTATCTGAGTGCTGACGCGACATATCCATTATACGCCATCAAAGATAACTTATTGGAAGCCTTTCTCCTCAGTCTTCTAAGGACATCATACACGAATCTATAAATTTTAGACCATAGCTTAGCAATGTGATCAGAGAAATTATTAAGGTCCTTATCTAAGATAACACCTAAAAATATGGTACTGTCAACTTTTTCGATATTTATTCCATTATAATTAATATTCATATCAGTTTGTCTACGTCCTTTTCCACAAACCTGCATATACTTAATTTTAAATAAATTCACAACTTAATAATATTTTTCAAAGACAGTTAATGTCCGATTCATATTAATTTAAATTATCAGTTTTAGAGGCCATGAGAATCGCTATATCATCAGCAAACATAATACAACGGTGTTGAGTTATTTTTTCAAAATCATTAATATAAATAATAAACAACAAAGGACCCAAAACAGTTCCCTGAGGAACTCCACTTTTATAGTTGGAGTTGGATGACTGATGAGTTATTACTTCTTGCTTTACGTTTACCAAGTTTATTTGCGTACATTGCCTGCGCCTAATTAAATATGATTTAAACCAAGATAAAACAGAGCCCCTAATGCCATCCATACCTTTCCATTTTTCCCAATAAAAAATCAGTTTAAGGCAGGCAGTACCTTTGTCAACCTATCCATAGCAGCTTAAAAAATCATTATTTCATATATGATACTAATAAGCAACAAAATCTTGTACTGTACCTGATTAATGACACTAAAAAAAAATAGAAAAACCAACGTTTAAAAAACCGACTTAAACGTATAATAAATTAAACCTGTATTAAGTTATTTTATACTTTTGAGTTTTGAAGTCGGTTTTTTTAAGCGTAGTTTTTTTTTATTTTTAATAATCCTGAGTGAGCCTATTATATCATCATTAGAGCCATTCTCCCCTTCATGAACAATGTATTGTTTAAAATCACTAAGTGCAATGAACTCGTAGACCAAGGAATTTGTATGTTTGCGGATTACATTAAAGTTATCTGTTTATTCTCTTATCTCGAGGCGAATAATGAAAGACATGTATAAATCTTAGAGTATTTAGCCAACAGAAGACGTCGTAGCATGAAATACGATAATAATACCTAGGTAATACTGAAAATGCATGTATTGAAAGTCAAAAACTACCACCCATTCCAAGAAGCACAGCAAAAAAACTCAGCGGGCTTCTTTTTTTTCCATAAATAAAATGTTATAAAGTAATATTGTACAATTAAACTTATTATTTCATTGCCTGAGGGCGGTCCAATTCATTCCATTCCCAATCTGTAGTATCATTAAGAAAGTCATTTATGTTGTACTAACCTTAACCACACAAACGTTTTTTTAACAATTCTTTTGAATGTCGTAATACACTTATTTTGAACATTTTCTGGGATCTTATTGTAAAAGCATATATTACATCAAATCTAAGCAATTTTCTATTTTTAAACAATTTGTTTTCGATTTTAATTTGTGTTATTATACCCAGAAGTTATCACTTAAAAAATTAAAAATTACCCATAATCACTTATCAAGACAAGAGAGTATGCTTATGTTGTACAATTTACTTTTCACAGACATTGGTATTGTTTTGTTTTTAACTATTTTTTTCTTTAATGTGCTGGTAAACTATGTCAACTTGTGAAGGTTATTATAGTCCATTGTATATTATTTGTTCATGCACGCGCATGCATGGTGAATTTGCACAAGAGCTGCAATCATCTTTCGAGGCTGTTTGGTGAAGGTCAGCATTCTTTAAAGCCTGCAATTATTGCTCCAACTGCAGTCTATGGACCAATAAATGAATTATAATTCATCAAAATCTACATTTATAACGAGAAAAATAACGTAATTTTCTTCAACGGCGAAATTCTATTTTTATTTACTTATAAAACTATAATTAAAATTTATTGGATTTGTTTGTTTTTCCTGTTTTTTTTATAATTTCCCTGGATTTCTTGCCACTATTGAAGTAAATTTAGAGATCTTATTCACGTAAAAAAATAGAGTCTGCTTGAGACCACACTACTGAAGTAAAACAAGAGATTTATTTATAAATTGTTCAAGAACTGTTGTAGAGTTTTTGAAGTCGACATCAAATCAAATCAAAATAACTTTATTCAAGTAGGTAACGGAAATGACACTTACGAATGTCAAAAAAAAATATTTTTTCTTATTCATCTACCGCTATTTCGTAAAAGGTTGAGCTAATGAGAAGAAGTAGCAAGAAACTCATTGCCACTCTTTTAAATCCAGATATACATTTTCATTGTTTTACAAATCATTTACAATATAATATGTAAAGTGATGCAACAAACTTAAAATATAAGAAAATTTGCAATATCTCAATGCCTGGTTCACGAGGAAGCGGTTATCTCGAGCTTCTGTGAATGGTTTCTTTCAGACCCAGGCCTTCTACTGACGGAACCAGTCTCTTGATATTATTGCCGAGTCCTCTTGACAGACGAACTAGTCACATTAAACTCTGGGACTTATAATATTGACTACACCCTTCTTCAAGAAGCGCTATAATTTCGCTGTTATCGTTCTATCAACCATTTTAGAGACCGCTAAAAATGCTATCAAGACAATAGAACAATCTGAAAATAATTATTACGAACTTTCAATTTCAATTTGAATTTAGAATAAACATTTTATGCACCACAACAATTCATAAATGAGCCAGTAATATTTTTCAAATGATTGAAATCTCTTTTCATTTTGTATTTTCTAAAGGGATAGAAAAATTAAAACCTTTTTGCAAATGAGTTCTATCCGCTAACGTAGATATTTTATATGTCTAGATAGAGCCTTCTTGCTGTTAGGCAATGCATGAAAACAGGCCAAGCTTATTACTTTAGTGTGTATGACAAGCTACATACGTCTTATCTCACTTTGTTTTAGTGTGCGTGTAGATCTGAAAATAGAGGGTAACAGTTCTTTTCGACGTGCTCATAGCTGTCATAGTGTAACTAGACGTCCTACCCTGTTATTTTAGCTCTGGACTTGACGTCGATGACGTTATATCGTATGTTTCGGTATGCAAAACAAGCATCACTATGATATTATTATTAATAAATAATCTTCGATTTAAGAAAATTTATTGAAGTAGGCGTTACTTTGCGGAAATCCATAATTATCCAAATGTTTTGAGTTTTCTTTAGTGTTAATTCCGCCAATATTTGTCTTTTAAACAATTCAACACGTGTTTCGCCTCTAAACGAGGCATCCTCAGGACATGTTGACTCGGAAAAATCTGGTACGAGACTGCCAGTCTCGTCAGTCAGATTATTGTTATATTAACACTAAAGAAAACTCATAACGTTTGGATAATATAAAAGAATTTATTTCTCTGTCAGTACTCTTATGGCGACACAGAAGAACAGAAACTACAGAACTATTAATACCTTCTCAGGGTTTTATCTGTCAGGTCATCTGTCTAGTTTTTGACTTTCGATAAGTGATATCATATTCTATTTAAAAAAAAAAGTTGAATTTGAATTTAATCCCAGTGAGTCGTACAGTCTCTCAATAGGGCTACTGGAATCCCAATCGCTGGCAGCTATTCTGGTCAACGGATCAGCCAAGCTATCTTACTGCCAGTATTTTTGCTTGCAGGCTTGCACGAACATGACTCATGGAACAGCCATCGCTCCATTAGCTGTGTATCTTTGAAAAACAACTAACATAAAATAATTCAATGAAAATTAACTCGTTTTCTGGTATGTTGTTGTTTTTCCTTACGCTGAGTCATTTCTGAATTAAAATATCTTGCGAACAATTTATCGTACTTAGATAATTTATACTACACAGCCACATTATGTCAGGACCTCGCTGGAACGTAAAGCCCACTCTCGTTTCCATTTCACTCTCTCGCGCTCGTCCTGTTGCGTCAGTACGGCTTGCAGTTTCATTACCGTTAGATACTGATATGTCGTGATATTTTATTTATTGGAATACCAACAATAGGTATACATGACATTTGCTTACACAATATTAAGATTCTATATAGTCTAGTATATCTATTACTTAAAGACATTCACAGCAGGCATTCAAACAAGACTTAAAAATTAAAACAAAATGCCAGTAAATTAAATTAAACTTATTACAAAATATGATAGAAATTAACAATTTATGAATATATACAAGAAAATCTAATGACAATATTAAGATTATTTTCGTGCTATCACTGTTTTGTTCTTGAAGTTTTCATTGTGACGTTTTGATTTTTGTTGTTAATAGTTCTGTAGTTAGGTATGTGTTTTATGTCGCTATAATAGTACTAACAGAAAAATAAATACTTTTATACTTTTTCTGCCTAATCCAGATGCTTTTATTGATTTTTCATTATTATTATAATAATAATCACAGCACAACAACTTTACATCAAACTATAAGACCCAAAAAAATAAATCATTGTTTATTTATTAATAATAGTATCCTAGTGATGCTTGTTTTGCACACCGTAACAAAGCGACGATGTGACGTCATCGACGTCAGTTCTAGAGATAAAGTCGTGTTTCGTACACCAAATGGGCGTATTTGAAACATACTTACAGTTTCTATACCAATAAAATTAGCAAAAAAACCCTTTAAGTTGCGGTCAATGCTATCTTTTGTACTTGAAGAATTTTTTACAAGTTTTCAAACAATGCTTTTATGGTTCAACGGCGAGGTATTATGAAATTGAGAAAAAATATTACCACCAGCGCCATTTACGATCTGCTGGCATTCCTATAGTATTGTAAGCTTTTTATTTATTTTATTTTTATGAAAGAGGACGACACACGAGTCACCTGGTGTTAAGTGATCACATTCTCTTGCAACAACAGAGGAATTACAGGAGTGTTGCCCACCCTTAAGGAAGGTCTACGCGTTTTTTTTGAAGTTACCTGTCATATCGTCCTGATAACACTGCACAAGGAAGCTCATTCCACAGCTTGGTTGTACGTGGAACAAAGTTCCTTGAAAACCGCACTGTGGAGAATCGCCACAGATCCAAATGGTGGTGATGATATATTAATTTGTGGCATGTCGTTCGAAGGTGGAAATCGACGGCAGGAATCAGGTCAAACAGATCTTCGGAACACTCCCCGCGATAAATGTGGTAGAAGACACACGACGACGTCTCTACGCAAGGCTAAGTATTCTAGCCGTTCAAAGAGCAGTGTATCCCCTACAATTCGAGCTGCTCTGCGTTGCTCACGGTCAAATGGATCGATCAGATACTGGAGTGCACCAGATCAGAGATGACAACTATACTCCTTATGTAGCCGGACCTGCTCTTTTTAAGACGCTAGAACGTGGGCTGGCTTGACTTGCTTTGCCTTCCATGTGACCAGGGAACTGGCAATCGCTCGACACTTCGAGATCCAGTAATCCGATACTAGGTACCTCTGCTCTTAGCAGTTAGCATACAAATTTTTCGTCGCACGAGTTAGTAAAATTCTAATTATTAAGAATATTTTTTAATTGTAACTATTTTTCTTGGTTGCAACAATTTGCATTCAAACCTTTTAAATGAAATAAAGTACTTCAAACATAAGCCAGCGGTGAGAAATAAAATGCGTGGGTTTGCGAGGTCGAATAAGATCTTTAGATATTTGATATCAGATTTATAGATAGTGGAAGAGACAGAGCCTTAAGTCCGTAATAAACGTAGATACAATAAGTAACGCTATATAATTAAGGATATTCTAATAAATAGAGAACCGAATTTTTCCTTTGATTATACTGCGAAAACTACTGCACCGATCAGAATAATACTTTTACCATCAGACGCAGCGAAGGTTTAGTATAAAAGTATTGTGTAAGTTGATAACTTATCCGGAACCTATATTTTTTCCTTGGAAAAACCTATTATATTCGCAATACAAATAATTCATTCAAGGTGTTTTATTTCATAATATCCGAACAACCGAGCCTTCCTCGGATTTTAAAGAATGTACAAAACTAATAGGACATCTGGATTCGAACCGGCGTCTTCTGTTTTCCAGATCACCCAATGTCTGTCCAAAACACGGATAAAGCTGAAACCTAGCTAGATCGATTTATCACCCCTGAAATCCCCTACATACAAAATTTTATGAAAATCGTTGGAGCCGTTTCCGAGGTTCAAAGTATACTAAGTATATACAAAGTATATTAAATGGAAAAAAAAACGTTTGCCGGTTCAGCAATGTAATAAGCCATCAGAGGTACGTTGATTCAGCGTGTCACATCTAGTGATTTTAACTCGATAAGCCGACCTACATAGAACTTGTCGTTGAGTCGCAACTTACGTACGAATAACTTGGTGTGACGTAACTTTGTTTTTACTACTTATACGCCAGTAGTAGGCCGATGACCTAGGTTTACTATGTGTCTTAAATATAAGAATTCATTCACTATTTGTTTAATACTCTTAATCTAAATAGGAAGATACTAGAAGAGGCACGGCCGAGTTAAACATGTCGCCTCACTAGTGACATGGTTGAGACCTATACTAGTGCTTAGACTTTTTAGATTTTACTGTCATTTACTGACTTTTATAGTCATTTCACAGCTGAGATTATGCTGAGCTGAAAGAATTAATAAAGAATTAGAATTTGTATACCTAATACGTTTAAATTAATTGATAATCCCGTATAAAATGCTCACAGAATACCTTTATTTATTTACGGTGTGTGTGGATGATGCAGCTACTGTACTCAATAACTTTAATTTTGTATTAATTTACATTTACTTTCGTGTAAAGCATTGACTATTTGACGTTTGAGTATGTTTGTTGCATCACTTTACATAATATTATATTGTAATTGAAATGATTTGTAAAACAATGAAAATGTAAATCTGGATTTAAAAGAGTGAGTTTCTTGCTTCTTCTTCTCTAAGTAGCGGTAGATTCAAAAATATTTTTTTTTACATTCATAAGTGTCATTTCCTTGACGTAGACATGAATAAAGTGATTTTGATTTGATTTGATTGATTTAATTAACAGATTTTCTTAGCTTCTCGAGACAATAATAATTTTAGAAAATAGCGGACTTAGTCTGAATGAAAAATAGCTTGATGGTAACAATCTTAATAAGATCTGGATAAGAAATCCAGCGCAGATGTCTTGATGAAAGTATCTCGAGATAATATAATATATTACATGTTTCAATGTGAACATACGATAAATATAATTCAACTTCGTTTGATTTTTTTTTTTTTATGGAATAGGAGGACAAACGACCGAATGGGTCATGTGGTGTTAAGTGATCACCGCCGCCCACAATCTCTTGCAACACCAGAGGAATCACAGGATCGTTGTCAGCCTTTAAAAAGGTGTACGCGCTTTTTTTGAAGGTACCCATGTCGTATCGTACCTTTGTAGTAGTTGGAAGAAAGATCATTGAAAACCGCACTGTGGGGGACTGCCAAACATCCAGATCGTGGGGATGATATCCTAACTTGTGGCGTGTTGTGCGAAGGTGAAATTCGGCGGCAGGAATGAAATAAGTATAATGTAAAGAAGATGTGGCCAGAGCTACTACTATACCCAAGCAAAGTGAAATAAGATTCTACATCAAGAGGAAATTATAAGAATCCCTAATGGATCAAAGATATTTAAAACATATTATATTGTATAAAGTGATTTTTATTTTATTTGTATTGATGCCAACTTTGGATTGGAACACCATTAAAAGGCATAAAAGGCATTTATTTGCTCAAAATTGATTCCTTTCCATACTACTACCGCTTCGGAAACAAATGGCGCTCTGAGAGAGAAGACCGGTGCAAGAAACTCTCCCAGCATTCTTTTTTTGCGCTCTTTTCAATAAAAATATACAATATTGTACAGTCATTTCTATAGCTATAAAATAATCATAATCTAGTCGTAGTAGTAGAGTAATAGGATTTACGACAGAGCCATTTTTTTATAAACATTTAATTTTATTATTTTATAACATTTAGCAAAAGAAATTCTTTTGCCGAGTGGAGGTCTGCTATGAATGGATTTTATAATATTCAACCCGCAATAGTTTTTTTTATTATTATGAACAGAGTAACGTCTGTTAGGTCAGCTATTGTAGGTTTTTAGGCGATAGTCGTTCTGCAAGGAATCAGCACTTATACATTTCTATTGACCTAGAATTGTATGGCCCACTCTATGTTTGAATGTAACGTAGTCTAATTTCACATAATTGTCGCCCATATAAAATGAAAGGCTCATTTGCACAGGATGCCCTCTAGATTATGGGTACCACAACGGCGGCTTATTCTGCCTTGAAGCAGTAATGTGTAAGCATTATTGTGTTTCGGTCTGAAGGGCGTCGTAGCAAGTGAAATTACTGAGCAAATGAGACTTAACATCTTACATCTCAATGTGACCAGCGCAGTTGTAGTATCGCTCAGAATTTTTGGTTTTCTCAATAATCCTGAGCAGTACTGCATTGTAATGGGCAGGGCGTAACAATTACCATCAACTCAACGTCCTGTTCGTCTTGTTCGTTATTTAAAAAAAATGTAATTCACGCAACTTTCAGCCTAGCTAAGCGAGTACTTGCAAAGATTGGCAGCAAACTGTTTTGAAAAGCAGTTTCAGTCCTGACCTGAATCCTGTCACCAGATTCCACCTTCGCACGATACGTCACAAATTAGAATAGCATCCCCACCATCTGGATGTATGGCGTTCCTTCCTAGTGCGGTTTTCAAGGAACAAAGGTACATCAAAGCTGTGGAATGAGCTTCTTTTCCAGGACTTTTTCGTTTCCGGGACATTACGACATGGGTACCTTCAAATTAAGCGTGTACACCAACCTCACAAGCCGGCAATGCTCCTATAATTCCTCCGGTGTTGCAAGAGAATGTGGGCAGCGGTGATCACTTAACAACGTACACTCGTTTGTCCTCCTTTTCCATAAAAATCTGATTGATGTCGACAAAAACCTATTTGGTTTTTTGACATCGACGCTTGTATCATATAAGACATTAGCATATCTTTTGTTACGAACACTTTGTACCAAAAGCGGTTATCCTTGACCGGTTTTTAGGGCCTGTATGTTGCAATGTGTTGTTGACAGTTATAACTTACTGTTTTCGTGACCTGTCCCTTGTAAATGAACTATGTACTTAACTCATTTTTTAGAAGCCTTCAAATAGTGAAAGGAGTGTACGTCATACCATTCAAGATGACTGTTAATAATAATAAAATGCTTTCATAAAAGTAGTAGCTTTTAACACTCAAAAATGTATTGTCCCTTTCCCACTCAACGTTTTCAAAATTAGATATTAGAATTAATATCAGATTTTTTTTAAGAAAATAAGGGACGTGACGAGCAGGACGTTCAGCTGATGGTACAACCTACCCATAACAATGCAGTGCCGCTCAAGATTATTGTAAAACCCAAAAATTCTGAGCGGCACTACACTTGCGCTCGTCACCTTGAGACAAAAGAATATGTTAAGTCTCATTGGCCAGTAATTTCAATACGGTGCCCTTCAGACCGATACACAGTAATGTTTACACATTACTGCTTCACGGCAGCAGTAGGCGCCGTTGTGGTACCCATAATCTAGCCGGCATTCGGTGCAAAGGAGCTTGCCACTGGTAAACTTACAATATACTAGCGTAAAGACAAACAAAGCGTGAAAAAGAGAAGTACATCTCTAACGGAGATAGAGCAAGATTGAAATGAAAAGCGAATCTTTTGTTACTGTAACCGATCTTGACTGACAAGTAGTAAACAGTCATCCACGGTTGAAATTGGCTCCTTAGTATTCTGTATTTTAAACTATACTATAGCATGCAACGGCCAGGCACTTGTTGAGTAACAAATTCTTTGACTTAATCGTTAGAGCATACTTATATCTGCTACTATCATTGACGGTATTAAGTGTACGTTACTATTTTTTTTTATTGAAAAGGAGGACAAAGGAGCGTATGGGTCACTTGGTGTTAAGTGATCACCACCGCCCACATTCAGAGGAATCACAGGAGCGTTGCCGGCGCTTAGGGGATATATACGCGCTTTTATTTAAGGTACCCACGTCGTATCGTCCCGGAAACACCGCACATGGACTCTCATTCCACAGCTTTGTAGTACGTGGAAGAAAGCTTCTTGAAAATCGTACTGTGGAGGACCACCACACATCCAGATGATGGGGATGATATCCTAATTTGTGGCGTGTCGTGAAGGTGAAGATGTAGCAAGGATCAGGTCTACCAACTCTACGGAAGACAAACAATGAAGTGAATCATGTTTGCTTGTCGTAACTTGTGGTGTCGTGGTGGGACCTATGTCATTTCCTTCTCTTATCTTTCTTACTTGCACGAGGGAAGTAATAGCTGGTTCAACTGTCATATTCATGAATGGACGCAAAATGCGGTGGCTGGTCTGTACTGTCATTGATAACTATACTATAATTATTCAACTTGTAAACGTTGTTAAAATGCTCGTATAAAATCTTTAAGTTAGCCAAAGGTTGCCAACATACATTACTTTAACATGATTGATCACCAATTTATCATAGCTTCCTTCTAGCTCATTCATAATATAAAACCACGAGGAATTTAAATTGTTAAAGCATCAACACACATTCACAAAACACGCTCGAACGTTAGCCATAGTTTTATATGACTCATGTGATTGTGAGCATCATTTATATATATTTGCTATAGTTGTTTATTTAGACACCTATTACATCACGAGGGTAAGTTAATGATGACATAATTTCATGCAAAAAGTACCGAATCGCCACCATGTCAGTCTATCTCCAGTATCAGATATGGAAGCCTATCTGAATGCAGCGGGGAGGCGATATCATATCACCGAAGCTGTTCACCGCTGCGTTTATACACCGTTTATTGCCGACTATGTAGTGGAAGAAGCAGTGTTTGTAGACTCCCCGACAAGATGGACCGACGATCCGGTCAAGATCCCCGGGATAGGTGGGAAATCTACAAATATGGCTAAAATGTGATTGTAGTATTGTTATAATTAGATTAGTGTAATTAAAAGGTTGAGCTTTTCGGAAGTGGTCTTCTTAAAATAATCAGAAGTCAGCTTTATCGTTTAACAAATCATTTCAATTATAATATAATGTAAAATAGTGCACCAAAAAAATACTCCATCAATACCTTACATGAGTAAGTAAAAGAAATAAATGTAAATTAATATTTATTGAATTAGGCGTTACTTTGCGGAAATCCATAATAATACAAATGATTTGAGTTTTCTTTAGTGTTAATTCCGCCAATATTTGTCTTTAAACAATTCAACACGTGATTAAACAGTCTCGTGCCAGATTTTGGCGAGGCAAGAAGAAGTCCTGAGGATGCCTCGTGTAGAGGCAAAACACGTGTCGAATTGTTTAAAGACAAATATTGGCGGAATTAACACTAATGAAAACTCAAATCATTTGTGTAAATTAATATGTATAAACCAGAGTTATTGAGAACATAAGTTGCATAAATCCACACACACACCGTAAATTTAAAATAGGTATTTTACGAGCTTTATTATTAACGATTATAAAAAAAATTGTAACTTTAATTTTAAGAACATGAAGCAAGGTTTCTGGTAACATGATGATCCAGCCACCACACGTAGCGCCTGTTCTCGAGCATGATTCATGACCAGCCATCGCCTCCGTCTTATATTATATCTGTATTTTGGAAGCAGTGTTGGCAAATATAGATGAATATTATAGTATTATTAAATGATTTTGATTTTAGATCAGATTATTATCTATGAGAGTTGAAAAAAGCATACAAGATTTTATGCCGAAATGTCACTCGAACGGTTAGCTCTGTTGGGAGAGCACTGGCACGGAACGCCAGAGATCGTGGGTTCGAGTCCCGCATCGTTCGTAAATATTTGTTTTCAAATTTTATTAGTGTATTATTCCTTGAAGTGAGGGTTATCACTTTAAAATATAACAAATTGTGTATTATCTATGTTTAATATTATTAAGGAGGTCAAGCCGTTTAAAGGGCTTTTTCCGTGCGTCTGTCGTGACCTTAAGTCTATTTTATATAATCATAAAATAATGATGGCAAAAAGCGAAGGGAGTCACTTGCTGACCTTGTACGATATTGCAATACTAATCCTATATTATATTGTAGTATTAATTAACGTGTAATCATAGTGCAGTGTGTGACGCAAATATAAGCGCCATTTTGAATCACATTCATAGCTATTGTTCCTTTTATGTAACTGTTACGACATTTTATTTGTCATACTCATGTGAAAGGTTTCCTAAACCGATGAATAATGTAGGGTTCACTGAATGGTAATTCAATCTAGAAATGTTCTGCCAAAAAAAGTTAATGTAAAACTACTTTACTACATAGTGAAAACAAAGTGGCTTCCAGCTGTCTGTTCCTATGTATGCTGAGATCTTAAAAACTAAGAAACGGATTTTAATGCAGATTTTTAATAGTGAACTGAACGCCGTGTGATGGGGGACATCAAAGGAAAATCAAAATAGATTTTTTTATTTAATTCAGAGAATTTTCATATTTATTCAAAATCTTTTAAACCTTCTCTGGACTTCCATAAATAATAGATTATTATTAACTTTTGACAGAACGAAGTCTGCAGGCAGCTAGAGTTTTATAACTTACTAAATAAGAAGGTAATATCAAAGTTAGTGGTCACTCGAGTGACAATTAATCTATATAAACTTAATATCTACAAGGTGATGCAACAGAACCACTTTTCACATTACTTGAGTATGTTCTAAAATAACTATTCAGCCTGCTCGCTCATATTTTAGGGAAGGGAAAAATTGAAAATCATAATTGCGATATCCTTTTTTGCGATTTGGCTATTTAAAGTGATTAATTACATTGATCCTATTGAATAAAGCAATTTTTAATTTCTACTGCCACACAAAACTCCTCAAGTTTAGTAATATTAATAAGCAAACAAGGTCCCATTCATTACTGTAATAGCCCTTACACATGGTCGGATTTGGTACGACTGGACCATCGGACAGTTCTGTGGGCGCCTCGCACCAATTGTTCCACCGTCGCACTCGGTACGGTCCTGACGGTAATAATAATAGTTTTGTGCGGTGTACAATGCAACATACCATCGAATATAGTCCGCTATCAGACCGCGTCCGATGGTTCGGCCGTACCAAATCCGACCATGTGTTTAGGCTATAAGAATGTTTAACCGTGTAAAAACAAGAGCAATTGTTTAACACAAAGCGTGTGATTGTTGTGACGAAAGAATTTTAATGGAGCGGCCATCTTTGAAACGGATTTCAATATATTTTATGCTTTTTCGTTAAAGTTATTTCTAAAGTCATGGATGTTAGGCACTTTGGTCAGATCGTAGGTAACGATCAAAGCACATATAGCTCAGTGGTCAGTGCTGCTTCTGAGTACCGTGTTCGAATCCCGGAAGTCATGGATGTTTATATATATTAACTAGCTCACCCAGCAAACGTTGTATTGCCTTAAAAAGTAATAAAAAATATCAATAATTAAAATTTTTGAGGTTTAAAATATTTTTTCATCTATTGATGTCGACCGATTCTCAGACCTACCAAATATATCGTAGATACATAAAATTTATCGTACTACAATTATTGTATTCGATTGCGATCTTGCAACCTTATTGCGGATCTGTGGATGGAATAGAATATTATAAAAATCGCGATACAAAAATAGGTGTTTTTTGTAGAGGGTTGAAAGTTTTGGGTTGTATTATTTTTTAATGTTGTGTCATAAAAAATTAATAATTTTTATAAAAATTTAAAAATAAATGGGGTGGTAAACTACCCTTAGCATTTAGGGGGATGAAAAATAGACGTTGTTCGATTTTCAGACCTACCCAATATGCACACAAACTTTCTTGAGAATCAGTCAAGCCGTTTCGGAGGAGTTTAAATACAAACACCGTGACACGAGAATTTTATATATTAGATGTATGTTTAAGTAAGTAAGTAAGTAATATTGTATTAAATATATCGTTGTCTTGTGTCCTTTGTATATACAGGCTATGCCTAGTTTAGGGCAAGATAATTTGTGTAAAAGTATGTCAATAATATCTACTATATATTGATTTTCTTTTACACGGTCACAGTATCTTTGGAGCTGACGTCGATAAACCGGTAAGTCGGCAAACCGTACTGATGCAACAGCACGAGGTCCAGAGATAATGTGGTATAGTGTTATTTTTTTCTTTTACAACTTGCATATAAATTGAAATTGTATATTGCAATTTATATATATTTTAGAGGCTCCGTTGGGAAAGTATGATACAAATGGTCTAGTTGACCAGCTAAAGTCAGGGTGTAGAATTTGCGTGACGCTGTGCGCGCACAACGTAAAATTCACTCTGATAATTTTTCCCTAACGCGAAAAAAGAAGAATAAGTAGAAAAATTTAAAGCGAATACAAACTCGAAACAATTGGAACAGCTGTAACTAAATATGTGCTCATGTGAGTTATTTGTAACTCCTAACGTTAGTAAGTGAGATAAATCTGATTATTAAGATCAAGCGTGTCGCAACTGGGCATTGAACCCTGACCCGGCAGGTGACGAATCCTTTAACGAATTATGACTATGACTATTGTAAGATGTTCAGGATGGGGCATGTTCATGAGCTGAGCGATTGTATATTATCGCTTCAGCTTCTAGGTTGAAACGCTCTACAGAAATGCCAAGAAATTATATTAACAAAATTTGTTGCAATCGTTTTTTGTTTATGGTGATTATATTATGAGGAACTCATGGGAGACACAATATAGACATACAATAATGGATAAAAATAAACATACATGTATTTAAGAGCGCTCATAGGTTATAATTGTTTAAAATGCTAGCTAAATAGAAATAGAGAATATACTTACAAGTACTAATGCTCAGCATTAGTGTGCCAGTGAAATTATTGCGCTAATCAAAAGAGATCTGTTCGTGCTATATATCAGCTTCATTATAGGCACTCCCTCAAATGAAAATTTAAAGAAATAAATATTATGACTGTTCACTGACATTACATTTATGAAAAAAATTCTAAAGGAATCAAATTTAAGAAAATAAATGCATTTTATGCCTTTAATAAGACTTTCGATAATCTGAGCGGCACTGCACTGCTAAGGACGGGCTGCAACACTTACCATCAGATGTAAAAAATCTCTTAGTTCCATAAACTTTACCAAAAATAGAATTACATGTCACTGCGAATGTCTCCCAAGGTCTTCAATGTCTGTAATAATATCAATAGAGATAAGTGTGTAAATACTTTATTAAAATATTCATATTTTAATAAAGAAAACTTGTAAATTTGTATTATCAAATAAGGAATTTCTAATCTGTTTATTTATTTCATTTAACAGGAATTTTGAGCCCATCCAAATTTATTGCCTTTTTTATAGTATTATTCCTGCTCATTCCTCATTCGTGCTGATAGACCCATGCGATAGACTGATCAAATAAAATCTGTTGTCGGTGGTTCCATGCTTAAATATACTAGATTCTAGAATGTATAGCGAGAGAAAGATGAATTTGAAAGAAATAGTGGGCCAAACAATCGTTTTGTTAAAAGCGAAGCAATTGAGAATAATTCGTCATTTTAATGCCTCTTGCTGCTAAATAACCGATAAAAACAGGCCAGGTTTATTACTTTAGTGTGCGTGAAAATCTACGTCTTACACTGGCGACACGTACGTCACTTTTGTGAGCGTGCATTAATCAAAATAGAGACTAACTATCAAATTAATTTATACCCGTTTTATATGCGTTCACTTATTTATACCCTTAAACAAATACAAATAGTACAACAGCTAACTGAAACCGCTTTCCGCTCCGCCTATTAACAAAAGCGTGATCAATCGTTTAAGAAGATTCAATTATTTGAGCGCGAGCTAAACTGATGTAATTAAGTAATTGCAATGTCCGTCCGTTGCACTATCATATTATACATACATAATTAATTGTTCCCGAGGCGACGATGGGAAATATGCCAGGACCCACGGTATGAACAGTGAATACAATCTTATATAGCATAAAACCTTAGATCATTATTATTCGTCTAGACTCTAGACTGTGACAGCTGTGAAAACTTCGGAAAAAAATTTAGGTTCACAGTTAACTTTTATTTTGAGCAATGCACGCACACTAATGTAAAAAAACCTGACCTGTTTCCATCGGTTGTCTAGCAGCCTGAAGATCTATTTAGATTTAATAAATTATCTAAGTATAAAACATTGCAATACAAGTGTGGAAGGAACTATGACTACAATGTATGTACCGTGTATCATACGACTTTTCAATATATTTGTGGGAAATAGTAAATAACAAGAAATAAATAAATATGTTATTTTACGAAAATGGCGCGTTTTTGGAACTGAACTATTTTTTACAACTAAGGCTAACTAAGATAAGGCAAGGGGATCATAGCTTTGCGGTTTTCAACATCATTAAAGCCCAGTTTCCATTAGGTCAGATTCTAGTGGCTTAACTAACTATCAATAGGGATTTATCAACAATTAATGCGGGTACTAAAGTCTATTGAACACATCTTTGACGCCTGGGAAGAGTCACTGGATGCATTGGGCATTTTTTGTGATTTGTCCAAAGAATTTGACTGCGTCCACCATTAAACTTTACTCCTAAAACGAATGCATTGCGGAGTAAACAATAGAGCCCTAAATCTGTTAAAATCATATTTAAGCGAAAGAATACAGATAGTCGATGTAAACGGTCTTCGGGTAAACCTGTAGGAATAGGTGTTCCGTAGAGTTCAATTCTCGGTCCTTTCTTGTTTCTTATATATATTAACGATCTACCGTTTGTGGTAGATGATAGCCATGAGATTGTATTGTTTACTAATGATACTTCACTTATTTTTAAAGTGAAGCGACGTGCAGATATTGATGATGAGGTAAACAATGCACTCTCAAAGATAGTGCGTTGGTTTGAGACGAATAATCTGCACTTAAACAGTAAAAAAACAAAGTTTTTACCGTTCATTACACCAAACACAGCAGAGAGATACAAACCAACGTACTCATAAATGCCCAGAGATTGGAACTTGTGGATACTACAGTCTTCTTACGTTAGATAAAAAGCTTCAGTGGGTTCCACATATCGCCCAACAAGCAGATGGAGATTTAATTAAACCTCGTAAAGGCCCTGGTATATTGGCCTGATTCAAAAATTTCCTCACTTTTCTAATCTTAGCTATTCTCTGTCCAGTTTCTACTAAGACTTTTTATCTCATCAACCCATCTTTCTATAATACATCCTCTGGTCGCCTCCTTCTTAATCCAGACCAGTTGTCAATAATCAATTAATACTTTGTATACAAAGTAGATAAAGTCATCAATAATTTCTCTGTTCGCGTTTTCTCCTATTGCCATATACGACGTAACGTTGCTCAGGATACATTTATACGTAATCGTTACGAGATCTGCATTCCATATGTGACAACTTGTATAGGAATGTCTTACTCAATCACATTAGAGAACTAATAACTGGATCTTATCGCAAAATAATATTAACGCATAGTATTTTCTTTGATTAGCGCGAATGTTACACATTTAAATAAAACACTTTTAAAGGATTAAGACGCGTGTAGTTGTTACTGTTTCTACATTAGATTTTTGCGTAAAAGTTACATTTATATTTTTGATAACCTGACTTTTAAAGACCTTTCCAGATCTCGTTTTCAGGTGGACTGTCATAGTTGTCATTATGCAGATCATATAATATGAAATACTATCTTTGACTCATTTAATCTTCAGTCCCAGTTACACTTGCACGCGTTTTAATCGTTTAATAGTGTTTTCTTTAAATATTAACGCAATAACAATAATATTTGAATCAAAAGCTCTTTATAGGACTTAAGGATGGAACGTTTGTGAGGTTATGGGGGGTAATCTCTGGATCTATTAAACCGATTTTGAAATTTCAGTTACCAATACAAAGCCACATTATTTTAGAGTCTCATAGGTATATTAACCCCATAAATTTAAAAACATTTTTTCGTGGTAGTCGTATTTGAGATAAAGGTCAAATTAAAAACGTTTGAATGAAAACATTTCATACGAACGCTGCCTTAATAATGAAAGATATATGATTGTTTTATATATTACTAGCTGACCCAGCAAACGTTGTATTGCCGATATTAAAATCGCGATACAAAAGTAACTGTTGATCGTAGATGCGTAAAAATTTGAAGTTGTATGTACTTTTTAATGCTGACTCAAATTTAAAAAAAAATGTCAAAAAATATAAAAAAAAAGATCGTGTGGACCACCCGTAACATTTAGGGGGATGAAAAATAGATGTTGTCCGATTCTCAGACCTACCCAATATGCACTCAAAATTTCATGGGAATCGGTCAAGCCTTTTCGGAGGAGTTCAATGTTTAACACCATGACACGAGAATTTTATATATTAGAATATGCATGTGGCAGCACTTAAACAATAAAAGTGTAATCTAAAATTATATGAATACTAGCTTTTACTCGCGACTTCGTCCGAGTGGAATAGTTACTTTGGGCAGCATTTTCATTTTTTAGGATAATTTTCAAATAATATACGTACGAACTGCACTATACACTGCTGGTGGCGCTCTTTTATGATACAGCTAATATCCCTTTTCATTGTGGACAGTCTCTTTTAATAGTATAATCCTACGAATTGTTACATCCAATTTCATCCCCATGTAGGTCAAAGTTTTAAAATTGCTCGAACAAATGTTTATAAAAACAAACTTTATGCTTTTATCTCCGAAAACAACGAATTCCCAAACAAAATTCCTATCCTATCAAAGTTCTAGTCTATCTCTGTGATATATTTCATTAAAATCGGTTCAGTGGCTTAGGTGTGAAAGCGTTACAAATAAACTTACAATCATATTTATAATATTATTAGGGATAAATAAATATGTGAAGTGAAATTGAACGGCAGCACCAACTAATATGATTACACTCATAAATGCGGACGAATTTGCGGGTAACAACTAGTTATAAATACATTGCTTCTGCAGCATATGCGGTTAAGAAAATAAGACAGTTAATTGACATAGATACGGCGAGATTAGTATACTTTAGTTATTTTCATAGTATTATGTCCTATGGTATATTGTTATGGGGCAGTGCGGCCGATATTAATACCATCTTTGTGCTGCAGAAGAGGGCTATTCGCGCGATTTATAACCCAGGTCCTAGAGAATCATTAAAAGAAAAATTTAAAGAAATAAACATTTTGACTGTTGCTTCTCAATACATTTTTGATAATGTTCTGTATGTTCATAAGCACATTGAGGAATTTTCTAGAAACTGTTTTGTGCTGTATTCTGCAGCATGGTGTAATCGGGCGCAGAGCTGGCCATTTCAAATGGTTAAAAAAAATCAAAGTTCGTACTTAGGCGACGAAGTACTCTTAACCTCTAATTTCTTTAAATTGGTTTAAAACACCCAAATATTTGGCACGTATTCGTGCATTTTCATACACAATTTGTAGGTTAACATTTAAATACAATGAGATATTTTGACACATTTACCAGATGTATCTTGGAGATTGAAATGACAATTGGGCAGATCATAATTTGTCCAAATAATTTTATTTAATCTTGCATCGTACTGCGAAATCAAAAGTATATTTGATATTTCTTAACATAATTCAATTCTGTGTAACAATTTAATTTATTTTGTTTTAGTTCAGTTTGTTAAATTATTTTTGTTTACTATATTTTTTTTTAGAATATACAGTATAAATTGTAAATACATAGATGCACTGTAGAACATTGTCGCCGATATTTTGAAATAAAGGCCGTATTGACCAAACCATGAAAAAATCACCACATCAATGGAATTAATTTAAAGCCTCTGTGTCCAGTAGGCGTGTCGAATCTATGGACGCCTTCACATAATTAGTTTAAAAGGCGATATTTCTTGTGTCAAATGTCAATGTCATTCATGCCTCTCATATCTCAATGCAATGGTATATACTTCATTCTGCCATAGGCTCTCTCGACTATTATCATTAGACACTGTTGGTTTGTTTTACTTAAATAATATAGTTATAAGTTACCTCGGTTAAATTGCCTTTATTCTTATTTCATCAGGCTTTGGGCCTAGGTGTAAGAAGATAAATAATAAATACGTGAAACCAAAATGGTGAATTACCAATGGCTGTCATGCCAAATAAATATTTCTTTATCAAAAGTATTTAATGGAACCAGTCGTTTAGTTTAACAACTGATACAGCAAAATTACATGATTTACTTTGTGACTTATTTATTTATTTATTAGTCAGGTTTATTAACAATTACTTACTATAATACACACAAATATATAATAAAGAACTAGAAAGTAAATGTAGTTATTACTTACTAATAGTGATGGGCCGAATGTGGTTTCAACCGAATACGAACATCGGTCGAACATTCGATAAAAATCACACGTCAGCTGAAGGTCCTGACCGTCTCGTCCCTACAGGTACTACATAATATAATTTTCCATATCAAAACGTGTCCACAACTCCATTGGATCGACAACTTACAATCCCCGTGATTCATAAGACGTGATCAACATAATATAACGTTGTATTTGTCATCGTTCATTACCGCCTGCGGCCTGACTCACTCATTCACCTAATGTCCTTTTTATTACTGAAGGTGATTTGTTGACAGGTAGGTTTTAAACCTAAAATACCTGCGGAACAGCTGATCATCTTATCAATTAGGCTGAGCTTATGTTATTAATACGTCTAGATAGACTATGGCAACAGTTTTCACGGTTGCAATAAAACGTCGTAAACGTTGAAAACGTCGAAAAAAATTGAGTTTAGAGTTAATCCCTATTTTGAGCAATGCACGCACACAAACTCACAAACGAATAGAAATGTAAAGAAAAAATGAATTTTTGTCTTATATTGTGTAGATTTTTAATTATTTTTTATAAAAATATAAGCTTTATATAAACTGTCAAGAAATGGTTTCAATTATGCGCTATTTTAACGATTTCTTGGAATAGCGGCCTTAAAGTGTGATACAAATCGCGAGTGTAAGATGTAGCTTGTCACGCACACTAAAGTATTAAGCCTCGCCTGTTTTTATCTGCTGTCTAACAGCAAGAGACTATCTAGACTTAGGTATAAATTATCTATAGAGCGTAGGTACTTAGATTTTGTTCAAACTTAAACTCACGTAAAACATAGCTAAGTTTAAGCTTAGCATAATCTTTTATTTCTTTTTTAACCGACTTTTTTACCGACCGTAAAAGTGGTTCTCAATTCGTCGGTATGTTTTTTTTATGTTTGTTGCCTCAAAACTTTAGACTGCGTGAACCGATTTTCATAATTCTTTTTCTATTTGAAAGCTGCTGCTTTCCGTGTAGTCCCATTGTTCCAGATCTGACAATAGCAACCATGAGAAAACCATGAAAGTCTTTAATTTGCTACAAGTATGTGCGCGACGCGAAATTTACGAATAACTCAATATCGCGCCAACCGATTTCGATAATTCTTTTTTTATTGGAAAGGATATACTTCAACGGAAGTTTGGTGAGAATTTGGTAAGGTACTGATTATGGGATCCATGACAAAGTAACGGAACTATTCAATTCTTAGGAGGAAAATAACGATACTAGGCCAAATCTTTTTATGCTATCCAGATATTTGAGTCACCTACCGTAACGTCGTTATGGTCAAGTAATTTTCATAGTCAAATATATAACTCCTTAAATACTTGACGACGACAACGACTGCATTGCAAAATGTAGTAGATATAGTCAAATTTAGACAAATTATTAGTTAGTGTAGTTCAGATTCACTAACAATCTAAAAATAAAAATAAATTTAACAAAAAAACAACCGACTTCAAAAACACTATTCTAAAGCAGTAGATATAATATGCACTAAAAATTATGAAAATAATTGCGTAGTTTTTATACGTACATAGTTATAGGTGAGATGTGCTTGAGTCGCACGCGCGACGTGAGGAGGCGAGAGCGGGGCCGTGGCGGGAGGACACTGATCTCAAAAATAACAACAATCGTTACTAGAATCAGATTAATTAATTAGGTTGTATAAAAATACGCAATTATTTTCATTCTTACCACCTTCTCTGGGGTACCATTTTGGAAACTACTTATATTAAATTAGACAAATAACCAATAATCATTATATCTATCCGCAGCGCCGTCACAATGCATTGTAGCTCGTAAACGTATTGACTAATTTTGATACAGTTTTTCCTGTTTATTTTGTCGGGTTAAAGCCCCACCGGCCATCTATTCGTCGAACTATGTACTCTGCCCACTGCCACTTCAGTTTCGCGATCGCTATCAATAATATCAACTGGTTATTAGATGTTTTTGTAGCAAACGTGCCGATTTACGGAACTAGAGAATGATTGACAAAGTACGTGTCTATTTGTGTGCATTGTCCGTTTCGGAACGTGTTCTAATACTTTCTGCGCGAGAAAATGTCCTACCACTAGAACGCCGCGTGTATCCCAGATGACATCTCAATGCTCATGTATGTTTGTAACTGTCATAACTCTGCATTTAATATAACACAACAGTTGATCAAGGATTACGTGAACCGACCTTATAATCCAATAGCCCCTCACACTTATACCGGGTGTAACCAGAAAACCTTGCTTCCCTATAACTTAATATTCAAATTCAAATATTTTAATTCAAAATAGGATTTAAAAACACTTGTTGAACGTCAAAAACTACCTACCACCCATTCAAAATAGACTGCCTTAGACCTGAGAAGAACGGGCGCAAGAAACTCAAAGGCATTTATATTTTTTATGTAGCTTTTGGCATTTATATTTTTGGCATAGCAAGAAGTAGTTGCAGAAAAAAAGTTAAAAAAATTTTGAAGAAATTTTAGCCAGTATTGTAGTGTTATAAGGAAATTTTCAGTGCTGAATATATATATTCAGAATCATGATCCAATTGCAACCCCCCACTTTTAGGATGTACATGTTTTACACCCTGTATATTCGCAATGCAACCAATCTAGTCATACAACAGAGGTGAGCGCGCGCGTACTGTAAGCTCATTGGTCAGCCAATGATCAACATAATATTGTTATTGGTCAGATAATCACAACACAACTATCGTAATAATTCACTACTGCATACAATACTAATTGTACTGGCTATTTGTACGAACATATGACATTGGTATAATAATAAGGCAATGAGTTTCTGGCTACTTCTTTTCATTAACTCAACAATTTACGAAGTAGCGGTAGATTCAACGAGAAAAATATTTTTTCATTTCATTCATAAGTGTCATTTCCGTGACCTACATAAATAAAGTAATTTTGATTTGATTTAATTTAATAACAATACAAAACAACTCCAAAAATATTATATTATATAAAATAAATGACGAATTGTTTGTCCAAAGACATTCCATCCATTTGTGACACACACAATTATATAATGAGTATTTGTATGTTTGTTTCCGAGTCATGGATGTTTATATTTACTTATGTATGTTTAAGTATGCTTATTGTATTAAGTAAAGTAAAATATTCTTTATTGTAGGTACACCAAAACCAAAACAATAGAAATATAACAAAGATGTTTGCAAGTATTGTAATTGATACGCCCTGCCCATAACAATGAAATGCCGCTCAGGATTCTTGATAAACCTAAAAATTCTGAGCGGTACTTTAATTGCGCTCGTCACCTTGAAACATAAGATGTTAAGTCTCATTTGCCCAGTAATTTCACTAGCTACGGCGCCCTTGAGACCGAAACACATTAATCCTTACACATTACTGCTTCACGCAGAAATTGACGTCGTTGTGGTGTCCATAATCTAGCCGGCATCCGGTGCAAAGGAGCATCCCACTGGTAAATGAAGAAAGGAATTTCATTTCAACTCTCATGTTGTGGCTCCATCTACAGGATCTCCTTTACAGTTGATAGTGATCCTGTAGATGGAACCACAACTTGAGAGTTGAACAAAACATATAGAAATTTCGGCCTATGCGTCACTCCGACGGTTGGCTCTGTTGGTAAGAGCGGTCCGACGAAACCCAATAATAAATCCATGAATTTTGGTATAAATTAAGTTTATATATTTAATCCCAAAAGTGAGAGATATCACTTAAAAATAACAAACAGTTAATATGTATACTTCCTCAGTAGAATAAGATGTAAATTATATTTGAAAATATACGGAATTTTATTTATAATGGTAATTCACACATACAAATTTAAGTCGTAATACGGTATTATAAGGCTTAAATTTAATTGACGCAGTTTAATTGCAAATGTTTATATAAATGTTCGAATGCAGTAGTAATAATACAAAGTAGCATACGTAATTGTATATTACATGCGGAACGTGAGAATATCTTGTGAGTCATATCTATTATGTGATAAGTATGTGAATATATTTGTACGGAAATTTGTCATTCATCATTTTTAACCGACTTCGAAAAGGAGAAGGTTCTCAATTCGATTGTTATTTTTTTCTATGTACGTACACCGATTACGATAATATTTATGATCCTATTTTCGTGATTCTTATTTAGTTTGATGCGAAATGTTTGCCATTTGGTCCCATAAAAATTTGACATAGATTGGCCCCGTAGTTTTAATTTTATGAACATTTTTGGCGAGTGTATGTACCTTTGGCGTGACCGACTTAAACCCTATAGCTATAACAATAGGTAGCTCATACAAATAATAGTATTTTATGAATATTAAAGGTATAAGATTTGCATAAGAGGTGTATTAAATTATATCTTATTTTATACTTTTGAGTTTTTGAAGTCGGTTTTTTGGCGTGGCGTTCTTCAACAGTGTGGTTTTCAAAAAAAGTTCTTGCACGTACCTCAAAGCTGTGAGATTATCTTTCTTATGCGGTGTTTCCGGGACGATACGATATGGACCGTCAAAAAAAGCGTGTACACCTTCCTTATAGGCGCTCTCTTGATTCTTCTGGTCTGGTGTGTTAATGCGCCATAATCGCGTACGAACTATTTGTATGAAAAAAATATGCCGAGTTGGCCGCTCTTAAAACATGTATAATGTTAATGTAATATATATAATATGTATAAAGGATTCAACGGATGTAAGGTGCGTCAACAGACAACAATAATGTACTATTTTCGTGTCAACGAACATGAACAGTTTGTCATTAATATAGAATCTATCTCATCTTATTTTTTGGGTTTATAACAATGACGTATGTATATTATATAGAAAGTAAATATATAAAATTATTTTACCTGATATAGCTGTGCCGCAAGAACATATACTGCTATATGTTTATGAACTGCTTTCATTCCATAGTTTGGTCTCGGGTATCGCTTTTATTACGCGCTTTATTAGCTTCATCTGTATGTATGTGTATTTATAACCGACTCATTTGGGCGTGATTTTGACCCAATTTAAATGGCTAGATTTCATTCAAACTTCATAGATTTATCGAGGACCAATAACAATCTATATATATAAAAATAAATTGCTGTTCTCGCTAAAACTCGAGAACGGCTGGACCGATTTGGCTAATTTTGGATCTTGAATTATTTGTTGTAGTCCAGAGAAGGTTTAAAAGGTGAATAAATAGGAAAATGCTGCTAAATTAAATAAAAACAACAAATTTGTTTTTCCTTTGATGTGTCCATACATAATTTCTATGAGAGATTTATTGACGCACGGTTTGACAGTTCTGCTGTGAAACAATTTCATTACGACAGCAGGGTGCATATTTTACGAAGTCATTTTTGATGTTATGATATATTATTGACAAATTCATGTAAAAACATTATTTTATTTATTATATACAGAACAACGTGTGTCGGGTCAGCTAGTACTTTATAAAAAAAAAATCATAAGTATTACATTTATTTATTAAAATTATTCCATTGTTCAATTTGCAAATTAAAATTTTAGTTATTTTATATAATTTTCATCTATCGTCTATAAGGCAGGAATTGATTTTAATTTTAAATTTCTTATCTATGTTTTAGTTTGGTTTTCCATGAAGAGCGTGTTTTTTTGTTATTTTTAACTACTTTTTATGTATGATATATTATATTTAGAATATTGTTGTAATTAACATTTTTTTTTCTCACTCTACATCTTAATCTTAATATATATATTTATTTTGTGCGTTTGTTGTAACTGAACTCTGTGTGCTTCAGGTGGATTCGAGAATGGTTTAGATTCACAATTGAACTACCTCTTAAACGGCTGGAGCGATTTTGATGAATGGAGAACACTTCAATAAGCTTTTTATAATTATGTATTAAACTAACACACTGTAAAAGTAGTAAATGTTATATGCAGTAGAATTTTTCTTCTTCGTTTCGGTATTTATGGCAGTACTAGGTATATAGCAAGTCGTAGGATATATAGCTGGTTTTGTGGAGAGTTCTCTGTCTCCATTTAAAATGCATGGGTTACATCGTCTTGTTAACAATGAATAGTAAGTTTGAGTAGTACAAATTATGGATGGAGATGGAATAGAAGTACATGAGGTTTGTAAAGCTGTAGAATTTGTAATTTTATATAATATAATTATTGTTTACATTAAAATATTAAATAATTATTAAGCTTGGTGAAAAATAGTAAACCTTACATTCATCCTGATACTCCTCCTATATCCATTTGAATCTCTCGTAGCCTACCCCTAATTAGAAATACTCATTGAAAAGTGTTGAAAATGATGAGATTTTAATTGTTTTCAATTATCCTACTTCTTTTTTAATGTATTTATAAATAAACAGTTTTCATGAAGCGAGTATAAATTTCTTCAATATTTTCCATGAGTATTTTTTTAGAATCAGGAATCAATCAAGTTTCACTTTTACCGTGTGTGCCTTGCACGCACACATCCTTTTTTATGTACTCGTGAAAGGCATTAAGATTTGTTGCGTGATACGATGAAGCAGTAAAATGATTTATACGAGCGGTATTCGTAGAGTTTCTTGCCACTTCATCTCATCAAAGCTAAACCAAGTCGAATAATAAAATAATTTATTTATAATATATTTTTTTACATTTTGCGAAACTTTGGCAACGAATCTCTGAATTTTGCATAATCGCGATACACTCGAAATAATACCCAAAATAGTTCTGCGAGAAGGCTTTTCAAATAAGTTCACGAGTTAACGAGGGCATCGAGAAAAAAAAGGAGTTGTCATAATATATAGCAAGATAGAAAAAGGTAAGCTATTATATTGTGACGGTAATTTTCATTGACAAATCATAAACAGTCAGCCATGGCATTATCTACTTCCTATTTTTAATATCAAACCATCAGCTAACGCACACATATTATACAGGATGGCCGAGAAGTTGACGCCAAAGCTAAAATTTTGAATTTGGCTCATTTTATTGGCCAATGTTTCGGAAAAGTAGAAATATAGTTAGAAGCCATAGGCTTTTTTTATACCTTGAACATTTTTATGAATTTAGCTGGGGCAGTTATCTTGAATTTACGACTCAATTCTAAACTAGTTCCGCATTGTCTAAACTATTCATAGTTTCTTATGTGGTTATTGCAACTGTAGTTAATAATTATCAACAATAAAATTAACTAAAAGTGTTCAAAAAAATTAGAAACAAGTCCTAAACCACAATAAGTTGAAAAAAGCGGATAAAAGAGGGAAAAAAATATTATCTCCTAAACTACGCAAAATAGTAGAACATAGGGGTGATTCGGATACTCATCACCATGAGGCTTTCAAATTTTAGCTTTGGACGTCAACTTCTCGGCCACCCTGTATAAATGAATTGATGTGTCACAAATTGACAGATAACTTAAACAATAATGAAATATCTTATTGCGGTTTGTATTGTATTAGTTGTGGTTAAATGAACAGTTAACTACTTGTGTGAAACAGTTAAATATAATTAAACTTTTACCGTTAATAGGTAGTAGGTACCTAGTTAGAAATAATATTGTGAAATGAACTCATAGGTTAGTAACTTTAAGTAGCTTTTTTATTTACTTTAAGAATTCCTTCCTCATAATACTGCCGACTGTCCCTTAAAAGGGCAAAATGTTTTATATTCTGCTATGGTAATAAATATATTTTTCATAATATGGTTAATATCAATAAATTTGAAACCGACTAAATTGAAATATTAAGATCTTAAATATGTAAGTAAAACATAAAAAGTCAATTATTATATCGTTGTACAGTTATATTCATACTTCTCCAGTTTACAATAGAAATGTAATGAAGTCATTTTTCACTATCATGTTTGTTTTTTTTATGAATGCAGGACGTTCAGCTGATGGTAATTCATACGCCCTGCCCATTACAAATCAGTGTTGCTCAGGATTCTTGAAAAACCCAAAAATTCTGAGCGGCACTACAATTGTGCTCCTCACTTTGAGACATAAGATGTTAATTCTCATTTGCCCAGTAATTTCACTAGCTGCGGCGCCCTTCAGGCAGAATAGTGTACCCAAAATCTAGTAGAATATGGCGGCGTTTTATTACGTCATATATTTCCCTAGGGTACTGCGGCAGTATACTGACAGTCCATAACGGAACGAAGTTTTCTACAGTGATAGCACTGTGCAGTGTTCGCAGTGCATATCGTAACATACCCTAAATAAATAAATACGGATGTATTAAAAAAAACAAAAAAACGCGTGGTAAGTCTACCTATATCAAAGAATTACGATTCTTGCGTAACTATTGATCTGTATTGACAGAATAACACAAAATCAGGTTTCAGAATCTGTTAATCATTAAATTAAAATTAATGACGTAACTACTTAAATCAAATCATTACATCACCGCAGAAGTATTTCTTGATCAATATTAGTATGTACCTACAATAAGTTGAAAAACATCTCATAGGTTATTGATTGTTAACAATTCACACAGTAATTTAATAATATTTGACATAACTAGCGACATCTATTGATGCCCTTATGAAAACATTATACGTAGAGGCTCGAAGCTTTGGTAGAGATCTATAGTACCTTTTTGATTTACTCATGGTGTGTGTCATGTGTTTGCTCATACTTTACTTAATAATAATATAATAATAATTCTTTATTTATATAATGTGTGTATAAAATTAAACAAAAATACTTACGTAAAACATAGCTGATTTCAATCTGAGCACAATCATTGATTTGATATTTATAGTCGTTTGGTAGCTCAAAATTATGCTGAACTTTTAAGCCAAGACAACCCAATAGAAAGGTTAAACGCGCTTTTCATTATACACATTATATTTTCGATTATTATTAAATAAACTTTTACAATACAAAGTACTTACTAAATACTAAATTATAACAGTGTCCAAAACTCATTTGATTATTAGTTTTATTGAAATAAGTGGAAATCTATGAATGATTTATGCAAAATGAACTGTATTATTATTATTGAAATGAAATGAAATATATCATTATTGCACACCACAAAATAATTAAATGTAACATAAATCGAGACTATAAAAAGCAATAGGCGGCCTTTTCACTTAAGAGCTATTTCTACCAGGCAACCTGTACCTAATGAAGTAGTTTTAGTTGAAAAAATAACAGAAGGAGGTGTTATCGATATGCATATAATTCAAACATACACATACAGTAAATAATACCAAGAAAAGAACTAGGAATGAATTTGTTACAGTAATAAATAATAATTATGACGCATTGTTTTGAAAGATTGGAGAGTTTGAGCCTTTCTGATTTCAGAGGGAAGAGAATTATATAGGTTAACAGCTTGCACAGTAAATGAATTGTTAAAGAAGGAAGTTTTATGAACAGGTGTATAAAGATAGATATTATGGACAGACCGAAGATATAGTTGGTGTGAACTTAATGCTGAAAATTTTCCTTGAGATATATAGGAGTTTTAGATGGATCAAATAGGACACGATAGAGAAATACAAAGTATATGGGAATTTCTACGAAAACGGATAGGGAGCCATTTGAGCTTTTTTGCGGAAATACAGATAAATGATCATACTAACGTAGTTCAAATATAAATCGAATACACAAGTTCTGCAATCGTTCAAGGTTATCACACTGGAGTTCGGTTAAATCGACAAAAGAAACATCAGCGTAGTCAAGAATGGACTATTGATGGATGGATGATTGATTGATGATATTCAGTAAGAAGCACTAAGCTCTTCAAAATAATAGGTACATCTTCACAATAATAATACATAAAATATGTACGTTTGATAGATACCAGTGGGCAGCTCCTTTGCACAGGATGCCGGGTAGATTATGGGTACCACAAGTCACCACGGTGCCTATTTCTGCCGTGAAGCAGTAATGTGTAAACATAACTATGTTTCGATGTGAAGGGCGCCGTAGCTAGTGAAATTACTGTGCAAATGTAACATCTTATATCTCAAGGTGACGACAGCAATTGTAGTGCCGCTCAGAATTTTTGAGTTTTTCAAGAATCCTGAGCTGCACTGCATTGTAATGGGTAGGGCGTATCAATTACCATCAGTTGAACGTCCTGCCTGTCTCATTCCTTATTTTCATAGAAAAAAAAGGTATGATTATTGGTAGCTTGTTCAAATTAGATACCCGTACAAAGTGGTACAGGTACAGGGCATTTTTGTGCCAAATTGAAGGCGCAGGGTGAGTGTACAATTAAACTCAAATTAACTTAATAATAATTCATTTAATTCCGTAGTGACAAAGGTAAAGACAAAAAGTTTTAAATTAGGAATAACTTTACTTCGCGTTTATTAATATCACAGATTAAAAATATAGAAAAGTATGCAATATAATTTTCTTTGGCTCGTTTGGCCTTCTCTTCCAACAAAACTAACTTCATAAGGAGTATTTATGTGTGTAATAAATAAACTCAAAAAAATAAGCGATAATAAAAAATTATATGCGATCTCAGGTGGGGTGTGGCTTTAAAAAAACTTTTCGACTTGCGACGAAAAAATCTAAGAATAGTAATTAAGAATCATAAGCCATGTTGGTCTGCAGTATTTTGCTGTTAAAAAGATGAAGGCGTTACTATTTTTTTTCCAGTATTCAGTATTCGTCAAAATTCATTCATCACTAGAATGGTATAATAATATCACGTAAAATTGAGATATATACGATGTAACCTTTTGTGAATCTGGAATGGGTGTGGTAGTTTTTGACGTTCAAGAAGTTATTTCAAACGTTATCTATATCTATAAATGTAAAAATGAATTGTTGTTCGTTAGTCTCGCTAAAACTCGAGTACGGCTGGACCGATTTGGCTAACTTTGGTCTTGAATTATTTGTGGAAGCCCAGAGAAGGTTTAAAAGGTGAATAAATAGGAAAATGCTGCTAAATTAAATAAAAACAACAAATTTGTTTTTGCTTTGATGTGTCCATACATAATTTCTATGAGAGAATTTATTGACGGACGGTTTGACAGTTTTGCTGTGAAACAATTTCATTACGACAGCAGGGTGCATATTTTACGAAGTAATTTTTGATGTTGTGATATATTATTGACAAATTCATATAAAACCTTATTTTATTTATTATATACAGAACAACGTCTGTCGGGTCAGCTAGTATATATATATAAATGAATTGCTGTTCGTTAGTCTCGCTAAAACTCGAGAACGGCTGGACCGATTTGGCTAATTTTGGTCTTGAATGATTTGTGGAAGTCCAGGGAAGGTTTAAAAGGTGAATAAATATGAAAGTGTTTGGAATTAAATAAAAACAACAATTTTGTTTTTCCTTTTTTTGTCCCCCGTCGTCCGACATTTGTTTTGTATGGACATATTTTCTATAAGAGAATTTATTGACGCACGGTTTGACAGTTCTGCTGTGAAACAATATCATTACAACAACAGGGAGCATCGTAAAATAACGAAATAATTCTTGATGTTATGAAATATTATTGACAAATTAATAAAAAACATTATTTTATTTATTATATATACAGAACAACGTCTGTGAGTCAACTAGTTTTGAATAAAAATAACGTGTACGTCTTAGGACTCCCGACAGAAGTGATAACTTAAACTAATCTAAGTTGAACTATTTAATGTTGAAATTGTTTAATTTGCGAAAAGCTTATGTTATTATTTAATTAAATTTTAAATCAAAATTTATAAAAGAAGCAATTATAATTAATCCCAGAAGTGAGGGTTATCAATTTAAAGAAATAAAAATTGTGTATACTAATATAAGTATACATAAAATTTAAGTAATAACGTAAGTTAGAGTATTCAAAGATCATTTACGCGTCACTTAGCATTCTGTTCTCATGGTTTTTCGCATCGACAACCCTATGAGGAACGACTGGCTAAATTTAACATGGTCGAACTCAGAGACAGGAGAGTGATGTATGACATAGTTTTTCTTTACAACACTATTAACCATAAAGTAAATTGTGAGTACCTGCTCAGTCGCGTTGCACTTAAGGACCCTTACTAATAATCCGAGAGCTAAATTATCCAACATTTTCTATACCCGCCCTGTAGATCAAATCTAGGCTTACAGTCTCCGGTTAAGCGCATTCTTGAGGAGTATAATTTAATAAATGGTCGCATCGAGTTGGATGTGTTTTATGACTCTTTATATAGTTTTAAGCAAAAGATTTGGGAGCATTTCAAAATTTAGTAATATTATTGTTATTAATTATTTAAAATTATTTAGTATTATTAGTATCTCATAGTTATTTGGCAAAGTTATGTACACCGTAATTGTTATACATATCAGACACAATACCCTGTAATATATAAAACTAGTTGGTAAGGATAATATGTGTAATGTGGTTGTACTTATTAAATAAATAAATAATTAAATAAGTTTTTATATTGAATTAAATTTTTTTATATTAAATAGTTAAATTTAGATTAGGAGTCCCGAGACGCACACGTTTTTTTTATTCAAAATAGCAGATGATATCACTTATTGAACGTCATAAACTACCACACCAGTTCAAGATTCACAAAAGATTACATCGAAAAGATCTCAACCACACCCCACGTGAGTTTTGGTAATGTTATACCATTCTTGTGGTGAAATATATTTGACGAAGAGTTAATTTGATACCGGAAACAATTCTTTTTAACAAAAATATTGTAATAGATATATATTTTTAATGCCTTAATATTATTACTAGCAACGCTTTGTTATGCTTACTTACTTTGTCAATAGTTAGATTTTAATAAAGTGTGAATAGAACAACTTTAGTGCCTGAATATTATTATTAGTAATGTTTTCGGTCTTCAACTTCTTTAATTTATTAATAAGTAAATTAAGTTAGGCGAACCAAAGTCACCTTCATTGCCTAGGTACATAATATCTCGATGGATAGATGGCCGTTGGGGCAGTAAAGTCTTCGAAAGGCGACCACGTACCGGAAGACACAGTGTTGGTAGACAAGGTGGACCGACGATCTTGTCAGAATGAGTAGGTTGGATGAGGGTAGCTCAAGACCGATCGTCATGTCGACCTTGGATCATGGAGGCCTTTGTCCAGTAGTGGACGTCTTCCGGCTGAAATGGAAAGTTTTATTTATAAATAATATATAAATATATAGATTTTATAATCTTATGAATATTTTACCAGTGGGAGGCTACTTTGCACAGATTATGGGCACCGCAACGGCTCCTATTTCTGCCTTTTTTTTTCTTTCGAGAGGAGTAAAATACATTTACGTATTGAAGACCCCAAAACGAGGCCCATATGTCGGGCTCGGGTGTAAACACCCACGACTAAAAACCTCCTCTGTGCTGATAGCCCTGAAGGCTTTTACTGCGCCTGGCTTGGGCGGGGGCCTTGGAGGCCGAAAATGTAGCTCACAGGCGCGGGGCGTCTCGGAAGGAGACTCGAACCTCGGACCGCCTCCTCACTAGGCTGGATGGAGAGAAGATCACTAACGATCTAATATATCTGTTAGTCCAGTGGACTCTAGGTTTGAAGAGACTTCGCACTCGTCGGCGAGTGCGGTGATATATGTATGTAAATATGTGTGAGTGTGTGACTATTTGTGTGTAGTGTTATTGTAGGTATGTGATTTGTGATGTGAGTGTGAGTGGTGTTAAACGATTACAGGACGAGGACTATCTCGTCGGGCTTCTATCAAAGTGTGTGAATCGTATTATATTAGGTTGTGGCCGCTCCAAATCGTCAAAGTGACTAGTGGCAGCGGTTTGATGTACACGGCCGCGCCTACGTCTTCGAGGGCGGTGTGGTTGGTTTGGTGTCGGTGTTGGTGATGGTGCTGGTGTCGCGTTCGCGATCGTAATATAGTCGTCCGGTCGACTAGTACGTCTCGTGGTCGCCTCTGTTTGTTCAGACTGTGGTCTAGAGGAGTGTAAGCACATGCCTCCCTCACCAAGATATTAGGGTGCTCGGCCACCTTATCAAAGTAGCGTCGCGATATCTCCTTGAAATGTTGAGCGTTGGTCGGCAGCTCAAAGATCGCGATGGAGATCTACGTTACGAACGAACCACGGAGCTCCGGTGGCCGTGCGCGTGAATCTATTCTTCTATTTCTGCCGTGAAGCAGTAATGTGTAAGCATTATTCTGTTTCGGTCTGAAGGCCGTAGCTAGTGAAATTACTGGGCATATGAGACTTAACATCTTATGTCTCACGTTGACGAGCGCAATTGTAGTGCCGCCCAGAAATTTTGGGTTTTTAAGAATCCTGAGCAACACTGCATTGTAATGGGCAGGGCGTATCAATTACTATCAGCTGAACCGTCCTGCTCGTCTCGTTCCTTATTTTCATAAAAAAAATCTTAACATGAAGAATTTTTATTAGATGGACCAGGAGCATCTATTTTCCATACTTCTTTATCCTCTATATATTCTTTAATCGGCTTTTTGAATAGGCCATTATTTATAACTTTTTTTTAATTTAGAAGGTGTTAGACGTGTGATAAATTATTACACATTTGAGTAGGTATAACTTACGTTCTTTTTGATATTGCATTTAACTTTCGAGTTTAGTGCTATAATTAACTCTAAAGGTCGGAACGCATTACAGCGGCGCTGCGCTGCGCGTCGCTTCACGTCCCTAGACGGTACCTATCGGACTACAACTGCGGTAAGCGGCAGCTCGCGTCATTTCTGTAGTACTTCGCGTGCGAGCAACATTACAAGATGAGCGATAGTGACGTGAATTTGGTTATTATTACTTTATTGTGTAGAAGAAGAATAAATGAAAGAAAAAATCAATTCAAAGTCAAATAAACTTTATTATTCGACTAAGCGTTTTAGAATCGTCACTATAAATTGTTCTTTTAAATTACTAAATCTACGATAATGTCCGGAATAAGTAGAGCTCTTGAAAAGAACATACAAGAAATACAACAGCAAATTTTTTCAATCAATATTTTTTTTTTTTATGGAATAGGAGGACAAACGAGTGTACGGGTCACCTGGTGTTAAGTGATCACCGCCGCCCACACTCTCCTGCAACACCAGAGGAATCACAAGAGCGTTGCCGGCCTTTAAGGAAGGTGTACGCGCTTTTCTTGAAGGTACCCATGTCGTATCCCGGGATATGTTGGCACGGCCGGTGTAGGAAGCATACCCCGTGCTGTCGTCTGCATAGCAATGAATATTGCTGATTTGCAGCATATCATTGATATGCAGAAGAAACAGCGTAGGGGATAGCACACAGCCTTGCGGGACACCAGAGTTTATGGGTTTTAAGTCGGAGCATGCACCGTTGATAACAACCTTGATGCTCCGATCAGCCAAAAAGCTAGTGACCCATTTGCACAACTTCTCGGGAAGCCTATAGGATGGCAGTTTCGCTATAAGCGCTTTATGCCACACCCGATCAAAGGCCTTCGCTATGTCCAAACTCACCGCCAACGCCTCTCCCTTCGACTCAACCGCTTGCGCCCATTTATGGGTGAGGTACGCAAGAAGATCACCAGCTGAGCGACCCTGACGGGAACCGTACTGGCAGTCGCTGAACAGCTGGTGCACCTCTAGGTATCCCAAGAGCTGGCGGTTGATGATCGACTCCATTACTTTGGAGAAAATGGAGGTAATGGCAATGGGGCGGTAGTTGGACGGATCTGAGCGTACACCTTTCTTAGGGATCGGGTGCACTAAAGCCGCCTTCCATAATTTCGGGACTACGCCTGATGAGTAGGAGAGCCGGAAAAGACGGGTAAGGACCGGCGCCAGTTCCGGAGCACATGTCCGCAGCACTATCGGGGGAATGCCATCGGGCCCGCTCGATTTGTGAATGTCCAAGGTGAGAAGCGCCTTAAGCATGGCACCATGCCGGATTTATACCTCCGGCATATATGAATCGCACCGCGGAATATGCGGTGGTGGTGCACCTTGGTCATCCAGAGTCGAGTTGGACGCGAAGAGGGAGCCCAGGAGATCAGCTTTCTCTTTCGCGTCATGGGCCAGCGAGTCATCATCCCTGTGCAGTGGCGGAATGGCTGGCTGGCAGAAGTTTCCTTGGACAGCCTTGGCGAGCGTCCAGAACGTACGAGTTCCCGAGGGAAGGCATGCAAGTCTCTCGCCAATTCTGCGAATGTGCTTCGACTTCGCGTCAGCAATAACTCTTTTGAAGGACCTGGAGGCATGATTGAAGTGTTTTTTAAGTTCGCTGGAATTCACATCCTTAGATACCACCGCATTGACCCAAGCCTGATAGCACTCCTGCTTTCGGCGAGAGGCCATTTTGCAGGAGCGGTCAAACCATGGACGCATCTCGTCCCACACGCGGCGACAGCCTAAGAAGCGGGACCGTGTTGGGCGCGTGATCGGCACGGTGCTCCGGATCAGGCAGTGGTCCGACGATCCCAGAGGAGGGTCAACGGAAACTAGGTAGCCGTCCGGATGTGAGGTCAACAGAAGGTCCAACAGTGAAGGTGTATGATCTTGCACATCACACGGGATTCGCGTTGGCGCAATAACCAGTTGCGTCAGACCATATGCTAAGGCGAAGTAGTGAACAGATCTCCCTGCATGATCGGTGGTACGTGAGCCTAGCCATTCGGCGTGGTGGGCGTTAAAATCGCCAAGAAACACGATCTCTGCAGTAGGGATCTGCTCCAACACGGAATCTGTAGCCATTTGGATGTGTTCGAGGAGCCGGTCAGTCTCTGCGTTAACGCTATGGGACCTATACAGGCATGCGTAGATTCGCGGATGGTCATCGCAGTCTACACGCAGCCAGATGATGGATAGGTCCTGTCCTTCAAGAAAACTCAGGCGTCGAAAACAGACATCCTCCCTGAAGTAAACGCACACGCCAGCCCGTGGTATAAAGGAGTGTTCCAAATTATACCCCGGGTAGGTAAGGTAAGATGAATCAGCCAGAGAGGATATCTGTGACTCGGTTAAAAAGAGCAGGGCCGGCTTCGCCGTCTCCAGGTGAAAGTGGACGGCATTTAAATTTGAGTGAAGCCCCCTGATGTTGCAAAAGTCCACAGCGAGTGTGGAGGAGGGTGGTTTGAGCCTCATGCTCTGTTTGCCCCGAGTCAGCGCAGATTTGCCCCCTCCAGAATACACGGGGCAGCCTGGGCAACCACTGTTAGGTACAGGCCCTAATTGTGGACGCCCGGGGACGGATTCTCCAGGGCTGCATAGCCTGGTACCGTCCTGGAGTAGTCTCGTTACGTTTAGCACGATGGACAGGCCGTGCGAACGTTGGTATGAAAGGTTCTCTTCAATAGTTGCGGACAAACACCGCATTTTAAGTTAGTTCTATACTGCTGGTAGTACCTACTGCTCTGGACGAATACTGCAGGTCACGGAACAAAAAAAACTAGTGTAAGTGGCACGTGGGCGTTACCCTGTCGCCCATATTGTGTACAAATGTACCTACTCGAGGCTCAAGTGAGACCAGACATTTGATATCAAGTGAAGCATTATTATCTTAGAAAAAAATACAAATATGCCTTATTGTGCCATTTTGGACTTTAGAAATCATATCTGCAATAAAAATATGTCCAACGGAGGGATATCTTAACATCGGTAATCATAATTTTCTGATTTAAATAGAATTACAATTTTTTTGTGTTGTGTCTACAGGCAGTTATAAGCAGTAATAGCGCAGAGGTTCTGTGTTTATTGTGTTCTTTTTGCATATATTCACTAAAATTTAAAATTAAAATTACTTTATTCATGTAGGTCAGCTCGAATTGTCGGGGACGCAGTGTTCTGTGAACGGCTTGATCACTTGTCGTCGCTTCATTGTGTGTCCTCTACCGCATTTATCACGGGGAGTGTTCTGAAGAGCTGTTTCACCTGATTCCTGCCACCGAATTCCACCTTCCACGACAAGCCACCAAATAGGATAACATCCTCACCATCTGGATGTGTGGTGGTCCTCCACAGTGCGGTTTTCAAGGAACTTTCTTCCACGTACTACAAAGTTGTAGAATGAGCTGTCTTGAACGGTGTATTCGGGTCGATACGACATGGGTACCTTAAAAAAAGCCCGTACACTTTCCTTAAAAGCCGGCAACGCTCGTGTGATTCCTCTGGTGTTGCAAGGGAATGTAGACAGCGGTTACATCTTCATCTTTTTACAAATAATTTCAGTTAAAATATACTAAGTCTAACAATAAACAAAATTAGAATTTGGAATCCGTCATTTTTATATGATTTTTCATTGTGTTTTCTCATTTTGGCGCCAATACATTGTACAATATTTCGCGATATTAAAATGGAGTGGCGTGATAAAGTGAACCGAGTCGCTGTGATTTCATTACACAAAGTAGGTATGGACCCAAATGCAATTTTTAAAACTCTACATTTGGTACTACTCTACGCTTGGTATTAGTAAAATGTTTGTGTACCGGGCTATTAAAAGATACAATGAGACCTCCTCTGTTTGTGACAGAAAAGGATCTGGCCGTCCACGTAGTGTTCGGACGAAAAAGGTGGTCAAAGCAGTAAGGGAAAGAATTCGAAAAAATCCTGTATTAAACTAACAAACTGTAAAAGTAATAAATGTTATTTGCAATAGAATTATTATTTTTTCTTTGTTTCAGTATTTATGGCAAGACTAGGTATATAAAGTGATACAACAAAAATACTCAGACGTCAAATACTCAATACCCTTACACGAGTAAGTCTAAAAAAGGAAATGTAAATTAATAAGTAAAAACAAGAGTTATTGAGTGTAGTAGATGCATCAATCCACACACCGTAAATAAATAAAAGTATTTTTGTGTATAGTGATTATAAAAATATTCATGACGTGGCGACAAACTTCAATTTGAATTATTCAGTGAAAACACTTATTTGTATGTAAATTATTGTCTGCCTCATTTTCTCTATTTTATTTGAAAGCACAGGAAATTATCTAATTATCACTCTGATAAATGTCTTTTATATATGGAATTACTTTAAATTACATTTAAATTAAGTAGAAAAGTATGATTGGAGCGATATAAAAGAAAGACGATCAGTAATTTTCAGACATTCTTATAACTTTCAACAATGAAGGGGCTTATGGTTACTGCAACTGTTTTGTTGCTAAGTCTTCGAGAAGGTATGTTATTCTTTAAAATGTATTTTTTTTATCATTTTTATATATTACTAGCTAACGCGACAGATGTTGTTTTGTACATAATAAATAAAATACTATTTTTACGAATTTGTCAATAATATTTCATAACATCATGAATAATTTCGTAAAATATGCTCCCTGTTGTTATAATGAAAATTGTTTCACGGCAGAACTGTCAAACCGTGCGTCTATAAATTTTCTCATAGAAAATATGTCCATACAAAACAAATATTGGAAATAAAAATAATTATGGGTCCCAAATCGAAATATAAACTATCTCATCTCTCAAGTTGGACTAAACGGCACTCCATGAAGAATCCCCATTAAAATCCGTTCATTATTTTAGGAGTTCACAAGAAAACAACGAGTTTCAGAGTTTTCTTGTTATGGGGGACTTTGAATAAACGATTTTGTCAGGAAAAATAGGGGGTCGTCAAACGTCTAAGTTTTCACTATTCCACGATCAATAAATACGTACAGTTTATTGAGAAACTATCACACATTCAGTAGGAAAATAGGCTTTCACATAGTATTTTCTGTTCAAGTCTAACATCTTATGTCTCAAGGTGACGAGCGCAATTGTAGTGCCGCTCAGAATTTTTGGATTTTTCAAGAATACTGAGCGGCACTGCATTGTAATAGGTAGGGCGTATCAAATACAAACAGCTGAACATCTTGCTCATCTCGTCCCTTATTTTTATATAATAAAAGGTGGTGTTTCGTAGGTAGGCACTTAAGCTTTTACGTGAGTCCCATATAACAAAGATTGGTATGCATGAGCATTTACCACCTCCCTCCCGTCTTTATCCCCGAGGGTAGCTATTTCCTTTTGTCTGAGCGCAAAAAAACATCCCGAGTCCCGCATCGTTCATAATATTTTGTTTTAAGTTTTATTTGTGTAATTAAATGCAGAAGTGATCAGAGATTATTACTTTAACACATAACAAATTGCAAAAAAAACGTTCTTTGAAAAATGATGTAAGATAACGCAGGCAGAGCTCGAAACGAAAAATTAAATATTTATCGATAGAATTCTTGCTTTTTGTATGCCGTTTAATTCAAAACTGCCCAGAAGAATGTGGGTTTGAGAAACTGTAATTTATAATATCATCAACTGTACTCACTGGTGATAGGTGATATTACAGAGACCTTTGGTTTGAACTACTATTCGATTTTGACACCATAAAAACGGAACAATTCGGGATTTTTGTCGCTTTTCGTCTCATGTTTTATGATCTGTGTCTGAATACCGACTGACCGCACATCAAGCGTCATTTTGTTAGTAGAGCACACTTGACCGCTGCTTGCTTCAAGGAGAAAGCTTAGTGACCGAGTTACTATTGGACTTTTCTTTTTAAATGTCATTGTTTTAAGCATTGTTGTTTATTTAACTAATAAATTCAGTATGTTGAAGAAGTTAATGATTTTATATCTAAAGGTGCTTCCGGAGCGGATCAAAGAATTATTGGTGGCTATCAAACCACCATTGAGAAATTTCCTTATCAAGCCTGGCTGATAGTGGTATCAGAAAAATCATATTATCGTGAGTGTGGAGGATCTGTACTTAATGAAAAATATGTTCTGACATCTGCGGTTTGCGGCCAAGGGTATTTATATTAATATTTATTTATTTTATAGTTGCATGGTGTCTGAGAATGTACATGTTTTTTTATGATTTAAATTTATCACTTAAATCTTTAAAACAAAGAAAAAATATAAATAGGCTTGAAAATATTCAAATTATTTTTAAAAGTGTAATTTAAAACATTGAATCTTGAGTTGCTTATGTTATACGCCACCATTTGCGCGTGCTTTTGATGACGTCATATGGACATATCCCGTGGTTGTTTACTCTAAAGCGTTTCAGTTGCTCCAAACATATTTCCAGTTTTATTTGCTATAATGCTATATATAACATGGTAGAAGCTAAAAACCTTCTAACATTAGTACTACTAGTAATATACTAATATTAGTGTACTTCAGTTATTTTCATAGATAGCATCATGACGTACCACAGTAAGATACATCTTACTGTGGGGTTTTCATGCTGCTGACATTGATATAGTGTTTGCTCTGCAAAAGAGAGCTGTTCATGTTATATATCAGCTTGGTTATAGACAGTATTATTATAAAATGTCTCTGTCGAAAATCCTACTACACCACAGCTGAATATATCTAAGTGATCGGACAGCCTTGTTCTAGATTATGATTATTTTATTGCAAAAGCAATAATGACACTACAACATTGTATATTTTATTTAAAAGAGCGCAAAAAAGAATGTTTGTCCCATTCAACTGCCAACATTATAAAAATGTAGAGAGTAAACCTATTAATTGTTTTCTTTTTTTTAGGGGTGACTCAGTTTATGCAAGATGTGGTTTCACAAATGGAGCTGAATCAACCGAAGTAAGTTCTATAATAAAAATGTTTTGTGTTAATTCTGCTTAGTTTCGGTATTTTTTAAAGTGAAACTTTTATTACATCGTCTCAAAGTTTTTCGTCTGTGTATTGCATGTCGCATGACGGTCGGGCGGCGCCTATAGTTCGCAGCAGCTGATCGTGTAGTGTATCGACAATTACTCATTTGTGCCAGTGCTCTACGCTATTTTGTTTGTTAATCCTTTTCAACCAATATTTTTAAGCAGGGCTAAGGCACACACTTCAATAACACATACTAAAGAGTCTACTTTTATTATTTCCCATTATCATTCCAATTTTACAAGCATAAAATTAAGATTGATAAAGCGATTTTTATACCCTTAATGGAATATTATTCCAAACATTTTAGTTAAATGTCTATAATGTGATAAAAAGTTTCACTTTTATCGTGGTTTCATAAAACCACAGTCCTTTTTATGTATGTACACATTCTTCGTTAGTTTGATCCGGAATGTATGGTCCTATAAAAATTTTACATAGTTTGGCCCAGTACTTTTCATTTTGTGAATATTTTTTATGAAGTTTTTCTTGACGTGGATGATGTAATTGTAGTTTGTGTACGGTTGTTTTAGGAGTTTTCATACTAATCTCGTACTCTCTCTTGGGTCTTCAGCTTTTTTGGTAACAGGTGCCCGCGCGGGCGTGTATAACTGTCCGTAGAACTTCTCGACTTATCAAGACAAGTCTCTCAATCACTCTCTCCCTCTTCTTGGACAAAACATCCCATATTTTCTTGTCACCTTATTGCGTTTCATCCGAAAAAATGCTAACCTCATGCACGCAAAGAATTTTCACTTCAACATTGATGCTTGTGTTCATCTTTAAAATTTTGAAACACAAATACGCTTCGTTTTATTTTACATTAATATTAATAAAATACAAAATAACTACTAATAATATGTGATCCCAGTGCCTTTCTTATTTCTTGTAGCATTATTTTTACAAAGTTTTACTACGCAACCCAGTAATTTAGTTTCAATTATTAGCAAAGTTTAACAGAACATGTGACACTTCAACGTCACACATTGTTCGAGACTGGCTTGAGTACGCCCACTTGGACGTAGTATTAGTTGCTGCACTTTTCGACTACGCCTGCGGTATCTCAAGTTTATATTTTAATGTAAGTAGCATTATTGTTACACTAGAACTGATAATCAAGATATATGTTATGGCTACTTGAATAATGATTTGAAAAAAAATTGTTATTTTTTTGAATAAATATCACTTCACACTATACTACAAAGAGATTAGCGTCATGGTGTCCAAAAATCGTGAAGCTGCGCTCAAAAATTCACATTCATAATGATATTTATTTTCGACTAGTGAATGCTATATTGTATCTGTCAACAGAATTCACCATATATAAAAGGACAGTTGAAGACGCATCCGAAATTCAACCCAAACACAATGGACTACGACTGTGGTGTGGTTGAATTGGAAGAAAATTTAAAACTGAATGGCAAAACGATCGCGCCTGTAACTCTTGCCAAAGTTGGAACAGAGCTAAAGGCTGGGACGAAACTTGTGGTGGCTGGATGGGGATACACTAACGTATGACTTAATTAACTTTAATTTTAAAACACACACACACTTCAATTCAAACACAATTCAAAATAGACTCAGCGTCAGACCTGAGAAGAACGGGCGTAAGAAACTCATTGGGCTTTTTTTTAAATAAAATATGGAAAAAAAATAATTAAAATGCCTCAGGGTGTTCCCTCGATCCCACTCTGTGGTATTAATAAGAAACTAGTTTATGTTATAATAACCTTTCCCACACAAACGTTTTTAACAATTCTTTTAAATTTAGTAGCACATTTTTGTACATTTTCGGGGATCGTGTTGTAAAAGCATATACATCGCCCAATAAAAGACTTATTAACTATATTGCTATTGCGGAATCACAGGATTTTTTCTGTAAAACAGTAAAGTGTAGGCATTATTGTGTTACGGTCTGAAGGTCTGAAGGCGCCGTAGCTAGTGAAATTAATGGGCAAATGAGACTTAACATCTTATGTCTCAAGATGACGAGAGCATATTTGGGTTTTTCAAGAATCCTGAGCGGAACTGCATTGTAATGTAGAGGGCGTAGCAATTACCATCAGCTGAACGTCCTGCTCGTCTCATCCATTATTTTCATTTAAAAAAACACATATCAATAACATTATTCGCCATTTCTCGTGCTTGGGGATGAATCAAAACTCTTTTTTTTGGTAAGGAACCTGATAGTCTCGGATTAGTAATTATTAAAATCAAACAAATAACAACTTTAGTATTAAAGCAATAACATGGTAAGCGACGACTACGGCACAACACTACATTGTAGACGCGCGAGGTGAGACGTGCGGACAGCGGGGGGAGATGCTACCATTCTTTACCACAGGCCTCGACTGCATTCAACTCGCGCGATAATTGTACCTTTTCCTCATAAAAAATAGCACTCTGTCTTCAATTTTACAGAATAAAGGGGATTATAGTCAAAATCTTCAAGCCGCTAAGGTAGTCGTGCAAAGGTATGGGATTTGCATTAGATACGCGAAGGATTTGACGATGAGAATGGGATGTGTGGAAGGTCAAGGAGAAAATCCATGCACGGTAAGAATAAAGAAACAAAATACAGGAGGAATCATAAAAGCATTTTATGATTATTTACCTGATGGCTATACATTTTTATCGAAGACTTATATTATATAACGTAATAAACATTTATTTAAATGTAATGCCTGACCACCATTTATTCCCACCCCCACCACCGCAGCTAGCAGTGATTGGTTTAAGGTTTTAACAAAACTTATTATAATCTACGTATTTATACATATTCACCATGGAGATGACTAACAAATTAACTGTACCGATCTTTACAAAGAAATGAATATAATTTACTTCCAACAAAGTGCTTTTATATTACCTATTCAAAATAAGTGGCAGGGATTGCCTCCGTTTCAAGTAAACCGCTTAAGAGCTAAATATAATCTTACTAATAAGTATAATTACTATCCGTATAGTTTCCAAATTTTACATCATTATGGAATCCAAATGTTTTCAGGTTTCTTAAGTGTTAATTCCGCCAATATTTGTCTATAGACAATTCAATAATAATTTTAATATTTTACATACATGTGAAAAAGGATCTCGCTTAAATGAGTTAGAGCAATTAGTAATAATAAAACACAGTCTCGCGCGTAGTTATGAGTTTGGCGAGCCAACATGTCCTGAGGATGCCACGTGTACAGGGGAAATACGTGTCGAATTGTTTAAAGACAAATATTGGAGGGATTGACACTAAAGAAAACTCAATACTCTTGGATAATTATGGATTTTCGCAAACTAACGCCTACTTCAATAAATTTTATCATCAATCATTATGGAAATTATCCTATAACCTGCGTAAGATAGTAGTGTACGATCGTACATCGTGCGTAGTTATAAAATTATCGTACGGTTCTGAACGCTGGCACGTGGCGAAAACAGGAACGGGTACGGCACGCGTAGGGTAGGACGACCTTAACATAAGTAAATAAATTATTTATTGCCATTCAAAACATTACAGTAATAAAATGCATAATTAGGTGATGAAACAATAGGCAAAAGAAGAAGACTTAGCTTCAACTAACATGGTATCATGGATTCATGTTTCCATTCACCGCTGTTATTCAGCCATCCCCTCCCCTCTAAGTTGTTGAGTGGGAGTGGATGTATTTCTTGCTATCTCCCCCGGGGAGATCCATCGGTGAGACTCCCCGATTACCTACTTAAGCTATCTTTTTTATTGAATGTAATATTTAAAAAATCATCGACGGCGATACTTTTCCCGTCCCGTGAGTGCCACGTGTCCGTCCCGCCCTTGTCTGCGTGACATAATTATGCTCATTTATGTACATCTTGCATGAAACGATATTTCCAAAACTTCCCGTTCCATCCAGTCCGTATATAAACCCGCAACGTATGCAGCGGCCTTAAGTGCAATATTACATATACAGTAAACTTTTCTGCTATATATTTTCTAGGACCTACAAGAATGGCATAATTGTAACTTGCTGTAATCAAGTAGAGTAAATTAATTTTGTAAATATCCAATAGCGATTAAAGAAATTTATAATTTGAAAATTATAAAGCTGAGTAAGAGGCCCGCTTAATAGTTTGAAAATACCATACTTTGTATTTTGTAGGGTGACTTTGGAGGAGCGCTTGTGATGGAAGATACAAAGGAGCAAGTGGGTATAGCTTCCTTTGCTTCGATAAAGGGTCGCTGCGATAAGTATCCTGTAGTATTTACAAACACAACTAATGGAGAAATAAGAGACTGGATAAAAAAAGTATCCGGCGTTTGAAGAACCTTGTCCGCTTCAAGAGTAATAAACAACTAAGATTTCATTTATTATTTTATTTTGAATTATTGGATTTTTTTTGGTGAGGGTAAATAAAGGCTTATAAGAAAAAATTGTGTGTTTCTTTATTACCCTAGGCATAGAAATCTAACATAACACAGCGGTATGATCTTCGATGCTTTTGCATTGCCATTGTCCAATTAACTTGCCAAAAAGAGTTCCTAGAAAATGATATTTTAATGGAAGAGGAAGACAAACTTACGGATCACCTGATGTTAAATGATCACCGCCGCCAACTGCAGTGGAATTACAGTATCCTTGCCAAGCTTTAAGAAAAGTGTACGCACTTGTTTTGAACAATCCCATATCGATTATTATTATTATCTCATTTACTTTATAGCCAGCGACTAAAAGAGTGTGTTACAATTATGAGTGAGCAAAAATCTTTCACGATTAATATGGCACTCGGTTACAAGATGGAGTTGGTAGAAATGTTAAATTAATTGAACAGGAAAAGGTACGAGGATGTGTATTAATTAATTTTAAAGAGTAACTTCTCTAGAAGCTGCGCACAATCAACCGTATTATATTTTATAATATTGGTGAGGTAGGATATATCACTTATATTTCTTCGAATGGTAAGTGGCAGTAGATGCAACTGGCCACATAAACCTTCATATTTCTTATCAGAAATGAGTTTAAATTTGAAAGTAACGAAACGAGTAAATCTTTTTCTGGACTCTTTCTATACGTTGAATATACACTTCATATATGTGGTTCCAAATTTGAGATGCATACTCAAGGTTGCTTCTAACCAGGGCACAATAAAGAACTTTAATTGTTTTAACTTTTGTGAAATCTTTAGATAATTGGGTTAGGAATCCCAACATTTTTGATGCCTTACTCACAATTTGGTCCACATGTTTATCATACAGTAGCTTACTATCAACTGTTATACCTTAATCTCGTATAGTAGATACATGATCCAGTTCTTGATTCGATAACTTGTATGTGGATCTATATACGTTGTGCTTACGCGTGAAGGATATGGCAAAACATTTAGAAACGTTAAGATCTAATCTATTAACTTGGCAATATTGATCGAGTCTAAATACATAGTTCATCTTGAAGAAGAATCTGGTCTCTCTAGTTATTTACTACTCTAAAGATGTTCATATCATCAGCAAAGAGCAAAATGTTGGAATTATGAAAACAAGTGTCAATATCCTGAATGAAAATAATAAAGAGTAGAGGCCCTAGTAAGGAACACCACAGGGTTCCTTACTAGGGCCTCGGCACCCGATGGAATACTGCGCCATGAAGAGGTAAATAGCCTGCGATCTATTTTTTACATAGGAAGAAAACCAGCGAAACAGATTACCTCTAATTTAGCCTTAGCTAATTTGAGTAGTTGTATGTTATGGTCAATTCGGTCAAAGGCCTTGCTGTAGTCAGTGTACACTGCGTCAACTTCGTTTCGATTGTCCATTTTATCAGATACAAAATCTGTGAAGAGAGCCAGATTTGATATGGTGGATCTTCCTTTGACGAAGCCATGTTGAGAGGGACTAAAATGAAGCCTTAAAATCGATATAGCTGGTCATATACTACTCGTTCTAGTATTTTTGCCAGTATGCAGAGTTTGGAGACCGGCCGATAATTGTTTACAAGCTGGTTAGGACCGTTCTGATGGATAGGTGTAACAATAAAAGCATGTAATATTGCAATTTTATGACAATAAAAGCATTTCTAATTTATGGAAATGTTAAATGTCCATGTTTCATTGAGTTATTCAGGTCGCTATTTTTTACGAAGTCATTTACGCCACCGGCGAAAAATTTTAAACAAGTCCCGCCACGCACGTGCCACGTCCCGTTCTGTTCCGTTCTGTTCCGTTCTAAAGACAAAACTGCGTCTGTCAAGTTATATAGCAAAGTATAAAACTGAAATAAAACCAGAAGAAAATGATATAATCAACTATTTATTAACAAACTACTTTTCATACACAAAATACAAAAATACAGCTACACAATATTCATCTATATTATTTAATAATATATTATTACTATAATATTAATTATTCCAAATGAATAAAACTCTTCTTCTGAGTAATTTGAATACTAAGCATATTAGGTTTTTCTAATACTCACGGCAATGGTCACGAGGCAAAGAAAATTTCGGTCATTGAACCCTAACAAAAACCTACCATTCTCTTCACACGGATTTTTATTCATTATTATTATTCATTACGAATGGACCTTAACGCAATTAGTTTGCTTAGTCAATAATAATTAGTTTCGAATCACTAATATTTATATACTACATAATATATCACAATAATTTCAACACGAAAGTTCTACAAAATCGTAGTTTTTTCTATTGACATATTTCTAGTAGAAATAAGTACAAAAAGGATAAATCAAAAGATTTAGATTAACATATAGGGGTTATAAATAAACTAATGTCAACTGCACGCTGCCCGCGGCGCCATACATCATCGGCGCGCTAGGGACAGATGCGTAACCGCACGAAATGTATTTAACAAACCAGTACGCAAATACGTATATATCAATAGTACAAACATGTTAATTTTTAATATAATTCTCAATACCCTGTATCTGTTTGCACGTCATAATAAGATCACTTAAATCATTTATACGTCTAGATAGACTATGACAGCTGTGAAAACGTCGAAAAAAAAGTTTTGAACTAACCTCTATTTTATAACACAACGTGTTATACAAAATAGAGTTTAAGACCTAGCTTGTCACGCACACTAAACTAATATTCCTGGCCTTTTTTATCGGTTGACTAACAGCAAGAGTCTATCTAGACTTATATTATTATTATCTAAGTAAAATCATTCAACATTTCATTACCTAGTAAGCTAAACACACAGAAAAAATGTACGGAACCCTCTAAGCGCCAGTTTTACTATTTTTTACTGGAAACTTTGATGAACTTAAAGTGTGCTGCCGTTAATACCAAAAGGTTGGAAACGCCTGGCCTAAACACATGCTCGGATTTGTTACGGCCGGGCCATCGGACAGTCCGGTGGGCGACTCGCACCAAGTCTGGCGTCGTACTCGGTACAGTCTTGATGTTAATAATATTATTATGCGATGGACAATGCGACATACCATCGAATAAGGTCCGCTACCAGGAGGTCTACTCGCAAAATAGACAACGATATATTCAGAACGATACGATAATACTCCGAATATATCGCACCTACCCTATTCTAACAAATGTTATTACATATAGCTTATCGTAACCCTAGACTAATATTTTGATTTTTTACGATGTTAGAGTGAATGAATTATGCGCAAACCTTGAAAAACTAAATATTATCTGTGCTATGCCGCTGTGTGTCAAAAGTCAAAACATAGTTTAGGCGCTAAGGACCGTGCCAGACTACCTATTTGGTATCATTTACAAATAATGTAATGAATATAACATGACTATTTAAAATTGCATAAATACTTCCACTTATTATTTTTTTTTACTGTATTTGGTGAATGATGTGTACAATTTTAATTGGATCTCAGGATCACAAAATGTATCCTGTACTTGTTATTGGATGAAAGTTTTATCTTGTTATCTGTTATTGTACCTAATTGTAAATAAATAAATAAAGTAGTATAACTTCTAGCTTACGTCCATAAGTACACAAACACTTTTTTTTTATTTTATCTATATCCCTATAGTGCCGCAGGCAGCGAGAATTTGACATAAGTGTGTCGTTGTGTAAGTGTTAACCAGTGTCATTGATTGCACATTAACTAAGATCCATCTGGCTAAAAAGTATTAATGTACTGGCTTACACCCGCGTATTAATTCCTTTGACTGCTCAAGATACAGTTTTAAATGTTAAATGTAACCCATACATATTTGGTCCCATATGACATTAAACTCATGGACCACGAAACTATAACATAAATATATTTTTCAAACTGAAATATCTCTTAAAATTTACAAAATCAACAAATACTGCTTAACATAAAATTATAATCTAAGTAAACAATACTGCACCGCTCAGTACTGCTCCATCTGAAATTAGAACATTTAAATGAAACAGGAGTAATTTTATATATTAAATTAAGAAACAAATCGTTCATGAAAACAAAAATTGTAACACGCAATATATAAATGTCGTTCAAAATCCTAGTTACCTGTTTTTTTTTTATATAATACGAAATTGAAGTTGCATATTATTTACTATTTAAGGTAATCCATGGTTGCCAGAACTAATTTTTTATCAATTATTTATATAATTCCCTTTACAATGACGTAAAATTTACGTTAAAAAAATAATTACAGGTTACTTAATTGGGGCCAATTTTTAAATGCCAAGTTATTGCTAATAAATTGCATACTCCCTCCACATTATTCATTTAAAATTAGTTTTATCAAAAAAAACAGATAACTGCAGAATCCAGCATTCTTCAGATCTTAGGCTATTTCATTTCATATGCATATCGCTGGGTGTATAGACAAACTGACCGACTATAGGTTGATTCGCATATATCAGTGAAGTCACAATTCCGAAACAGAACCATTTTCACTTTCCTTCTTGATGCCGCTCTTCTCTTTCGTCTAAAGCAATAGCTATTATTGCTAGCTCCGTAGTATTGATCAGAACCATAGCCACAAACACAATACTGACGACGGACAAATGACTCGATAATAAATATGTATGAAAAAACATTTTATAACCGGTTTATCCAACAAAAAAATAAATAGCGATTAAAAGTGGAACAAAATCGAATAAGGTCTTTATGTACAATGCAACTCTGTGTGTATTTTTTTGTTGTGTCAACGTGTCACGGAGCGAACCGCACGCTGTCGGTTTTAAGATAGCATCATAGAAGCTTCTGTCGATCGCTCGCTTGTATTCGCTTAATCTTTAAAAATGTAAAATAGACTGTTTAAATATTCGAAAAAGGTATTACAAGCTAGTATAGGAATCTCCTGGTACCAGAAATATTAGAGTTATTGCTAATTTGGTTTACAAGAATGAACTGGTCTGTCTAGCAGCCGCGGGCGAACCCACGGTTCGCCGTTCTACTAAATTTAAGTGCCACTTTATTACTTTTTCACGGAAAAGAAGTAACGTAGCGTACAATTATAGCATTAATGGGACTTCTATTCATAAGTTAAATCAAGTTAAAGATCTTGGCATTGTTTTTGATGCTAAGTTAACTTTCGTTCCCCATATAGAGTATGTTACCTCTCGGGCATCTAAAATGTTAGGATTTTTAATTAGAAACATAAAAGTATTTCGTGACAACTTTTTAAAAATTTCACTTTACAACTCATTGGTACGGAGCATATTGGAATATGGATCGGTAGTTTGGAGACCTCACTATGCGACACACATGTTAAGAATAGAGCGAATTCAAAAAAGATTTATTTGGCATTTAATTTATTCGAACGGACTTTCAAGAAAAAGTCTGTCTACCTATGCTAATAGACTCGTATTTTTCAAAATGACTTCCTTAGAAGACAGGCGAACTCTAATCGATCTTATCTTTGTATTAAAACTTTTAAATGACAAGATTGACTGTCCTCAGCTTCTGAATAAAATTAATTTTCGTGTCCCTAGTAGATATCCCCGGAAGCAAATTGCTCCGCTAGTTCCACCGGTTCGAAGATGTATGTTTGGAGCGAACTCTCCTATTCCTAGGCTGTGCAAGATGGTAAACATATATAGCGATTACATCGATATTAATTTCACGACTTCTGTCTATACAGTTCGTAAATTATTTGTATGTAAGTTTAGTGAATAAAATGTAGTCATAATAATTATGTTTCTTAGTTTTATAATATATATATAATAATCTTAAATAATAATAATTTCAAACAAAATCATTTAACCATTATTACTTGTTAGCGTATATTTTTATTTTTTTTCCCTTAAACTAATATTTACTTTGTGAAAATTATTAAAGCATGTGGTAGATACCTGTAATTGTTTGTTACATTAAGCACATTATATTTAGTCTATATTATAAATATGTAACGCATCAATGTAAACAAATGTTGGTATTTCTAAATAAATAAATAAATAAATAAATAAATTTATATCAACATATAGGCTCGAGTGGCAAATGAACGTGTATAAACGCGCCGCGCGTAATTTGTGCCCACCTTAACACACTATTCTCCTAAAAGATAGTGACGAAATACAAACCTATTTGGTATTGGCGGTGAATTCAAAGTCACCTTTATCCAACTGCTTCTGTTTGCCCGGCTCATATATTAGCATCGAATTGCGTTCCGGGCTAGTTTTGTTGCGTTGCATATCTAAAACAATGTGCATAATACATATCTATATACATAAAGCACAAAGACGGCGTTAGAAATTCCATTCGTCAGTAATACAGACCTCCATATATAGTTGGAAAAATCTTGATGAAAAATGGGCGGGGTCAAAAGCTATTGAGGTTCAAACATTAACCCAAGGAGTTACATTGTAAATGAGGTTTTGTTCACTAGAACATGCCAATAATGGCCATGATCAACAAATTGTTTTTTTTTTACATTGTAAACCACGTTAATCTAAGAAAATACTTAATAAATTTATTGCAAACAAAACCTAGATTGGCATGGCAAACAAAGTGTAATCAAAACATTCATCGCAAATTAAACCTACATTGGCATGGCAAACTAAGTCTAAACTAAAACATTTTTTATGACAATAAGAGACCAGACGAGCAGCGCGTTCAGCTGATGGTAAATGATACGCCCTGCCCATTACTAGTATTGCGCTCGTCACCTTGAGATATAAGATGTTGTCTAATTTTCCCAGTAATTTCACCAGCTGCGGCGCCCTTCAGACCGAAACACAATAATGCTTACACATTATGCTTTACGGCAGAAAAAGGCATCGTTGTGGTACCCATAATGTATCTAGCCGGTATCCTGTGCAAAGGAGCCTCCCGCCGGTAAACGCCCTCAGTCGCGTGTTATGACACGTTTGGTTCTGAGACTTCCCTCTTCTTACTATGCCCCGGGGAACAAAATATTCATCGGAAATTAAATCTGTCTCCACACTTACATCGCAAACTAAGTCGACGTCGATGGTGGGAAGACATTTCCAGCTGTCGCCTGATGAGCTGAGAAGCCGATGAGGGCCTGGCGCTTAGTGGCAGTGTCGCCGCCTCGGCTGGAACTATGTCGGAGGAGGCTTTGTGAACTGGAACAACATTACTTATCAGAAGACTGTTGACGGAATACATTGGGGCTATTCCTAGTACAGTTCATTTCAATGGAGCGTATGCCCTCAGGTTTTTAATTATAAATTTTATTGTATGTTTTAAATATATAAATAAGGGACTAGACGAGCAGGACGTTCAGGTGATGGTATTTGATACGCCCTGCTCATTATTGTAATGTGTTGAATTGCAGTGCCGTTGAAGATTATTAAAAAACCCAAAAATTCTAAGCGGCACTACAACTGCGCTCTTCACCTTCACACATGTTAGGTCTCATTTGCCCAGTTATTTCACTAGCTTCTTCTTCGTCGTTACACTCTTGACAGAGCGGTCGTGGTCATCACGAAGTGGAATCTTTTGGGCAGATGTGATACGCCCCACGAGACTTCGCCACTTTTCCCTGCTAGCCTACAGTCTTGTGCACTCATTCAATGGACCGCCCACAGCGGATTTAATTTGGTCGGTCCATCGCATGGGCGACCGTCCCCGCCCTCTGGTACCCTCCACTTTGCCCTGAACGACACGGCGCTCAATGCACTCACTCTCGCGCCGGGAGACGTGTCCGAAGAACTTAAGAATGCGACTCTGTATTAACACCCAAAGGCGTTGTTTTATGCCAAGTTCTTGGAGACGGACGTCTCCAACGTTGGTGCGAAACTCGGTCCATGAAACTCCTAGCATTCTCCTCCAGCACCACATCTCCAGAGCATAAATTTTCTTTTTCTGGCCTGTCGCAACGTCCACGTCTCTGCAGCATACAAAAATATGGGAAAAACAAGTGTTTGGACGAGCCAGATTTTCGTGGCTTTTGTTATGTTTCTGTTCTTCCATATTCTATTTGTCCATCGCAGTTCTTGCTATCGCCATACGGCGCACCAAGATATACGTAAGATTGCACAACTTTGCAGTTCCCAATCTGCATGAGGTCGGGTGAGTTATTGTGGATTCGATCTACAATCATCACCTTGGTTTACTGCGGTTAAACTTTAATCCAATCTCTAGACTCACGCGCTCCATTTTGAGAAGTAGCTCTTCCATATAAAGTAGTATCATCTGCGTAGCGCAAATTTGATATTTTGTATCCGCCAATAGTAACACCATCCTTCCAGACTTCGAGAGTAATGGGTTTCGAGAGTAATTTCACTAGCTACGGCGACCGAAACACAGTAATGGGAACACGTTACTGCTTCACGGCAGAAATAGGCGCCGTTGTGGTACCCATAACCTATTCTCAGGTCTGAGCACACTATTTCGAATGTGTAGTACTTTATTGACGTTCATTAAGTGATTTTAATTCCAATTTGAATAAAAGAATTTGAATTTCGAGGGCTGGCGGAAAAACGGAAAATGACCCAAGGTATAATGGTAGTATTTTATGACGATACTTCATTCGAACGGTTAGCTCAGTTGGTTAGAACACTGGCACGGAACGCCAGAGGTCGTGTGTTCGAGTCCCGCATCGTTCATAAATTTTGTTTATAAATTTAATTTGTATAACTACAACAATGATGTAATTACCGCGATCTGTCAGTACAATTTCGCGATGCATCGTGGACAGCTCCACGTCGTCTACCAGCACTCGATGTCTGTTGAACGCAAGCTCGGGGGTTCGAGTGACTCTCGTATCAGCCACCTTCGCTGACTTCTCCTCCTGAACTGACGAGCTCTTGCTTGACGACAGCTGAAAAATGATTTTTTTATGACAATAAGAGACGATACGAGTAGCACGTTCAGCAGCTAGTGATTGATACGCCCTGCCCAAACATAAGAAATCTTGACAAACATAAAAATTCTGAGCGGCACTACAATTGAGCTCGTCACCTTGAGACATAAGATGTTTAGTCTCATTTGTCCAGTAATTTCACTAGCTACGGCACCCTTCAGACAAAACCGCAATAATGCTTACACATTACTGCTTCACGACAGAAAGAGGCGCCGTTATGATATCCATCATCTTGACGGTATCCTGTGCGAAGGAGCCTCCCACTGGTAAAAGCCCTTATTCGTCTCATACGACACCCTTGGGCCTGAGAATTCCCTATTCTTTTTATGCCCCAGAGAAGCACAGGACAAAATAATTTATCAAAACTGGTAAAAAGATCAAGTTACGTGAAAGTTTTTTGTGTAATTCTTTCGTAAAAGAAGGTGTATAGGTTACTTATAAAACAGACTTTCTTAATGTATGTATCATTAACTTTACGGAATAGCACGACCGCTACTGGCTGTTACATGAATAAATCTTTACATATATAAGAGATTTCCACCTCATCACGATATCTCTGGACTTGAAATTCGAAAAAAATTATCGAACCAGTATATATGTTTTTACTATCTAAAGTTACACACTACGGACTTTCTCAACTAATATATTCGTTCAATTCACTGTCGTTATTGACTTGATTTTGATTATACATTTACCCGTAACTTAAATCTATTATGTATTTTATGATACATACCTTATTCCTATAAGTAGGGCTCGATTGCGGTCGATTCTTAAAATCGATATGATTAATCGGTTTCCTCACAATTGGCGAGAGCTTCCTGTACTCACTTCGCGGCTCCAATTCGATTTTGACCGACTCACTAGTTGAATCGCTTACCCTTCCGAATAGCGGAGATAACTTAGGCTTGCTTGTATTATCAGAGTCATCCAAACTTTCGATAGTGATTGTCGAATCGTTTGCCGGCTTTATAGGTTTGACAACAATCAGTCCATTTTCGTCAGCCTTTTGCAAATCGAAATTGGGGTTCTCAAACCCGGTTTGGGTCGCTATGTCGTCGCTCACCGCTGTGAAAGTTTGAGAACCGCGGTTCGCAACGCGATTGAGCATTCGCCGTCTGCGCTCTAGTTCTGTGTGTATGTCTGTTTGGACGCGAAGATTTATGTCGCCGTATCTTCGGACAATGTAGTTGAGCAGCCATTGGTAGCCTTTCCTCAGGCCAGGATCGATTTTAAGCTTTTTCGACTTCGTCAGTGGGTACGCTGTGTAAGATTCTACTAGGGTTGGACATCTGTATCTGAAATCAAAAATAACGTAATATTTAGGCTTACCACCAAACCGTAGACGTGTTTTAAAAGACAAATATATCATATCTTACTTATGGACGCACAAAACAGTATTAAACACAAATAATGAAAATATTATTATACCGCACAATTTAATGAAAGTAATTATAATTAACATATATATAACAAACATAACGTGTAAGTAAATAAAACATATCATTACATTTTTATTATACAACTAGAGATTTTTTATTATTTTAAAACGTATCTATACATCTATACATATAAATAAAATGGGATTATCTGTTTGTAATATTGAAATAACCGTATTTTACTACATGTATATGAATATATATACTCTACTTGGTACATACACCAAAATAACATTTTTTACAATTTTTGTCTGTCTGTCTGACTGTTTGTTCCGGCTAATCTCTGAAATGGCTGGACCGATTTTGACGGGGATTTTATTGGCAGGTAGCTGATGTAATAAGGACTTACTTAGGCTACGTTTATTTTAGAAAAATAAAGTAATGTTGCCATGTCCCAGAAACGGTCTAACTCTAAAAATAATTTATATGGGAAAACAACGTTTGCCGGTTCAGCTAGTACTAAATAAATTGAAATTATATATTAAAATTTCTCTAAGTCTCGTCCATTGGTTGTGGTTCAATAGACAAATGAGTTACAAGGGGCTTGGTAGTTGAATTATGATACAAATGATCTAGTTGACCAGCTAACGTCACGGTGTGGAATTTACGTGACGGTGTACGCGCGTCGTAAAAGTCACCCTGATCATATGGTATAATGTAGCCGTATAATACTGTGTTATAAGGTCGATGAAGGCTATGAGATAAGACGCCATTAGGTAACTTCAAAAAAAGCGCTTACAACAATTCAAAAAGCCGGCAACACTGCTGTATTTCCTATGGTATATGGTATGGTATCTAATGTAGGCGGCGGTGATTACGGTCGTACATAAAATTTATGGTACTACAATAATTATTATATTCGATTGCCATATTGCAACTCTATTGCGTGTCTGTGGATGGATTAGAATAATATTAAAATCGCGATACAAAAATAAGTGTTGATCGTAGATGGGTGAACGTTGAAATTGTATGTATTTTTTAATGCTGACTCCTAATCAAACAAATTTAAAAAAAATGTTAAAAATTAAAAAAAAAATTCGTGTAACCCATGTAATAAAAAAACCCTTAACTTTAGGGGGATGAAAAATAGATGTTGTCCGATTCTCAGACCTACTCAATATGCACTTACCTAGTAAGTACCATTTAAAGCTTGCCATTAAATTATAAGATTGTCTTTGAGATAACTTACCTAGGGCGTAATTGACATTTAATCCGCCTCTGTGATACTTCATTGTTTTTATTTTTCGTCATTTAATAATAACAGTACACATTATTATTTGTTTTATTTATAAAATATTCTATAATTCTATACATTTACGGCCGTTCCCAATATACTATCTATAAATAGAGATAAATTACTACCTTCTACTGTCATCTTCAATGTCAACCTTGTCGCCTTATATTGGGACCCGCGAATTGCAATTTCCATACAAACTTCTATCGCTGGTAAGCTATACGTCGTCCCATTGACAGACAGCGTGTACGGATAAGGTGAGTTACTGTCGATAAGTTTATTGGGACAGAAAAGTCAACGATAGTTACGGTTTTTATCTCAAGTAAGAGATAGACTGAATATTGGGGACGGCCGTTAGTCATATCATAATTATGGTAACAGGCCGTACTATGAGTCATAATAATTGATTGAGCAGGAACAAGTCTGTCAGATCTACTGTACATACACTAGAATGTAATATAAATACTTACTTGTTAACCAACGGCTCAATGTTCAATTTCTCTACTACATCTACATCATCCAGAGCTCCTGTCTTGTCCTGCTTGTTGGCCAAAACCAGCACAGGTTTACCTGATCACATGCATTATTAGAAAAAGCCGAATTTTAACAGAATAAGGAAAGAGATGAGCTGGAAATTCAGCTGAAGGGAATTGATACGCTCTGCCCATTACAATGTAGTGCCACTGAGGGTTCTTGAAATTTCTTCTGAGTGGCACTACAATTGAGCTCGAGACCTTGAGACATAAGATAATAGGTCTCATTTGCCCATTAATTTCACTAGCTATGGCGCCCTACAGACCGAAACACAATAATGCTATACATTTACACTATTACTTTACACATTACGGCTTCACTGCAGAAGAAGGCACTGTTGTGGTACCCATAATCTAGCAGGCATCCTGTGCAAAGGAGCCCCCCACTGGTAATAGAGGCAATTACTGCAAAACTATCTCTACTGACAACTTCATGAAATATGCTTGGTGGAATGAATATTTAAAAATGCACCATTAGGAATTCAAATTCAAATTTAAATTCAAATATTTTTATTCAAAATAGGATGTGATTTCACTTATTGAAAGTGAAAAAACTACCACCCATTCCAAAATGAATGCCTCAGGCCTGAGAAGAATGGGCGCAACAAACTCAGCAGGCTTTTTTTTCATCAATAATATGTTTTACAATAAAAGTAACATTGTACAATTAAACTTATTATTTAATAGCCTGAGGGTGGTTGCTCCATTCCCAATCTGTGGTATGATTAAGAAAGTTATTTATATTATAGTAACCTTTCCCACACAAATGATTTTTATAAATATTCTTATGAATAACATAATACTTTTGATTTGAAGATTTTCTGGGATCCTGTTGTAAAACCATATTTGACTTAGCCGAGTAGTAGGCATTATAAGCTTATGTCTGTTTCTGGTGTTAACATTATGGTTATGACAGTTTCTTACAAATTCAATTTTGTGCCTATGCCATTCTTTATAGCCATGCCTCTCATATGTTATAGGACAAAGAGATAAAAGGTTAAATGGAGTCTAGGATGCTTATATCAGTATGTTAACAGGTTCAGTTGTCAATATTTAGTTAAACTTTAACTTAATTTTTTGTTGTGTCTGACTGTACTATAGGAGTGGATATAAAATATGTCTTATAAACAAAAACAAACACTACTGAGAATTAGTGCTGTTTCACAGCCACAGCCATGTCACAGATAATCCTAAGTCAGTAACCAATTTCCTGCACTGCACAGGAACTCTCCAATATTAAATCAACTACTATTTAAATACCTGCATTCTTTTTCGTTTTGTTTTGTAAAGTACAAAAGAAACCAAATAAGAATCTTATTCTATTAAATGTATCCTGTAAGTGTTTTGTTAAATAAATGTCTTTGTTTCCTTCTTTCTTTCATAGAAATCTAATAACATATATCAATCTAACACCCCCGTCGCCAGGCTTTGCAGATAATACAATGTGGTTAATTTTCAGAAATCACTATTTTCAAGGATAATTAAAAAAAAAATAAAAAACATCTCACACTTTAAGCTTAAACTCTGATGTACTTTTTCCAAGTAGTATATACCTATGTTATCCTCTTCATTATAAAACCATATAAATAATATCCTAACTTTATATAAATTTTAGTACTTAAACATTTTTGACTGTATAAATCACACTGTTACCATTGAATGATATTGTTTTCATCTTTAAATGTTACATAAATCAGAATTGTACCTATCAGAAGTTTATATAACTAAATGTGTTATGTATGTAATTTTGATGATAAAAATAAATAAATATATTGAGAATCACATAGTAAAAAATTACCTATTTCATATTTTATTTATGGAACATTTAGTTAAAAAAAAAGACTTTCTGATGAATACAATGCTTGCAATATTTTGATTGGTTAAGTTGTAGGTTTTAGAAGTTTTCCGCAGGTAGATACATTGTAATACTATGCAATATTAATGTATTGTTTCACACCTGCTGTTATAATCAATACTGAATCAGTACCTACCCAGACTCACTGATCAATAAGTAATGAGGGTTACTCAGGTGACATACTTAATATGGCTTACTTATTATATTTGAATTCCTGTACCTTCTTAGTTAGCTATTATACCATAATTTATAAGGAACTTAATAAAGGTATTTTATCGTTATTATATCCAGTATTTTATTGTTATATTTTACATAATAATTTTAAACACTTGACTTTTGTGTCCTTCAATAAATTTAATGTTATAAAAAGAAAAAATACAATATTTTGATTATAATTTCTATATCAAGCTCATGTTAGTTTATAAATACATATATTATGGTACTAGATCCACTGCATTTTATGCTTGAAAACCAAATGTTCAACAAAAACCTAGTACCTACATTATTAAATGAAGAAATAATGACATTTTCTTTTAATATTTAAGTATGATAAATTTTGACCTAATAATATTATTTTAGTAAAACACAACTTCAGTTTTAAATTGGAGCTAAATTATTTACTGAGAGAAATATTCAAATAAATTTCCTATACTAAAGTGTACACTTTTTATCACATACAAATATATATTATTTGTATCAGCATCCTAGAATTGATTGCCTGCAATTGCCAGTTTCAAAAGATGTTAGTTCTACCCTCAAACAGATCAAGCAATACAAACATATTAACAGATGTTTAAAGAGAAGGATGACTTTAGGGTCTTTTATTTAGAGCAATATAATATATTGTTAAGGTATAGTTATATTTATTCTCATATTACCAATTGATGTTTAAGAAGTAAATAATAATAAAAAAAGACGAAATAAAAAATTGGAGATTTTAAACAGAAAATACAAAAAATAAAATCTTCAAATCAGAATATTGTAAAAATAAATGCAGTCAGTGATCCAGTTTTATCTAAAATGTTTTTTTTAATACAATTACTATTATTAATTATTTAAAAAGCTATGCTGAAATTTGTTGGCCCATACTATATGTTCGTAACTCATGTTACTATTTATCAACATTTCATACATAGTAACGTTAATTATTTCTACATTATCTGATAAGAAATTTATTAAAATAACGGAATTACCTGATATTTTGTCGTGCGATAACACTTCTTCGAGGACGGCCTTGCACTCTTCCAACCGCGAATAATCACTTGAATCAATCACAAATATGACGCCGTGAACTTCACTGTAATATTGTGACCATATTTGACGAAACTGTGGCCCACCGCCTAAGTCATATATTGTAACGGGTGTATCCTTGTGCACTAAATTCACAGCCTTAAATCCAACGGTTGGCAAAACTTTCTCATCATTCTCACCAGCTAAATTATTCACAGTTTTAGTTTTACCCGCGTTGTCCAGGCCGATTAGAATTAGTACTATATGACGGCTTATTCGACGCCGACGGAATAAACCCCAACAATTACCCATTATATTGAAGTAAAATGTACAAAACTGTCTATAATCGAGTAATTTCCACACACAAAAATTCCTTGACAAAGGCTTTAAATTTGTCTCGCGCCGCCATTCGTTAACTAACTTTTTTTGTTGATATTTCAGTTGCCAATAGCAATCGAGTATTCGAGTAATAAAATGTGGCCAGTGTGCGCGTATCAATGATAACAATACTATATTTTTTATTTTGCTTATATTTTTAACATTTATTTCTTATTATTTTTATTTAATAAATAATTTTAAGTATTTTGTAAAATGGATGCTAAGACGTATGAATCTACATTAGGATTAGTTTGCCCATAAACCCTATGTGAGAATTTCTTGTGCTCGAGTACGTAGGCACATTGAACGTCTTTATTTCATTTTTTTATGGAAATGGAAGACAAACGAGCGTACGGGTCACCTGGTGTTAAGTGATCAACGCAGCCCTTGCAACATTTGAATTTGAGAAACAAAGAAACAACATTTCAAACCAAAATCAATTCTCTGTTTTGATTTGAAATTGAGCCATAAACAATAAACCATTTGAGAAACCTATTATACATAACCTTAAATTATAGCAATTATTATGTATAATAGTTATAATTACTTACTTTTTTTCTGGCCAAAATTTATAGGTATTATTTGTCCTGCGGTCAAAAGCACGTGTGATAACACGCCCGTGGATTTGGAATAATTAAATGGGTGTGCACTTGCACTCACACCGCTGTTTTTATCAATATTATAGCCATTTTTGGCGCTATTGCTACGGTTATCGGGAGATCTATTAACACCTCCATAGCTGCAGTACGACAGGATTTCATTGTAGTTACATTGTTGTTAAAAACGCAGGCCTATTATTCAGTTGGTGTTATGTTTTCTTGTTCACCCACAAACACCACTGTTCATGATGATACAATTTAATAAGGATGTTTGAGGAGCATCCTCAGTTTCTCCTCCCAAATTAATTCGGATCATAAGTGACAGAGTGGTTTCACTCGATACTTTTGGCACATTATACACTTTATACTGCTATGGCATAACAGACAATATAAAAAATATGAAACTATCCAATTTGTATCAAATGACAAAACGTACATGATCTTTATCATATTACATTAATTATGTAGTAAAATTCATTTTCCATATGTGAGCCAAGGTCACAAGTGTTTGAGTAATAATTAAAAATGACCTTCACAATTAATTGAAAGTTATACTACAATTATTGCCGTATAAGAAGTTGAAGTTAGGAACATGTTTTTTTCAAGTGAGTATTTCAAATAAAAATAATAATTGTAAGTATGTACTTAGTTCAACCATATGACAGAACGTGCATTTACCTACCACAATCCAGTTTTCTTACAGGAAATTATTGGGCGTCTTATCAAAATGAAGCTACTTATGGAAAATTAGCATGACAGTAATCAAGTGCAGAAATGGATCCTGGATTATTTGGACTTAGCACCGACTTAAAATCTAACATTAACATTAGGCTTATTAAATGTATGCATAAGAGTTGTATTAAATTTAATCTTTATTTAGTTATTTTACTCTTTTTAGTTTTAGAAGCCGGTATTTTTAAACACTTTTTTTCTGCTTAAATCGTTCGCTTCTGAAATTGCATTTAATCAAAATTACATGGCTGGCGTTGCTTAAGGTTGTAAAAGTCTTTTAGCGTAGCAGTGAGAAATCAGTAAATTAAATGCGCGCTCTCGATGTTTTATATTAAGCTCCGAGGTAGCTATCATGAATGGTAATCTCATAATAATAATAATCACTTTAAATTAGATTGTTTCAGTCTCTTAGGAAGCTTAAAAATTAATTATTGGATTGCAATAACCTTTTATATGCTTTCCTTTTTTATGCTTCCCATTTAAAAAAAATCAGTCAGACCAGTGAAATGGTTGACGAACAAAGTTCTCGTGTGCGTCCCTACTGCATAGCCACGAAGGCGTCGCAACCGCACGTAGGTACTTAAGATTTCGATACCTACACGGGGATTGGGACAGGACAGGAAAGCTCATAAATTTATAAATTATTATATTTTAATTCGATATTATCGCTATATAATTATAAATTCTGAAAACATACCTTCCAAATGATAGGTACTGTTTTAAACTTAAACTATTTTAATTATAAATCGAGTTACTAAGACCGTTAGATATAAATGATATAAAAAAACGAAATCTTAGCCGCCTTGGCTAAATACTACGCTGATGTTCATCGCTGTACGCTGATCCTTAATTCCTACTCGTCCTTGGTTCTGCAATTTTAAAGTTACACACAAAGTACAGTCAGGGCTAGAGCAGGCGTTCTTCAGGCTAAGCTGCATTTAAGAGACAGCTCTGTTTGTGAGTTTGGACTTCCACTCACATATTTTAGCTGCCCTCGACTGTTTTCTTCTCTATGGCCTCCTTCCGCCTGATATCCCCCGCCCTACTGCTTTCTAATCCTTAGTCTCCTTTGTTAATTCCCCTTTTATTTATATTTTATGTTCGTTAGTTAACCAAAATAATATCAAACTTTAGTTTGTTTGTCTTTTATCCATCTAACCATTTGTAGTATGGATCCTGCATTTATCAATTCCATATAGCTACATACGATACACAAAATATAAACGAAATCGGTGCACTAATTAGGTGAAAATGTAGACTTTTAATTTTGAGAATTTGAAGGACAATAGGCCTTGTGACCCAATTCTACAGCGCGTTCAATGAACTTTGAACTTCAAAAAGCGATGTTGCCGTCCCGCGCGCTTCAAGTTCAAAGTCACTGTTCGTTTGTCGGACAGAACAGAAGCGACGTTGCCTTGTTTCTTTATCAATTCTCGCGGTGACTTCAAACGCGTCGGACGGTCCTGAAGCGAAAGAACACGAAAGGGCATAGGGTAAGGCAAAATCAATCGATAAAAAGTTTCTTTTAAAGGGTATATATAATACCCGATACACAAAAAGCTATTTAATTTTAAATTGTTAGCACACAGTGTTTCTAGAGATATCATAAACACTACGCAGTAAGTATTTAAAAGTCTTTTGTTTAAGTAGTTAACAGCTGATAATAATTATAAACAAATCAGAAATAAACAATAACGTTTTTAAATGTCTAACATGTTTTGTGTAACTTACCCGATGCTACTCAGGATTTTTTTAAATGGACAAATGAGCGTACGTCTCATCTGATGTTAATTGATCACCGCCACCCACTTTCTCTTACAACACCAAAGGAATCACAGGAGAGTTGCCGGGCTTCTAAAAAGGTGTACAGGCTTTTTTTAAAGATATCCATGTCAAGGAAGAATGTTCTTTGAAAACGGCACTGTAAAGGAACGCTAGACATTATATCTTAATTTGTGGCGAGTGGTACGTAAGTGGAATTCGGCGGCAGGAATCAGGTCAAGCAGCTCTTCGGAACACTCCCAGCAACGCCAATTGATCTAACCGTTGACAGAGCACTGGATCCTCGACAAATCGAACAGCTATGCGTTGCACGCGGTCAATAGGTTTGAGCTGATATTGGGGTGCGTCAGACCAGAGATGACAGCAATACATACAGTATGCGGTGTTCCTGCGCTTTTGAAGAGCGCTAGAATGAAGGTCGGTCGTAATGTCGTCATAGGATGACAGCATGAATCTCCCACACCAAAAAACCCTTGTAGTAACTCACAAAACAGTAGTTTCGTAAGTTTAATCGTACAAAAAATTCTTTTTTAAAAGTTCAACCAATTTATATTTTGTTAAAATTGTTAAAACATTCGAATAACACAAAAATACTTGTATCCTAGCCTTGGGAGGTTAAAAGGGAATTAAAAGTTTTGGTTGCTAAATAAGTGTGAAAAAGTATCGATAAACTATAATAATTGTAAGGTAATTAAAGAAATTTTATTTGTAATTTTGAGTCATTCCAGAGGTCAATGTACGTTATCTGTACGGTACTGTTTACTCTTAGTACATTTACTTAAGTATTCATTTACCTTGATAAATTTCACTTTTTCAGTTTAATAATTAATTTTGCGAAACTTCTGTGGACTAGTATTACTTATATTATTATTAATTTCATAGATATGCCATCCATACTGTATATTGTGTGTGTCTTTTGTGTTTTAGTTACATGAACAGTGTTCTTTGCGGTGAGTCTCAGCAGTAACAAATTATTTTGTTTCTGACCGTGACCTTATTAGTTCACAAAGCGTGCTTCATATAGCTGAGTTTATTTAAAATTCAAATATTTTTATTCAAAATACGATGTGACATCACTTATTAAAAGTCAAAAAAACTACTACCCATTCCAAAATGAAGCCTCAGGCCTAAGAATGGGCGCAACAAACTCAGCGGGCTTTATTATATAGCTATTAATATACACTCGTCATTGGCGAAATATAAAAGGAAACGTCATCAACCCAAACAATAATAATAATAACAAATGTCCAGACAGATACCGTGTGGCTAGTTAATAAAACAAGTATTCAAAATACATAGGATATATATTTATTTCTGAATTTAAAAACGCAGTTAATACAGGTACAATTTCTCATTAATACTCAGGATGACAGAGACACTAACGATACGCTAATCGCGGGGTGCGCAGAGATAGTAAGCGGGAAGGCGGGCGCGGACCTGTCGACGCTTGCGCTTTACTAACAAAAAGTTGCGATGATGCATCCATACATCATTTATTTGCGATCAAAAATTATGTGCGACCCGACTTGAGCCAATATGTTGATATTAATTTAGTAGAACGCGATTGTCGCGAGGCAGCCGATCCAGCTTTAACAACCCGCGGCAGCTAGACAGACTAGTTCATTCTTGTAAACCAAATTAGCATTATTAGAAATAATTAAAATTTCTAGCAACTTGAGACTTGTATACTAGTCTTCAATACCTTTTTCTAGTATCAAAACGGTAAATTTCATTATCAATTACGCATTCGCTGCGAGAGCCAACTCAGCAAAAGTACAACTGAGAGAAACCGCCGTTGATGCGGTCTCAAAAACCGACAGCGAGCGATTGGCCCCGCGGCAAGTTCGAGCGCGGTCGATGGTTTGCCGCGCGTAATTTCTACGCACCTTTAATGTCTCACCAGTAATACTGTATACAAAGCATAAACATTTAAATAATTTAATATTACGCGTCAGTAAATTTTTATAGCTTGATTTAGTGTTGCTATAGCACTTGTTAAATCTCCCGTCTATCTGAATCTCACAATGATTACGTCCCCGTTGTTTATAGAAAAATATGATAAATCTTTCATAACGTTATTCAATTCTTCACTTGCACCTTTTGAATTTTCGCTTTGTAAGTGTAATGTTAATTTGCCATTATTACTTTTGGAGAATAATCTTTGCGCGAGTGTTACAAGCTTTTGAACGGCCATTGACGAAGGGAATTTCTTCTTGAAAGACTTTCCATTTTCATCTTTTAGTGTAATTTCTACGAGTTGAGATGTAAGAGTGGTAGTTTTCTGTTGTGTAACTAGTAGGCTGTCCTCTGGAATACCATATTCTAGAAAGAAAAATATGATTATAACATTTATATACATGTCCTTGTTTTTTGAACCGGAGCTAAGGTGCAATTACACTTTGAATATTCACTGTTAACTGTAAACGCACCTTTGTGTATGCTGTTTCTAATATTTTTACTTGATAATAAGGGACGAGAGGAGCAGATAGTTCAGCTGTTAGTAATCTATACGCAGTGCCCATAATGTAGTGGCGCTCAGGATTTTTGATAAACCGAAAAATTCTGAGCGGCACTACATTTGTGCTCATCACCTTGAGACATGAGACGTTAAGTCTCAGTTGCCCAGTTATGTCACTAGCTACGGCGCCCTTAAAACCGAAACACAATAATGCTTACACATTACTGCACACAGTAGAAAAGGGTACCGTTGTCTAGGCGGCATCCTGTGTAAAGGAGCCACTCGTAAACGCTCACCTAACGGCCATTCCCAATATTCAGTCTATCTCCTGTTGTGGCCTACTTGAGATAAAAAATCGTAACTATCGTTGACTTTTCTGTCCCACTAAACTTAACGACCGTAACTCATCTTATCCTACACGCTGTTGTCAATGGGACGACGTATAGCTTATCAGCGATAGAAGATTGTATGGAAAAAGCAACAGTGAACTGGCGATAAGAATGACTTATCGGGTATATTTGGACAGCTTCAGATTATTGACAGCTAATTACTGACAGTAGAAGGTAGTAATTTATCTCAATCTGTTGATAGTATATTGGGAACAGCCGCTAGTCGCCTCTTGCGACATCCTTGGGCCTGGGACTTCCCTATTTTTATGATCCCACATGGCAAGCGAGTGCCTGTTATTGGTTTTATATAACCTATAGTTAAGCTGTATTATGATTGAAAGGTCTTATCTACAAAAACATACTGTCAATTAGCTTCTGAAATCGGCCATGTTCTAAATCAAATGCAATTCTCGTCGTCTCATCAGTCTGGGCCAGCTTCCACTCCGCTCCATATCTTTTTATGTAGTCATATTCGGCGCCACGGCGTTGTTCCCGGGTTATTGTTGATCCGTTCAATTCCTGGAATAAGAAACTCCAGTAGGGTAGTTGACAACTTATTATTACGTTGAAGTCTTATAAAGAAAATATTACCTTAAATTCATAGTCAATAACAACTTAACATGGATATAAATATAATAATACATTTACCATAGTAATGTATATTTTTTTAAACACCATCAGAAAGTAGAGATTTCAACGAACAATAAGCACACAATCTTAATTATTATTTAAGAAAGCTTATATTTTGACGTGCAAATGGGAGTCGGTGCATATACCCTATATGCTTGATTTTTAAAAATACTTAAAATTGATTTTTTACATCCTAAAAGCTATCAAAAATATCAAATTATTGGTAAAAACAATCTTATTGAATTAGAAAATAAGTATTCTTTTCCGGCAACAATTTTCGGCTATTCAAACGCGGCATTTTGCGCGGAGTTTCTGTGACGTCAGAATCTATATTGCACAAATAAATGTATGGCCGGTTTTTTCTTTCGGTTACACTGCGAAAACTACTAATCCAATCGGAATATTTCTTGTAACATTAGATGCAGCGTATTTCGGAGAACGTTTTAGTTACGTTGGTGATTACTTATCTGAACCTGTATTTTTTTGAGTTAGAAATATACCTATAAATTTGCAATGCAACTAATTCAGTCAATGACATTTTTATTAAATCACATATTGTGATAATTCATACAAATAGTGGGTGCGAAGTATTGCGAGGTCAGCACTTGTCTTGTATAAACAATTTTGTAATAATTCTGGTGAAATATATTAAATTTAATAACATTTTGTGATTTATACAATACTTATTAATAAGGGCGTGATAGCTAGTGAAATTACTGGGCAAATGAGACTTAGCATCTTATGTCTCAAGGTGACGAGCGCAGTTGTGGTGCCGCTCAGTATTTTTGGGTCTTTCAAGAATCCTGAGCTGCACTGCATTAGAATGGGCAGAGCGTATCAATACATCAGCTGAACGTCCTGCTCGTATCATCCATTATTGTCATAAACAAATAAATTGACCAAACGCAAACACTTACTTAATAGTACTTTCTGGTGCCTATGTCCAAAAATACTTTGAAAAGTGCACGAGATAAAGTATTTTTCCAAGTTCCAAGAGACTCAACTATGTGGTGAGAGACAGACAACAGAGTGGCACGAATTGTCGGGGACCTAGTGCTTTGTGAACGACTAGATAGCTTGTTCGTAGGGACGTCGCTTCATTGTTTGTCTTCGACGGCATTGATCACGGGGGATGTTCCGATGAGCTGTTTGACTGTGGCACATTCGTCAGGCCTTCCTCAGTGCGATTTTCAAGGAACTTTCTTCCACGTATAACAAAGCTGTGGAATGAGCTTCATTGTGCGGTGTTTCCAGGACAATACGACATGGGCATTGGGTACTGTCAAAAGAAGCGCGTATACTTTTTTAAAGGGCCGGTCGCTCTTGTGATTCCTCTGATATTGCAGGAGAATGGCGGTGATCACTTAACATCACATGACCGATCGTTGGTTCTCTCTTCCATAAAAAAATTAATGAGAAGAGATAGTATCTGCAACAAATAGATAGGTACTACGTAGTAAAATCAATCTAATATGTTAGTTTCACTGTGGTAGAGATTGTTCTGAAAACACTTCTAGATATTTCCGATTAAATATTAATTATTATAATATTGTTATCCTTATTTTTTTTTTTATGAAAATAAGGGACAAGACTAGCAGGACGTTCAGCTGATGGTAATTGATACGCCCTGCCCATTACAATGCAGTGCCGCTCAGGATTCTTGAAACCCCCAAAAATTCTGAGCGGCACTACAACTGCACTCGTCACCTTGAGACAAGATGTTAAGTCTCATTTGCTCAGTAGTTTTTACTTTAATTTTTACTTTAATCACTTTTAATTTTTACTGCTAAAAATTAAAAGTGATTCTAATTAATTTAACATAGTTAAAATTTGTTCCTTGTCAATCGGCATATCCATCGAAACATCTATAATATGAATAACTTGAAACTTTCCAAGACCACAGATTCTCCAGAGAAGCTCCATTCCCAAGCCGAGGCACTTGGCCCGTGGGGCCCAGAGGCGCAGTGAATGTACAAAGTACTATCTTCTCGCCTCAATAGGGCTACTGGCAAACCAAGCGCTGGCAGCTATTTCGGTCAACGGATCATGCCTAGCTATCCAATATCGAAATGCTACCAGTATTCTTGGTATGCTTCCCCATAGCTATAGTTTTAATTTTATATCATCATAGTATTGTAAATATAGTTATAAGATGTGTTTAATACTAATTATATTAACATGCCTAACGCGGGTAAATACTTATTATAAAAAGTCTTTTGTATTTAACTACTATACGTTTTTTTTTTCTTTCAGTTTGGTAATTTTAAAATAGTGGTGTATATACTTTACCTGGAGTGTTCCAATCTTAGCGATAATCAGCTGCGAGTCTGTGTTATAATCTTCATTGTTCAGTACCGGATTCTTGAGGAAGTAAAGCTTTTTGAGGTTTTTTAATTTATTCAGTTCACTCACTGACCGCCACTGTGAAAGTAAAGTAAACCAATAATTAAATATTATTATTATAAAATCAAAAAATATTTTTATAGACTTTATTGGATATTTAATGAATTAGAAATTTCCCACCACAACTTTTCGCATTATTTTTATTTTTTCCCATTATTTTTAAGAAAAGATAAAAATTTAATTTTTATTTTTTCTAATATATAAAATATTGATAAAAATTTAATCGAAAATATCCTAATTGGGACGCATTTTGACAGCAAGTAAACAAAACTTTACGGTGACAAACACTGCAGTCTTTATTTTATTATTTTAATACGCCCCATAAATAACCCATATTCAAATTCAAATATTTTTATTCAAAATAGGATTTATAATCACTTATTGAACGTCAAAATCTACCACCCATTCAAAAGAGACTGCCTCAGACCTAAGAATGGGCGCAAGAAACTCAGCGGGCTTTTTTTTTTTATATAAAATTTGGATTACAATGTTATATCGTACAATAAACATTTATAATTAAAGAGCCTGAGGGTGTTCGCTTTAATCCCAGTCCGTGGTGTCATTAAGAAAATATTTTATGCTATAATAACCTTTCCCACACACACGTTTTTTAACAATTCTTTTAAATTTCGTAACACATTTGTTTTGTACATTTTCTGGGATCATATTGTAGAAGCATATACATCGCCCAACAAAAGACTTACTAACTCGACCCAACCGAGTAGTAGGCATAACAAGTTTATGTTTGTTCCTCGTGTTAACATTATGAATGTCACAGTTTCTAGAAAATTCTTCAATGTGCTTATGAACATACAAAACATTATCAAAAATGTATTGAGAAGCAACAGTCAAAATGTTTATTTCTTTAAATTTTTCTCTTAATGATTCTTTAGGACCTAGGTTATAAATCGCGCGAATAGTCCTCTTCTGCAGCACAAAGATAGTATTAATATCGGCCGCACTGCCCCATAACAATATACCATAGGACATAATACTATGAAAATAACTAAAGTATACTAATCTCGCGGTATCTATGTCAGTTAACCGTCTGATTTTCTTAACCGCATATGCTGCAGAACTAAGCCTATTCGCCAATCTTTCAATATGGGGGCCCCACTGCAATTTGCATAGGAATGTTTAATCATTTAAAGCAATTTAATTATTTAAAAAAATGCAATTTTTTATGTGTCTATTTCTATTTCGCGACTCCATCAGAATATTATCCATTATTATTAATAACACGCTAAACTTCGCTTCTACACGAGGCATATTAACAAGCTGTATATTCGCCAAACGCTGAACATTCAATTGAGATAACTTCAAATAGCTCCCCTCCTAAATGAACAAAAACACTTTACTGTTGATGAAAACTAAAAAAAACTTACGTCATTAATCCTATTGCGGTTCAAAAACAACACTTCCAAATTCTCAAACAGATCCACCTCCACATTGGCCAGTTCATCCTTGAACCTAATCTTCTGCAAATAACAGTCGTTCAAACTCAAAACCTTCAGATTCTTCATTCTCCCCAGATTCACCACCTCAGACCACGAGCTCAACGGATTCCCATCTAACCGTAGTATTGTCAAAGTGCCCAATGTATCTGGCGGCGTGATTTTATCTATTATGTTATAGGCTGCTATGATTTCCGTGATTTTTGGCCAGAGATGAGAGAGTGCAAGTATGTCAGACCATTCGTAGTTACAAACTGAAATGTTGAGTTTCTCCAGGTTTGAGAAGTTGCCTGATAGGTGTATGAGGGTGTCTTCGGGTATGTCTATTGCCATTCGGTTTTTGCTGAAATAAATTTTATTTTAATTATACTATTACATTTAAAAAAGGTATTAATTAAAAAAAAATGTACCTACGCACGCAAGAAGCTTTTTTTATTTTATGTAATAAAACAAAAAAATATTTCTCGTGGTTGCGTAATGCGGTTCGTTGGTAGAAAAATGAAATTATTATCATACGGCATTTTTTAATTATTTTTATATAATTAGAGAGATAATTTTATTTATAAGTATTTTAAAACTTGTATAAAAATTGAAATTTATTTAATTCTCGTCCATTGGTTGTGGTTCAGTAGACAAATGAGTTACAAGAGGCTTGGTAGCTGAATTATGATACAAATGGTCTAGTTGACCAGCTAACGTCAGGGTGTCGAATTTGCGTGACGGTGTATCGTATAAATTCACTCTGATATATTTTCCCTAACGAGCCAAAAGTAGTATAACTTCAATAAAAATGAAACATATTACATAATATTTCATTTTTATTTTAAATTATATATTACAACATTTATACATTTTAGTTTTTAAATTGTTAAAATTACTGTCTTATAAACGTAGTAAAAATTATGAATGCTGTGGTAGCTTATAAGTGAATTAACTCTTATCCATATTATTATTATATTTTAAGTTTAAGCATGTAAAAGTGTAATTTGTTAGTTGCCCAAATAAATATATAAATAAACATTGATATTTACAGACCACCACACTAGCGCCGAGTAAGTAACTAGTAAAAAGAGAATTGGAGAGGCAAAATGCTAGAATAATCAAATGGCAAAATCAGATATATCATTGTCTTAAAACTTTTTGGACAGACAACGAAATGTCCGAGTTATAAGTATAAACTTCACTAAGATTTTATTATTCGCTATAAAATGAACTCTCAAGATTTAAATGTTCTACAAATTAAATTTAAAAACAAAATTTATGAACGATGCGGGACTCGAACCTTTGGCGTTCCGTGCCAGCGCTCTTCCACCGAGCTAAGTAGCAGGTTATCATCTGTAACGTAGATCCTATAGAATATAGATGAAGCCACCCACAACCTGAGAGTTTGACAAATACATATCAAAATTTATGAACTTTACATCACTCGAACGATTCGCTCAGTGGAAGAGCGCTCGCGCCAAACGCGAGAGGTCGCGGGTTCGAGTCCCGTACCGTTAATAAATTTTATTTTTAAATTTAATTTGTGTTATCAATCCCAGAAGTAAGGGTTATCACTTTAAAAAATAACATAAAACTGTCATTTAAGTTCTTGTTCCTAGTATTAAAGACAGCTTCAGAAGTACTTTTAAAAGTTTCTCCCTACAATATTATATATTTAGTATTTGTAAAAATATAATATACAAATACGCTTAATTGTCATATTGTGTAATGAAATATCATTGACTGAATTATTTGCATAGTGAATAAATAGGTTTTTACAATTAAAAAATATATAAATTCCTTATATTAATCACTACCATATCATATACTAAAACCTTCGCCGAAACACGCTGCATTTTATGGTATAGGTATTATTTCGCAGTATAATCAAAGGAAACAAAAACATTTCTCCCGTTTATATGTATATATACACCTATTTATAGTTATGATAAAGATTAGATATTTCATGTTGAAAAATATTAGCAGGAAGTTCAGCTGATGGTGATTGATACGCCCTACCCATTACAGTGCCGTTCAGGATTCTTAAAAAACCCAAAAACTCTGAGCGGCACTACAATTGCGCTCGTCACCTTGAGACATAAGATGTTAAGTCTCATTTGCCCAGTAATTTCACTAGCTACGGCGCCCTTCAGACCGAAACACAGTAATGTTTACACATTACTGCTTCACGGCAGAAATAGGCGCCGTACCCATAATCTAGCCGGCTTATTGTGCAAAGGAGCCTCCCACTGATCCCGCAGAAAAAGGAAAAAGTCTAAAATAGTAACGCATTAAACAACAATATCAGTTGTACTATAATACTATCACAATGTAATAATTAAGATGCGTGAGACATTTCCACCACACTCATTTAGCATCATTTACATTAGATATATAAAGTACCTGACATCCAGTTCCCTCAAATTTGGGAGTTGAGCCGACAGCGTAATAATCTCGCGCCAATTAGAGAAAAGATTCTGCGAAACATCCAAGCTCTTCACATTCGGGCACAAGGAAGCCACGTCACCCGCCTTGCAGATGCTCTGGTCGCGAACGCATACCTCTTGAAGGCGGTCCATTTTTCTGCAATTCAAAGATAACCAACTGCAAGTTAGCCACACACGCCAAAGCTTCTGAATCACCGTACATTTTTTTATTACAGTACGAGACGAACAGGACGTTCAGCTGATGGTAATTGATACGCAATGCAGTGCCGCCAAGGATTCTTAAAAAACACAAAATTTCTGAGCGGCAGTACAAGCCGCGCTCTTCACGTCATGGACTGCTCTTGTTACACGTAGTTACTTTTTTCATATTATACACATTTATATTTATTTACTAGCTGACCCAGCAAACGTTGTATTGCCATATGAAGTAATACAAAAAAAAATTTTTTTTTGGGGTGTATAAAATAGATGACAACCGATTCTCAGACCTACCAAATATATCGTACTACAATAATTATTGTATTCGATTGCCATCTTGCAACCCTATAGCGGATTTGTAGATAGAACAGAATAATATAAAAATCTAGCTGTAGATCGTAGACAGGTGAAAATTTTAAGTTGTATGTATTTTTTAATGCTGAATCATAATAAAATAAAAATAAAAATGTGGGTGACCCTTATCATTGGGGGTATGAAAATTAGATTTTGGCCGATTCTCAGACCTACCCTATACACACAAATTTTCAACCTATCAATCATTAACTATTAGATAGCACCATTGCACAAATAGCGCAGGATGTTTGCAGATGATTCTGAAAGTGAAGAAATTTGAGAAATGCCTGAAGATAGGACATAGAGATGGTGATATGAGTGATCAAGAAATAAGTACTAGAAAGAGGGCTATTATTTGTAAATCTTGCAAAAAAAAACTGTTTCTTATCCTCATTATTTTGCAATTACTTATTTTTTGGCGTGCCAATCCAAAAAACATAATTCATAATGTTTGTACACTAGAGCAAGATGGAGGCATTGTAAATTTTTTTATTTTCTTAAATATTTTTAATTATTATTATAATTACGTGTTTTTGATTCAAATTCTATTAGAAATTAATAATTATGTCAGTCGAAAGTTGATAGTCTTGTTAAATTTTAAAACATGAGGTATGTACCCAAAATAAATGTATGTTGATTTTAAAAGTTCCTATTCGGCTTAAATCTGATTGTTTTGCAAGTAATAAATACTTTTCATGAATGTGTCTTTTCTATTTATCAAAACTATATGAATGTTTTTTTAAGCTACCTTATATAAATGTAAAATATTTATCAGGATAATAGTGGTAACCATATAAGTGACAGATGTCAGATAGAATAGAATAGGGTGTGGTTAATTGTTGTTGTGTTGCTCCACTTAATGTAACTACGAATTACTGAATAAAAAGATGTTTAGAGTTTTAAATGTATTATTCTATAACCTTTAAACACAACATTATAAATTGTTAACCCCACCCATAACTATACATTACCATTTGTCCAGAAATTTCACTAGCAACGGCACCTTTCAGACCAAAACACAATAATGCTTACGTATGCTGCTCACAGCAGAAAAAGACGCCATAGTCTAACACTATTCAAAAATAATTTTGGATACATAAATGTAACATGGCACTCCACATAATGAGGTTTATACTCAAAGTTTAAAAAAGTAATATCCTATGATTCTATGGATTTAAGAGACTCAATCCCTCTAATCTGAATCAGTAATAATTACACATTATATTATATACATATAAATACGTTCATGTTTTCAAATCAAATTTCGCCCCGCCAGCCAACCACTTTTCACTTACTGTTTTTGATGAATTTTCTCAAATCCAACCATTTCAATGAAGGGTGCTCCCATTTCTCGTTTCCATTCATTGATCACTGTTCTTCGGTGAGCAGCTATCAGCTCATCCTGGAAGTAATATTAATCTATACATAGTCTGGATATATTAACTGTTACAATTAACAAAAACTCAATAATTTTTTAATTTCAAATAATATTTGAATTTAGAACATTCTTAAATAATATTAAAACAGGGTGGGGTGATAAATTAAAGAACTGTTTTGCATTCAAGTTTCAGCCATTCATCCATGAGAAGACAGAGGTCTTTTAACTTTCAGCCTTTTATTTTCAAGTTTTGAAAGAAATTATATCAAGCATTTATATATCTAATCTATGTATGGAGCCAAATATAATTTTTCAAAACCTTTATCTATTGGGTATTAAAGAATATTTTTTATGATAAAGTGACAAGACACTTGATGGTAGTGGTGTGATGGTGGTGATGTTCATGCTCATTACTATACTGTCCCCCTCGGGATTCTTGATTGAACCCAAACTATGGAGTGGCATTATAATTACAGTTATCACTTTGAGGCATAAGATCATCAGTAGCCCTTTAATAGTTGGAAGAGCACTTGCACGGAACGGGAGAGGTTGTGGGTTCGAGTCCCGAATCGTTCATAAAGATATACTCATAGTACAGGCTATGCCTAATTTGGGGCAAGATAGTTTGTGTAGGAGTGTGTCAGTATTATTATTATTTAACCATAGACTATATTTTATACTAGCATATAGACAACCTGACATCTTGATAATATGTGACCAATTTTGTTATGTGAATGTGTGCTAACACACAATAGCTACTGCTAGTTAATAACAATCACTACAATATATTAAGTTACACAACCCATCAAATATGGAATGCAGTTTACAAACATAAATTTGATACAAATATTGATTTTATAAAGATTTTCTCTGACAGAAACCAACTAAGTAGAATAATATTAAAAAAATAAATACTTTAATATAATATGACAACCCATATAGCCCAATAGTTACTGACCCTGAGTAATAAACTAGAGGGTTCAAATCCCGGTAGATGCAATCATTTATATGATGAATATGGATGTTTATTTCCGAGTCATGGATGTTTATATGTATTTATGAATGTTTAAGTAAATATATTGTTTTCTTGTACCCAGAGTACAGGCATTGTCTAGTTTGTGGCAATATAATTGGGGCGTGGGGTGGGGCAATATATAAAAGTGTGTCAATTTTATTATTATATAGTTACAAGAAATATGAACTTATTGAGTAGGATCAATAGTATTAAAAGGTTTGTGCTCCAAATTAAGTGAAAGTTTCAACTTAAAACAAAAAACAAGTACCTACAAATGAAGAATAATTTAATGTGGGTGGAAAATCAAGGCTGCTTGAACTTTAACTGGGTGCTGTAAATTAAAGTGTATATATTTTTTTTTAAACTTACCTCTCGATCACCATAACATTGCTGAATAGCTTCAGAAGTAGTCTTCATAGGGGATATCTTGCTAGGACGAACAAAAGATCCAGCGCCGTTATTTATGGTCTTGAAATACTGAATACCATCGACGCATCCATCGTGCTTACCCCGGGAGATATTATCCCATTCAACACCATACCAAATACCATTGTAGCCCTGCACTTCTCCAATATATTTCACAGTTCCAAAATCATCATTACTTTTTATTCGACTACCAATCATCACTTGTATCTCACTGTCATCATTACCATTACAACTATCCATGGCGCCGTTACAAAATTTTGGTGCTATATTAATAGGCATAGCGCCCACCATTATTTATGTATTTTCGAAAAAAGAACTATTCGGCAAAAGAAAAACAGTTTGTGAGAATTGTGAAATCCGAAATTGCTACAGTTTACACTTTTGACTTTTGTCTGTTACCCTAGATCAGAGATCTGTCAAACAAGTAGGCGGATTATGAGTCACTCGGCTGGTGTCTACTAATACTTACTCACTGGCCTAAGGCCTTAATTTTTTATTTTAGATATGGGTGAAAAAGCTGTATGGAATAGCATTTAACTATATTTTTTTAACTTCTGGATAGGTAAATGAAGCATATGCAAAAAATGAATCTTCATGATATTATTAGCACTATAGCCCCACGCATTATAGTTCAAGTAATTTAGAGATAGTTTATCTGTGGTTACGGCCTAAGAATGTTCGTAGGTTTTGCCTGTACCAGAATAGCTGACCGAGCTTTCAACTTCAAGTTTCAGCCATTCGTACAGGCGTAGACGGAGGTGTTTCGACTTTCGGCCTTTGATTTTATTATCAAGTTTTGGGAAAAATGGCTTCCTTCAAATTAATAGACGATCCATTTTCTCAAAATTAGAAAATGTTTGTGAAATAATATGGTATTTTTAAGTGAACCACTGTTCAGTGCCCTTCTATAGTGCATCAGGATTATCTTTATTCTTCACAAAGGATCCAACATTCAAAATGAGGTATGTATTGTACTTACAACATCAAAGCAAAAAATATATATTAATTGTAACCAACTATTCAAGACTAGAAAAGGAACTTCATTCTCAATTTAAAATAAGAATTCTATGCGTCTGTTTTGTTTAGGTTTTTGACCGATATACAAAACGTAAACATTAAATCGTTACGGTGCATCGATTTCATGAATTATGGGCATAATTAATGCCTTTTATGAATGAAATGTTACAATAACATTACTTTTTCATGCACATTCTCGTAACGTAAGCTGTTGAAAATATAAATAACAGTGTTGCAATTACTATCGATTTTTTAACATGATTATTGAAACTGTACCCCACACGTTGATTTTAGGGATTATTTTTGTTTCACCCCACATATCGTTAAATGCTTAATGTGACCTTCAATTTCTTGGATAAATGTGGTTGCAAGTAATTTAGTTGCAGTTCTTTGAATTAGGGCAGCACCCTTCCTGTATTAGGAGGGGTCTAGTGACTAATACATATTTATATTAGATGTAAAATTCGTGAAATACAATTACAGCAGTTTAAGAGAAAATTACTTAATATATTTATTGTGAAATTACACATTAAAAATATATCGAAATAATACACTAGAATCCTATATACATATATTAAAACAAGGGGTGTCTATCTGATTACCTAAAATTCCATATGATTTTACATAAAATAAACATTTAAATGGGATTTACAATTGTTTTTATTGATTATGTATTTTAAATTTGGAATAAAAGCTGTAACATGTCACCTACTCTTTTAAATAAATACATATTTACACATTACCTGTTAAAACACAACATTTACCTGAAAAACACAGCATGAGTGTTACAAAGTGCCTAAACATTTATAGTGTGATTGATGGTTTACAGCTATATTAAAAAGTGTAATTTTAAGTATGTAATAACTATATCATGAGCACCAAAATGCCAATCCAAGATGCATCTAATACAATTATATTAGCTGTAAAATATCACTGTCACAGTGTAAGTGATGGTATTTAAAAACCTGTCAGGTGCAGGTTGGATTTAGTAGGGTTTCATACCATTCTGTAAAATATGACACTGCTTCCATTTAAAAATTTGTGTTGTGGCAATTATGGCAAGATAAACAAATAAAAATTGGACTAAAGTACAGTGCCAAGAGAAAAAATAAATCTTGGAAGACCAAGGGGTAGGTGGTGGGTTGATGACTGATTGAGTTAATCAGTCATGCTTTCTCCAATTATAGATACTAAAATATTTAATACTTATGACTAGAGACCCCATTATATGCAACATTAAAAGCTTGAAATATGCACAAAAACTGACCAAATTTGCAACCTTAAATGATAAGTATTAGGAAAAAAAAGAAAAGTTATTTCAACAGCATACAATAAGGTACAACTATCCATTGAAAGATGATTATGTCTAACAATATTTAATATATTCATAAACACAATCAAGTATTGTTCCAAATATTAAGTAGTACTATTGTTTTCAATCATTAAAAATGTTTTAATAAGTTGAAAATAATCACTGAATGTCCACTAAACATAACTAAGCAGAATTTCAACTTGGGTGCTAGGTTAGCTCTTATATTTCTTAGTAAAAGTCCTGCCATCCCATTAACAAATTATCATTTTATTATAGTACCAAAACCAGCTGCTAAATCTGCCAAAAATATTGTTAATATGCATCTTATCTAGATTTGTGCTGAGGATGACTTAAGCAAATGCATATAATCAGGTCTCTACTTATGACCATTCACTTTTTAAAATGTAGTTAATTGTAATCAACAAAATTGTAGTATGAATAAAGTGTTATTATTATTAACATGGCAATTATACTACATACTGTCATTATGCTTTATATCTGTGGAAATTTATGAGGTACACACAGATAGATGATTCCTTTAGAATTCTTTTTGATGTCATTTCAAATAATAGATACTACTACCGCTTCGGAAACAAATGGCGCTCTTAGAGAGAAGAAGCGGCGTAAGAAACTGGATGGATAGCAGAGTCTCAGTAATAGAGTCCGAGAGGGTTACCCTTACCTAACAAGTTTAATAAAATCATGTTTATCATCACTTATGTTGTGTGCTATGGCTAACTTATCAACATACAAACTAATGACAAGACAAAATTTATAGATTCCAACCTAATATAAAGTATATAACATACTTGTTGACACTCATAAACTGTAACTGAATTGAAACTGCTAGTCTCCTATGTCATTAACCTAAATTACTCTAGTCCCTACGGAATTAATATGAACATGCAACAATTAACATTTTAAAACTATTTAACATAATTCCCATTGGATGTGTCCTTTAGTTGTGACCTTTCTGTAATAGTGACTTTGGAAGGTTAATTATTTTTAACATTAGCACAAAAGCTCGGAATATAGGACTTTTTTATGGAAAAGGAGGACAAAGAAGTGTATGGGTGTGGTGTTAAGTGATCACCACCAACCACATTCTCTTGTAACACCAGAGGAATCACAGGAACATTGCCACACATTAAGTAAGGTGTTTACGTTTTTTTTGAAGAAACCCATGTTGTATCGTAACACCACACCAGGAAGCTCATCCCACAGCTTGGTGTGTAAGAAAGTGCCTTGAAAACTGCACTGTGGAGCGTTGCCACACATCCATATGGTGGGGATGATATCCTAATTTGTGTTGTGCAAAAGTGGAAGTTGGTGGCAGTAATCAGGTGAAACAGCTCTTTGGAACACTCCCCGTGATTCTGAAACACACTCCCTGTAATAATATATTACGGCGCAAATTCGACTTCACATGGAATACTGTTCTCACCTCTGAGTCCCAACTACCAGTACTAGCATCTTCCATTCGACCACATTCAAAGAGCTGCTCAAAGAATTCGCTCAAATAGTTTTAATAAAAATATATGATATCACTTATTGAAAGTTAAAATCTGCAACCGATTATTCCAAAAACTATGCCTCAGATCTGAGACAAATGGGCCCAAGAAACTTCTTTTTCTTTCATAAAATATAGTTACAATGTAATATCGTACAATAAAACTAATTATGTAATAGTCTGATGAGGGGGGCTCCATTCCCAATCTGTGATGTGATTAGTTATTTATGTTATAGTACCTCTGCCACACAAACATTTTTTAAATTATTTAATGTAAAATCAGCAGAAATGTCAATATGTAAGGTAGGTACCAATTACCATTACAAAATCTCATACTCAATAAAATAATTGTCTAAAAACCAGCGCAGGAACCAAATATCAATATCATATACCTGAACAGCCCAGAACAGTTATTTTTCCAACCAACAGATTTCCATACACAACTGTCAACGCGTCAAACGGAACACAAAAATAATTATAGTTAATGAACTATAATATATTAATTAAATACATTGCAAAAATAGTGTTTTTTTATGATTTGGTAATTTATTCATTTGTATGTTGCAATAGAATGTGGGCAGCTTTTCCATAAAAAAATAGGCACTGACTTTAAGCACTGTCTCGCGTCTCTGAGCACACCAAGCTTTTTTAAGGCCATTCTTGAAGAGATTATCTTCCAAATCTAAAAAAAAGTCCAATACTTGTTATTGATAAAACCTCATCAGTTATTCTGGGCGCCATTTTTTGTAATTCTTTCATTTGACAGATATTCAAATTGACTTCAGACAACATTACCCGAACGAGCGCCTAAAAAAGGTTTTACTTTAAAAAAAATGCAATTCTCATAAACCTTACTCGACTTCTGTTAAATAAGCCCAACGCTTTGTAAATGGTACACAAAGAATCTGAAGAATGCCAAGGCGTAACATATGATATTTATGGGTGCAAATCCCTTTGTTACGAATAAGTGCATGCTTCATCGTTTATTCATTGTACGTAATTCTTAGCCTTTGAATCATCAGATTATTATTAAAGCTCAATAGCGACGGATTTAAGCACTAAAGTGTTAAAAAAAAGTAAACAATGAAACCTCGGGTTCGGTAAAATAACAATAAAATTGTAACTTTTACGCAAAAACTAATGTAAAAACACAGTAATTAATCGCGTTTTAATAATTTAAAAAGTGTTTTATTTAAATACTGCGATCACAGATTTTTCAAAAACCACCTTCCATAACCGAAAATCGAACCCGCTTTAAAATTAAATATGTGAAGATTTTTTTTCTGTCAAATGTTTTCAACATTTAAAATAATTCCTCTCCATGTTAACTAATAATGCCTACAACTCGGTTAAGTCGAGTTAGTAAGTCTTTTGTGGGGCGATGTATTATATGTTTTTACAACAAGATCCCAGAAAATGTTCAAAGTAAAAGTATTACGTTATTCAAAAGAATGGTTAAAAAACGTTTGTGTGGTAAATTTTACTACAACATAAATGACTTTCTAAATGATACCACAGATTGGGAGTGGAGCGACCGCCCTCAGGACATTAAATAATCAGTTTAATTGTGCAATAATACTTAGTATACATATTTTTTTCATGGAAAAAAGCACGCTGAGTTTGTTACGCCCATTCTTCTCAGGTCTGAGGCATTCGTTTTGGAATGGGTGGTAGTTTTTGACTTTTAATAAGTGATGTCACATCCTATTTTCAATAAAAATATTTGAATTTATGGCATAGCGGTGGACACCTGTATACGTCCTCTATAATCATTATGAATCAATAAATAAGAATTCCCGTATGAAAATTGAAACTCCAATACATTACCTACATACAATTATCTCTTCTTCTATATTATTACCTATGTTTCACAACAATTTCCTTAAGCTTAGGTCACCAAGAAATGAGTCAGCCACGGAAGTGACGATAAAAAATAACGAACAATTATGCGACGTTGGAATGAACGGCTATAAACCCCGTATGAGGTTTTATGTGACCGTACTATTCAGTTCGTTTATTTCGAGTTGCTCTCTCGTTAGATCTCTGTTCCAAAACTTTAAAGGCTTTATCAGACTATGCTAGTGTTGAGTCGTAGAACCAAGTAATATAGAAACCACTCGCAACTGCTCAAAAAAGGCCGTATTCACATACAACGAACAGCGTCAAAAGAAAACTAGGAAGCAAAAGAGCGACTGAGTTTGCCGTGTTGAGTAAAAGAGACGGAAGACCATTCGCTGTGTGTGGAATAGGTCTTACAGTACATGTACGATCGAGTACAGTATACAAGTGATATAAGTTGTTTCTTGATGAAATAGTAAGCAGTCTCGCTTCGTGGGGGGTTCTACGCCCGAAAAATACAACAGAGTGGATTCACACACGTTTAGTTACTAAATAACTCGACCAAATACTAGCCTCGTCTGTACGGCTTAATACGTTAAGGCTTTTTAGAGCTTCATAGGCATGACGACTGATTTAGGAAACGGTTCGATAATGTACGGAAGTGTAGACTATTTCCATTAAATTTCTGCAGAAAATTAAGGTTCTTATCGTATTCTTTTCTTTTATATTTGATAATTGAACTATTTGCCAGAAAACGGTACTGGCAGCCGATATAGCTATAATTAATACCGTCGTGGTTGTTAAACGCTTTGTGGCACAGAAATCCACTTGATGCAGGAAACCGGGAATCACAGCGCGCGCTTGTCATTCTATAAAGGCATGCCTCACGTGCCATGTTGACTGCGCTTTAACGCATGTCCTTGATAAACAAAAATAAGCACAGTGTAAAGATTACACACAGCAAAGGATATAGCTATTGGCTATGTCCACACGAAAAAACCGCTTTCAATTATTGAAAGAGCCAAACGAAAGTTAAATGGGGTTTTCACTAGCTACGGTGCCCCTCAAACAAAAACATTACATACATTAACTACTACTTGACGACAGAAAACGGCCGGCTTTCCCAACTAATAAATCTCCTATTGGTAAATCGTATTTTTGTAATAAATAACCTCAAATATACAACAATAATTTTTACTGCGATGAATGTACACGAAAACACAATGCTAGCCGGATTCCATGGAAACATTGAAAAGCTTGTCAAAACGAGCTCGCAAAATATTACCGACGAGAAATACTCGAATCAACGCCTCCGAATTTACCGTTGTCACGAAGTTGACAAAAGGTATACCAACAAAACCGGTAGTGTGAACTTTGCACCTACATTTTTCGCTTGAATTTTTATGGCTGATTTTATTTTAAATGCTGACTGTTTCTATCTAGGGTGAACTGTACCTGGATGTGACACGCAAATATCAATACAGTTTATTAACCGTTGTTAACTGTTATGAATAAAAAGGACCGCAATAATATTTTGTCTTTGTCAGAATTTCTGTTTGTTTGTTGGTCGCCACCTTCATTTGGGACCAACTCCACATCGGATGAATTTGTGAAGTCACTGAGAAAATGTGACTTAACATCTTATGTCTCAAGGTGACGAGCGCAATTGTAGGCGCTCAGAATTTTTGGGTTTTCCAAGAATCCTAAGCGGCTTGGTATATATATATATTTCACTGCGTGGTATGCGTGGGGTGAGACTGATTGACAGAATTCCGAATGGGGTAGTACGAGCGTGCTGTGGTGTGAAAGAAGATGTCAGGACAGGGACTGAGAAAGGAATGCTGAACACGTGGAGCGAATGAGTGAAGAATGAATGACTTATGAAATATATAAGGTAAGTGTGTGGTCAAGTTAGTCGCGGAAGACGTCGTAGAACAAAAAGGAAAGATCTGAAGCACCCGGAACCGGCATATGACAAGAGTTGTGTATGTAAAGGAAGCACGTGAGTGTGTGCGTAAATTTAATAAGGCACTAGAGCGGTACATTTTAACACAGGCAGAGTCGTGAACACGAACGTGTATTAACTATAATATGCCCATCTATCAACACCAAGAAGGACAAACGGATGAGGTTTTTTCGCAACTTACGTTCAATGATCGCGGAATACGAGGCGTGGAACAAGTCACAGGCTTAATATTTCTTTCTAATTCGACGCTTAGTATACTTTTTTAGTTCGTTAGTTGTTAATGTTAAGGGATTAAATTGTTGCTTTATCTATTAGGAACTGTAACAAAATTGTTATCAAACTTTAACTGTAGATTGTATATGTATAACGCAATAGTAAAAAATAATATTTACATATTTTTTTATGAGAATAGATACTTAATATGTCAAATGTTCGATGCCCGCATTGAAATATACAGATAAGGATCAACAATTAGCAGTAACAGCTATCAAAAAAACTTGTTTTTGTAAACAACTTCACGAACAAGATTCATTTACGTATGTGTTTAGTACATTCTTGAATACTCGCGGACATTCGAGGCAGTACAGGCTTATATAACACGATCGGGAATGTTTTACAAAGCGGCCATATCAAGAGTACCAAGAATCAGAGTGCTTTGTTTGAAAGTATTTGGCCGTATATTTTACTTTACAGTCTGACCAATAAGATACTATAGAAATTCAATTTAAAAAAAACATGGAAATATTTTTTAATGATTTTCCCAATTTTATTAAAAATAAAGCGAATTCTCACTTTCATCTGGTACTAAAATAAACCAAAAATTAAATAGTGATAATTATGAATAAAATTAAGTGTTTTGTCTGAATAAAGGCTTATCTTATTTTATTTATTTATTTATATAATTATGACCATAATGATGCAATTTATTTATAGAAACCTTTCTAATCTTTTTTTTTCATAAGCACTGCCTTTGCATCACCTACGCTCATACTTATTGTGTTACATTTTCTTAATGGGGCTTGCAATAAAAATCTTAATTTAAATGAAACCGTTAACGGGTCGTCGATTTTGCTTTGATTGTACCTACCCTGACGTGTTTCACCTTTCGGCTAATTTTGCACCAAACCAAATTTATCTTCGGTCCTCTCATCGAAATCTGAAACAAAATAATTGATGCGAGTCGAAAAAATCTGAGAATAGTTAGACGATCGAGACGCATTTCGCCGATTATTGAATATTATATTATTTATATTAATCGCTTCAGCTTATGAATTAGGAGCAATGTTCCGTTAGGGACCCTGACCACATTTGTATGATTTAATAGCTTCATCCGTTTGTCGTAGCGTGTGCGACAACCGCCCAAATTAAGTAGTCACTTACGCTAACTGTTGTTAGTACTTTGAATAATGAGGATTAAATTAAAAGAACTGGGAAAGTGTCTCATAACCAGACAGCACAATTTAAAAGCGTTTGCGCGACATACTTCGATATTAATATAATTATTGTATATTCGAAGTTCGAACTGTTACTTGTTTTTACCTGGGAGGATTCTTTCCACAGGCTGGAGGCTAGGTAGAGATAAGGCTGCGAACATTTTTGAGACCGAATATAGAATTTTGGATTCAGTACTCAAGAAAATATAGTAGATAGGGAACTAATCAATTTTTTGTGATCATTTAAATGATATATTTTACGACACGTACGCGATACGCTTGCAAATTATAGGACGTGAAAACTTTACGATAAAAGATTAAACAGATACAGTACTAAGTATTTCTTGTTATTCTATGGAATATGTACAAGTCAAGCTTATATTAGCGTACATAATTAAAACAATCTCGTTAAATAAGCTTATATTTACGTCATCTGTGCTTTATTGTACGGCTTCCCGCCATTTTTCGCTTCATTTAGTTCCGCCATATTGTTGCAGTGTCAAATTTCCGCTATTTGACATCTGTCTTGTTATGAATTATTTTTTTAAATACACTTTTACGCTTGCTTATCGAGCGATGGGTCATGGGAATTTTATTGGTTGGACAGCGTAGCTGATAACATCATTTAAAAAAAATACATGCCTTAAATTACACCTTTGCCTTTAAAATAAGACAAAGATTGAGCCCCTATAAGACACTGAACTTAAACTAGTGTTTTACAAAATTAGCTGAATTTTGCTAAGATAAAAATAAAAGTAGCAGTAAAGCAGACTGGTAGGGTTTTAGAATTGACCCCCAATATGGGGTACTTCGTCGATGAAATAGTTTATAATTACTATCCCTAAAGTTTTATTACTACATGCCGGGACACATTGTATATATATGCGTGTGGTGTTTCTAGACTCCCTGTCACTAAAGTTCTATTTCGAGAGTGCAATGTTTCAAAGGGGCGAATTTCCGATTCAGAGCGATGCAAACGCTCCGCGGGCGATTGGCTCTCTTGAATAGTTCATTGCATTCGTCTTTGTTGACTCTGCGCCACAGAGTACGACTGCCACAGACGAAGAACCTCAGTGTAATAAATTTACATTAGAAGCTTAACTGTTTTCTCAATCTCTAGAGACATTTAAATTATCTTTGATAATTTATTTGATATATGAATTATGTGAACCCTAAAATCTTTTAAAATTGAAATTTGGTTTAGTATGAAACGTACAGTGAGATTTGTCATAAGTTTGAAATAGTAATAACAATATGATGAAGAAGTATAATCCGGCTAAGTTTGAAAGCGAACAGTTGTTTTAAATGTAGTGGATTTCGGCTTTCTCCGGTTTTTACAAGATTATAGCCGTCATACGTCAATCTATCAATGACTGCACGTTTCATACCATCGAATGTGTCGTTTTTTATAGAGTTTAGCTAGGCTGCCACACACGTGGAGAGGCTGATGTTTTTAAAGCTTCTGCAAATATTGAAGTATTTTGCAAATGAAGGGCTGAAATATAATTCTACTAGTACTCCCATTCATGTAATCTCGTATTAATTTGATAAAAAATTGTTTTTATCTTATTATTAATTTATACCATAGTTTCATTTGACCTGGTGCCAATTATGCTATAAATATATATAAAAAAATAATAATACTTTTAATTTGTACGAGTGGTAATGCAGTAAAAAGTACAAACAAGTAGTAAAAAAATAATTTTAATTTAGACTTCAAACAATTGTGCTATTACTATATAGTGAGACAGAAAATTGTGGACGAGTAGACACCCTGTTAAAATCCAGTAGTAGAATAGATAACATTGTTTCTTATATGCCATTTTCTGGTATGGAATTTTTAATATCGTTCAATAGAGCAAATATACAAAAGGAATTCATAGCATTTTGGACATCATTTTCAGGATCATTCCCGCCCGTCCAGGGTTGCCAACCGTACTTTAAAGTAAAACATTGTCCTTTATATTTCATGTAGCTCTTTATTATTACACTAAAAGAATATACTAAAATTTTTTTTACAATAAACTTTTTTGTCACATGTTCATTAACTTAACAAATAATATTCTCTATTTTACTGAACTAACTAAACTTGTTGGAAGCTGAAGCCATTAACGCCCGGGCGCTTCTAACTGCAGCCATAATCTGACTGATTATATGCCTCATAATATAACGTTAATTTAGGTAACAAGTTGGAGAAGAAATATAGAAAATACTCTATATCTTCTAGAAAAAAATTGACAGCCCTAGCTCCGTCATGCATTAATTCGAGCGCAAGCACCGCAGGTCCGCAGCTACGCAGTCGCTTTAAAAAATATATTTGTAGAATAGAATAGAAATATGTTTATTTACCACAGAGTAACGAGAAAAGAGTAACGAAAGAGGCTTTGACTTGGGGAGAAGAACTAATAAGATACTCCCAGTTTCTGAATTATTTTCTAAGTGTTAAACAAAGATTCTTCATTTATTAATTTCAAAAAACATCTAAATGATTATTCAGTTACAAAGCCCTTCGCCATCACCGGTGTATTTCGTCAGCGATGTCATAAAACACATTTCCCAAACTTGTAATGGGTCGGACGAGAGCGGAAATTAAAACGACACGTAAATTAGGTCGCCAATACACGCTTCGCTCAAAACGTAATGAAACATTCAAGCTCAAACATATTTCTTTTTTAATTATACTTGGTTTCATTTTCAAAATATTGAATAAATCAAATTAACCAAAATTTAAGTATGACCAGATGATTATAAAGATATCAAAAAACTTTAAACAGATATCGAACGAACGTTCCTAATCAGTAAAAGGATATCAATAACTGTTTAAAAAGCGGCTAAGTGTGAGTCAGACACCCCCACGAAGGGTTCCGTAGCAGCATGTAACGTTCATTTTGTTAACGTTCGTTTTGCAACTTTTATAGGTTTGATGAAAAAAAAACTATGAGTTTCTGTTCTAAGGATAGGTAACCCCCAACATTTATTGTTTTTTTTTTTCTATTTTTCTTAATGCGGTTCACAGAATACATATACTTAATAAGTCTCAAAAGCATAGTTCTATAGTTTCGGAAAAAAGTGGCTGTGACATACGGACGGACAAGACAGACAGACATAACGAAACTATAAAGGTTCCGTTTTTTGCCATACAGCACCCTAAAAATCCATCGAAGAGTATCCAAAATTTTTATATTAAACATTTCCATAGATGTAGTATGTGATTAGTATATAGGTTTTGATTTCCTTATCTTAAAATGTTATTTTATCTTAGAACGAATATTAAAGGTAACTGTTTATTAACCTAACAAAGTAATAAAACTATATTTCGTACTACAAAATTTTGTAATCTCATTCTAAATGTATTTAATATCAAAATTTTAGATACTTCTCGATTGACTAAGTCTCGCGGCGGGGGACCTGTAATAGTTAGAATAATCCCCTGGTAACCCTTAACGATTACACCCTGTATACAGTAGAGTGACAGACGTCGATCAATATAAATTTGAAGGAGACAGCTTTGTTACGCTTCTGTTCTATAACTTGTATTGTTCTGATACGTACAACCGTTGACTCTCAGTACGGAGCCCCGGGTCCAATCCTCCCCCGGTACATACCAATGTCTTTTCAATTTTCGAATTCCTATATACGCAAATAAAATTTGATAACAAAATTTAACGATGCGGGACTCGAACCCACGATTTCTCGCGTTCCGTGCGAGTACTCTTCCAACTGAGCTAACCGTTCGAGTGACGTATCGTTTATAAAATCTTGTATGCTTTGTTCAACTCTCAGGTTGTGGCATCATCACAGGATCAACTTTACAGTTGATAACTTGCTCAACCCCAATATTTGCAGATTAGGAAATTGATTTAAAATGTTGCCCTTTCAAATCTAAACAATTTGTTAAATATTTTTAAAGTGATAACCCTCACTTCTGGGATTGAAATCAATAGTTCATCAATCAATTTGAAAGCATCGTACATATTTGTTTTCAAATTAAAATTTGAAAACAAATATGTACGATGCTACGATACGAGGATTATCACTTGAAAAACATAACAATATGTTCCTATATACGTTTATTCGACCGTTTCCATAAACCCCCCCCGACCGCTTGGTTGGCAACATTGTGATTCCTCTGTTGTTTAGTATGGGACGCTGTCACGACATACCGTATAGACACACCAATCAGGTGAACCTTATATGTACATATGCATGTTTGTCTTCCTCTTCCAAAATAAAACTTCTCCGTGATTAAGTAAAGAAGTAAAACAATAATTTAAAGCCTGTTAAAAAAGTAACAGCAATACTTCTTTGACAAACTTTTGCCTGTCGCAATTTATTGTATAACTCGCTGGCCGTATATTTCAAACATTATTCATAAAATTTGTAAGGTATCCTTACTGGGGGTTTACTTCTGAGTTTTTTATTTTATCGATCATTTGTACTACTAGATAGACAGTAACAGCTGTGGAAATGCGACAAAAATTGAGTTTGAGAGTTAACCTATAAATTATCTAAGTATTACATTATATATTCGTCTAATATAAAGCTATTCGTTTAGGCTTTCGTAAACTTTCACACGTGGGGACCTTTGAATTTGCAATTATTTTTAAATTAGCAATAAGCCATCTTGTTTTTTATTTATTCTGATTTTTTATACATACAAGCAAATGACGTGCTACAATAAATCCGAAATATGGAACATACCACATATTACACCATAATTATCTTTGAATTCTTATTAACAAAAAATAACTTAAATCCGAGTAGTAGTCAGAACATTGCAATACTCTCTTGCATCACGTGAGGAACTGCTGCGCGCAACAAATAAATTCGATCAGATTTTTGATTTTACTTGAGTTAAAATGAGGGTAATATGTGTTAAGAGACTGTATGTTACAAATTCTAAGAAATTTACGATAAAGTAATGCTTAAAACAATTGCTTTTAACTGTAGTGTACCCAACCAAGTTCGATAAGTAATGTGTATGATATAACTTATCTTGATTGTTTTTGTAATTAAGTTACGAAACTAGCGGACCAGAAAATATTGACAATTTGTTATTTTTAAGTCATCTCCTAACCTTTTGGAACTACAATAATCCTATCTTATATCTTTAAACGAGCAATTCTTGTATATATATATAATCTGAATCTCGGAAACGGCTCCAACGATTTTCATAAAATTAAGTATGCAGGGGATTTCGGGGGTGATAAATCGATCTAGCTAGGTTTCAATTTAAAAAAAATGGTTTTATCCATGTTTGAATGAGAAACAGCTACAATAATATTAGAATACAAAGGTAAATTTCGCCACTATATACAAGACTATTATAGCTCAGATGGGACATTGGGTGATCCGGAAAGCAGAAGACCCCGGTTCGAATCCAGATGTCCTATTAGTTTTTTTTTTGTTTAAGTTTTGTACATTCTTAAAAATCCGAGCAAGGCTCGGTCGTCCGGATATTAATAATTAAAAGGCTTATTTGGTTCAAAAAGTTTACAGAAATCTTTTAAACATATTGTACATTAAACAACCAAAATGGTCTAAATGTTTTGAGTTTTCTTTAGTGTTAATTCCGCTAATCTTTCGACACGTTTTTCGCCTCTACACGAGGCATCCTCAGGAGATGTTGACTCGCCAAACTCTGGCACGAGACCGAATGTCTCATAATTATGGATTTCCGCAAAGTAACGCCTACCTCAATAAATTTTCTAACCAAAATGGTGTCTAGTCAGCATTATGTCGGGGATTTTACTTCTCAACGCTGGTATTCTCTATACACCGAGACAGACTTTGAGAATTAAATATTTATTAATTTAAATAGATATCCAATCTCCCCAAGTCTACTTATTTAGTAAGTATACAAATTTAATTAATACTAAAATTTGTGGACGATGTGTCACTCGAACCCGCACATCTCGGTAACGCCCCAGCGCGCTTACCAACCACACCAAAATTTAACAACCGTCACTCCGAAGGTCGGCTTAGTTGTTTGAACGCTTGGCTAAGAGTGCTGGGGCGTATACTGAGGCGGAGGTTCGAGTCCCACATTGTCCACAAATCTTGGTACAAATTTAATTTGGAAAATATAGATTTGTATCAGTATGTACCAACAAAGAATCTCACGGTTACCTACTATTTTTATATAATACATTAACAAGTTAAGTATATTTCCTTGGTAGGGCACAAAGATAATAACTCTAGAAGTTATATTTATAGTGGATATGACATATTGATTGCTCAAGAGGTGTCGCGACAATGGGTGACGTAAATCTGGCCCTTATCGCTACAATATGGCCACATCATAACAAGTTAAACTATTTGCAATACAGAACTCTGCTGTTTTGATGACCATAATTACCTGTTGTTATCTATTGGCAGTGTCACTTCACACTATACTAAAAGGTATTTATTTTCTCAAAATTGATTCCTTCAGAATTATTTTTGATGTCATTTCTAAAATAAGTACTAGACCCTACAACCGCTTCGGAAGTAAAAGGCGCTCTGAGAGAGAAGAAAAAGCGCAAGAAACTCTCCCAGACTTCTTTTTTTCACTAGAGGGAGGTGTCGGAAAACCGCTACAAAAATGCACTCTAATCATTTTCCCACAAACACGCCATAACAGTTATAACTCACAAAAACGACACAACGATACATAAAAAGAAAACTATTTTATTTTATATTGAGGACTGAAGCAAAGCATGGTCTCTACATGGTTACCATTTTAATAACATCTTCATTCAGGACGTTCGGCACTACACACAAACCCAAGTTGTTTATGGGTGTTATTGTACTATCCTCAAAAGAATTGTTAAAAAACGTTTGTGTGGTAAAGGTTACTAGGAGCGACCGCCCTCAGGCTATTAAATAATAAGTAATTAATATTAATTGTACAATATTACTTTGTAAACATACTTTTTCGATGAAAAAAGAAGCCCGCTGAGTTTGTTGCGCCCAAACGAATGCGTTTTTTTGGAATAGGTTTTTGACTTTCAATAAGTGATGTCACATCCTATTTTGAATAAAAATATTTGAATAGAATTCATTTTACATACAAAAAAATAAGTTATACTTAAAAAGAAATTTAGATGCTTCAATTAGAATACTTCAATTATCAAATTTCTACGACTAAAACTACCAATACACCCGTATAGAATTCCTCCTCTCGTCTTTAATTATAATCTTTATATAACTGCGAGCGAAAATCTTCTCGAATCTCGATTATTTGTTTTGTCTTCAGTGTCCTAAATATCCGTTAAACGTTCCAACTTCCAAACTATAACAAATACCCCTAATTGAAGCGTTTGTCAAGAGTTTTGTTCTTACAAATTCTCTTACGAATTGCATAAAATATATGCACGCAAAATATTTCACTATATAGTGACCGCTACATAGCGTCATTTTTATTAATCTATTTTTATGTATGCGTTCAATTGTTGGTAGATTGTTCAATTGTTATAACAATGTTTCACTGGTATATTGATCATTCATAAGTTCATGATCATAAATATGTATAGGGATGGATATATACATATTTATTTATTTATAATCGCTTATAAAATGCTCACAGAATACCTTTACTTATGTATGGTGTATGTGGATGATGCAGCTACTGTACTCAATAACTTTTGTATTCATATACATTTACTTTTTTTACTTACTCGTGTAAGGCATTGACTATTTGACGTTTGAGTATGTTTGTTGCATCATTTTACATATTTTATTGTAATTGAAATGATTTGTAAATCGATGTAAATGTAAATATTGATATAAAAGAGTGGCAATGAGTTTCTTGCTACTTCTTCTCATTAGCTCAACCCTTTACGAAGTAGCGGTAGATTAAATAAGATTTTTTTTGACATTCATAAGTGTCATTTCCGTGACCTACGTGAATAAACTGATTTTGATATGATTGATTTGATTTGATCGTCATATAAGCCGGAAGACGTCCACTGCTGGAAAGAGGCCTCCACGATGATCGGTCCTGCTCTGGGGGCCTATTCCTAAAATCGATATTCGATATATCGTGGCTAATCCTACTCTAAGTTACGAGTACATCGTATTCAATATCGAAACGATGATTGAACGAACGCAACATTTTTCGATATTATCGCTCCTAACGCTACTCTTAGTTGAAAATGTCAGAGACAAATATTCGAATTTCACAAATAATCAAACTCATAGGATATCATCCTCACCATCTGGATGTGTGGTGGTCCTCCACAGTGCGGTTTTCAAGGAGCTTTCTTCCACGTACTACAAAGCTGTGGAATGAGGTTCTTTGTGCGGTGTTTCCGGGTTTCAAAAAAAGCGCGTACACCTTCCTTAAAGGCCGGCAACGCTCCTGTGATTCCTCTGGTGTTGCAAGAGATTGCGGGCGGCGGTGATCACTTAACAACAGGTGACCCGTACGCTCGTTTGTCCTCCTATTCCATAAAAAAAAAATCTCAACACCTTCTAGGCTATCGTTGTTATTATCGTTTCAAGTTGTATAGATATATTTGCCATACAATATAAATACTTAATAAATATTATTAAAATAATTATATAAGATTTACTATTTAACAGGATTTTTATACTACCAAGTAATTTAAGTCATTTTGTTGATCGTTTATGCGTAGAAAGAAATGCAAATGGCCGCCTGAGAAATAGGAAGTCGACGAGAGGGGTTGAGTTACTTTTTTTTAGATTTTACTATCTACAAGTTTTGTATTATTTTTTCAATTTAAAATGGTCATATTCTATTCATTACAAAATTTTTGAATATTTACATTTTGTGAAAATGATGCAAATAGGTGGTGCAAAGTCTGGCATGGTCTTTAGAGCCTAAACTATGTTTTGACTTTTGACACTTAACAGCGACAGTGCACAGATAATATTTAGTTTTTCAAGGTTTGCGCGTAATTCATTCACTCTAACATCATAAAAAAATCAAAATATTAGTCTATGGTTACGATGCTGTTACGATAAACGATATGGAATACGAACATATTCGGTTAGAGTAGGATAGGTGCTATATATATTTGGGGTATTATCGTATCGTTGTAATATATCGCTGTCGATTTTGCAGGAGACCTCCTGCCCTTATCCAACCTATTGCGGCGATGTTGACTAGATCATCGGTGCATCCTATAATAATAATAATCAGATTTTTTTGTAGTTCATAAAAAATAATTATTTGATCAATGGAATCATAACACAAATATTGATGTACGCATAATCATTATTCAAATATAGGTTGCTAATAAAATTGACTCTTACTTGAATCATAATATCCAAATATTCAAATTTTATTTAATTAGCATTACACAAGAAAAAAATTGCGACTCGGTTACATATATCATATGCAAAGTTTTTTTAAGTATATATATAACGTACAAATACGTCGCTCACGATTTTATTATGCTATGGATAATTGTTTTATATTATGGATGAAAATTATGTACCTACCTACAGTTTATCATGTACATATATATGTTTATTTATCTTAGCATAAACTATGAACTAATTAAATCTGTTCGAGGATATTATTATTTGTATATAATATCAAATTTAACTTCCTCTACCCAATCGTACTAATATTATTGTTATTTCATGTCAATGAACAGCGAATGCGCACTTGTGCAGAACTGAACTTTAGTTTATGCCTATTACAGTTTCTCGGTACTTTTATAGGCAACCACGTTGAGAGACGTTTGCTCTCTCTTTGCTGTCTCTCTCTACCATAGTCTGCATGTTCAGTATAGAGCTATGTGTAGAACACAATGACGTTCTATGTACACATATAAGGACATATAATTCGCAGTCTTTTATTTTTAAATGAAAATAAGGGACGAGGTGAGCAGGACGTTCATCTGATGGTAATTGATACGGCCTGCCCATTACAATGCAGTGCCGCTTAGGATTCTTAAAAAACCCAAAAATTCTGAGCGGCACTACAATTGCGCGAGTCACCCGAAACATAAGATATTACGGGTCTCATTTGACCATTAATTTTACTTGCTGCGGGGCCCTTCGGACCGAGACACAATAATGCTTACCAATTCTTTCGCTTCGCGTTTTCGTTGTTCCTGGGACTTCTTGAAACTATTGGTATAATTACATTTATGTGTATTACAAAAAAAAATTGATAATTTAGTTAATTTTTATTATGGTAATTTATTTCCAAAATAGAACACTTAAAGATTACTGCTGGGTCTCTTGGGTTCCGTATTAAAGAATTAACTCTGAGTATAATATTCAATAAACGAATACTTAAACGTGTATTTCGTGACCCGGAAAAAGTTGACGTTAAACTTACATTGAAAAGATGTAAAGCATTTAGTAAGTTAATCCGGGGCAGGATTAATTCTAATGATTGCGAGTTACACATAATTATAATTATAAAACTGCATTGCGGTATAACTTCGAGCACAAAGCTGCATAATTTCATAAGTATTATACTTATTGTGGGAAGATAAAACTATATGTCTGAATTGAATTTAGAGCAGCACTGTTGTATAGCAATTCTCACCCAAATAAAAAAGCATCCTTTATTTTACTGTAGCATTTATGTGCTTATCATTATTTATATAATTAATAAGTTTACTATGCCTTGTTAAATCGCAGTAAACAACGGCCAGCAAGATAAAGAATACTATCTCTTTCACTCGCCTATATACCTTTCTCTTTCGTTCCATTGTTTCGTTAGCCGTGGTTTATAATATGTAGAACAATATGTCACAGAAATTCGCCATTTATAAGGCATTCAACTTCGTACAGGTTAGGTACAATAAACAACTGGACTCCTAATCGCCTATTAAAAGATCGTTAAAAAATGCGGCGTTGTATGTATGTATCCATCAACTTATACAGATAACATTCAAACATTCATTTTAATTAACACCTTATTTCGTGATAGTAATGTTCAAAGTCTATTGTATCGCCCATTAGATGTAGTAACACTACGTCACGCGCGAGACGGACGCGAACACGGGGCAAGAACATTTTTTATTTTATAGTAAAATGATTAAAAACGTCAAGTTAGTTATTCAATTTTGTTAATTTAAAGGGACACTAACATGAAATAAGACTCCTCCCTTTTTAAGTTTGGATATGATTTGGAAAATTTTCACTTAACACTTTTGTCATTCAAAGCGCGGTCGAAACAACTGAACACCAAGTCGATTTTAATAATAAGAAATACAATCAGTTTTTGTTCTTAACGCACATACTATTTATAATATACTTATTTTTTAGTTGTATATTCGTAGTTTTACGAATAGTAACGAATTAGTTATAATATATTTTACAATACATGCAATTATAATTAAAGTAAGAAGCACTGACTGATCGCGCCGAGTTTACCCGAACGAGTGTTACGTACCGAATCGTGACAGTTCAGTCTCATTCAATACGCGCTAATTAAAGTGAGCCTAAATAAGTTATTACTTCAAAATCTATTGAAAATTATATTTACAATATAGCATAGTACATATTTTAAAGTTAGTAGTACAGAATTAACAATTTGTCATTTTTAAGTGATATCCCTCTTTATTGAATTTATTATACGAATTAAATTTGTACCTAAAATTTAAGGACAGTGCGGGACTCGAACCCGCGGCTCTCGAGTTCCGTCCGAACGCTCTTACAAACTGTCACCATAAATCGTAAATTTTGGAATATCTTGGTTAACTCTCAGGTTGTGTCTTTATCTACAGCATTTACTTTACAGGTGATATCTGTTAACCGTTGGATATGAGGAAATTGACTTGAGATGTTGCTCTTTCAAATCTCATCAGTTTATTATTTTCCCCCAATTCTCGGACTAAATATATACAAATTTATATTGTACAAAATTCTTTCGAGCCAAATTAAATTTGACTACAGAATAATGTTTTTCATGTTCATTTTGGAGTATCTTCGTGATTATAACTTAATCTATGTCCAATATAAACAAATCTGCACCGTTCCCGCCCTTAGTGTTAGTTTACTGTTTTGTCTAGTTCAGTTGCCCGCGAGTAATGCGCATGCGCATACGTGTATCTACTTTTCATTGAGTGATCAATGTTTTATTATGACAATGAACAATTGTGTGAGTGGAATTTGATTTGATTGAGTGTTGCATAACATGAAAATAACTTGTTATTTTAAATTGTTTACTTGAGGTTTTCCGTTTGAAACAGTTTGTATAAAAGTTTCTGGTAAAATAATATTTCGATGATTGTTATGTCGTATATTATAAATACTGTATACTATTAGTTACCTTCATTCTTATTTTTTTGTGGATTACGAAAACTTTATAAAATATTATCAATCACAAATAAAAAAAGTTTCTTAAAAAACATCTTCTGATCTGATCAAGATCGCGGAATACGTTAGATGAGGACAGCGCAGGACCGCTCGCCGTGGAGTTTATTGGGGGGGGGAGTCAAATACACACTGTACACTTACAGATGAATAAAATTAACTATAATGCCATACAAAGTAAAAACATGTTTTTTGTCATTGTTTATAAATTAATATTATTACGTGGCTGTTTAAGGCTGCGATCATACAGACCTTGACAAAGAAGAGGGTTTTGTGTCTTTGGGTAACAGATATTTTTTTTTTCACAGCAAGTCTTTCTTTTGTGAGATCTTAATGTGCATGGCTAGTATGTGTCGAAAAGTGACTATTTATACGATATATATAATACAAGTTATTATATTAAATATTATAAACTATTATATATAAAGAGTATTTTATACGATAAAATATCCTATTAAAATATTTTATTAGTGTTACATTACACTACATGGACCACAATAATAACATTGCTGAGAGCCCTAGCTAAAGTAAGTAATAGGCACTGACCTGTATAAATACCACTGGACAGGCTGTTCCATATGTTTGACTGCAAATTTTTTGTGCCTATTTGAAACGCCTCTCGCGAGCGTCCATAGTACTAATACTAATTTTGACGTATAATACAAATGGCTGCGAAGGAACGTACAATACTCTGAAGTATTATTACATTTTAATTAATTAATGTTGTTTTATTTATATTATTTTATTTGTTAGTGCACGCTAATATCAGAAATTAAATTTAAAATGATTCAGCCATTTTAAATGCGGGCTTCAGCGATGTATTAAGTATGGCAAATTCCCCATATAATTTAGTGTTAGCTTGTTGCCGATCGGTTCACAAACAAAAATTATAAATATGACATCAAAAATAATTCTAAACGAATCAATTTTGAGAAAATAAATACCAATTTGCCTTTTAAAAAGTTAAATTTAAAGGTTATTCAAGAATCCTGAGCGGCACTTTATTGTAATGGGCAGGGCGTATCAATTACCATCAGTTGAACGTCCTGCTCGTCTGGTCCCAAAAAAAATGCGAAAACATTAAATAGGTAGGTACATATACAATATATTAGTCATGCAGGGCTCTCTCGGGGGTTCGTCGACAAGTGCCGGAAATACCATGTCTCCAGATTTACCTACCTTGTGATGATCCCGAGAAAAATCACTTTGTTATCCAGAAACTATCAATAGGTAATGTAAAAAAGGCATTTATTTTATCAAAATTGATTCCATTAGAATTATTTTTTATGTCATTTCTAATAACTACTAGATACTACTACCGCTTGGGAAACAAATGGCGCTCTGAGAGAGAAGAAGCGACGCAAGAAACTCATGTATTACTGCTGTCTCTTATACACAGCTATGAAGAGAGAGACATACATACACTTGAATACGTATTAGAATACAGACTATTACTTTACTAGGTATAATACAGTAGCACCTCTCCGAAAGTCAGAACTCCGAAAATGTATCCCTCACTTATTATAATGCAGATAATCTGCAGGGTATTTTTATGAAATATAACAAATAGATTGTATTGTGAATTTATAAATAAAATTAAATTTCGTTTATTTCAAAATTTGCATGTACCTACGTTTTAGTGGTTGAGACTTCCCAGTGTGTTGTCTTAGGACACTTGTATTGGGAATATCTCTCAACTTCCTTAGCGGATACATAATACTTGATAAACTATATAGAAATAAACAAAAATGATTAATAACCAAATTTTACAATTATCTCACAATTAAAACAAGTCTGAAAACTGTGTGGGTGTGTGTGAGTGAGTGTGTGCATGTGGGTTTGAGTTTGGATCTTTAATTGGGTTCTATCTATAGACTGCGTGTACAAAATGAATAAAAAAGTAAAATAAAATTGTGTATGTATAAATGTATAAAATATTCACGCTGGACTTATGACATAACTACGGAAAATTTGTTTTGAAATAGAGCCTAATGGCATAGATGAAGGATTGGTCTCCGCTGCGCTCCAACTAGATACCGTACAACCTTAGAACAATAGCTTTTTTATTGCAGCAACTATTAGATGCTGCGCTTCATGTTATTTTACATTGATTTTAATAAAATACAAAAATATTACTTATGTTATGCGATCCCAGTGTCTCTCTTATTTCTTGTATATTATTTTAACAAACTTTTACTACGCAACCTCAAATCATGTCGCACGTCAACGTCACACATTGTTCGAGACTGGCTCGAGTACGCCCACTGTGGTGTAGTCTTTCTAATGGTTTCTAGTTGGAGCGCAGCGGAGACCAATCCTTAATGCAAGGCTAATGGTTCATCAGACTGTTTTCTGCATATTTTCTGGATTAGGTATACCCATACTGTACCAGTTAATAAAACACTGTATACTTTAATATATAATAATGTCAAACTTTTTTACACAAATTATCAGCCTGTGTTATGGGTTGCAAGACAACGATATATTTAACAATATACACACAACACACATAAATACATATAAACATGCATGACTCGGAAACAAACATCCATATTCATCATATAAATGATTGCACCTACCGGGATTCGAACCCTGGACCTGTAGCTTAGTAGGTAGGATCGCTAACCACTCGGCTATACAGGTCGTCGTAAATATATATAATTGAACAACATTTCGTTTGTCCTCATTATCCCATTTTAAATGAGTACTCAAAACGTATTTCATATCGCAGTTGATTGATTGATATTAAAATAACGATCACAGAATAATAAATCAGATACGGCGTCGTCGACTAGCCAATTGAGTAATAAGTCATGTCGCTCGAGGTCGCGAATCTGTCTGCATTCATAATAATGCTCCTATTTATAATATTTCAATACGACTTTCATTTAGTTTATATTTAAATGGTTCATTCGCAGGAATCAATATTTTCTGTTAAGTTTCCTAATGACCAACGATGGAGGTCTCCCTGCATTTTCTTGTAAGTGCATATATCATTGGGATAATATACACTCACTTTAATGTTAGCCCACACGTCTCTGAGACCTATTACAAGGAGCTATGCATAATTACATCACACAAATTTAATGGATTTTAACCCCCGTCCCGCGCCCCTATTAAATTTTTTCTTTACATTATAACTTTTGAGTTTTTATATTTAAGATTTATCTTGATTTATTCATGTGTCTTCAGCTTTGCATCCCCGTTGTCCCATGTCGCAGTCGGATAATCAGGTTAAAGTGTGACGTAATTTATGGATGGCCCCCCAATTGTACCTCAATACTTCTTTGCACTATGGTATAATAATATACTCCGCCTGGTATTCTCATCCCGTGACAGCTTCGTCACGTGATTCTCCTAAGACTAAGTCATCAGTTGCGATGATGTTCTCAAACCATTTTCGAGTGAAACAACGCTATAGATGTGAGCGACACGACAATAATTATTAGCGATTAAACTGGCGAGCTGTCAGATTGACATTTGTCAATGTGATGTGTTGCCACTGTGTGTGATTCAATTACCCGAGCAACATATGTTTTTAACTTAAAGCAATTATGAACTAATAATTCAATAAATAAATTAATTTTAATCTAAGGAGATAGATCACACGAGTTACTAATAAGTTAAACTAGTTAATAATTTATTTTAATTTCATTAAGTCAATCAGAAGGTTCCTCAAATTACTGAAAAGGACAATCAATGTTAACGTTAACGTTTATTGTAACGCTGTTGATTACCAATAAATAAATAAAGTAACACTTATCGTGACGTAGTCTAGGCGGAGTATATTATTATATTAAGTAGGTACCATGCTTTTCACTGGATGCCGCCTGACGGCTAGGTGTGTGTGTGTGTGTCAGTGCAGTAATGTGCAAGCAATATTGTGTTTTGTTGTGAAGGGTGCCGCACCAAGTTAAGGCTTAATATCTTGTGTCTCTGCTTAGAATTTTATGTTATGGGCAGTACGTACCCCTTCATCATCATCAGCCGGGAGACATCGGTCCTGCGCTAAAATCCAATGTATTCCGGCGATCTTGACCATATCGTCGGTCCATCTTGTGGGGGGCGTAACACCGCGTCTTCCTGTCTTTATGTACCCCTTACCACCAGGTAATAAGAGAAATAACATAAAATAAAAAAAACAATTTGATTGCCGGTAAATTTTTCCTTGAACAATATAATACTCGTAGCAGTATTTCGATAAGAGAGAATAATTGAACGTCCGGTGTTATTCCGTTATTTGTGTGTATGTGATAACGCTAATTAAATAATGACCTATATTGATTTGTTTGTTTATTTAATAACAAGATTACATATTTCCTGCGTAATGTGGAAAAGATAAAAAAATAACTAGGGACTTAAATGTTTTGATATACCTAGTTGTTTTTGTTAACAGAGTTGTTTACAAAAACATGTTGCTGTTCGAAAATATTCGAGACTTATTCTTGTATAAGTAGGAGAACGTTTGGTTCGTTGATTCATTCAGTAACAGCTCTCAAGTCAGGTCGATATCTATGTTAATCGATTCTTGTGTTTAGTGTTATAAGGAGTATATCATTGACTACTGCGTCGTGTAATAAATTATTTGTGAAAATTTACTGCGTTTTCCAAACCCTTTAGTCCTGAATCATAACATTAATTTGTCTACTGTAATTTCTTACATTCTTCTCTTGGATAACATCAGGTAACTGACTTGTTACTCTTATCCTTAGACTCCCGCCTGACTTGGTCACTTTTTTGTTAAATTGTTCTAATTCATCTATCACTTGCGTTTTTGATAGAAGATCGATTCTTCTTATCTTATCGTAAGGTTTGAAACTATGCTTGCTCCTTTCCATGGCTCTTCTTAACTTGTCAAAAGATTTAATTTCAAGAGAGTGCCAATTCTTCTTGGACTTTCTTTAAAAGTTAATCTTTCCTCCTTCCTCTGAAAATGATTTAGATTCCTTTTGTTGTCTTATAGAAATTATTTGTCATCTTTTGAAGTCAACTTTCGTACTATTGCTATTTTATGCATTATTTTCAGTCCGCCTTTCATGCTTTTTTTTAATTTAACTAATTGCTAATAATCTATTAGCAATTAACAATATCATTTACATTGTTTGGTCTTTTGCCATTGCAGCAACTTACGCTGATGTTTTCCGACGAACTATTTAGTCTCCTGACCCGTTATAATATATTTATTCCTTATTATTATTATTATTAATATAGTTATTCCTTACATATCTTGGAAACGATCCTTATTTTCCCGCATAATATGACCTCTCTACCTTTATTTGATTGTGAAATTGTTCTAATCCACCTATGACTTGCGTTTTTTCATCGTATCTTGACGTTTGACGCTATGCTCCTTTGGTTTTTTCTAGGCCTTTTAAGAGTGTCCATGTTAAGTCAATCATAACAATATTCTGGAGCTATAAGTTCTTCTTTTCAAAGACATAATTAAGCGCTGGACTTAATTGTTTCTTTGAGGGTTGTTCGAGCCTGTTAAATTCTGTGGCTTCCATTTATCCTGAAGTTCATTAGTTATAATTATATATCCATTTTAGGCCTAAATTTTCGTATTATTCTTCATAAGTTTGGACTAAATATAAATAGTCCTATCTCCACATCTCATAATTTCATTTAAATTAACCAAAAAATATATTGAAATGAGCGTTATTTTGCGGGAATCCATAATCATCCAAACGTTAATTCCGCTAAGATTCTAAGACTGAATTTTAGTCTTGTATCAGAACTCGGCGAGTGAACATCTCCTGAGGATGCCTCGAGTAGAGACGAATTACGTGTCGAATTGGTTAAAGACAAATTTTAGTGGAATTAACACTCGAGAATACTCGAAATATATGAATTTATATGAACCAATTATTGTTTAAAATAAATTGAGGGGCAACAAGACATTTTTACATTGTTTGATCTGTATACGGAACCGTCGCTGCAACCTTGAATAACGAATGAAATCGACCCGATATTCTACTGTTTTTGCGGTCAACCACAGACAATGTCTCGTAAATAGATCGCGATAGTGGCCGCCCGTGGATTCGATTACCGAGAGGTCAATTTGAGAAATCATTAACACTCACTTCCAAGACAAGAGCAATGGAACAACATTGTTACAAGATAGTTCCTACACACGACACAGAGAAGGTAAACGGAGAACGGAATGAATACGGAATGATGATATCAGACAGGATCATGCAGGTGTAAAGAAGAAAAAATATGAAATTATAAATTTTACTAATATGTTATATTATTGTCTTCAACACACTTGCTCGTAAAGTGGCATAGTTGCACACACACAAAATTATCCCTACAACGTTAAGTTAGTACCTAACTGCATATTTTATTGGAGTAAACAGGGCATTTTATTGTTGCAACAAAGGTTTTATACCGCTGCAAATCCATTTACATTTTTGGTATAAATAAAGGTGTCGCTAATTAAGACGAAAAACGCTTTATTATTATCAAATCAAATACATATATAAGAGATTTCCACGTATATAGTCACCAATAACCATAAGGCGTAGAGACTTCAAATTTGGTAGAAATATTCCTTTCGCCGAGTAGAGATCAGCTAAGAATTTAAAGAAATTCCATCCGCAAGAGTTTTTTTTTATAACAGAACAACGTCTGTCGGGTCCGCTAGTTATTTATAATTCACAATAATTTGTTATGAAATATATGCATTTTATCACTTAAATTATAATTTTGAATTAGGCTGTATAGTTTATTATGTATCACAGCTTAAACTTTCACTTATTTGAAATTTAAGTATGTTACAGGTAGCGATATAATAAAAATCTTTAAATTAATTAACCTAAAAAATACAAAAGACCTATGCGGCCATTCGACTAATATTGTAATATACCTACTTGTCATTATAACATATGAATTAGCAATAATATTTAATGAATGCATTATCAAATCAAATCAAAATCAGTTTATTCAAGTAGGTCACGAAATAGACACTTATGAATGTCAAAAAAATAAATAAAATATTTTTCTTATTGAATCTACCGCTACTTCGTAAAGGGTTGAGCTAATGAGAAGAAGTAGCAAGAAACTCATTGCCACTCTTTTATATTATATAGATTTACAGATCATTTCAATTACAATATAATTTGTAAAATGATGCAACAAACACACTCAAACGTCAAATAGTCAATGTCTTACACGAGTAGGTCAAAAAAAGTAAATGTAAATTAATACAAAAGTTATTGAGTACTAAAAATAGATGAGGGTGTGTTCCCTGACCTCATGAAATACAGCAGTTATACCTTTGTTTAAATCGGACAGTTCTTTTGACCCTGCTAATTTCAGACCTATTTCTGTGCTGCCTGTTTTAGTAAAATTTTTGAAAAACTTTTGCTTCAACATCTACAAATGCATTTTTGTAAATTAATGAACAAAAATCAATTTGGTTTGAGACGAATAATCTGCACTTAAACAGTAAAAAAGCAAAGTGTTAACGGTTCGTTACACCAAACACGGCGGAGGTACAATCCAACGTACTTATAAATGACCAGAGATTGGAACTTGTGGACACTACGGTCTTCTTGGGTATCACGTTAGATAAAAAGCTTCAGTGGGGTCCACATATTGCCCATCTGGCAGATAGACACAGCTCTGCGGTATATGCAGTTAGAAAGATTACAGAGTACACGAATGTTGCGACCGCTAGATTAGTGTACTTCAGTTATTTTCACAGCATCATGACGTACGGTATTTTACTATGGGGTCTTCTACGCGGAAAAAGTCGTGGTAAGAATCTAGTTTGCCATATGAGGAATTCGATAAATATGCATCACCATACATTTATTTATACCAAGGTTTTGTTACCGGTTGGGTATTCTGCCAGTTTTTCTGACAAGTTAATTTATTCACTTTAGCTTTGTAGCTACTTCAATCATTATATGCATTCATAATTTTAGTGTTAACACTAATCAGTCTTATTTAAAACAAATTCAACATGGCGCGTAACCGAAAATCGTGATGATTTGTTATAAAATGTCTCTCATACGTTGATAAAGAAGTTTCATTGTGAGTTTTAAACCGCACGCACTCTCTCGGGAACCAGGCTTTAAATCTGTCGCCATAGACATAATGTATATAATAATAATATTGACACACTTTTTTACACAGATTATCTTGCCCCAAACTAGGTACCTATAGCCTGTACTATGGGCAAAAGACAACTATATATTTAATACGATATACTTACTTAAACATTCATAAAAACAACCATGATTCGGAAAAAACATTTATATGAAATCATATAAATGTTTGCACCTACCGGGATCCCAACCCGGGATCTCCAGCTCAGTAGGCAGGGTCACTAACCACTGGGCTATATAGGTATATAGATGATGGTCGAATTACCTATGGGTTATTTAGCTTCTTAAAGTGCAGATAAAATCTACACCAGTGGGAGAGGCTTCTATCCACAGGGGTCTAGGTGGGGTACCACAGGGACGCCATTTTCTTCCGTGAAACAGGAATGGTAGTAGCTAGTGAAATTACATACATTTGGTGATTGTTGAAAGACTGTTTTTCTTGGCATTGCCATAGATAGTAATTTACAATGGGGCCCACATATCAATAACTTAGCAAATAGATTGAGCTCTGCAGCTTTTGCCGTTAAAAAGATCATACAGTTGACTGATTTGAAAACAGCTCGTTAGGTCTCAAACAAAACAAATAAAAATATTTTATTTCGTAGGTAAATTGTATACAACTTTTTCTTCATAACTGATTTATATTCGTTTAAGGGTAGGTTCTGCATGTCAACAGGGACCTTATTGTAAAAACGTACACAAAACCCTCTGAATGAATTTGTGACTTTATGAAGTCGACTTACATGACCAGCAAGCTTATCCATATTTCTATTATTTACATTATAAGTGTCCCTATTTTTCTTAAACAATATTTTTTTTACATAAACAAGGTTTTCATATATGTATTGCGATGTCATAGTCAAAACATTTATTTCCTTAAATTTATTTATTAATAACACTCTTGGTCCTAATTTATAGATGGCCCGAATAGCTCGTTTCTGCAGTGGGAAAATAGTGTTAACATCAGAAGCATGTCCCCAAAGTAAAATGCCATAATAATTATGTCATATCTGTAGGTCTATTTTACATACTTCCATAACATAATGTCATATGGTTTGTTATTGTGGGGAAATCCATAGTATTTTCTAACACCCTATTACAATTTGAATGAAGAATGAATGAAATGAACATTCTGTTCGCCTCGTAAAACTCATAAAAACACTCTTTTACCGTTTTTTAATTTAAAAAAAACTTGAGAACGAATTCATGTTTTGTAATATAGCATGTTGAATACCTTGACAAGTATGGCAATGTTTCTTTTAGCCAATAAGACTTGTTTAGCCAACCAATTTGTTTGCCCGAGACTTAACAGCTATTAAATAAAAAGCATCAGTTCCAACTTTTTTCGTCACATTTGGTCACCATTCAACGTACTTTCTATAATTAATTTAACTGACTCAATGTTAGCCACAGAACAGTTAAAATATATTAGTTTTGGCTTTATTTGAGTTCCAATTTTCGGAAAAGTATTGGAAATTTATTCATATTATTGCAATGATTTTTCGTAACGATATCTTGGATGTTAACGTGTATATAATAAAATCAAATCAAATCAAAATCAGTTTATTCAAGTAGGTCACGAAAATGACACTTATGAATGTCAAAAAAAAATAAAATATTTTTCTTATTGAATCTACCGCTACTTCGTAAAGGGTTGAGCTAATGAGAAGAAGTAGCAAGAAACTCATTGCCACTCTTTTATATCAAGATTTACAGATCATTTCAATTACAATATAATTTGTAAAATGTAAAATGATGCAACAAACACATTCAAACGTCAAGTAGTCAATGTCTTACACGAGTAAGTCAAAAAAAATAAATGTAAATTAATACAAAAGTTATTGAGTATAGTAGCTGCATCATCCACATACACCATAAATCAATAAAGGTATTCTGTGAGCATTTTATAAGCGATTATAAATAAATAAACATGTATATAACCATACATATATATGTATACACAATAACTTTAAAGAATCTGAAACCGAGTCCCCGGCAACAGGATCATCCCGCCACCACAAGCAGCGCCCGTTCACGAGCATGACGCATGAGCCAGCCATCGCCTCCCTCAACCATATTTTAGGGAAGGGGACGACCCGTCCCATGTCGCCGCCACAAACAGTGACATTTAAGCGAGCATGATGAAACCTGTTACGAGAACTCAGCAAATAACAATAAAATAATCCTAACACATCCATATAATCCTACATATCATGCAATACTCACCAAATACCTCTACTTACAATTTGATAATTCTGCTTAAACTTGTAATTAATATTATATTTTTACTAACAGTAATCAATAGCTCAATCCTCTATGGTAATCTAATCAAAATCACCTTATTCAGGCAGGTCAAGGAAATGACTTTTCTTTTTATATCCACCTCCTTTGAGGGTTGAGCTTTAATAAGAAGTGGCAAGAAACTCTTTGTGGCAATCACTCACAAATCATTTCAGTTACAATATATGTAAAGTGATGCAGCAATAATACTCAAACTACAAATACTCAAAAAAAAATGTAAATTAATACGTAAAAAACAAGAGCTATTGAGTACATTCACGGCCGACTACTACTGTATCAACAATAATACCAGGCCATGGTACAGTAGATGCATTAATTCACACACACCGTAAATAAATAAAGGTATTTAGCGACCATTTTATTAGCAATTATAAAAATATAAAAATTTTAATTTTAAAACCATGTGTCAGTTTCCGGCTACAGGATCATCCTGCCACCGCAAGCAGCGCCCGTTCACGAGCATGACGCATGGGCCAGCCATCGCCTCCCTCGACCATATTTTAGGGAAGGGAACGACCCGTCCCACGTCGCCGCCACAAGCAGTGACATTTAAGCGAGCATGATAAAAACTGTCACAGGAACTTAACCAAATAACTAAAAACAAGAATGTTCATCTAAACTATATTCAACAACACTCGCTAAACACCTCTACCCATAATTTGACCATTTTGCTTTTAGTATAAATTATCAATTTTCCAAAAATTATTCATACTATATATTTAATATATAATTATAAATACTATTATATTTAATTATGGGTAACTAAAGCTCAAATCTTTTAGAGCAATTAATACCCATGCTTTCTTATCATCTAAATAATCCTTTAAATTGTAATATGATTTTTCCATAACTTTATGTTTAATATAGGCTTTGAACTTGTTGAGAGACATTTCCATTATGTTCTCAGGAAGGTTATTATAAAATCTAACGCAATTACCGACGAATGACTTGTCGAGTTTACTAAGCCTAGAAGTGGGCATTAACAGTTTATTTTTGTTTCTAGTATTAATATTATGTTTTTCATATACCTTTTGAAATTTATTGCCATTTTTATGAACATACACTAAATTTTCATATTTATATTGGTTAGAAACAGTCATAATTTTAAAATCTTTAATTTTAGATCTAAGCGACTCTCTTGGTCCCATACCATAAATTGCCCGAACAGCTCTTTTCTGCAGCACAAAAATAGAATCAATATCAGCAGCATTACCCCATAATAATATACCATATGACATAATGCTGTGAAAGTAACTAAAATAAACCAATCTTGCAGTTTCAATGTCTGTTAAGGAACTAATCTTTTTTACTGCGTATGCAGCAGAACTTAATCTACTTGATAAATTTTTCTATATGAGGGCCCCATTGGAGTTTGGCATCTAGCGTTATTCCAAGAAAAACAGCGGTATACAGATTTACTTCACAATCTAGTCAACGTCAAGTAATTTATGTGGGTAGTCAAAGAATTGAAATAGGAAAGCGGGTTACGTTCGGTCAACCGACCATAGCAGCTCATTCGAGCGTTGGCGTTTGTGAAGTTTGGACGTCTCCTTATATGGGATTACTAATCATTAAGTAAAGATTTAGTATTGTTTACCACGGCGTTACCATATTTAATGGATATCAAACACTTTTATAGCATTCAAACTGTCTCATTCCCCTTTTTGGAATGTCTGAGTTTATTTACATGACATGCCTTTTTTGTGCTGTTTTAATGTCACCTTTTATAATTGTTTTATTCAAACTCACTCATGTTAAAAATAATCTAACGAAAAGTTAAGAATGTCTGTTATATCTATTTATATGCAGGAGTCTTTGGCCGTCATTTTCGTACACTTCAATATTACTATTGATTTCTTTGATGACCGATATCACGATTTACTCTGGGGCTCAGTTTCGAATACCGCACATCAAAGAACTACACCTGTCAATATCAGAGGCCACATAATGAGATAATATCCGGACCACCGAGACTTGCTCGGATTTTTAAGAATATACAATACTTGAACAAAAAAAAACTAATAGGACATCTGGATTCGAACCGGGGTCTTCTGAATCACCCATCTGAGCTATTACAGTCTTGTATACAGTGGCGAAATTTGCCTTTCTATTCTAATGTTATTGTAGCTGTTTCTCATTTAAAGATGGATAGAAGTACACTGTTTTAAATATTGAAACCTTGCTAGATCGATTTATCGCCCCCGTAATCCTGATTTTATGAAAATCTTTGGAACCGTTTCCATATATATATCACACAATATTCAAACTTTTTCTGACTCAAAATTGAATACAATTATTGCTCGTTTAATGATATAAAATAGGCCCTTAAATATTTGCTCTAAATTTTGTGTTTTTCATTAATTTCTGCGGCATTGCATTGTAATAGGCATCACTTTCAAATTTCAATTCAATTTAAGGTGAATAACCCTGCAGTTCCTTTCGCTTATAATATTTTTTTGCCATAAAATACCCACTGTGCGTATTTTACACTGGGCTCTTAACGAAAGCATTTTTAAGCACCCTGGGAACTATTTTGTGGGTATTCAGCTTATATTTCACTCCGATATGTATTGGTCGACAATAGTTGCCCTATGATGATACGTCCATCAATTCCAATTGAGTGGACGTGTGATGAAAACGGACAGATTGAAATCCATTTACCTAAACGCTTGCATTTAGAATAGTTTACGCGTTGGACAGAAAACATTGAAATATAAGAATTTTGATTTTTGATCATGCTTATCGATAAGACTTTTGATACATTCTTTTTTTTTTGTCATGTTTAATCTTTTTTCGTAAATGTGCTTAACATCTGTCAGTGAAATGATTTAAATCGAGATCAAGACTGGTATTTGAAGTAGTTTAAGTAAAACTAAGTTTTATTATGTTTAAATTGTAGTGTTATTGGTGAAATCAGTTAGGAAAGAAATCATTGACCCGTTTAAACAAACAAAATTATTGAATAAGTTAAAAATCAAGAGTGTGCATTGCTTTTCTCGCAAGGTAGACACTGTAGATACAAGTACCTACCTTAATAATATAATTTTTAGATATAGCACACATATCGCGAAGAGGTTGTCATTGTGATTTACTCTCAACATGTTAATTTTGTGGTTTTAAAAGTAAGTAAGCTAAAACTTTATGGGTTCAATAGAAATTTTGTTATAGAATAATGGAACTAAAATATTGCCTATCACTAGTGGATTATATTTGCTTAGGTTCTGCACGCCCCTGGTAAAAAGTGAATCTATATCAAATTATGACCACCATTGTACACTGAGCCTGAAATCTATGGAGTTTACTTAGACTTTGCTCAGACTTTACTTAGCTGAGTGTGATGAAACACATGTCTTACTTAAGTTCAGTATAAATTCATATGTCAATTGACGATAAAAACGTAAACGAAGATTACGCTAAGCCTAAACTCATCTAAATATTACGTCAGTAAAGGCTTGTACCTGCTTATACATTTAAACGCTTTTATACAAATACCCGCATAATGCGACAGTAAACTCATTGATCATGTATTAGTCTTCGTCCAATTTCCTTGAATACTTTTATGAGGGCTAAATCGCAAATCGATACGTCGAACTAAATGTCTTTTACTGTGCCTTTAGCTTTAGAGGTCGTACCTTCGAGGTCAAGTTGTCTTCATAATGACTGGTAAATAAATAAGCCATTTGTTTCTTGCTTTTACAAAGTTTTTTTTAAATATTGTAAGAAAAGTAATAATTATAACTAAATTTGTTACCAAGAACCCAGGATTGGGTAAAGGCCTCCTCCAAAGATGCCCACTCGTCTCTATCCTGTGCTACGTCTATCCAGTTAGGGCCAACTGTCCGTCTAAGGTCGTCCTTCCATCTAGTTAGTTTTCTCCCTGGTGTTTCTTATGACTGGTAGTTTGTATTTTTTAACTTAACGGATATATGTATATAAGTATTAAAGTATCTAGTGGTCGCTCGTAGTTTCTATTTTTTTTTTGTTGAAGTTATACTTCTTTCGGCGCGTTATGAAAAAATTATGAGAGTGAAATTATAATATATATGCCCGCGCATCACTGTAACACAAAAGTACCAGGTTGAAGTTGGTTCATAAAATTTTCTGACGTTTGCGACATTCGTTATTTTTTTTTTTTGGTTTCTTCGTCCATTATTAAGACATGCAAAGGGTTCAAGCCCGTACAGCCGTATTTGTTATTTAATAATTAATTGTCAAAACCATTGTTGCAATATTACAATATTGTTCTTTCTACAAACATAGAATAGCACGAGGAATAAATAATTTTAAGAATGTATGCTTTTTTAGGCCAAAGAAGTAAAACTTCTTGCATGCGCACACACACTTTTTTATGAAAGATGATGATAAACGAGTCACCTGTTAAGTGATCACGGCCGCCATTCTCCTGTAACACTAGAGGACTTACAGGAGCGTTGCCGGCCTTTTAGACACACACGTACACGCTTTTTTGTAGGTATCCTGTCTCATCCTGGTAACACCGCACAAGAAAGCACATTCCATATAAATAACTCGATTTTTATGAAGACAGGTGCGGTAGGCACTCGCACTATAGATCTAACTAGTTGTAGTAGTTCCGCTTAGTCAACCGACAGCGCTAAGTGTTGAGTTCTAAATGTTGAACATGTTTGTGTTTCGCAAATAGTTTCCAGACCATTTGGTCAACTTAATTTTAGTTTGTGTCATTCTAGCTACCAACCAAATAATATAATACAAATTAAATAAAAACAACTTCAACACTAGTGTTATATTTATTTAGGTTCTTAACGAGAAAGGCATTGCCTATATGATATGCACGCAGTGTACATCGCTATTTTATAATAATTTTCAATTTTAATTCAATATTGACACACTTTACACAAATTATCTTGCCCAAAACTGGGCACAGCCTATACTATGGGTACAAGACAACGATATATTTAATACGATATACTTAATAAAGCATACATAAATACTTTTAAACATCCATGACTCGGAAACAAACATCCATATTCATCATAATTATAAATGATTGTACCGGGATTTGAATCCGGGACCTCTAGCTTAGTACTCAGGGTCACTATTCGGCTATATGGGTCGTCAATATTTGGCGGTAGAATTTGAATGTGCAGGAAGTATAAAATTCGTCGGACAAATAAAATTCGTAAATAACCGTTCAAGTGCGAGTCGTTTTCAGCCACAAAGGGTTTGGTACAAGATATAATACTATGTATTTTGAAATTATAGTTTCGGGGGCTAACGGGCAAGAGTCTCATATGGATAGGTGATGATGAGCTACCAGTGGGAGGCTCCTTTGCACCGGATCCCGGATAGATTATGGGTATCACAATGGTGCCTAATTCTACCATGAAGCAGTAATGTGTGAGCATTATTGTGTTTCAGTCTGATGGGCGCCGTAGCTAGTGAAATTACTGCGCAAATCTTATGTCGCAAGTATCCTGAGCAGCACTGCATTGTAATGGGCAGGGCGTGTCAATTGCCATCGGCTGAATGTCCAGCTCGTCTCGTCCCTTACTGTCATAAAAAAAATTAACAACCAATGAACATAGCAAGATCAAGAGATTCTTTGCAGGCCTTAAGGTGGGCGATTGCTTCCAACTTTGAAAGTCCCCAAGTGATATTTGTTGGGGTATACTGCTACTGGTAAATTTTGAAATACTTTTGAAAAAATAAACTTTTTTCATTTGCACTGAGGATTTCAAAATCCTTCATTTTACATTAAATTTGTGATTATACCGTAGAAATACACACAGAACGCGTACGGAACCCTAAGAAGTAAATAAATACTATAGACAGAGTCACAGAGCAATTTCCACAAAACTCGACTTTATCGCTACAAGACAGTAATGATAAAGCGATTAAGAAATATTATGAAGAATTCTAAAGGGTTTTATATTAGGTGTTAGTTATGGTGTTAGGTGTGACCATAGCAAATGGTGAAGGGAATGAGAGATTTGTTCCGGTAAGGCCGGTTCACAAATGAGGAAAGAAAGCTATGAAACGAAAGAGAGTGTTTGTAGCGAGGCAAGTGTAGGAGACCTCCGCTCATAACTGATGTCTGTCACTGCGCCTAGGTACGAAAACATACATACTGGCGCGCGGATACCTCGAGGTAGACATGTTGGTCGGTTGTCAATCAAAGTCAAAATATATAAAAATAAATAAATTTAATAAAAACTTTATTAATTTTCCTATCATCAAGTACATAAATACAAAGTTAAATATTAAACTAAAATCTATTCATAAAAGAGTTATGCAAGTACGGTCACCAACGTGTACAATCTCCGTCAATTTCGTGGGTATCTTCCTCTATGAATATGTTAAATAATATTTACTATAAAAGAACTACTACAACAACAAAACAAACGTACACATTACACCTTAGTACATTAGTAGACGTATCGTGCGATTTGTGCATACACTCATTTATTTATGAATGTGTTATGAATCCAACACGGCTACGCACTGTGTATGATTTAAAATGATTCTTAGCAGCGCGATTTTAAAGTAGCTATTTCTTTAGAAGGTGTTACTAAGTGTTACTTCTGTTACATCATCATCATCATCCTCAGCCGTTAGACGTCCATTGCTGGACAAAGGCCTCCCCCAAAGATCTCCATGACGATCGGGCCTGCGCTGCCCTCATCCAACGTATTCCGGCAATCTTAACCAGATCGTCGGTCCATCTTGTAGGGGGCCTACCAACACTGCGCCTTCCGGCACGTGTTGGCCATTCGAGGACTTTACTGCCCCAACGTTTGGCCGTCGAACTATGTGCCCTGCCCACTGCCACTTAGTTTCGCAATCATTTGGACTATATCGGTTACTTTGGTTCTCCCACGGATCTCCTCATTTCTGATAAATATTTTTATTTCATACTTCTGTTACGCTTACTTTTTATTCTGCAACTTTATCTGTCTTTCGATCTTTAGATGTGGACAAAGAAGTTTTTGGATATTATTTGTATAAAATGCATTTACTATAATTCTGCATTTTAGGTGCCTCTGTTTTTTTCACATTACATTATATTGATCTCAGGACATAAACATTTTTGCAGAGAATATTTGTTGGATACGTACGGAGCTGTATGATAATGACATGTAATTATGTCAGGGATTTAAGACTTACGCCCATAATAATTGTTATCCTCCTGTCCGTGATGTTGTTTTCCTGTCTATATCAATTTAAAGCTTAAACTTACGTCATTTACTGAATAGTACATACACCTTCTATCTATGTATATATAATGAAAATGGTCTTTGTTTGAGGCTCAATCACGCCTATACTACAGATTGTATCGACATGAAACTACCACCATTCGATGCGAAATTTATCCTAAATTGTTTATTATTATTTGTAATAAGATAAATAAAATTTAATTTATTTCCTTTTAAAATTCGCCCAGCGAAGCGGGCGGGAAAGACTAGTATATCTATATTAAATAATGGAGAGCCATTCTTTTCCATTGGCTATACGACGAAAACTACTGAACCGATCGGCATAATACTTAATCCATACGCAGCGTGTTTTGGAGATGGTTTTAGTATATTGTTGGTTATTACTAATCCGACACGTATATTTTTTGACTAATAAATACCTATGATGATGACGTCACATCGTCGTTTTGTTACGGTGTGCAAAACAAGCATCAATAGGACTATTTATTTTATTTTATTAATAATACTAAAACTATTATTTATAAACATTATTTATTAATAATAATATAAATAAATTACGATTTATTTTATCTGTATTATATATTGCTGTAAAGGTGTTTTGTTGTGATGGTGAATATTATAATTATGGAAAGCGGCCAAATGCGAGTAACATACCTAATATAAAAGTTCTTGTAGGTTTTCGATTTAAAAACTACTTACTAGATCTCGTTCAAACCAATTTTCGGTGGAAGTTTGCATGGTAATTCACATCATAACAATATCATATATTTTTGAAGTGTTTCTCGCGCAAACTATTCAGTTTACAAAAAACGAGTTCTTATGGTTTCAGAAAAAAATGGCTGTGACATACGGAAGGACCGACCGACAGACATGACGAATCCATAAGGGATTCGTTTTGTGCCATTTGGGTACGGAACCCTATAAACCAAAAAATTGTATTTATTTTTTTGGCAGTACTGTTTACGTAACCGACACCTCTGTCTTCTTTGTTTCCAGTGAACTCCTTTACTAATCAAAGACGTTTTATACATAATATAATGAACGGATTTTAACGGGTTTATTAACGGGATTAGTTCATGGAGTGCAATTTAGTCCAACTTGAAAGATAGGATAGTTTGTTTTATTAGTTTCGATTTGGGACCCATAATTATTTTTATTGCCAAAATTTGTTTTGTATGGACATCCTTTCTATGAGAGAATTTATTGACACATGGTTTGACAGTTCTGCTGTGAAACAATTTCATTATAACAACCGGGATCATATTTTAAGAAATAATTCTATATGTTATGAAATATTATTGACAATTCGATAAAAAACAGTATTTTATTTATTATGTACAGAACATCGTGTATCGGATCAACTAGTAAGTTTGTATATTGTGTATATGTACCGTACATAGAAACACATGCATGTTGGCATTTTTTGTTATGGGGAAAAAAATCATTAATCTCGCTAAACTGTTACACACTGTTTTTTTTATCTGTTTGCCTATGCAAGTTTGGTATTTTGCCATTTTGGTTTTTATTATATATTATTGTAGCGGCAACAGTTATATCAATTTTATTTATGTATGGATTGTGTGGTTAGATGGTATGGTAATGTCGTCTCCTGTTAGTAAAGTACTCCATAACAAACCATATACGCATTAAGTTTTTTGTTGCCATATTCGTTCTAGCAATTATGAAACTAGGTAACCCGACGCTGCACCAATAACAATAGACGAAGTTGGTATTGTCACGCAGAGACAATGACAAATGGCACATTATAACTTATAGCTTTTGTGCTTGGTCGGCCATGTTGGAATTTTTATATAAGTGGGCAATGACTGCGTCACATAAGTGATAACTTACTGTATATTAAATACTCAATAATTGACGCTCTCATGCAAACTATCTACCCTAAAATTAGGCATATTAAGAGGCGTCTAAATAGTGTTGTCAGTGATATAGTCAATATTTTACATATTCTTGGTTTATTCTCAGGTACATAATTTTAAAATCAATTCCCATATAACTTTAAACCAAGTTTATTTGTAAGGCGCTAAAATGTCGAAGTCCGACTCGCTTGAGTATTTTTGAAGGCAGTATAAACTAATTCTAGCTGGCGCGTTTTATCCAACGTGTCTGTTGAGTGGGACAGCTTTAATTGTCAACCAATCACATTCAGCGATGTGATTGGCTTCTTCCTGTGTTCATTTCCTTTCCCTACCTAATAACTGTGCCGTTGTTTTATACTTAGAAAGTTTTGGCGCGCTTTACGGAGCGTTATCAATTGTCATTCTGCTGTTTACTTCCTACCAGGAGTAGTGACGTACCGAGAAGATAGAGAACACTAGGTGTTAAGATGAATACTTCAAACTCATTTTTGGTGTTATATGATTTCATGAATACACGGCTACATTATCTCTGGACCTCGCTGGAAAGTGAAGCCCCCTTCCGTTCCCATTTCACCCCCTCGCACTCGTCCTGTTGCGTCAGTACGGCTTGCAGTTTCATTACCGTTACATATAGTGATATACATTCACGTTTTGACTTTTGTTGTTCTGTATCGCTATAATAGTTCTAACAGAAAAATAAATACCTACATTTTTTACTTAACCCAGATGGCTTCATTGTTTTTTCATCATTATAATAATGATAATAATAATCAGCATCAGAAACAAACACCTTTACCTCAATCAATAATACAGAAAAGATAAATTTATTTTTTAATTATATAAATTTAAATTAAGAATTAATAATAATATCCTAGTGATGCTTGTTTTGCACACCGTAACCAAGCGACGACCTGACGTCATCGACATCATTTTTTCTGTCTACTGCTGACTTAATAGTTGGCCACTACTTGCAGCAGCATTTGTATCCATGCACTTTCAAATTCAACATGGATTTCACAATCATGTTTTGTATGAACCTTTTAGAGGAAGAAATCTGAAGGACAACTCTTGCAGGCTTACACGGGTGTTAGGTACAGGTTGTTTTATTTTCAACCCCACTTTCCGAAGCTGGACTTTTATTCGAAGCCTTGTGACTTGCGCAAAAACCCCTTTATAAATGCCGATCATGGAATTCATTCCGGCATTTTTGTTGCATTATAACCTTGCGGAAAATTTGTAAATCCCTTAATATCTAAATCTCTTGACTAATATCTAATTTAATTGTATGTTAATAATAGATCTAAGATCTTAATAATGTTTAATTTAACGGACGCGTAAAATGAATTTGATTTGATTTGAATCATCGGCCCATATAAGTATCAAGAGCTCCGGGTGCTAAAGCATTACATGACGACTTAAACCGTAGCGTTAACGTAACCCCGATGGAGCGATATGTGTCATCTTATATATAAAATTCTCGTGTCCCGGTGTTTGTTACCAAACTCTTTCAAAACGGCTAAACGAATTTATTTGAAAATTTGTGTGTATATCGGGTAGGTCCGAGAATCGGCCAACATCTGTTTTTCATTCTCCTATATGATAATGGTCACCCACCCCAAAATATGTGTTGTTGGCAATTTTTTTAGGCATTTAGTTATTTATAATACATACAACTTCAAATTGTCACCCGTCTACGATCAACACCTATTTTTGTATAGCGATTTTAATATTATTCTATTCCAAGCACAGTTACGCAGTTGCAAGATGGAATATAATGATTATTGTGGTTCTAGAAATTTTATGTTCGATATATTTGGTAGGTATGAGACTTGACAGCAGAAATATGTATGGTGGTAGTGCTGCCCCGGACGAACACTGTACATACAGTTAGTTATTCTAATTTATCAAGAAACAATTTTATTTTGGTAAATAATATCCATATAACACAAAGAATACCTATATATTTGTATTTATAATAACATAAAGACATAAGCAATTGAAAACAAAACAAAAATTAAAACATACCTCTATTAGCATTCGTTATACTCACATATTGTGATCAACTTAACGGTTTGTACGAGTAGCTATTAAATCTGTGGAAGATGATTGCTTATAAATTCCCACGTTGCAGACGGAATGTTTTGTAAACTACCTTCATATCATACTGCTGAGAAAATTATCTTATCATTTGTTACAGGTTGTCAGTATATACTATCTATACTAATATTATAAAGAGGAAAGATCTGATTGTTTGTTTGTTTGCATTGAATAGGCGTGGAAACTACTGAACAGACTTAAAAAAAATTACTGTTGGGAAGAGTCCACTATATCCGGCTGTGTTATATTTTCAAAAAAATTAGGGATCCTTACTAAAAGTCTAATAATGTAACCCAGTGTGTAAAAAAATTACCTAAAATATTCTTTACATGGCGTGCGCTGCGAAAGTATTGATGATAGATTGAAATATTGTATTACGACTTTGTAGAACACATTTTTTATGACAGTAAGGGACGAGACAATTACAATGCAGTGCCGCTCAGGATTCTTGAGAAACCCAAAAATTCTGACCGGCACAACAATTACGCTCGTCACCAAGAGACAAGATGTTAAGTATCATTTGCCCAGTAATTTCTCTAGCGGCGCCCTTCACACCGAAACACAATAATGTTAACACATTACTGCTTCACGGCAGAAATAATCGCCGTTGTGGGACCCATAATCTAGCCGGCATCCTGTGCAAAGGCCTCCCACAAGTGTCGCGACAGCATATATTGTGTTCTTTTATTTAAAGTCAATTCTCAAGTTATAATCATCTATGCTAATAAATGGTGAGCCGTTTTTTTCCTTCGGTTAAACTGCGACAACTACCGAACAGATCGGTATAGTACTTCTACCATGAGATGCAGCGTGTTTCCGAGAAGATCTTAAGAAAGTGGCTATTTGTCTAATCCTAATGACTCCTAGTAATACCGCGTCCAGAATTGAACTATTGTATTTACCACTCATAACTCATCGTCAAGCCCTGTCGCATATACGTACTACAGTATTTTCTTGATGCGAGTATTACAAACAGCATCTGGGAGCAGGGTGTAGTCACCAAGGATAGTGTTAAACTTATGCATTAGTGGGCCACAATCGCAAAAAGTTCATTTAGAAACTGTAAATAGAGCTCGTCATTGTATTGGACAATGAGGACGTCAACTCAAACATCTGCTTGAATACAAAATTTTGTACTTGCTAAGGAATAAAGTGTATGGGAGTGTTTAATGTAATTTTTTTGGATATTTCTCGTTTTATTTTTAAAAAGTTATTATTGTCATTTTTCTCATTAGATAAAGTTATTTCGATACCAGTTTAAAGTTTTTTTATATCTGTAATAGTTACGGAGTAATCGCCTGTGCACACTTAACGATTACACCCTGTATATGGCAAAACAATGTCCATCTTACTGTCAAGACTCTATATTTCGGGAACGCGTGGTAGTATCGAGTTGAAACTAAAACAATGTGTTATTATATTCTTCAATCTTTTAAAGTTGTGCAAAGAAGAAACTCCTAAGTTATCTATATGTATATATATCAAAATTAATTGCTGTTCGTTAGTCTCGCTAAAACTCGGGAACGGCTGGATCGATTTGGCTAATTTTGGTCATGAATTATTTGTGGAAGCCCAGAGAAGGTTTAAAAGGTGAATAAATATGAAAATTCTCGGAATTAAGTAAAAACAACAATTATTTTGTTTTTCCTTTGATGTGTGCCCGTGGTCCAGAAGTCGAATTGAAAGAATAGCTTAAAATGAATAACTAATAAGAATTTTTATATATTTCTAAATTTCTCAGGAGGTAAAGAATATACTTAATTTTACATAATAGTTGGTTGATTAACTACAATTGCTTTCTATCTATCGCATTATTTTTATGTAGATTGATAAATCTTAAGTTTTGTCACAAATTAAATTTATGAACCATTAGAATCCATCCTATATGTCGATCGATACTTTAGACAAAGAGTGCATCCTTCTATCTTTGTGACTGACGATTACCGCTACGTGCGCGAGAAATTTACTTACTTCGATAGGCCTTTGTGATAGTAACATTTCAATTCATAAAAAAACATAATTTTATTTATTATATACAGAACAACGTCTGTCGGGTCAGCTAGTCGTAAATATAATGATACAGCCGTTTACGCCGCAAATAACGTATATTTCAACACTCACAAGGGAATCAAAATGTATAAGGTAATTTTGATCTAGAATCATGAAATTTGGTAAGTAGCACCGTCTTATACTATAAATATAGGAAAACATCTGAAAACTACACATATTTTGTAATAAAATTATAAAAAAACAGGGACTTTTGAATGTCGTATCGCAAGAAAGGGGTCCATTGGCACAAGCTTAAACAGATTTAATTATTTTTATTATGCACAGTTTTCGATTTATGACGAAGAATGAAAAGAAAAACTTTTCTTTTCCCTTTTTTGATATTTAGTATAGGTAGGTGCCTAATAATATGTACGGAACCCTTAGCGGGCGAGTCCGATACGCACTAGTTCGTTTTTTATTATAAAAACTGAATACGCAATGCCTTGTAACATATTAAGATATTAAAAGTATTTCAATTCCTTTAAGTGGCGGTACCTACCTACATTTAAATAAAATAATCACTTAATATGTTAAAATAATAATTTTTTGCCTTTTAATAGTGTTATCAAATACGTTACTTCCGTTTAACTCTGATAGATTGAATGAATGAAACTATGTATTATATAGCATTAATACTTTTGAACTTCCGTCACAAATACCAATAAAAAAAACATGTAAAACTACTTTATTAGTTTAAAATATTTTATGATGTAAAATAAACACATTGCTAATATAAATATTTATATTCATTATACAAAAAAAAATTCACCTATCCCGGATCCCGTAGCCTACTAGACTTTTAAAGTCAAGGTTACAATTTCACCACTAAGCTACGAAGTCGTCAAAAAATAAAAACTATAATCGATTTGCAAAATGGTCACCATGTAAATCTAAAAGAAAACATTTTTGAACCGATGATGATGTCCGAACCCGACTCACACTTGATCATTTTTCCATAGCTCATCTCAGTAAACTCTTAAAAAGCGTCAAAAACTCATTTGGCTTATTGAAGCAAACCAGATACATTTTCCGGATTAAAATCGTGACGCATTCGGCGTAAAAATTACTCATATAAATGATATATAAATCCACGTAAACACATTATAGGTAATTGAGTCACGGCAAGTTTTTATCATTCTATTTCCTGCAACCGGAGTGCCCTTATATTGAAATGAAATCAATGTTCTTAACGAAGCCGCGATCATGTTATTATAAGCGGAAGCGGGCGCGGGTATATAAATCGATTGAAATTTATAAGTCAAAGTCAAGAATACTTTATTGACATAAAATCAACAAAATTCTCGTCAACGTCAATCACTAAAAATATTTTCTTAACAATTTTTTTGTGGGGCGATGTATATCCTTTTACAATAAGATCCCAGAGAATGTTCAAAACTAAAGTATTATTTTATTCAAAAGGATTGTTAAGAAACATTTGTGTAGTAAAGGTTACTATAACATAAATGACTTTCACAATGATACCACATATTGGGAATGGAGCGAACGCCCTCAAGCTATTAAATAATAAGTTTAATTGTACAATATTATTTTGTAAACATGTTTTTTGATGAAAAAAGAACCCTCTGAGTTTGTTGCGCCTATTCAACTCGGGTCTGGGCCATTCGTTTTGAAATGGGTGGTAGTTTTCTACTTTCAATAAGTGATGTCACATCGCATTTTGAATAAAAATATTTGAATTTGAAATATAGTAATGCTCTCCAAGCGCGTTTCCTTTAGAGTCGACTTACATAGGCGAGCGAGACAGTCACTTCAAAAAAACTGGTTCAAACTGAGTCGGGCTCTGACATTTTTTTATTATCCTGGTTACTCTGCTTTATATTAGTCCAACGTTGTTAAATATCACAGAACAGGTAAAAAAGCTAAATAAATCTCTCTAAACTGTACTGTGTTAAATATTGTATTGTTACTTATTCAAGTTTTCAAACTTTAAAATTTAAATTAAAATCAACGTTTATATTATTATTTATCTATTAATTTAACCCGACGTTTCGAATGCTTTCCGAACCGTGTTTCAATCCTTTTAAAATTGTTTTATATAAAATTGTAATACTTGTGTAAATCTAGGTGTTTTTTCTTAATAACAATAGCAATAATATCGCTCATCCTACCAATATGGGCTCAATGTAATAGTATCAAGATTGCCTTTCTATCACTCGGCCACACGATTTCTCTGCCGACTTACTTCGTGACACTGTTGCTAACTTTACCTTTTTTATATTTAATGACTTGATGAGTATTAGGGTCATAGGAAGTCGACGTCAGGATTTTTCATTCCAAATGCTAAAGGAATCTTATATAGCCTATAAGAACATACTGTTACATAGCCGCGTTAAACGCGCCCCTCATGTGACATACGTTCGTTTTCCATAACCTATCTATGCTTAGTTTAACTTACTAGAGGTAGACAAATCTATTCTTTTATGCTTACTTACATTTCAATAACCTATCGACAATTCGTCATAAAGCGTTGGACTATCGGCCGTTTTCAATAACGTATCTCTAGTTACGTATACATTGCTGTCACCGTTTAATGACGACATCTTATCTATCCATAGTTCTGTCCAATATAGTTATAGTCCAATGCTTTATGTCGATAGGTTATTGAAATGCAAGTTAGCGTAAATTGATAGATTTGTCTACCTCTAGTATGTTAAACTAAGGATAGAAAGGTTATTGAAAACGGTCGTATAACTATATTGGACATAACTAGGGATATATACGATCTTGTCATTAAACGGTGATAGATTGCTATCACCGTTTAATGTGTCGCGTCCGTAACTAGAGATACCTTATTGAAAACGGCCGTTAGACCACTGGCCGGTTATTAATTTATTGGAGAAAAACAGTTAATATTAATTATAAAAATAAGAAGAAAAATAATTAAAATAAAATGTAATTATAAACTTAAACATTTCTCACTAAGCGGTATATCTTAAACTAATTATTGTGAACAACGTGACGTGTCTACATATTATATGAATAATGATTAATCGATGTTAGTCAATAGTAGTTAGGCAATCGTAAAAAAAAAAACGCGTAATTAATATGGTTGTTCTTAAATCTGAAAGCGTAATCTCTCCCACATATACTAATGATAATATTATATTTCATCTGTAAATTTTAAATAAAATATATGGAGATCATTAGTATAATAACAATAAGGCTAACTCGCGATAAATGGCAAAAATATTGAATTGAACGAATTTTGTATGTTTTTTTTTTCTCATTAATGGGTTCTGTAATAGTAATTATTTAATTATCAATATGTACATAAGCACAGTGAAGTTCCGTTCCGTATCTAAGTTCTCGTAATCCACAAACATGCGCATACGCAGTTCCCGCTAACTTAAAATCAAGCATACATTGAGAAATATCATTTATTAGTCTTGCATAAAAGCCATATTGATGTTATCAATATCGCGTGTCAAGTGATAAGGAACGATGAGGCTGTCAACTTGTGGGTTCACTGGGTTGATAAAAAACTAGTGGTTTATAATTTGTATGTCAGTTGCCGTCTAGAGTTCGGCGCGAAAGGACGTGTGTCGCGCTATTCACGAACTTATCGTAATAGTCAATTATTGTATAATAACAGAACATATTATCGAGTTTTGCGATATTTTCATGTAGTTACAAGAAATGTGAACACTGGGAACCCTGTTTGTATAAAATATAATAGAATATGAACTGTTGAACGGAAAATTATTGTGTGAATTTAGTGATGATAAGTGAAAAGTGAATAAAATGCAACGAAGAATCAAAATGAATGTAAACCCTGACCTAGGGGACTTGGAGGAGATGTTGGCTCATGTTCAGACGCAGATTGAACAGGAAATCGATTTGGAATTGGAGAGTAAAATGCCCTCCCTAACGAATGTACAGGAGTCACCGAAGATGCAGCGAACCCAGTCGTTCAATAAGGATAGTTTTGAGTACCGGAGACCACAACTATCCAGAGGAAACAGTGAGCTGGGCTATAGACCTGATAGGATTGGTATCCAAAATGGGCATGCTAACTCTCCAAGCCTAAAGTCATTCGAAGAATTAGGATCTCAAGTTTCCTTGCAGTCATTTCGTTCGGAGCCAGTTCAGAGACATTCTGTCCTGAGTCTACCTGATAAAAGAGATGCAGCGTCTATGAATGGTAGATCCAAAACTGCTACATTGCCTCGTGGATATGGATCTAGTAAGGAGAAGAATTGGGAGGAGTATTGGGCACAGTGAGTATATTAATTTGATGATTTAGGGCCGTTACGTCATATTGGGCACATTGTTTACTTTGTCAAAGAACCTAATCGATAACCTTATGTAAACACCGCTATTCACTTTCTTGCAACACAAAAGAAATCACAGGAGTTTTGCCGGCATAGGCATAAAAATAACTTTAAATAATTCTCATCTAATAGTATATGAGAATTATTTAATGGTACCTGTGCCATGTCAATTGACCTGAAAATGCAAGTAAGGAAATTCTTTCTACTGTTTGGTTTCGGGAAAGAAAGTTGTACCAAATGTTTTGAAGTATTCATTATTAAAACATATGATAGTACTTCTCGTTTGATTTAAAAAAAGTTATTGATGTAATTTAATAATAAGTTAACGTACTTTTGATATCATTTTTAAGTTTTTTGATATTTGTAATAGTTACGGAGTAATCTCCTGGTCATACTTAACAATTACCTGTATAGGTCTTCAAATAGTTCGATGCGCTTAATATTTATGAAAAAATTATTATTTTTCGTTAGTGTACCATAAATACCAATGTGTTGTTCGGTAGAAAGTCTGATTGACCTACTCAGTTGAAGGCGCCAGTCCCACGATTACACCCTCGTCGGATTCGCTAATATTCTCCCTTCTTGGTCAGCAATGTACACTGAACTGGAACTACCACGTATCAATGTGTTTTCGATTTTCGAATTCATATCATGTACCTACCTATTCGACGCTTTATAAGGTCGGTAACGCTCCTGTGATTTCTCTGTTATTACGAAAGAGTATGGGCTACGGTGATCACATACCTTCAGGTGACCCCTGTGCTTTTTGTTTGTCTCTTTTTTATAAAAATAACTCTAACACACAAAATTGTATAGTTTTCACTTCCTCAATTCAAATCTCTTATAGATAGATTCGCAGCACGTGATAACCTTATCATTGTTATATAAAATTCAATCTATTTTCAACTTTATCTATAAATCTGTACGTATACTTAAATTTGAAATATGTGTTTCTAGTACGAAAAAAAAAACAAATTCTCAAATGAACTATAATATACGCGTTAAGTCTCATTTGCCCACTAATTTCACTAGCTACGGCCCATTACTGCTTCACGGAAGAAATAGGTGCAGTTGTGGTGCCCATAATCTACCACTCCACTCGCCCACTGGTAATTATATGGGTAGTAATTTTTATATTATTACTATTAAAATCCAAGTTGAAGAGTCGAAATTGTTTGTATGGAAAAATGACCACTAAGGTTTCTCATAAAGACGAGATACAATACCGCCTACCTGAGATAAGCCAACTTTCATTTTCTAACCGTTATTGTTTATTAACAAATTACAGAACAAAAGACATTGTTCGGTAATGCCTTTGTAATAAGTACAGTTACCGGCCAGCGTTATATAAATCTTAAGGACCTCGATTCTGTATCTACACTCTAATACAATTCCGTGTATTATTTTAAGTCGGGAGTGTTTGGGTTTTCTCTATGAAGCTTAAATAATATTTTTTGTATGAAAATAATGGACGAGACGAGCAGAACGTTCAGTTGATGGTAATTGATACGCCCTGTCCAAAAATACTGAGCGGCACTACAACTGCGTTCGTCACCTTGAGACATAATATTTTAAGTCTCATTTGCTCAGTCATTTGACTAGCTACGCACGGCGCCCTTCAGACCGAAACACAATAATGCTTACACGTTACTGCTAGAAATAGGCGCCGTTGTGCTACCCATAATCTAGCCGGCATCCAAAAGGAGTCTCCCACTGGTAAATAACATAAATTTTACCCAGATGTTTAAACCATAGAAATGAAATTTCTTTATTCATTTAGGTATAATTTGTAGGCTTACGAAAGTAAATTTTCATGCCATTGGTTCAATAGACTACCAGGAGACCTTGTTCTGAGAAGAACCGGCAAGAAACTCACCAAGTTTTATCCTCCCTTTACAGTTTTCACAGTATACATACTATTTTATCGTCTATATATTCCGAAACTTAATTTGCTTTCTTCATTTAAACTTCCTTAATATGAAGCTTAAATTTGCTGAACATGATCTAAGTGATCGGACAGCCTGGGAGTAGATTATGATTATTTTATAGCAATAGTAATGACATTACAATCTATATATATATATTTCTTATCTCTTTTATATTGATTTCCACGTATATAGCCACTCATCACGATATCTCTGGAACCATTAGAGCTAAAGACTTGAAATTTGGTAGGAATATTCTTTTCTTCAGGTAGAGGTCAGCTAAGAACGGATTTTTCAATTTTTAGAAAATAAATGCCTCCTTTTTATAGACGAGGTCTGATACGTACACAAAAATATTAATATAACTATGAAGTAAAGGAAAGATTAGTAAGGACCTTACTGTGATATGTTATTCTTATTACTTGATGATTTAAATGTCGTATGGTCTTCAAGATATCAGGTTCGCCAAACAGGTGGTATAATTTGGGCTTGTATTGCCATCCGCAGCTTTCCGTCTGGCGCTAAAACTTTTTTCAAAATGTTTTTTGCCCAAAAACCTTGTGCGTAAGTTTATCTTTTTCTGTGTTATTGATAAACGCGAAGTAAAGTTATTCCAAGTTTATAACTTTTTGCCTTTATCTTACCATTGCCACTACAAAATTACAGGGAGAAGTAATTTTAAACTTGGAGTAACTTTTAATTGCGTTTATTAATGAGACTAAGTCAGATCGGATATTTAGTTACATTGAGTTTTAACTTTTACTGTCGGATCATGGTGCTGACATTGATATAGTATTTTGATCTACAAAAGAGAGCTGTTCGTGATATATATCAGCTTGGTTATATACAGTCTCTCAAAGAAAAATTTAAAGAAATATATAATATGACTGTTCATTGTCAGTACATTTATGAAAATTTAATATAAGTTCACAAAAATCGTCACCTTTTTGCTCTTAATAGTGATTTTCATTGTTATAACACTGGAAATAAGGGGTTGCTTGTAGCTAATTCTAGTAGGCTTCATAAGATACATAATAGCTTTAAGGGTAAATGTATACAATTTCATAATAAAGTCCCAGCCACTGTTCAGTCATTATCTATAAATAAATTTAAATGTTTTATTAAAATATGGCTCTGTCGTAAATCCTACTACTCCACAGCTGAATATCTAAGTGATCAGCTTGGGACTAGATTATGATTATTTTATAGCAATAGCAATGACAGTACAATATTGTATATTTCATTAAAAAGAGCGCAAAAAAAAGAATGCTTTATATCTTGCGCCGCTTCTTCTTCTCTCTCAGAGCGCCATTTGTTTCCGAAGCGGTAGTTAGTGTCTATATATTAGAAATGATATCAAAAATAAATGACATCTAAAGGAATCAATATTGAAAAAATAAATGCCTTATATGCCTTCTAACTACGAATTAACCAAAACGAATCAATATTGAAAAAATAAATGCCTTTTATACCTTCTAACTACAAACTAACCAAAAGTTAAAAAACCGTAGACTTGGGATATACATACTTGCGCATGACTTACCGATGATGCGTGACCAATAATGTGCCAATGTTTGTGTTAGCTATAATAAGTTACCGTGGCTGAACAGGTATAACTTGTCAATTAAAATCGGTTACAGTTACAATAGATTCAATTCCCTTATATCAATCTGAAGTGTGGGAGAGAAGAACTAACGGACAGTTCTACTCTCCCACACGCTCTGCTTTTTTTATGAAAATAAGAGACGAGGCGAGCAGGATGTTCAGCTGATGATGGTAATTGATACGTCCTGTCCATAACAATGCGGTGCCGCTCAAGATTCTTGAAAAACCCAAAAATTCTGAGCGGCACTACAATTGCGCTCGTCACCTTGAGGTATTAAGTCTCATTTACCCAGTAATTTCACTAGCTACGACGCAAAATACGAAACACAATAATGCTTGCGTCGTTGTGGTACCCATAATCTATCCGGCATCCTGTGCAAAGGAGCCTCCCACTGGTTTGCCTATACGCTAGTATTTGTAATTCTTTGGTCCAAATACAACTCGTAACTCTGAGCGCGTAGCTGCCGTGAATAATTTACCTTTAGAAACTAGCAGCGGTATTGAACACGAGTTCAGCCATTTCAATTATATTTTATCGCATAGTTGCAGCATCAACCTTTAGTCCTTTATTATATTCGCTGGGGAAGCACTTCCGTTGTCAGCCAGCCGTTATGTTTTCAATTTAGGGAGTACTTTTTTATCTGTCTGCTGGAATATTATGAGTACAAACTTGAAACTTTCGAGATTATTTTTGCTGCAAATATCTGTAACTATAATGAAGCGTATTTTGTTATACAATTAGTGTCGCCTTGTTAGTAATTCACTCGGTGCTGCCCGCGACGTTGTCCGCGTGGACGTACAGTACATTAATACATTGAATGTCCTTCACCGAAATTTTACTCACGATTATAAGTCAAAGTAAAATAATCTTTATACAATTAGGCTTACACTAAGCGCTTTTGAAACGTCACTATTAATATTTCTTTTAAATTACTGGATCTACCATATGTTCGGTAAAAGAAGAGCTCGTGAGAACAACATACAAGAAACTCAACGGCCATTATTTTCAATAAATAGAGCATGTTGCAATAAATGTAATATGCAAATGAATTAGTTTATAAGATGCTTCATCTAATATATGAGTCGTGATCAAAGTTAAAAAAGTTTTAAATATCAAATATCCCGGTTTCTATTATTGTTTGTTATTGCGAGAGTATTATATCACCTAAGTTTTACGTTAATACAAAGCCAGTTGACAGACAGATGGACGGATGGTCAGAGTTTTTGTATTAGTGTTCCCGTTTTTCACTCTTTGGGTACGCAACCATAAGGGTAAAAAACGAGGGTTTGCATGCATCCCGACACACACAAGTGCCTGAAATTTGGCGCCATTTTTAACAACACAACACGTGCATCATGTCAGTCTATGTCATAGACTAACTACATACTACGGTTTTTAACCGACTTCAATAAAGAGGAGGTTCTTAATTCGATTGATATATTTTTTTATGTATGTACACCGATTACTTTCATTATTAAGTTATATGATTTATTATTAGGTTTGGTCTGACAAGGCTGATGCTTTTTGCAGTCTCGTGCCAGAATTTGGCGAGTCAACATCAAATCAAAATCACTCTATTCATGTAGGTCACGGAAATGACACTCATGAATGTCAAAAAAAAAATTTTCTTATTGAATCTATTGCTACTTCGTAAAGGGTTGAGCTAATGAGAAGAAATAACAAGGAACATCTCCTGAGCATGCCTCGCGTAGAGGCGAAACATGTGTCGAGTTGATTAAAGACAAAACATAGGAGAATTCACATTCATAAGATATCACAAATTTGGATAATAGTGGATTTCCGCAAAATAATACCCAAAAATATATATGATTCGTACAATACTATGTCGTCAGTTATAACTTTTAACTCAATATCGCTAAGTTACGTAAGTAACATTGAAGGTTCGTGGGTTCGAGGCCAAACATACCCACAACGTACATTCGAAAGCTATCTATCTAGTTTGAGACTCTGTCGAAACACTTGGTCATTGGTAAACGGACAGTAGGCCACAAATAACTATTTTAGAAAAATTATTACTGAATTAAAGAAAAAAAAATATTTGAAAAAGCTGTAGTATGCCGTTTAAGACGTTTGCTAGAGTTAATTTTACAATAAAATACCAGTCAGTTCACTAGGATTCGACTTTTTTTCGATTCGATTTGACAAAGAAGGCTTACTATAGTATAGTAGATTATATAGAGGATAATGATGCCATACAATATACAAGAACCATTCTTATCTGGTTCTGCCCAGGTCATTTGTATAATTTTATATTAAGTAGGTTAAGTTGTTATACGATTTAAAAGATGGGCTGGGACTTTCTCATCAGTTGTTCTTCCCAGTTGTTCTCCCCATCATAAAGCCCCTTTACGCACCACCGATTACCAAGCGTTGTTGCAGCATGTAATGTTATTGTCACTCTCTATAGCAGAATTTATTTTATGTGGAAAGTAAGAACTGCCATGAACCGTTGATTATCACCACGATACCCTCATAAGGCCTCATTCGCACTGGAGCTTTTTTAACGTCCTCTAAAAAAACGTTTAATCGGACTGTATTCCCAAGTACATATTCACACGTCAGCGCTTTTAAAACGCGACGGTTTTATATCGAGTAGTGTTGTATTTCTGCGGTGGAGGTTGCATTAAATCGAATAGACCATAATTTGAAACTCTATATTATTATTTACACGAGAGCTAAAAAAAAGGAGTTGCGTTCAGTGCACCGCACCGACGTGACTGTTTGATGCTTACGCAATATATTTAAGGCGTCACTATTTCCAACAATTCGTCAAATGTTATATATACATTCGAAAATTATTAAACAAAATTAACCGGGTATTGCCTTTACTACTTGTCGTATTCAAACTGTTCTTTTGTATCTCTATTAATACAGAGGATGTACCCAGAATGCATTTTGGTTTTTTAGGTCTCGTGTGAATGAGGCCTTAATGTTCAGGTTTCTAATTCATATATAGCTATATATTTATTCGACGACTATCATGATCACATACTATCAGTTCTAATGGTTGCCGGTCTTTGAAGCAAGATAGCTTATCGTTTCGAAAATACTGTAGGTGGATATAGCCTTGTTCTCCAGTTTAGGAACATGATTCGACCTTTTTGTATTTCGTAAAATCGCCTACACTGATGGTTTTATAGCTATGGCAAAAGATATAAGTCAGATGTGGGCCGCACAAAAGGGCTCAGACAGGTTATGTAACCTTGCCTGATGGTAATGCCAAACACCCAAATTGTTGGTGCTATTACGAACCACTTTTCGTCTCTTTCTAATGAACTGATCACTTAATCTCTCAAATATATACAGCCTTATTAATACGTCTAGATTGACTTAGACAGCTGTGAAAACGCCGAAAAAAGGTTAGGTTGACAGTTAACCTCTATTTTGGAGCAATGCCAAAAATAAATAATATAAAATCCCTCTCTGTTTTTCTCTGATTGAATTAAGGCTGCGAACTTTTCGTTCGATTTCATGTCAGAGAAGGTAAATGGTATAATGAGCCCAGATTAATCAATAAATGTAGTTTATAATTTTTTTATACTTTATTTTGAATTGTCACATGGACTTAATTGTTTATGGCTGCCGCAGCCAAATATTATTTTAGCGTACTCTTATAAGTATTATAGATTATTAGAATAATATAGTACAATAAAAACTCTATTGTAGAACATAGTTAACAACCCTAGTCTGAACAGGAACGAGATAAAATGTGTTAAATGAAAACTTAAAAAAACATTCGAAAAATCAAAGTAATTGAAATTGACCTCGAGCCATAACCTGAGCGTTGAACAATATATTATACCAAAATTTACGACCCATGCGTACTCGAACGGTTGGATCAGTTGGAAAGAGCGCTCGGACGGGACACGAGAGGTCGCGGATTCGAGTCCCGCATCGTTAATAAATTTTGGTTACAAATTTAATTTGTATAACTAATCCCAGAAGTGAGGGTTGTCACTTTAAAGTAACAAATTGTTTCTTCAGGAAAGTGATGTGGTTATTAGTAGAGGCAAGAATGAAGCCTTTAATGTGGCTATGCGTCACATATATGTCACAATAGTGTGACCGTATTTTAATTGAAGAAATGCTTGTCGTAGTGTACAAAAAAAAACAGATAGCGTTGTACCTAAAAAGCGTTACAAAACTGCATAGCCATTAGATGTGAGAAATAAGCCATTAATATGGCTATAGGTAGGTTATGCTCAAATGTCATATATTACCACGATAGTGTGAACTTATTTTAATTGAAACAAATATTTGCCTTAGTGTAACAACAGATGGCGTGCTCTCTAAAATGTTGATACAAAACGAAAAAACCTTCGCTTTGAAGCTACACAAACAGCGGAATGTTTTAAATCCGGAGATTTAAAACAAATATTTATCAGCCCATTTATTTGTTCACAGTGAGCAGTCAATAAGCAGTGCTAGGGCTTCGGTCATGGTGTACGATGACGCGCTGAAGCGCTGGGTGCCTTCGGGTACCAGTTCTGGGTTGTCCAAGGTCCACATCTACCATCACACACAGCATAACACTTTTAGGGTGGTTGGCAGGAAACTCAACGATCATGAGGTGAGTGCAATAAAAGACAAATACCATAGCAGATACCATACCATAGATGGATCAGTTCTAGAATTTATTTTTTTGTTCATTGTCACCTTTGGAAGATTTACTTTTTCGTGAATAGCCTGCTTGTATCATCATTATTAAGAGAAATACTATAGTCTGAGAACTACGTGCGCGACCGTCTCTCAGGTCCCGCAGGCATGTTTAGTACCCCATCTCCGCCACCGTCTGTCCTCCCCGTCCCCGTGGGACGGTCGCGCACGAAGTTGTCGGACTACACCTGACGCATGTGAAAACATTTTTATAGATAGATGTAATGTAATAAGTGCTAATTAATTATAAACATTTCAGTTTGCAAAAAGCATAGATTTTTTTTAGGAAAATAAGGGACGAGACAAGCCGGACGTTCAGCTCATGATATTGGATACGCCCTGCCCACTACTATGCAGTGCCACTGAGGATTCTTGAGAAACCAAATATTTTGAGCAGCACTACAATTGCGCTCGTCACCTTGGGACATCAGTTTTAAAGTCTCGTTTTGCCCAGTAATAGCTAGGCGCCGTTCAGCCTGCTGCTTCACGGCAGAAGTAGGCGCCGTTGTGGTACCCATAATCTAGCCGGCATCCAGTGCAAATCGAAGTAGTTTTATATATTAATATAAAAAAATATTTTTTATTATTATATTTATTTTGCGCTATTTCCAGGTGGTAATAAACTGCGGGATCGTACGAGGGTTGAAGTATAACCAGGCTACGGCGACTTTTCACCAATGGCGAGATGCAAGGCATGTTTACGGCCTGAACTTCTCCTGCAGAGAAGATGCTGACAGTTTTGCGAGAGCTATGATGCACACACTTGAGGTATGTAGCTTTTATAAGTATTCCACATAAAAACTACCCATTTTTTGTCATGCAAGGATCTTTATACAACGAGCGCAACAAAGGAGACATTAAATGAACACACGGGTAGTTACTAAACTACTTTACGTTATCTTAAAAAATATTCAAAAATAAAATACTTGATTCACCTAAATACATTTTCCATAATAATATTAATAATAATAATAATAATGTCATTTCAGAGCAACCTGTAAGAAATCTAGTAGCCATGCGCTAGCGTAGGCACTAGCGTAGTACTACATTTTTAAGACAAATTATTAGTTAGTGAATCTCAATTCACTTAAAATAAAAAATATATATATATAACTAGTTGACCCGGCAAACGTTGTTTTGCCATATAAATTGTATTGATTTTTTCCTTGCTAGTTGATAAGAGATGGTGCTAGTTGTATTCATTAGTAACAATCACACTTCTTTTATATTTTGTATAATTCACACTATGGTTTTATAAATTATAGCCTATTTGTTATTCTGGTGTGTAAGCTATATTATTGTAAAGTTTCATCAAAATTTATTCAGTAGATTTTGCGTTAAAGAAGTTCAAACATACATCCAGACATACAAACTTACACATTTATAATATTAGTGGGATAAAGTAGAAAATTGCGTATTTTCATTAAGTAGTAACTTAATAAATCTAATTTTAGTTACAATTATTGTTATTTTTGGTGTCGGTGTCAGCCACGGTAGGTTTGTTATTATATAAACAGTTACATAGAAAGGTCGCAGGTAAGATGCGCTTGTGTCGTACGCGCAACGTGACTACGTGGGGCCGCGGCGGAAGGACACCGATCAAAAAAATAACAACAATTAAAAGTAGAATCAGATTAATTAATTAGATTTTTATTTTTTAGTGTATGTTATATATTGTTTTTGAATAGTTTTTTGTTGAAGTTGGTTGGTTTTTTTTTAATAATTATATTATTATTTCAGGTTCTTGCCAACAAAGCAACAAACAACACAGTGCCAGTGCCTCCACAGGCTCCCAACCCGCCTGTACCATATAATGGTCACAACAACGGACATAACACCCATTATGACGAGGACATGGGATACAGGTGAGTTATACCATAGTACAAGTAATAGAAGAGTAGCGTAACACGCGGTCTCCTTCACATTTATACTTACGTCTGTGCGGAGCGCTAGCGTTGTTCCATACATAAAGATTGACGACGCGGACGGCGCGGCTAGTTTTGAATAGATTACAAAACAAATATTAAAAATAAAATTAATTATGGGTCCCAAATCGAAATACAAACTATCCTATCTCTCAAGTTGGACTAAACTGCACTCCATGAAGTAATCCGCATTAAAATCCGTTCATTAGTTTAGGAGTCCATCGCGGAAAAACAACGTGACGCGCAATTTATATATATTAAGAAAGTGAAAAGTGAAATTAAAAAAGTGAAAATGGTCTTTGTTTGAGGCTCAATCACGCCTAAACCACTGATCGTATTGACATGAAACTATCACCATTCGATGCGAAATTTTTTCTAGATTATGGTTACTTAGTTTTTTTATTGTGTTTGTTATAAGATGAATAAAATAAAATTTATTTCCATTAAAAAATTGCGCGGCTAGTAAATATCATAAGATTAAATGTGTATTTTAGGACAATGACCCGAGAAGACGCTGCCATGCTCCAGCAGCCACAGTACCACGCCCCTCATCATCAACACCAGCAACCAATCCCGCAACAACATCACCAGCCAGGCACGCCGCATCATGCGCCCCCGAGCCAGTACCATGCGCCGGTGCATCATCACACTGTAAGTAAATTCAATATGTCTATTCAAAATAGGATATGATATCACTTATTGAGAGTCAAAACTACCAACCATTCGAAAAGGTATGCCTCAGACTTCAGAAGAACCGGTGCAACAAACACAGCGGGCTTCTTTTTTTTTTTACCAAAATAGAGTTAGAATGTAATATCGTAAAATAAAATGTATTATTTAATAGCTTGAGGAAGGTCGCTCCCAATCTGTGGTATCATTTAGAAAGTAATATTTATGTTATAGTAACCTTTGCCACGCGAACGTTTGTTAACAATTCTTTTGAATTTTTTTTATATATTTGTTTTGAATATTTTCTGGGATCTTGTTGAAAAAGTATAAAATAATATTTATTTTTAACTTGTTTTATTGTATAATGTAACATATATGTAAAACTATGGGTCTTGTAAACTGAAAATTAATAATAATTATTATTATTAGCTGATTAGTAGGCAATATAAGTTTATGTCTGTTCCTGGTGTTAACATTATGATTACCACCGTTTCTAATCCAATTATGTGTCTATGTACATATATAACATTATCAAGAATATATATATGTATATAGTAACAAGTTTACTAATGTTAAGGTGAATGCTCGTTTGTCCTCCTATTCGATAAAAAAAAGTGTGAGTCCCAAAAACCATATTTTAATACAAAGAGATATGAAATTGTAATATTTTTTGATGAGAAACATGTTATGTTTAGGATTCTAGTTAGTAAGTTATAGGAGTCGAAACACGGTTGACAAAACTGGACTCGATACAATAAATTCTCAGATTTTCCTCTAAATCTTCCACGGAAAAAGCAATTTCATTTGCTAGTTATTAAACATTTTCAATAAAATTTCCATAATAAATACTTCACACGACTATTGTTTTATTTTATTGCGAAAAAGTATTTATTTTGTAGCAATAAATACTTTAATGAAATTCGAACGTCCAGTGAAATTGTGCACGGGTACACCTTTACATTACCAAGACAAAAACACCTCGGAAAAGAAGAGCTACCTGATTTTAAGGACCCTACTCGTCTAGTGTAAACACGCCATTCGAACTCAGTGAGGGGATAGTGTAATACCCAATTAGTAAAGTAGAACTAGCAATTCCTTGTTTCTCGTATTAAAGGCATAAATGTTACTACTTTGAGCGAGAAAGGTGCTGATTTGTAGAAGCACATTCATCTCGAATTCATTCAATTTAAGAAAGCAACTTTACGTGCAGTGTAGGTTATTTAAGGTTAAGAGCTCCTTCATATATCTTCAAATTTTACAATAAAATATCAGACAGTATGCTAGGACTCACTGAGTACAAATTCAAGAAACATATTAAAGCTACTTTGACAAAGAAGGGTTACTATCGTGTAGTAGATTATATTATGTCTAGAAATATTATAATTTTTGTTTCTGTATTATTTAAATATTTCTTGTGCCAATGTCCGCGTGACGTCATAACATGGCGCGCTGTGAAGAGTGCGTGTAATGTAGTGACGTCACAGCGGTCAAACGCCCGCTACACAGCCTCAGCTTAATGTTTTGGAAACTATTTATATCTAAAATATTAATTCACCTTTATTTATACTAATATTTTATACTTTATTGCCTTTTTACATTCTGTAATTTAAAAATCTTTTTGTTTCTGTATTATTTAATTATTTCTTGTGCCAATGTCCGCGTGACGTCACAACATGGCGCGCCGTGAAGAGTGCGCATAGTCGTATCGTCATACTACACTATGCGCAAATGCCCGCTATGCAGCGCCTATCTTAAGAATAACTTAGCACGCATTGCGAATTTTTTCCGCTAAAGTCTGTGACATATGATATTATATGAAGCTGCACGCACTTGCGGAAAAAAATCCGCGCGGATATTTTACCGCAAACAATCCGCGATGCGAATTTTTTACGATAGCGCGACTGCTCAGTCGCGCATCGCCTATGAGAGAAGGATGTCGTGCTCTTCGCCTTTTGCCTCCAAACTAATGATTATATAAATGACATGATGATCAGAACACACACACCACGCATATATTGAATTTTGAAAGAAACCATTCCAAAATTTATTAAATTTCATTATAGCTATATGCATACAGTATGGGACCAGGGACCAATCTAAGTGACTCTTATATAATGTATATGTTCAAATTATGACAATTAACACGGACGGTTGACTCAGTTGGAGGGGCTCTGGGGTGTAGCCCTAGAAGCGCAGGTTCAATCCCACACCGTCCATAATTATAGATGAAATGCTCGCATACCTTCACTTATACATATAGACTTAGAATGTGGATTGATGCAGTTACTACAATCGTCACTCTTTTGAGGCTGGCTTGTGTAACAAATCGTTCGAGTATTTTATCATTCAAAATTTAAATTCATTAAAAATCGTAAAATATTTTATTTTAACAACCGCCTTCAAAAACACTATTCCAAAACAATATATATAATGTGCACTAAAAAGTATAAAAATAATTGAGTATGTTTATACAGTCTAATTAATTAATCTAATTGTAGTTACGATTATTGTAATTTTTGGAGTCGCGTGACGTCACAATATGGCGCGCCGCAAAGTGCATTTACTAACGTCAGAGTGGTCAAGCACTAGCTATGCAGTGCCTACCTCGACAGCGTAGCTAAAATTGCTTATTTGTGCACGATATAGGCTGCACAAAATCGATTTTTGTGCACAAGTGCATTAACGTATCTACTCATAAATGTATCTATATTAAGGAGAAGAAAATGAGCCGTATGACTCGGCTCATTTTCTTCTCCTTAGCCAATCACAAAAAAGCTTAGAGATAGAATTTGTTATTTTATAATATTTACTCTAATTTATGTGCCTCGTGTGTTTTTTAAGACATAAAAGATATTAAAATTAAAACAGGTAGGTTATTTTATTAATTAAATATATATTACAAAATTAATTTAATAGTAGGTTGTATGAGTCTGGAGCCCAAGCCTAATATCAATGTCGTAAGATTAAAAATAAAAGCGGCGGGAAGTAGGTCTTGTTTTTTCGTGCGTTTATTAATTTCGTCAAATTTGCTAAAATTGTTAAAAATGTCCATGTTATACTACTGTTTTATTTCCTCGCAATCGAAATGAAAAGCAGAGTTTATAACTCGTCTACAAAACCATTCTATCTTCGACATTACTATCAGCCTTCGCCTTCGGCTCAAGCTGCTAAAACTCTCGGATAATAGTGTTTCGTTTTGTGCACTCGTTGTAAAATCTACTATTTAGAGCATGGTAAAAATAAATATAAGCTAATATTGTTTATCTGTCCCCCTCCACAGAGCGTGCCCGTGGCCCCGGCGGCCCCCGCGGCCCCCGCACCCCCCCCGCACGGTGTACACACACTTCCTCATGCAGCTCACGTGCCACCGCCGCACGGACATCATCGCACTAACAGGTAATCATTCTTTAATATTAAAAAGCTAATATTATTAATCATAGGGTTGCCACGCGTGCTTTATTACCTAGGTAACACTGAATATGTTTAGAAAATGAAAAACGGCTTGTTATAGAAAGTTACCTATACTTTTGTTTTTCGAAGTAATCTCCGTTCCTCTCTTCACATCGTCGCATTCGATGCAACCACTGAGAAAAGCAGTGGGTCCATTCTTCCTCAGGGGTGTCTTCTATGCTTTAAATCCTCTATTAAAGATTCTGAAACAGTTAGCTTATTGCCAACATTAAAACACCCAATGTTCTAATAACCATTACATCATCCAAACGAGTGTTGTAATGTTGTACTGAATTTCATAACAACACTCCTAATTTTGTTTTTCAATCCCTTCGTGCTCAAAGAGTTTTAACAGACAGCCACGTTCTTATTGCTCGATGTGTGGTATCTGTATGAATTTCAAAAAAAGAACATTTTTGTTTACGCGCGTTCCACACTACCAGAACGTCGCGCGCCGTAAAAAAAGGAGGTAATTCGGATCCCCGCCATTTTTCTTAGATATTTTTATTGTTTTGTTTACAAAAAATGAGCGATTCATTTTAAACGCTGCAAAAGAACTTTATATTCGAGTGAATTTTAATTATTGCACTATACTACAAAAATAAATAATTGTTTCATTGATACTTAGTTTATTTGTATATAATCAGTAATGAACGATATTAGGTTACTACTAGGACTGGTGTTTTAATGATAGCAGTAAGCTAAATGTTCCAGAATCTTTTAGAGGATTTATATTATGAGTGTAGATAAAGTCTTGTATGCAACTGTTGATAATTAGGTATTAAAACACTCATGTGATACTATTATCACCATCCATCGATAAATCCACATTCGTGTTTTAATACCCCCTATTACACAACAGTTGCATAAATAACTATTAGTTCTTGGGAATAAATAAAAGTCGCAGGACGTCAGGTCAGGACTGTATGGCGGCAGACTCATTATATTTATTTTTATTATTATGACAAATGAATACAATATACTACATTAGGTTACAAAAGAGTTCTAAAATTGAAATTCAAAAATGTTTTCATTAGCAATGTTTCTTACTGGCCAGTTCTTAACATTTTTAGAGTTAGCTTCTTGAACATTGCAACATTAATTTATTTTTATAAAACAAAATAATTATTCTACAATAAACGTAGCCTAAGTAACTCCTTATTACATTAGCTACCAAAGATAATGCCAATAAAAGTCCCTTCAAAACGGTCCAGTCATATCTGAGATTAGCCGGAACTAACAGTCACTATAACTATTATAGTAACTATATATATTCATATACATGTAGTAAAAAACGGTTATTTCAATATTACAAACAGATACTCAAATTGTATTTATATGTATAGATTATACATTATTTAGTAATTATACTCAATACATATTTGATTTTTATAAGATTCTTTTTACATACAATTTAACAAAAGAGTTAGTCGACAGAGTTACTGGTGTCGATATTTTCGAATGTTGCCGAATAGCTTCGTTAATTCCCAATCATTCGACTCCAGCCCTTAGATTCACCGATTTTTGGAATGAATACTAAAGAATCAATACGTATGTGAGCCTGATAAATAAAAACTTATTCACTTAAAATATTTGTGTTGACTAAACAGATTCTGTGGAGCTGTTTAGCAAGTTCTACTTTTGAATAATCAAGTTACTTAAAACTACTTGTTTAAAAAAAGGTAGCAAAACACCAGAAACTACAGAACTATTAACAACATAACTCAAAACGTAACAATTTAAATATCAAAAACAACAAAAAATCACTGATAGCACGAAAATATCACGACATGTACCTAACGGTAATGAAACTGCAAGCCGTACTGACGCAAGCGGGCGAGCGCGAGGGAGTGAAAGGGGAACGGAAGAGGGGCTACACGTTCCAGAGATAATGTGGCCGTGTAGTAAATTTAAAGTGGTTTTCACAATAGGCTAGCGGCCTGTGTCACCGTAGACGAAATAAAGTTTAAAAATTATATTTTTTATATTTATCATTTTAGTGCCCCGATGCCCCCAAATATGTCTCTATCAGCTGCAGCCGTGGGGACAAATACTGTGAGTGCCCCACCGCCAGTGCCCCCTCATCAGAACTTGCCAGCTCCAGCTAATGTAAGTATATACCAGTGGGAAGCTCCTTTGCATAGGAAGTCGGCTAGATTATGGGTACCACAACGGCGCCTATATCTGCCATGAAGCAGTGTTTCATTCTGAAGGGCGCCGTAGCTAGTGAAATTACTGGGCAAATTACTTAGTATCTTATGTCTCAAGGTGATGAACGCAGCTGTAGTGCCGCTCAGAATGTTTGGCTTTTTCACGAATCCTGAGTGGCACTGCATTTTAATGGGTAGGGCGTATCAACTGAACTTCCTGCTCGTCTCATCCCTTATTTTCATAAAAAAATATAAACATCTTGTGAGCTCTGTACCCATAAATACCGAACTCGGCGTTTTTATACATATCAAACAGTTATTAGTAAGTTGTTTTTAAGTGAAATCCCTTCTGGGATTTAATATACAAATTTTATTTGAACCAAAATTTATGAACGATGCGGCACTGGAACCCGCACCTTCCGGGTTCCGTGCGAGCGCTCTTAACAACTGAGCCAACCGTCCGAGTGACGCATCGATCGTAAATTTGGGTATGTGGTGGCGCCGAAGAATTTAAAGTGGACTGTATTATAAAAAGGGTACTCAGGTGGACAGAGCAGGAATCATTGGAGTAAAGGGAATAGCCGGTACTCACCTCTTCTGCAAGATCCTGGGTTCTTCTATATTCGCCTGAGTGTGCTGGCAAACCACAATATATATTTCGCGGGACACTTTACGAAGAAATCATTACGATCTCACGGCGGCAAATCAACAGGAATACTTGGATTTCCTGGATTTATAATTAACAGTTGCAGGCAGGATCTACTTTACAGTCATTCAGACGGTTGGCTAAGTTATTAAGAGCGCTCGAACGGAACTCGAGAGGCATTTTGAGTCCCGCATCGTGCATCAATTTTGGTACAAAGGGCATTCAAACGGATCAATAGAAAGTGATCACCTCAGCTATACTCTGTTGTAACATCTGAGGAATCTCAACATTGCTGACCTTATAAAGAGTCCAATAAACATACATAAAATGAATTAAAAAACCGAAAACACATTGGTAAGTGGCAGACGAGGATCGTACGGGAGGATCCATGGAAAGCAAACAAACTGCATCCTATTACGTCATCAACGCTTTGATATGTTAGTTTTTCATTCTATAAATAATTCTTAATGTAATGAGCGAAATCCGGCGAAATATAAACATCTTCTTACTCGCTCGTGGCTCGACGGTCTTGACTACGCCATATTTATGAATCAAGTAGCAGTGACACTTAATATATATTTTGTTTCAAGGGCCCTATTGCACCCCCAACACCCCCGGCTGCTCCGCAACCACCCCCCATGGTAAGTTGTGAAATAAAAAAGTTTTTTTGATATATCTATGTACATAAGACTATATTTCTTTGATATAGCAAAATACCGCATTTATCAGGGACAATGCTATTAATGCACAGCTGTTTGGGTTATAACTAGCAGGTGAATTTCACCACGGGACACTAAGTTAAAATGCAAAATTACCACCCGTATAACGTTGACATCTGGTATTGTGGCACGTGCTTTTAAGAGATTTCTTACCTTGTATAGCCACTTTATGGAATCAATTACTGGCAGCTACTTTCGTGTATTTATACGACTTAGGGATTTTTAAGAATAATAATAATAATAATAATATTGACACACTTTTACACAATTAATTAGATTACCCCAAATAAGGCATATAGCCTTATGTTATGGGGTGCAAGACAACGATATATTTAATACAATATACTTACTTACTTAAAACCTACCTAGATAAAATAGAAAACATTCAAATTAGGATATTAAAATTTGTCTTCCCAGTAGTAAAAGAATAACATAAAGCGAATGAATATAACGATCTCTTCAGGCACTGTAAAATCTTATCGATACACACAAAATTTAATTACTGTCTTCTTGTGGAAGAATTTTCGAATATTTGAAATTCAAAGTAAAATTTTCTACAAAATAACTACTACAAAAATCACTTAATAACATTAAAGTCCAATAACATTTATGGTACGCTTACAACACAATATTTGGTTTTTCGGCTATTAAATGATATTGATTCATTTTTAAAAAATTAGTATCACAAGAAAAAAATTTAGAGATAAGTTAAAATTGCATTTTTGAACAACCTGTAGCTTACATAGTAATTGGGTCAAACATCGGGTATTTTTGTCACCGCCCATCGGCCTAGCGAATAGTCATATTGCTGTGCGTGTGCGATGGAATAGCGCTATCGGGAGATAGCGGTGTCCCGTTTTCGTATAGAGATATTATTCAGTGATGACTGGTTGAATACGAACCTGATCTAATTATGCTTTGCTTGTAAACTTTGTGTATGTACTTAATTAAGTTTTTTCTGTTCTTAATTTTAATCATCATTACGAACTCAACTCATGTTAGCAATCCGGACAAATTTATGTGATTTTTGTTCTGCTGTTATGTTAGTGTGTAACGTTTTAAATGAATATATAAAAAAATCTTTAACATACATAAATACAGATAAAATTCCATAACTCTGAAACAAACATCCATATTCATCATAATTATAAATGATTGCACCTATTATAACCGAAAACCTCTAGCTTAGTAGATAGGATCGCTAACCAATCGGCTATACAGGTCGTCAGCATACAAGAATAGAGCATACTGCCACGTTTAAGGCCACCATCGTTAAATATACGTTACAGATGCAGCCACAACCGGCCCCCGTCATCCAGCCAGCGGCCCCCGCGCCCCCGCCACCTCCTCCCCCGCCGGGGGCAGTCGTGTCACCACCGCCGCCGCCTCCGCCCCCGCAGCCTGCCGATCCCACGGGGCTCGCTGCCCAACTGCAACAAGCGAGGCTGAAGAGACAGGCTAAGGTATTATCAGCCACTATCGAATTAATTTTATTTGTGTAAATATGGTGAAAACCATTATTGCGTAGAAATTACATTTTATTTTAGCTTACCCGACGTTTCAAGACCTTTTCAGATATCCTTTTCAGGGGGACGCAGATGGGACTTGGAAAATAAATAAATAAAATTTAACAAAATAAACATCAGACTTCAAAAACACCATTGCAAAACAACAGATAAAAAATGCTATAAAATAATTGCATATTTTTATACAATCTAATTAATTAATAAATTAAGTCGGTTGTTTATTTTGTTATTATTTTTTGATTTTTAGTGTATTTGAAGTACAGTAACCAACAATTTGTGTAGATATACTTAATTTTTCAATGCAGCAATGAAAACTAAAAATAAATATAAATTTATAATCCACATTTAATATTATTCCATTTATTATCCATTTAAGAATTTTGTGATTTTCTCATGGATGCCATTGTCAGATCTGAACCACACAGGAAGCACCAGCTTTCAAATAAAAAAAGAATTATCAAAATCGGTTCACCTAGTCGAAAGTTTTGAGGTATTAAAAAATTATATTATTACCTCAAAACTTAAAAAAAAATCGACGAATTGAGAACCTGCTCCTTTTTGAAGTCGGTTAAAAATGTAACTTTTACCCAAAAATCTAATGTAATAACAGTTTCAATTACACGCATTTTAATCCTTTAAAAGTGTTTTATTTAAAAGCTATGTACTTACTTTTAAACCTACTTAACTCTTAACTTACTAACTTAACTTACTTTAAAAGCTATGTATATACATGTACTTATAAAAAAAACTGTATGCCCATTTGTTATATAAGCCACAATAGGACTTAAATGTATTATGTATATGTAAACATATTTGCCTTTGAATCCTCAGAGCATACAGGTTAAATTCTTTAAATAAATTAACAACGTTATTCTCAGACGATATTAAGATTTCTAATAATGAAATGCCATAAAGTAAAAATTACCATCCTTGATTTTGTATTTATGCGTAATAAATTCTACATATTTGAAATAACTTGCCCTATATTTAAACTAATGTGCCACTTTTTTATTTTCAGCAAGCGTCGAACACAGAAGCGGCATCGCCCCCTGGAGGAAACTCTGGCAGTGGGGGTAGTTCGGGCAGTGGCAGTGGAGCAGAACGTGCCAGTCTACACTGCATGATGCATGAGATGCAGAGGACACTGGCAAGGAGACGAGCCAACTTGGACCGAGCACCGGTTAGTTTAAATTATAATATTATCATTCAAAATAGGATGTGACATCACTTATTGAAAGTTAAAAACTACCACCCATTCTAAAACGAATGCCTTAGACCTGAGAAGAACGGGCGCAACAAACTCAACGGGCTTTTTTTATCATAAAAAAATATGTATACAAGGTAATAAATTGCTCTGGTATATTTTACTCTGTCGGTTAGCACACAAGGCGACTTAACCCATACTTATTACTTATTCTTTGCCCGAACGTGCACTACGCGAGACAGCTGTCTCTTACTCACTAACGACTGTTTTCAATAACCTATCTATCCTTAGTTTAACTTACTAGAGGTAGACAAATCTATCCTTATACACTTACTTACATTTCAATAACCTATTGAAAGATAGCATTGGACTATAACCATATTGGACATAACTATGGTAAGATAAGATCTTGCCATGAACCCTCTTATTCATAATAGTCTGCTAACCAAAAGCATTGCTAATCATAAAAATAAAAGTCAGAATGAGAAAAAGCACTCCTCAGCGGCTGTTTAAAGTTAGCGGACCACTATGAATAAGGGGGATATAGAAAAAATAATAATGACTGTAATGGTTTGTTTTAAGTGATATTCCTCACTTCTGGGATTATATATATACAAATTTGAATATCAAAAGTTTGAAGGTACCTCTCAGATAGAACCCGAGAGGCACGGATTCGAGTCCCACATTGTTCATATATTTTGGTACAAATTAAATTTGTATAATGGTTCCAAAATATTTTCTTGCAAATTCCTTTTAAAGTTTCTTTATATAAAAGTCAGGACTAACATGGAGTTATAAAAAATTGATTTATTAATATTTTTATTTCAGGAGTCCTCATCAGAAAACTCCAACAACGGCACTCCGATGAAGACCTGGGAACGCTCTGCCACTCTACCGCACCGACTTCCAGCCAATTGTAATGGCAATACTCCCCGTGAGTGTGCTTTGCTTTGTGTTATGTTGCATTTACTCCATTGTTTGAAGCATAACCATATGTATAATAATTAACAAATAAACCCTACAAATATGTTAGGGTTGTCACAAAAGCTTTCTATGTAATGTTGTAAATGTCTGAAGGGAACAGAATTTTAAATTGCCAATTTTACAGTATGTTCTTATTGAGGATCGAGCCCTCATCCCAATGCTTGGCAGGCAGACATTTATACCTTGACTAACGGGCTCGATATTTATATTTAAATAATTTTATAAATTACAGTAGAACCTACGATATCCCTATAGATGTGTGATCAAATCAAATCAAAATCACTTTGTTCATGTAGGTCACGGAAATTTATGAATGTCAAAAAAAATTTTTCTTGTTGTATGTACTAAACTCATTGCCACTCTTTTCAATCAAAATTTACAGCTTCATCTTTTTACAAATTATTTCAGTTACAATGTATGTAATATATCAACCAATTTTTGTATGAGAAAACCGATTCTACTGTGATCTGAGCATAAAGTAACACCAACTAAGGCTATATTAAAATACAATACGACCTTAAGTTTAATGTCAAATATTATATAATGATTAATAATAATTAAGAAACATTTCGAAATAGTAACTGTCGCTTATCGTCTGCACTGTGTTTTCTGGTACGAGGTACGCAGCTGTTGTCAAGCGCAAGGCAATTTTATTTGATTGTATTTTTAGCCACAGCTGCATAGTTCAGTGTTTTTTTTATTAAAGTATAGCTTACGCCTTGTAGTGCAACTATTATACACGCTTTATGTGTTAGTGATGAAATAGAGTGATGTTCTTTATTGTAACACCTCTTCCAAGGAATGATAACATTAGCACATTTTTTTATAATTGTTCAGCTGATGATGATTGATACGCCCTGCCCATTACAATGCAGTACCGCTCAAGATTCTTGAGAAAGCCAAAAATTCTGAACGGCACTACAATTGCGCTCGTCACCTTGAGACATAAGATGTTAAGTCTCATTTGCCCAATAATTTCACTAGCTACGGCGCCCTTCAGACCGAAACACAATAATGTTTATACATTACTGCCGTTGTGGTACCCATAATCTAGCCGGCATCCTGTGCTAAGGAGCCTCCCACTGGTAAAAACTCCACTAAGTTTCTTATCGCAACGTTATACTTCAGACAAATAGCATTTTATAGCTTACACAAATAGTTTTTGTACAGTGTTTTATAGAATATTTCAAATATTTTAAAAGTTCGTGTGACCCAAGAAATTTAATTCAAATTCCCCGTATATATATACGCATATTAAAATATTTAATGTAATATTAAAAGGCATAAAAGGCATTTATTTTCTCAAAATTGATTCCTTTAGAATTCTTTTTGATGTCATTTCTAATAACTACTAGATACTACTACCGCTTCGGAAACAAATGGCGCTCTGAGAGAGAAGAAGCGGCGCAAGAAACTCTCCCAGCATTCTTTTTTTGCGCTCTTTTCAATAAGAATATATAATATTGTACAGTCATTTCTATCGCTATAAAGAAATCATAATCTAGTCACAGGCTGTCCGATCATTTAGATATTCAGCAGTGGAGTAATAGGATTTACGACAGAGCCATTTTTTTTATAAAACATTTAAATTTATTTATAGATAATGCCTGAACAGTGGCTGGGACTTTATTATTGAAGTGGATACATTTACCCTTAAAGCTATTATGTATCTTATGAAGCCTACTAGAATTAGTTACAAGCCATCCCTTATTTCTAGTGTTATAACAATGAAAATCACTATTAAGAGCAATAAGGTAACGATTTTTGTGAACATATATTAAATTTTCATAAATGTACAGACTATGAACAGTCATAATATTTATTTCTTTAAATTCATCTTTGAGAGACTGTCTATAACCAAGCTGATTTATAGTACGAACAGCTCTCTTTTGCAGAGCAAACACTATATCAATGTCAGTAGCATGAACCCATAGTAAAATGCCGTACGTCATGATGCTATGAAAATAACTGAAGTACACTAATCTAGCGGTCGCAGCATTCGTGTATTTCTATTAAGAGTAATTAATTGAGAGCTCCAATCTTTTAGGGCAGTGCATACCCAAGCTTTCTTATCATTTAAATAGTACTACAAAGTTTGTTATTAAAAAATAGTTTATTCTCCTTTAAATGCTGCGGCCATATTGTAGAGGTAATGTATAGATTTGCGTTAACACGACACGACGACAATACATAGGCTTTAGTGGTTCGCGTAACAACACATATACACATTTTTACTCATAATCTTACACAATTTATATATCTTCATATAGCCTCTTGCTGCTAGACATCCGCTGAAAACAGGCCAGGTTTATTACTTTAGTGTGCTACGTCTTACACTCGCGATTTGTATGTTACTTTGTGTTAGTGTACTCAAAAAGAATGTTAACTGTCAACCACAATTTTTTTCGTCATATTCACAGCTGTCTATCTAGATTTTACATTATTATTATGAACCAAGATAAATAATCTAAGCTCATAATGGACGTATTTACTGAAAAACGTTCCAAGCCACAAACATCACACTTTAAAGAATTCGTGTTTAAAGTTTATTAAAAATATTGGTGTATTCCATACATGTGGGTTGGTTTACTAAGTTATGATGTCATTTAAAGAGTAACAGTAGGGCTGCCATTTTTTGTCAGTCCGTTAATATGAATCACGTGACCAGTTTTGGGTTCTTAACTCAATTTCGACATGATTGTGGTTTGGAACGTTTTTTTGGAATTACATTCTAATAATAATGTAAAAATTAATTCGTTGATATTTTTTAAAGTAATTTATTAAAATAATAAGTTATGTTTGTAGCGAGCGTTGAATCACCACAACAGCAGCCGCCTCAGTCTCCCCGATCAGTTCGCAAGAGGTTTGGGTCTGCGAGTGAAGAAACAATACTCAAGGTTAGTATTATATTATATTAAACAAATGGATGGCACATTCTTTTAGTAACTTAAGAAAATTCTCACAAAAATCTCTGCACATTTTCACTCTACAAAATTCAAAAGAATTGATAAAAAAAACGTTTGTTTTAAAGGTTACTATAACATAATGACTTTCTTAATGAGATCACAGATTAGGAATGGAGCGACCTCCTTAGGCTATTAAATAATAAATTTTATTATACATTATTACATTGTAACCATATTTTTATGAAAAAAAAGCCCGCTGAGTTTCTTGCGCCCGTTCTTCTTAGGTCTGAGGTAAACTGTTAATTATTGACTTTCAATAAGAAATAAAATATCCTATTTTGATGAAAAAATATTTGAATACTACACCTTTTCGGAAGGTCACTTTATTTGGTCCTAGATTAGGAATGGGAGCAAACTCATTGCAACTAAGTCCTTTAAATAAATGAAAGGAAACTTTATATCATCCATTTTTGAACCCATTAGACTCCTATATATTCGCAATGCAAATAATTCTATCAACCAACTTCCAGCGTCCGAGCACGTGGTACTGAAAGTTCATTGGTCAGCTAACGATCACAATATATCGTAAATAATCGCTATTGTGTATTTATATAGATAAGATTTATTTTCTTTATCTATGGATTATAAGGTTAATTCTGCAAATATAGTTATGTTCCGAGTGCGACGCAGAAATATTTTTGTACTTTCGCCTGTTATTAACTGTCCCAGATACTTCCGCATTAATATAATGTCTCGCTTGATTTAATATAATATTTATGTAATAAGAGGTTAATGTACGAAATTCTTTCTGCTTCGCGGCTGGACTTTAGTTCTACTGATAATGTGTTATTTTATATACAAACCCAGCAGGTAAACGGAAATGGCAGTGACGGAGGCTGCATTACCGCTGGTGAATGGGAGGCTTTCAAACTAGAGCTGATGAAGGAAGTGAAGAGCCAATTTGCGATTATGAAGAGAGAGATCATTGATGGTGAGTCGGTCTGTTGTCGTGAGGAGAGTTCGAGAAGTTATATGATATATATGATCATTTTTGCTAACGCGCCATGTTAGTGAAAAATTATCAGGGCGACTTTACGACACTCTGACGTCACCTTGTTAACCATTTGTATCATACTTCAGCTGCTAAGTCTTGTAACTCATATGTCTACTGAACCACAACCAATGGACGAGAATTAAATAAATTACAATTTATATACAAGTCTAAAAAAAAAATCCCTAATTGTATAAAAATAATATAATGATACTTAATTACACGCTATTTTACTATATAATGCGGTGTAATAATATTTTCATTGGTTGTATTAAATACTTTCTTTATAACAATATTGTGTTTTCTACAAACGTGAAATAGCACGAGGAATAATTATTTTTAAGGTTTTTTTTCATCACGCCAACTTTCTGCGTGCGTGCATAAGTACACACACACACTTCTTTTTGTACAAAATTGTAAATAGTGTGGAAAATATAATGTTCGATTAAACTCCGAGTTGACTAAGTGACGCTAGATCACATCACCATTAATTTAAACATTATAATATACACAATATACATTGACGTATAATAAACTACTAGACTCTCAAAATTTGTCTGAAGCTAAGCTCTGCCTAATCATCTATTAGGCAGTGTTTTCTTTCAGTTGTGTTTCGACCGCGCTTTGAATACACCGCCACGCAATGACAAAGTGTTTAGTGGAAGACTGTCCCAATAACAGCATATCCAAACTCAAAAAGGATGGAGTGACGTATTTCAAGTAAGCGCCCCTTTAAATTTACAAAATTATGTAACGAACTTGACGTTTTTAATCATTGTGCTAAATAATTACATCTCAATTGCTAAAACAAAATACATCGCAGAAGAAATGTGCGAAAGAGACTTCCGTCTCTCTACGTTTCCGTTACCTGTATGTCTGTTAATGTTAAAAGTTAATACGTATCCACCACGCCACTCGGACGTTTTTGACGACCTTTTAATATAGGTGATTGTGTGTCTTGTTGTTTATATATATATATAATTGTACAGAATACAGCAAAAGTTACGTTCCAATGCTCTTTTTCAACAGCTGGAAAGGTTCGTCGGGTTTTAGTGTATAGTTTAATATTAGTTGAAAGTAGGAATATTAGCCGTCTTAACATCAATTCCTTGTGACACTTCACTAAATGTAATTTAGAAAGCATTTGAAAGATGTGCAGATGCGGCCAGTTACTTATTTTCTACGATGTGTCCATTTTAGCAGTTTAAGTAATATGTAGCCTCCTTTACAAAGAATAGGTTTGGAGAGGATAATAAAAAAAAGGGTCTACTGCGTACTCGTAGCAGGGCGTGAAGGTCCCATAGTTATTGTTTAAGCATCTGTTATTGTAAAGTTTCTCTAAAATGTGTTTTGTAAAATTGTGTTTTTAGATAATAAATTGCACAAGTGTTTGAGGCATGGGAAACGGTTGGGGAACGGTGGCAGGGATAGAAATGAGTATATATTGTGAGCATGGACACACTTTTAAACACAGTTCACACAGCTTCATAGAGACACAGTTTATAGATACGCTTGAGAGACAACTACCATCCGTTTAAGAGTGATCTCCTCCACGAGACAGGAAGAAAGAAAGTTCTTATTATAACGAGTTCCTGTATAGTATAGTATAGTCCGTCTCTCAATAGTGTTAATAGTGTCGATAGTACAGAATACGTTGCTGCCGCCACATAGTTCCACTACCGATCTCTTGTGCTCACTTGTTTTATACAGTCATAGTTTATTTTAATCGATCGCCACGCGGCATACTCACTCTTGGTCGATTATAGTGGCCTGTCCGTTTCATAATAATGTATGTAACTTTCGGATAGAAAAACTTCTACCTTTTCCAAACTTAAATATATTAATAAATCTATTTATTTTACAGCTATGAAAACGGAATTCTCCCGTAGATAAAAACGGGGCTTACAAATGGAAACCGAACTACGCGTTGCAAAGCAGCTAGACAGGCGATTGAATTTTATTTATTATAGAGATCGTTGATTATAAAATTTATGTTTAGTTATACATTATTTAATTTATATAATTCAAGACAGAGTACGAATGTTTAAAATTTAGATTTTTCGATGCAACTCTTACAGTTATAGTGTCGTGTATAATCTTTTATATTGAAACTTCGGACAAAAACCAAATTAATAAATGTGTTTTTTAAATAAAAATACAATAACTGGTACCTTTTTTCACCCGCGAAATGCGTAATAAATGAAAGCTGTGGTGAGGTTTTGACAGTTTGAATATACTCTGTGGTTGAATATCAGTATGTCACTGTTAGTAGTTGATTCATTTATATTTATTAATATTTCATTAAATTTATCTCGTATTTATTACTGAAATTTGGCATTATAAATCTTCTTTTTTGTTTTTTACAGTTTTTTTTAAGGAATGCCGAGTAAAATGCTCACTAAGCTACTACATATTGTCGTGTAGGCATATATTAAAACGCTGTATGTTCGGTAATTGTGTTTTAAACGGGTGTTGCCTGCTTTAGTCACTCATGAGCTGGCAACATAAATGTATTGCCATGTGAAAAAACGCAAATTATTGTGCATGAATGTTTAGCGCACGAAACTATGCATATGATTGTGTTTTTTTTAAATTTTATACTTAAAATATTTATTCTATAATTATTGACATGTAGGTATAGTGGTAAATATCGAGAATTGCGTGTATTTCTGCAAACCAACAATAATTAGAACTCGTTATTAAAGTTGCCAACATTACAAAATAGTTCTGGTTAAAACTAGAAATATTATGAAACTGTTAGATTGTGTTATACAATAATTATTGTAGACTTTTATAGTTTGACTTTAGGTTTACAATCACGCGCATAAAAAAAATACCTATCTAACATTTTAGGAAAAACTATGACATCTCGCAATTTAGTACTAAATTACTATAATATACAATAATTACTATAAGCGGGCATTGACGCTATTTTGCGTTGCAAAAAATGGCCTTTTTTTTTGTACGAAAATATAAATTTTCGATTAATTCACAATTATTTGCAATTATTTGAATTTTTTGATGACTGTACACTTATCTTTGATTAATTTACAAAATTTGCGGTGTAGTCTAAGGACAGTTTTTTGTTTGATTTCAATATGTATAGTATTGAGAAGACAGAAAAGAGCAGTATTGTCGATGTACTGTTCTCGCTCGCACTCACGAGCTATATGGGAAGTTACAGATACCAGAGTTCAACCTGCTACTCTCTACAACTGTTAACCATTTAATATCGAGGGAAAGGAGAACTGGTGGCTTGAATAACATTTTAAGGTTAGCAGTTTTATTGCGTAATAGGTTTTTTAAGTAAAATCGCTAGAAGTTTCGTTTAAAATATTTATTTTTTTGGAGTAAGTACACATATACACAATATATACATAATATAGCTAGTAGAATAAATGTATAATTAGGTAATCAATGTAATACTTGATTATAAAATGGTTTTTAAAACGTACAATTGAGAAAGTTTCCCTGGGTAGAGATAACGTCACTCTATTTTTACTATGGTTCGTGCAAATATTTGCTTTATCCATTCGCCATCTACTAGCTCTGTTACTCTTGGTATTCTTTACTCTAAACTCTTTTAGGAACAAGTCGAGAAAAGTCGAAAAAAACCGGTTAAAGTACATTGACAACTTTACATTCGGTTTTTTTCTACGTTTATCTGAAAATTTACGGTTTTAATAACTGTCAATTATTATTTTATTAATTAATTAGTGATATATATTTATTTATATTTTGCTTAACAACAGCGCATGAAACAAGCGTACATTTATATGAATTAGAAACAAACAGCGACAGTAAGACATTATTGCAATATAAATTAATTGGTTTTGTAAAGTTATTATTACTTTATCTTGATATTGTTTAACTTCAATCATGTATATCCGCCTCGAAGGTAATTATTATAATTCTTTATCAGGTTTTTTTTTCTCGAAATGATTAAAGTATGGTTACTTGCAATAACCCTTGAAAAATATTTCACATTGCCCTACATACATCACGTTCGATTAAATATGATTTAGTTGAAGCTATATGCACACACAAGGTTTGTTTGTTTTTTTTTTTTTTTTTTGCTTGTTTGTTTGTTTTTTTTTGTGACGTTGTGGCACCTGTCTGGGAGGTTAAACTTAAAAATAACACCAACGGCGAAATTTTTGAAATGCTCACTTGATTGGTGGGTGATATCAATAAATGCAAAGGCTTCAGTAGCACAGTATCCAGGTTTTTTTTTGATATTTAAAAGTACAAATTTCAATAATTAAAATCACGTATTACATTGATTGAAGACTGACAAATCATTCCATTTGAAGGTCAAACTGGCCTTCGAACGGCTCGTACAAATTTTGAACACCATTTAATTTTCACACATTTTTGTATCTGACACTTTACCTCTATTGGGGCTAGTTTTAATTTGTATTGGTGCTTTTAAGCACTTTTGTATCGGCTTAGTTTTGTATTGCTGAAATGCAAAATATTTAGTTTGCACTAATACAAATATTATTAAGGTTTACAATAAAGTGCAAAGATTCATTGTATTGAGTAATGTTGACTGAATATGCATTTATTATGTTTCTAACTGGATTAATAACACACACACATATATATACATCTTTTACCACTGCTGTTGTTTCTTATCTGTCTCTTAATCTAATCATTTCCAGATTCATAGGGTTCTTTGAAATCTTAAAATATTTATAATTCTCTCTCTAATATAATTAAAAAATTAAATATAATTAATAAATCTCTCATTCAATAGATTCAACAATTATAATTTTAAAAAAATTTAATTTAAAAAATACTTATGCTAGTTGTCCAAAATGAAATTTAAATTCAAATATTTTTATTCAAAATAGGATATGATATTATCACTAATTGATTTGTCAAAAAATAACAGCCATTCGATGCGTATATATATTTTGTGTTATTAAGCCAAGGTAGTACATTTCAGTTTCATGTGTTTACTCAAAAAAAATGGCTAATTTACATAAAATCTTTGTAGATCCCAAAATCTTTTGTATGTAAATTGGTCAAACTGTGTATTAAACGTCGAGATAGACGGTGATTAATTATTAGTGATATTTATATAGATGTAGTTAAATGTATCGTTATTGAATAAGTGTTTTAAATAATAGAAACTAACCAAATTCTTAGATCGTTTCACTAACTAGTAAAGCTATCGTCGAAACTTGTGGGAAACGTGGTTACCACGTCTAGATAATGTGTAGAGAACTGTTCATTATGAAATTATAGGACATACTAACACACTATACTTATGGAAATATCGATCCACGAGCTTTGAAGATAGCTATAGTATAACAATTATTTTGCATTGGTCTCAGTTATGTCAAAGATTGTATTTATTCAGTATAAAAGTATATGTTATGTTGTCTAAAATTGTATGTCATTTATACGCCTAATTATTACTTAGTGGCTGTCTTATGGTCTAGACCTGTGTTTTGACACCTATTTAGATCCAATTATATGATATTTGTATCGCATTTATAAATTTGTATTGTAGCAATTATATTTGTATTGATGCAATTTGTTAGGATGGAGAGCTATTTATAGTTTTGTGGATTAGATGTTTGTTATATTTAAACTGGGATTATGTTTTGTCCTATGATGTACTAAAATTAGTATTTAATATATGTCTCTTTAATCTAAATAACCAACTAATACTATACAATTTAGTATGGCCATCGCGAATGCAGTAGTTATATCTCAACATAGGTTGCAAGACTGCGAAAATTATATACACTTCATATTATGTTACACCTATTGCATCATAGCGAATAATAAACGAACCATATTATAATTTTCTTAATAATTTAACTCCAATACTGTTATATCATACTATTAAAAAAGGTTATTACGTTATCATTTAGGTAACTTAAAAACACAATTCATTTTACATCGGCAGTATTAAAAAATCATCCAGGTAGGCACGACTTAAAGGATTTTGAGAAAGAAAAAAATTCTGTAGACGAACCGGATGTTCGAGATTTGGCGTATTACGGCGTTGTCGATATAACTGAATATAAACGTATTACAGAGAGAGATTGTTACGCAGTAGGAATTACAGTATTTAATGTTTTTATCGTGTGTCTTTGATTTGCACATAATCATTAATTATATCTATGGTAAATTATCTATCAATTTAGTTTTTGCGAAATATTAAATTATGCAACGCTAAATGTTCCACTAGGTTACCAAGATTTTTTATTTAATAGTCATTCGCTGTACATAGTATCTTAAATTATATATTTTTTTGTGAATCATTTATTTCATCACCTTCGCTTTTACGTAAAACGAGTATTATTATCGACTTTTATTATAATCGTTGATATTAATGTAATGATTAATCGAAACGGATAAACGTAAGCGCCCAACACTGCCAAGAAGTTACTTAATGTTTAATGTCGATTTAAAACGTTTTAAATTCACTCAATATGTACTGATTTCTACAAAGTGGCGTTGGAAAGGTAGCTTGTTGTATGTGTACATATGCTGGAGTCAATAAATGATTAAGTAAAATGTTGTTCTTTTAATATTTTCCAATAAAATATTGTGTTAATTGTATATAATACATTTTGTATTATCAAATTAATAAGTACTATTTTAATTAATAAGTACTAAATGTCTATAATGAGTACTTAAATTTTTAAATATTAGTTGACAGGTATTATTTTTATAAAGAAGAGAATTTTTTATACGAAAATAACGGATGAGACGAGCAGGACCTTCAGCTGATGGTTATTGATAAGCCCTGAAGGAATTCTTGAGAAGCCCGAAAATTCTAAGTGGCACTACAATTGCGTTAGTCACCTTGAGATGTAAGATGTTAAGTCTTATTTGCCCAGTAATTTCACTAGCTAGCGCGCCCTTCAGACCGAAAGTCAGTAATGATTTACATTACTGAAATGACTGTTGTATTGTAATTTTCGGCACTATAAGTTTTTTTTTGTTTTTTGATGCCAAAATAAAATAAAATAAATAAATAAATAAATTACTGCTTCACGGCACAAATAGGCGCCGTTGTTGTACCCATAATCTAGCCGGCATCCTGTGCAAAGGAGCCTCCCACTGGTAATAAACAAGCGTACGGATCATTTGGTGATCACTACCGCCCATATTCTCTTGCAGCACCAAAGCAATTACTCGAACGTTACCTGCATTTTAGGTGAGTGAGAGCCTTTTTTGATGGCACTTGTGTCGTATCGATGTGGAAGCATTGCGCGAGAAAGATCATTCCACATTTTGTTTGTGCCAGAAAGTTTCTTGTAAACCGCACTGTGGTGAAATGCAAAATATCCAGATGTTGAGATATGACACCTCAGCTTCTGGCTTGTCACGTCACCACGTCATCATCCTCCTCGTGACAACTGGTTATGAAGTTGTTCCTCAATTACATTTTATATTCATTTTTTTAAAGCATACATTTACTACTGTAGTATCCGTTAATTTATGACATAAAAACTAACACTACATAAGTACTCACTGAGTGCATTATTATATTTTATCTAGACCCATGCTTTAAATCCTCTATTAAAGATTCTTTGTTGATAATTAGGTATTAAATCACTCATGGGATACTATTATCACATTCGTGTTTTAATAAAATAACTATTTTCTTGTTAATATTGTGAAGTTTATGATATTATTATATTTATGGATTATAATTATAAAAAAGAAAACAAATCTCAAGTTAATGCTTGTAAATTTTAATGAGTTTATTTTAATTTATAAGTAAGTATACAAAAGTTATTCTAAAATAGTCGACATTTGATTTGAATTAACGACGTCATCACCTGAAACAATGCACACAATTATAATACAGAATAAATCTTAAAATTAAATAGCAGCTTGTATTATATCTAATTAAATAAGCTTTGCTGAATATTAATAAACGCGAAGGAAAGTATTTCCAAATTTAAAACTTTTTGTCTTTATCTTACCTTTGTCACTACTGAATTACATGACAGAGAGAAGTAATTGTAAACTTGATGTAACTTTAGAATTGTACGCAATGCAAATACTTTAAATAGCTTGTGCTATCATCAATATTCCCAAACAAGTGTTTTTACATCAGTAAATTGTATTTATTTTAATTTTTTGCATCAAATCCTTTTTACAAAATATGTTTAAATTCGTGATTATTATTAATATAATTTATTTTTAAATACCGTTGAGGGTCCTTATTCGCGCTTCCTTCATTCGCGTTTTCACTTTTCGTGGAAAAAATTATGCCACCCAACCTTTATTTGCGGCTAAAGATTTTTTTATTCGTGGATCTAATCGGTACATCGGGTTATACATGTAAATAAAAGGATTCTATACATATTAATGAAAAGGAAGAATAAAAAAATAAAATGGACCATAATACAACAAATTGAAGATTTAAAAAATTCCAAGCGAGAAATAATTTCAAAATTCTTTAAATCATTTCTTTTATTTACGGTTTCTGTATTCGGTGCATATTAACGGAACATATACCCCACGAATAAGATGCTTTCACTGTAGGTACTAAAAGTAATCGAAAAAACCAAAAGTACCCGTTTTTGCAAAGGAGCTTACTAGCAAGGCCAATATTATGTTTATATTATAGCTTAGTGTAATGTACCACCATAACAATAATTTTGAGTTTACCACTATATAGTTTTTTCTATTGAGTTTTCCTATGCATATATCTAACCTACGTTAATTTAAATTTTTCTTCTATGTTTCTATACCTACTATAAGGTTTCTCAATACGTAATACAGTGTGTGGTAGTTTTCCAATTACAGCACAAATACGCATTAGTTGGCATAATGCTCAACATTGAATGTGACAACTACAGCATCGCCTCACAATATCGAGTACTCTCAGATACTCTGAATATATCGCAACAACCCTACTCTAACAAATTTCGAATTCCTTATCGTTTATCGTGAATAATGATGAATAGTCAATAAATGATGTGCAAACCCTATGGTTTATACTTAGTCTATACTAAGTATAGTAACTTGACAGTGCTGCACAGATATTTTGTGAAACGTGTGAAATATCCACTATTTATTCAACATCAGTGACAATTTTTAAGTAGAGTCGAAGGAAATATGGTGCGATGTTGTATTTTACGATGTAAAAGTGATAGTAAAAGAACACTTGTGTTATAGTATGTACCTATGGTACCTATATATCATATAGGATATTTTCTGTCTCATGTTGGCCACACCAAACCGATGTCTAGTTACTATACTTGGTCTATGGTGCAAACCTTGACAAACTAAATATTATCTGTGCTATGGCGCTGTTAAGTGTGAAAAGTCAAAACATAGCTTAGGCTTAACGCACAGGACCATGCCAGACTCTGCCCCACCAATTCGCATCATTTACACACAATGTAAATATTCCAAAATTATGAAATGAATATAATATGACCACTTAAAATTGAATAAATAACACAAAACATGCGGATAAGAAAATGTAAAAAAAAGTATATCAACCCTTCTCGTCGACTTCCTATTTCTCAGGCGGCCATTTGCTTTACTTTCCACGCATAAACAATCAATAAAACGACTTAAATTACTTGGTAGTAAGAAAATCGCGTTGAATATATAATTAAAATATTGCTATTTGTTGAAATTAATTAATAAATGTTATTAATTAAAGTAAATCACACATAAGTATTTTAATAATATTTATTAAGTATGTATATTGTAAGGCAATTAAAACTTCGCTTCGCGTCATCATTTATAATCAGATACACTTTGTTTTATATTTTGTGTGGCCTTGCATTTAGAAGTCCGGAATTTTAATTAATCTCGTGTAGTCGTTTTTTGTAAATAATAAAATTTAATTATTCAGACTGTATTAAAAAAAATGGAAGTATGGATGAAGGTACAAACATAACATTTATCCATGGAATAGTAAAAAAAGAAGGACTCCACGCCGTGATATTACCAAATGAAGCACCTTTATTCCACGGACGAGTAAAACAAGAAGGACTCCGTGTCACCTTCCATAACAGTGTGGCACCAAAACAAGCCGGTAAACGTGTAAATACATAGCCCCACGCATACACTTACACTAATACCAGCCGATCGGCCGCCATTATAATATTTGCCATCGTCTGTGACGGATCAGTTTGCGTCGCATTAAAATATTTAAAAAAGCCGTCGTGCGTTGTGAAAAAGTGTAAAAACAATAGTCTATAAAAGAATTTGTGGATATATGATTATGAAAGGTGCTTCACTTGCTAATATCACGGCACGGAGTCCTTCTTTTTTTTTTGTCCGTGCTTTATGCTAGTGTGTGTGCGGTTACGGGGTATACAAGTTACACAATTTTTTCTCCCTTAAATAATCATATATCCACAAATACTTTTATATTAATATTTTTACACTTTTTCACAACGCACAACGGCTTTTTTAAAATATTCTATTGCGACTCAAACGGATCTGTCACAGACGATGGCAAATCTCATAATGGCGGCCGATCGGCCTGTATTAGTGTAAGTGTATACGTGGGGCTATGTATTTACACGTTTACCGGCTTATTTTGGTGCCTCACTGTTCTGTAAGGTGACACGGAGTCCTTATTTTATTTCTAGTCCGTGCATTTTTTTTTCAACACTGAACTTAGCGCACTCTACTGGTGTACTTGACAACTAATTCACGTGCCAATTAAACATCAGCACAATTCGGTGATATGCGGCACTGAGTCGCATTATGCTCTGTAATTGGAAAACTACCATTGTGCCTAAAAGAGACAATCACGGATTATTTTAATATGATTGGGGTTATTCATCCATCACAAAGTAGTTATAAAAATTTACCTTTCACCTATGTTAGATCCGGAGGGGTGACTTCTTGATTAACCTAAAATAATAAATGAAACTTAATAAATGTATAAAAACCAAAGCTATTAAAACAGTTGCAAGTAGATTTCATTATAGTAATGGTCCACCGTCCAGTATCGCAATAAATAATTAAGCTATAGTTGTAAATCATATATAGTCATAATATCGAAGTGCATTGTCTATAGTTGTGAAACTAGTTTATTTATTTATTAACTTTATTGGAGACAAAAACAAGAACAGAAAAATTTAATGCACATTCAAATTATAACTAACTAAAATAATTACAATTGTTCCCTTGGAACGTCTCACTGAGAACATAAAAAAAAATATAAAAGAAAAAGTTAAAGATAAAAGCGACATCTGCTTGTCTGCAAGCGTGCACACTGCACGTACAATTTACAGTAAAAGTTAATCGCAGCAAAGGTTAGCAAAATTTGGTAAAAGTAAGCTATATATATAACTAGCTGACCCGACAGACGTTGTTCATAATAAAGAAAAAACTCTTGCGGGTGGAATTTTGGAAAATCCGTTAGTTTGGAAAATTCCTTAGATGACAGACCTCTACTCGGTGAAAAGAATATTCCTACCAAGTTTCAAGACTTTAGCTCTAATGGTTCCAGAGAAATCGTGATGAGTGACTATACATAGTGAGTATACGTAGAAATCTCTTATATATATATATATATATATATATATATATATATATATATATATATATATATATATATATATATATATATATATATATATATATATCTATAGATTGTAATTGTAAAACTTGAACATAGAAAGCAAAAATAACAAGACTTAAATTTGATTCGAACTGAGAACGTGAGAATATGTAGTGTACATATTTTGTGAAGTGGCGCAGTTTTGCCAATAGCGGTCCTAGTTTTGGAGACGTGGAATAAGTTTTGCGATCTTGTAGCTATAAATGTTGCAAGAAATTTAATCTCAGATAACAAATGGGACGACTCGCTAGTACAAATTTTATAGAGGGTTACTGCGTCAATTAACCGTCTATGGTTACTCAAGGATAGGGTATTGTTTTACTAACAATTGATTGCAAGAGCAGTGTTATGCATACGGTAATTAAGGGTTCTTAGATTATTTTTCGTACCATTTCTAATTTTGAATGTAGATTGCATATTCCAGATTGCTGCAACATATTCTAAATGAGATCTAATATACTAATTTAATTTGTACCAAAATTTATGGACGATGCGGGACTTGAACCCTCGCCTCTCAAGTGAATTTCCTAATATACTAATATGCAAATATTGGGGTCAAGCAGGTTACCAACTATAAAGTAAATCCTGTAGATGGACCCACAATCTTGTTTTGAACCTTGAGTTGAACAAGATTTACGATCGATACGTCACTCGAACGGTTGGCTAAGTTGGTAAAAGCTCAGATCTACATAATCTAATATACCATAGAATGCCTTCTTTGTCAAAGAAGCTTTAATATATTTCTTGATTTTGTGCTCAGTAAGTCTTAGTATGTCTATATGTCTGTCTGGTATTTTATTGTAAAATGGAATACTAAGACCTATGAAGGAACCCATAATCCTAGCTAATCTGTTGCACGGCATGTACAGTTTATTATTTCTGTCTATTCATTCAATCAAGAATGAATGAACCCAAGTCAAATCTCTAATCTTATAAAGAGGTAATAATTGTGTCTATTTAAAAGAGGTTAACTTTACATCTATTATAAATTATAGATTCAATTACCTTTGTGGCCTTTTCCCTTGTGTCCTGTTGATTAAGTGATTCATATTAATATAATTAAAGATATTGTGATATTGGAAATAGAAGAAAAATAATATTCAAAGTGTGTATCTTTTAGCATTTACGTGCTTAATCTTTTTTTATGAATATAAGGGACAAGACGAGCAGTACGTTCAGCTGATGGTAATTGATACGCCCTGCCCATTACAATGCAGTGCCGCTCAGGATTCTTAACAAACCCCAAAAATTCTGAGCGGCACTACAATTGCGCTCGTCACCTTGAGACATAAGATGTTAAGTCTCATTTGCCCAGTAATTTCACTAGCTACGGTGCCCTTCAGACCAAAACACAGTAATGCTTACACATTACTGCTTCACGGCAGAAATAGCCGCCGTTGTGGTATCCATAATCTAGCCTTGCAAAGAAGCCTCCCACTGGTATCTGTACCTACTGTACAAAACAAGTATCCAAGAACTTAAGAAATATGTTTCGAAAGTTTTAGGGTAAAAAACGGTTTATCTCGATTTCCGGCAAAACTGAAAATCCCATGGGATAAAGTTAAATGGCAAAGTTGTAGGTAATACAACGATCTACAACTTTTGTTTTCACACTTTTTCCACATAGCCGCAAAGTTAATGTGAAAAATTCAAAAAACCAAGTAATTTGGTTTTTATCTTTTACAAAACAAAAACATGAAATATTGTAAAAAAACGTAGAATTGAAATATTTATTTTTTCACCTTATTTTCACTCAAATATCTGAAAAGAAACCCTTATTTTCAATTGAAAATTTGCCCGTCAAAATATCAGCTTTTTCCAAAAAGATTGTTACTTTCTATCCTTTGAAATCTTTACTTTTCGATGGTGTAAAGGTTTTCCATAAGTCATGGACATTGAATAAAATTGTACCTAACCAACATAACTAAATGAACAAGTAAATGTTAAATGTTAACCAAGCGCGAGGCAAACAACAAAAGTTTGTCGTAGAAGTCAAAAAACGCACGGAAAATTTAAAAGCTGCATCCGCTGCGCCATGTCTTCGTGTTTGCTAACACAAAAGCATGTTTTATAAATAGATTAGGGGTGTGGCTTAACACTTTGTTAAATAAAACATCTCAATTCGCCTGCGGGTAGGGAAATTAACGCATAATTTACCTATCATTCGTGACCTAATTCTATTTGGTTTGTTTCTGATGGAGTGAAATAAAGTAAATACTTTATTTTATGCAACTGATAACAGAAAGACCGGTTCTTTGGGATGTGACATTGGTAGATATAATAAATACAAAAAGCTGTATGCACTTCGTCGGAACTCATTGTTGAAATGAAACAAAAACAGGTGCAGCCACAGAACACTTTTACTGTAACGAGGGTGCAGCGGACGGACTGTTTTGCAAAATGTTTTTTAACGTGTGTTGTTAAAAAATTGCCTCAGCAGACCCGGATTATTATTGACAATCATATATTTGTATACCAATTTATTTCCGAGTTGTGCTGTGAAACTACCAATATTAAGAAGTATAGTAACCACAATTCATAAAAATAAATAAATTCGCTTCGTTATCTTTACTAATTCAGATAATAAAGAAATAATAATAGTGTGTTTAGATTTAAATACACGTTAAATGATTGATTTAAAGAAATTATAAATTCAATTACCTTTGTGGCCATTTCCCTTCGGTGAACATGCTGTTCCTTTTTCTGTTGATTTTAAATCATATTAATACAATTATAGACACTGAGATATTGGAAATAGAAGAAGGGTTATATAAAAAGTGTATGCTTCAATACAGTAGTTAATTGGTCAATGGAAAACTTATATAGACTTTTACGTTAGATAATAATTAACATAAGTTGTGGCATATGTACCAAAGACGATGAATATAATATAAATAGATATTAAATATAACATTCATGACTTAGAAAAAAGTCATGTTTACAAATACAAAATTTAGTCCAGTTAAACCCAAAGAAGACACAAGTTTGTGCATTCACCGATAAAAAGTCATATTCCCTCGATTCGAAATCATTCCTTTAACTGCCTCCACAAAGCCACCGCCAGCAACAATACTTATAAGGCCCAAATTCGGCCTCACATTCAGATCTGTTCTCATCTGTTGGCTCTCCAGTACCAGATTCTTCCAATTGACCGCATACAATGAATAGCGGCTCGAATCATCGATGATCAAGTCACCTCCGATCGACTTCATACTTTGGCGTTACGTAGAGATGTTGATTCTCTCTGTATTTTTTACCTCATTTATCACGTGGAGTACTATGAGACAGTGCCGTATTAGCCACAAAACAGGTGTAGCAATTGCTACGGGCCCCGCACAAAAGGGGGCCCCGCGCAAAAGGGGGCCCCGCATTTCCCACTCATCTTTGTCTGGGCATAATATTTCGAGAAAACTTATTAAATATTGAATTTCTCGCTTTACCTACTGAGACAACCCACGTCAGACACTCGATAACTGACTATTTCCATAATATACACCAAGGGCTTATTGAAAGAATATGCTACGGGCCCCGCGTAAGCTTAATCCGTTACCGCTCTGAGGAGTTGTTCCGGTTACCAGGAGCCATATTCCACCACCGGACATTGTATTGTGTGTTTAGATTAAGTATATAAACGTTACAAATTTCATAAATAATAGATTCCATTACCTTTGTGGCCATGTCCCTTCGGCGAAGGTCCTGAATCTTTACCTGTTGATTAAGTGAAGAAATACACATGTAGCGTGATAATATTATAACGAACATCTACATCTAGTGAGTGGGTAATAAAAATATAATAATGAATGAGAAATTCTGTGTCGTGTCTCAGTGTTTACTTTTACAACGACAACTACATAAATTATTGTAGATTGAATTACCTCAATCAATTACCGGCTGCGGTTTTCCCGAACAGATACGACTTAGGGACCTTCAAGAAAAAAGCATACCCACCTTAAAGGCCGGCAACGCATTTCTTGACACACCTGTTGTTGTGGATGTCCATGGGCGGTTGCCTCACCTCTCCCCATCCCGTGAGCCTCTTACCCGTTTGGCCCCTCTTATATAAAAAAATTGAATTACCTCCTTTATGATCATTTCCCTCGCACGGTGATGGTGTTCCTTTTTCTGTTGATCAATTAAATTATATTAAAGCAAAGCGAACGCGACAAAAGCAAATAAAGAAAGCCAAAAACTAATTCGAAAACTGTGCGGTTTATTAATAATAATAATAATAAAAATATTGACACACACACAAATTATCTTGCCCCAAATTAGGCATAGCATGTCCTATGGGTACAAGACGATGATATTTAATACAATATACTTACTTGAACATACATAAATACATATAAACATCCAAGACTCGGAAAAAAACATCCATATTCATCATACAAATGTTTGCACCTACCGGGACTCGAACCCGGGACCTCTAGCTTAGTAGGTAGGGTTGCTAACCACTGGGCTATGCAGATCGTCAAGCTTGCATTTAGTCATTATTATTCATCATCAATCAACAACTGGCATTCAGAAGTTTCACTTCAAAAAGGATATGGCAGTTCTTGAAGTGAAGTTTCCCTTAAAAAGGTTCTTTATCGACGTGTATGAGATATTTTATAGCAAATCGTCACGATTTTCGGTTACGCGCAATGTTGTTTTTGTTTTATGTGCCACCGAACTGACTGACAACTGACATCTCTGTCATTTAATGACAAATACATTGTCTATTACAATTGAATTTTTGAAGTGAAACGTCTATATCGGTGTATGGCAGAATTTAAAAAAGAATCGTCACACTTTGCTGTTACCTTGACGTTGATGATGATGATGATTATTTCAAGTAATAATTAACATAAGATCTTGTTTCTACGGTACTAGAGACGAACAGAGATGTGGAAGCTAGATATAAGAACCTCGGTTAAGGGGATGTTTCAGATTCTCTGCAGCAAAAATATAGAATGACTTACCCCCTCCTGTAAAGAAAGAAAGAAAGAAGTAAATATTAAGAACTAAGTATAAAGTGTAACAAAAATATTTCATTTCGTTTAATAAAACAAATGATGAAGAAGTAATAATAGTGTGTTTAGATTTAAAATATAAACTTTAAATCAATTTAATATAAACAAGATCTTTAAATCAATCATAAATTATAAATCCAATTACCTTTGTGGCCATGTCCCTTCGGTGAACATGCTGTTCCTTTTTCTGTTGATTTTAAATCATATTAATATAATTATAGACACTGAGATATTGGAAATAGAAGAAGGGTTATATTAAAAATGTGTGCTTCAATATAGCAGTAACATGGCCAATCAAAAACTGACATAGACTTTTAAGTTAGATAATAATTAATATAACTTGTGGCATAGGTACCAGAGACGATGAATATAATATAAAAAGATATTATATTATGTAACATTCACGACTCAGAAATAAAAATCATGTTTACAGAAACAAAATTTAGTTCAATTTATCCCAAAGAAGACACAAGTTTGTGCGTTCACCGATAAAAAGTCATATTCCCTTGATTCGAAATCATTCCTTTAACTGCCTTCACAAAGCCACCGCCTGCAACAATACTTATAAGGCCCAAATTTGGCCTCACATTGAGTTCTGTTCTCATCTGTTGGCTCTCCAGTACCAGATTATTCTAATTGACCGCATACAATGAATAGCGGCTCGAATCATCGATGATAAAGTCTTCTCCGATCGGCTTCGTCCTTTGGCGTTACGTAGAGATGTTGATACGCTCTGCATTTTCTACCTCATTTATCACGTGGAGTGCTCTGTGGAGTTGTTCGGGTTACCAGGAGCCATATTCCACGACTGGACATTGTATTGTATGTTTAGATTAAGTATGTAAACGTTAATGTAGATTCGCTTACCTTTGTGGCCATGTCCCTTCGGCGAAGGTCCTGAATCTTTACCTGTTGATTTAGTGAAGAAATAATTACTTTCTATTATAGACACTGTGGTATTTTAGGATGTGGATTTATTCATATAATAAACAAAATTAATCTATTTTTAAATGAGAGGGGGCAAACGGCAAGAGGCTCACGGGATTGGGAGACGTGAGGCAACCGCCCATGGATATCCGCAACAACAGGTGTGTCAAGAAATGCGTTGCCGGCCTTTAAGGTGGGAGTATGCTTTTTTATTGAAGGTCCCTAAGTCGTATCTGTTCGGGAAGACCGCCGCCGGTAGTTGATTCCACAAAGTAGCTGTGTGTGTTGTGGAAATCCGGATGTCTACGTGATGCGGATGGTACTTTGCACGTAATGTCCGGTGGTGGAATTCGGCCGCTAGAATCAACCCGAACACCTACTCTGAGTACTCCCCGTGATAAATGCGGTAGAAGATGCAGAGAGAACCCACATCTCTACGCAATGCTAAAGAATCAAGCCGATCGGAGATAACTTGATCATCGATGATTCGAACCGCTCTTCGTTGTATGCGGTCAAATGGTAGAAGCTGGTACTGGCACCCACCCAGAGGTGAGAACAGTACTCCATGGAGGTAATAATGGCAATGGGGCGGTAGTTGTACGGAACCGAGCGTACACCTTTCTTAGGGATCGGGTGCACTAAAGCCGCCTTCCATAATTTTAAGGACTACGCCTGATGAGTAGGAGAGCCGGTAAAAACGGGTAAGGACCGGCGCCAGTTCCGGAGCACATGTCCGCAGCACTATCGCGGGAATTCCATCGGGCCCGCTCGATTTGTGAATGTCCAATGTGAGAAGCGCTATAAGCACGGCGCCATGCCGGATTTTTACCTCCGGCATGTATGACTCGCACCGCGGAATATGCGGTGGTGGTGCACCTTGTTCATCCAGAGTCAAGTTGGACGCGAAGAGGGAGCCCAGGAGATCAGCTTTCTCTTTCGCGTCATGGGCCAGCGAGTCATTATCTGCCACCGATAGGCACAGAGGAGGATGGAATGAAGAGTTCCATACCTTGCAGTACCACATCCACAACAGCGACAGCAGCGGCATCTGGATCACACAGCGAAAAACAGATTTGCCTCCACGGGTAGGATGCAAAAAAATACCGCATCTCGACCCACTCTGCTGACCTATAGTGCCTCACGCGGCGACAGCCTAATAAGTGGGGCCGTGTTTGGCGCGTGATCGGCACGGTGCTCCGGATCAGGCAGTGGTCCGATCCCAGAGATTCCGTTGATCCACAACGGAAACTAGGTAGCCGTCCGGATGTGAGATCAACAGAAGGTCTCGATGGCCACAGCTGGGATTCGCGTAGGCGCAATAACCAGTTGCGTCAGACCATATGCTAAGACGAAGTCGTGAACAGATCTCCCTGCATGATCGCTGGTACGTGAGCCTAGCCATTCGGCAGCAGAGGGTATCTGCTCTTACACGGAATATGTAACCATTTGGATGTGTTCGAGGAGCCGGTCAGTCTCTGCGTTACTGCTATGGGACCTATACGCATGCGTAGATTCGCGGATGGTCATCGCAGTCTACACGCAGCCAGATTGTGGATAAGTCCTGTCTTTCATGAAAACTCAGGCGTCGAGAACAGACATACTCCCTGACGTAAACGCACACGCCAGCCGGTGGTATAAAGGAGTGTTCCAAATTATACCCCGGGTATAAAACGTAAGATGAATCAGCTAGGAAGGATGTCTGTGTCTCGGTTAAAAAGAGCAGGGCCGGCTTCGCAGTTTCCAAGTGAAAGTGGACGGCATTTGAATTTTAAAGAAGCCCCCTGATGTTGCAAAAGTCCACAGTGAGTGTGGAGGAGGGTGGTTTGAGCCTCCTGCTCTGTTTGCCCCGAGTCAGCGCAGATTTGCCCCCTCCAGAATACGCGGCGCAGCCTGGGCAACCACTATTAGGTGCAGGCCCTAATTGTGGACGCCCAGGGACGGATTCTCCAGGATTGCCTGGTACCGTCCTGGAGTAGTCTATTTTTAGTCCGTACCCCTTTCCAAAATACAAATGGCAGCCATTTGTATTTGGGAGGGGGGATGTAGGCCTCTGGATACCCTACTCACCGGACGAAACACAACGACGTAGCCGCTATTTCACGCCGGTTTCGAGTGGGTGAGTGGTATTTCTCCGGCTGTGCCGGCCCAATTCAGTTGTGTCCGTGAGGACCCAACATGGCACTACCACTCCTTAGAACTAGTATTTACAATACTATGAATACATAAAATTAAAACTATCATTACGTGGAACCCTAAAATAGGTGCGGTACTAAAATAGGTTTTAATTTCCAAATATCTATAGGTACTTAATTATAAACACAAATACCGTAGATAAAAACCTTCGTAACATTGCTAAAAATACCTACTTATAATAATTGTTCATTCGAAAATAATCGTGTTAAATAGAGTCGCTCAAAGTGAGTTGACATGACAAACGTTTTATTCTTAAAATTCCACACCAATTAGATCTAAGTACGCATTTACATTCGACATCGAAAGTGTGACCGTGATGACGTCACGATTCCTATGCCAGCCACCGTCACTTGCTGTTTGTTCGCACTTACGAATGTAGTAGCATGATAATATTATAACGCGCACCTACATCTAGTGAGTGGGCAATAATAATCTAATAATGAATAAGAAATACTGTCATGTATCAGTCTTTCAATTCCAGTTTAAAATTACCGCAAAAGCTTTTTAAACGTTCCTGAGGATATATAAAAGATATAAATACAGATATTCTACAAAAAAATCCAGCAAGCTCTGATAATTTATAATACGTTCAGATATACTGGAACAGCTGTGAAACGTCGAAATAATAGCGGCAGTACGCCGTTATTTTTTTCTGCCTTTATTTTAAGCAACACTCGCGCACACTAAAACTGAAAAGACTGACGTTGCTGTATATATATATACACACTAAAGTCATAAGCCTGGCAGGTTGTCACTTGTCATAGCATTCCCTTACAGCAAGCGGTTATATCTAGTTGGCCCGAAAATGAAATCTTTGTCAGCTGTCACTCGCTATGAAACCTTTCAACTTTTCTCTAGTTGTGTCACTGCCCACTGGTCATAAAATGGCGGCTACTTCTAGCGTTTGCGTATGTATGTAGCTCTCGTGTTCCATTTTTCATATTTACACTACTAAAACTTTCCTTTATGAGAACATAAAATGTTGTGACAAAACATAGAAATGTGACAAAATTAAATAACTATCTCTACGCGCAATTCCAACATGGTAAAAAATTGCAATACCTACATTAAAAAGTAGAGTTAGTTATTTAATTGCGTCACAACATTACAAATGAATTTTATAATTTCGAGCTTATATATAGTTATTTTCGGGGCCAATCTCCAGATGGCGCTAGTTTTCAAATAGACAGCTCATAAAGCGTAGAGAGGGCTATCTTTTCCCTATATATTATTATACTCTTTGATCTAGACGTACCTATAAATTATCTAAGTTTGTGATTTGTAATGCCATGATAGAATGTGGTGGCAAGTATCAAGTCATTCTTTATAACATTTAAATATTCAAAGATCACCATCTTTAGGTATTGTTAACCTTTACATCTATTAATATATATTTAATTATTGTAGACTGAATTACCTCCATTTTGACCATTTCCCCCGCACGGTGATGGCGATCCTTTTACTGTTGATCAATTAAATGATATTAAAATATTAATTAAAGACAAAGCGATAAGGGAAATTAATGAAAGTCAAAAACTAATTCGAAAAGTGTGAGCTGTTAGCAACTTCATTATCAATCAATTGCTGGAATTTCATTCTTGAAGTGAAACTTCTTTAACGATGTAAGAGAGAACTTTTATAGGCAAGATTTTCTGTTATGATCCATGTTGTTTTTGTTTTATGTGTATGTTCATAAAACTGAACTGACTTTAAATGACAGAGTTGTCAGTTTTTGACAAGGCGCGTAACCGAAAATCCTGACGATTTGCTATAAAATTTGTCTTATACGTCGATATAGAAGTTTCACTTCAAGAAGATAGCTCAACACCTCAGGGAGAAGAAGATGGTAGAAAAATAGTGCTACATGGAAACATGAATCCATGATCCCATGTCAAACTGAGCCTTCTGCTTTTGCCTATTTTGTTTCAAAGCTTAATAACAAAGAATTTATTTATTTAGATACCACGCGCCTTATTCTGATGTCAAGCAGTAAGGAGTTTGGAAGCATTATTGTGTTTCGGTTTAACTTGTGAAATGTTCGGGCGTCTCCGCTGACGCCCGGATATGCACACAATGAGAATGAGCCGGGTTGGGGGAGATCTTCCCCATACATCTCGACAAACGATGCACGCGCATTTCTGCTCTGCTATTCAGTTTACCAAATTGTACTGTAGTAATTTATAATAAAACCAGTGTTTACAGTTCAATAGTTTCATTCTAAAGTTCATGCATTGAATCGTAACAAATATTACTGTACTAAAAAGACTTGACATCTGAAATCTCAAACTGACGAGCGGAATTCACTGTAATGGGCAGCATTGTAATGGGCAGGGCTCATCATTCACCATTAGATGAATGCCTTGCTTTCCAATAAACAAATCGAAACTGGAAAATATCTCAATAGTTACCTTTTTTTGTTCAGCCGATGGTAATTGATACGCCGTGTCAATTACAATGCAGTGCCGCTCAGAATTCATGAAAAACCCAAAAATTCTGAGCGGCGCTACAATTGCGCTCGTCACCTTGCGACATAAGATGTTAAGTCTCGTTTGGTGTAATATCACTAGCTTCAGTGCCCTTCAGACCGAAACACAATAATACTAACACATTACTTCTTGACGGCAGAATACATGGAAATTTAGAGAATTTATTTGTACGAGTCCGATGTGGAACATATGCAGTGCGACAGTCTCGTCAACATTATATTTTCAGTATTATTTCTCCGCGATAACCCAAGGCCTAGGATCTATATACCGTTTTTAACTCTAAAGGATATATTTAGAAGAGCTCCGACGTCATCTGTACTCGCCAGACCTCTCCCCAAAAGAATACTATTTTTACCGCTGGGCTATATTTATATGGTAAAAAAAATATTTCTTCTCAAGAAGCAATACAAAATATCTTCTTATAATTTGTTGAGCTCAAGGTTGCTCAAATTTTGTGCAAAACGGCAATATCATTCTTATCACCCATGGGTTCCCTATTACACCCTATTTATTTTTAGATTTTAGTGCAAGTCAAACTATTTCTGTACCTTGATTACCTGGTCCAAGAGGTCCCCTAGATCCCGATGAGACATATTTGGCAATCCTGTCGCCGTCTAAAAATCAAATAAATATTAAAATAAAACTTTTTGATATACTCAACGTTGTATGAAAAAGGGACGCAAACTTGTTTTAACCTAAGTCAAGAGTGAGTTAGTGATCACAATTGATTATTGTCTCTGGCAATATTCCAGGTGACAGTACATGACGGTCGTCTATACGCCAGTATATCTTAAGTTTATGGTTCAAATATTATAATAATATAGAATTACCTGAAGGTACTTCCCCACTCTGCGGTGGTCCTAGAACATCTGAAAAGTTTAAATAACCTTTTAGAATATGTACTGGTGATAAGATTACTCGTATATTATCAGCATAGTAGTTTAATATATTCTAGAAAGTAAAATTAAAAGGGATTTTCCATATAATAATAATAAAATAAATAATAATAAAACTTCTATTTTCATATAACTAGGATCCATTGTTAGTAAACTTATAATCTAATTGTGTTAGTAATTATATGCAGTGAATACAATTGTAGTGACTCTATCAATTTTGTAATTTAACAAGGGATGGTTAGTTGTTGCTGTGAGGTTTTGACATGCAAATTTTAATGTTTAAATGACCGCATCTTCTTGCTTGGATTCCGTACCCGAATAGTCTCTAACAGACATTCCGTCTCGGCAACGAACTACAGCTTGTTCGCATACGATATATCTCGGTAGGAATGTTTAAATAACGTGTAACGGTGTTAAATCTGACGCTCTCTTGTAACGCTAAAATCAGGCCGTTTAAAGTTACAAGCAAACAAATGTACAGGTGAAGCTAATAAAAAGCATGTCAAAAAGAGCATATCACTTGAAATATCACTATCACAAAGGATAACTGAAGCTAAGAAAGTTCTCGCGCACGAAGTCTAGTAACCGTCACTTACAAAGATAGAAGGATGCACTCTTTATATAAGGTATCGATCGACATATAAGATGGATCGACATATTGGTTGTCAAATGTCAATATTATAGTTAGGTTCAGAAATTTAATTTCTGACAAAACTTTAGATTTGTCAATGTACATAAAAATAATCTGTTAGTTAACAACTGTAGTTAATCTACCATCTATAGTTAGATGGTAGATTAACTACAGCTAGTTTATTTTTGACCTCCTGAGAAAGTTAGAAAAATATAAAAATGCTCATTAGTTATTAAATCAAATCAAATCAAAATCACTTTATGTAGGTTACGGAAATGACACGTATAAATGTCAAAAAAAATTTTTCTTATTGAATCTACCGCTACTTCGTAAAGGATTGAGCTAATGAGAAGAAGTAGCAAGAAACTCATTGCCACTCTTTTATATCAAGATTTACATTTCCATCGATTTACAAATCATTTCAATTACAATGTAATATGTAAAATGATGCAACAAAAATACTCAAACGTCAAATAGTCAATGCCTGTTAATTTTAAACTATTCTTTCATTTTGTTTTCTGAACGACGGGGGACGACACATCAAAATGAAAAACAAAATTGTTTTTTTTAAGTAGCATTTTCATATTTATTTACCTTTTAAACCTTCTCCGGGCTTTCACAAATAATTCAACACCAAAATTAGCCAAATCGGTCCAGCCGTTCTCGAGTATTAGCGAGACCAACGAACAGCAATTCATTTGTATATATAACTCTATTTTAAATTTAAAATAAAACTGTTTCTTGTGTTAGTGTAAGAAAAGGTTATTTGACTGATATATCTAATTATACGTAAACTATAAAAAAATGTTTGAATAATAATTACTTACCTGTATCAGCTTGAAAGCTCTGAAAAAATTTATAGAACCATTAGTAAAATTTATAAATAATTATACAATGAATAGCTTAAGCATAGCAGTTAAAAAAACTATTGTAAAGGATTATTCTATTGACAATAACCATTAGGGATGAAAGAGATTTGAATTAAACTGCATTGATATTTGATACGAGTATATTGTAATACAAAATGGATAACTTAACTGTAAGTTGATGAGTTTAGTGAGGAAGTTCAAAAGGCTGTTATTTCAGTTGACGGGTCGTTCTATTTCTCAATTTATTATGTTACTAGCTGACCCGGCAAACGTTGTTTTGCCATATAAAGAATAATTCACGCGATAGTTTTATAAATTATTTACCTATGTGTTATTCTGGTGTGTAAGCTATATGATTGTAAAGTTTCATCAATATCCATTCAGTAGTTTTTGCGTTAAAGAAGTACAAACATACATCCAAACTTTCACATTTATAATATTAATAGGATGTGTGTGGTCCATGCGTCATACGCATGAACGATCGCTACTGATCTTAGCTAAATTGATCCTGTCATCGACAAGTCTGCTGCATTTTGTTATTTATATATTTACAGTTATAATACATAAATATTATATGAATGACTGGCAATAAGCTTCCTGCTAGAAAGAGGTAAAAAGCAGCAGTACATTTATTGAATTTTAAATTTAATGAAATAACTTTTTATCGACACAATAAAAATAAATTTAAGCATCGCTGGCGTCTGGTGAAGTGTAACGTTCTATCCATATGGTGTACGGGAGGGATGGATGTAGGACAGGAATACCAATAACAAACTGAATGCTTTTGAAATGTGGTTTTATAGGCGCATCCACAAATATTTATGGACAGACAAGATTACGAATGAAGAAGGGCTAAGAAGAATGAGGAAAAAGATGGAAGTTGTCAAAACGGTAAAGAGAACAGCTGCGTACTAGAATCAGGAGAATCATTGCCGGCAAAATTGAGGGAAGCAGGGGTTTAATAGGAAAGATTAATCAAATAATAAAGAAATTAATGTTAACTTACACTTTCAATAGTAACACCAATGAAGAGAGCCACGCAAATATATTTCAACATTTTGGCTTCTGTTCTGAATCTTTACTGCTTTCGTTTATAACGGCATTGGCTATTTATTGGATGCAGAAATTATATGACGCGGTCGGAAATTATTATAATATTAATACAGTGTTATTCCACACCTCCTGAATTTACATATCTTAAATACATTATTAACTTTTTCATGATACGTGCAATGTCTCGTGGCTTTCTATAATAAAACCATGCCAAAATTAATTAAAAAATTTCAATAATATAATGAATTCGCGTGTTTTCTCGATGACTATCGCGAATATAGAAAAAAACGCGACCAAAATTCCTGAAGATTCGCTAACAGACATATATGTTTTTGATGAATGAGTAGCTATTTTCCGAAATTTAAACATGAGCTAAGAGATAAATGATTTAGTTCGGTAAGGGACCATTCAAGGCGTCCGTCCCTCAAGTAGACTGGAACAAACTGCTTTATAGGTACAATGACTTCAAAGAATGCAAAAGTATAGAAAAAGTAACGTAATATACTTCGAAAAGCCGTAAATATATCATAAAGGTGGAGTATGTGGCATGATTAATGAAGATCCAGGAACTTACAGTATGACCTGAGTACCATTCCTACCATCTGGATATTAGATGTTAACTATGCACTAACAAATTGGCATGTTTTCCTTTCGCGGTGTTCCCAGGTTCATTTAAAAATGGGACAAGTGTAGCAAGCCATTTGCTTACTCGGTTCGTTATAATAATAGGGATGTCTAAATGGCAATTCTATTCTTAAGCCCAAAGGCGGAATAAATGTTGAGTAAGTCTTAGGTAAGCACCAAATCGGCCTTCCTTGCGGCCACATTTTATACATTTTAAATCGCATTAGCAACTATTGCGTAATAAAGAGTGTAGAGTCTGAATCTTTAGTTACAAGGTATATTATAAGCATATAAAAAGCTCTTATACGTTATAACTTTTGAACAGCTAGACCGATTTCATCGCGGTTGGCACCATTCGAAAGGGCTTGATCAAACTTACATTATGAATACAATTCGATTCAGACATGTAGCTTTTATGAAATGAAATATCTCAAATTAAAGTACGACTTTTTTTTCGATTTGTTTTTTTTGAACTTTTAAACTTATTTACCGAACGATTCAAAAAAACTAATAATAACTATACTTATTAGATAAATCGTGAGTTATCGTTGACGAAAAAAAATCGAAAAAGGTGTTTTACGAAATTACTTCGAAATCCGAGTTCAATCAATTGAAACTCAAAGATGCTTCATGAGACTCAAAAAACGCCGACGAATGCTACTAACCGCGTGAAAATCGGTTGATTAATTCAAAAATGTTCGTTTGTAAATTAAAAAATAGTGTTTTATTAACCTTTTGCCAGACTTTTGAGAACGAGAGCTAAAAAACATAGAACAGTTAACTCGTTCAGATCAAAGAGTTCAAGAGACTCTTAGAACGTGTTAAGAAACCTCTTAGCAAGACTGCGGCTAGCACAAAGGGACGAAATGGAATGAATTATTATAGAAAGTGAAAGGAGAAGAGGGCGAAGATGTCTTAAAAAAGGCGCAGTCTCCCTGACGTTGACGAGTTAGATCGTAACTCTGTACGATTACTGTTTGAATATAAGTCAGTGTTATAATTCGTTATTAAGAATAAATAAGAAGCTGATTTTAGTCTAGAAACACTTTTCTACTTTACAGTTAATTATTTTGATGTTAGCTTGATTGTGAATTTTTAGTTGGTGATATTAACATTTGTGCGTGTGGTGTCGTAACAGAATATCACCACCCCATCTCCTCCCGTGGGTGTCGTAGGCGACTAAGGAATACCTACACACAACGGAAGATGAGCAGCAGCATCTCCGTTAAGAGCACACCATTTACTGCGATCGCCAACCCGCCTGCCAAGAGTGGTGATTATCGCAAAACCCCCTAAATATGAAAGACACAATAAGGCCCTGGCCCCCAGACCCCGGCGGCCCCGCTCGTGGTGGTCACGGTAGCAGCCACATAAGCGACGGGGCAGCGGGTGCTAAGAATCCCCGGGTGCGGCAGCGCTACCACAAACGAAGACCATTGGCCCTGGCAACATACAATGTCAAGACACTCCGGACCGACGAGAAGTATGAGGAACTGGAGGAAGCTGTGAGTAGATTACGATGGGATGTCGTGGGGTTATCTAAGGTCCGAAGTCAGGACATATAATAAATGCGGACATATAATAAAGGAGGGCGACCAACTGTCCCAGGGTGGTGTCGGGTTCCTCGTTCACAAGTGTCTCGTCAACAACGTAACTGAGGTGGGGAGCGTGTCGACTAGGGTAGCGTACCTTATACTCAGAATTACTGAACGGTATTCGTTGAAGGTCATTAAAGTTTACGCTCCCACTTTGACACACTCAGACGACGAGGTGGAGGCCATGTATGAGGACATCTCAACAGCCCTTCACACTCCGAAGACCCACTTAAACGTTGTCATGGGAGACTTAAATGCAAAACTGGGCAAACGTAGCGGCGATGAGTTGAGAGTGGGGCGATTAGGTTATGGAAATCGGAACGCCTGAGGCCAGCTGCTGGCTGACTTCATGGAGAAAGAGGATCTCTATATGGTGAACTCCTTCTTCATGAAGCTAGAACAACGCAAACGAACTTGGATCAGCCCCGATGGTGCCACCAAAAATGAGATCGACTTCATTAGGTCGACCAAAAGACATATATTCTATGATGTCTCCGTGATCAACTCAGTGAAAACTGGGATTGATCACCGCATAGTAAGAGGCACATTGAATATCAATTCAAAACTGGAGCGGTCTCGACTGGTGAAGTCTACGCACCGAGCCGCACCCATCCAGATCTAAAACCCCGAAAACTTTCAACTTGAAACGGACTGACATGGTGGCGTTTATAGAAACGCCACCAGAATCAGATCTCGAAGCCTAAACAACTGCAGCGGGGAGTCAGACAAGGCGATGTCACATCACCCATGCTGTTCACCGCTGCGTTGGAAGATGTCATTAAGCTTCTGGTCTGGAACGGACTGGGCATCAACATCAACAGCGACTACATCACCCAGCTTCGATTCGCAAACGATATTGTAATCATGGGAGAGACCATGGAAGACTTAAGCCATATGCTCGATGGCCTCAATACAGCTTCCCAAGGAGTAGTGCGCAAAATGAACATTGACAAGACGAAGATCATGTCAAATGTCCATGTTGCACCTACCCCCATAACAATTGGGAACTGTACTCTCGAAATTGTCGACGGGTACGTCTACCTCGGACAAACAATCCAGTTAGGCAGGTCCAATTTCGAGAAAGAGGTCACTCGTCGAATCCAACTCGGATGGGCAGCGTTCGGGAAGCTCCGTAAAATCTTCTTGTTCCTAATACCGCAGTGTCTCAAGACGAAGGTTTTCAAGCAGTGTGTGTTGCCAGTGATGACTTGCGGTACGCAGACGTGGTCGCTAACTATGGGCCCTATGAGAAAGCTCATGGTCGCTCACAGGGCAATGGAGAGGGCTATGCTCGGAGTTTCCCTGCTAGATCGAATCAAGAATGAGGAGATCCGTTGGAGAACCAAATCAAACGAAACAGTCCAAACGATTGCGAAACTGAAGTGGCAGTGGGCAGGGCACATCATTCGACGGACAGATGGGCGTTGGGGCAGTTAAGTCGTCGAATGGCGACCACGTACCCACAAGATGGACCGACGATCTAGTCAAGATCGCTGGAATACGTTGGATGAGGGCAGCGCAGGACCGATCGTCGTGGAAATCTTTGGGGGAGGCCTTTGACCAGCAGTGGACGTCTTTCGGCTGATGATGATGATTAAAATCGGCTTTTAAAACATCCCTTTTGGTCTTATTAATTCCTAGAATATTGATTCGTGGCCAGACAGACCAAACAACTAAGGCATTTAAGGCAAAGGTAGTATGAAATTTGGATTAAAACTTTATAGATTTGCTGGGAATTAATTTGAGAAATACTTATAATTCAATTACCAGATGCAGTTTTCCCGATTCGATACTGCTCACCTCTTTCTCCAAGAGTACTCCCTTAAAGGCCGATTAAGCATCTCTTGACCCTGGTTTTGCAGAAATCCATGTATATAATGACACGACAGTGGGTTAGGGATTGGAAATAATACTTTGCTTATGGGAACGAGTCTCTATTTACGTCCACTTTTCTGAACTTCCACTTCGCCGGTCTGCCGCTGTTCCTTTTATCGGCGGTGGTACCTTCAACTTAACTGAACACTAGTTGTCTTCTATCTCCCTCTTCTTCTTTTCCTTGATCACTTTCCACTTTTCACTTCTTCTTTTCTTCATTCTTTTTCCTTTACACTATCGAGTTTGAACTAGAATTGCCGTAGGCCACGCTTGTTCTATTTTCAAAATGATTCTCCCATTCCATAATTTAAATTGTACTAGTTTATTTTAACTATTTTATCCTGCTTACACGGACGAGTAAAAAAAGAAGGGCTCCGTGTTACCTCATATAACAGTGAAGCACCAAAACAAGCCGGTAAACGTGTAAATACTTAGCCCCACGTACACACTTATACTAATACAAGCCGATCCGTCGCCATTATGAGAATTGTCATCGTCTGTGACAGATCTGTTTGCGTCTCAATAATATATTTTAAAAATGCCGTCGTGCGTTTTGAAAAAGTATAAAAACAATACTATAAAAGTATTTGTGGCCATATATGATTATTTAAGGGAGAAAAAATTGTGTAACTTGTATCCCCCGTAACCTGTGCGGTTAGCACACTAGCATAATAGTGCTTCAGTTGTAAATATCACGGCGCGGAATCCTTCTTTTTTTAATCGTCCGTGCCTCCTTACACATTTTCAATCCATTTTTTTCTGTTCAATTTGATCCTGAACTTACTAGAAATTTCCATTAACTTTACAAAACCCAAAAAATTCCAAACACTGATAGATGTACTGAACCCGGGTCTACAGCGTTCAAAGTAATTACTTTTTCGCTGAGCAACGAGTATTGCTGACGGAGCTGTTGAAATTATGAATGTTTTGAAGTTTGATAACTCTCGTCATATACGTCGAAGCGTTGCTACGCGACATTAACACAATGATATTTAAAAGTATAGATAGGTTACCTAGACAACATTCGGTGTTTGTAATTGATACACAAACGCACACATGAATAATTTAACATTGCAATGGCACACTACATTACGATTACACGTCAAAGAAGGATAGTAAATGCAATTATCGCAAGTGAAAAAGAGATAAGTATAATTTGCTAATTGCTTCGTATTTGCATAGCAAAAACACAGAATCATTCACCAGATATGATTTTTTACCGTAAACCGTGATTTATGCCTAAAATACGATTCATTCATGAGAAATAAAAGTTATAAAGTAGTAAAACTACATTTACATTAGGTAAATTAGGTGTTATTGATTTTTAAAAAAATAATTTAATATTGATTATAATATATAGCCATATTGATGATTTAAATTATTTGTACATAAAATAATAAAAAATATACATATCAAAACAAAACCGAAATGTACTAACAATAAGGGTTCCATTTTTACAATTTTACTAACGACGGCTCCCAAAAAGTTTAAAGTTCACAATTATTATTTCTTGTATATTATATTATTTATGAATAGATTTTTGTTGAGGGTGTATAACAATAAGATAATGGGAGAAACAGAAAATTATTCATTGATTCTTCTGCAGTTAGCAAGGGATAAACCGAAAGGGCAGTGTTACTGAAAAAACTCCTACGGAAGCAGATAGCACTTACTGCCTACGTCCGCTACCTACCCTAAAACTTATTTTTAAAGTTTGATTGTTCAGCTATACGCACTTGTTTATTAAAAATATTAAATTTCGTATTACATTAACTGCAACAACGCCTTTTTTACATCATTTCCTAAATTGTCCTAAAATATACTACCTCCTACCCGCAGCAGACAGGGTAGTTGCGATATATTCGGAGTATTATCGTATCGTTCCAAATGTGTCGTTGTCGATTTTGCGAGTAGACCTCCGTAGTACGTTACATACATTCCAAGATAAATAACTAATAAAATATCAAATAGCCTGCTATTACTAATCTCATTCTATACCACCTTTATTATAAGACTTTGAAAGCCAGAACTTATTATAATCATCATAATATTATTTAAGAAAGACGCTCACTAACAAACAAGAAAACAAAGTTCCGCAAGGTGCCTACGATTTCACTTCTGGTTGATTAATCTATGACACATACTATTTGTCCTTGTCGTGCTGCAGTTGACATCATAATCTCTATCTTGCTCAAACCACCACGTAAATAATTCGAGATTTATTTGAAATTAGGAAATAAAATCGTGATAAAATACAAATACGACGTTCTTTTATATACTTTCGTATGGTATTAAATACCTTCACTCTTATATATCTTGCAAACATAGTTTTTACATTTTCTTAACAGACAGGTTGGCATTTTAGATTATTATTATCTTGCCACGAAAACGTCCCGTTTAGCTCGCTGCTATTAGCCGACTAAATGAAATTACGACAATTGTCTGAATTTGTCTGCAACAATTTGCACGCGGTAGTGCGATATCTACCTCTTTATTGTATATAATATCATTGCATTAACATAATATATAATGTATATAATTAATAATATCAATGATATTATAGTATTAAAAGAGGTACATATCGTCGAGGTCGTAGTCGCTCTCTCGATACGAAAACGGTACACACGCGTTTGTTGTTGACAGTATTGCTTACAATTTGATATAAGTACAACATTAAAATGCCGTCTTGTGTTATGGGAAGATGCATTAATTACGAAATTAAAAAAAAATCATAGAATTACATACCACAGTTAAGAAATCATAAATTATAACATTTTATTTGATTTCAATATTTATCTAACAAAATAAATATGTCGCCATGACAACGCCGAAGTTGTAAGAAAGTCGTTGTTGCAGTGAATGTAATATGAAATGTTATAATTTTTAATAAACACGTGCGTATATAGGTAGCTGAACTATCAAACTACTAAAACAAGTTTAAGGGTAGGTAGCGGATATATACAGTGAGTGCCATTTGTTTACGTAGGGGTTTTTTCAGAAACACTTTTCCTTTAAGTATATCCCTTGCTAACTGTAGAAGAATTAATGGATCATTTTCTTCTTCTCCCATTATCTTATTGTTATACACCCTCAACAAAAAGACATTCATAAATAATATAAGATATTCAATCCTTCAAAAAAAGCGCGTACACCTTCCTTAAAGGCCGGCAACGCTCTTGTGATTCCTCTGGTATTGCAAGAGAATGTGGGCGGCGGTGATCACTTAACACCAGATGACCCGTACGCTCGTTTGTCCTACTATTCCATAAAAAAAAATATAAAAAATATTAATTAATGCGATAATTGCATTTATCCTTCGTTGACGTGTAATCGTAATGTAGTGTGCTATTGGAATGTTAAATTATTCATGTGTGTGTTAGTGTATCATTTTAAAACACCGAATGTTGTCTAGGTAACCTATCTATACTTTTATATATCACTAGCTGACCCGACAAACGTTGTTCTGTTCATAATAAAAAATAACTCTTGCGGATGGAATTTTGGAAAATCCGTTCTAAGCTGACCTCTACTCGGTGAAAAGAATATTCCTACCAAATTTCAAGTCTTTAGCTCTAGTGGTTCCAGAGATATCGTGATGAGTGACTATATACGTGGAAATCTCTTATATATTTCTCTTATATAACTTCGGAAATGGAGTCTTGATTCATACCACAAACTTCCAAGGATTGGCCTTAAGATTTGAATGGTCAGGGCGAATGCGAGACAGATCGGAAATTAAAGATTTGCGGGCTAACTCGTCATGCAAAATGTTCATTAAGTAGTTGCTGCAGATCTGAAGAATTGCTATTATCATTGCTGCATTGATCTCTTGACATCGATCAAGTTATTTGTCCATGTTGCCCATGAAGTATAATTGTAAAAATGTAAGCTGTGCATCTTCGAGAGGTTGCAGTGATCCAATACGATGGTGAATCTGTCCTTATATCTACAATATCAAAAGCAAAACTCGTATTACTGATTTATAAACACTTTTTTTAGAATTAGCATACACAATACGTAGGAATAAGTATAGTTCGTATGTTATTCTTTTACTGAATTGTGTGTAAGTATGTAAATAAATAAATACCTTGAATATCGGATTAAATCCTCGTTCATAGATGTCTTCAGGTCATTTGGAAACAAACATTGTATTTTTGAGTGTTTTCTAGAACGTGGCAGCACAATTCTTGCGTTTCTCCGCAGAATACTCGCAAACAACGTCCATCGGCCCAATGCGAAAGCTAGTATGCAAGCAGTACTACAGTACAGTATAAGTACTGCAATCGCATCGAAAAGTTGCGCTACTCGATTCAAATCAGTACTTCATAAACTTCTTCTTGTGCGTCAAAAATTATCTATAAGTTGTTGATCTCTGAGGTTTTACTGGACGATTTCGTATTGCCATTGCTGCTACGCTTTGCTCTTGTGATATCACGAAGACGATCCATACTAACGCGGTTCTTTTCACCTGCAATTTCTTGTTCTTCTTCAGTCCTTTCATTCGCAATATTTCGAATCCTAGTTGCATTACTTCTATGTCGGGAATAATTTGATCGTCTTGGTCGTGACATTGTTAATGATAATATCGGCACAATAAGCTAATAGAAACTCGAAACAAACACACCAACCGGTCAACTTGAATAACATGACGGGCACTGTCAGTTGTATTTTATAACTCATGTAGCGTGAAACTAACAAAAAACTTTATTGAATTCTTTCTATTCTCGAGATGTCATCAAAATGTCAATCCATACAAAATGTATTAGAAAATATTTTTTTATAATAATATTTTTTCGTTTTTTTTTTTATATTTTATGACTTATTATATCCTATGTCCGTCTCCTGGCTCTAAGCTACCTCCTCACCAATTTTCAGCTATATCGGTAAAGCCGTTCTTGAGTTATAAATAGTGTAACTAACATGAGTATAACATAAAATTAAATAATAATAAATTTACAAATATTAGTCCCAACTATTTTATTATTACTATTTTTTTAATTTCATTTGGGAGTTTGTTATAAAAATATCCACTTTAAAATATTTATTTTAAGCCTAGTAGATAGAATTGCGAGTTTATATTTGTATAGACATTATGTGCATCACTATTCTTATTAAATTTTGTTAATATTTTTATGAGGGTACAAGAGGTTATCGTATATTCACTTGTAGTGTACTGTCATAATATTAATTTCATTAAACCTTTCTTTCAGTCCCTTGAACGAGTTTTATCACAATTAAATAGACTGTTCGAAGTGCCATTTTATTTATACATTTGTTTTCTTTTCGTTTTATAGTAAGTTATTTACATACCAATTAACTACTGCAGCAATGTCGTTGTCAACCTGAATGAAATTTTTTGCTGGCGTTTAATTTTAAATAACAAACATGTATCGTCAGTATAATATCATGTTTATTTTGAATTAGAAATGGCAAATCATTGACGTAAAACAGTAACAAAAAAGAACCAAAGATTGCTACCTGTAGTACACCCATTGCATATCATTTAGAGCAAGTTGATCTTTTTCCATTTTCGTTAACTCCAAAGTGGTAATTTATTTAAGTAATGTTCCATAATCTCTCTTAACATCATTGGAATCACAGGAGTAACCTCTGCCTAGGCTTTTTCGGTATGTAGCTGTGCGCACTTTTTTAAGGTAGTTTATTTCAAGGTTTGCAAATTTTTTTTTCCGTATATAATATGGCATGTCCAGGAGGTACTGTCACTTGCATAAAAATGCATGTTTAACGAAAAAGAAGTGGTTGTCAGAAGTAACAGTTGAGAAGAACTTAATATAATTGTTTCACAGCAGCACTGTCAAACCGTGCGTCAAAAATTCTCTCATAGAAAATATGTCTATATGTAGGTATATGTATAACAAAATTATTGTTTTTATTTAATTCCGAACACTTTCATATTTATTCACCTTTTAAACCTTCCCTGGACTTCCACTAATAATTTAAGACCAAAATTAGCCAAATCGGTCCAGGCGTTCTCGAGTTTTAGAGAGACTAATGAAAAGCAATTCATTTTTATATATATAGGCTAGTGGACCCAACAGACGTTGTCCTGTACACATGTCTTAAATTTGAAAAATCGGTCCAGCCGTTAGGAGCAGTTCACTAACATACACATGAGCAGGAGAATTATATTATGTGGGCGGAATTGAGACTCTAAACCAATCTCAAATTCACTGAAACAAAGAAAAAAATCATCAAAATCGGTCCAGCCGTTTAGGAGGTAGTTTAATTGTGAATCTAAACCATTTTCGAATCCACCTGAAGACACACCAATCTCAAATTCACTGGAACACACAAAAATATCATCAAAATCGGTCCAGCCGTCTAGGAGGAGTTCAGTGACATACACACGCACACAAGAATTATATATATAAAGATGAAAATTTATTGAATAAGGCGTTACTTTGCGGAAATCCATAATTATACAAATTATTTAAGTTTTCTTTAGTGTTAATTCCGCCAATATTTGTCTTTAAAACAATTCGACACGTGTTTCGCCTCTACACGAGGCATCCTCAGGACGTGTTGTCTCGCCAAAATCTGGCACGAGACTGAATCAAATGAGCCGGAAGCCGCTCTTTTATACCCTCGCCCCATGAAATGACGCGCTGTGATTGGTCGGCTGTTGTGACGTATTACCCCCGGAAGAGACACGTAACAAAGGTGATGGGACTAAATTTGTTTGTTCATTCAACAATGTAAACATATTGTTATTTTTGTGTTTTATTATTTCTAATTGCTCTAACACATTTAAGCGAAATCCTTTTTCACATGTATGCAAAATATTAAAATTATTATTGTTTCCGAGTGAGTGACCTGTATCAATTAAATGTTTCGCGAAGTTTGATTTTTCGGGTTGATTATTCGTAAATGCGGCAATATGTTCCTTTAATCTAATTTCGAAATTTCGACCTGTTTGACCTATATATACCCCGTTACAAGTGTCACAACTTAGTTTATAAACGCCGGATTTTTCGGAATTATTTAATCGATCTTTGCCATTACATATTCGACTGACATTGTGATTCGTTCGGAAGGACACATTAATATTGTTTTTCCTAAATATTTTAGCTATTTTATCCGATATTGGACCAATATATGTCAAACTACCCACATATTTAGTATTTGATTGTGGTGGGACGGGATAAAGTTCTGAATTAATTAAACGTTTTTGTTTATTTTTAATTAATTTGTTCACTAACTGTTTTGTATAGCCGTTGGAAACCGCGATTTGGTATATTGTATTAAGTTCTTTCGCGAAGCTGTCACGGGACAGTGGGACTGACATTAATCTGTGAACATAGCAGCGGAAGGCCGCTAGTTTATGTTGTACGGGGTGGCAAGATGACGCGGGAATAGCAATATCTGTATATGACGGCTTTCTATAGATTTTGAATTCTAATTTATTATTTACTCTTGTTAATGTTAAATCCAAAAAATTTTGAGATTGGTTTGATTCGAATTCCAATTTAAACTTTATTTTTGGGTGGATCTTATTAATTTTATTAATGAATAGATTGATTTGACGTTCGGTGCCTGTCCAGCAAATTATTATGTCGTCAACGTATCGGTAATAAAACAGGATATGTGGGTCTCTCACCACGTAATTACACTCAAAGTTGAGTATATACAGATATTGCTATTCCCGCGTCATCTTGCCACCCCGTACAACATAAACTAGCGGCCTTCCGCTGCTATGTTCACAGATTAATGTCAGTCCCACTGTCCCGTGACAGCTTCGCGAAAGAACTTAATACAATATACCAAATCGCGGTTTCCAACGGCTATACAAAACAGTTAGTGAACAAATTAATTAAAAATAAACAAAAACGTTTAATTAATTCAGAACTTTATCCCGTCCCACCACAATCAAATACTAAATATGTGGGTAGTTTGACATATATTGGTCCAATATCGGATAAAATAGCTAAAATATTTAGGAAAAACAATATTAATGTGTCCTTCCGAACGAATCACAATGTCAGTCGAATATGTAATGGCAAAGATCGATTAAATAATTCCGAAAAATCCGGCGTTTATAAACTAAGTTGTGACACTTGTAACGGGGTATATATAGGTCAAACAGGTCGAAATTTCGAAATTAGATTAAAGGAACATATTGCCGCATTTACGAATAATCAACCCGAAAAATCAAACTTCGCGAAACATTTAATTGATACAGGTCACTCACTCGGAAACAATAATAATTTTAATATTTTGCATACATGTGAAAAAGGATTTCGCTTAAATGTGTTAGAGCAATTAGAAATAATAAAACACAAAAATAACAATATGTTTACATTGTTGAATGAACAAACAAATTTAGTCCCATCACCTTTGTTACGTGTCTCTTCCGGGGGTAATACGTCACAACAGCCGACCAATCACAGCGCGTCATTTCATGGGGCGAGGGTATAAAAGAGCGGCTTCCGGCTCATTTGATTCAGTCTCGTGCCAGATTTTGGCGAGACAACACGTCCTGAGGATGCCTCGTGTAGAGGCGAAACACGTGTCGAATTGTTTTAAAGACAAATATTGGCGGAATTAACACTAAAGAAAACTTAAATAATTTGTATATATAAAGATGTATATTCATTGTATGGCAAATATATTTTAAAACTTAGCTTCGCACAATAATCGTGAAAGCAAACATCATAAATGTCAATGGTATCATTTATAATCTTGTTAGAGTATTTCCAGCGAATCGTGACAGGCGAATTTTTGTGAATTCTGAATCTGATGATAATACTATATTTTTATTTATAGTTTAAAATTCCAACATCGCAACTGTGTGTATATCAAAGCCTACTAAAAAGGAATAGTCGTAGACCTATTAACTTGCATCCCGTGCCACTAAATAAATTAAAGAAAAGGGAATTGAGAGAGACAGTAGAATAAATATTGAGACTAAATAGTCATTATTATATCCTTCAATTTGTTTCTTAGAAAATCACGTGGGCCTATATGGAATATGTGTGGCCATATATGGAATATGGCGTGTACAGTCCTCTTCCGCAGCATTTAATATCTGCAGCATTACCCCACAATAATATGACCATATGATACTGTGAAAGTAACTTAAGTAAATGAAACGCATTACAAATGTTACACATTTAGTTTTTTTGCTTTTCTTAATAAATTGCGGACAATAATACAGTGGACAGCTTTAGTAATTGCATCGTATAAATCGTCAACAATTACTTGTTAACGTTTAATATTAAAGAGCCAAGGAGTGTCATCAGCAAACAGTCCTATTCCATGAATATTTCCCACAAGCTAAGGAAGATTATTAATATAAATACGAAATAGAAAAAGCCTAACTCCAAAATTGAGCCTTGTAGGACCCCCATGGTAACAAGTGTACTAGACGATAATTTATTATTGATATTACCCCTCTGAATTTTACCATAGATATCTTAGGTTCGTAATAAAATTCAAATCGATACCACGGATTCTATAATGATGTAATTTCTTGACTAACGTCTGATGCAGGACGCAATCAAAAGCATTGGGTAACCCCTAAAACAAACCAGACATAATAAATGTTCTGTAGTAACCATTACCAGCATGACCAAGTGCGAGTGAACCCAAATTATTTGGACGTTAAGTTATTCGGTTCAAAATGATTCTGATGTTTTGTTGAATCAAAACGATTTTTTATAATGATTTTACTGAACGTCGAATGATTATATAATATAGATATTAAAGTAATTTTACTTTCCTTCATAAGCTCAGGAAATACAGTACTATCAATATTTCCATCATATTCAACATATATGGTTATAACGACATGGGTACATTCTAAAGAATTGCGTAAACCTTCCTTAAAGGCCGGCAACACTCCTGTGATTCCTCTGGTGTTGCAAGAGAATGTTAGTGGCGGTGATCACTTACTACCAGCGGTCCTACCATGAACTCTTATTCGATTCATTTGACGACCTAAAATGAACTGCTTTGCTATTTCATACCACGATATCATTTAAGCGATCGAATTTAGGTTGACGTCAAATCAAGTAAGAAATTGAATCGCAAATTGATTTAGTTCGTTCATTCATTTGTACCATGAGGTAATATTTCAACCTAAAGTGGATAGCTTGTGTGTCAAAGTGAGAGATTCGAAAAAAGTTGCTACTTTGTTAGAGGAAAGTGATTCGTGTTGTCAATAACTTTTAAAAAATTGTGAAAATATACAGAAAAGGAAAATTTTATTGATGAAAGATGCGATGAGAATACTTTATAGGACTTTTTCGTATAACAAAATACCAAAAATAAATAAAGAAAAAATATATAGGGATATAACTTCCAAGGCGAGTGAATAAACATAGTTTTTCCAACATTTATTAATATAAATACTTTCATATTAATTTCATTGCATTTTTTTAATTTCCTTGTACTTAACTGCAATATCATTTTTGTATAATTAATAATAAGATAATTAATTATAATTAAGTATAAAATTATAAGCTTTACTGCTAGTTTTAAATATACAATGTATTTTATCGTATGTTTAATTAACCAACCGAGTAAATATTAGGTAGGTAACTACCTACATACATAAATATTTTTGTGTTCAAAAAAAGAAGCATTGTTATTGGTTCTATACTTTAAATAATTTAAATAATAATTAATATTTTTTCGATATGTTTCGTAAAGGGATAAACGATATTCAAAAAAGTAAATTGAACAATCAAAGAAACATATTTTCGATTATAAAATATTTTATAATGAGGACATCTATGCGTCATAGTCAAGATTAAAATTCAAAGCGATAACAAATAGGATTAGGTAAGTTTGAGTATGTAGTAGTTCACGTTCAGTAGAGAAGTAACACGGTCTACTAGATACCGCACCACCGAAGAACAATAGCTTTTTTATTGCGGCTTCTATTATATATTTTTGTAATTTGTATGCATGGAATCTTAACACTCAATGGTATCTTTAAAATTTTGTAACATACAGTTCATGTTATTTTATCTACACCCATGCTTTAAATCCTCTATTAAAGACTCTGAAACAGTTAGCTTATTGCCAACATTAAAACACCCAATGTCCTAATAACTATTACATCATCCAAACGGGTGATGTAATGTTGTACTGAATTTCATAATAACTCTCCTTTGTTTTTTTTGATCCCTTCATGCGCAAAGGGTTTCAACAGACAGCCACATTTTTATTGCTCGATGCGTGGTATCAGTATGTATTTCAAAAAAAGAACATTTTCGTTTACGAGCGTTCCACACTACCAGAACGTCGCGCGCCGTAAATTAATAAGTAGGTTATCCGCACAAAAAGTGTGCGATTGATAAAGTCTTGTATGCAACTGTTGATAATTAGGTATTAAAACACTCAAGTGATACTATTATCCTGGCTCGAGTACTCCTACGGGCATAGTATTATTTGCCGCACTTTACGACTATGCCTGGGCTATCTAGTTGAAGAGCAGCGGAGATTAATCATTCATCTTATCTTTTGTTTTTGAAAATACGTCACCTTGAGACATAAGATGTTAAGTCTCATTTGCCTAGTAATTTCACTAGCTACGGTGCCCTTCAGACCAAAACACAATAATGCTTACACATTAGCATTAACGTACTGCTTCACAGATTTTTTTATGCATACCCATGTCTTTCTTACAGGCACTAATAGAGTACATAGTAACTTTATGGCTCGCACAACCACTTTATGGAATCATGCAACGGCTGCTGTATCTCTGAACAAACACTTTCGACGTGACATCAATTCCACATGATAGAATAGTTGTTAGTTGTTGTTGTCAAAAAACCTAAATCAAAAATGAAAATAACTTTATTCATGTAGGTCACGGAAATGACACTTATGAATGTCAAAAAAATTTTTTTCTTATTGAATCTAACGCTACTTCGTAAAGGGTTGAGCTAATGAGAAGAAGTAGCAAGAAACTCATTGCCACTCTTTTATATCAAGGTTTACATTTCCATCGATTTACAAATCATTTCAATTACAATAAAATATGTAAAATGATGCAACAAACATACTTAAACGTCAAATAGTCAATGCCTTACACGAGTAAGTAAAAAAAGTAAATGTATATGAATACAAAAGTTATTGAGTACAGTAGCTGCATCGTCCACATACACCATAAATAAATAAAGGTAGTCTGTGAGCATTTTATAAGCGATTATAAATAATATATATATAATAACTTTTAAGAATCTGAAACTGAGTCTGCGGCAACATGTTCATCCAGCCACCACAAGCAGCGCCCGTTCACGAGCATGACGCATGAGCCAGCCATCGCCTCCCTCAACCATATTTGAGGGAAGGGGACGACCCGTCCCATGTCGCCGCCATTGTTAGTTGGACACTACAAGATCGAGCACCACGATATTTTATTAAATTTCATCAATTCATTCAACTAAAGGAAGTCTGTTATACGATGCAAATCAAATAAAAATATTAAATAACATATAACTTTAAATAGGTAGACGCCCTGCAAGGGCATAGCAATGTTTGAAAATAAATAAGTTTTATACAAAATGATATTCAAAAGTAAGAAAACATATACTACATCCAATGACGTTCTATACATAAATCATACAAACATTGTGAAATTAAAAAAATGTAAGGTCTCTTTTAAATAAAGACGGCTTCTGTTTATTTTTAATTTCGCTTTCGGGATGTGATTATAAATTTTTATTGCCATGTGGTGATGGCTCGATAACACTAGTGACATGATTGTTTGGGGTATTTTTAATTTATTTAAATTTCGGTTATTACCCCAGTGGTTAGTGACCCTGTCTACTGAGCTAGAGGTCCCGGGTGAGTATAAGTCCGAAGATTTTTTAACAAATTTACATTCTTCTAGGGTGAAAATTGAAGTAATAGTTAAAATTTTGTGTTCTATTCTTAAGATAGTTGTTGGAGTGATTTGCACGAAGATGCCCGGGTGGCTCCAGAGACCATGTCATTACTTAGGTTGAATCGACACCAACAATTACATTTTGATCAACTGATTCCAATACTCGACATCAATTATTAAATATTCCACAAAAACGCTTGATAAAAAAGCCGGTAAACGTGTAAATACATAGCACCACGCATGCACTTACACTGATACAAGCCGATCAGCCGCCATTATGAGATTTGCCATCGTCTGTTTGCGTCGCAATAAAAAATAAAATAAATATTTTAAAAATGCCGTCGTGCGTTGTGTAAAAGTCTAAAAACAATAATAAAAAAGTATTTGTGGATATATGATTATTTAAGGGAGAAAAGAGAGAAGAGTGTAACTGGTATACCCCGTAACCGCAAACACACTAGCATAAAGGCTTCACTCTTCACTCTTTTTTACTAGTCCGTGTGCGAACCTATATTTATTAAATTTACTGGATCGTTCAGCGAAGAAATAGTAGGTAACTACCTACTACCGAAGATATGTGGGGTATGTCAGTAAAACCCTTATCATCAGTAATTGAAGCTGTAATGTCGTAAGCAGTAATGTCGCGCCAAGTACACGTCCAACTATTGTAACAGAGAATGATAACCTCATTTTTGCAATTAAAAAAAATCTGATTCTTTACAAAAAAATATGAAATAAAAACAACCAAGTACGCAAAACTTCTCTGATTAAAAAAAAACAGACATTAAAAATGGTGAAAATTCAAAGAAAAAATGGTGTAGTTTATTTATAAAAAAAACTAAAGAAAAATTTGCCGTTTACCAAAAAATACAAAACAAAAAAAAACAAAGTAACCGTTGTGATTTTCAATACATACAAATTTTTTGTGGAAAATTTAACAATTGAAAACATTTTTTTAAACGTACTTGGCGCGCGTCATTGAGTACCGCCATTTTTTTCCGATCTCATTACATCGGAAATGATCGATGTCACTAAATAAATGACTGCACAATATCACTAAGATAAATTATTAATGTCAACTATCAGTTTGAGAAATTTGTGTTCCTCAAGCATTCATCAATGTTATATTTTTCAAAATCAATTTAATAAATATCTTCTAAGGTAAACCCAATTGTTGCTCAGGAACCAGTACCTGCCCACTCTGTGTATTTTATACCTATTATTAAAAAATGCAGATATACAAATACAAAGAGTACTTGATCCTGAGCAGCAGATGGGTACTTTACCTTACTGGTAACCAAACCATTTGGTTATTTCTTCATTCAATTGAAATGAAAGAAAGGGTCATTATTCATATGAATTATATATATTTAAAGTATTTAAATTTATGTTACAGAGACATCTAGTGGCAAGTGATGGACTTGCTGTATCACCAATGCATACATGGAGTTCATACATACATTCGTGAAATTTTGGGATGAGGTTTGTAAAACTGATTCTAGGTGTCGCCCTACAAAATGGTCTTGAAATTGAACCGCACTATAAGTATACAAAATTGTAGGTAGCATACCTAATTTTCTAGCTTGTACAGTACGGTTAACTTATACTAACGTATTGTAATGGTTGCCTGATGTTAAGTGTATTTTTTGATATGATGCCTACGTGTTTCGACACGTAAGGGTCTATAATTATTAAATCATTAATATATTAGAATTGTGTCAATGAAAATATAATTTATTAATGGGATGTGACAATGAAGAAATAGTCCATATTATTTTATCGACGGGCCCGTGAATTGCGAATAATACTTAATCCTGTAATCGATCAAGTAAATCGTTCAGGAAAATAAAATAAGCATTTCAATTTATTACTAGCTACCCGACAGACGTTGTTCTGTATATAATAAATAAAATAAGGTTTTTCATTAATTTAGTATTTATGTTTCTGCCTAATTAACGATAGATGAAAATTGTATAAATTGACAAAAATCGTATTTTGCAAATTGAAAAATGGAATGATTTCATCAAATTAATGTATTGTCATTGGTCCTCAATAATACTGCGAAGTTTGAACTTTCTGGTCCTTTAAAGTGGGTCAAAATCGCGCCCAAATGAGTCGGTTACAAACAAACATACATACAGGTGAAGCTAATAAAAAGCGTGTAAAAGGAGCACATCACTTTAAATGTCACTATCACAAAGGATAACTGAAGTTAAGTAAGTTCTCGCGCACGAAGCGACAACCGTCACTTACAAAGATGAAGAAGCATGCACTCTTTGTATAAGGTATCGATCGACATAGAGGATGGTTCGACATATTGGATGTCAAATGTCAAATATTATGGTTAGGTTCAGAAATATTATTTCTGACAAACCATAAGGTTCATCATCTACAAAAAATCTGATAGATAGTTAATGACTATAGTTAATCTACCAACTGTCACTGTCTGTTAGCTAACATTAAGTTTATTTCTTCCTCCTGAGAAAGTTAGAAAAATATAAAAATTCAAATTTATTTTATTTCTATAGTTATTCATTTTAAACTATTCTTTCAATTTGATTTCTGAACAACAAAAATCAAACTAAAAACAAAATTGTTGTTTTTATTTAATTCTGAGCATTTTCATATTTATTCACCTTTTAAACCTTCTCTGGACTTCCACAAATACTTCAAGAGCAATATTAGCCAAATCGGTCCAGCCGTTCTCGAGTTTTAGCGAGACAAACGAACAGCAATTCATTTTTATATATATAGATTATATTATATTTAATATTTATAACTACTCACAATAATGAATAAAATATTAGAGGCTTTTTATATTGCATATGGAAGTTTATATTTTTCGTGTACTAAAAATAGTGTTCGTTTTATTGTTTTAATTATTAATCTTTATTCCATTCAATTATTTGCACTTTAAAATATATATTATAATTATTAATACCCTTTATTCAAATAGTTTGTTTATATTAAAAAGAAAAACAGTTTTGCAATGTTTTTCCGAGGGGCGTAAAAAGAATAGAAGAGTCCCAGGCCCACGGGTGTGAGAGGCGACTAAGGGATTTTTAGAAGTGGGAGAGACACGCTGCCGTCTTATGACGTCAGCACAACCAGGGCAGACTCGTAGGGGGTAATTACCCGCACCGAATACCGTCGTGAAGTAGCGGCCTAGTGCCGCTATGTTTCGCACAAGTTATTAGGTATAGGTCCCCACCCGATTATGACAGCAGTCCTTGAAGAGATTTTACCCCAGCACTTTTCTAACGACCAGAATCATGCCTTTCTAGTGCCGCCCAGGGCCGCGCCGCCCCTGTGTGCGAAGTGTGCGGCGCACACAGGCGCCAAGACAATAGGGGCGCCGCGCCGCCACTGCCACCTAAATTATTTTTGTTACCTGTTGTTTTTTGTAGTGGAGTATCGACAAGTAAGTAGGTACAATAGGCGCAACATAGGCCTTGTAAACAACAAAACAGCTATAACGCTTATTGAACAAGTCTCTCAATATTTAATGTTTATTATTATTCACGTTTATGGTTTCATTTTACGTTTAGGGTTTTAGTTTACATTCCTTACGAGCTCAACGTTAAAACGGCGGCAGTTCTTTGAACCAGAGAAAAAGTACTAGTTATTTTCAACCGTAGAGGCGCCGAGTTTGTATGAGTATGAGTGAGTTTCTGAACGCAACCCGATGCGATGCGTGCGACGCAAGCGGGGGTGGGGTCACGGGTATTCCCCGATTTTAACGAACGAGATAGCTAAGGCAAAACAAAACAAATGAACAATCATTTGATTGAAAGTGTGTGTGTGTAAGGTGCGCATTGAATTTTTATAATCATTGTTTGGGTGTTACCTACTGATTGTTTTAACGTGTTTTCACGATGAGTGATAGTAATCATGATAAAAAAAAAGAAATTATCTGGTTACCAGAATCTAATAAGGAAAAGAAAACAAGAAGAAGAACGTAATAAAAATGCAACTAAAATAAGTAAATATTTTACGGCTCAACCATCCACTTCGACACAATCATTAGAGACAGAAACCAGTCATGTTATCGATGAAAGTGTTATTAAATCTGATTCAAAAAACGCTTCATGTAGTGGTAAGTGTGTACTTTTTATGTAATTTTGTATAAAATAAATATTATAACTTCTGTTTGGGATATTTTAAAAAAATTTTTTTTTTCAATTTTGAAAAGAAAAATTAACTTTTTTTCCGGCCGTTTTTAGAGATTAGACGGAAGGAACAGGCAGACAAAAATTGTAAAAAATTATATTTTATTTTATGTACTTTTTACTGAATGCGTACATCCATAAGCATTTAGTAAAAAGTGGTTATTTTAATATTACAAACATACACTCTAATTTGTATAAATATAAAAAATTATTCATAGATAGATAAATCAGTTTATTCAGACAAGGAGATAGATAGGTACTCATGTGAACAATATTATGTATTTGTTTGTCTGTTATTAATTTAAGACGATGCCGCCGAAGTTACGTCTGTGCCTGTGCCTGATACACCATCGTCACCGTCAAGACAATTATCGTCACCAATACCAACTTTTTCCAAAGATGATCCTGGAGCCTGGCCAGAAGTTTTAAACGCTACTTTGATCCAGTATTTAATAGAAAATCCGATTAAACAAATTAAACAGTATAATTTTCCGCGTGATTTTTCGGGACGAAAATTTTCTGAGTATTATTAGGAAAGGCATTTAGGAAACGGTGAAAAGTATCACAGGGAGTGGCTGCTGTATTCAGTGTCCAAAAATGCCGTTTACTGCTTCTGTTGCAAGCTATTTGAATCAAAACATAAAAATAAATTCTGCGAGGGAATTAGTGATTGGCAACATCTAGCTTTGTATTGCAGCTTTGTATTGAGAAAAGTTCTGCTCATTTCAATAATTATAAAAAATGGACAGATTTGTGTCATGCTCTTAAAAATAAGAACACTATTGATAGTATTCAACAAAAACTTTTAGAGGTTGAAAAGCAGCGCTGGTACGATGTTATCAAAAGAATAATATATGTGGTCCAATTTCTAAGTACACAAAATATGGCTTTTCGTGGCCAAAGCCAAAAAATATATGATCGTAACAATGGTAATTTTTTAAAATGTATTGAAATGTTAGGAAAATTTGATCTTTCAATGACTGAACACATACGACGCGTAACGAATGATACGGATTTCAAAAATATGCCGACTTATCTTGGAGATAAAATTCAAAATGAAATAATTTACATACTCGGTAACCAAATTCAACATTTTATTTTAAATTTATGTCGAATTAATAAATATTTTTCAATAATACTGGATTGTACTCCTGACGTTTCACACGTAGAACAAATTAGTATTATAATAAGATTTGTCAATTTTAACACAGAAACTAGAAAGTTGGAAACAAGAGAGCATTTCCTAGCTTTCTGTCCAATTATAGATACAACTGGCGCTGGATTGACGTCATTTATTTTAGAAAAACTAGACAACATTAATTTGGATATAAACAATTTAAGGGGACAGGGTTATGATAATGGATCAAATATGCGCGGTAAGAATAATGGTCTTCAAAAAAGATTGCTGGATTTAAATCCCCGCGCTTTCTATGTACCGTGCGCTAGTCATAGTTTAAATTTAATAGTAAACGACGCTGCCAACCTCAATCATCATACGACTGGTTTTTTTTGTATTGTGCAAGAATTATATAAATATTTTTCGTCCTCTCCTAAAAGATGGGATTTATTAAAAAAATATGTCATAAATCTGACCTTAAAACCATTATCTGAAACAAGATGGTCAAGCAGAATAGATGCTATAAAACCGCTGTTTACAAATTTACCAAAAATTTATGATGCCCTATATGAAATATCAAATAATATATCATATCTTCAGAAGGCAAAATATGACGCTAAATGTCTAGCAGAAAAAATATGCACCTTTTCATTCATTTGTTCACTAAATGTATGGCATATAATATTGACAAAAGTAAATTTTGTGAGTAAAATTCTACAGTCCGTCGATATGAATATGCAAGTTGCTTTAGATGCTTTAACAGAATTAAAAAAGTTTTTGATAAAAATTAGAACAGACACAAATTTTGAAGAAATTGTAAGTGATGCCAAAAAAATTGCCGAAAAATTAGACGTCGAACCTGAATTTGAAACTTCCAGATCCAGACCCCTAAGACGTCGTAAAACTCCAAAGAGTTTTGATTATGAAAACGAAGACCACACTATAAATGATCCGAAAACCTCTTTTAAAATTAATGTATTTTTTTATATATTAGACCAAGCGTTATCCGCCGTAGATGAAAGATTTGATTTATTGAATAATCACAACGACGTGTTTAATTTTTTATTTAATTTAAGTGATGACCAAGATCAAAGTCGATTAAGAAGTAGCTGTCATCGTTTACAGGAGAAACTTTCTGCAAATGATTCATTGGATATTAACGCCGATGATTTGTGTGAAGAAATTATGTCTTGTCAGCCATTTTTCAAAAAATTAAGTAATGATGTGGTGAAAATTCTTGAATTTATATATTTAAACAATTTGACAGCTGTATGCCCTAACATTACCATAGCATTACGAATTATGCTAACTATGCCAGTTACAGTAGCTAGCGCGGAAAGGTCCTTTTCTAAATTAAAACTTATAAAAAATTACCTGCGCTCTACAATGAGTCAGGAAAGATTAACTAATTTAGCAACAATATCCATAGAGGAGGCCATACTAGACCATATAGACATACATGAAACTATTAAGGATTTCGCAAACAAAAAAGCGAGAAAAGTGGAAATATTATAATTTAAGTAATGTTTGTATTCTTGCAAATGTTAAGACTCTTGTTGTTTTTTTAAAACATAACATAGGTAGGTTATAGTCATGTTAGTATTATTATTCTTAGAAAAAAGTCAGCTTCCTTGTTATTCATATTTAAGTATTAAATTCTTTGTATTAATAAAGCATGTTAAAATTTTGTTCGAGTTTTATTTTTCGCAGTAATTGGCAAGCACGGGATTTACCTATTTAGTATCCTAATTCCTAATTGTTCCACAGTTTTGTACACTTAGATATTAATGATAATATTATCTAAGTACTGTAAAACTGGAGAACATTTATTTCAGTCAAAATTAACAATTAAAAATATTCATTCAAAAATTAAATTCGTTTTTTATGATGATTCGTTAAAAAAGAGGCGCTTCATAGGTTTCGCACACAGGCGCTGCCGTGGGTCGGCGCGGCCCTGGTGCCGCCCATCGTATTCTGGCTCAGAAGCGCTCATGTCCGAGAACAAACGGGGCAGTAATATCACGGCACTCGCTCTTTTGCTCACGCCTCACGTTTATTGTGGACTTTTGGAACATCAGGCGAATTCACTCCAATTTAAACGCCGTCCACCACCAGCTTGAAACTGCGCAGCCGGCCTTGTGTTTCCTTACGGAGAAATAGATATCTCGAAGTAGCCCGGATACAAATTTGAACATAATTTTTGCCACATGCCGGGGTATGTGTGTTCGTTAGGTCCCATAGTGGTAACGCAGAAACAGATCATCTTATGGGCTGCGTTTTAATGGTAATTAACGATGTGCCGGCACAGATTCCCTTCGCTGAAATCATAGTCTTGGCTGATTTCAACGGTCACAATGCCGAATGGCTTGAGTCACGTATTACAGATTACGCAGGGCGATCTGTGCATAATTTTGCACTGGCGTATGGTCTGTCTTAATTGGTTGAGTCGCAATGCGGTTTGGATAGCCACATGCCGTCCTTATTAGATCTTCTCCTGACTACACAGCCCGGTAGTTACCAGGTATCTATCGGCGCTCCTCTCGTAACGTCCGACCATTGCCTGGTCAGGAGTGTAGTGCCTATCCGACGGCCACGTCACAGACCGCCGCATATAGCTCTACAAGTCAGCAGATTGAGATAATATGCGTTCCTTTTTTGCATCCTACCCTTGGTAGGTACCCTTGCAATAGTCGTTGTGATACTACAGGGCACGGATATTTTTATACCAAGCTTTGTAGTACTGATCGGTGGCAGATTACAGCCGGTTCGATGCGTCAGTTAATGCTTTAACTGCAAAAACGGGCATACCGAATCACGACGCTGGGCAAAAAGGAACTGAACTGCAAAGTTCTAAAGAAAAAATATAACCGTGCCTCCGCTTACCGCTATAATATATAAATATAGGTTTTTTAAGTGACAAATCGCCCGTGCAAATTCAAAGCACGTTGACAAAATTGGCGAGCAGCTTTATAGTTACCCGACCGGAACACGCAAGTCCTGAGCGTTGTCGAAAGCTGCTCTTTGTAACTTTACCAGCCGTCCCTGTCGCTGCTGCATATGAGAAACCGCTGAAATACGAGTACTGTTGACGGAGCTATCGAAATTATCCAATCTTTGAAGTTTGACAACTCTCGTGATGTACGTCGGAGTGTTGCTACGCGACATTACTTACGTTTCTTTGCTTACTTACTTATTTTTATCATATTATAACGAAGGTAGTTTAATATTTTTGTTGTTAGTTCTTTACGGCCGTTTTCAATAACGTATCTCTAGTTACGGATACCGTGCTGTCACCGTGTAATGACAAGATATTATCTATCAATAGTTATGTTTAAATATAGTTATAGTCCCATGCTTTATGCCGTTAGGTTATTGAAATGTAAGTAAGCGTAAAAGGATATATTTGTCTAGTTCTAGTAATTTAAACTAAGGATAGATAGGTTATGGAATACGGCCTTTAGTCTATAGCTAGATTAGTTTAATAATTTTAGTGTAATTATGACTCACAAACGCAAATCCAATCTTTCACAAAGCTCTCAGAGAGCGAGCAAGCTATGAAGGCAAGAATTGAATGTTCATGCTGAACAGCGTAGACGTGTGTAGCAAGCAGCACGTCAGGCAGAGTAAGAGTGGGAAAAAAATGCTGTCCGCATAGCAACTGCATCAGTGACTCCCGAAGAAGCGACTTGTAGGCATCAAGAAAACGCAGAGCGTATGGCCTCTCAACGTGCTGCGAAAGCATCTGAAGAAGCATTCTGTTAGCGTCAAGAGAACGCGGAGCATATGGCTTCTCAGCGTGTCGCTGAAACACTTGAAGAAGCAGCTTCTCGACGACACGAGCATGTCCACCTAATAGATAATCAGCGTGCTTCTGAGACAGCAGATGAGGCAAATGGTAGCCGGCTCCCATTTGCTCAGCATCAAACAAAGCGCCAGCAAATAACAAACAAAAAAAGAATACACACATAAAACACCAAAAAAAATTTACTGAATCGCTAATAACTTGGCGCAAAAGACACATTGTTCCTTCATTTCTTTAGCAGCGGGGCGTTCAATCAATCAGTTAATTATTTATTTGTTGAATAAGGTACATACAGCTGGATAATATATAATGAAATAGCTTAACAATATTTAGTTAAAATTTTCCATGAATATTCAATAACAACAAAAACGAAAGGTCGAGAAAACATTTAGACTAAATTTTTTGCTGCTATTTAGCGTCCATCGAACGACGTCACGGGCATCAACTAGTCAAAGTCAAGAATATATTGAAAAGCATCACTCAAGATGTTAATTTCTTTAAATTTTGCTCTCAATGGTTCTTTAGGACCTAGATTATAAATAACGCGAATGGCCCCCTTCTGCAGCACAAGTATTGTATTAATATCGGCAGTTGACTGAACAGAGAACTGATATTTTTTTTAAACCATTTATTTCTGATACAACATTACAAAACGATATGTATATAACGATAAACGATATGGATATATAGCTTCATGACTTCTGTAAAGTGCTGTTGCAATATGTTATGACTTACTAACTCGACTCAGCCGAGTAGTCGGCATAATAAGTTTATGTTTGTTGCTGATGTTAACATTATGTTTATGGCAGTTTCTAGAAAATTTACTAATGCGCCTATGTAGTATGTACGTACATGCATAACTTTTATATTACCAAGAATAAATTAAGCCACAATAGTTAAAATTTTGTATATACACTGGCCTGCAAAAGTAAGTATCACACTTTTCAAATTATTTTTTTTTCTTAACTATAGAAGGTAGAGATTTAAGATTAAAAACGTTTTGTTGCAAATTTTATAGGCTTTAGTTATTAGAAACTAATATTATACATTAGTAAGATTTCTAACTTAAAAAGATAAAACAATGAAATTAAACATTTTTAGTTAAGTGTAAAAAAATTCAACTAAAATGTATTACATGTTATTTAATTTTTAATAACTGGTATTGCCTCCTCGAGCTCTGATTACAGCTTCGAGCCGGTTTGGCATACTGAACACTAGGTTTCGGAGCCGATGTTGGGGAATATTCTCCCATTCTTCTACCAGGGTCTGCGATTTCTGACTAGCCCCCCAAGCTCATCCCAGGCGTGTTCGATTGGGTTGAGATCTGGACTTCTTGATGGCCAAGCCATCACGCTGATACCGACCTCCTGAATATACTCTTGTACGATATGAGCCGTGTGTGGCCGCACATTATCATGCATCAGCATCGGTCCATCACCCATATTTGCTAAATACGGCCCTGCATACTCATTGAGAATCTCTTGAGCATATCTTTGCCCAGTGAGGGTGTCATTTTCTATGGATACTAGCTCTGTGCGACCTTCTGAAGATATGCCAGCCCATACATGTACACTGCCTCCACCGTATTGGACTCTTTCTGAGATGCAGGCTTGAAGGTATCGCTCACCAGGTCGCCTGTAAACACTTCGCCTTCCATCAGAAGTGTAAAGGGAGAATCGAGACTCATCTGCAAACAAAATTATTGACCATTCTTCTTCATCCCACTGTATGTGCTGACGGGCGTATCGCAGTCTCGCTACTCGATGCTGTCTCTCGAGTTTTGGGCCACTCACTGGTCTTCGGGGTTTCAAATTTGCTTCAGCAAGTCTTCTTCTCATTGAACTGTCACTAATGTAGTCCCTCCGGGTCTGAAGTAGCTGTTGCTGGACTTCAACTGCATTTTGGTGGCGAGTTCTTAACACAGTGGAAATAATATAACGATCTTCTCGGGCACTGGTACACCTGGGTTTGCCATTACAAGGTCTCCTCGGATGGTGTCCAGTCTCTTCGTACCTTCGCTTTACCTTCTGGACCGTTCGTACCGTCACACCCACCATTCTTGCAGTGCGACGCATACTGATGCCTAGTTCCAGAAAAGCCATGATCCTAGCACATTCTTCAACTGAAAGAGGCATGATAAATAAATGTTATGTGCTTTTTAGCATACATTTTTAAAACAAGACCAATCGATCTTGAAAAAAATTTAAAACAGAAATAAAAATATGAATGGTAAAATTGTAATTCGGTAACGTCCACTTTGAAAAAGGAATGGTTTTGTTTTTGAAGTTTTTTTTCAGCCAATTCTTAAAAGAAGGTTACCGACTATAAAGTTTTTTGTACAAAATTAAATTCTCTTTGGAGTCCTTTCTATTTCGAAAGTATATCTTATGAACTTAACGTTATCCCAATTTTAAAAGTGTGATACTTACTTTTGAAGGCCAGTGTAGTTGTAATTTTAGTAGATATATATATATATATATATATATATATATATATATATATATATATATATATTTGAAAGTAATAGGTAATTTGAAAGTAATACTTTTTCAGGAACTATGGACGCGATATTTTTTTCAAAATTATAAATATTCATGATAAATTGATCGAACGAAACTTCTAATTATTTTTCCAATAGTTCTACAATTTAAAGTTAATAGTATTTTTAAATAATATGTAAATTCGTAGATTAATAGTTGATAAATATTGTAATAATTTCCACCAATACAGCCGCGACATAATTTGTGAATTCCTATAAATAGTAAATGCAGTTATAACCGAAAGCAGTAAAGATTCAGAACAGAAGCCATAATGTTCAAATTTATTTGCGTAGCTCTCTTCATTTCTGCTATCATTGAAATTGTAAGTATACTTTAGTGTCTTTATTATTTAAACTTTTGTCTTAAGCAGAACTTTAGCGAATTATTTTCTAGAAATAGTAAAACCAAGATTATTGAAAGGCTCCATTAACTATTTTAAATTTTTGTCGCGTGATAATCCTTTATACCAGCCCACAAACCAAGGTTCTGAGGCGCGTGTCCTCGCTACTTATTGCTGATATCTCTGATTTAGTGGATCCCAGTATCAACTTCTTTTTTTAAAGGGAAAGTGCACGCGTTTTAAATAAAAAATGCGTGCACCCAATACCCATATTGTTACCTGGAAATACTGTGCAGGTAATCTCATTACATAGGGATTGTGTGCCTTTCCTTTCCACCTCACACGACACATCGCCATCAACCATTCGATGTTGAAGTATTAGGACCATTAAAGTCAAAATCAAAAATAGCATTCAATGACTGAAACGTTTCCAACCCAGGAAAGACAATATTATATCTTTAAACGAGCAATTCATGTATATATATATATAAATAATGAAATTTAGTATACGGGTAGTTTCGGGGGCAAGATTGGGTGATCCGTAAAGCAGCAGACTCCGGTTCGAATCCAGATGTCCTATTAGATGTTTTAGTTCAAGTTTTGTACCTTCTTAAAAATCTGAGCAAGGCTCGGTCGTCCGGGTACTATTTATAATATCTCAAAACTCATAAAGATACCTTAGGGCAGAGCGTATCAATTTCCATCAGCTGAACGTCATGCTCGTCTCGTTCCTTTTTTCATAAAAAAAGCATCCTATTAATATTATAAATGTGAAAGTTTGTATGTCTGGATGTATGTTTGAACTTATTAAACGCAAACCCTACTGAATAGATTTTGATGAAACTTTGCAATAATATAGCTTACACACCAGAATAACCTATAGGCTATAATTTATAAAAATATTGTGTGAATGATCTATACATCGAAATAAAATTGGAGTGTCTGTAATATTGAAATAACCGTTTTTTACTAAACGTTTATTATGAATACATATACGTACCGTATATACACTAAAATAACGTTTTTTACAATTTTTGTCTGTCTGCCTGTCTGTCTGTCTGTTTGTTCCGTCTATTCTGGCGACTTTTATTGGCAGGTAGCTGATAAAATAAGGAGTAACTTAGGCTACGTTTATTTTAGAAAAATAAAGCAATGTCCAAGAAACGGTCTAACTCTAAAAATAATTTAAATGGCAAAACAACTTTTGCCGTATCAGCTAGTATTCAATATAGTAACTAGTTAAAACTTTGATAAAATGCTCCAATAAGCTAAAAATGTCAACAATGTGACACGTTCTAGTGAACAAACCTCATTTTCAATGTACTCTATGGGAACTGTTTGAACCTGAATAGCTTTTGACCCCAACCACCTAGAAATCCAAACTGAATGGGCTTCTTTTCTCATCAAGACCTTTCATTTATGCTATAGGTCTGTGGTTGCTGAGGAATAAAATTTCCATTATTAAATTGATTGTATACATTTTACTAATTCTTGTAAAAAATTTTCAGAGCGTCCAAGCTGATTCAGGTAAATAAACATTAATCAATTATATATATTAATACTTAATTTTTTATTTTATAAATATTGATATACAAATTTACTTTGTTCCAAAATTTACGGAAGATACGGGACTCGAACCTGCGCCTCTCGGGTTCCGTCTGAGCGCTCTTACCAAATGAGAAAACCGTCCGAGTGACGCATCGATCGTTAATCTTGATATGTCTTGTTCACCTCTCAGGTTGTGGCTCTACATAAAAATTGAAATCTATCGGCAGAATAAGCTTTTATTACAATCACATAAAATGTTAAATTAAATATTTTATGAAATGTTATTTTTATTACTTTCTTTGAAAATTTCATTTTGCGAAACTCCTTTTATCAATCACAAGAATCACAAGAGCGTTGCCGGCTTTAAGGAGGCCTTGAAAACTGCACTGTGGAGGACCGCCACACATCCATAGGTGGGGATGATATCCTAACTTGTGGCGTGTCGTGCGAAGGTAGAATTCGGCGGCAGGAATCAGGTTAAACAGCTCTTCGGAACACTCCCCTTAATAAATGCGGTAGAAGACACAGTGAAGCAACGTCTCTACGCAACTCCAAGTGATCCAGCCGTTCACAGAGCTCTTGATCCCCGACAATTCGAGCTGGTCTGCGTTGCACGCGGTCAAATGGATCGAGCTGATACTGGGGTGCGCCAGACCAGAGATGACAGCAATACTCCATGTGTGGCCGGACCTGCGCTTTGTAGAGCGCTAGAATGTGGGCCAGCTTGAAGTATTGCCGTGCTCTATTAATGACGCCCAGCTTCTTCGAAGCCAATTGGGCTTTGCCCTCCAAATGGCCACGGAATTGGCAATCGCTAGAGTATTTACAGTACTCCGATACTAGGCGAGGCTTTAAGGGAAGTGTTTCTGAGGGTTAAATTGGACAAGGTTCAATTTACCCGATTCCGCGACCTTCTCGAGAGAGGACTCGATAGAAGACACAAGTTTCTCCCGGCACTGGTCGACAATTTCCCGAGGGAGACCTGCATGGCCCGTGTATACGGCATCATCAGTGCTGTCGTCTGCATAGCAATGTATGTTGGAGGTGTACAACATTTCATTGATATGCAGAAGAAACAGCGTGGGAGATAGCACACAGCCTTGGGGCACTCCAACGTTCACGGGCTTGGGATTCGAGCAATAACCGTAGGCAACGACTTGTATGCTGCGCCCAGAAAGGAAGCTGGAGGTCCACTTGCACAAGCTCTCGAGAAGCCAAAGTGAGGGAATTTTTGAGAGGAGTGCCTTGCACCATACACAATCAAAGGCCTTAGCTAATATATCAAGGTGTATATATATAGCTATCCAGGCTAACTGCCAAGGGGGAAGCCCTTGCTTGCAATAGCCGCCGCCCATCTATGTGCTAGGTATACGAGAAGATCGCCTGCCGACCGACCATGGTGAAAGCCGAACTGCTGGTCGTTGATCAACAGGTAACCCTCAAGGTATACCAAGAGCTGGCGCTTAATTATGCTCTCCATGATTTTGGAGAGCAGGGAGGTAATAGCAATAGGCATGTAGTTTGCCGGATCCGAACTGTTTCCTTTTTGTTGGATCGGATGGACAAGGGCTGACTTTCACGTTTACTTTATGAGTCAGGGACTACGCCTTTTCAATAAGAGTGCCGGAATAAACGCGTTAGCACAGGGGCGTCACTCGGCGTCAACTCAGGGGCGTGTGCCCCTGAGTTGACGCCGGTTCTTTTTATTCACGATTGGAGAAATGCCATCCGGCCCACACGACTTCCTGACGTCCAACGAAAACAGAGCTCGCCGAACAGTTCTGACACCGCGGGATGGTAGGCGGTGTTTTTCCGTTGTCATCAAGAGTCGAGTTGGAGGCAAAAAGAGTGCACAGGAGATCTGCTTTCTCTTTTTCCGTATGAGCCAGGGTGTCATTCCTCATGTGCAACGGCGGCATGGACGGCTGGTTGAAGTTACCAAGAGCAGCTTTCGACAATGACCAGAACTTGCGTGTTCCGGTCGGGTAACTGGAAAGCTGCTCGCCGATTTTGACGACACGCTTCGATTTCGCACGGGCGATTTGCCGCTTAAAAATTTTGGAGGCACGGTTATATTTCTTCTTTAGAACCAGGACCAGAACCAGGGCTGTGATCTGCCACTGATCGGTACTACAGAGCTTGGTATAAAAATATCCATGCCCTGCAGTATCACATCGGCTACTGCAACGGCACAGGCACTAGGTTCATCCCAAGGGAAACAAACCTTGCCCCAAGGGTAGGATCTAAAAAGTGAACGCATCCTATCCCAATTTGCTGACTTGTAGTGCCAAACGCGGCGGGTCGCTGGTGGTCTGTAACTTTGACGTCGGATAGGCACTACACTCCTGACCATGCAATGTTAGGACGTTCCGAGAGGGGCATCGACAGAGACCTGGTAGCTATCGGGATGTGTAGTCAGCAGAAGATCTAATAAAGACGGCATGTGGATATCCACATCTGGGAGCCGCGTTGGCGACTCAACCAATTGGGACAGATCGCCCTGCGTAGTCTGTGGTACGTGATCCAAGACATTCAGCATTGTGCCCGTTGAAATCACCCAAGACTACAATTAAAGCGGAGGGGATCTGTGCAAGCACGTCATCAAATGCCGCTTGAACACAGCCCATGGGGTGATCCGTTTCTGCGTTACCACTATGGGACCTGTAGATACACGCATAGATGCGGACGCTATCCTCTAAATCTACGCGGAGCCAGTGAGTAGACAGGTCCCTACCCTTAAAATTGCCGAGACAGTGACAGCAGATATCCTCCCTAACGTACACACATACCCCGGCATGAGGCAAAAAAGTATGTTTAATTTTGTACCCGGGGTACGTTAAATATGACGTATCACTAGGTCGAGATATCTGCGTCTCCGTAAGGAAAGACAAGGCCGGCTGCGCAGTCTCAAGGTGGTGGACGGCGTTTAAATTGGAGTTGGGATTCCCCTGATGTTACAAAAGTCTACGTGATGCGGATGGTACTTTGCACCTAATGTCCGTTGGTGGAATTCGGCCGCTGGAATCAACCCGAACAGTTCCTCTGAGCACTCCCCGTGATAAATGCGGTAGAAGATGCAGAGAGAACCCACATCTCTACGCAATGCTAAAGAATCAAGCCGATCGGAGATGACTTGATCGTCGATGATTCGAGCCGCTCTTCGTTGTATGCGGTCAAATGGAAGAAGCTGGTACTGGGGAGTTAGAACAGTACTCCATGTGAGGCCGAATATGCGCATTATATAGTTGCAGGCGGTAGCTTTTAGTGAAGTACTGCCTCGCCTTACTGAGTACACCAAGCTTTTTAAATCCCAGTTTGGCCTTCCCTTCCAAGTGACCACGGAACAGAACGTCACTCGATATATCGACGCTAAGTATGCCAATACAGGCTAATGCAATTAGAGGAGTGATCTCGAATCGAGGGGATACAATTAAGGGAGACTTTATAGTGGTGATCGACCAAACTTGTGTCTTCTTGGGGTTGAATTTGACTAAATTTTGTCGGCCCCATTCCGAGACTTTGCAAAGCATAGTCTCGATTTCAGACACAAGTTTGTTCCGGTTCTCGTCGACGCCATCCCGGGACATGTTGGCACGTCCGGTGTAGGAAGCATACCTTGTGCTGTCGTCTGCATAGCAATGAATACTGCTGATTTGCAGCATATCATTGATATGCAGAAGAAATAATGTCGGGGATAGACTGTAGGCCTCCGGATACTCCACTCACCAAACACAGCGGCATAGCCGCTATTTCACGCCGGTTTCGAGTGGGGGACTGGTATTTCTCCGGGCGTGCCGGCCCAATGCGGTTGTGTCATGGCGCTACTACTCCTAAATTCTACGATTTGTACAAAAAAAACGAAAATAAATTGAACAGCCTGTCCAGAATAAAAAGATTAAAGTCATAAAAAGGCATAAAATACATTTGTTTTCTCAAAATTTATTCCTTAGAATTATTTTTCTTGTCATTTCTAATATCTACTCGTAGATACTACTACCATCTCGGAAACAAATGGCGCTCTGAAACAGAACAAGCGGTGCAAGCGATTAGTGGAGAATGCCTTTTTTAAGTTCTGTGTTCAGAATATTGAGGAAACCCTTATTATTAGAACCAGAAACAGATTCCGTAATTCGTCGAACAGAGAAGCGAAACACAACCGCGCTAAGTGCGCGCGGTAAACTTACCGAGGCGCTTTTGAGCATGAACAAAGACCGATAACGGCTCGGGCCGCAGCACGCTCGGGAGTTATACATGACAATTCATACAGCGAGCGAGCGCGGGGTAGATACCACTGTATGGCTCTAACAACGTTTGCCGGCACAGCACTTGTCATAATATATTTATTTAAATTTCTCTTTCATGGGATATTTCATTTCAAAACATCATATAGTAGAGAGAAAGAGATAAAAGAGACTTAAGATTCTCTTCAAAATTCCTAAATTACGAACCTCACGAATGCTTTTCTTTATTAATAACTATTTTAAGATTGAGACGATAAATTTTTTCAACAACTTTACTCGTTCCCAGTAACATGAATTTCGTTTTAGACGACTTAAGAAACAGTGAATTATTAACCGATAGATTTGGATGATGTTTGAATAAAAATTATTCTTCCTAAAACTTATAAACATTAAACAAAGGATTTTCCTCAAAAGCTGGCATCTTTTTGGTCGTATGTCTGATCACTAAAGATCAGCTATTATTGATCTGCACGCCTGTTTGTGTTCTTTTTAAAGTTCCGTACCACAAAAGGAAAAAATGGATCCTTATGAGATCACTTTGTTGTCCGTGAGTCTGTCTATCTGTCCCTTTATCTCAATAGCACGAGTAGGTATCGAGTTCAATTTAAAACAATATAAACAAGGCTACAGTCTCATGAAGCTGTGAAAAAATCCGACTTCTAGTGAACGTAAAAAAAGATAAGGCGTTCTATAAAGATATTTATGCCGCAAAAAATTGGCTTGTGTTTTTGGATTTCCTCTTATTACGCAACATGAAAGTAAGAAACTGACATTTTGAACTATAATGTAGTGTTAGGTAAGAGATAGTACCTTTTATCGTAGTATTTCAGCTATCTATTAATACTTTTGCCGTCACACCTTGCGGCTAAACTCTGAGTTTCTCGAACTTGTTTATGTCTTTCTTATATTTCCAATATCACAGTGTCTCTATTTGTGTTTATATGATTTACTGATTCAACAGGAAAATCATCGGGACCATCGGATGGAGGAGAAGGCCACCGGGATGAACCATTAAAATCAGGTACAGACACTGTCACTAACATCATAGATATAAAGATATATAATTTTAGGGATTAAAGTATGAACTGTCATTTAGAACTAAAATCTCAAAAAATTTTTGTGTAAGGTATCACTCTCATCCGTATTTACGCGTGTATCTACAGGTTGCCGACCTTCCAACCGGCGTTAGACCTCTTCATAGAGAAACCCGTTTAGCGATCTCTATTTTCTTAAAACGCATTTATCTTAAGCAATCGCTAATTCCATTCTGCGGTCGGATTACCTCATGAAGGAATTGGCGAATTTATCTTTCCCATCTTGACTTTGAAAGCACTAGGGACGAGAGATTAATTAATGCTACCTGCTTAACGACAGTTGGATTTTATATTAAAGTGAATAAGAAAGCAAGCTCCAAGGTGAATTTTATATAAGAGTCAAGAATATATAATATACACTAAAATCTATGAAGAATTTTCTAATATACTAAATGGAAGAATGATAGGCTATTTTAAGGTCTTTTATAAAAAATAAAAAAATATTTTGTGATTATTTTGTTTTAACTAAAATTATTATTTTAATGGCCTTAGAAAATTAGTATGATAAAAAAACTTTATTTCTTGAAAAACTTTAAATTTTAATTAAAATTATAAAAATATATATTATATATATATATATATTAAATAAAATTATTAATAATCAGTGTTGCCACCTCTCACATTAATTACACACCGACATTGATTGTTCATACTAAATTAAATTGTCCATTAAAACAGTTTTAATTTTCCATAACGTATCGAATTAAAAGTTAACTTAAACAAACTAAAACGAATTAAAAGTTAACTAAAAGAACTAAAAGTTTTGTTGCCGTATTTTGTTCTTTCTTGTTCTTTTTTTTTTAATTTTGAAAATTGTGTTTCAATGTGTATATAAGCTTTTTTTGGAAACTTAAAAAAAATATAAAGTCGTAAATAATTTAGAATTAAGATATGCCTAGATTCTGTTGGATGTGTGTATACTAGTAGTGCTCACTTTTTGGTCAGTGTGTACTTAAGACTATGATCCAGCCGTTGGCTAAGGCTGGATAACTTGGCGTTGCGTAGAGATATCGCTTCATTGTGTGTCCTCTACCGCATTTATCATGGGGAGTATACCGAAGAGCTGTTTCACCTGATTCCTGCCGCCGAATTCCACCTTCGACACGCCAGAAGTTAGGATATCATCCCCACCATCTGGATGTGTGGCGGTCCTCCACATTGTGGTTTTCAAGGAGCTTTCTACCACATTCTACAAAGCTGTTGAATGAACTTCCTTGTGCGGTGTCTCCGGAACGATTCGACATGGGTACCTTCAAAAAAAGCGCGTACAAAGATAAAGATTAAAGATTATTATTTATTATTATTATTTCCTTAAAGATCTCCTGTTTTTCCTCTGGTGTTGCAAGAGAATGTGGGCGGCGGTGATCACTTACCACCAGGTGACCCGTACGCTCGTTTGTTCCCATTTTCCATAAAAAAAGACTATCTTGCCTTGGTAATTTAAGATAAAACGCAATTTGGTAATAGGATTATGCAAATGTCATTAACAATCTGCAAAAATAGGAAAACATTTTCTTAAAGGTTGGCAAAATTAATATGTCTGGTAATGCCAGACACAATGTTCAGAGGTGGTCACTATACAGCAAGCCTCTTTATGTTTGTTATTTCATAAAACGTTAAGATTTCATCAAAAAATATGCTTAATAATATTTATTTTCTTTGTTAGGAACTGACAGCGTTTCAAACGATGAAGCACAGACTAAGCCTCTTGGACCAGGATATCTAGGTACTGATACTGTTTCACTTACATTATTCAATAACATCAGGGTGCACATCGTTGAACCTGTTTGTCGATACTGTTTTGTTCATTAAGAAATAACTTTTGATCTTATAATAACAGCCATCTATTCACTTTTACCATTGCACGATATGGTCATTTATGCTTTTGCGATTAAACTCACTACTTCCAAAATCACAGCATCTATAATTGTACTTATATCATTTACTTATCAATAGGAAAAATTTCAGGACCTTCGCGATCGGGAGAAAGTGACGGAGGTAATTGATTCTATAAATAATTAATATCTTAATTAAGTCATACCACCATTATATCTATAGGCTTAGGAGTAGATAATACTTTCAGTAGGCTAGGCAAGACCTTTATATAGCGCTGAGATGCATGGTATCCTGGAAAATCCCGTCTAGACGTACTGATTTAAGTGGAAGAAACTTATTAAATATTAAGTGCCTATATAACATTGTCTTTATTATTCTTTGAGATATAATCCAATCCGTCTGATCCGATGAGGAGTTGCAGAGCAACACAACGATCACTCAAAGGGAGTACGGATTTGGTGTATGTTCAAGCAACCTAGGTTTCGCTCTGGTGGCTCGAAAAGAAGTGTTTTACCTTATCCGCTTGGTTTGTGGATTTTATGCTGCAGAAGTATCTCCAGTAATATCTCTACCTATTGCGGATGCGCTTCTTGTCTAAGAACTGGGCTTGCCTGTACAAGTCCCAGTCGCCTAGTGCTATGGTGTTTATAGCTCTGTTGAACAACTGCTTCGTAGTTGAACGCTCCTATGTTAAACCAATTTACAAAGTATAGATAGTAAATAATTATTATAGACATGGTGGAGCAATTGAATTTACATAACTTTTTTTTTTATTTAATGAAAGAGGGCACTGCAGATCCTATGTGGTGTGCTTGCTTTTACAACAAGAAAAAAAATGGACCGCTGATTTTCTTGCGCCCGTTCTTCTCGGGTCTGAGGCATACTTTTTTGAGTGGGTGATAGTTTTTACTTTCAATAAAAGACATCATGTCCCATATTTAATAAATTATTTGAATTTGAATTGGTCAGTTAGAGGGTTCACTGGTATATTACGCAATTACAGTAAAATAATTATTTTTCTATGTATAGTTATGAAGCATAATATAAGATGAAAGCAAACTCACATTTTTAATTTTAGGTACCTTTATTCGATTTAGATATTATTATATTAATTTGATTTACTTTATCAACAGGAAGACTTCCAGGACCTTCGCCGAAGGGAAAAGGCAACAATGGTAAATCAATCTATAATTTATGATCGTTTTAAAGATTCCATCCGTTCGATTATAGTATTTTATGCAACATTTGTAAAAGAAGGGTCAAAAAAAGCTAGTGCAAAGGAAGAAACAGAAAAGGTCCTAAAGTGAAAACCTAAAAAAATTATCTTAATATATTATATAAAATGCTAATATTCGTACGTATGTCCACGGTTTTTTCTATCATCCGCAACTCACTGCAAAATAACAGCATCTTTAATTGTACTTATATGATTTACTTATCAACAGGAAAAATGTCAGGACCTTCGCGGAAGGGAATAAGTGACGGAGATAAATGAATCTATAAATAATTAAAATCTAAATTAAGTCATACCACCATTATAGGCTTTATATATATCTTTAGGCTTAGGAGTAGGTAATACTTTCAGTAGGCCAGGCCTTCTATATAGCGACCTTTACATAGCGCTAAGATGAATGGCATCCTGGAACCTGGAACGTTTACAGGTCGGAGTTGGTATATGTTCAAGCAACCTAGGTTTCGATCGGGTTGGCTCGAAAGGAAGTGTTTTACCTTGTTTAAAGAAGAAACAGAAAAGGTCCTAGAGTGAAAACCTAAAAAATAAATCTTAATATATTATGTAAAATGCTAATATTCGTACGTTTGTCCATGGTTTTCTCTATCATTCGCATCTTCAATCAAATTCCCGTTGGAATGGTATATACCCCTCGGTTCCCTGGTGTGCGTAAGGGAGTTTGGTCGGGATGGGTGGAAGTGGGGGTTGTTGGTGGCAAACATGTGCAATTATATACATCTGTCCTTCTCTAACAAATGTAAACCTCTGTAAAATTCTGAAAAATCTCGTGAATGATCTAGAAAGTTCTAGAATGTGTGCATCTGATGTTCTAAAGAAAGAACTGATGTTCTAGAGAGAGTTCTAAAGCTTTCTGGAATGATCCAGATAATTCTAAAAATTTCTAAAATGATCTAGAATATTCTAAATAAATTCTATTATATGGTTTCAATACTTATTTTTCGAATTCCAACGTTTCTTTTTTTTTTTAATTCGCCCAGCAAAGCGGGTGGAAATAGCTAGTATTAAATATAAATCAACCTCATCAGCTGGAAGACGTCCACTGCTGGATAAAGGCCTCCCTCAAAGATATCCCTGACGATCGGTCCTGCGCTACCCTGATCCAACATATTTCGGTGACCTTGATCAGATTGTCGGTCCATCTTGTTGAAGGCCTGCGTCTGCGTCTTCCGGTACGTGGTCGCTATTCGAGGACTTTACTACCCCACCTGTCCGTCGAAGTATGTGCCCTGCCCACTGCCACTTCAGTTGCGCAATTATTTGGCTTTGGTTCTCCTATCGATCTCCTCATTTCTGATTCGATCGAAAAAGGAACCACCCAGCATGTGTTCCAACATAAGATTACGATATCGTCTGCGAATAAAAAGTGAGTGATAACACATCACTCACTTTCGATATTGATGCCCAGTCCGTTCCAATCCAGACGCTTAAAGACATCTTCCAACGCAGCGGTGAACAGCTGCGGCTATATGACATCGCCTTGTCTGACTCTCCGCTGTAGTCGAATAGGCTTCGAGATCTGATGCAGGGGACGGACTGACATGGTGGCGTTACCATACAAACACTTCAACGCTTCGGTAAATCGATCTCGATCGATTCAAAGGCTTTCTCAAAGTCCACGAACGCCAAGCATATTTTTTGTTTAATAATAAAATAACCCAGTTAATGCCAAGATGAAAGCATGCATACTATAAATTTGACTGTTCTTCTAGTCTTGTAGTCAAATACCACTGTGTTTATAATGGTACTAATACGATTTACTTAATCAGCAGGAAAAATGTCAGGACCTTCGCCCAAGGGAATAGACCATGAAGGTAACCGAATTATGTTAGTTTTAAAGCTTAGTTTATAGTCTAGATGCCTCTTGTAGCTATAACAGCGATGAAATTGAGTCTATTACTTTAGAGTCGTTGATGACCGACAGCATTATGTGTGTACAATTGCGAAGAAACAAGAATCCATTTTTAACCTTTTTAATGTGTGTACTACTTACTCAAACAATTACGGAATAAAAGACGGAGACGATATCATGTATACCAATTTATTATGGAGCATCAAATTGAAGAAGAAATTTATACAATATATTCAAACAGGCCACCATCAACCTTAGTTGAACCGATTCAGTTTAGGTACCTAAACTGAATCGCTAAAATTCGTACCATGAAGTACTTTTTACTGTATGGTATTTGGATAGCTTATGAAGAATGAATGAAATAAATTTGTCTGTGGTCTGCGGTGTGAGAAAGAGATGACGCTCTACAGTCGTTGCACGAGTTTGTCTCTCTTACTCAAACTATATGCGTTGCGTTTCGAAACCTAAAATGATATGATTTTATCGGTTTTTTTATGTAGAAAATACTAAAAATACATTTGAAAATTGCGCTTTATAGCGTCAAATTATAAACCATTAAGCTCTTTTTTGTACTTATTAAATAATTGTAAAATAAATAAATATAGTTCTTTGAATTACAAATTTTGCAAAGGTTTGCTTAGGTGTTTTCGTAAAAATAACGTGTTAAGAACGCACCTCCATTAATGTTTGATTTGACAGGAGCACAGTAGGTTCATTTTTTTAATTCGTTCTTGCGAACAGGCTATAAGCCCGGGCCCTTACTGGCTCGTCACTCGTCTTCAGTATTTTCATTATCGGTATTTATTTTCAGTATTACAAAAAAGCCCAATAAAGTATTCTCATCTCATCTTTCATCAATAAAATTTTCCTTCTCTGTATATTTTCACTTTTTTTTAAGTTATTAACAACACGATTCACTTTCCTCTAAGGAAGTAGGAACTTTTTTCGATTCGCTCTCTTTGAAGCTATCTAGTTTAGGTTGAAATATTACCTCATGGTACTAATGAATGAACGAAATAAATCATTGCGATTCAATTGACAACCTAAAATGAACGGCATTGCTATTTCGTACCACGACGTGATTAGAGCTATCTTATTTAGGTTGACATCAAATCAACTGATTAAATCGCAATGATGTCAATTGAATGTCAAAAATGATATCAACTGAATCGCAAACTGATTTAGTTCGTTCATTCATTCGTACCATGAGGTGTTATTTCAACCTAAACTGGATAGCTTATTTGTCAAAGTAACCGATTCGAAAAAAGTTGCTACTTCCTTAGAGGAAAGTGATTAATTGTGAACTGAACGCGTTAATATTAGTGCCGACAGTCGTCGGTCGAGCACTAAATGCAGTAAGGAGGGTAGAAGCAAGGAGAATCATCTCTTGAGGTAAAACAGTTGAAAAAGTATCCAGCTTCTGTTGTAAATTACAGTTCAAAAAGATTCCACAATGGCGCTAGTATAGGCACAGGGTATGGTATGGAGTATGGGGAATTGTAAACAAATTGAAGTATGCCGAGTTAAAAAAATTTACATCATTGTCGACTAAAGTACTGAAAATTCAACAACTTACGTTGTAAAATATAATGTAGTAAGGTAAGGTAAGTAGGTAAACGTGCACATAGAGTGATGAGTATAATTTTATATTTGGTTCTTTTTAAATTTACCCTGATGCTACTGTAACGCCATCATGCATTTTGACGGACACACAGATAATTCTCCTTCCCTCTTCCCTCCATAAAATGCAGCCTACACTCGCGATTTTTTTCTGTTAGTGTGTGTGCATTGCTCAAAATAGAGTGGTAAAGAACTGTCAATCTCAATTTTATTTCGGCGTTTCCACAGCTGTCACAGTGTATCTAGATTCTAGACGTATGAATATTTGATCTAAGTTTTATAGATTACCTCCCAGATTAAGTCACTCAGCCAATACTTGATAATATAAGTTAATAAGACAATTGTTTCTGAACCCCCGGTAAAACCCTCGCCCTTCACGTAGCAATGTGTACCTATTCGATTTTCTAATTCCTATGTACGTTTATTGGATGCTTTATAAGGTGGCCAACGCTCTTGTGATTCCTCTGGTGTTAAGTGTGGGCTATGCTAATCACATAGCACCAGGTAACCATACGTTGGCCGTACGCTCCTTTGTCCTCCTCTTACATAAAAAAATTACTTCATGGCATCACACTTCACAAACAAATTAGGATATTATCTGCACCAACTGTAAGCGTGGCGTTCCGCCATAGTGCTGTGTTCAAGGAACTTCCTTCCACGTACATGAACTTCCTTGTGCGATGTTACCAGGGAGATACGACGTGGGTACCTTCAAAAAAAGCGCGTACGCTTTTCTAAAAGACTGGCAACGCTCCTGTGATTCCCCTGGTGTTGGAAGAAAATGTGGACAGCGGTGATCACTCAACATACAAAAAAAAAATATTACCCCACCCAACTGTGTAATGAAAGTTACTATATAATGGAAATCATCTAATTATGCAGTGATATAAAATATTTTTTTTTAACTTGAAAGCTGTCTTTTAGTCCCTGGTACGAGGGACAAAAGCAGCAGATTCTCTCCCGGCAAGACGACTTTTGTCCCTCGTACCAGGTACTAAAAGCGAGCTCTTCTTCCAAGTGGGGAAAAAATGTATACGCACCACGTCAGATAAGTAGGACATTGCCACCCGTGGAATAATGAATAGTGACATTTGTGAGAATGACCTACTTTTCTTCCTAGGTGCGTAATGTAGTTACTATTTCAACTTATTCTTGTTCAATTTACTTTTGTACATAATAAATATTTACTAATAGGTAACTGTATGTTCATATTTCTAGAGAAAAAGCTTATAATTGAATAGTTAATTATTGTGCACCGAAATTTCCGTACTTCATGATTGACTACAAGAACTTTCATGTTTTTATTTTCGAATCATTCGTATTATAAGTTATGTCAATTAATAATTTATAAATGGAAAAGCCAGTAATTATTTGATTATGAAACTATAAGAAACATTTACTATTTATTAATTTTCTTCTGTTCATTGTGTATTAATATGATTTATTTGATCAACAGTAAAAAGATCACTGCCTTCGGGCAAGGGCCACAAAGGTAATTGACTCTACATAATATTATGATAGTTTTTAAGATTAGGTACCTATCTCTCAAATCTAGACATGAAATCATTATCATATTTAAAAAAAAATACTGTCCATAATATACACTATTGTATGTTTATATTGAATTGTTATTATGTAATACCTACGCAGACATCTCATTAAATATTTTTGATATTGGCTGTACATTGTCAGGTCATTTGCCCCACCGCGCTCAACATCGAAACCAGAGTATAATTTTCCACAAATTTTTATCCAAGATGTGCTTTATTATCATCTTTTTGTTTATAAATTGTGTTGGAAAATCGTTTTAGAGCATGTGAATAAAATGGAGGTCTATCCTAAATCAAGATTTTTATTTTAAATCTTGTCAGGTTGGTCACCAATAAAAAAAATATCATGTGAAATACGTGTGTAGTGATCATGACATTCTCTGTTACCTTCCCCCTTATCCCTTCCTCCTTATCTCCTTATCCCTTACCCCTCGCCTGTAACCCGCGCGCTTAATATAGCCTCGCTCCTCGATAAAGTTACAACTAGTAAACCGTTTTTTACTTTTCAAGTTTGTTATTTCACTGACTGTAATGACCCCTAATTGTAGTAGTAATACTTTTTATTTTAAAACATTTATTATATTTTATAATATCATTTTAGGGCACCCGGGAAGTACCTAAAACATCCGGATGTAGCGGCGGTCACTAAGGTAAATTTTAGTCTGTGATTGTGATGCCAACAACCATGCACAATATTAATGTGAACTAATTATCCGTGTTGAAGTGAATTTCGTCTATTTTATGTCAATTCTAATAAAACGTCATCGATATGTAGAAGAAACAATATAGGTAGAGGATAACACACAGCCTTGGGGAACTCAAGCGTTAACAGGCTTCGGGTTTGTGCAAAATCCGAGGACAACAATCACTATGCTGTGCCCAGTAATGAATTTGGTGATCCACTCTCTTAAACCATCGGGAAGCCCAAATAATGAAAGGTACTAATGGAGCGCCTTAACTCCCAGGCCATTCTCACTCTCATTTCGCGCAGGCGATTTTGCCGCATAAAGAAACTGGAAGCACGGTTGTATTTCCTCTTTAGAACTTTGCAGTTAGGATCCTTTCTGCCTAGTGCTGTAACCCATGTTCGCAACGCCTATATTTACAGTCAGCTATTTCTTAAGCTGACACATCGAACCAGGGCTGTGGTCTACCACCGATCGATACTACAGAGCTTGGTATTAAAATATCCATGCCCCGTAGTATCACATCGGCCACTGCAAAAACAAAGCCTATCCCAAGAGTAGAATGCAAAAAAGGTTAGCATCCTATCCCAATCTGCTGACTTGTAGTGACAAGTGCCAAACACTGATATAATTCAAGGCAGGTCAATAAATTACTTACATTGCGTGTAAATACAAGCAAGTCTAATATTGGACAGGAATAGTACAAGCTATGCTATTAATTGCCTCGTTATTAATTTTCAGTTTTATTCTGTGTTTATTATTATAATTGTGTGTGTTGTTTCAGGTGATGCCGTTAATTCAAATTAGATGACGCTAATTTTGAACATATATTATCATTTATTTCAATAAATATTATACAAGCATAAACTTGAAATTTATTTTATTTGACTTATATTTATACATGTTGTACTAATCCATACCTAAATACAGTATAGTATATCCCGATGCGTGAGTATTCGGCCCCATTTATCATCCCCTACCCTGTTTGTACTACATATATAATATTTAGTACTCACGTTCTATCGATGTAATCGAGGTTCTTCATCAGTGTGAGTTCGCGGTCGAGCCCATTTTTTTATGATATAAGGGATGAGACTATTAACTATAAATGGTGCTCCAAATTTCCACAACCTTGTCGTTAGGACTGTAAGTATCTACTGAGTCTTATTCTAAGACGCACTGAACAACATGGGTTTCAAATGCAAATGCAGTACCCCTGGCTTGTACAAAGAATACATAATAATGAATTCTTTGCCCTAGATCCTAAATGGGATCTGAAGATGGTGTGGAAAAAAAATTGTGATGTTTAATTTAATTTAAAAATAAATATGTAATAGTAAAAGAAAAACTAGAATTCTTTAATTCAATCCGACATTTTAATGTTACTAATACAGGTCAATTTAATAATAATTGTATACATGCAATTGTAAGTATGCTTTTATAGTAGATATCAAAATAATTGAAGTGAAAACTTCTTTCGCCGCGTTGGACACATTTTGGTAGGGAAAATCCTATGGTTTCGCGTCACCGACATGCGCATGACCGGCGCACGCGATAAATAAAATTAAGAAATTATAACGTCGTATAACATTTTTAACGTCGATAACAACAACAATCCGCTTAATGGCGGTAAGTGACTACTTTAAAATTGAATAGTCAGTAGTGACGTACAGAAAACACTAGACAACAGAATTTAACATCGCGGGAATTTTTGTAATCAGCCTAGTGGCCTAGGTACACATAGTGCCAAGGTACAACAGGTTTCCCTACAACAAAAATACTTCACACACGAATAGACGATAGCTCCATGGTTATGCAAAGAGCGCTCGGACGGAACCCGAGAGGCGCGTGATCGAGTCCCGTATCGTTCATAAATTTTGGTTATAAATTATTTTTTTATAATTAATCCCATAAGTGAGGGTTATCTGACTTATATGACTTTAAAATTACCAATTGTTTATCTATGATAAACTTATACTAAACGTATTATTGCTTTCATACTTTACGGTAAATAATCTACCCCAAGTAATTATCATTTTCCTGAGCTGTCCTCATTACATTTTTGCTCCAATTTTCGTCGATGGAATCTGTTCTGGTCAGCCGGATCATAGGATTCTCCTTCTCCTCCTGACGAATGCAATGTTTGCATTCCATCGGACATGGTCTTCTTGATAAAGCATCTGCGTTTGCATTGCTTTTTCCTCCTCGATGCTCGATTCGAAAGTCATACTCTTGAAGTTGATCAATCCATCTGGCCACTTGTTCTTCCAGATTCTTGAATTCTAGTAACCACTTCAAGGCGGCACGATCAGCCCTTACGAGGAAATTTGCGACCCAACAAGTATTTTTGAAATGTTGTAATGTCTTCACCACGCCCAGAAACTCCCTATGAGTTACACAGTAGTTTCTCTCCGGCCCCGGTTGGCTAAGGTATACAATTACAACATCTTGATCTCCTCTCTTCTGAGATAGCACTCCACCAAATCTATGTATATCTATTAAATCGATATAATATATATAATGAAAATGGTCTTTATTTGAGGCTCTTTCACGCCTAAGCCACTGATCGCATTGACATGAAACTATCAGCATTCGATGCGAAATATATCCTAGATGATTTATCTTATATATTAATATTTATTTTTCAAATTTCAACGTAGCTTCATTCTTTACTGCTGTTTTTCTTTTATGAACATTTTTCAAAGGAAAATAATAAAAATATCAATATGAATAAAAAAAAATATTTCCTTCTAAATTTCGCCCAGCGAAGCAGGCGGGAACGGCTAGTTATTTGATATTATTATTTAGAAATCTGAAAAGTATGTAAATTTAAGTTACAGAGACATCTAGTGGCAAGTGATGGACTTGCTGTATCACCAATGCATACGTGGAGCTCATACATATAGGTACATTCGTGAAATTTTGGGATGAGGTTTCTAAAACTGATTCTAAGTGTCTCCCTACAAAATAGTCTTGAAATTGAACCGCACTATAAGTATACAAAAGCGTAAGTAGGATAGTTAATTTTTTAGCTTACACAGTACTGTAGACTTGATGAAAATGCTGATACGGCTAAACTTGAACATAAGTGTATTTTTTGATATGATGCCTACGTGTTTCGACACGTAAGGGTCTATAATTAATGTGTTACACTTAGATTTTTGAAATATTTGAGGAAATTAAATATTTAGAACAATTTATACTATTTATTATATTTATATTTATTTATCGACGGCCCCAGCCCCCCATTATTTGCGAATAATCCTGTAATCTATCAAGTAAATCGATCAGGAAAAATAAAATAAGCATTTATATTTTTTCTATAATAGTAAATTGTTAACCGAGGGTCGAAAGAATCTATTCCCGAGGTATTTAGACGGCTATAGTCCGAGTAGGAATTGATATTTTACCCGTGTTAAATACTTTTCATTTCGAATATGAGGAAAATAAAACTTTTTCTTTATCTAAACTATTCATAGATCTAATATATAAAATTCTCGTGTCATGGTGTTAAACATTGAACTCCTCCGAAACGGCTTGACCGATTCTCATGAAATTTTGAGTGCATATTGGGTAGGTCTGAGAATCGGACAACATCTATTTTTCACCCCCCTAAATGTTAAGGATAGTCCACACGAATTTTTTTTTTAAATTTGTTTGATTATGAGTCAGCATTAAAAAATACATACAACTTCAAAATTTCACCCATCTACGATCAAGTTACTTTTGTATCGCGATATTAATATATATATGAATATTTTGTTGAGTGAATTTGTTTCGCTTGCAATATCATATGATATAAAGATTGCTAATAAACTAAAATCATCTTTATAAATTATTTATATTTATATTTACATTTTTTATACACAGTAAAAAAAATTGCGTCATTGCGTCAAATAATTTAGTGTTGAAAATTTTAGTGTTAAATATTCAACACTTTTATGTGAAATTTAAAATCTATTCTGTTAAATCAACACAAAAAAGTGTTAAATATTTAACATAAAAATTAAGTTTTTTGACGCAATGACACAAAATATTTTACTGTGTATATAAAAACGTGAATTCATTTTGTGAATTGAATTATTATCATGTGTTTCAGTTATAGAGTTATAAAAGGTGTGGTGTACACCAGCTGTAGAGCATGTACGTAGATTCAACGCACCTGTTGTTGAAGACGTTGCTGGAATCATGGTTGGCGAACGTACAGCTACGCGACAAATCGTGATTCGAAGAAGAAATAATGATCTTCAGTTCATCAGTGATTCCCATCGTTCATATGACGCTCTCCAATATCCACTAATTTTCTGGAAGGGACAAGATGGATATTGCGTAAACATTAAACAACGAGATCCCGTAAAAGGTCATTCTTTCATTATTAACAACATAATTATTTTATTATTAAAGAATAAATCTTCAATTAATTTAAATATTATATATTATTACAGGAGCTGAAACAAATAAGAACGTTAGCTCGAAGGATTTTTATTCATATCGTTTGATGATTAGACGCTGCCAAGAAAACATCATTTTACGATGTCGTGAGCTTTGCCAACAATTTATGGTCGGTGGACATGTATGTGAAGATAGAGAGTAAACGACTACGATACTTGCGATATAATCAACAGAAGCTGCGTGCGGAAGAATATATTCACATGCGAGAAGCTATTGCGAACAACGCTGACACTGCCGAAATTGGTAACTCTGTTATCTTACCATCATCGTACATAGGTAGTCCACGTCACATGCAAGAATACATACAGGATGCTATGAGTTTCGTGCGTGAATATGGACGACCGTGTCTTTTTATCACTTTTACATGTAATCCAAAATGGCCGGAAATTACATCGTTGCTATTACCAGGACAAAATACAATACATCGTCATGATATTACAGCACGTGTGTTTAATCAAAAATTAAAGTCTTTAATTAACTTTATTACCAAATTGCATATATTTGGCCCCACATCTTGTTGGATGTATTCAGTTGAGTGGCAAAAGCGTGGATTACCTCATGCTCACATTTTAATTTGGTTCGTCGACAAAATACGTGCTGAAGACATCGATAGTTTGATCCGTCTATTGATCAATTACTATTTGATATTGTTACTACAAACATGATTAATGGTCCGTGCGGAAATCTGAATCCTTCATTACCTTGCATGATAGACGGAAAATGTACAAAGCGTTTTCCTAAAGATATTACTAACGATACGGTCACACATGTTGACGGATATCCAATATATCGTTGAAGAAGTACCGAAAATGGCGGACAATCTTTCGTTAAAACTATCAACAACGCAGACATCGACATTGATAATCGTTGGGTGGTACCATATTCACCTTTGCTGAGCAAAACATTCGATGCTCATATTAATGTTGAGTTCTGCAGTTCGGTGCAGAGTATCATATATATTTGCAAGTATGTGCATAAAGGAAGTGATATGGCTGTATTTAGGGTTGAAAATACTAATGTTTATTCTCCTCCATTGAATCAAAATGATGAAATTACGATTTACCAAATTGGCCGGTATATCAGCTACAATGAAGCTGTCTGGCGTATTTTCGGTTTCCCAATTCATGAACCGGATCCAGCAGTTATTCATTTAGCTGTCCATCTTGAAAACGGCCAGCGCGTATATTTCACGAACGATACAGCGCTTGATCGTGCTATAAATCCACTAAAAACTACACTCACCGAATTTTTTTAACTGTGCAATTGCGCGGATGATTTTGGTGCCTTCGCACAAACACTGCTCTATTCTGAAGTTCCACGGTATTTCACATGGATTCCCCGCAAGAAAGGGACACCAGTTGATGCGTGCCCCGGTTTATTCAAATCAAATAGTTTGGGTCGAGTATATACAGTCAATCCAAGGCAGACTGAGTGCTTTTATCTGCGACTATTGTTGGTTAATGTCACCGGACCATTGTCATTTCAGCCAATAGTATCCTGCGTATAAAGATGCATGCCTTGCTCCAGGCTTGCTAGAAGACGACAACCATTAGGACAGTATGCTTGCTGAAGCAGCATTAAACTGCACAGGAACACAAATTCGTCTACTATTTGCTATAGTACTGACTACATGTATCCCGGCACGAGCACAAATGTTGTGGGATAATCAGAAAGATTCAATGATTGATGATATGTTGTATCGATATCGTACAAGGTGCAACGATCTAAGAATATCATTCAGTGATGCAAAGTACAATGAAGCATTGATAGCTATCGAGGATCTTTGCATTGCAATTGCGAATTTACCAATCAGTCATTTAGGTATGAGCTCACCGAATCGAAGTGCATCTGATTTACTCAACAAAGATATGAATCGTAAACTACAGTACGATACTGTAGAAATAGCAAGCATTATTAGTCGCAATGTTCCACTACTAAATGATAAACAAAAAATTATCTACGACCGCATCATGCTTGCAGTTTCGGCAGGACAAGGAGTATTTTTTTTTTACATGCACCAGGTGGAACTGGCGAAACATTCCTTATTTCGCTAGTTCTTGCCGAAATACGATCAAAAAATGGCATCGCATTGGCCGTTGCATCTTCTGGCATTGCAGCTACTTTATTAGATGGAGGCAGAACTGCTCATTCAGCATTTAAGCTTCCATTGAATATTCAAAATAATCCAGATGCAGTGTGCAACATAAAAAAATAATCGTCTATGGCCACAGTGCTGAAACAATGTAAAATTATTATCTGGGATGAATGCACAATGGCACACAACTTACGGTGAACATGCGCGTTCAAATGCTTCAGGATCCATCTGCCGTAACATTCTGTAAACAACTGTTTTTTTTTTAGAATATTTATTTAAAATACAATATAGTTATAGCTTACAATATAATAATACACACTTAAACTTTAGGAAGCTTATCTGTGTGTGAAGCCGCTTAGAATTAAATTACATAATATTTAAAAAGAAAACAACAATTACTTTCAATTAATACAGTTATTACAAGATGTTAAATTACAATTTTAAACAAAGTAGTATAGAAATCAATAAAATGTAAAACAAAAAATAATTATCAACTAAATGTCAGTAATTACAAATTAGTTGTCTACTTAGCTTACCGCAGATACAATTATATTAACTAAGGATTTTGTAAAAAGTACTTTTTTAACGATGACTTATATTTATTTTTATTTATATAAAATTTTTGAATCTCTAAGGGAGTCTCGTTTAAGTATAGAGGAATGACGTAGTTGTTTGCTCTGGTGCCATATATATTTGTAGATATAGGTAATTTAAATGACATGTTTGTTCCTGTAAATTGTCTTAGATGAGGCAGTCTGTGAATTTCTCGAAGGAATTTAGATTCATTTATATCTGACAATATACGGAATTTCACTTTATCATAGACATTTATAACCTTGCAATGTTTAAATAGTGCAAGGTCCGTATTTTCTTTGTGTTTATAAAAATAATTTGGAACGATAGTTTTAAGAATTATTTTTTGTAATTGTATATATGACTTGTACGCCCTTCCGTAACTGCTTAGTCCGTAGTTTATAACGGAATCCGCCAGAGCCATATATAATAATCTTAGGGCACTATAAGGTAACTTATATTTTAAATATGCAAGTTTACAAAGCACCGATCTCAATTTAGCACAAACATGGTTTTTATGAGGTCCCCAATTGAGTCTATTATCAATCACAAGCCCAAGTTACGAGTATTCTTGTACATTTTCTATTTTAATACAATCACACGTCTGTATTGGATTGTGGAAACAACGGTGGTGGTGGGCGATAATAGCGGGTTCATTTTGTGTTTTATGATGAGACGAATGTACATACATAAGTTTAGTTTTGTCAATATTAAAAACCAATCCGACATCATGAGCCCACATACACATATTATTGAAATCTGATTGCATATCATGTTCTGCTAATTTAAGGTTTTTGTTTGCAACAACCAAACAAGTGTCATCTGCAAATTGGTACACTGAGGCTTTTGTGATTACACCACACATATCATTTACATATAGTAAGTATTCTAAAGGACCTAAGATTGAGCCTTGAGCACAGCCGCTTAGTGTAGGTATCATAGTGCTTTTAGTGTTTAATACTTTCAGTGATGTACAACGATTATTATGATAGCTTTTGATTAAGTTAAGAAATGGTCCCTGTATCCCATTTTGCGAGAGCTTTTCAAAAAATATGTCGTAATTTAGAACATCAAAAGCCTTGCTGAAATCAATAAACATCACTAATATATTTAGTTTATTATTTAGGTGACCATTTATTTCATTAGAGAATTTTTCTAGAAGTTGCGAAGTACTCTTGTTTTTTTGAAAACCAAATTGATTTTCGTTTATTATATTGTTTTTGGTTAGAAAAGCATTTATTTTATCACAAATATATCGCTCTATTATTTTATTTATGCTCGATAAAATTGTTATTGGACGATAATTATTGTAATCATTCCTTTCGCCTTTTTTATATATTGGTCGTACTATTCCTATCTTTAACAGGTCTGAATAAATGCCAGTTAGATGGAGCAGTTTATGAGGTGTGTTAATATTGGGACCATCTTTTCTGAAATATATTTTAGGTCATAGGCTCGTATGTCATCATAACCTGGACTTTTATCAATATTTTTTTTTTTAAATTTGACTTACTTCTTCCTTTGTTGCTTTTCCAATCCAGATAGTGCGGTCAGCAATGTTATTATATACATTAGGGCTTAGCAGTTTTCCGAAGTGACATTTTTTGGTGATTTTCTTAACATTTCTATCAAATTCTTGTATAAAATTATTTGCTAATTGTAATGGTTCTAGACTAAAGGATCTTATTAAAATTTCATCTATACTTTTTGTGATTTTACCTGTCAAATTGTTTATTATTTTCCACACCATACGGGGGTTATTAAAATTATTCGAAACTGTTTTCATGGTGTACGTATATTTGAGCCTTTGCGCATATTTATTTGTTTTATTTCTGTACTTATTATATATAAGCCTATTTTTTGCATTATTCATGTCTTGACGCCATATGTAAAAAAGATTGTCACGTTTTTTACAAATTTCTGTCAGACGGCTATTACTCCACTCACATGATTTTTGCTTAGTGATATAAGTTGGACTTTCAATTCTACATTTGCTATAAGCATAATTATATTAAATGTTAGATATTGGCGATGGGAAAGTTGCTGTACATGAGAATACTGGATGCATACAATTACAGACGGACTTCTGCACAATCATCGACTCGCAAAATACTCTTATCGATCACATATTTCCCGACGTACACAGAAAGAGCGATCTTGGCAGCTAAAAATGTGGACGTCAATGGGTTAAATTTAAAGATGCAACAGCTGTAGCATGGGGACTTGGTGTGATACAAATCTATTAATGCAGTTTGCGATACCAACCAGATTGTGAATTATCCAATTGAGTTTTTAAATTCATTGGATTTGCCAGGCATGCCACCACATCATTTACAATTAAAGATTCGATCTCCGATTATTCTGCTTCGTAACTTAAACCCACCACGGCTATGTAATAGCACACGATTAGTCATAAAAAAATTAATGAAAAACGTTATTGAAGCCATCATCTTGAATGGCAAGTTTCAAGACGAAAATGTGTTGCTGCCACGAATCCCTATGATTCCTACAGATGTGCCAATTGAATTCAAACGCACTCAATTCCCAATTAGATTGGCAATCGCTATGACGATCAATAAGTCACAAGGACAAACATTGTCTGTATGTGGCTTAGATTTGGAAACACTGTGCTTTTCTCACGGACAACTGTGGCATGTTCTCGCGTGGAAAAACCATATAGTTAGTTTGTAGTTGGCTAAAGACGGACTAACCAAGAATATTGTACACTCTATTGCGCTGAGAGATTAATTTTTTTATCAACTGCCGCAATTGATATGATTTTTGATGTTTAGATAGCTATCAAAGATTGTAGTTTAAAAGATATTGGTTACTTTAATAAAGATTTATTTATTAAGCAAAATAAAACATACTTTTATTGTTTATAACGCTTTCGATTATAAATATATCCCCGCACACTTACAGAAGATAGTTATTTGTATTGAATTAAAAAAATGTTTCCTAGAAATAACATACATGGCAAAACAACGCTTGCCGGGTTAGCAAATCTTAATATATATAAATCTCGTGTCACAATGTTTGTCCTCAATGGACTCCTAAACTAATGAACGGATTTCAATGGGGATTACTTCATGGAGTGCAGTTTAGTCCAACTTAAGAGATACGATAGTTTTTATTTCGATTTGGGACCCATAATTATTTTTATTTCCAATATTTGTTTTGTTTGGACATATTTTCTGTGAGAGTATTTTAGACGCGCAGTTTGACAGTTCTGCTGTGAAACAATTTCATTATAACAACAAGGAGCATATTATTATGTTACAATGAAAAATTATTGACAAATTCATCAAAAACGGTATTTTATTTATTATGTACAGAACAACGTCTGTCTGGTCAGCTAGTAATATATATAAATTACGTGTCACGTTGTTTGTCCGCGATGGACTCCTAAACTAATGAACGGATTTTAATGGGGATCACTTCTTGGAGTGCAGTTTAGTCTAACTTGAGAGATAGGATAGTTTTTATTTCGATTTGGGACCCATTATTATTTTTATTTTCAATATTTGTTTTGTATGAATCATATTTTCTATGAGAGAATTGAGTGACGCACGGTTTGACAGTTCCACTGTGAAACAATTTCATTATAACAACAAGGAGCATACGAAGTAATTCTTGATGTTTTGAAATATTATTGGCGAATTCCTATAAAACAGTATTTTTTTAATTATTTACAGAACAACGTCTGTCGGGTCAGCTAGTAATATGTAATAATATTAGTAGTACCTATTAAAAATTAATTGTCAAATTAGGACAATTTATGTCGACTTTTTTAATTTTAAATATGGAACTCACCGCGTACCTGTTATTTTTTGCGCCTTATTCCACTCAAAGAAGTTTGTGCTAAGTTCACACTGGCTGTTTAGAAAGTCACATGGCCGCAGCATTTTTTTTTATTAGTTTTTCTTTTACATAAAACTCTACACAGCTGACAGCCGTTCTATTTTTAAAGTTCATTCCGGCCCTTGGGTGGGAAGTAATTTGTATGAGTTTATCCCTCTCTGTGGAGGGAAGTAACAGATCCAGAGGCCAATAATCAGATCAAAACAACAATACTTTCCGAGTATGAGTAATGAAAAATAAATTTATGTAAATTATCACTAAATAAACTTTGAAATAACAATATAGCTGCAAAAATAAATTTCCATATGCAATATAAAAAGCCTCTAATATTTTATTCATTATTGTGAGTAGAGTTATAAACATAATATAATAATAAAATATTTTCTTTTCTCACGCATTATTGTGAACTTTTGGAACATCAGGCGAATACACTCCAATTTAAACGCCGTCCACCACCAGCTTGAAACTGAGCAACCGGCCTTGTGTTTCCATTCGGAGACCTAGATATCTCGAAGTAGCCCGGATACAAATTTGAGCATAATTTTTCCCTCATGCCAAATGCCGGGATATGTGTACGTTAGGGAGGATATCTGCTGTCGCCGTCTCAGCAATTTTGAGGGACCTGTCTACTCTCTGGCCCCGTGTAGATTTTGAGGACCGCGTCCGCATCTATGCGTGTATCTACAGGTCCCATAGTGGTATCGCATAAACGGATCATCTCATGGGCTGCGTTTTAATGGTAATTGACGAGGTGCTGGCACAGATTCCCTCCGCTGAAATCATATTCTTGGCTGATTTCAACGGTTACAATGCCGAATGGCTTGGGTCACGTATTACAGATTACGCAGGGCGATCTGTGCATAATTTTGCACTGGCGTATGGTCTGTCTTAATTGGTTGAGTCGCAATGCGGTTTGGATAGCCACATGCCGTCCTTATTAGATCTTTTCCTGACTACACAGCCCGGTAGTTACCAGGTATCTATCGGCGCTCCTCTCGTAACCTGCGACCATTGCCTGGTCAGGAGTGTAGTGCCTATCCGATTGCCACGTCACAGACCGCCGCATATTGCTCTACAATTCAGCAGATTGAGATAGAATGCGTTCCTTTTTTTGCATCCTGCCCTTGGGTAGGTACCCTTGCAATAGTCGTTCTGATACTACAGGGCACGGATATTTTTATACCAAGCTACAGAGCTTAAGAGTACTGATCGGTGGCAGATTAGCCGGGTCGATGCGTGAGTTAATGCTTTAACTGCAAAAACAGGCATACCGAATCACGGCGCTGGGCAAATAACTGAACTGTTTGCAGTTAAAGCTAAAGAAAAAATATAACCGTGCCTCCGCTTACCGCTATAATATAAATATAGGTTTTTTAAGCGACAAATCACCCGTTCAAATTCAAAGCACGTTGACAAAATTGGCGAGCAGCTTTATGGTTACCCGACCAGAACACGCAAGTCCTGAGCGTTGTCGAAAGCTGCTCTTGGTAACTTTACCAGCCGTCCCTGTCGCTGCTACGCGACATTACTTACGTTTCTTTGCTTATTTTTTTAGCGAAGGTAGTTTAATTATTTTTAAGTCTATAGCTACTTAGATAGCTAGATAAGTTTAATAATTTTAGTGTAATTATGACTCGCAGACGCAAATCAAATCTTTCACAGAGCTCTCAAAGAGCGAGCGAGCTATGAAGGCAAGAATTGAATGTTCATACTGAACAGCGTAGACGTGTGTAGCAAGCAGCACGTCAGGCAGAAGTAAGAGTGATGCTGCGAAAGCTGATGCTCGATGTTAAGAAAATGCTGTCCGCATAGCAACTGCATCAGAGACTCCTGAAGAAGTAACCTGTCGGCGTCAAGAAAACGCAGAGTGTATGGCCTCTCAACGTGTCTCTGAAACACCTGAAGATACACCTTCTCGACGTCAAGAAAACACAGAGCGTATGGCCTCTCAACGTGCTGTTAAAGCATCTGAAGAAGCATTTTGTTAGCGTCAAGAGAACGCGGAGCATATGGCTTCTCAGCATGTCGCTGAAACACTTGAAGAAGCAGCTTCTCGACGGCACGAGCATGTCCACCTAATAGATAATCAGCGTGCTTCTGAGACAGCAGATGAGGCAAATGGTCGCCGGCTCGCAGTTGCTCAGCGTCAAGAAGAGCGCCAGCAAATAACAAATAAAAAAATAAAACACACACATAAAAACACCAAAAAAATTTACTGAATCGTTAATAACTTGGGCATACCATGTAACAAAAGACATATTGTTCCTTCATTTCATTAGCAGCGGAGCGTTCAATCAATCAGTCAATTATTTATTTGTTGAATAAGGTACATACAGCTGGATAATATATATTCAAAATGGTTTACAATATTTAATTAAAATTTTCCATGAATATTCAATAACAACAAAAACGAAAGGTCGAGAAAACATTTAGACTAAATGCAGGCATAGTATTTTTGCTAAAGCGTCCAACGAACGACCTCACGGGCATTCTAGTCAAGAATATATTGGAGATGTTAATTTCTTTAAATTTTGCTCTCAATGATTCTTTAGGACCTAGACCTGGTCGCCCCATTATATAACATATATTGAAAACCTTGAAAATATTCAAGCTAAATTTATAAGGCACCTTAACTTTCGTCATAATTTTTTTTCCAACTATAAAGATGCTGCATGCATCATAATATAATTTCACTAGCAGACAGACGAACGATATTAGATACAATGTTCTTATTTAATATAATAAATAATCTTCTGGACTCCCCAACATTACTTGCTAGTATTAACTTCAATGTACCACTAAAACGAACGAGAAATACGCCTCTTTTTTCATTATCATTTTACACTACGAACTATGGTAAAAATTCTCCCATTAACAGAATTTGTATGCATTACAACGAAGTTTTTTCGAATGTCGACATTAATAATCGCAGTAAAAATATCTTCAAAAAAGAAATTATTAAAATATTAATGAATACACTAGATACGAAAAATGTTACTGGAGCAATATAAAACTAACAAATAGGTACATTAACACACGCACACATACACATCCAAACATACAATAAACACTATAACCGATTATAACATAATATAATAATAGATATAAATATTAAATTCGCATTCATACGCATAATATTATTCTTTTAATGTTTAAACTATACATATTATTATGTTAAAGTAAACTAAGTTGAAATTCATAAGTCGATTTTTTTGTTTATAAGTTAAAGTAATTTAAGTTGAAAACTCATTACTTGATTTTTGTTTATATAGAGAGACCTGTAATTGGCTATTATATGTACACAAATTTTTAAGACTAATTTGTAATATTTATGCTGTTGGTCTTTTCAATAAATAAATAAATAAATAAATAGATTATAAATAACGCGAATGGCCCTCTTCTGCAGCACAAGTATTGTATTAATATCGGCAGATGACTGAACAGAGAACTGATGCAACTTCATGACTTTTACAAAGTGCTGTTGCAATATGTTATGACTTACTAACTAGACTCAGCCGAGTAGTCGGCATAATAAGTTTGTTTGTTGCTGATGTTAACATTATGGTTATGGCAGTTTCTAGAAAATTTACTAATGCGCCTATGTAGTATGTACGTACATACATAACTTTACCAAAAATAAATTGAGACACAATAGTTAAAATTTTGTAGATAGTTGTAATTTTAGTATATATTTATATATATTTGGAAGTAATAGGTAGTTCGAAAGTAATACTTTTTCAGGAACTATGGACGCGATATTTTTTTCAAAATTATAAATATTCATGATAAATTGATCGAACGAAACATGTAATTAATTTCCAAATAGTTCTACAATTTAAAGTTAATAATATTTTTAAAATAATATGTAGATTCGTAGATTAACAATCGATTAATATTGTAATAAATTTCCACCAATACAGCCGCGGCATAATTTGTGAATTCCGATAAATAGCAAATGCCGTTATAACCGAAAGCAGTAAAGATTCAGAACAGAAGCCATAATGTTCAAATTTATTTGCGTAGCTCTCTTCATTTCTGCTATCATTGAAATTGTAAGTATACTTTAGTGTATTTATTATTTTAACTTTTGTTTTAGGCAGTACTTTAGCGAATTAGTTTCTAGAAGTAGTGAAACCAAGATTATTGAGAGGCTCCATTAACTATTTTAAATTTTTGTCGCGTGGATCAGCTTAGCGTGATAATCCTTTATACCAGCCCACAAACCAAGGCTCTGAGGCGCGTGTCCTCGCTACTTATTGCTGATATCTCTGATTTAATGGATCCCAGTATCAACTTCTTTTTTATAGGGTACACTTTACGCGTTTTTTAGAAGGTACCCAATACCCATATCGTTACCTGGAAATACTGCGCAGGTAATCTTATTACATAGGGATTGTGTGCCTTTCCTTTCCACCTCACACAACACATCGCCTTCAACCATTCGAATACTTCAAGTATTTTGACCATTTAAGTCAAAATTAAAAATAGCATTCAATGACTGACACGTTTCCAACCCAGGAAAGACAATCTTTGAACGAGCAATTCTTATATATATATATATATATATATATATACCTAATTTTAATGAAATTTAGTATACAGGTAGTTTCGGGGGCGAGATTGGGTGATCCGTAAAGCAGCAGACTCCGGTTCGAATCCAGATGTCCTATTAGATATTTTTGTTCAAGTTTTGTACCTTCTTAAAAATCTGAGCATGGCTCGGTCATCCAGGTACTATTTATAATATCCCAAAACTCATAAAGATACCTTATGTGGAGTCATTCAATGGTAGGAATACCAGTGCTTATGAAAAAACTAGAATATGGCCGTTTAACAAGTCGATTTACAATAATGATGACTTTGTGTCGATCTACGTGTAACATCATGCATAATACTAATATGACTGAACAGAAAGACTGTTAAGTTAACTAACTACATCTATGTAATTGTCTTTTTTACTTAGTATTATTTGGTTATTACAAAGTATTTTGTGATAAGTAAGTAATAAATAGAAACAGTTATTGATACCAGAGAAAATCCTATAAAAAATACATAAAAACTGTACGAGGCTGCCCTACCTTCTCCTATATGTATGCATGTTTAAGCATATGAGATATAGTACCTAGCTAGTTAAAACTTTGATAAAATGCTCCAATAAGTAAAAATGTCAACAATGTGACATGTTCTAGTGAACAAACCTCATTTTCAATGTACTCTATGGAAAATGTTTGAACTTGAATAGCTTTTGACTCCGACCACCCAGAAATCCAAATTCAAAATTTCCATCATTAAATTGATTGTATACATTTTACTAATTTTTGTAAAAATTTTCAGAGCTTCCAAGCTGATCCAGGTAAATAAACATTGATCAATTATATACATTAATACTTAATTTTTATAATATAAATATTGATATACAAATTTACTTTGTACCAAAATTTACGGAAGATACGGGACTCGAACCTGCGCCTCTCGGATTCCGTCTGAGCTCTCTTACCAACTGAGCCAACCATCCGAGTGACGCATCGATCGTAAATCTTGGTATGTCTTGTTCACCTCTCACGTTGTGGCTCTACATAAAAATTGATATTTATCGGCAGAATAAGTTTTTATTACAATCACATAAAATGTTTAATTAAATATTTTATGAAATATTCTTTTTACAGAAATTTCAGTTTGAGAAACTTCGTTTTAACACCATTTACTTTTTGTACTATGGATACTCCTTCCACAAAAGTGTCTTCCAATCATGTTATCTCATTTGTCATAAGATAGAGGAAGGTTTTTTCTTCGGTTATACTACGGAAACTACTGGGCTGATCGAAATAATACTTATAGGTATCATAAGATGCAGCATGTTTCGGAGAACGGTTTAGTGTATGATGTGTCGATTACTTATCCGGAAATTATTTTGACTTAGAAATATCTACAGTAGTGACTGAGCGATTGGCCACGGGAGGAAGCGTCACGTATGCCGCGGGAGGCCGGCTGAGCCAGCTTCGAGCTCTCAGCTTAAGGCCTATCGCAGACGACAGACTACCCGTGACGCACTTTTTAGCCTGTGATAGTAAAACATATAGAATTATATGCAGTACCGCTAAAAAGTCTGACACACAAAATATCTGACAGATCGCGCCACACCGCGCCGCACAAAAAGTGCGCCAAAAACATACAACATTCGCGTTAACACGCGTTAGAGCAAACGACGCTCACTTTAGTCTGTCAACATCGATGTATCGATTCTTGGCAGAGTATCATGCCAGAAATTTAAAATGAAAATTGTGGGACGAAGTGTGCAAATTTATTTGGATTTCGTTTTAGAACTGAATGTTAAATATGAAACAGTCCCTTTAATAATCGTTCTGAAAGAATAGGATGAACTGTCTCTATTTCTTCTTCTTGAAGATATATATAAATCTCAGGTACGAAATAATACACCGCAATATCTGTACTTCCATTGCGTGTGTAGGGATCTACAGTTCTGCCAACAAAATGAGCGAAAGTGTACGTCGTGTGCGTTGAGTCTGTGAAATATCTGCCACAGACATTTTGCGCGCAATGTAGACTTTCTTGTGTGCCGCAGACTCGATAGCACAAAAAGTGTGTCATCTTCGATAGGCTTAACGTGAAGTCGAACAAAGACTGCACGTGCCTAACGCGGCTTATATTATATAGCTTATAGCTTTGCATAAGACCGGTATGTTCGGAATGCTATAGCCACCACTGCCTTTATATTAATTCTACGATTTGTACAAAAAAAAACTAAAACAAGTAAACAAAAACTGTACAGGCTGTCGAGAATAAGAAGATTAAACGCATAAAAAGGCATAATAGATATTTGTTTTCTCAAAATTTATTCCTTAGAATTATTTTTCTTGTCATTTATAATATACTAGATACTACTACTGCTTCGGAAACAAATGGCGCTCTGAAAGGGAAGAAGAAGAAGGGAGAACGCCTTTGGCATTTTAAGTTCTGTATTCAGAATATTGAAGATACCCTTACTATTAGAAACAGAAAAAGATTCCGCCGTTCGTCGAACAGAGAGGCGAAACAACCGTCCTGAGTGCGCGCGGTAAACTTACCGAGGCGCTTTTGAGCATGAACAAAGACCGATAACGGCTCGGGCCGTGGCTCGCTCGGTTGTTACACATGACAATTCATACAGTGAGCAAACGCGGGGTAGATACCACATAGATTCTTAATTTATATGGCCAAAACAGCACAGTCAGCACATCTCATAATATATTTATTTAAATTTCTCTTCTATGAGATATTTCACTTCAAAACATCATACATAATAGAGAGAAAGAGATAAAAAGATTAGACTTACGATTCTGTTCAAAATTCCTAAATTACGAACCTCATGGACGCTTTTCTTTATTATTAATAACTATTTTAAGATTGAGACGATCAATTTTTTCAACAACTTTACTCGATCCCAGTAACATGAATTTCGTTTTAGACGAATTAGACTCATTGATCACATCTTTGACGACTGGGAAGAGCACAGGATGCATTGGGCATTTTTTGTGATTTGTCCAAAGCATTTGACTGCGTCCACCATGAAACTTTACTCCTAAAACTAAAGCATTATGGAGTAAATATAGAGCCCTTAATCTGTTAAAAGCGAAAGAGTTCAGATAGTCGATGTAAATGCCGAACAGTGTTCGGGTAAACCTGTGAGAATATGTGTCCCGCAGGGTTCTTTTCTCGGTCCTTTCTTGTTTCTTATATATAGTAATGATCTACCGTTTGTGGAAGATGATAGCCATGAGATTGTATTGTTTGCTGATGATACTTCACTTATTTTTAAAGTGAAACGAAGTGCAGATATTGATGACGAGGTAAACAATGCACTCTCAAAGATAGTGCGTTGATTTGAGACGAATAATCTGCACTTCGTTTTACTTTAAAAATAAGCGAAGTATCATCAGCAAACAACACAATCTCTTGGCTATCATCTGTTCGACTGTTCATTGTCAGTATGAATGTCAGTATGAAAATTTAATATTCGTTCACAAAAATCGTCACCTTTTTGCTCTTAATATTGATTTTCATTATTATAACACTAGAAATAAGGGATTGCTTGTAACTAATTCTAGTAGGCTTCATAAGATACATGTTCAAGTTGATTTGATATGTGGTTTTGAATGGATTCCAATAGATGGCGCTATAAATATAGAAGAAATTATTTTACCTTGCGCTATTAATGTTTATTTAGATAATCGTATTATTTGTCAATCATTTGTAGTAGTCAGTTCAAAACAAATATACAGTGAATATCAGTTCGGTTTTATTTTAACAGAGTAGTAGTGAAGTGTCTTCGTGAAAGTTAGGGTTCCCTGGTGCTGGGTACAACATTGGTTCGAGCCGGATTTAGGCCGAGACTCTGTTTTTGGAGCACCACGCAGTGTGTTGGTTAGGTGGTGATAGTGAAGTGAAAGTAGTATAGGGAGTGGTATAGTGAAGTGGCAATTATATTGGATTGCTTTTGGATGGGTATGATGCACGCTTGCTTTTGTGGACTTTGTTATTGGTTGAACTTAGTACTTTTGAGTCAGTTAATATGAAAGACTAATTTTTCGTAAATATTGGAACACTAGTTTATTAGACTTTGAAAAAATAATTTTTGGTGAATTTAAACATTGTCAAATTTTAATATCTTTTGTTGATGAATTTTGTGCTTTTCAAACTTCAATAAATTTTAAATAATTTGAACACTTTGAAATTTTACGTCTTAAAATAAAATCTTTGGACTTAGAAAATTAATGCAAATTTGGGACACAGTGCAACCAGTGTTTCCATTAACTTAGAATATTTTTGATCAAATGTGGACCTAGTGATTTTGTAGTATAAATTAACATAGAACATTTTCATTAAAATTTAACTTTCTGTTGGACTTTATATATTTTGGGGTTAAAGTGTTGATATTATAAATAACAATGGAAACTTTGTGTGTCCTGCAAGGGAACAACGTGTCGACTATTTCGAAAACATTAATCAATTTTAAGAAGACACCAAAAGCAAGATTAAATGCCAACTATGTGAAAATTAGACTTGAGAGCTTGGAAAAATATTGGGAAACGTTTCGAGAAACACATAATGAAATTCTAAAGGTTGCAACGTTAGAACAACGGAGAAGGCATGAATATTTCGATGATGATTTTTTTTCTAAAGGCGAAGAAGAGTATAATATGGCTAAATGTGAGTTAACTGACGTGTTAGACAAAATGCAACCACAGCATGCTATACAAAAGTCCCAAAATCCAAACAGTGGAAAGAGCACTCAAGAAGTGAAGTTGCCCAAAATAAGCATTCCACAATTTAATGGAAATTATAATGAATGGAATACATTCCAAGATTTGTATATGTCGCTTATACATTCCAACACATCACTTAGTGACATACAGAAAATGCATTATTTAAAAACGAGCTTATCCGGGGAAGCTGAACAACTTCTAAAGCACATATCCATAACAGATAAAAATTATGAAGTCGCATGGGACACTCTGAAAGAAATATACAACAATAGAAGAGTTATTGTCAATACCATATTCAATAGATTACTATCACAAAGAAAACTTATCAATGCAAGCGCCAAAGGAATTAAAGATTTGTTGGATACCACAACTCAATGTCTCAACAACCTAAAAAACAATGATGTTATATAGATAATTGGTATCCAATAATGATACATATTATTGTGAATAAATTAGACCAGAATCACACAAGGAATGGGAAGAAGAGTTGAAAAACCTACCCGTACAAGAACTTCCAACATGGAAGAAGTTTCAAGACTTCCTTGGAGGAAAATTAGTATTAGAGATGATACAACCAACACAGTCTAAGGAAAGGCCTAATATAAGAACAAAAACTTTTCAAACCTCTGCACCAGAAACAAGTTCTTCAGAAACTTCTTGCGCTTACTGCAAGGGGAATCATATTATTTACAAATGCGATGAGTTTATACGCTCAACTACGAGATCGGAGTTTGTGGGGAAAGAAGGATTATGCTTTAATTGCTTATGGCCAGGACATAGCGTTAGCTACTGCAGAAGAAATACTACCTGCCATAAGTGTCGAAGGAAACACCACACATTGCTACACACAAAAAGCCAAATAAAACAGACCAATCCGATACTGAAAAAAGAGAAACGAAAGAGAACACAACTAGTACTCCGAACATTTTATCCCATGTATCTACACAGAGCAATGTAACATTGTTAGCTACAGCCTTAGTTAACATTCATACAAGCAGAGGAGAACAAACAGTCAGAGCTCTTATAGATCCATGTTCTCAAGAATCGTTTATATCAGAGTCAACAGCCCAACGATTACAATTGAGAAAGAGAGAAGTGGAAGGACAAGTCACTGGAGTTGGTAAAATGTCTACTTCTATTAAGCATGCGGTGGAGCTAGAAATCACATCAAGATTTATCCATGAATTTAGATTGAGATGTACCGCATTTGTTATAAAACAAGTGACTGAAATAATGCCAGCTACGAAAATAAATAATCAAAAATGGGTTCATTTAACGGGACTACGTCTTGCAGATCCAAATTACAACACTCCAGGGCCCATTGATGTATTACTCGGAGTCAATGTATATACTGAGATTTTGATGAACGGCATTATTAAAGATAAATCAGGAGTACTGAGTGCGGTCGCTCAAGAAACACAACTTGGGTGGATAATTTCTGGAGGAGCAAAATCGAAAAATTCTATGAGCCGTGGAATCGTAGGCTTGCACTTAAATGTGAATTTAGAACACATGCTGCAACGATTCTGAGAATCAGAGACTTTGGAGACTAGCAAAGATGCCCTTGCTCCACTTGAAGTAAGAGCTGAGGAGATTTATGAGAAAACGTTAGCTAGACAAGAAGATGGAAGATTCATTGTTAGTTTACCATTTCGTACGGACAACCCAAGCTTACCAAAAGATTCCAGAGCAATTGCACTGAAGAGATTCAAGAGCTTAGAGAAGAGATTAAACAGCAATAAGTCGCTTAGAGAAAAAATATAACAAGGTTTTTGAAGAGTATTTAACATTAAATCATATGGAACCTGTAACAACAGAACAGATAAAAAATAAATCAGTCTACCTTCCTCATCACCCAGTGATAAGAGAAGATAAAGAAACGAGTAAAGTTAGGATCGTGTTTGATGCTTCTTGTCGAGGGATTAATTTAATTTCCCTAAATGAAGAATTATTGATCGAGCCCTCGCTACAAGAGGAATTAAGAAATATAATCATGCGATGGAGAACACCCAAAATATGCTTTGTGGCAGACATTGTAAAAATGTATCGCCAAATACGGATACGCCCTGAGGACAGAGACTTTCTGCGTATATTATATAGATTTAACCCAGAAGATGAAGTGCAAGATTATAGATTACTAACCATGACGTTCGGTACAGCTTGTGCACCATATCTAGCAATGAAGACCTTAAAACAAGTTGCAAAAGATGAATCGCAAGATGGCAGATTTCCCCTGGCTAAGAAAATTGTGTTAAATGATTTTTACATGGATGATGTTTTATCGGGGAGTAATGACGTTGAAACAGCAATAGAAATGCAGAAACAACTCACAAAATTACTGACATTAGGAGGTTTTGAGTTACAGAAATGGTCTTCGAATAGTGAAAGATTTCTGGAAACACTCGAGCCAGAAAAAAGAGCTAAGTTGCAAGAAGTAGATATGAATACGAAAGCACTAGGAATAATTTGGGAAATTCATGAAGATAACTTAAGATTAAAAGACGTGAATCAGTCTTGGATGATGTAAACAATGCTTTGTCCAAAATTGTTCATTGGTTCAATGCTAATAATTTGCTTTTGAATAGTAAGAAAACTAAATGTATTAAATTCATAACCCCAAATGTCAGTCTGGTGAATTCAAATGTACTTGTGAACGGGGAGTACTTGGAACTTGTAGACACCACAGTTTTTTTGGGTATTACTTTAGACGCAAAACTCTAATGGCGTCCACATATAGCTGGTTTGGCGAATAGACTTAGTTCTGCAGCATTTGCTGTAAAGAAAATTCGCCAGCTCAAAAACGAAGACACGGCACGTGTCGTATATTTTAGTTATTTCCATACTGTTATGTCTTACGGTATATTACTGTGGGGACACGTTAATGATATTCAAACGATTTTTGTGCTGCAGAAAAGAGCTGTTCGAGCAATCTACAATCTGTCCAGTAGACATTCGTTGAGAGATAAATTTAAGGAGATCAACATATTAACAGTACCATGTCAATACATATTTGAAAACCTAATATTTGTGCATAAAAATATAGATCATTTTAAAAAAACAGTGACATTCATAACTGCAACACTAGAAATAAACATAATCTTGCTCTGATTCACACAAGGCTAACGAAAATAGACAAATCATTCAGAGGACAATGTGTCCGTTTTTATAATAAAATCCCTGAAGAAATTTGCAAACTACAATTAAAAAAGTTTAAAATATTTGTTAAACAGAAACTTTTAAAAAAAGCTTATTATACAATTAAAGATTATATACCAGATAAAAGTGCATGGGATTAAAGCAATGTAAATAATATTATAATAATTTAGCAGTAGGACTGTATTATTCTATTATTTGTATATTTTCTTGACTTCAAAAAGTGATGCGGTTATCCTATTTTGAGAAATAAACTATTTGAATTTGAATTTGAATTTAAAAATAGCACAAAATAATTTTTTCACTGAAATTTTTACAAAAAGAAATGTATTGAGTCATATAGTTTCTCTGTTTGATCCTATGGGTTGGCTCGCACCTGCAATTATTACAGCAAAAATATTTATGCAAAAGCTATGGCTAAGTAAGTTAGACTGGGACGAAGAACTGCCAGATGATCTAAAAAATGAATGGATCACATATCAAAATAACTTACCTTATCTCTCTGATATTAGAATTCCTAGAGGATATAGGTTACTTTAACAACTGTTCAGTTGAACTACATGGGTTTTCAGACGCATCCTTGGCTGGGTATGCTGCAGTTGTATACCTAAGAATTCTAAGTTCAGATGGTATACCGAAAAAGATCTCACTAATAACTGCGAAGACTAAAGTTGCTCCTGTCAAAGCCCTAACACTACCACGATTGGAATTATGTGGAGCCGCATTGCTAGCAAAATTAGTAAAGCATGTTATGAAGACTCTTCGAATTGAGTTAAATAGAACATATGCTTGGACTGATTCTAAAATAGCACTTGCATGGATTCAAGGTGACCCAAACAGATGGTCTCCTTTTGTGAAAAATAGAGTGATTCAAATACGTAATGAACTCGATACCCACTGGTCATATGTCAACACAAAGGATAATCCCGCCGATCCAGCATTTAGAGGCATATGCCCAAGTAAATTGAAGGCTTGTGAATTGTGGTGGCAAGGACCACAGTTTCTAAAAGGCAATTGTGTGCCACTGTCTACAGAAGGCATGCCTGAAACAGAAGAAGAAAAACGTATTTCAGCAAAATGTGCAGTGACTAATGTAACTACAAATGAAATGGAATCAAAACTTACCTTACTGAAGAAATTTTCGTCCTTAGAGAAACTGTTAAATGTAGTCGCATACTGTCGAAGATGGAAGAACCTTAAAGGAAAAGAAAAATTACCTACTCATATTACATGTATAGAAAGGGAAGAAGCACTTTCCATATGTTTAAAGATGGCGCAGGAGATAGAATTCCCTGATGACGTACTTCACCTGAAGAAAGGAAAGGCTATTAATGCGACCAGTAGATTATTACCATTAAACCCTTACCTTGATGATAATGGAGTAGTACGAGTAGGAGGTAGATTGAAGCAGGCAAATCTAAAATTTAATAGAAAACATCCCATTATACTTACAAAAGATAATGTCCCCTGTTACTGCGCGAAGCTCATTTTAAAACTTTACACGGTGGTCCCCAATTGATGACCACTTACCTACGAAGTAAATATTGGATCATTAAAGGAGGACAAAGTATTAAAAGATACTACAGACAATGTAAATTGTGTGCTAGATACAATGCTACATTCGGTACACAAATGATGGGAGATTTACCAGATGTCCGAGTGAATCCATCGCGTCCTTTTTCCATTAGTGGTGTCGATTTTGCATGGCTCATTTCGTGAAGAATTTTTTTCGAAAAGAAGTAAAGGTCGAGGAGCGAAAACATACAAATCATACATCTGCCTTTTCATCTGAATGGCACCTAAAGCCATTCATTTGGAACTGGTTAGCGACATGACTACGGACGCCTTTATTGCTTCATTCAAAAGATTTGTTTCGAGACGAGGTCATTGCAAGGAACTGTGGAGCGATAATGGCACAACTTTTGTAGCTTCAGAGAAAGCACTATTGGAAATGTGGAGACAAGGAAGAAATGAACTTCCCACAGCATTTCAAAAAAATTTAGATAGCAGAGGAACGAGATGGAAATACATACCTCCAGGAGCTCCTAACTTCGGTGGTTTATGGGAAGCCGGTGTGAAATCCACAAAATACCACTTAAAACGTATTTTAAAAAACTCAACACTAACATTTGAAGAATTATACACCGTTCTTACCCAAATTGAAGCTTGTTTAAACTCCCGCCCATTAAAAGCTTTAGGCGAAGATCTAGATTATTTGACACCTGCTCATTTTCTTATTGGAGATCCAACGGTTACGATACTAGACAGCAGTTACGAGAAGGTTGCAATCTCTCATTTGAATCTTCAACAACGTCCAAAGTGGTTGAAACCTAAATTTCAGATAGGCCTTGGACAGCTGGTGCTGATTAAAGATTCAAGATTGTCGCTTGGAGATTGGCAACGTATTGAGAAAATGTGTCCAGGGAAAGACGGTCTCACTCGAGTTTACGATGTCCGTACCAGCACTGGAATAAAGCAGCGTGCAATCTCAAAATTGTGTCACTTGCCAGATTAAAACAAGAACAAGACTGTCCTTGGCGGCGGAGGATGTTCAAGTTGATTTGATATGTGGTTTTGATTGGATTCCAATAGATGGCGCTATAAATATAGAAGCAATTATTTTACCTTGCGCTATTAATGTTTATTTAGATAATCGTATTATTTGTCAATCATTTGTAGTAGTCAATTCAAAACAAATATACAGTGAATATCAGTTCGGTTTTATTATAACAGTGTAGTAGTGAAGTGTCTTCGTGAAAGTTAGGGTTCCCTGGTGCTGGGTACAACATATGTATTACACAGGGTAATAGCTTTAAGGGTAAATGTTCTATAATAAAGTCCCAGCCACTCAGGTTATCTATAAATAAATTTAAATGAAATTGATCCGTCCTACTCGTAAATCCTATTACTCCACAGCTGAATATCTAAATGACAGCCTGGGACTGGATTGTGATTATTTTATAGCGATAGAAATTACTGTACAATATTGTCTATATTTTTTGAAAAGAAAAAAGCGCAAAAAAAGAATGCTGGGAGAGTTTCTTGCGCCGCGTCTTCTCTCTCAGAGTGCCATTTGTTTCCGAAGCGGTAGTAGTATCTAGTATATTAGAAATGACATCAAAAAGAATTCTAAAGGAATCAATTTTGAGAAATTAAATGCCTTTTATTAAGAAACTGAATTATTTACCGATAGATTTGGTTCATCTTTGAATAAAAATTTATCTTCCGAAAACTTAAAAACACTAAACAAAGAACAAGGATTATTCTGAAAAGCTGGCATCTTTCTGGTCGTATGTCTGAGGATCTTTAGATCAGCTCAGCAGGTCAATATCTGCACGCCTGTCGTCTGTTTGTGTTCTTTTTTAGAGTTCCGTACCACAAAAGGAAAAAAATGGATCCCTTATGAGATCACTTTGTTGTCCATGAGTCTGTCTGTCTATCAAGACCCTTTATCTCATTAGCACGAGTAGGTATCGAGCTGAAATCAAAAGAATATAATCAAGACTACAGTCTCTTGAAGCTGTGAAAAAATCCGACTTCTAAGTGAACATAGAAAAAAGATAAGACCGTGTATGCCGCAAAAAATGGTTTCTGTTTTTGGACTTCCTCTTATTACTTAAAATGAATGTAAGAAACTGATGTTATGAACTATAATGTTGTGTTAGGTAAGATATATCTTGGGATCATAATATCCCAGCCATCTATATATTTTTGCCATCGCACTGTATGGTCATTTATGCCCTTGCGTTTAAACTCTGGAGACCTGAACTTGGATAACAAACTTGGTGAAAGTAGTTTGTTATGCTTTGTTTTTTTAAATCATGTAACAAATTGACCCCATCGCGGAAATAATAGGAATCAGTGGTTACCAGGACTGGTAAGTAGCTACGATAGGTTTGTTAAAAGTCCTGCAGAGTTAAAATAGTTTCTTGAACTTGTTTAAGTCTTTCTTCTATTTCATTTATCACAGAAAATCAGGTACCTACAGACAGTGTCAAAAACATCATAGATATAAAGATAGGGACATAATTTTAGGGATAGAGGAAACATTTTTTGTAAATGTAATGTGATTTAATGTAATTTTTGTACCAGCCTCGTCCGTATCAACGCGTGTATCTACAGGTTGCCTACCTTTAAACCGGTGTTAGACCTCTTCGTACCGAAACCCGTTCAGCGAACTCTGTTTTCCTAAAACGCATTTATCTTAAGCAGTTGCTAATTCCATTCTAGGGTCGGATGACCTAATGGAGGAATTGGCAAATTTGTCTTTGCCACCTTGGCTTTGAATTCACTAGGGACGAGAGACAAAAATAATGGTGACTGCTTATGGGCAGTTGGATTTTTGATTAAAGTGAATAAGAAAGCAGCTTTTTTCCGAGTCAAGAATATATTATAAATAATAGCAGTGCTCGCTTTTTCGTTAGCGTGTACTTAAGACTATCTCGTCTTGGTAATTTCAGATAAAACGCAATATTGTAATGGGATTGTGCAAATGTCATTTACAATCTGCAAAAAGAGGAAAACATTTTCTTAAAAGTTGGCAACATTCATATGTCTGGTATTGTCAGACACAATGTTCAGAGGTGATCACTATACAGTATATTAAACAGTATGCCTCTTAATGTTTGTTATTTAGTAAAACGTTTCAATTACATCAAAAATTATGGTTTATAATATTTATTTTCTTTTCAGGATCTGACATCCTTTCAAACGATGAAGCACAGTCCAAGCCTCTTGGACCAGGAAATCTAGGTACTGATACTGTTTTACTTACATCAAGTAACATCTTCACACTTGAACTAAGATGCAAAGATACGTATTAATATCAAAGTAAGAAATTGCCGTATTGTCCTATACTGTTTTGTTTCGTAAGAGATAACTTTTGATCGTCATATCCCAGCCATCTATACATTTGTTCCATCACACGGTATGGTCATTTATGATTTGCGGTTAAACTCTAGAGACCTGAACTTGGACAATAAACTCTGTGAAGGTAGTTTGTTTTGCTTTGTTTTTGCGGAAGTAATGGGAATCTGTTGTGACTGACAGAATTGGTTAGTACGTACGTAGGGTTTTTTTTTAAATGAAAATAAGAGACGAGACCAGGATAAGGATGTTCAGCTGATGGTAACGATACGCGCTGTCGCTGTGGCTGAGCGGCACTACAATAAATCTCGCCACCTTGAGACATAAGATGTTAGTCTCATTTGCCCATTTCACTAGCTACGGCGCCTTTCAGACCGTAACACAAAAATATTTACATATAACTGCTTCACGGCAGAAATAGGCGCCGTTTTGGTGCCCATTTCTAAATACAACTTGTAATGGTGAATATTATACAACCTTTTGTTTTGAACTTACCCACTGGTGAACGTAATAAGTATTAACAAAAAGATATAATACTTGATACAGATTATGACTTACCTCTATGGAATGGATGTTTCGTATTGCAACAACCATTTTTTTTTTTAATTTTTTGTTTTTTTTTTTTACTTCCAATATCACAGTATATGTAATTGTACTTATTATATGATTTATTTAATCAAAACGAAAAATGTCAGAACCTTCGCAGAAGGAAATAAGTTTCGGAGGTAATTGAATCTATAATTTAATTAACATCTAAATCATACCACCATTATATCTTTAGGCTTAGGAATATATAATACTTTCAGTACGCCAGGCAAGCCGTGAGTTGCACGGCATCCGGGAAAATCAAGTAAGAATAAAAAGAAAAAGAAATATATAAAATATTAATTGCCCACATTACATTGCCTTTATCTACCATCCTGAGAGCTATAGTCCAATTCGTCTGATCCGGTACGTTGCTCTGCAACTCCACATCAGGCGCATGGTTGTTGGTAATGCGGCGGCCAGGAAAGTGAGTTTGCCAAAGCGGTTTGCAGGTCTGATTTGGTGTACCGTCGGATTTTTTCAAGCAACCAAGGTTTCGCTCTTGGTGGCTCGAAAGGATGTTTTTGCCTTAGCCGCATAGTTTGTGGATTCTATGTTGGTGCAGAAGCATCTCCAGCCACTATGCGATGTATATGCTTTTACAACAAGATCCCAGAAAATGTTCACAACAAATGTTTTACGAAATTCAAAAGAATTGTTAAAAAAACGTTTTCGGGTTTAAAAATGTAGAGCTCTGAGTTTCTTGTGCTTATTCTTCTTAGGTCATAGGTATACTTTTTTGAACGAGGTATAGTTTTTGACTTTCAATAAGAAATATCATATCCTATTTTGAATAGAAATTTTAATTGGTCAATTGGTGGGTTCACTGGTATATTACCCAATTACAGATAAAGAACTATTTTTCTATGTATAGTTATGAAGCATAAAAGATGAAAGCAAGCTCATATTTTTAATATTAGGTACATTTCTTCTGTTTCTAATATTACAGTGTCTATAATTGTTTTAATTTGATTTACTTAATCAACGGGAAAATATGCAGGACCTTCGCACAAGGGAAAAGGCAACACAGGTAGTTAAATGAATCTATAATTTATGATATGTTTTAAAGGTGTCATCCGTTCGATTATAGTATTATATAAATCATCGTCATCAGCCGAAAAACGTCCACTGCTGGACACAGGCCTAGCCCAAAGATCTCTACGACGATCGGTCCAATATATTGTCGCGTAGCAACGCTTCGACGTATTTCACGAGAGTTGTCAAACATCATATCGTGCAGCAACGTACATGACGAGAGTTGTCAAACTTCAAGACATTGAAAATTTCAACAGCTCCGTCAGCAATACTCGTAGCTTTAGCGTAAAAGTGTTTACTTTACCCACTCACCCACTCTGTGTCAATATTAAGGTAACCTTGACCAGATTGTCGGTCCATCTTATTGAAGGCCTACGAAACTACGTCTTCCGGTACGTGGTCGCCTTTCAAGGAATTTACTGCCCCACCGTCCATCTGTCCGTCGACCTATGTGCCTTGCCCACTACCACTTCAGTTTCGCAATCATTTGACTTTGGTTCTCCTCATTTCTGATTCGATCTCGCAGGGAAACTCCGAGCATAGCCACCTCCATTGCCCTCTGAGCGAACATGAGCTTTCTCATCAGCCCAGAATTAGCGACCACGTCTGAGTATTAAGTCATCACTGGCAATACACACTGGTTTGAAACTTCGTTTTCAGACACTGTGATATTTTTATTTTATTATGTCCGAGTTGGGTTCGACGAGTGACCTCTTTCGCGAAAATAGGCCTACCTAACTGGATTGTCCAAGGTAGACGTACTCACATGATTAAGACAGAAATAGGCGCCGTTTGGTGCCCATTTCTAAATACATCTTGTAATGGTGAATATTATACAACCTTTTGTTTTGAACAAAAAGATATTATACTTGATACAGATTATGACATTAACTAACGCGCATCGCGTGCCGGTCACACCGGCTCCCGTGTAAAATAACAATTAAAAATAGTAATTCCACTAAAATCTACAATATGTTGTTTTAAATTAATTAAGCAAGGCAAATACGTGCAGTGTGTGACTTTTGCAAGTTCCTGTGTTAATATAATAAAGTTATAATATTATAATAGAATATTTATTATGTGTTTTTAAACAGTGGTGATTTCAAACAATTACGACAACAGAGTGCTACATAAAATATAAATAACTATACACAAGTGAAACAGAATAATCATGCTTCTTTACTGATACTTCTTTAGAGTGATTACAATCATAATCGTAGATTCAGTGCACTTGTCGAGTTCTGTTCAGCGTTGTGACTCGTCGTGTGTTCTCGAATAAATACCTGCTTAGTGGCCGCTCTTCATTTACGTACTGCTGTCAGTAGAATAGATACTATTATTTCAATCTTAATCATAACTGCTTGCATAGCACTGTGTAAACGACTACGGTCAGCACAGGTTGACATCAGTGGGTCGTGGTTCCAATCCAACAAATTTATGTGCATTTTTTTTATTTTATAATTTGTTTATATCTAAAAATTTATTAATATTATTTTTTGTTAGAATTTATTATAACTGATATAAACTTATAATGGCCCCTTCAAACATTTGTGCTAGCTGTCATAATGTGTTGCCAAAAAAGGATTATTTGTGCTGCCATATCTGTAAGCTAAAATACGATCTAGATTGTGCAAATGTCCCACGCAAGCGCTTTATTGAGATGGTCGCAGGACAAAAAGCGTCATTCAGGTGTCCTGAATGCTCTGAGAGGCAGCCTAAAGATGACAATGCAAACACGTTATCGCAAGCTCGCGCAAATTCCGATGGAAGCGCCCATGATATGAGCTCTCAAGAAACAAGCCCCGGAAGTGAACCTTCATGCTCTGATAATATAACACAGCGAATAAAGCCCTCACATAGATCCCCTCCACAGCTGCCAGAAATAGAACCATTTGTTACTGAAGAAAAATTGCGAGATATTTTACAACAGGAGTTATCTTCAGTCCTCACCGTGACAATCAAACGATTGGTTACGTCGGAACTTAACAATCTCACTGAAAAGGTAGCCGAGTTCCAAGACACAATCAGCTTCCTGAACCGACAATTTGAAGACATAAAATCATCGCTAGAACAAAAGAATATTGACATAGTCCATTTAAAAAAAGATAATGAGAGGTTAACATCTACTGTCACTGATCTAACGAACCGGCTAAGCTCCGTCGAACTTCATGTACGAGAGAACAATATACTTATTAATGGGATCCCAGAGAATAGATCAGAGAATTTATTTGAAACTGTAATTCAGATTGCCAAGACTGTGGACTGTCCTCTCACTCAGGATGATGTACAACACGTGACAAGAGTGGCTAAATTAACAAATGACAGTAATAGACCTCGATCCGTCGTAGTTAAGTTAGGTACCCCGCGCAAACGTGACGTCGTTCTGGCTGCTGTGAGCAAATTTAACAAGAAGAATCCGCAAGATAAGTTAAACTCTCGCCATCTTGGTATTGGAGGAACTAAAAAACCTATATTTGTATCCGAACATCTAACTCCATTTACCAATGCTCTTTACGCGGCTACCCGTTTGAAAGCAAAACAGATGCAGTATAAGTTTGTATGGATTCGCAATGGGCGCGTTTTTACGAGAAAAAATGAAAACTGCCAAGCCTTGCTTATTAAGAACAACGAAACCTTAAATCTTTTAACTTAATTTAGTATATTAAATTGTAAACTTAGTATATAATTGTAGCTTAATAATTTATTGTTTTTCTCTATAGTTTTTTTATAAGATGCTTAACATTTATTACCAAAATGCTCAAGTGTTGAGAACTAAGACGACAAACTTTCTAAAGAACTTATCAACTTCTAATTATAAGGTCATCGCTCTTAACGAAACTTGGTTGAGATCCAGTATTTCAAACAATGAATTATTTGACAACAGATATACCGTCTATCGTAGGGATCGTTCGAGTTCTAGCAATACTAAATCAGATGGTGGAGGAGTTATGTTAGCAGTCTCTAAGGACATTTCTTCTTTCAGGGTTGAGTCATAGGATTCAGATGTCGAGGATTTATGGGTCACATTACATGTTAATATTAATCAAGCAATAAAAAAACTTTCTATATGTGTGGTATATCTACCTCCACCTGTAAAAATTGGGACGTTGACACAATTTTTGGACAAAATTGACTTAGCTTTCAACTTAAACGATAACGTCATTATAGTTGGTGATTTCAACCTAGGGTTTATTAACTGGAAGTCACAAGCAAACGAAGTTTTTATGACTCCCTCTAACTATAACAATACTCTTGGCTTTGCCTTAGTTAATTTTATGTCTATGAATAACCTAAAGCAATTTAATTGTATTAGTAATAGCGATGACCGCTTTTTAGATTTAGTATTGAGTAACATGTCTAATATTAATGTATCAGCCCCACCTGACGTGTTAAGTAGGACATATACGAATCATCCTAGCTTATTGTTAAATATTGAAAGTTCTGGAATATCATTTTTGCGAGCGAGAGGTAATGCAAAACTAAATTTTTATAAAGGTGACTATGTTTCTATTATCAATGATCTAAAAACTATTGATTGGAATCGAAGGCTATGCGTCCATGATAACGTAAATAGTATGGTATCTGAGTTCTATAAAATAATTAACAATATCATTAACAAATTTGTTACTAAAACAACCAACATGAGATCTAAATATCCGGTATGGTTCAGCTCTTCCTTAATAAAATTTCTTGCTGAAAAAGAAAAATTACGTAAGAGGTTCCGAATATATAAAAATCCTAGAGATGAATTAGAGTATCACATGATTAGAAAGCGTTGTCATAAACTTTATGATGATTGCTATACTAAATACAAGCGAAATATTGAAGCAAACATTCCAAATAATCCAAAATGTTTTTGGAGTTTTGTTAAAAATAAAAAAGGCGGCCATTCAACACTTCCCTCTTGTATGAAAATGGATAATGTTACAGCACAAACAGCAGCGGATATTGCCAATCTATTTTCATATCAATTTTCTTCTATACACTCTTGTGGTCAGCGTCGCGTTCGCAGTTCTAGTCTAGTCGATATTGATAATGTTCATTCTCTGATGTCCCCGAGCTTCAGTGAAGCTGAAATATCTCAGAAAATAAAAGGACTCGACATTAATAAAGGAGCTGGGCCAGACTCGATTCCTCCTCTCTTTGTTAAACGATGTAGGTTTGCAATATCATTACCCTTAACTATTATCTTCAATAGATCACTTAAAGAAGGTGTATTTCCTGAAGAATGGAAAAAGTCTCGTGTTGTACCTGTATATAAAAAGGGGGATATTACCGACGTAAAAAATTACCGTCCTATATGCATTTTGTCTTGTTTTTCCAAGCTTTTTGAATCAGTCCTTCATCCTATTATCTCCAAAAATATTGACAGTTTGATCTCCGATGAGCAACATGGTTTCAGGAAGGGCCGTTCAATTCAAGCGAACCTCATCTCTTTTGTCACCGAAGTATGTCAAGAATTGGACAATGGGCGACAGATTGATGCGATATATACGGACTTTAGTAATGCCTTCGATAAAGTCATTGATTTTTTGATTCAGAAGCTAAGTAATTATGGAATTGGAGGAAACTTACTGAAGTGGTTCGAGTCATATCTTCATAATAGACTTCAGTCAGTAGTTGTAGGAGGCACTGAATCTAATTCATATATTGCGCGATCCGGTGTTCCCCAGGGATCCCACCTAGGACCGTTGCTCTTTTTGATATTTGTGAATGACGTTAGGAATTATATCAAATATTGTAAAGCATCCCTCTTCGCCGATGATTTAAAAATTTATAAAGTTATCAACTCTGCCTCTGAGGCTGCTTTTGTTCAAAGTGATCACAATGGTATAAAAGATTGGGGCCTATTAAATGGTATGATCCTAAATGCAAGCAAATGTTTTCATATTAAGTACACTAGAAAAAAAAACCGCTTGTTACAGTGTATGAGCTCGATGGCGCACCATTAAAAGAAGTGCAGGACATTCGTGACTTGGGGGTAACTATTGATAGCAAACTAACGTTTATTGCACAAGTTAATAAAGTAGTTACCACATCCGCACGAATGTTAGGATTTCTAAAGCGAAACTCGAATTGTTTCGGCTCCAAAACGAAAACAATTCTATATAACGCTCTAGTGCGCAGTCATATCGAATATGGTAGTATTATATGGAATATACGATCCATTCGCAACGCATCGAGAGTATCCAAAGAGCATTCACACGACACCTTGCATACATTAGTACTGGATTCTCTCATAGACACCCGTTCCATCAGCGCCTCAGGAAATTTAATATGATTTCATTGTTCGATCGGAGATCTCTTTCCGGAGTAATATTTTTGTACAAACTCTTAAACGGTCAAATACAATGTAGTAACCTCTTGCAGAATATTAACCTTGCTGTTCCATATTTATTCCCAAGGTTCAAAATCAAGAGAATATTCCAAGTTCCTTCTGTAAAATCCAACCTGGGAGTTCAGGCGCCTCTCGCTCGAATTCTTCGCGAGTACAATAAGTTAAACGATACCAATTCAGAACTTGATATATTCGGTGGTGGGCTGGTCAGGCTTAAAGAAAGTGTTGTTAAACACTTAGCTCGTACTCAATCGCATTTGTCAAATAAGTAGTTTTTCTATTTTTTCGTCTTCATTATTTTCATTATTTTAATAATTAATTATATTATTAATTATAATTTGTACTTTCACTTTTTATTTTTTTGTTTTTATTATAGATTTGATAGTATTAGTTCTATTTTTCATAAGTATTTAGGGAGTATTTGTTGTAATTTTTATGTTCACCATAATTGTCGTATACTTTAGAACTACTAATTGTAACATTAGATTAAGAAAATTGTATTGTATATGATGTGGTGTGCTTTAATAAATAAATAAATAAATGATTTACCTCTATGGAATGGATGTTTCGTATTGCAACAACCATTTTGTTTCTAATTTTTTGTTTTTTTTTACTTCCAATATCACAGTATATGTAATTGTTCTTATTATATGATTTATTTAATCAACTCGATAAATGTCAGGACCTTCGCAGAAGGAAATAAGTGACGGAGGTAATTGAATCTATAATTTAATTAACATCTAAATCATACCACCATTATATCTTTAGGCTTAAGAATATATAATACTTTCGGTACGCCAGGCAAGCCGTGAGTAGCACGGCATCCGGGAAAATTAAGGTCTTGTCGTCCTGATTTAAGTGGAAGAAATATATTAAATATTAATTGCCCACATTACATTGCCTTTATCTACCATCCTGAGAGCTATAGTCCAATTCGTCTGATCCGGTACGTTGCTCTGCAACTCCACATCAGGCGCATGGTTGTTGGTAATGCGGCGGCCAGGAAAGTGATTTTGCAAAAGCGGTTTGCAGGTCGGATTTGGTGTACCGTCGGATTTTTTCAAGCAACCAAGGTTTCGCTCTTGGTGGCTCGAAAGGATGTTTTTGCCTTAGCCGCATGGTTTGTGGATTCTATATTGGTCCAGAAGCATCTCCAGCCACTATGCGATGTATATGCTTTTACAACAAGATCCCAGAAAATGTCCAAATCAAATGTTTTACGAAATTCAAAAAAATTGTTAAAAAAACGTTTACGTGTTAAAAAATATTAAGAGCTCTGAGTTTCTTGTGCTCGTTCTTCTTAGGTCTGAGGTATACTTTTTTGAACGGGGTATAGTTTTTGACTTTCAATAAGAAATATTATATCCTATTTTGAATAGAAATTTTAATTGGTCAATTGGTGGGTTCACTGGTATATTACCCAATTACAGATAAAGAACTATTTTTCTATGTATAGTTATGAAGCATAAAAGATGAAAGGAAGCTCATATTTTTAATATTAGGTAAATTTCTTCTGTTTCTTATATCACAGTGTCTATAATTGTTTTAATTTGATTTACTTAATCTACAGGAAAATATGCAGGACCTTCGCACAAGGGAAAAGGCAACACAGGTAGTTAAATGAATCTATAATTTATGATATGTTTTAAACGTGTCATCCGTTCGATTATAGTATTATATAAATCATCGTCATCAGCCGAAAAACGTCCACTGCTGGACACAGGCCTAGCCCAAAGATCTCTACGACGATCGGTCCAATATCGTCGCGTAGCAACGCTTCGACGTATTTCACGAGAGTTGTCAAACATCATATCGTGCAGCAACATACATGACGAGAGTTGTCAAACTTCAAGACATTGATAATTTTAACAGCTCCGTCAGCAATACTCGTAGCTTTAGCGTAAAAGTGTTTACTTTACCCACTCACCCACTCTGTGTCAATATTAAGGTAACCTTGACCAGATTGTCGGTCCATCTTATTGAAGGCCTACGAAACTACGTCTTCCGGTACGTGGTCGCCTTTCAAGGAATTTACTGCCCCACCGTCCATCTGTCCGTCGACCTATGTGCCTTGCCCACTACCACTTCAGTTTCGCAATCATTTGACTTTGGTTCTCCTCATTTCTGATTCGATCTCGCAGGGAAACTCCGAGCATAGCCACCTCCATTGCCCTCTGAGCGAACATGAGCTTTCTCATCAGCCCAGAATTAGCGACCACGTCTGAGTACCGTAAGTCATCACTGGCAATACACACTGGTTTGAAACTTCGTTTTCAGACACTGTGATATTTTTATTTTATTATGTCCGAGTCGGGTTCGACGAGTGACCTCTTTCGCGAAAATAGGCCTACCTAACTGGATTGTCCAAGGTAGACGTACTCACATGATTAAGACAGAAATAGGCGCCGTTTTGGTGCCTATTTCTAAATAAATCTTGTAATGGTGAATATTATACAACCTTTTGTTTTGAACTTACCCACTGGTGAACGTAATAAGTATTAACAAAAAGATATTATACTTGATACAGATTATGACTTACCTCTATGGAATGGATGTTTCGTATTGCAACAACCATTTTTTTTTTAATTTTTTGTTTTTTTTTTTTACTTCCAATATCACAGTATATGTTATTGTTTAAGTGACGGAGGTAATTGAATCTATAATTTAATTAACATCTAAATCATACCACCATTATATCTTTAGGCTTAAGAATATATAATACTTTCAGTACGCCAGGCAAGCCGTGAGTTGCACGGCATCCGGGAAAATCAAGGTCTTATCGTCCTGATTTAAGTGGAAGAAATATATTAAATATTAATTGCCCACATTACATTGCCTTTATCTACCATCCTGAGAGCTATAGTCCATTTCGTCTGATCCGGTACGTTGCTCTGCAACTCCACATCAGGCGCATGGTTGTTGGTAATGCGGCGGCCAGGAAAGTGATTTTGCAAAAGCGGTTTGCAGGTCGGATTTGGTGTACCGTCGGATTTTTTCAAGCAACAAAGGTTTCGCTCTAGGTGGCTCGAAAGGATGTTATTGCCTTAGCCGCATGGTTTGTGGATTCCATATTGGTCCAGAAGCATCTCCAGCCACTATGCGATGTATATGCTTTTACAACAAGATCCCAGAAAATGTCCAAATCAAATGTTTTACGAAATTCAAAAGAATTGTTAAAAAAACGTTTGCGTGTTAAAAAAATTAAGAGCTCTGAGTTTCTTGTGCTCGTTCTCCTTAGGTCTGAGGCATACATTTTGAACGGGGTATAGTTTTTGACTTTCAATTAAAAATATCATATTCTATTTTGAATAGAAATTTTAATTGGTCAATTGGTGGGTTCACTGGTATATTACCCAATTACAGATAAAGAACTATTTTTCTATGTATAGTTATGAAGCATAAAAGATGAAAGCAAGCTCATATTTTTAATATTATGTAAATTTCTTCTGTTTGTTATATCACAGTGTCTATAATTGTTTTAATTTGATTTACTTAATCAACAGGAAAATATGCAGGACCTTCGCACAAGGGAAAAGGCAACACAGGTAGTTAAATGAATCTATAATTTATGATATGTTTTAAAGGTGTCATCCGTTCGATTATAGTATTACAAAAAACATCGTCATCAGCCGAAAAACGTCCACTGCTGGACACAGGCCTAGCCCAAAGATCTCTACGACGATCGGTCCAATATATTGTCGCGTAGCAACGCTTCGACGTATTTCACGAGAGTTGTCAAACATCATATCGTGCAGCAACATACATGACGAGAGTTGTCAAACTTCAAGACATTGATAATTTCAACAGCTCCGTCAGCAATACTCGTAGCTTTAGCGTAAAAGTGTTTACTTTACCCACTCACCCACTCCGTGTCAATATTAAGGTAACCTTGACCAGATTGTCGGTCCATCTTATTGAAGGCCTACGAAACTACGTCTTCCGGTACGTGGTCGCCTTTCAAGGAATTTACTGCCCCACCGTCCATCTGTCCGTCGACCTATGTGCCTTGCCCACTACCACTTCAGTTTCGCAATCATTTGACTTTGGTTCTCCTCATTTCTGATTCGATCTCGCAGGGAAACTCCGAGCATAGCCACCTCCATTGCCCTCTGAGCGAACATGAGCTTTCTCATCAGCCCAGAATTAGCGACCACGTCTGAGTACCGTAAGTCATCACTGGCAATACACACTGGTTTGAAACTTCGTTTTCAGACACTGTGATATTTTTATTTTATTATGTCCGAGTCGGGTTCGACGAGTGACCTCTTTCGCGAAAATAGGCCTACCTAACTGGATTGTCCAAGGTAGACGTACTCACATGATTAAGACAGAAATAGGCGCCGTTTTGGTGCCTATTTCTAAATAAATCTTGTAATGGTGAATATTATACAACCTTTTGTTTTGAACTTACCCACTGGTGAACGTAATAAGTATTAACAAAAAGATATAATACTTGATACAGATTATGACTTACCTCTATGGAATGGATGTTTCGTATTGCAACAACCATTTTTTTTTTAATTTTTTGTTTTTTTTTTACTTCCAATATCACAGTATATGTTATTGTTTAAGTGACGGAGGTAATTGAATCTATAATTTAATTAACATCTAAATCATACCACCATTATATCTTTAGGCTTAAGAATATATAATACTTTCAGTACGCCAGGCAAGCCGTGAGTTGCACGGCATCCGGGAAAATCAAGGTCTTATCGTCCTGATTTAAGTGGAAGAAATATATTAAATATTAATTGCCCACATTACATTGCCTTTATCTACCATCCTGAGAGCTATAGTCCATTTCGTCTGATCCGGTACGTTGCTCTGCAACTCCACATCAGGCGCATGGTTGTTGGTAATGCGGCGGCCAGGAAAGTGATTTTGCAAAAGCGGTTTGCAGGTCGGATTTGGTGTACCGTCGGATTTTTTCAAGCAACAAAGGTTTCGCTCTTGGTGGCTCGAAAGGATGTTATTGCCTTAGCCGCATGGTTTGTGGATTCCATATTGGTCCAGAAGCATCTCCAGCCACTATGCGATGTATATGCTTTTACAACAAGATCCCAGAAAATGTCCAAATCAAATGTTTTACGAAATTCAAAAGAATTGTTAAAAAAACGTTTGCGTGTTAAAAAAATTAAGAGCTCTGAGTTTCTTGTGCTCGTTCTCCTTAGGTCTGAGGCATACATTTTGAACGGGGTATAGTTTTTGACTTTCAATTAAAAATATCATATTCTATTTTGAATAGAAATTTTAATTGGTCAATTGGTGGGTTCACTGGTATATTACCCAATTACAGATAAAGAACTATTTTTCTATGTATAGTTATGAAGCATAAAAGATGAAAGCAAGCTCATATTTTTAATATTAGGTACATTTCTTCTGTTTCTAATATCACAGTGTCTATAATTGTTTTAATTTGATTTACTTAATCACCAGGAAAATATGCAGGACCTTCGCACAAGGGAAAAGGCAACACAGGTAGTTAAATGAATCTATAATTTATAATATGTTTTAAAGGTGTCATCCGTTCGATTATAGTATTACATAAATCATCGTCATCAGCCGAAAAACGTCCACTGCTGGACACAGGCCTAGCCCAAAGATCTCTACGACGATCGGTCCAATATATTGTCGCGTAGCAACGCTTCGACGTATTTCACGAGAGTTGTCAAACATCATATCGTGCAGCAACATACATGACGAGAGTTGTCAAACTTCAAGACATTGATAATTTCAACAGCTCCGTCAGCAATACTCGCAGCTTTAGCGTAAAAGTGTTTACTTTACCCACTCACCCACTCCGTGTCAATATTAAGGTAACCTTGACCAGATTGTCGGTCCATCTTATTGAAGGCCTACGAAACTACGTCTTCCGGTACGTGGTCGCCTTTCAAGGAATTTACTGCCCCACCGTCCATCTGTCCGTCGACCTATGTGCCTTGCCCACTACCACTTCAGTTTCGCAATCATTTGACTTTGGTTCTCCTCATTTCTGATTCGATCTCGCAGGGAAACTCCGAGCATAGCCACCTCCATTGCCCTCTGAGCGAACATGAGCTTTCTCATCAGCCCAGAATTAGCGACCACGTCTGAGTACCGTAAGTCATCACTGGCAATACACACTGGTTTGAAACTTCGTTTTCAGACACTGTGATATTTTTATTTTATTATGTCCGAGTCGGGTTCGACGAGTGACCTCTTTCGCGAAAATAGGCCTACCTAACTGGATTGTCCAAGGTAGACGTACTCACATGATTAAGACAGAAATAGGCGCCGTTTTGGTGCCTATTTCTAAATAAATCTTGTAATGGTGAATATTATACAACCTTTTGTTTTGAACTTACCCACTGGTGAACGTAATAAGTATTAACAAAAAGATATAATACTTGATACAGATTATGACTTACCTCTATGGAATGGATGTTTCGTATTGCAACAACCATTTTTTTTTTAATTTTTTGTTTTTTTTTTTACTTCCAATATCACAGTATATGTTATTGTTTAAGTGACGGAGGTAATTGAATCTATAATTTAATTAACATCTAAATCATACCACCATTATATCTTTAGGCTTAAGAATATATAATACTTTCAGTACGCCAGGCAAGCCGTGAGTTGCACGGCATCCGGGAAAATCAAGGTCTTATCGTCCTGATTTAAGTGGAAGAAATATATTAAATATTAATTGCCCACATTACATTGCCTTTATCTACCATCCTGAGAGCTATAGTCCATTTCGTCTGATCCGGTACGTTGCTCTGCAACTCCACATCAGGCGCATGGTTGTTGGTAATGCGGCGGCCAGGAAAGTGATTTTGCAAAAGCGGTTTGCAGGTCGGATTTGGTGTACCGTCGGATTTTTTCAAGCAACAAAGGTTTCGCTCTTGGTGGCTCGAAAGGATGTTATTGCCTTAGCCGCATGGTTTGTGGATTCCATATTGGTCCAGAAGCATCTCCAGCCACTATGCGATGTATATGCTTTTACAACAAGATCCCAGAAAATGTCCAAATCAAATGTTTTACGAAATTCAAAAGAATTGTTAAAAAAACGTTTGCGTGTTAAAAAAATTAAGAGCTCTGAGTTTCTTGTGCTCGTTCTCCTTAGGTCTGAGGCATACATTTTGAACGGGGTATAGTTTTTGACTTTCAATTAAAAATATCATATTCTATTTTGAATAGAAATTTTAATTGGTCAATTGGTGGGTTCACTGGTATATTACCCAATTACAGATAAAGAACTATTTTTCTATGTATAGTTATGAAGCATAAAAGATGAAAGCAAGCTCATATTTTTAATATTAGGTACATTTCTTCTGTTTCTAATATCACAGTGTCTATAATTGTTTTAATTTGATTTACTTAATCACCAGGAAAATATGCAGGACCTTCGCACAAGGGAAAAGGCAACACAGGTAGTTAAATGAATCTATAATTTATAATATGTTTTAAAGGTGTCATCCGTTCGATTATAGTATTACATAAATCATCGTCATCAGCCGAAAAACGTCCACTGCTGGACACAGGCCTAGCCCAAAGATCTCTACGACGATCGGTCCAATATATTGTCGCGTAGCAACGCTTCGACGTATTTCACGAGAGTTGTCAAACATCATATCGTGCAGCAACATACATGACGAGAGTTGTCAAACTTCAAGACATTGATAATTTCAACAGCTCCGTCAGCAATACTCGCAGCTTTAGCGTAAAAGTGTTTACTTTACCCACTCACCCACTCCGTGTCAATATTAAGGTAACCTTGACCAGATTGTCGGTCCATCTTATTGAAGGCCTACGAAACTACGTCTTCCGGTACGTGGTCGCCTTTCAAGGAATTTACTGCCCCACCGTCCATCTGTCCGTCGACCTATGTGCCTTGCCCACTACCACTTCAGTTTCGCAATCATTTGACTTTGGTTCTCCTCATTTCTGATTCGATCTCGCAGGGAAACTCCGAGCATAGCCACCTCCATTGCCCTCTGAGCGAACATGAGCTTTCTCATCAGCCCAGAATTAGCGACCACGTCTGAGTACCGTAAGTCATCACTGGCAATACACACTGGTTTGAAACTTCGTTTTCAGACACTGTGATATTTTTATTTTATTATGTCCGAGTCGGGTTCGACGAGTGACCTCTTTCGCGAAAATAGGCCTACCTAACTGGATTGTCCAAGGTAGACGTACTCACATGATTAAGACAGAAATAGGCGCCGTTTTGGTGCCTATTTCTAAATAAATCTTGTAATGGTGAATATTATACAACCTTTTGTTTTGAACTTACCCACTGGTGAACGTAATAAGTATTAACAAAAAGATATAATACTTGATACAGATTATGACTTACCTCTATGGAATGGATGTTTCGTATTGCAACAACCATTTTTTTTTTAATTTTTTGTTTTTTTTTTTACTTCCAATATCACAGTATATGTTATTGTTTAAGTGACGGAGGTAATTGAATCTATAATTTAATTAACATCTAAATCATACCACCATTATATCTTTAGGCTTAAGAATATATAATACTTTCAGTACGCCAGGCAAGCCGTGAGTTGCACGGCATCCGGGAAAATCAAGGTCTTATCGTCCTGATTTAAGTGGAAGAAATATATTAAATATTAATTGCCCACATTACATTGCCTTTATCTACCATCCTGAGAGCTATAGTCCATTTCGTCTGATCCGGTACGTTGCTCTGCAACTCCACATCAGGCGCATGGTTGTTGGTAATGCGGCGGCCAGGAAAGTGATTTTGCAAAAGCGGTTTGCAGGTCGGATTTGGTGTACCGTCGGATTTTTTCAAGCAACAAAGGTTTCGCTCTTGGTGGCTCGAAAGGATGTTATTGCCTTAGCCGCATGGTTTGTGGATTCCATATTGGTCCAGAAGCATCTCCAGCCACTATGCGATGTATATGCTTTTACAACAAGATCCCAGAAAATGTCCAAATCAAATGTTTTACGAAATTCAAAAGAATTGTTAAAAAAACGTTTGCGTGTTAAAAAAATTAAGAGCTCTGAGTTTCTTGTGCTCGTTCTCCTTAGGTCTGAGGCATACATTTTGAACGGGGTATAGTTTTTGACTTTCAATTAAAAATATCATATTCTATTTTGAATAGAAATTTTAATTGGTCAATTGGTGGGTTCACTGGTATATTACCCAATTACAGATAAAGAACTATTTTTCTATGTATAGTTATGAAGCATAAAAGATGAAAGCAAGCTCATATTTTTAATATTAGGTACATTTCTTCTGTTTCTAATATCACAGTGTCTATAATTGTTTTAATTTGATTTACTTAATCACCAGGAAAATATGCAGGACCTTCGCACAAGGGAAAAGGCAACACAGGTAGTTAAATGAATCTATAATTTATAATATGTTTTAAAGGTGTCATCCGTTCGATTATAGTATTACATAAATCATCGTCATCAGCCGAAAAACGTCCACTGCTGGACACAGGCCTAGCCCAAAGATCTCTACGACGATCGGTCCAATATATTGTCGCGTAGCAACGCTTCGACGTATTTCACGAGAGTTGTCAAACATCATATCGTGCAGCAACATACATGACGAGAGTTGTCAAACTTCAAGACATTGATAATTTCAACAGCTCCGTCAGCAATACTCGCAGCTTTAGCGTAAAAGTGTTTACTTTACCCACTCACCCACTCCGTGTCAATATTAAGGTAACCTTGACCAGATTGTCGGTCCATCTTATTGAAGGCCTACGAAACTACGTCTTCCGGTACGTGGTCGCCTTTCAAGGAATTTACTGCCCCACCGTCCATCTGTCCGTCGACCTATGTGCCTTGCCCACTACCACTTCAGTTTCGCAATCATTTGACTTTGGTTCTCCTCATTTCTGATTCGATCTCGCAGGGAAACTCCGAGCATAGCCACCTCCATTGCCCTCTGAGCGAACATGAGCTTTCTCATCAGCCCAGAATTAGCGACCACGTCTGAGTACCGTAAGTCATCACTGGCAATACACACTGGTTTGAAACTTCGTTTTCAGACACTGTGATATTTTTATTTTATTATGTCCGAGTCGGGTTCGACGAGTGACCTCTTTCGCGAAAATAGGCCTACCTAACTGGATTGTCCAAGGTAGACGTACTCACATGATTAAGACAGAAATAGGCGCCGTTTTGGTGCCTATTTCTAAATAAATCTTGTAATGGTGAATATTATACAACCTTTTGTTTTGAACTTACCCACTGGTGAACGTAATAAGTATTAACAAAAAGATATAATACTTGATACAGATTATGACTTACCTCTATGGAATGGATGTTTCGTATTGCAACAACCATTTTTTTTTTAATTTTTTGTTTTTTTTTTTACTTCCAATATCACAGTATATGTTATTGTTTAAGTGACGGAGGTAATTGAATCTATAATTTAATTAACATCTAAATCATACCACCATTATATCTTTAGGCTTAAGAATATATAATACTTTCAGTACGCCAGGCAAGCCGTGAGTTGCACGGCATCCGGGAAAATCAAGGTCTTATCGTCCTGATTTAAGTGGAAGAAATATATTAAATATTAATTGCCCACATTACATTGCCTTTATCTACCATCCTGAGAGCTATAGTCCATTTCGTCTGATCCGGTACGTTGCTCTGCAACTCCACATCAGGCGCATGGTTGTTGGTAATGCGGCGGCCAGGAAAGTGATTTTGCAAAAGCGGTTTGCAGGTCGGATTTGGTGTACCGTCGGATTTTTTCAAGCAACAAAGGTTTCGCTCTTGGTGGCTCGAAAGGATGTTATTGCCTTAGCCGCATGGTTTGTGGATTCCATATTGGTCCAGAAGCATCTCCAGCCACTATGCGATGTATATGCTTTTACAACAAGATCCCAGAAAATGTCCAAATCAAATGTTTTACGAAATTCAAAAGAATTGTTAAAAAAACGTTTGCGTGTTAAAAAAATTAAGAGCTCTGAGTTTCTTGTGCTCGTTCTCCTTAGGTCTGAGGCATACATTTTGAACGGGGTATAGTTTTTGACTTTCAATTAAAAATATCATATTCTATTTTGAATAGAAATTTTAATTGGTCAATTGGTGGGTTCACTGGTATATTACCCAATTACAGATAAAGAACTATTTTTCTATGTATAGTTATGAAGCATAAAAGATGAAAGCAAGCTCATATTTTTAATATTAGGTACATTTCTTCTGTTTCTAATATCACAGTGTCTATAATTGTTTTAATTTGATTTACTTAATCACCAGGAAAATATGCAGGACCTTCGCACAAGGGAAAAGGCAACACAGGTAGTTAAATGAATCTATAATTTATAATATGTTTTAAAGGTGTCATCCGTTCGATTATAGTATTACATAAATCATCGTCATCAGCCGAAAAACGTCCACTGCTGGACACAGGCCTAGCCCAAAGATCTCTACGACGATCGGTCCAATATATTGTCGCGTAGCAACGCTTCGACGTATTTCACGAGAGTTGTCAAACATCATATCGTGCAGCAACATACATGACGAGAGTTGTCAAACTTCAAGACATTGATAATTTCAACAGCTCCGTCAGCAATACTCGCAGCTTTAGCGTAAAAGTGTTTACTTTACCCACTCACCCACTCCGTGTCAATATTAAGGTAACCTTGACCAGATTGTCGGTCCATCTTATTGAAGGCCTACGAAACTACGTCTTCCGGTACGTGGTCGCCTTTCAAGGAATTTACTGCCCCACCGTCCATCTGTCCGTCGACCTATGTGCCTTGCCCACTACCACTTCAGTTTCGCAATCATTTGACTTTGGTTCTCCTCATTTCTGATTCGATCTCGCAGGGAAACTCCGAGCATAGCCACCTCCATTGCCCTCTGAGCGAACATGAGCTTTCTCATCAGCCCAGAATTAGCGACCACGTCTGAGTACCGTAAGTCATCACTGGCAATACACACTGGTTTGAAACTTCGTTTTCAGACACTGTGATATTTTTATTTTATTATGTCCGAGTCGGGTTCGACGAGTGACCTCTTTCGCGAAAATAGGCCTACCTAACTGGATTGTCCAAGGTAGACGTACTCACATGATTAAGACAGAAATAGGCGCCGTTTTGGTGCCTATTTCTAAATAAATCTTGTAATGGTGAATATTATACAACCTTTTGTTTTGAACTTACCCACTGGTGAACGTAATAAGTATTAACAAAAAGATATAATACTTGATACAGATTATGACTTACCTCTATGGAATGGATGTTTCGTATTGCAACAACCATTTTTTTTTTAATTTTTTGTTTTTTTTTTTACTTCCAATATCACAGTATATGTTATTGTTTAAGTGACGGAGGTAATTGAATCTATAATTTAATTAACATCTAAATCATACCACCATTATATCTTTAGGCTTAAGAATATATAATACTTTCAGTACGCCAGGCAAGCCGTGAGTTGCACGGCATCCGGGAAAATCAAGGTCTTATCGTCCTGATTTAAGTGGAAGAAATATATTAAATATTAATTGCCCACATTACATTGCCTTTATCTACCATCCTGAGAGCTATAGTCCATTTCGTCTGATCCGGTACGTTGCTCTGCAACTCCACATCAGGCGCATGGTTGTTGGTAATGCGGCGGCCAGGAAAGTGATTTTGCAAAAGCGGTTTGCAGGTCGGATTTGGTGTACCGTCGGATTTTTTCAAGCAACAAAGGTTTCGCTCTTGGTGGCTCGAAAGGATGTTATTGCCTTAGCCGCATGGTTTGTGGATTCCATATTGGTCCAGAAGCATCTCCAGCCACTATGCGATGTATATGCTTTTACAACAAGATCCCAGAAAATGTCCAAATCAAATGTTTTACGAAATTCAAAAGAATTGTTAAAAAAACGTTTGCGTGTTAAAAAAATTAAGAGCTCTGAGTTTCTTGTGCTCGTTCTCCTTAGGTCTGAGGCATACATTTTGAACGGGGTATAGTTTTTGACTTTCAATTAAAAATATCATATTCTATTTTGAATAGAAATTTTAATTGGTCAATTGGTGGGTTCACTGGTATATTACCCAATTACAGATAAAGAACTATTTTTCTATGTATAGTTATGAAGCATAAAAGATGAAAGCAAGCTCATATTTTTAATATTATGTAAATTTCTTCTGTTTGTTATATCACAGTGTCTATAATTGTTTTAATTTGATTTACTTAATCAACAGGAAAATATGCAGGACCTTCGCACAAGGGAAAAGGCAACACAGGTAGTTAAATGAATCTATAATTTATGATATGTTTTAAAGGTGTCATCCGTTCGATTATAGTATTACATAAATCATCGTCATCAGCCGAAAAACGTCCACTGCTGGACACAGGCCTAGCCCAAAGATCTCTACGACGATCGGTCCAATATATTGTCGCGTAGCAACGCTTCGACGTATTTCACGAGAGTTGTCAAACATCATATCGTGCAGGAACATACATGACGAGAGTTGTCAAACTTCAAGACATTGATAATTTCAACAGCTCCGTCAGCAATACTCGTAGCTTTAGCGTAAAAGTGTTTACTTTACCCACTCACCCACTCCGTGTCAATATTAAGGTAACCTTGACCAGATTGTCGGTCCATCTTATTGAAGGCCTACGAAACTACGTCTTCCGGTACGTGGTCGCCTTTCAAGGAATTTACTGCCCCACCGTCCATCTGTCCGTCGACCTATGTGCCTTGCCCACTACCACTTCAGTTTCGCAATCATTTGACTTTGGTTCTCCTCATTTCTGATTCGATCTCGCAGGGAAACTCCGAGCATAGCCACCTCCATTGCCCTCTGAGCGAACATGAGCTTTCTCATCAGCCCAGAATTAGCGACCACGTCTGAGTACCGTAAGTCATCACTGGCAATACACACTGGTTTGAAACTTCGTTTTCAGACACTGTGATATTTTTATTTTATTATGTCCGAGTCGGGTTCGACGAGTGACCTCTTTCGCGAAAATAGGCCTACCTAACTGGATTGTCCAAGGTAGACGTTCTCACATGATTAAGACAGAAATAGGCGCCGTTTTGGTGCCTATTTCTAAATAAATCTTGTAATGGTGAATATTATACAACCTTTTGTTTTGAACTTACCCACTGGTGAACGTAATAAGTATTAACAAAAAGATATAATACTTGATACAGATTATGACTTACCTCTATGGAATGGATGTTTCGTATTGCAACAACCATTTTTTTTTTAATTTTTTGTTTTTTTTTTTACTTCCAATATCACAGTATATGTTATTGTTTAAGTGACGGAGGTAATTGAATCTATAATTTAATTAACATCTAAATCATACCACCATTATATCTTTAGGCTTAAGAATATATAATACTTTCAGTACGCCAGGCAAGCCGTGAGTTGCACGGCATCCGGGAAAATCAAGGTCTTATCGTCCTGATTTAAGTGGAAGAAATATATTAAATATTAATTGCCCACATTACATTGCCTTTATCTACCATCCTGAGAGCTATAGTCCATTTCGTCTGATCCGGTACGTTGCTCTGCAACTCCACATCAGGCGCATGGTTGTTGGTAATGCGGCGGCCAGGAAAGTGATTTTGCAAAAGCGGTTTGCAGGTCGGATTTGGTGTACCGTCGGATTTTTTCAAGCAACAAAGGTTTCGCTCTTGGTGGCTCGAAAGGATGTTATTGCCTTAGCCGCATGGTTTGTGGATTCCATATTGGTCCAGAAGCATCTCCAGCCACTATGCGATGTATATGCTTTTACAACAAGATCCCAGAAAATGTCCAAATCAAATGTTTTACGAAATTCAAAAGAATTGTTAAAAAAACGTTTGCGTGTTAAAAAAATTAAGAGCTCTGAGTTTCTTGTGCTCGTTCTCCTTAGGTCTGAGGCATACATTTTGAACGGGGTATAGTTTTTGACTTTCAATTAAAAATATCATATTCTATTTTGAATAGAAATTTTAATTGGTCAATTGGTGGGTTCACTGGTATATTACCCAATTACAGATAAAGAACTATTTTTCTATGTATAGTTATGAAGCATAAAAGATGAAAGCAAGCTCATATTTTTAATATTAGGTACATTTCTTCTGTTTCTAATATCACAGTGTCTATAATTGTTTTAATTTGATTTACTTAATCACCAGGAAAATATGCAGGACCTTCGCACAAGGGAAAAGGCAACACAGGTAGTTAAATGAATCTATAATTTATAATATGTTTTAAAGGTGTCATCCGTTCGATTATAGTATTACATAAATCATCGTCATCAGCCGAAAAACGTCCACTGCTGGACACAGGCCTAGCCCAAAGATCTCTACGACGATCGGTCCAATATATTGTCGCGTAGCAACGCTTCGACGTATTTCACGAGAGTTGTCAAACATCATATCGTGCAGCAACATACATGACGAGAGTTGTCAAACTTCAAGACATTGATAATTTCAACAGCTCCGTCAGCAATACTCGCAGCTTTAGCGTAAAAGTGTTTACTTTACCCACTCACCCACTCCGTGTCAATATTAAGGTAACCTTGACCAGATTGTCGGTCCATCTTATTGAAGGCCTACGAAACTACGTCTTCCGGTACGTGGTCGCCTTTCAAGGAATTTACTGCCCCACCGTCCATCTGTCCGTCGACCTATGTGCCTTGCCCACTACCACTTCAGTTTCGCAATCATTTGACTTTGGTTCTCCTCATTTCTGATTCGATCTCGCAGGGAAACTCCGAGCATAGCCACCTCCATTGCCCTCTGAGCGAACATGAGCTTTCTCATCAGCCCAGAATTAGCGACCACGTCTGAGTACCGTAAGTCATCACTGGCAATACACACTGGTTTGAAACTTCGTTTTCAGACACTGTGATATTTTTATTTTATTATGTCCGAGTCGGGTTCGACGAGTGACCTCTTTCGCGAAAATAGGCCTACCTAACTGGATTGTCCAAGGTAGACGTACTCACATGATTAAGACAGAAATAGGCGCCGTTTTGGTGCCTATTTCTAAATAAATCTTGTAATGGTGAATATTATACAACCTTTTGTTTTGAACTTACCCACTGGTGAACGTAATAAGTATTAACAAAAAGATATAATACTTGATACAGATTATGACTTACCTCTATGGAATGGATGTTTCGTATTGCAACAACCATTTTTTTTTTAATTTTTTGTTTTTTTTTTACTTCCAATATCACAGTATATGTTATTGTTTAAGTGACGGAGGTAATTGAATCTATAATTTAATTAACATCTAAATCATACCACCATTATATCTTTAGGCTTAAGAATATATAATACTTTCAGTACGCCAGGCAAGCCGTGAGTTGCACGGCATCCGGGAAAATCAAGGTCTTATCGTCCTGATTTAAGTGGAAGAAATATATTAAATATTAATTGCCCACATTACATTGCCTTTATCTACCATCCTGAGAGCTATAGTCCATTTCGTCTGATCCGGTACGTTGCTCTGCAACTCCACATCAGGCGCATGGTTGTTGGTAATGCGGCGGCCAGGAAAGTGATTTTGCAAAAGCGGTTTGCAGGTCGGATTTGGTGTACCGTCGGATTTTTTCAAGCAACAAAGGTTTCGCTCTTGGTGGCTCGAAAGGATGTTATTGCCTTAGCCGCATGGTTTGTGGATTCCATATTGGTCCAGAAGCATCTCCAGCCACTATGCGATGTATATGCTTTTACAACAAGATCCCAGAAAATGTCCAAATCAAATGTTTTACGAAATTCAAAAGAATTGTTAAAAAAACGTTTGCGTGTTAAAAAAATTAAGAGCTCTGAGTTTCTTGTGCTCGTTCTCCTTAGGTCTGAGGCATACATTTTGAACGGGGTATAGTTTTTGACTTTCAATTAAAAATATCATATTCTATTTTGAATAGAAATTTTAATTGGTCAATTGGTGGGTTCACTGGTATATTACCCAATTACAGATAAAGAACTATTTTTCTATGTATAGTTATGAAGCATAAAAGATGAAAGCAAGCTCATATTTTTAATATTAGGTACATTTCTTCTGTTTCTAATATCACAGTGTCTATAATTGTTTTAATTTGATTTACTTAATCACCAGGAAAATATGCAGGACCTTCGCACAAGGGAAAAGGCAACACAGGTAGTTAAATGAATCTATAATTTATGATATGTTTTAAAGGTGTCATCCGTTCGATTATAGTATTACATAAATCATCGTCATCAGCCGAAAAACGTCCACTGCTGGACACAGGCCTAGCCCAAAGATCTCTACGACGATCGGTCCAATATATTGTCGCGTAGCAACGCTTCGACGTATTTCACGAGAGTTGTCAAACATCATATCGTGCAGCAACATACATGACGAGAGTTGTCAAACTTCAAGACATTGATAATTTCAACAGCTCCGTCAGCAATACTCGCAGCTTTAGCGTAAAAGTGTTTACTTTACCCACTCACCCACTCTGTGTCAATATTTTATTTTATTTTATTTATTCGGGTCAACAAACAGTAGCACGCAGTGCTTAGAAAAAAATCAGTAATAATATAATACAGTAATACTATACATGCTACCCACTACGTCAACCACATAATTATTGATTAATACTTAATTACAAAAGTTACATGTATGAATATAAGTGTAGATATAAAAAATATATTCGTTTAGTTTTATTATAGTCCTTATATATATTATTTATAGTCCTTACTTAGTGTCTTGTATTGTTGTGGGTTAATATTCAGACACTCAGAATGATAGCCTAATTTACAGTAATAGCACTTCATAAGCAATTGTTCTGTCAAAGGATGTCCACAACCACCACTGCACTCCATATTTACAGACACTGATTTTAAGCCTCAATACACTAAACGAATTATTATGTAGTTAATAATTAGAATAAAACTTTAAATTGGACACAAGTAAATAGGCCGTAATCACACGCAGTCGTAATAATGCTAATAATAATATTAAGGTAACCTTGACCAGATTGTCGGTCCATCTTATTGAAGGCCTACGAAACTACGTCTTCCGGTACGTGGTCGCCATTCAAGGAATTTACTGCCCCACCGTCCATCTGTCCGTCGACCTATGTGCCTTGCCCACTACCACTTCAGTTTCGTAATCATTTGACTTTGGTTCTCCTCATTTCTGATACGATCTCGCAGGGAAACTCCGAGCATAGCCACCTTCATTGACCTCTGAGCGAACATGAGCTTTCTCATCAGCCCAGAATTAGCGACCACGTCTGAGTACCGTAAGTCATCACTGGCAATACACACTGGTTTGAAACTTCGTTTTCAGACACTGTGATATTTTTATTTATTATGTCCGAGTTGGGTTCGACGAGTGACCTCTTTCGCGAAAATAGGCCTACCTAACTGGATTGTCCAAGGTAGACGTACTCACATGATTAAGACAGAAATAGGCGCCGTTTTGGTGCCCATTTCTAAATACATCTTGTAATGGTGAATATTATACAACCTTTTGTTTTGAACTTACCCACTGGTGAACGTAATAAGTATTAACAAAAAGATATAATACTTGATACAGATTATGACTTACCTCTATGGAATGGATGTTTCGTATTGCAACAACCATTTTTTTTTTAATTTTTTGTTTTTTTTTTTTTACTTCCAATATCACAGTATATGTAATTGTACTTATTATATGATTTATTTAATCAACACGATAAATTTCAGGACCTTCGCAGAAGGAAATAAGTGGCGGAGGTAATTGAATCTATAATTTAATTAACATCTTAATCATACCACCATTATATCTTTAGGCTTAAGAATATATAATACTTTCAGTATGGGCGCATAAAGCAATCTCATATTTTTAATATTAGGTACATTTCTTCTATTTCTAATATCAGTGTCTATAATTGTTTTAATTTGATTTACATAATCAACAAGAAAATATGCAGCTTCACACAAGGGAAAAGGCAACACAGGTAGTTAAATGAATCTATAATTTATGATATCTTTTAAAGATTTCATCCATTCGATTATAGTATTATATAAATCATCGTCATCAGCCGAAAAACGTCCACTGCTGGACACAGGCCTAGCCCAAAGATCTCTACGACGATCGGTCCAATATATTGTCGGTCCATCTTATTGAAGGCCTACGAAACTACGACTTCCGGTACGCGGTCGTCACTGTGATATTTTTTTTTAATTATGTATAAAATAAAACATTTAAACAGCACACACAAATAAAAAAATTAAGAAACTTAAAAATATAAAAACGTATGGTATTTAAAAAAGGAGCCACTCAGAATGTGTTCCAACACAAGATTACGATATAGTCTGCGAATCGAAGGTGAGTGGTATATTTGTCTTTGATAATGATGCCCAGTCCGTTCCCATCCAGACGCTTAAAGACATCTTCCAACGCAGCGGTGAACAGCTTCGGCAATGTGACATCGGCTTGTCTGACTCCCCGCTGCAGTCGGATAGGCTTCGAGATCTGATGCTGGGGACGGACTGACATGGAAGCGTTTCGATACAATCTCTTCAACGCTTCGATAAAGCGATGATCAATATTTCACCTCTGGAGAGACTAAAGCACTGCACATATCTCGATCGAATCAAAGGCTTTGTCATAGTCTAGAAACGCCAAGCATATTTTTTGTTTAATAATTTGATGAAACCGGTTAGCTACTATTTAAAAATGTATTTATTGCTTTTTGAAGTTTGTTTTTGTTTCGGGTTCGTACGGATATATCCAGGATTCGTCACCTGATACGATGTTGTATACAGCATTTGTGGATGGTGCGTGGAATCTTTCGAGAGTTCTGACGCACCAAGTAACTCGAGCCGCTTTTTGCTCTTCACAGAGCAAATGCGGTATCGATCGGGAAAACAACTTTTTTACACCTAATTGTTCATGCAAGATTATTTGTATTTTACTCATGCCAATGTCTAAAGTTGCCTGAATTTCGCGGTATGTCACATGTCGACCTTCCTCAATCAGCTTACGCACAGCATCAACGTTTTCTTTGGTGACTGCAGTTTTTGGACGACCTTGACGGGGCCCCATCTTCACTGAGCTTGACACGTCCACGTTGAAATTCAGCAAACCAGCGATAAATTGTGGTTTTGGATGGGGCTTCATCACCAAATGCAGAAATCATCTGGTCCACACACTGTTTTTGTGTTAAACCACTTCGAAAGTCATAATAAATCATCGCTCTAGAATTTTCTCGAGTCAATCCCATTTTCTCAACGACTAAACAAGTTTGACAAGACCTTGTGACAAGACCGAGAATCTTTTTTTAAATAAATAAATGGTATTCGATTTTTAAAACCAAGGAGTTTTCAATTAAAAAGATTTTAATATGACAGGAACAGTGGAAATATTCCATTCCCGATACTTTTAGTGCAGCCTATGTACAAACTATGCAATTAATTGCCTCGTTATTAATTTTCAGTTTTATTCTGTGTTTATTATTGTAATTGTATTGTTTCAGGTGATGCCGTTTATTCAAATTAGATGACGTTAATTATTCAATATATTTTATCATTAATTTCAATAAATATTATACAAGCATAAACTTGAAATTTGTTTTATTTGACTTATATTTATACATGTTGTACTAATCCATACCTAAATGCAGTATAGTATATCCCGATGCGTGAGTATTCGGCCCCATTTATCATCCCCCACCCTGTTTGTACTACATATATAATATTTAGTACTCACGTTCAATTGGTGTAATCGAGGTTCTTCATCAGTGTGAGTTCGGGGTCGGACCCATTTTTTTATTATTATGTTTTATGAAATAAGGGATGAGACTATTAACTATAAATGGTGCTCACAATTTCCACTACATTGTTATTAGGACTGAGTAGCCGCTGTGTTTCTTGCGCCCATTCTTCTCAGGTCTGAGACTGTCTCTTTTGAATGGGTGGTAGTTTTTGACGTTCAATAAGTGATTTTGAATCCTATTTTGAATATAAATATTTGAATTTGACTGTGATTACTGAGTCTTATTCTGAGACGCACTGAATAACATGGGTTTCACAGGCAAATGCAGTACCCCTGGCTTGTACAAAGAATACATAATAATGTATTCTTTGCCCTAGATCCTAAATGGTGTCTGTAGATGGTGTGGAAAAAATTGTGATGTTTAATTTAAGTTAAATATAAAAAATAGTAAAAGAAAAACTACAATTCTTTAATTCAATCCGACATTTTAATGTCAGTAATACAGGTCAAGTTAATAATAATTGAATACATGCAAATGTATGTATGCTTTTATAGTAGATATCAAAAACAAAATTGAAGTGAAAACTTCTTTCGCCGCGTTGGACACATTTTGGTAGGGAAAATCCTATGATTTCGCGTCACAGACATGCGCATGACTGGCGCACGCGATAAATAAAGTAATTAAAAAATTATAATGTAGTTTAACGTTTTAACGTCGATAACAACAAACACCGGCTGCCATTAAGCCGGTGTTTGTAAGTGACAACTTTAAAATTGAATAGTCAGTAGTGACGTATAGAAAACACTAGACAACAGAATTTAACATCGCGGGAATTTTTGTAATCAGCCTAGTGGCCTAGGTACACATTGTGCCAAGTTTCAACAGGTTCCCCTAAAACAAAATTACTTCACACGCGAATAGACGATAGCTCCATGGTTATGCAAACAGTTCGCGAACGGCCACCTCACGTTTGCAGCGACAGTGGAGGCCTGTCGTTTGTGAAGGACCGGCATTTAAAAATATAGCTCTTTAAAAAGGTAAATATGACACAAAATTGCATTTTATTGAATATGCAAATAAAATACAGCATAAAACAATTATAAAGTATGATGAACTTAATAAAGCCAAGTTTTTATAACAGGCCTTATTTGTAAATTAAAATATCACTAGTGAAATTATAATATCACGGCTTTGACAATATGCGACATATACAGGGTGTCCCAAAGTTATGAAGGGAAAGTACCTTAAATATCGAAGATAGGCTATTTTACTGAAAGAAGACTTTATGTTATTTTTAAAAGTTAGTACTTCTGCATTCAAAGATTTTCTGAAAATTACTTGCCTCGTCTGGGAATCGAACCGACTAAAATGTAAAAAAAAACACCCCTACTTTTATAATGCCAATCGAAAGAATGAGCAAAAACTAATAATTCTTCTTAAGTAACATAGTATTTTAAAAGAAAAAAACAACGTAAAATGAATGTTTTCCTACTTGGATTGGTACGAATGGACCGATTAGATGGCCGGCCAGATCCCCGGACCTTACACCATTAGATTTCTTCTTTTGGGGATACGTGAAAGATACAAAAAGCGATACGAGAACGTGGGCGAGTTACAAACAGAATTGTGCCATAGCATATCGAGTATTCACCATAAAATGATAAAAAATCAACAGGTAGTGGACTCATTAAAAGATTGGCGATTTGCGTGAGACAAGAGGGATCACATTTTGAGCATTTAATTAATTAATTTACAAAAAAATACCCACTTAATTGACTACTTTCTTTTAAATTACGATGTTACTCAAGAAGAGTTATTAGAGTTTGGCCATTCTTTCGATTGGCATCATAAGAGTAGGGGTGTTTTTTTTTACATTTAAGTCGGTTCGATTCCCAGACGAGGCAAGTAATTTTTAGAAAATCTTTGAATGCAGAATTACTTACTTTTAAAAATAGCATAAAGTCTTCTTTCCGTAAAATAGCCTATCTTTGATATTTAAGGTACTTTCCCTTCATGTCCCATACCTTTGGGACACCCTGTATACTGTACATTGTTGATAAAATGTTTTTGTTTGTTTATTAATATTGAAAATAATTTTTAAAACTAAATTCAAATATAAATTTAACTGTTTTTAAACATCATGTAATTTCTAATTTTAATATTAAAAGTTCATAATTATTTAGTCTAGATTATTAAGTGACACTTATTATTTCATTCAATAAAAATGATATAAAACAGGAAAGGTGAAAAAATAATATAAATAATTTAGAAATCCTTAAAAAATTATAATGCCCACCCTCTAGCAAAGTTATATGTATTTTCTTTAATTACTATGCAGTATATCTTTTGCAGGACTCGTTACAGAAAAATTACTAAATTTTACAACAAGCCCTTGTCTCTGCGGTGTACAACACATGGGTCCTACAAGGAACTTTTCGTCTTCTGGCACACAGAACGGACATAGTCGTAAAAGGATCCATTTAGCACAATCTACAGAATATTTTACGCATATGACATTTCCTACTTTAGTGAGTCGCATCCAAAACCTTTTGGGATCTCCAGTATATAAACCTGAAAAGCAATCATTGTTACTAATTAGTATTACTATTCTAACAGAAAAAATACAACAAAATACGTTTGGCGTACAATAAATTGTCGGAAGCAAAGCTCTGCCTAAGCATCTATTTTTTTTTATGTAATAGGAGGACAAACGAGCGTACGGGTCACCTGTTGTTAAGTGATCACCGCCGCCCACAATCTCTTGCAACACCAGAGGAATCACAAGAGCGTTGCCGGCCTTTAAGGAAGGTGTACGCGCTTTTTTTGAAGGTACCTAAGGTAAGGTTAATGTTGTATCGTCCCGGAAACACCGCACAAGGAAGATCATTCCACAGCTTTGTAGTACGTGGAAGAAAGCTCCTTGAAAACCGCACTGTGGAGGACCGCCACACATCCAGATGGTGAGGATGATATCCTAACTTGTGGCGTGTCGTGCGAAGGTGGAATTCGGCGGCAGGAATCAGGTTAAACAGCTCTTCGGAACACTCCCCGTGATAAATGCAATAGAAGACACACAATGAAGCGACTTCTCTACGCAACGCCAAGTGATCCCGCCGTTCACAGAGCAATGGGTCCCCGACAATTCGAGCTGCTCTGCGTTGCACGCGGTCTAATGGATCGAGCTGATACTGGGGTTCGCCAGACCAGAGATGGCAGCAATACTCCATGTGTGGCAGGACCTGCGCTTTGTAGAGCGCTAGTATGTGGGCCGACTTGAAGTATTGCCGTGCTCTATTAATGACGCCCAGTTTCTTTGAAGCCAATTTGGCTTTGCCCTCCAGAATACCACGAAATTGGCAATCGCTCGAGATTTCGAGACCCAGTATTCCGATACTAGGCGAGGCTTTAAGGGAAGTATTGTCGAAGAGCGGTGATACGACAAATGGGGTTTATTTAGTGGTAAACGCGCAAACTTGAGTCTTCTGGGGGTTAAATTGGACAAGGTTCAATTTACCCCATTCCGCGACCCTCTCAAGAGAGGACTCGATAGAAGACACAAGTTTCTGCACTGGTCGACGATTTCCCGAGAGAGACCTGCATGGCCCATATATATCATCACCAGTGCTTTCGTCTGCATAGCAATGAATGTTGGAGGTGTCCAACATATCATTGATATGCAGAAGAAACTGCGTGGGAGATAGCACTCAGCCTTGGGGCCCTCCAGCATTCACGGGCTTCGGGTTCGAGCAATATCCGTCGACAACGACCTGTATGCTGCGCCCAGTGAGGAAGCTGGAGGTCCACTTGCACAAGCTCTCGGGAAGCCCAAATGATAGAAGTTTTGAGAGGAGCGCCTTATGCCATACACGATCAAAGGCCTTCGCAATACCCAGGCTAACAGCCATGCCTTCCCCCTTGCTTTCAATAGCCGTAGCCCATCTATGTGTTAGGTATACCAGAAGATCACCTGCTGACCGACCATGGCGAAACCCGTAATGTCGGTCGTTGATCAACTCGTGACCCTCTAGGTATACCAAGAGTTGACGGTTAATTATGCTCTCCATGATTTTGGAGAGCAGGGAGGTAATAGCAATAGGCCTGTAGTTTGCCGGATCCGAACTGTCTCCTTTTTGGATCGGATGGACAAGGGCTGACTTCCATGAGTCAGGGACTACGCCTTTAGAATAAGAGTGCCGGAATAAACGCGTTAGCACCGGCGTCAACTCAGGGGCACACGTTCTAAGCACGATTGGAGAAATGCCATCCGGCCCGCTCGTCCTTCTTCACTTCCTGACGTCCAACGAAAACAGAGCTCGCCTAACAGTTTTCTGTCTGAACTGTACTTCAGGCATAGAGTTCTGACACCGCGGGATGGTCGGCGGTGTTTTTTCGTTGTCGTCAAGAGTCGAGTTGGAGGCGAAAAGAGCGCACAAGAGATCGGCTTTCTCTTTTGCCATATGGGCCAGGGTGTCATTCCTCATGTGCAACGGCGGCATGGACGCCTGGCTGAAGTTACCAAGAGCAGCTTTCGACAACGACCAGAACTTGCGTGTTCCGGTCGAGTAACTGGAAAGCTGCTCGCCGATTTTGACGACGTATTTTGACTTTGCACGGGCGATTTGCCGCTTAAAAAATCTGGAGGCACGGTTGTATTTCCTCTTAAGAATTATGCAGTTTGGATCCTTTGTGCCCAGCGCCGCAACCCAAGTTCGATACGCCTGTTTATTGCAGTCAGATGCTGCTTTAACTGACGCATCGAACCAGGGCTGTGATCTGCCACCGATCGGTACTACATAGCTTGGTATAAAAATATCTATGCCTTGTAGTATCACATCGGCTACTGCAACAGCGCAGGCACTAGGATTATCGGAAGGGAAACAAACCCTGCCCCAAGGGTAGGATGCAAAAAAGGAACGCATCCTATCACCTACCTACGTGCCAAACGCGGCGGGTCGCTGGTGGTCTGCGACGTTGGCGTCGGATAGGCACTACACTCCTGACCAGGCAATGGACGGACGTTCCGAGAGGGGCGTCGACAAAGACCTGGTAACCATCGGGATGTGTAGTCAGCAGAAGATCCAATAAGGACGGTATGTGGCTATCCACATCCGGGAGCCGCGTTGGCGACTCAACCAATTGGGACAGACCATACGCCAATGCAAAATTATGCACAGATCGCCCTGCGTAGTCTGTGGTACGTGATCCAAGCCATTCGGCATTGTGCCCGTTGAAATCACCCAAGACTACGATTTCTGCGGAGGGGATCTGTGCAAGCACGTCGTCAATTACCGCTTGAACGCAGCCCATGAGATGATCGGTTTCTGCGTTACCACAATGGGACCTGTAGACACACGCATAGATGTGGACGCGGTCCTCTAAATCTACGCGGAGCCTGAGAGTGGACCTACTCTCAAAATTGCAGAGACGGCGACAGCAGATACATGAGGCAAAAAATTGTGCTCAATTTTGTACCCGGGGTACGTTAAATATAATGTATCGCTAGGTCGAGATATCTGCGTCTCCGTAAGGAAACACAAGGCCGGCTGCGCCGTCTCAAGGTGGTGGTGGACGGCGTTTAAATTGGAGTGAATTCCCCTGATATTACAAAAGTCCACGTTGAGTGTGGAGTGGGGTGCAGTGGTGTTACTGCCTCGTTTGTCCTTGGTCATGCGCGGTTCTATGCCCTCCCGAGAATACAAAGGGCAGCCCGAGCTAGAGTGCTCGGGGAGGGATTGTCCGACTCTGGTAGAGCCGGTACCCTCCTGGGGTAAAATCTGTTTGAGCACCGCTGTCATATTAAGGAGGATGGGGGGGATATGGCCTCCGGTCCTCGACACTAACCTATGCGAAACATAGCGGCACTAGGCCGCTACTTCACGCCGGTATTCTGTGCGAGTGTGGTAATTAGCCCGGACAAATCTGGCCCGATTGTGCTGACGTCAAATGACGGCAGCGTGACTCTCCCACTTCTAAAAAGCCCTTAGTCACCTCCTGCGACACCCATGGGCCTGGGACTCCGGTATTCTTTTTACGCCCCGGGGAAAGTACAGGGCAAATTATATTAGGAAGAGTTTTCGTTCAGATGTGTTTCGACCGCGCTTTGAATACAACACCACGCATTGACAAAGTGTTCATTGAAAAACTGTCTAAATAACATCATATCCAAACTTAAAAAGAATGAAGTGTCGTATTTCAGAAAAAGGCGTCGTTGTGGTACCCATAATCTCCGATATCCTGTGTAAAGAAGCCTCCCACTGGTCCCAAATGCCCTTAGTCGCCTCTTACGACACCGTTGGGCCTGGGACTTCGCTAGTCTTTTTATGTCCCGGACAAAACATGCTAATTGTTGCCAAATAAACTCAGCGGCACTGCAACGTAGTGAGAAAAGCGTAACACTTACCTCTAGTTAATTTTTCTATCAGAAATAAACTTAAAAATTCATACCTGTAGCCCAATCAGAAACGCCATTCGTTAAAACGCTACCAATCATAGGCTGACCGTCATTATATTCAATACCAGCTTTGAGCCAGTGGGTTTCGTCCAAATATATCATTAAACCAGCCTGGTCATACAGCGTAGTCAGCTTTGCTTCGATGCAAACCTATATAATAAATATATTAGAATTATTTATTAGGGTTTGAAAGTGGTGAACTTTTAAAAAAAAATCCCTTGGAAGGAGGGCGTGCTGCTATTGATAACTAGACTGTATTGCAGCCGATGAAGACGACTTCGAATAAGCTTTTTATATATTTTTTTATATTCATGTATTAAACTAAGACACTGTAAAAGTTATTTGCAATATAATTTTTTTTTCTTGGTTTCAGTATTTATGGCAAGACATTTATTTAAGATGCATTTGTTTTCTCAAAATTGATTCCTTTAGAATTCTTTTTGATGTCATTTCTAACACTACCACCGCTATGGAAACTAGTGGCGCTCTGAGATAGAAGAAGCGGCGCAATAAACTCCACAGCATTCTTTTTTGCGCTCTTTTTAATAAAATGTACAATATTCTGGTGGCGCGTGCAAGGGATCCCTGCCCAGTTATCAATGTCACTCCAAAATATGTGCACACAAAAATATGTCCTAAAGCAATTCACGTAAGCGCCATAAAATAAATTATCGATTTATAATTAATATCAATTAGTTAAGTGAACGTCAGATATGAGAATCAGATAAAGAAAACAAGGTACAATGAGATTTAATAATCAAAAAACTAATTATATAGACAGACAAGCTGATAGATCTTAAGAAAAGATGAGCCGAAGGGCTGATCAAAATTGCTGAAAAAGTTTGGACAAGAACAAATCAACGAGGAAAAAGGCCTTAAAACAAAATGGGTGCAATAGTTATAATAATAATAAGAGCCAGTTCTGGAAAACAGCCGTGCCAAGTTAGGGCCTACTGGGGCGATATATCATCACGGGCAGAACTATCATTGCTAATAAGCCTGATTTTGTGTTAGTAGATCGCTTAGAGGGTCGAGTATTTAGTGTTCATATCTCCGTTCCGTGTTATGATAACCTCGTGAAAGCTGAGATAGACAAATTGTCGAAGTATCTAGATCTAGCACACGAGGTCACCGAAATGTGGGATGTTGATTCAACAATAATTGTCCCGATAGTCGTTACCGGAAACGGTCTTATGGCAAAGAGCCGCGACCACCATCTCAAGAGACTCTCACTAAATAACGGAAAATATGAGATATATATATATATTAAGTCAGATATAGAAGGTTATTTTGGGAACGGCACGCATCGTGCGGAAGTTCCTCAGTCTGTCGCCCTAACCACCTGCACCGGCGGAAATGTGTAAAACCTACGGCGCTCGAACTAATTTTTTATATTTCTATTCATAATGTTGTTTTTTATAAATATATAGTTATATATGTAAATGATATTCAGTTGTTATAAAGAGTATTATACTAATAATTAATTCAAGAGCTGTAAAATAAGTAGAACTATTTGAGATTTTTATAGAGAATTTCTATTTTTTTTTATTCATTTATTGGGTCTACCAGCGATTTTCCATATTTATTAATCTATTTGTGCATTTACATTATATGCAAAATCATTTAAAGGTACCTAAACACTACATGCTAATTTCACTTTTCATTACTTAAGAAATCGAAAAATGAGTTAAAACAGGAATCAATCAAAACTAGAGTACAAAAATTAAACTAGAGTAATTTAAAAGTTTGCAATACCTTATCAATTGAGAATTGTTTGAAAGATAGTTAGGGAAACAAATAAGGAACCTATCTGAGTATTTTTAACCAATGTGAGTATTTTTAAAAATCATGATTATATATATAACCCTATTAGGACTTCTGATATGTAGGTACCGATGTGCATTCAAAGTTCCGTTTTCTATGAAGACTAACTCCGTGTGGTCCAATACATTAATTGCCGCCCAAAACATGACTGAGCATTCACCATAAGGGGTTATTTCTTCAAAGCAAACTTCTGCGAAACGCAGCCTTCGCAGTATACGCCGATATCGGTCCTCACCACTTTCAGGCTTCATCCATACTCTTCCCCTAGCCCTCTTGAGTCCACGTTGCACAATTTCGAGCGAAGATAAGTCTAACGACTGTGGTCGCGGAGTAATGGACAGCGACTGCATATTATATTGGAAGCCTACTCCTGACAGTCCATCAGCTGGTTTTCACACCTCTCACTTCCTCTAGAGTCGTCTTTTTTAAGGCCGACATAGGAAGATTTGCGATTTCTCAATGCCTGGTTCACCAAGAAGCGGTCATCTCGAGCTTCTGTGCATGGTTTTCTTACAGGCTCAATAATCTCAAATGATTAAAACCTCTTTTGGTATTGTATTTCCTAAAGTCGGAAAAAACCGCCCGTTTTATTTGCCATTGACTTTATTATGCCATTCTCAATGCACAAATAAGTTTCCGTTCATTTAAATTTCCCACCAAATGACAGTGACCTTTACTTACACTTTACTGACAGGTACATACTTTATTCATATTATTTGCCTGTACTTTCACAAATTTGGTTTGCAGAATGCATTGCGAAATATTTCTTGTCAACATGAATTTGTGAATTATTGTACTAACCTCAAAAGTAAAATCGTCTTGGAGAATAACACCATATAGATGGCCAGTATTGAAATGGAAGTCATACCAAGTGCCTTGCCAAAAATCTGTTCTATTGTCTGTGGTAATTTCAAGAGTTTCACCATTTCTGCTCCACTTTTTAGGTTCATTTAACCATTTGAATTTATTTAGCGTTATCGTGTTTAAACTTACTTTATCCATTTTCACACACGAATCTTTTTAATTTTTAGTTACCACCTGTACTTATAATTATATGTTGATGTTGGTCACAAAATAATATTGATAATAAAGAGAATAGTTAGTTACTCATAAATCTATGAGCCAATCAACCATAGAGTACCTACATTACGTAATTGTTTGTTTATTACTTAAGACTTTATAGCATCGGATATTATCAGCACTTGAGAGATCAGGTTATTATTGTGTGTTGTTCAGGTACCTACTTAGTGTTTATATAATCATTCATATTAGTACCTAATCTTTTCTTCAAACAGTCGTCTCAGGTCATACTGTATTTTTCTTGATTTGAGTTAATAATATTATTTATTGTTATTCGAAGTATAAACTTCGAATAAGTGAAGGATATAATTAGGAATAATCCTTCACTATATACAAACTTGAATTCTTTGAAAACGTTGTCTAAAGCAATTGTTCAAGTCTTCCCGTGGGTTGTTTAGTCTCTTGGAAGGCACTAACTAACTCTTCAGGGCTTGTAAATCGTATAACCTGTTAGCGTATCAGTAATTAATTTTCGGAATTAGAATAACAGGAGTTGAAGATTAAGACTGCATTGTGGATGCGTCCAGTTCTATATCCCAAAAAAAAGACTTCAAAGCCTTCAAAACCTCATTCGTTACCATAGCGCCTAGCCGATGTGAGGACGAGTTGTCGTTTTAAAGGACATCTTTGCTGCTATGACGTTTTTAGCATATTCTTTCGGCATCTCTTTGAAATAACGTATTAAATACTTGTACTACACGTATTACCAGTAACTGTCCTTTGGTTTCCAACGTTACTGTGGTGTCCCGACTTGCCGAAAAAAGAAACAACCATTAACCGTTGCTTCGCTTTTCTGTCAGTTAGTCTGCAGGCAAATCTTTAAAAGGAAAGACCCATTGCACTGACTGGCTTTATCTTTCAGGTTAACAGCAATGAATCTAGGTTTTATCACAAGTCGACGTCACGAGGGCAAAACTTACTTTAGCTAAGATGCAAAATCTTTTGCACTTGGCACATATAATTTTTTATCAGATGTATGGTTGAATTATTATTTTAACGGTCAGTCCATACAGCACAACTCATATACTTCATTTGATAGATTCTGACATTGTTTTAAAATACGCTACAGGTATTAAGGATTAAACATTTTAAAAAATAGTATTTTATTTGTATAATAATTGTTCCCAGAAGTGAAGTTAAGTGATACCCCACTTTAAAAAATAACAATTTATTTTGGAAGAGCGACATCTCAAGTCAATTTCCTAAAATGCAATTTTGGGTTTAAGAAGGTTATCAACTGTAAGATCCTATAGATGAAGAGTTGAAGACATGCATGTGTCAATCGAACGGTTTGCTCACTTGTTAAGAGCGCTCGAACGGAACCAATATCTCATTACCTTGGCATAATTCTATCAGGGTCCATAAAATAAGTAATAGTTTGAAGGGCGAATGTATACTTTTACAATAAAAGTCCCTAAACATCTAACTTTGACTTTGATTCTAAACATATTTAACTTTTATGTTTTAATGACTGCTGTAAATCTTAGTACTCAACTGCAGATTATCTTAAATGACGAATCAACCCCCGACAAGATTCGTATGTGATGGATGGTAATATCATTGAAACAGTCTCTCGCAGGGCGCCATTTTGTTTCCGTAGCGTTGTCGAGGATTTGATTTGAATCATTTGAATAAAAAAATATGACACATTAATATAATCGAATTTAATAAGTCATAACATTTTATTCACTATCACTAGACTCCATTTCTTCATCCTGGTCGCTGTGTTCACCATCAACTTGATCATCATCATCCCACTGCTCCGAAGCTTCATTGCTTGATTGGTACTGTTCTAACTCCATCACTTCCTCTTCGGACGATGAATCTAGTAAAAAGCAATGAGATATTACTATAAAGACAATTCTACCGGAAAATATTAACTTATTTTTGAATTAAGTTTGGGCCCCCGTTAATGCACGTGCGCACGCCCACATACCTTCAAACGTATATCAGCTTGATGTGTTTACAAGCGCTACCAACTTCATCAACAACTACTGTAAATATTTAATACTATTCAATATAATTATGACTATACCTACTTAGAAATAACTGTAATAGCATAGTATATTAAGATCTTTTTAGTAAATTTGATTCGTGTAAGTTAGTTGACACTAAAGTAGTGCCAACTAACAGTTGGTAGCATCATTACAGTAGACGATCGTGCCCTATATAATCAAATCAAATCAAAATCAGTTTATTCAAGTAGGTCACGGAAAGGACACTTATGAATGTCAAACAAAATAAAATATTTTTCTTATTGAATCTACCGCTACTTCGTAAAGGGTTGAGCTAATGAGAAGAAGTAGCAAGAAACTCATTGCCACTCTTTATAAGCCAGAGCGCTCAGTTGGAGGACACATTACGCATTGTGAATTGTAAGGGGTAACTCTGCCCAAATTGTAATTAAATGTAATGGTTCTTAGTGGAAAGTGTTAAATACAGATATTTAAATTTAAAGTGCGTTTAAATTACCAACCCCTTCTACACGTATAACGGGCGGGTATAGTAGAGTTGCATTCTTAGGTTTTTCGGACACGTCTCCCTGCGCGAGAGTATGTCCATTGAGCGCCTTGTCGTGCAGGGCAAAGAAGAGGGCAGCAAAAAAAAGAGGAAGTTCGCCCATGCGCTGGACCGACCAAATTAAGTCTGCTGTGGGCGGTCCATTGAACGAGTGTACCAGACTGTCGGCCAGCAGGGAAAAGTGGCGAATGCTCGTGGGGCGAATCACATCTGCTTCAAAAGACGTCACTTCCTCATGACCACGACCGCTCTGCCAAGAGTGTAACGAAGAAGTATAACGGGCTTGGGCCCTTTTCAGCGTGTATAGTTATTAGTTGACCATGCTCGCAGGGGCGTGCATACCATATTATATTAGGCCTACCTACATGCAATAATATATAAGTTCAAGTTACGTCACTTAAATTTGGTTCTCTTATTCTATAAGCAAACTTCTACTGAACACCCAGCCATTAAGTTTTTCCTTACACGAAATACTAAATACCTAAGGTAGACAGACAGTCTCCCAAATTGCATATTCAAGGCGTAAAGTTATACGACCACATCAAAATATACGCAATTAGTATGTATGACGTTCTTAAACATGACCATCGCAATTTAACATCTTGTAAGCTATATTATGAGTTATGACAGTTCGGCTTGTCGAACTTCAGTTGTCACGGATTATTCCAACGATAGAAATTATACCAGATTATTAGTAAATATGACCTACCCTCGCTCATCTAGAGTATGAGTTTCAACCTTATTGTGCTGTCTAAAGACTGTTCATACATGTGATTGTGTAATAAAAAATATAATATTACAAGAAATACAAATAGTATTAACAATGACAGTGCAATTTTTTTAAACTTTAGTTGTAATTGTTTTCGTCTACTTAACATCACGAGCGCGAGTTAACTAAGCTAATTACATTAGTAATTTCGTGGTTTTATGTATAAAATTGGTACTAGTTATTCAACAGCATTCTCGCGACCAAAAGGTCGAAAGTGCCGATAACTTTATGGCGAAAAATTATGGGAGTGATGAAAGAAGATTTTTTTATGCAATTAATAATTTGGTAATGTGCGTGAGCCTTTTTATATGAATTTGAAATACCAGCGGCGCTCGTAGGTAAATTGATGTTAGGGGAAGATAATAAGAATTATATTATATTTACCATTATATTCTAGGATTGCTTCTTGCTCTGTATACATATCCTTAGATCCCTTCTGAACCATGGTTAGATCCAGCCGTCCCTTGAGGTTCAACAGCTGACATAGGTGTGATCGTCTAAATTTAAAAAAAAGTTATAAACTAGGTCGGTAGTTGTTATAAATAATGTGTTGAACTTAGTAATGGAAGCTCACACCTTGACTTTTACTTAGTAGTTTATCCATCACTACGTGTTATTGCTACAAACACTTAACATAGTATATCGGTTCAATATTTTAAAGCAACTCTCCATTTATTAGTATAATATACCTAAATCGTTCACATAGACTATGACGTCACAAAAAGCCCGGAAAGAATAATAATTTTTATTTTAATAAGAATGTTCTTCTCAATAAATTGACATCTTTGATAGCTTTTAGGCATAAATCAAATGTAAGTATTTTTAATAATGTTCCATATACCCTGCGCGCATTTGAAATCATGCCATGTGTGGTTAGTATAGTTATGATGCAGCTGTAAAACTTATTGGTAATATTACTATATACTATTTGGTAATATTTAAAAAAGGAAAAGAAAGAATAGGAAAGAATTAGTTATAGATCTTGACAGGCAAAGGTCCTTTAGTAGTTAAAGGTTGCCTGTAAGTGGTCTAAAGTTTTATAGATTTAGACCTTCCGATCTAGTTTTATTTTATGATTAAAAATATTTAAAACAAAATTTTCATTTTCACAAAATAATAAATTTTCATAATCACACTTCTATCTCTCATTTTCATTATTATTTTTGTATGGATTCGATGAATTTATTGTAAGAAATTATGGATGAAATTGGGTGGAATAACACAGGAGATAAAATTTCATGTCTTTGCCAATATCGCTCAGATTTTAAATACTTAATTTACTTTACATGTATACTGTAAAAAAATGAGTTATGAGTGAGTAGAGGTTAAAATATGAATATTAACAGATTTGAATAACTGTTTACTAAATGACAAGACAGTTTTGGACATTATTATCTATAAGAACATTAAAATTTAATTTCCCTTCACAATTAATACCAATCATATAGCAAGGTGTCTGAAATTAATCATTAAACAAAAAAAAACAATTAAAAACAAAAAAGAACTTTTGTTTGAATCTGGACTTGTGTGAGTTAGATTAAAATTTACAACTTACCTATTAGTGAATATTGCAAGCAGTGATGTAATTTTCTCAGCTGATGTTGCTGCGGATGTCAACAGCATCGCAGAATGAGAATGGAGCAGAGCCCGAACCCATGTACAGACCGCTGAACATCTGTGGATTGGTTTATATAAATAATAAAATAATTTTATTGCAGGTCAGAAGATGTCCACTGCTGGACAAAGGCCTCCCTCAAAGCCCCATGTCTATTGGCCCTGTGATGCCCTCATCCAACCTACTCCATCAATCTGGACCAGATTGTCGGTGCATCTTATGATGGGCCTACCAACACTAAGTCTTCGGGTACGTACTCCATTTCAATTTCACAGCAATCTGGTCAGTGTCAGTAACTTTGTTTCATTAGAAAACGGATCTGCTCATTCCAATGTTTACATACAGTCAAAATATTATAAAATGATTAAAATATATTAATTTGTGTATAAACATATAATAATTTAAGTAGAGGTTTTAATCGATAACGTCCACCGCTTAACCCCCTAAGACAGCATTCTTACAATTGAGCTAATGAAAGAAGAAATAATAAAGAAAAATACTCACTGACTTGTCCTCCTCGTCGCCATTTCAATGAGTTCATCAAGCAAATTCGGTATATAGTTAGCTGGCAGCGAATCCATAGTCCTGCTTGCGACATCTGGGTCGTCCCGTTGCAACACAGTGAGTATAATCCTGGAAATAATTATATTAAATGTATCTGATGTTGTAATTATTGTAAGTGTTATAGTGAGTAGTTGTTTCTGTGAGTTCGTTCTATTTTTAATTGGACGTAGTTATGCGGAAAGGACTCAAACCACACACGCCAAACCGCACACAAGGCACTTTTGAGTATAGGCATTTTAAGTGTCTGCTCTTAATAATCTTCCATATAAATATCCAAAACAAAACAGTTTCCGTGTACATTTTTAAAATAGAGTTTACACTAGATGACAGATTCGACCTTCAGGAGTATGATGGCATACTTAACTCTAACTCTATTTTGACCAGTGTGGTTTTGAGTCCTTTCTGCAGAACTACGTCCAATAATACCTAATATTTGGTAAGTTGCTATTGTTATAACACATCTTTATTATATAAAACATTATATCACATAATTATAATAGTATGATAATATAGTATTTGTTAAACTTTTTAGTTGAAGAAATGTACTTACTTCAATATTAAAAGAGGCTAATTGACCAAAGTGGTCTGAGCTCAGTTTACTAATTATTGACTGAAAAATAAGTTTATAATAAGTTAAAATATTATCAATACAGCTCTTAGAGGTGCTGGTTACTCTAGTAGGTTCTAAGAAAATATTTGATAAATAATATGATTTTAACAAAGATCTGAATCTAGTACTAATACTGGATTTTTAAGTAAGTTTTTTTTAATAAATTTTCTAATATTAGCTTATAATGATATTTTACAGATTAAAATGAGAGCCAACGAATATACATTAAACTTAATTTCGTATGCTACACATATTGCAGAGATAAATGTTGTGATAGACAAGCATTATCATACAAGGGTTGTTTTAATCTCTTAGAAATAAAAATTTTCTAACTCAGCCTGCAAAATCTAATCAAAGTAACAAAAGATGAGTATACATAAGTCTTAGATCATTTATACCTCTAGATAGACTGTGACAGCTGTGAAAACGTCGAAAATAAATAGCGGCGAACAATTAGCCTCTATTTTCAGCAAGAGACTGACGTATCACGATTGGAAGACCTAAACTAAGAACCTAAGACGCACACTAAAGTAATAAACATGTCCTGTTTTCATCAGTTGTCTGAGAACAAGATAATATATCTAAGCTTAACAGTTAAGATATTATTTAAGAACTAACTTCTTATCCTTAGAATGTAGGCCCTGCATCAACAACTTGGTCAAATTTTGGCAAACGGGAGCTTTACTCCTGCTCTTGAGGTCTATGGCGAGGTTCTCTAATCTTGCCTCCATCGTACCTTCAACCTGTAAAAAAAAGTGTTGATAAGTTAATTTTAGGGATAAGTGTCGGCCAAATTGATAGTATCCGGCATCAACTTATAACAAACACATTGCAAAACATTTATGAAAATAATACGAACTATATGCAGTAGTTGTGTTCGGTAAAGTCATGTAAAGTGTTACCACACACAATATTATTATTAATTATTTTTCTTGAACACACTAGCAGCATTTGGTGCTGTGATGCATGTATATATTTCTTTTTTTTATGACAATAAGGGCCTAGACGATGGTAATTGATACGCGTTGCCCATTACAATGCTGTGACGCTCAGGATTCTTGAAAACCCCCTAAAACTCTGAGCGGCACCACAACTGCGCGCGACTCCTTGAGACATATGTCAAGTCTCATTTGCCCAGTAATTTCACCAGCTACGGCGCTCTTCAGACCGAAACGCAGTAATGCTTATACATTAAAGCTTCACGGCAGAAATAGGCGCTGATTTAATATAATATCACTTAATAAATAATATATAATATCAATTTAATATCACTGCACTTGTGTAAGTAAATGTTCGTCCAGTCCATTTTTAAAGGAGTTCACCGATGGTGCACTTATCACTGTTTCCCACAGAAATGTTTCTCTACTCGATTTGCTAAAGGTTTCACACTTTCAGGGATAGTTTGCATTGATTTTCCAACTATCTCACTTGCTATTGGGTGCTGGTTACTGACCTCTACTATATACCACTGGACTGGCGGCTGTCAAAGTGCTTTTGTGCCTGTTTGATATTCGCCATTTTGACGCTGTTGGTCATGTCGCGAGAGTCTGCGGTACTAAAAATAGTGTTGACAACCTCAGGAAACATCGGTAGTTGGTGGGAAACTATTTACAAACAAAAATTGTGTACTTTATTAAGTTGATTCATAAAGTATAAATAACAAGGAAAACGAACGGAATTAATCCAAAATGTAAAAATACTTCAGAGTATTATACGTTCTTTCGCATTTGCATTATACGTCAAAATTAGTTCTCAGTACACTCGCGAGTGGCGCTTCAAATAGGCACAAAAGATTTGCTGTCAAACATATAGCACAGCCTGTCCAGTGGTATTACAGTATACAGGTTAATGGTGCTGGTATACCAAACATGATCACATTACAACTTCTTTTCTGCAATCTCAGAAATCACAGCTTCGATACTGGTACACTGGATTTGCTTCTTATCGAGCTCAACGACTTTGAACTGTAATTACGTTACGAAATTCCTCAACTACCAAGTTGACGGACTCCCAGTTCGCAATCAGGGCGTAGATATTTTAACGTCTATAGTCTATTTTTTCCTCACTTGTCTTAAATATTAAACAAACACGACCTTGAATTAAATTCACTTATTTTCGGACACTCACAGATTTTAGATTTGTTTTCATCATTTATAACTATTTCAGGAACACACACGCAATGAATTACACTAATAAAAGCTATTCATTAATGTTTAAAATACATTATTTTTGCTAAAATTGAAAAATATACAGAGCCAACTTTCACAGACAACATATAACATAAGATTTTGACGTTTGGCTATAGAGATGGTACATATAGAATGAATTATCGAGAATGGAAACAGAACATTTATTTTGATTAGGGCTTGGCACCGACTTCAAACATACCAATATGAAGCAAATACAAATGATAATATTTACATTAAAAGTATTGGGTTTGCATAAGAGGTTTATGATATTAAATCTTTATTTATACGTTATTTTATACTATTTAGTTTTTATTGTAGTTTTTGGTGTCTGTAATAGGTTGTTCTGTTAATTACAGTAGGATTTTTCTAGATTACATTAGGTAAACTAGAATATTTCATTGCTTTTAATTGTTATACAGTCATTTTTATTCTCACAGTCACAGATGTGATTTTTATTTTAGGTATATAAGTAATAATATTATAAGATAGGCAATGTTTTTATCATCCAAATTCGAATAATAAAATTATATTAGTATTAGTAAAAGTATTATTTCTACCCATCTACCCGATACTTTTCATTCACTGCATAAAAACCATTAAGTTCAGTCGTTCATTCGTTCCATGATCTCCATCTGTGAAATATCTCTTGGTCTGAGCTGGTTCTCTGTACGCCATATTTGTTAACTACTACTACACGTAATTCGGTAGCAAGCAATCCACTACACTTCACACATATCTGGGGATCACATCCATAACAAATAACTTTCGGGTTTTTATCATTGACTTTAGGTTTTTGTTTGTCACATTTAAAACACGAAACCATTAGACGATTAGAGTTATAAAAAAAAGTAGAAAAAACAAATGAAAAGTTCAAAAAGTGAGTGTCCAGAGAAAACTGGCTTTTAAACTAAAATTAAGACTTTTGATAGTGTTTTGGAAAATTAAAAGTACATAACAACGCAGAACACAAGTGCTCTCAACTTGGCCGCCTTGCGAAAAAAAAGTTGTTAAAATACATAATTTAATTTAAATATAATTTATATAAAACTTGCCTAAATAAAGTCTTATATTTCAGGGCTCTTGATTTCAATATTTAGATATCACTAAGTCAGTAAAAATAAAATCCCGAATTACCGTTTTACATCTTATTAGGCTGACAAATTATAATATTTAATCTTATAATTATTATTATTTGGAGAGAGTGGCTATTCAAATTCTTATATTTTTTTTACAAAATAGGGTTTCAAATCACTTATTGAACGTCAAAAATGTAACAATCATTAAACTAGTGCGCCTCAGACTTGAGTAGAACGGGCGCAATAAATTAATCTATTTGTCAAGTCCTTATGAGTCCTAGTAACACCGCATCCAGAATTTAACTTGTGTTCGCCAGTCATCGTAAAGCCCTAAAGATCAAACATGGAAACCCATAGTCGAAGTAGGTGCCACGTGGACAGATCGATGTACTATTACTGTCAAGTGTCAAGAGTTTCTCGCCGCCACCGATGTTCCGCCGCGACCACGACTCATGCAATTGGATCGAAATCATTGAGGTCAGCAAGTAAATATAAATTATTATACTTCAAGACTAAAAGTATGAAACAGACATACAATAAAATTAAATTCTTGAATATATATCAAAAGAGGAGAAAAAAATATCAAATGCCAACCAGTCAATGCTGTAGGAATATCCAAATACTTTCTATGACCAAACCAAGAATGCTTAAGACTCACCTTAGCTCCTGCAGTTTGTCTCTTTCTGCTGGTAACCCCTCCCATAGGTTCCACATATGTTACATCATTATTTTTCCCCACTACTTCTTTATTAACCTCCTTGCTTTTATTTGATTTCTTTGTACTTTTGCTCTCTTCTCGTATCAATATTTGTGTTTTTGATGTTAAATCTGGAGTCTGAAATTTTTCAATACAATTTAATAAATATTTGAAAATACATATAATCAAGCGATCAGTTGAGAGACTATGAACAAATGTGTTCCGATATATAGTGAAATTGAATCAATTACCCATAAATTTCCACCATTATAACAGCTACAAAATTTAAAAACAACATTTTTGTATTCATAATTTGGACAATATGTATTAATTACCTATTGCTACATTACCAAGATATTTCAGTTAAACTACCAATGTGGCATGCAAACTTTATAATTTGATAACATTACATAATATAAACTAAACTACAATTAAGAGTTTCCATCACTTCACAGAATCCCAACCATTCTCACTTCGCACCATAGATCCGCAGACAGATCACACTCTAGTGCCGATGCCAGAAATGTATTTAATAAATGAAGAGGCCAAACAAAGTGTGCTTTTGAATGCGACACAGTGTGAGCATGTTGAATGGCAAGCAGGACATACATAGCACAAGTGTACCAATATACATTTGTGTTATAATGTAGTGTGATATGCTTTAGTATCCGTTCACACAAACTGGCTCAGAGAGCAGATTTTTATCATGTTTAAAACAGAGTTTTCATTCATTGTAATAAGGTTTATTTTTATATTTCAATTGTTTTGTTAGAAGACTTGAGAGCAATCCTACGCGCTCATTGTGAAATAATATGAGGAACCGACCGACTGCTTCTGATGGCATAATATTCCGCGCTCGCCACCTCCGATTGTCTTCACTCTCGCCCCACGACCCGCGTTCGACGACAACCGCAATTTTGATAGCAATGTTATAACATATATAAAACAAAACTTAGACTGCACAGAACTAGACATATTGTACCACACTTGTATAGGCACCCGCTTGGCCACGACCTAGGCTTGATCGGCTCCTACCAGTTTTAAGCGTATAACTCGCGCCGGTCTGTGTGAACGGACACATAGATATAAATAGGTACATACTACTTACTACTCTTTCAAAAACAAATGCTGCAGTACTTTTGTATCCAACAAGTACATCATCGCTGGAGTGCAGGGCACAGCATATTAACGGTATAGGGTTTGCGTCTGGTGTAGTCATATGCATTGTCACTGATGGTTTAATTGGTTTTGTTGATGGCCTGTAAGTAATCTGAATCTGAGTATACAGGTGTGACATGTTTTTTAATATAGGTACCACTACAGTCTACACTAATATACTACTAAAACTAAACAATTTGAAATCAGTTATTGAATGTAAAACCAATGAAATCATTTAATGAGTTACTGTGTCAACTACAGAAAATAGCCATAATAGAGGTTTCATAATTAAACTACCTAATAAATAGCAGCTTTTCACACTCAACTGTGCCCCCCATATCCTTGCCGGGCAATATAGCAATGTGTTTACAGTTTTCGATGATTCATATGTTAGTCATATTCATAAAGTTGGCAAGATTCTTGTGATGTCACTGGTGTTTTTGAAACCACGTGTGCTGTGAGCATGACCCGTTAAGTATGTTTTTTAAATTCTTCTTCCAGGAATAAAAATGTTAGTTTTAAGTACTTAAAACACATAAAACATCGAATGAGTAAACATACAAAATATGTCTGTGATATAAAAAATATGTAAAACTATATTATTCTTATACTAGCTGTTAATGTTATAATGTATAACATTGTTTTGCCATATAAATTAATTTTAGAGTTACACCGTTCAACATTACTTTATTTTTCCAAAATTAAAAGAATTTTCTAAAATAAACATAGCCTTAGTTACTCCTTATTACATCAGCTACCTGCCAAAAAAAGTTCAGCCTTTTCAGAGATTAGCCGGAAGAAACAGCAAGACGGACAAAAATTGTAAAAATTGTTATTTTGGTGATATATATTCATATACATGTAGTAAAAAACGGTTATTTCAATATTACAAACAGACACTCCAATTTTATTTATATGTATAGATTAATAATAAAAATAAATGAATAAGTACTTTATTTAGGAACTCACCCATTTATCATATGTCCATAGTAATGTACAACACCACTTCTTGTAACAGCGACCAAAGACATCCTGCTAGCTCCATCGTCTGACCTTATTGATATATCAATCATTCGAGGAGCATCTTCTAAAACAAAGCTGTATGTTGGTGTTGGTATATTGGTGACAGATTCTCTTCTTCTTTTCTTTTCAAAAGGTTGCTGTATATCTCCATTTTGTTTTTGTGTGTCATTTGCTTGTGATATGTCCCAAAACTGTAGAAGACGCTCATTTCTAAAATTACAAATAAAGATTACTTTGGCATCATCATAGAGGATGATAGCGACATTTGATGTTGTGCATGGTGGGCTATATGACCGCTAGAATTTTTTTAAAGCTGCACATGATGAAAGGATTATGCTATTTAAGTCATTTTGCCAGAATTTTTATTATTTTGATTATACTAACAAATTGCATGACATCATTTTTGTGACCAACAATATTATCTTTAGGCACCTTAAGGTAGTGTTGTAGTGCGTCCAAAATGTACACAAACGCAAGGGTTGATACTTTTAAGGCAATACAGCACAAAAGAATAGTGTCAGTATAAAATTCAATCATTAGAAGTCTGGTGGACCGTCTGCTGCTGTCAAAGACATTCTGATGATAAGTAGAAATTGCAAACTGAAAAGCATTTTTTTTATTTTTGCTTTATCATAATAAGCATTTATTTCTATTTTTTATTATTTTGATTTTAATATGTTTATTTCTTAGTTACTTTGTGTTTTATTGTATTTTGTTGCATTATGGATCTCTGTGTACACAATAAAGTTATATTATTATTATTATTAAGACATACTTGAGATTGTTTTGTGATGTAATATGTGTATATTTTTATTTGTATTAGTTTTGTGGAGACATTGAAAATCTTCTATGATTTATACAATAGAAGGCATACTAATGATCTGTCAGATCTGGTTCCTAATTCCCTATGTCTGTAATCATAACAAAATTGAACCTTTTTTAGTCATTTTATTTGCTTTTTAAATTAATATAGTCAGTCCTATCCTGATAGGATAAGATATTGCAATAAAAGTATGTTTGTTGCATCAATATAATATTGTTATTGATATAATTTGTAAATCGATGGAAATGTAAATCTTGATATAAAAGAGTGGCAATGAGGTTCTTGCTACTTCTTCTCATTAGCTCAACCCTTTACGAAGTAGCGGTAGATTCAATAAGAAAAATATTTTTTTGACATTTATACGTGTCATTTCCGTAACCTACATAAAGTGATTTTGATTTGATTTGAAAGCTTGACTATAAAACTAATACATACTACTATCTACTTATCTATAGTATATATTATATACAATGATGTATTGCTACTACTGTGAAAGCTGAGCCTAACATGAGTTTTATTCTATCAGCAAAATTACAAACAACTGCTGTAAAATTTTCGTTTGTGAATCTGGTAGCCCCAACGTGCTTTACTAAGTCCTAAACATCATACAACACAAAATGTTCTAATAATATGAAACCATCAAAATATTCTTGAACTTCAACAATAAAAACTGTATAATAGGACATCTGGATTCGAAACAACATACAACATTCCATCTGAGCTATAATGATCTTGTATATAGTGGCGAAATTATCTTTGTATACTAATGTTATTGTAGCTGTTTCTCATGAAAACACGGATAAAACTACATTCTTTTAAATTGAAACCAGATTTCTCACACCCGAAACTACCTGTTTACTAAATTTCATTAATCATTGGAGCCATTACCGAGATTCAGATTATATATACAAGAATTGGTTGTTTAAAGATAAAAATAAACATATAGATAAACCTTTTCTTCAATAACAAAAAATGATGAGTAGAGCAAAACATTCACATTTATATATATATAAGAGGTGATAGAGAGAGCGAGAGAGAGAGAGCTAACTTAAACTTAAGAATAGACTTGACAACTGGCTACAAAAGAAAATTCAATCCTCAAAAATTAAAACTATATAAATAACATGAAGAATATATATATATAAAAAATAATTATGGATGTGAACAAGTGAACTAACAATTGCTCATTTATAATAAAAAAAATATTAGATGACTTTCAACATACCGTGATCCTTCTATAAGCCAGTATGAGTTGTTTAATGTGGCTACCACTAGCAATGTTCCATCTGCCGCATTGTGACCAAGACTCTTCAACAAATCTGCTTTGCCATTGCCGAGTCTCCATAATCTGACTTGGGATGATGCTACAACCACATGTTTTACTGCAGGATTCTGAAAAGAATATATAATATGAAGTGTCTTACTTCTCAGTATTAGACTGTCTATATTTTTTATTTTTTAAAAGGAGGACAAATGAGTGAATTCAAATTATTGGTAAAACACTACAAAACTTAACCAACTTCTTTGTTTTTGCTTTATTTCTGCTTTTGCAGGCATGTCTGTTCAGGAAGTAGTGCTCAGTTATTGTGATTATAATAGTAAATAGATCATTCTACAGAATGATCTAATACATCAGATGAAGCATCATCCTAGGTAGCTGCAAAATCACTATTTGATGCCAAGTCAGCAATATAGGCTGTGACAATTATTGTGGCAGGAGTGTTCTAAAATTGAGTAGATATGGCAAAAGGAGTTGGTTTTTGTTGACACTATTATATGAATCATACTCAGTGCTATCCTCTGCATGGAAATGAATGTTGGTGGTTTGCAGAATATCATTCATATATAAAAAAGAACAGCAAAGGGGATAAAACTCCCAAGGGAATTTTAAATCAGAGCATAAGAACTTTGATGCTCCAGTCAGCCAAAATTTGCAATACTTCTATAGTAGCTCATACAAATGCAGCTTCATAATAAGTGATTTGTGCCACACAAAAGCTTTTGCAATGTCAGGACTAACTGCTATTGTGTCTCCTTTCAACCCAAACTTTTTACCCTATCTATGAGTGAAATATACAAGACTGAGAAGCGCTGACTGTACTGTACCAAACTTTAGTGGCAATCACTAATCAGCTTTTGTGTGTTCCATATTATTTTAAATAGCTTGCCTTTGTTTTATTAATAGATGTATTTGATGTTAATTTCCACCTGATATCTCCAGTAGTTCTTGAGAAAATCTTGACAGTTGGAAATACTTTCAAACAAACAACAAAGTGATACTATGAAGAGTGTTCAAGTCTACCTTTTCAAAACTATACGTACATTATTTGTCTTCATTCTAATATAAGTTCAAAAGGAAATAGCACTTCCTAAAACCAGAAATGGAATGAGGCATGTGTGATTGTAAGTGCTTCAGAGTGCTGCATATTGACTTACTCAGTATGCCACAGGTTAAATTGATAATTAAAGTAAAACATGCTATTTTAAGATGAAACTTTCATAAGAGGAGATCTATTTATATTTTTATATAGATTGTACATACCTGTTGATATGGGACAATTTTAACACCACTTATTTTATTTGCTTGCTTATTTGCACCAGCCACAGACACATCATAAACAAAATTCACTGATGAATTTTCTATGCTCCACTCATAGATGTTGTTGTCTACTGTACAGCTAATTAGACCAAACTTAATATTCCAATCAACTGCTAGAACTTTCTTACTGGTCTGAGAATTTAGCACTGTTTCAACTGCCGCTTGAGCAACTGAATATAGCAATATACTTCCATTTGTCATACCTATGGCAATGTGTTCTAAGGAGTCATCATTTAAAGGTTTATTTTTTCGTTTTTTCTCTTGATTGGTTCGACCCTGAAACCATATTTAGCTCTACAGATTATTGCAACATTGTTTTTGTATTGGAAATGTATATAAATTAATAAAATGTAACTTTATAACCACGTGTTTACTTACTGAACTTGAATTTACGTTGATCCACTGTAAACAAGTGGGTGGCTGTGTAAGATGCATATCGGGCGTGAACTCTTGTTTGAGAACATTCTTTTCTGTATCCCATATTTTCAATCGACCGTCTTGAGTTATTAATGAATAGTATTTTCCATTCGCAGAAAAGGCAGCTTGTGCCATGCTTCCAGTTAGTAGTTACCACTTCTACAAAGAGAATTTAGCCGCTCGCTCAGTGTGAAGATTGAAGTAAGAACATCTTTTTTTACCTCATGTCTCGGCTACTGGGAAATTGGGATTCTAAGCTTTGACAGTCAGAGTTTCGCTCGGCGTGTGCTAGGCTGTTAAAAGTGAACTAAAACCCAGGAACATATGAATACTCATTTATCTATAAATAAGAATAAAAGTGAAAATTAAAATCCTGAATTTGACTTGACCTGTAAAGATGAAAGTGTTTATTTTAATATTTGAATAATATCAATAAACATTAGATCATTTTTTTTTGTAAAATATATAAAAGTTCACTAGTTAAAATAATATGATTAATATAAAGAATTTTATTTATTCTCTTTAGCAAAATGCCAACTTTGCTCAAAAGATAAAGTGTAAATGTCAGGGTTGGTCACTAATTAATGTATTTATCATCATCATCAGCCGGAACACGTTCAATGCTGGATCCTCTCCTCCTGGCCTCCCCCAACGGTTTCCACGACGATCGGTCCTGCGCTGCCCTCATCCAACGTATTCTGGCGATCTTGACCAGATCATCGGTGCATTTTGTGGGGGGGCCTACCAAAACTGGGCTTTCCGTACGTGGTTGCCATTCGAGAACTTTACTGCCCCAACGGCCATCTGTCCGTCGAACTATGTGCCCTGCCCACTGCCACTTCAGTTTCGCAATCATTTAGACTATGTATGTTATTTATCTGTTAATTATGCCTAAGTTTACTTCAATCACGCGTTAAGATTACACGCACACACCTTTTTAAGTAGATAAAAAAAGTTCCTTACTATTTTTATTTCTTTATATAAGAGGGGGCAAACGGGCCGACGCTCATGCGATGGGGAGAGGTGAGGCAACCACGCATGGACATCCACAACATCAAGTGTCGCCAAACGCCAAAGAAACAAGCCTGATCGTCGATGAATCGAGACGCTCTTCGTTGTATGCGGTCAAATGGAAGAAGCTGGTAATGGGTAGCACTCGCCCAGAGGTGAGGCTGTATTGGCACCTTATATAATTGCAGGCTGTATAACACCAAACATACTCTTTACCAGATTTGCTGGACAAAGAAAGAACAAAATTGATGCATTATTTTTTTCAAAAAGTAGACTTCATATTTTTGAGTGAATTTTACGTACTGTAGAAATGGGTCACTAGGGGTATTCTACGATATTCACTGCGAGCACTGTACAGTGTGACGTCGATTTAGTATACTGTGAAAGCGTTCCTTTATAGCTAGTTATACTGGTTACTATTTAAAACAGAACGTAATCATGTATACTGTGAGCCACATTTTTTGATGCAGCATTCAAATGAGTGTATTAAAGTTTTCTAGTTCATTAAAAAAAAACTGTACTCTGTAAACTGTATACTATCAAATTAAAAATATTTGGGATTAAACTGTAGGTATTGCTTATAAACGTTCGAGACTCGAGTGGTTTTGACTGATTACGTGATCAAAGTACTGGGAGTACCTTACCTCGAAAACGCTAGTGCTCACAGTAGAATATGGCGGCTATTTATGACGTCATATATTTCCCTAGGGTACTGCGGCCGTAATATTGGTAGCCCATAACGGAACGAATTTATCTACAGTGATAGCACTATGCAGTGCTTGTAGTGCGACTTGAATATTTGAACATCAAAAAGCTACGTTCCCAGTTTGCCAGCGTTTTCAAAGGCAACGGTCTCACATCGGACTGCGTAGTCTGTAGGGTAATTAGCTTTCTTTAATGAAGAGCTTTTTAAGCTGTTTGTTTTTATAAATTATTAAGTAGTTAAGAGATAATCTTGAAAATAAAGTATTACGCAATAACAATTTATTAATTTTTTCACATATTACGTAATTTGGAAGAAACCTTTCAAAAATCGTACCGTTCGCTGTCCAGAGAGTCATTCAGAAAACCGTGGTTTGGTGAATTCAATCAAAAATAAACACTTTTTTGCTACTTCTTTACGTATGTTATGTATTTTATTTTAATAAGTCGTTGCGGTGGTTGATAAGTGAATGCAAAAAAATGTATCGATATACAAGGATTGTGGGTTATGTCCTATTTATGACTTAATTTTTTTCGTTATTTTTAATGTTTGCTGATACAGTTTACCGCGAGCGAGCTGTCTTTATTCCATTCCAATCCATTTACATCGGGTAGTGGACTTAGAAATTATCAACGTTTTTCTGGTGAAAAAAGGTCAAATTTAATATCAGATAATTCTTATTACCGATTATACAATTTCTAATCTTTCATTTGTACGTTGCTCATTTTTAGGTGCATTAAACGGTAGTTTTGTTGCTTTGCCTTTAGCACAGACTTCATAGTCTTAAACTGTGTCACTTTTATTGAATTCTAAGCCTTCCATAAATTTCTTATCAAGTGCTTTTCTCATTTGTCCTTCATTTAGATGTGCTAACTTTCTATGCCATTGGTGCATTTTGCTTGCTTCGCAGTAATTAGCTTTCTCTTCTATGTTTTCTTTAACGTAGAACAAACCGTCTGAATGTCTCTCTGCTTTTAACAGAATTTTATTGTTTCGCATCACGATAGCATTTTTTTGTTTAAATAAAACTGTTCCACCTTTGTTTGTTATTTTTCCAACTGACATTAGATTTGTAGTCAGCGATGGTACGTACAAGGCTTCAGTTAGTTTCAGATTTGGTATTTTATAGGTGTAAAGTTTTGCTGGACCTCGTCCTTCAATTTGTGCAAGACAGTTTTCTGATGCTAACCTTAACGTTTTGTTATCAGCTTTGTCGATATTAATGAATCTTTTCAATTCATGACTCATATGTGACGTACATCTGCTGTCAAGACACCATTTCTTAATTTTTTCTTTATTATCAGACGTATTTAGGCATGTTTCTTCTAAGCAACATAGACTTGCATTATTTTTACTAACTCGGTCCACTTTTGACCAGCATTCATGAGCTTTGTGTCCTTTCTTTTTGCATTTAAAGCATTTTATAAGCATGACAACGTAATAACAGCTTTGTAGTCATATTAACCGAAAGTCACTAATTTCTTCTTCTATGAGTAAGACCTCTATGATTCTCCCCCTCACGATGACCTTCAGGTCTGAGTGACGCCTATCATCTTTAGAAGCTTTAACAATCTTGGTTGTGGTAACGCCTTTGTAAAAAGGTCTGCCTCCATATGTTCTGTGTCCTTGTAACGGATGGTCACTAATTTCTTCTGGACACAATCCCGTATAAAATGTTCCTTTATGCTGATATGTTTCGATCTCTTACCAGTCATTTGATTGTTTGCTAACATCTGTGCAGCCAAATTATCATTATAGATCGTAACAGTTTGTTGAAAAACTCCAATATCTTCCAACAGATATTTCAAGTGTAAAGCTTCCTTCGTTGCTTCTGTCATCGCCATATATTCGGCTTCTGCTGTTGACAAAGCCACTGTTCTTTGTTTCTTTGATGCATAACTGATAAGGCCACCACCATACTTAAAAATATAACCGGTATATGAACGACGGTCAACGGTACATGCCGCCCAGTCAGCGTCAGCCATGCCTGTTAGTGCCATTCCTGATTGTTTATATCTGATGGTTACATTCTTCGTTCCTTTTAAATAACGAATCACCCTTTTTGCAGCTTGCCAATGTGTATTATCAAAACATGTATTATATTGGCTCAAATAACTAACAGCAAACATTATATCTGGTCTTGTGGCTACAGCGAGGTACATGAGAGATCCAATTAACATTTGGTATGGTATATTCTCCATTCATCCGTGAGTCCATTACCCTTCTCCAGTTTCAGACCAGTCTCCATGGGCGTTGACACTGGCTTACATTCAGCCATGTTGAACTTATTTATTAAATTTTCAATATAATTCTCCTGTGACAATGTTATTTCTCCCCCTACATGGGTGAATTGTATGCCCAGGCAATGATGGAGTGAACCCATATCTCGTAACTCAAAAACTTTTTGCAGTTTTGTTTTGACTTCTCGTAACAACATTTCTGATTTACATGCTAGTATTAAGTCATCCACATAAATGTTTGCAAACAGCTTTTCTCCTCCTTTTTCTAATATATACAAGCAAGGATCCGCTGAAGAATTCTTTAATCCAATTTCCAACAATTTCTCATGTAACTTTAAGAACCATTGTCTTCCCGCTTGTTTCAAACCATATATGGCTTTGTTTAGTTGACATATCCCATTATTTTTATATCTATTTATATCTAAAAGCATTTCTTTTGCTTTTTTAATCAACTCTATGTCTTTTCCATGTGTAATTATGTATTTTAAATATTTATCCAGATTTTTCGGCTTCTTCATATAAATTTGTTCATCTAAATCGCCGTTTAAAAATGCAGTACACACGTCTAGTTGGGATAACTTAAATTTATTTTCAATTGCATGTGCAATAAGTATTCTAAGAGTACTCATTTTTGCAACAGGTGCAAATGTTTCAGTGTAATCAATTCCTTCTTTCTGATTTGTGCAAGACAGTTTTCTGATGCTAACCTTAACGTTTTGTTATCAGCTTTGTCGATATTAATGAATCTTTTCAATTCATGACTCATATGTGACGTACAACCGCTGTCAAGACACCATTTCTTAATTTTTTCTTTATTATCAGACGTATTTAGGCATGTTTCTTCTAAGCAACATAGACTTGCATTATTTTTATTAACTCGGTCCACTTTTGACCAGCATTCATGAGCTTTGTGTCCTTTCTTTTTGCATTTAAAACATTTAACAATAAAGTTTTTATTTTTGCCACGTTGTCTACTATACAGCGCCTCTTCTTCAGAGTTTTGTTCACTTGTACTAGCTATATTTTTTCTTGCCTCAGCTTCTTCAATTATCTTTATTTTGAAGTTGTCTGGATCTGGTAGATCATCCCTGGATTCTATTGCAATTCTAAAATTTTCAAAAGATTGAGGTAAGCTGTAAAGCATCATAATACTAAGAAGATCTTTATTAATTGGTATGTCCATATCTGCTAGCTTATCGACGATATCCATAAATTTATTCAAGTGCTTGACAATATTATCACCATCTTTCTTCTTCTTCAATATCAACTCTTTTAATAGGCTTGCTTTTCTTGCAGGACCTTTGTTATAATATATGCTTTCTAGCGTGTCCCAGACATCTTTACTTGTTTGACAATTTTTAACTTGTTTTAATTCGCCCGGTGATATTATGAGAAATAGCTCGGCTAATGCTAACTCATCTTTTTCCATATAGTCATTCAATGCATCACCTTCTCGCGTTGGTCTCTTAATTTTATTTGAAACATAGCTCCAAAGGCCAAGTTTTAATAGTACAGCTTTTGCATGGATCCTCCATGTATCGTAGTTTTCTCTTTTCAATTGTTCAATGTGCACGTGATTACTCATTTTTCTCTCTTATTCCCGTTTCTGGGCCCATAACCTGTTATATGAGGTAGAGCAGAGTATCAGCAGTAGACTATGAGCAAATCAGTGCATCCACCATTATTTAATATAAGAAAACAACTTTATAAATTAATTACAACTTTTTATAAGCATGACAACGTAATAACTGCTTTGTAGTCATAGTAACCAAAAGTCACTAATTTCTTCTTCTATGAGTAAGACCTCTATGATACTCCCCCTGGTAGCAGAGTGTGGTTAAATCTAACACCGTTTATTGATTTTTAGCGGTACAAATAATAAGATAGATATAATTCGAAGATTAATAAAAATTAAAAGCAAAATCGCAGAGTAGGTGATAGAAAAATAAAATTAATATGTAATTAAAACTAAATACGATTGCATTTACTACTTTTACTTAAACTTAATGCGTAGTTTATATTGTATATATTTTGTCTTCGTCTTTTAAGAAACAGCTGAACGTGCATTTCCGGACATTTTTGTGGATAAATAATACAGAAATAAAGTATTTGGGGCTCGCTCGAAGAAGAAGTCGCCCTCTATGACAACATTGACCGGATTCTTCTTGAAAATTTAAATCACAGTAAAAGTTTTCTACGGGGTTTTTTATAGTTGTTTTTCTAGAGGATGAGGATGGCAGCACTGGTGGTCTATAGACCTTCATCCCATGCCATTAAAAAAGTAAAAAGAACTTGTCTTAATTCCAACTAAAATATCATTTGCCATTTGGATTTTGATTTTTGGCATTTACGACCATACCCTTGCGATATATACGCAAACGCGAACGGTTTTGTAGAATTTATTTTTAATGATGTTTCATTGCTCTCGTTCCACTTTTCGCTATATAAATAATAATTTCTAATATTTTTATTTCTTTTAACTTGTATTATGCTAGAGTCATGGCCTTTATTGTGAAGTGAAACAAAGCTTGTGAATGTTTTATTGAAAGTTAACGTTTTGTTATGATGTCACAGTTATTAAATCCTTGAAAAACATGAGTGCATTAGCCGACGATGCCTGTCCTTTACCTGAAGGGCAAAATAGTGTAGATGATAATAAGACGGTGCCCGTAAATAATAGTAAAGATGTTGGGAAAGGTCAGGCTTCGGAGCCAACGACACCAAAGTGCCACACAATGGCTTTTACAGTCGATTTTGGTGAAACAAAACAGTTCGACAATAGAAGACTTGAGGAGCTGGCGAAAAAGTCGCAGGCTAGACATCAAAGGGTTCAATCAATGTCAGGTAGTGTTCCAAAGTCGAGTCCAGTTTCACAAAGGCTGTCAATGAGTGCGAAGCTTCCGCGAAAAGCTCAAGGATATAATTCTGAAGGTTATTTCTCATCAGACCAAGAAGATAGTGGGCTTTCTAATTCTTTAAAGCATAGAAGTAGTCCACTCGCGCAAACCTTCGAAAAGACAAATATTATGAGTCCCATAATCACACGTCATAATAAATCACCTCCTGTTGATATATTCCAGCCAAAACATGTGTCCAAGAGTCCTATAGTAGATAGTATTATGTCACGAAGTGATAACTTTACTAGACAATCCCTCAATCTGCCACTTAAACCGAACAGTTCCTATATAAGAGACGTCCAAAAAAGTCCCAGCTTTGGTAATCTATCAGCATATCACAGGCTTCCCATGGCAGATATCATTGACCAGAGTCCTGAAGGTATAATGTTAACAGACATTTCTAGTCCAGAATTAGACATATTGACTCCAGACAATGGTTTGTCAACACCAGAGTATTCAAAAAGTCCTGTATATAAGGGAAGGACAACATCAGTAACACCTGATTTGTTCAAGAAATGCCCTCCAAAACAGGGTCCTCTGTATATTGATGATGATGTTGACAGAGAGTCTAATAATTCTTCTACGGGTACATACACCATTGAAGGCGATAATTATACAGAAGAACAAAAAGCTAGGATGAGCATAGATAGAACTTTGGGGAGGCAAGTTGTGGGTTGCACCATAAATAAAAAACCAATAATTTTTGACAGTGATCCAGAGCTAATATTTGACTTATCAAATAGCTGTGTTGCTGCTAAGGAACTATGTGCACAAAACAATTTAGCAGTAAAAACTGTAGAGGCATTTAAAGCATCCAAAGACAAAAATGTTTTAGAAATATCTTGTTGCTACGAATCACCTGTTGAAAATGATTTAGCAACACAAACATCAAAGCAGATTAAATCCACAAGAAGTTATTTAGAGAAAATCAAAAATAGGGTGAAGACAATCACTGAAAAAACCTTTTCAAAGTCACCCCCTAGGCATGATGATAATGCTGACATGGGTACATTTACATGTGTTACTACATCAGGTGTGTTAAGTTCAAAGCCATGTCAGAAAATACCAGTACCAAGATTCAGACGTTGTAGTCTAACCAAGTCGGATATTGATCAAACAGACTATGTACACAGACTTTCAAGAGAATCATCAGTACCTGTTACTCTACCTAGTAGTAAAAACCTACTTGAAACTTCCAAATTTGAAAGCACGGCCTTAAAGAATGCTCAGAAAATGTTGCAAGATCCTGACCTGACTCCGGAGAAAGTTGTTAGTAAACTTTCATATTTAAGCCTCAATCGGTGCAAGAATGATAAGACTTGGATACAAGATTGGGCGGATAGTGTAAAGAACTATAATAATAATTCATTTAGGACTGAAATGGACATAAATACTACATTTTCTGTTGAGGACCGTCCACCTATGAGTCCCAGATTGCTACCTACAAAACGTAAGTGTATATATAATTTTTAACTAAAGCATTCATATGTTTTCATCTGTCACATGTTAAGGCAAGGGGTATGGATGTATGCATAAGGGGTTATGGATGTGCGAAACTATGTTTAAAAAGTGAAATGTTAATGTAAATCAAACTACTATTTGAATTTGAATTTATAAAGTATTTTACAGGTATTAAAATGGTCTTTAAAAATATTTAATAGGATAAGGATGAATTCAAAGTTATGAATATGGTTAGATTATTGTCAGCACTTTCATCAATTTTAAAATGTAAAAAAATAGTTATGTGACATAACTACAGTAGTTGAACATATGGTATTGCAGACTTTTTTCTAGATTGATACACTTTTTAATATTGTAAAACAGTTTTTGTTCAATCATCAATAATTTTTGCAGTGCACACAATGACAGATTTTTGATGAAAATTTTTTTCACACCTTGGTTTATATTATTGCATTTTTATAAGGGATCCCTATTTTTTTTAAATGTAATATAGCCTATGTTACTCTGTGAAGATGCAGCTTACTAACAGTGAAAGAATTTTTGAAATTGGTCCAGTAGATTTGTGTGAAGACTTATAATACTAGTTTAGATTTACAGAACAGTGTCTGTTGGGTCAGCTAGTAGTAGTATATATGTGACCATGAGGATTACATCATATATCTACTACTGTTTTGTTTAATATGTACACAAATTAATTCTAATTGTTAGTAAGAAACTATGTTTCTGTTAATAAGTTCAAGGTTTTTTAATATGGTGATAACTTTGAGGTTTTCCCAAGGTTCTAGTGACAGTAATATTATTTATATCTGCATTACATACATCATTGGAGATTAACTACTATTCATATTCCTCGTTTACAAAGTGTTCAAGAATTGCTCATTTAAAGATATAAGATTAATTTTTGATGATATATATTTATACTACAATTTATCTCCTAGTTTAGGACATTCATGAGTGTGTATTTGCTTCTATTGATGTTTACTTCAATATTTTGAGTTCGAAATCCTATTTGATTTTAAATTACTTATTGCAAAAACTACCACCCAACCGATAATTTATGAATGACCTTAACTGGAATGAAAATTAATGACATAAGAATCGACAAAGAATAAGTAACTCATCAGGCTTCTTCTTTTTTTTTTAAACAAAATTATTTTTTTTAAAACCCTGAGGGTGGTTGCTCCATTCCCAATCTGTGGTATCATTAACAAAGTCATTTATGATATATTAACCTTTACCACACAAATATATTCTAATTTTTTTTTGTTTTTTGTAACACATTCGTTTTGAACATTTTCTGGGATCATGTTGTACAAGTATATTATTAACTCAGCTGGAAACACACAGATTCATACTTAAGCAGCAATTTTGATTTGGTTTTTAATTTACCAATAAAAAACAATTTGGAAAAAAATTGTATAGCATATATAAGCTTCTGTCTTTTTATATAAATAAGTCAAGTCTGATTTTTATATCTGAGTATGTGAAATGAAAAGTTACACTAATAAAATGATACATACCAATTCATATCGAATAACCCTGTTGCTAGCATAGAAATATGATGTATGAGGGCCAAACTGAAAATTCTTTGAAAAATCAAAACCTGATTAAAACTAGCAATTTTTATTATATCTTCTCAGAATATTGTCCATTCATGCATTCAATATATTGTTGCATCCAATAGAAACACCGAGAAAAGCAGTTTGTCCTCATCTTTAGGGGTCTCTTCGACAGCCTTTTGAAACAACCAGCCCGCTGCATTTGTTTCGTTGAATAAGTTTTCTTCAAAGTTTCAGTTTTATTTTTGGGGAAAAATTTAAATGCAAGGATGGGGCTATACGGCTGGTGACCCAGTAATTCAACGTGTGACGTCGCCATGTGCGACCAGGCGTTCGTTGACGTGTTAAAGAAGGATCTTAATGTAAGCTCATTTCTCCCGAACTTTTTCCATAACAATTGGGAAGCATGTGTTAGTGTACAACTCTGCAGAAACTGTTTTTCAATCCTCTTAAACAGTGGTCGCGTAATGACCTGTCCTTCCTACAGACGAGGTACTTTCTACCATCTTTTTTCATACGCTTCGACCTCTCCTCTCTTTTATTTATATTTCCGAATTTACCGACCTAAAAAAAGGAGGAGATTCTCAATTCGTCGGTTTTTTTTTGTTTCTTACCTCAGAACTTTCGACTGGGTGAACTGATTATCATAATTTTGTTTGAAAGATTCTTGTGTGGTCCCATTGCAATTTGGTTCAGATCTGACAATGGCATCCATGGGAAAACCATGAAAGTCTTAAATTTGCTATTTGGTCTATAAGTATGTGCGCGGGAAATTGACATATAACCAGAGAAATTAATGAAGATATATCGTCCCATGTGAGCTGTACTGTGTTTAAATAGATAGCTATTTAAAACTTGATACAAGATGTGTAACAACACAACAATTGTAGGCAGGCGGAACCACAATCCACACCTACATTTAAATTCACTTTGTCACTCTTCTAAATCTAAACAATTTTCATTTTTTAACAGACTTCAAAAAAGGAATAGGTCCTCTATTACTATGGGGCAATGCTGCCGATATCAATACCATCTTTGTGCTGCACAATAAAGAAATAGCCCTCTATTCGCGCTAGCGCCTGAGAGTTGAACAAAGGCTATTTATAACCTAGGTCCTAATGAATCAACATCATTATTAATACCACACATAAAGTTTTACGTATAGTATTTACTTGGAAATATCTCATCACGTAAATTCCAATTATATGGTAAATATCGGTCAAATAGTCATATTATAGATAGTTTTGCTTTTCTTAGTACTTCAACCAATGCTAAAAGTATTACTTAGTAGTAGGATCAAAGCCAAGGGTGTTGTACTATCTAGTTTTTTCTTAGAGAATAAATCTTTATGTATATTGACACCCCGCATACTATCACTTTAACAAATTAAAACATTTCAGCTCGAAGCCCGCATGGCGATACGCCGACTAAGATACCCAGCCCTGTTGGGACGTTACTACACCGCAGGACACCGGTAAGTGCACAACATAAATAATAATATAGCTTTTATATATTTATTGTTTATATTACTGAATGTGTAATTTATATTAATGGGACAGCCTTAACCCAGTAGGTTAGCGTGTAGTGGTCTACGCAAGGAAGCGTTTGTCCAGATAAACCAATTGATATGACCCAGTCTCTCCATGGGGTTCATCTAGTAGGATAGAAATTATTGAAAGTTGCGATATTAATATGAAAAATCTCGCTCAAAATGTAACACTAAAGACCTAAACATTATAATAAGAATTAAAAAACTCCCAGTACACGATTCGAAAGTAGTGCAGCCTGAAATCAGGGCAATATTTAATTCTTACTTGACCTGATACGTTAATATGGTTAATGCAATTAGATAAGTAAACCATGGCATGTGTTGCTAAACAAATTGTTACTTTGATATGCTACTTACATAAAATAAAATAGTTTTCAAAGGTATTGGTATCTTTGGCTTACATTATTGTGTGTATAATAGTATCTTTATATTGTGTGTTTAATAATATCTTTAAAATTAGTGGTAATTTAATTTATAATGCGCTTCATTTCAACCTTTAATGGATTTTCGTGAGCTATGATTAGGATCTATTGAATAAATGTCAAGGCGGTCTTAAGTATGGAACCAAAAGCAGATGCTTTGTGCTTTAGTTACGAAATTAAACAGCGAAATGTAACAGTGTTGATGTTTCTATCCATATTGGTTATTAATATTCTTATCTTACAGTGTGCTCTTTTAAAAACTTAAGAAATAACTAAAAATATTTAGTATACGACTTAAAGTTTCTGAAATGTTTACTTATTTGTGTAGGCGCTGTGGAGCAAAGTTCCTAATCAAGGTGATGTCACTAACTACACTACCCACGTTTTTAGCGGTGCGTGATCTTATGGCGTCATGCGGGCATATTGCGCTGTATAAAATATTTAAATATTGCGGAAATGAAATAGTCATTATTTCAAAATTATTAGCTTGATTTTATTAAAACAACAAACTAAATTACTACTAACTGTCAAAGATCCGTAATTCTGTGAACGCCCCAAACACTTCGTCATCTTTCACTTATCCTGAGACCTGTTAACGAATTCCAGCCTTAATCGACAGCAATTTAATAAATATGTTATGTTTTTAAAGTGATATCACTTCAGGGATTAATACAAAGAGCACTCGCACGGAACGCGAGAGGTCGTGGGTTCGAGTCCCACATCGACGATAAAAGTTTGTTTTCAAAATTTATTTGTGTATAAATCCCAGTAGTGAGGGATATCACTTTTAAAACATAACAAATTTTTTAGATTAGCAAGAGCGACATCTCAAGTAAATTTCCTAATATGCAAATATTGGGGTTGAGTAAGGTTATCAAGTGTAAAGTAGATCCTGTAGATGAAGCCACAACCTGAGAGTTGAACAAAGTACACAAGATTTTATGACGATACGTCACACGAACGGTTAGCTCAGTTGGAAGAGCACTCGCACGGAACGTGAGAAGTCGTGGGTTTGATTACAGCATCGGTCATATTTTTTTTTTCAAATTTTATTTGTGGAATAATTTTATGGCATTATCACATGAGGCGTATTGTATTCACCTATATAGCGTAGTTCATGACAAGAGCAAATTTAAAAGAAGCACGTACTCTGAAAGGAAATTCCTTCCACGCTATTCCCAGTACGATACAACATGGATATCTTAAAAAAAAGAGGAACAGCCAATTAGAAGGTCAGCATCGCTCCGGTGTTTCCTCTGGCGTTGCAAGAGCGAGGTCGGCGATGATCACTAACTATCTGGTGATCCTTACGCTCTTTCTACTTCACATCCAAAAAACTTTAAAAGTTAGAATTGCTTTCATGTTATTTCTTTGGTGTTGCATAACCCGTATACTCGTTTCAGACATTGTTCATATTCAATCGACGATGGCGAACCAAACTCAGATGAATATCTCCGTTCTGTTTCTGTCGCTCTTACTCTTTCTTTATGGTTCCATAGCATTTGTTCTCCTCACAAAATAAAAAAAAGGCAATGGCTTCCGTCTGTGCACAAATCTACTTAATAACGTCTCAATTCATGCTAACATAAAATACTTATTACGTTAAAATATAAACAGTAAAATTTCAATTGGCGTCATAAGTAAATGTTACAATTTAAATGCACTGCAGTATGCGTCCGTGACCTAATTGATAGCACGTTATTTAGGATGAATGGTCTATTATTGGAACGAAGATTTAAAGAAATAACTTTGTTTTATTTAGTTCTCGTTCACGCTATTACAGTAGTTCGTAACAATAGTTTTTTATACATTTCAACCGCAATAAACAGGGTGGTTTTTTGAGAAGGGCGGTGATGGCTAAGTTGGAAACTACGAGACTTAGAGGAAAGTGGTGAAAGGAGTCATACCCTCGATTGATAAGAAACCAACAACTGCATATTATTATTTTCTTTTTTTTTAAATCTTTTTTTTAAATTTCTTTAACTTTTGACGGAAATCGACCTGAATGATTTTCCAAAAAAAAATACATCTGTATTATTGAACCAATGGACTCTGTTGCTGATATGGATTGACTCAAGCGTCTATAATCACAAGGTCATATTTATTTATTCAAATGCACATAATGTTTGTATTATAATAATAATGTAAGTAAATATTATGTATTTGTGTTATTCGTCGTGCATTACAGTAAAAGATATGTACATATATTATGATTACCAAAAACCATTTATTATTATAATATAATATTATATTATCATATATCAATATTTTGGCTGCAGGCGAGCATATTATTTCGACTGCATAAAATAATTTTAAACTACTGAGGCTGTGTTGAATATGAATTGTCGTTTTGAACGACAAACAGCCTAGTTCAGTGTTCGTACTCGCCAAAGAGTCGTGCCAAATCGTACCTAATGGGACCCAGATATAACTCAAAATAAAACTTAAAAGTCATTTATAAGACCAGTGCTGAAAGCCTTTGAAAATGATAAAAACTTATTTGGAAATGCAAGAGATTATAACAAAAATGAAAGGAAAAATAAATTACGTGCGATCTGAGGTCGGGAAGTGGAAATAAAGGGGGGGGGGGAGGGTTTAGGGTAAAAACGGTTTCTCTCGTTTTCCGGCAAGTCCTATGGAAAAAGTTAAATGGCAAAGTTTTAGGTAATAAATAGATCTGCAAGTTTTGTTGTATGACCACTTCGGAAAAGTTTGGCTTTCATAAGATATGGCATGAAATTCATTTAAAAGAAATTGTTACAGCTTCATTATTGTTTAATTTATTTTAAATACAATCTATGAATAACGATACACATTTTATTTACAATAAAAACAATGATTGCCGTAGATAGATATATTGTAATTCCTTCAATTCATTCAATATATTTGAATATTCTTACCATTTATTTTACCAGTGGAAGGCTCCGTTGCACAGGATGTCGTCTAGATTATGGGTACCACAACGGCGCCTATTTCTGTAACCAGTAATGTGTCTCTCGGGTAAAAAACTGAAATCCCTTATTTTTTTGCCCATTAAATCATTTGTCCCTTATAGGCTGAAAAAAAATCTGATAACACTGGTCATATCACTCGCATTCCTGAGCTTCTGCATTCAACTCGCGGGATATCTGCAGGATATCTTCCCTATAGAAAGGAGATACAAGTTGCGGTGTGGTGTGGGCAGAGGACGGTTGGCGGCGTTCTCTACAGGCCGTTCCCAATATTCATCTATCTCCGGTTGTGGCCTACTTGAGATAAAAATTGTAGCTATCGTTGACGTTTCTGTCCCAATAAACTTATCGACGGTAACTGTCTGTCAATGGGATGCGTATAGCTTACCAGCTATAGAAGTTTGTATGGAAATTGCAATTCTTGCTTCCAAATATAAGGCGATGAGAATTACTTATCGGGTATATTGAACAGCTTCAGATTATTGACAGCTAATTACTGACAGTGCAAGGCAGTAATTTATATCTATCTGTAGATCGTATATTGGGAACGGCCGGTAGAGCAGTCAGAGTTAACACGAATAATAAAAATATTGTCGCAATCTTCCTACTAATTAATTATAAATTAATTTCAAATAAGTAAGCGAGATATTTAAATATTTAAATATTTTTTATATTTTTTTTTGTTTTCTGTTGTATAGGTAGGTAAGTTCATGTTATGATTTAACCGGTTACTTTTTATTGAAAAGTTATTTAAGTATCACGAACAAAAAATATTTATCGATTTTTTGTTCGTGGTTGCAAAGTTGATATCCCTACACGCGTCTCGGGTTAAATCTGTGAATCAACGCTTAAGGATGTTGTTCTACTTACTCAGGGGGCCTACTCCTAAAATCGATATTCGATAAATCGTGGCATTAGTCGTATCGAATCTCTCAATGTCGAAACGATGATTGAACGAACGAAACATTATTCAATATTATCGGTCCTAACCCTACTCTTAGTTGAAAATGTCAGAGACGAATATTCGAATTTCACAAATAAACAAACGTCACTTTTACGATAATCTCAACGACACCTTCTAGGCTGTCGATGCTATTATCGTTTCAAGTTGTATAGATATATTTCCATACTAAATACATATTTAATAAATATTATTGAAATAATTATATGTGATTTACTATTCAACAGGTTTTTTTTACTACTTAGTCATTTTGTTGATCGTTTATGCGTAGAAATAATGCAAATGGCCGCCTAGAGTAGGTAGTAGAGCCGCCGAGAAATAGGCAGTCTACGAGAAGGGTTGAGTTACTTATTTTAACATTTTATTATCCGCAAGTTTTGTATTATTTATTAAATTTTAAATGGTCATATTATATTCATTACATATTTTTTTTACATTTACATTATGTGTAAATGATACCAAATTGCTGGTGCAGAGTCTGGCATGGTCCTTAGCGTCTAAACTATGTTTTGACTTTTGACACTTAAGAGCGACATAGCACAGATAATGTTTAGGTTTGAACATATTTCATTCACACTAACATCGTAAAAAATTCAAAATATTAGTCTATGGTAACGATAAACAATAAGGAATTCGAACATTTGTTAGAGTAGGATAGTTGTGATATATTCGGAGTATTATCGTATCGTTCCCAATGTATCGTTGTCTATTTTGCGAGTAGACCTCCAGGATCGTGATCGTACGTTGCTTTAAACCACAAACGGTTGGTGAAATACTCTATGTAGGTACTCTTGACAAACAATCAACTAATTTAAACTGTTTTCTAGGATAACCCGAGGAGCCCTCGACCAGTGAATATGTTCACAATGTTTGTACCCCTTAATTGAATATTTTAGAAAGTAGATTTATTTTATAGCCTCGTATTCGAATAAATAAGATTCTTACTGTAAGTGTTTACGTTTCATTGTAGCTTGTCTCAGTAGCTTGCAGTTACTACTTTTATTTACGGAACGATTTCGACACGTGTCGGCGACAAAGAGCATTGATCTGTATTGCGTCGGAATAGAGTCGAATTTTAAGCGTCGAATAAACGTCCACTTGAAATCTAAATCCGAAAACACATTGAAACGTGGCTTGCGAGGATTGAACTGGTGACATCGTGTTGAGATATGATTTTATAATATTATGTAGGATATAATATGGACTAACAAAAAAAATGTATAATAAAAACTACAATATTATGAAGAAAAATAAATATAAATTACAATATTTCTTAACTTTAGCGTAATATTTAAGTTGCAGCAAATAATCACATATTTCTCTAAAGTTTAAAAATAAGAACTCTTTTTGTTTGGAACAAATAAATCTTTGTACTGGCTGAATGATCTTTCAACGGCAAAGGATGTGATTGGAGCATATTTAAATTTGCATAATTCTTCAACATGGCTCGTTTACGTGTCCTATTAATGCTCCCAATCAATCAGCATGCTATTATTTTTTTAGGGTATGATTTCTTTGCTTTTTCGAGTAACTTTTGCCTTCTTATATAATTAATATTTAAAAAAAGTGTCAGCCCGTAACCGGAAGACGCAGTGTTGGTAGACCCCCCACTAGATGGCGCGATGAAAGCGTCCGCTCTTTTGTTTTCTTCCATAAAAAGTAGACCCACCGAATTAAATGCTACTAAGATATAAAACAAAATTTAGTTGAAATGGTCGGAGGTGATCTCCTGCCATCCAGCGATACCCTCGATCGGTCGTTACTGACATAAATGAAGTCACAACATATGCTATGAAATATAACAATACACAAATACAAAATGTGCATCACGAAGCAGATATTTAATTATGAACGCAGAATTGGCAAACATACAAGATTTGTATCTACTTACAAGGTTAAAACAACCTAAATGTTGTGGGGTTTTATGACATATAAGTCGTTAAAACAAAATTTTGTTTGATATGATTCGCAAATCAAATTAATAAGATAAAATCACACCCCGTGATAAATGCGGCAGTAGACCCAAAATTAAGCGACTTCTCTCAATTTCAATTTCAATTTCAAATATTCTTTATTACAAATAAGATTTATTACAGTCTTATTAGCTAGTATGCGTAACCTAGTTAATAAATATAATAATATTTTTAAAAACCATATTTTTTAAAAGTGCCAAGAATCATTTAAAATGTATAAGAGGAAATTACTATAAAAAAAGTTACATAAAGGACATATAAAGGGCACCAGATACCAGGACACCTTACAGACACCAGAGTCATGACGCATCCGAACGGACAAGAAAAAATAGACTGTAGTGATAAAAATAATTTTGACATATATTTATGGTATTTTTCTCTACGAACACTGGCAACATAGCAACGTAATTTTCTCAGATTTTACCGAATTTGGCAATCCAATATGAAATATAACAGGATGAAATGACAAATTTTAATTCGGCAATATATTGTTGATTACATGGAGCGTATGAAGCCTGATCAGTGACTTGGTACATGACTCTACCTACGTTAAACTATTGATTTATTTTAGGCCCAGCGGGCCTACCATGAACTCTTATTGCGATTCAATTGACCACCTAAAATGAACTGCTTTGCTATTTGCACGACATCATTAGAGCTATCTAATTTAGGTTGACGTCAAATCAACTGATTAAATCGCAATGATGTCAAAAATGATGTCAATTGAATCGCAAACTGTTTTAGTTCGTTCATTCATTCGTACCATGGGGTAATATTTCAACCTTAACTGGATAGCTTTTGTGTCAAAGTGAGCGATTCGAAAAAAGTTGCTTCCTTAGAGGAAAGTGAATCGTGTTGTAAATAATTTTAAAATAATAGTGAAAATATACAGAAAAGGAAAATTTGATCAATGATAGATGAGATGAGTATACTTTATTGGACTTTTTTTATAAAACAAAATACTGAAAATGAATACCAAAAATGAAAATACTAAAGACGAGGCAGTAAGAGCCCGGGCTATAGCCTGTTCGCAAGAACGAATTAAAAAAAATGTACTCTGTGGTCCTGTCTAATCAAACATCAATGGAGGTCCGTTCAAAACTCGTTATTTTTACGAACACACCTAAGCAAACATTTAATTTGTAATTCAAAAAACTATATTTATTTATATTACTATTACTTAATAAGTACCAAAAAGGGCTTAGTTGTTTATAATTTGATGCTATAAAGCGCAATTTTAAAATGTATTTTTAGTATTTTCTACGCAAAAAAACCGCTATAATCATATCGTTGTAGGTTTTTAAACGCAACGAATATGGTTCGTGTAAGAGAGACAAAATTATGCAACGACTGTAGAGCGTCATCTCTTTCTCACACCGCGGACCACAGAAAAATTTATTTCGTTCATTCTTCATAAGCGATCCAAACGCCATTCAGTAAAAGGCACTTCATGGTACGAATTTCAGTGATAATAAAATTAAATAAATGTTAAAAACGTAGCCGCCGATAAGAATTTTCCCGCGCTTTGCCTTTAAAAAGTTTCAGATAAAAAAATAGAATGAAACAAATCAGTGTTGCAACATAAGAATATCGTTTATTGTTGTGAAACTGTAACATCGGTTTGCCTACTCGACAAGGCCAACTCTTCGACGAGTATTTTGTCACTCTTAGTTAATAATATTTACTGTTACTACTAACGGTGAAACGTTTAACAGGGTTAATATGTCTGATAAAGCATGCGGGTTCCCTGATAGTAATTACCACCGCCTTTTGTTGTTAAAAACCACTCGTCTCGTGTAGATTGTGGGCGCCGGTGAAAGTAGGACGGGCGCAGATTAAGTCATATAGTTATAAGTTCTGAAATTGGCTGCCCCTCTACATCTCATAACAAGTGTTTGTGACAACCACTGACCTGTATAAATACCACTAGACAGGCTGTTCCATATGTGTGACAGCAAATTTTTTGTGCCTATTTGAAGCGCCACTCGCGAGCGTTCAGAGAACTAATTTTGATGTATAACAAATGGCTGCGAAGGAATGTACAGTACTCTTAAGTATTTTTGCATTTTGAACTAATTTCGTGTTATTTATACTTCAAGAATCAACGTAATAAAGTACACATTTTTTGAAGTTAGTTTAGTACCGCAGACTCTCGCTACATGGCCAACAGCGCCAAAGTGTCGAATATCAAACAGGCACAAAAACACTTTGACAGCCGCCAGTCCAGTGGTATATAGTAGAGGTCAGTGGTGACAACCCTTGCATATTATTAGCGACTAGATGTCACAGAGTGGTACGTAGTTAGCGTTGAGTTGACCCACTATTTATATTTATTACGCATATGGCATAGCCGTGAAGTCAAAGCCAAAGTGAACGGGCATTGTCTTACTTACTTGGCAGCGCTTGAATTCCTATGTATGAGTCAGACATCCAGCATTGAACTGCCAATGAACTTAATCTTAAAATCTAGACGTCGAACTTTGGAGATATTTAGGTCTTAAAAAAATGTAAACAAAGGAAATATATTACACTGCACTCAGTGAATAGTAAAGTGTGATATAAATGATTTTGTATTTGTATTTTGTAATGGTCACTTTCTTACTTTTACTCAACTAGTAAATTAAGTTCAAAATAAATTGCTTATTAGCATAATTCTATATTGTAATCAAAACGATAAAAACTTAAGAATTTAACATAAAATAAAAAACAAAACAAAATTAAGGCCTAACATAGTCACAAGTGTTTGTGACTATTGTGCAGATTATGTTATGGCACGATGGTGAATGGCCATCATCTAATACATACATATAAAACATACGATCTTACACCGTGCTTACTTTGAAGTCATCAAATACCATGACGTTCTATACATATAGACATATTGAACATGCCACAAATTGTCCATAATAAGCTTCGACTGCCTTATCTATACATTGTCACATTAACTAAATATTCTTGGTGAATAAGCAGCGATGTAAAACATCCATTCAGACGTAACGTACGTTCAATTTAGAACCCGATTCGGACAGTGACAGTTGACACACCACTAAGGAGAAAGTGTGCTTACATTATCTATAAGCACACTTTTTTCGTTCCGCTATCACACTGCGAATGATATGCCCCTCCATATATTATGACTATAGAATGTCATTGGTTAAATATAATGTTTTTTCGAAGCCTAGATTTTTGACAAACAAGAACAAGAAAAGTAGCGATAAAGTCATAACCCGATGAGTTTTTTCTACAGTCTAAACCATTACCTATCTTTAGCCATAAAAGTGAAAAGTGCGTTCCACTCTACATAGTTCTTGCATAATTAATGTTTTAGTGCCGTTACTTGAAAGACGAGCTGCTGGTGAACGAAAATTCGATATAAAACGCCCCGCGCGATGAAACAGGAATGCCATCTTGTAACAGCCACGCCATCTTGTAACAGCCACGTGGACTTGACGTCACCAATGGCAGTTATCGGACGTCTAATAGCCTCAACAAATGGTCGACTTTGGTACGGCCGAACCATCGGACGTGATCCGGTAGCGGACCTCGATGGTATGGCGTATTGTCCATCGCACGTAATGTGGTAACAATGACAATTTTGTGCGATGGACGATGTGACTTACCATCGAGTTTAGTCCGGTACCGGATCGCGTACCGCGTGTGGCCGTACCAAGTCCATCATGTATTTATAGCTTAACGAGGGCCGTGTTTACCTTTCTAGCCACTTACTGAGCTTAATAGTCTCAGTGTCAGTTTAAACGTAGTCAGAACGACGCGAGATCCAGAAGTAAACACAACCGTGGGAGGCTCCTTTGCACAGGATGCCGGCTAGTTTATGGGTAACACAATGACGCCAATTTCTGAGGTGAAGCAGTAATGTGTAATTATTACTGTGTTTCGCTCTGAAGGGCGCCGTAGCTAGTGAAATTACTGGGCATATGAGACTTAATATCTTATGTCTCAAGGTTACCCAAAGTACACAAATACGTACAAAGCTAAACTTAACTATTGTTAATTATGTAGTTTTACTTCTTTAGCGTGCGCATCATTGAAACTTAAAAGTAACAGGGTTGGAGTTTGTTCCTAAAATTTCAAAGCAAAGGGTTCAAGCCCATACAGCCGTATTCGTTGTTTAATAATTAATTGTCAAAACCATCTTTGCTAGATTTTTCTTTTCTTTGCAAGACTCTACAAACGGTTTTTGCTTTGCTACGCCAAACAAGTATGCATACATAAGTACACACTACACACACACTTTTTTGATTACTATATTACAAACATTACTATATTATAAACATTTATAATAAAAATTGAACCCGAACGCCTAAACGTAAGGTCCAATCTAATCTTGTAAAACACTTTTGCACTTTGAAAAAAAATTGCTACAGAATTGAATATTAACAGCGAATAACTAGAGCGCAGTGTATATTTATTTCGTCTCCATTTGGTTAGGCACTCAAAGACCATGAACGATGCGGTAATAAATATGGATTATGTTAATACACACGGAAGTGTTAATTACGACCTACACATATGACAACACGACATGACAGACGATTTTAAAGTGGATTATGAAACGTAATACTTCATTATTATATAAATATATCAACCAAAAAGGCCAACATGCTTCAGAACTTATTAGTTAAACTAGATAACGTACTGGCCGCAAATAAATTGCTATTAAATGTCTATAGATATAAAAATAATATTGACTTTCGTGGCTGTGCATTAAATATAAAAAAGAATTATCCTGGTTGTTCTACTATCGAGGCCATAATGTTTCGTTGTCAGTTTGTTTGTGCACCCTAATTTCCGAACCGGCTAAACCGATTTGAATGCAGTTTTCACTGATAGTTTTCCAAAATTTCTGTCTAAATGAGATTCTATATAAAACAGTTGACTAAAAAAAATTGTTTTTTAACATTTTCTACAACATTTTGAAATTGGTGCAAACTTGAAGTTACGACATTTAGCACTTATGTAAGTATTGTATACGTAATGCTATTACGAAAAGTCAAAAGCTTTTTTAAATCAATTTATTTTTTAAGTTTCCTTGAACGACTATTGGCTAAGGCTAATCTAGTTTGCGTACTACAAAAAGAGTGATCATGCAGTTATTGTAACGTGGGACAATACAATTGTTCTGGTAACAGAACACCAAACGCATGCAACAGGTTTCGTGTTCGTCACATGTTAAAAGACGAGTACCGATACGCAGTGGAATGAATCGGTGCGTTTAGCTGACGGGGAGGGAGATGCCTCACTTCCTCCATATCGCACCATATCGTTGTAACGGTTATGAACTGACGCGTGTATTCTTCAAAAGAACTTTCTCCAAGATTATGAGTCATTCTTAAATCGACGTTTCAAAAATGTAAATTTACGCGAACCACCCGGTATAAAAGAAAATAAAATTACTGCTCCGTAGTCTCATCGTCATTATGTTTAAATGCGCGAATAAGAATTGCTTTTCATAAGTGCAATTTCTTCATGCTTTCACTCCGTAGCTACACTCTGTGTCGTAATGTCCACACAAGAATGTAATATAAATGCGTCCCGAGATTGATGCAATATAATATTAAAGAGATTAGATTCATGTTAAGTAAATGAGCAACAAGAGTCGGTGACGCAGTAGTTAGATATGGTGAAACTCACCATGGAGCCGTCGGTTCGATTCTCGCTTGCCACTTATCAATATGTTTTTTGGTGTTTTTTAAAATTGAAATTGAACGAAATATATTTATTTGTAACAAACACGATATTTACATAATATAATAGAAAATATATATACAAAACAAATTATAATTTGGAGTGTTTTTCACAAATTGGTCACAATTGCACGTCTGAACGAACGAAGCGTTGATGTACTTCTCTACTCTCGACATGTGAAAAACAGCAGTTTTCTCGAAACTGAAATAGATTTTTTATATATCGCTCTTGCATATCCAAATGTTTTGAGTTTTCTTGAGTGTTATATCCGCCAATATTCGTCTTCAAACAATTCGACACGTGTTTCGTCTCTTCACGAGGCATCCTCAGGAGATTTTGACTCGCTAAATTCTGGCAAGAAACTTGAGGCGAAACTAACACGTGTCGAATTGGTTGAAGGTGATTATTGGCGGAATTAACACTCAAGAAAACTCCAAAGATTTGGATAATTATGGATTTCCGCAAAGTAACGCCTATTCAATAAATCACTCTTAAAGGTTGGTTAAGAGTGCACTTATATCAAGTCAAATAATCTTTGAGGTAAATAAAGTATAAGCAAAAGAGCCTATTCGCGCTATTTATAACCTAGGTCCAAAAGAGTCATTAAGGGAATTTTTTTAATGAGATTAACATTTTGACTGTTGCATATGAATGTATACTTGATAATGTTCTATATGTGCATAAGCACTACAAATTGAAAAATGAAATAATTTTATCAAGTTATTGTATTGTCATCGGTCCTCGATAAATCTACGAAGTTTGAACGAAATCTGGCCGTTTAAAGTGGGTCGAAATCGCGCCCAAATGAGTCGGTTACAAAGAAACATACATACAGGTGAAACTATTAAAATGCGTGTAAAAAAACAACATTGAGTATACAATAAATCAAACAATATTTAACTACAAAATTAGGAACGGATGAGGATGAATAACATTGTAGATATTGATTGTATTATTAATAAGGTGTAATAGTAAACAACGTGAGACGTTGAGTCTGGCGGAAGTGGTCCTGTAATACGCAGGAGTCGGGCCGACGCCCTACATATAGCAACCAGTGTTAGTTGCCGAACTAATAATTATTGATCGGCCGTTTTCAATAACCTATATCTATCTTTAGTTTAACTTGCTAGAGGTAGACAAATCTATCCTTTTTCGCTTACTTACATTTCAATAAAGGACTATAACTATACTGGACATAACTATGGATTGATAAGATCTTGTCATTAAACGGTGACAGCAATGTATCCGTAACTAGAGATACGTTATTGAAAACGGCCGCTTTACAATACTCTATCTAATGAATCTATACTAAAATAATATTTTTTGAAGTGAAAATTCTTAAGCGCACTGAGGATATTACTGTTCAACTAAGGCTCAGCGTGTATAAAAATGTTTTCACTTCAAAACTTCTCTGATTTATAGAAAGCTACAGTATTAACGACCAGTGGAGGCTCCTTTGCAAAGAATGCCGGCTAGTTTATGGGTACCACATTGGCGCCTATTTCTACCGTGAAGCAGTAAATGTGTTAGCATTATTATGTTTCGGTCTAAAGGGCGACGTAGCTATTGAAATTACTGGGCAAATGATACTTAACATATATCTCAAGGCGACGAGCGCAATTGTAGTGCCGCAGAGCTTTTGGGTTTTTCATGAATCCTGAGCTGAACTACACTGTAATGGGCAGGGCGTATCGATTACCATCAGCTGAACGTCCTGTTCGTTATGTCGTGTAATAATAATAAAATCCTTTATTGATGAATTCATTTCTCAAGACAATATCCGCTAGACCACTTCCATCCAATTTTGAAATCTAATAATAAACTAAAACATTTATAATAAAATTAAAGGTTTATAGGAAAGTTGCAGAATAAATTTCTTTTTCCGCGTACCAAAACGGCCCAAGGTGCCTAAAGAAGATTTCATATAAAAATATTAAGAAGTAATGTATCAAAACACTTCCATTGTGACTATCACAATTCATTGCGGCATCATTGAGACATAAAGCAATGTAGCAATGAACAGCAATTTGTTACGGCCCACTCGACTTAGCATCATTGGTGTCTTTTTTTAATGTTTCGACAATCTTTAGCCGCCGTCTGTCATCATCTCTAATAAAATAGAAATAGAAAAACAATTTATTAGCAATAAAAAACACACACACACAAAAACACAAAAATTTACAATATTAATTAAAACCTTAAAATACTGAATTAAATAAATACTAAATTAAACAAATATTATAAAAAAATTAAAATATATAAAGAAAAATAATTGTGTGCGCGTGATTCCCTGCTAAAAGGAGCTGACTCAGTACATTGTTGGTAGTGCAGCCCCTCGTGACATTGTGTATCAAAGGGAATGACTGAATATTATATTTTGTTGATTTTGTCGTTTTTTTTTTTAATTTATAGTGTAATAAAATAAGTAAATAATTTATTGTAATAATAATAAATATTAAATCATATTATAATACTGTATATAATATAATAAAGGTAGCATTTATGAGCCAGTTGGTCCAGAGGCCTGTGTATTGGTAACATTGCATATTATTATTGTTTTTTTTTTGGAATAGGGGGACAACGAGCGTACTGGTCACCTGGTGGTGGTGAGGAATCACAGGAGCGTTGCCGGACTTTAAGGAAGGTGTACGCGCTTTTTCGAAGGAACCCATGTCTTATTGTCCCGGAAACACCGCACAAGGAAGCTCATTCCACAGCTTATTATCATCTGTTGACGTATAATTAACAACTATACTCACAATCGCCTATTGGTGGTCAAAAATGTCCGAGTTATATTAACTTATGTCTTATACAGATAACATTAAAACAACCATTCAAATTAACACCTCATTTCGTGGCAGTAATGTTCAAAGTCCATTGTATACGCTCATTAGAAGTTTTAACACTATTTCACGCGCGAGACGGACGCGAACATGAGGCAAGAACATTTTGTTCAGGGAATTATTTAGCAGAATGATTGAAAACTACAAGTTAGATACACAATTTTGTTAATTTAAAGAGGCACTTATCTGAAATACGACAATTTTAAGTTTAGATATGTTGTTATTTCGACAGTTTTTCACTGAACACTGTGTCATTGCGTAGCGCTGTATGCAAAGCGCGGTCGAAACACAACTGAACGAAAACACTGCCTAATAGACGCGTAGACCGAGTTTTGCTTCAGACAAATTTAGACCGTGATTGTGACTCTAGTTGTTTTACGTCATTGTTGTCATCATATTCTGGGTACTGCTCTTGGTTGTTTGCGCTCGAACAGATTTTTCTTTCCTTCTCTTCAAAAACCACGGAAATGCACGTCGCTCCATATGTCCAACTCGAATCGAGGGAGCAGAAAATCACCGATTTAGCGAAGATGATTACAGCGTTGGCACGTCATAGCTCAACGGTCATGTGGCCGTTGGGGCAGTAAAGTCCTCGAATGACGACCATGTACCGGAAGACGTAGTGTAATTGCTAGGTCATCCATAATATAGACCGATGTTTGGTCAAGATCGCCGGAATAAGTTGGATGTGGGCAGCACAGGACCGAACGTGCGTCGTGTAGATCTTTTGGATGGGGAGGCCTTTGTCCAACAGTGTACGTCTTCCGGCTGAAATCAACCAAGTGAGCCCAATGCTCTTTTGTCAATGTTGAGACGAATTCCAAAATGTTACGTCATTTAGTTGCCTAATGCACTATGAAACTGATTAACATACGTTCAATAGTTTGTCGCGTGAAGAATTCCGATGGTGTTGTTGAGCAAATTCAGTTAAATTGCCGTAAAATTCGTTCCGTAACTACCGTTCATACATACGGTCTAACTACTTATAAATTACTTTTATAAAAGGATCTCCATCGAGAAATTATGTTTGCATGCCAATTCTGGCATTAAATATTGTTTGTTAAAAAATGTACTTACTTTGTAACGATTTTATAAAATTTTTAAACCAGCTGTTCTGTAGGTCTATAACTTACAAGTTAAGTACCTTACCCCGCGCCCGCTCATGTTTGATCTGTCATATGTAATGAATTACATTGACTGAATTATTTGTGTTGCGAATATGTGTAAAAAAGCTGGATCTTCATTTATTAGTATAGATATTATGGTAACGCTAAGGACGATAGACCTCCATTTTAACCAATGACCAAAAGAATATTGGAGATACAGAGATAATAAGTATGATTTACAATCAAAGAAATGTGTTTATTTATGTTGCAATTATGTATGAAGGTATGAAATTAGGATATCATCCCCACCAGTATCACCTCGATCCATTTGACCGCGTGCAACGCAGAGCAGCTCGAATTGTCGGGGACCCAGTGATCTGCGAACGGCTGAAACACTTGGCGTTGCGTAGAGACGTCGCTTCATTGTGTGTCTTCTACCGCATTTATCACGGGGAGTGTTCCGAAGAGCTGTTTAACCTGATTCCTGCCGCCGAATTCCACCTTCGCACGACTCGCCACAAGTTAAGATATCATCCCCACCATCTGGATGTGTGGCGGTCCTCCACAGTGCGGTTTTCAAGGAGCTTTCTTCCGCGTACTACAACGCTGTGGAATGAGCTTCCTTGTGCGGTGTTTCCGGGACGATACGACATGGGTACCTTCAAAAAAAGCGCGTACATCTTCCTTAAAGGCCGGCAACGCTCTTGTGATTCCTCTGGTGTTGCAAGAGAATGTGGGCGGCGGTGATCACTTAACACCAGGTAACCCGTACGCTCGTTTGTTCTCCTTTTCCATAAAAAACAAAACCACATCTGAATGTGTGGCAGTCCTCCACAGTGCGGTTTTCAAGGAGCTTTCTTCCACGTACTACAAAGCTGTGGAATGGGGTGCGCGTACACCTTCCTTAAAGGCCGACAACGCTCCTGTGATTCCTCCGGCGTTGCAAGAGAATGTGGGCGGCGGTGATCACTTAACACCAGGTGACCCGTACGCCCGTTTGTCCTACTTTTCCATAAATAAAAATTTTGAATCGAATTTTCGCAAAGCTATTTTCGGATCATTGCGAAAACTTAAGAACGCGTTGAACCACCTCATGAGCGCTGATTCGCCAAAATTAGCATTAGGATAGACTTCTGACCAATCGGATAAAAGAAGCCATTATACTCTTTTGTCAGCCAATCAGCATTCATATTTCCAATCGTTATAAGTCGGACTGGGATCTTTGCAATGATCCATAAAAATAGTTCAAAGTGTTGCGAATTTGTTCCAATTATCCGAGCCTTTGCCGTCGTCCTGGGATTTTTGCAATAATCCGAATTGTCTTATTATCCTACAACATTATACATTTGGAGTAACTCCAAGCTGGATTTGTATTTTGCAAGCTGTGCAGTCGGAGCCAATATTATTGGATGCCGAGCAAAATTGGCAATCATATTATGTTGAATTAATAAAAACATGTTTTATATTTATTTATTACAAAATTTATTAGGTTTGGAACCGGTTTTAAAGTTCAAGGGTATTACCGGTAACATTTTGTTTGTATATTTACTAACCGCAAAAGTCGAAACGGGACGAGCATACTACAAGGATCGCACACTTATTTTGTACGCTGTTGTTAAACAAATATTAGATAAAATAAACCTTTCTCAACCGGTTCTTTTAACAAAACCTTTATACTGATTTTAAATAACCGAAATCCCTATAATTTCGTTTTAGGCAAACAAAACCGTATTATCATCTCTCTATAATTATGTTAACCGGTTAGAATTTAGTTACAGACTCCTAGCCTTGGTTTATGGCTATTGATTTTGTCAAACTTGAATAAACTAGATATAATGCCCTTGACGCTCTTAAGACTGCTATCCCCAAAAACTCGCAATAATAGCGCATAGCTGAAACCATATCTTGACGGTTTATATAAAGCTTATATTTTTACAAAAATAATTATAAATCTATATCACAATATGAGAAGAAAATCCATTTTTTCATTACAGTTCCATTTTTTATAGACAGTGCTAAAAAAAACAAAATACCACTAACTTTTACAGTTGGAGCCAGTTAATTCAATCTCGATAAAAATTGTACCAATATTTATTAATTGTACACCAATACTATTTAACATGACATAGTTTTGTTAGTTTTGTAAATAAAATTGTATTTTGTTTGTAATTAATTAAAAATGCTTCTAATTCCGAATTAAAACTATGGCGATCTTGTACGGGAGAGGTAACCTAGCTCCACTCGAATCCTCAAGACCGTTGGCACGGTCCCCAGCCTTAACAGATATTTCGCTAAACTTACAATACTTTAATTAACACTTTTCTTACTTATAATCTACTTAGTAAATTAATATAAAATTAATTCCAAGTCTAAGGTAAAATTATGAAATCTAAATTTAATATTAGGTAATTGTTTAGATTTAGAAGAGTGACAAAGTGAATTTATCTTTGCAGTATGCTCGTTTGTATGTCTTACGACAATATCGGCGGCACTAAAATAAAACTACTGATCTAACATGCCAACATTTGGTCCTGCGCTGTACTTATTTCTAGAAGTGCTATTTAAATGTAGGTGTGGATTGTGGTTCCGCCTGCCTACAATTGTTGTGTTGTTACACATCTTGTATCAAGTTTTAAATAGCTATCTATTTAAACACAGTACGGCTCACTTGGGAAGTATTTCTTCTTTAATTCCTCTGATTTCCATGAACTGATAAATTAAAAAATATTACAAGAAGATAATTATTTCTACAGAGAATAATTTGTTTCACCTATAATGAATGTTGTGACACTAAAATAAATGTCTCGTCTTCCTCAACAGTAAATTTATATACTATAACGGTACATTATTTTAGATATTCTATATAATGACAGACTACACGGCCATATTATCTGTGGACCTCGCTGGTACGTGTAGCCCCCTCCTGTTACCCTTTCACCCCCTCGCGCTCGTCGTGTTGCGTCAGTACCGTTTGCAGTTTCATTACCGTTAGATACGTCATGTCATAATATTTTCGTGCTATCATTCGTGCTTTGTTTTTAAGTTTTCCTTCATTGTTACGTTTTGACTTTTGTTGTTAACAAGTATGTAGTTTCTGTTGGTCTGTGTCGCTGTATAATATTTTTGCCAGAAAAATGAATACAGCTTTTTACTTTAACCAGATTCTTTCATTGATTTTTTATCATTAGAATAATAACAATCAGCATTACATCACCTTTACATCAATCTATAATACTGAATAAAATAAATCGTTGTTTATTTATTAATAATAATATCCTAGTTGTGCTTGTTTTGCACACCGTAACAAAGCGACGATGTGACGTCATTGACGTTAGGTTCAGAGATAAATTAACCGGGTAGTAATATTAAAATCACATGAGGTCGCAGTCAAATATGGCACGACTGCTATCGCCCAGAGACGCTGGACAAAGGCCTCCTCCAACGATCTCCCCGGCGAGCGGTCCTGCGTTGCCCTCATCCATCGTATTCCGGCGATCTTGACAATATCATCGATCCATCTTGTGGGCGGGCCTATCAACGCTTCAATTTCCGGAACGTGATCGCCATTCGAGGACTTTACTGCCCCAATGCGACGGCTCAATTTCGCTCGTCACCTTGAGACATAACATTCATTTAAGTTAAGTCTCATTTGCCAAGTAATTTCTCTAGCTACGGCGCCCTTCAGACCGAAATACAATAATGCTTACACATTACTGCTTCACGGCAGAAAAGGTGCCGTTGTGGTCCCATAATGTAATAAAAAGAACAGGGAAGTTCCAGGCCAAAGGGTGCCAACGGTTTCTTTTTTCCCGTGAAGCAATAATGTGTATAATATGTATGTCATAAAAAATCCAGGCAAACTTGACTGTTTAATTTTCATGTAAACACATTCACGATATAATAGATAGGTACGTGATGGTATTTGTATATATATTCGCTGACCTTGCTAACTATCGTTAAAACGAAGCCAAACCCAATTCAATTAGCTAATTATGGTTAATTAAATTAATATTTGAACGACCTCAAGTGGTTAGTTAGTGACTTTGTTTACTAAGCTTTTACATTGTTCAACATTTTACACAAGATGAATCAGTAACACCGCGCTAGTGATCCTCCACCATAAGAGTTTTGTTGATAGAAACAGTAATGTCAGAAAAAATATTGTCAAAAACAAAAGGTACTCTATGCTTAGAGTTTTGTAAATTTTTGTATTCAAAATCTATCGTAATCGTAATCTAATGTAAATATACTCTATTCAAATTGAATCAAACTAAGCGCTTTTGAATCCAATTATTATAAATATGATTTATTTTAAATTACTGAACCTAGCATATTATTATGTTCATAAAAGAAACTCGACGGCCCATTTTTACATTTTGTTGCTTATAAAATGGCGAATGCTTGTATTGTTAAATTTTTTTGACAAATTTTTAAAACACTTTTATTGAATCAATCTGTTAGCACGTTAACGAGCTGTCGCATTTTGTGTAATAAATTTAATCCCAGACGTGAGGGTTGTCACTTTGAAACATAACAAATTGTTTAGATTAGCAAGAGCGACATCTCGAGTCAATTACCTAATATGCAAGCATACAAGATTTTATAAAAGATACGTCACTCGAACGGTTGGCTCAGTTAGAAAGAACGCTCGCACGGTACGCGAGAGGTCGCAGGTTCGAATTCCGCATCGTTAATTAAATTTTATTTTCAAATTTTATTTGTGTAATAAATTTAATGTGTTCAGATATATTGTAACTTTTTTTATTTTTATGAAAATTTACGAAAATACAGGACAAGACGAGCAGGACGTTCAGCTGATGGTAATTGATACGACCTGTCTATTACACTGCAGTGCCGCTCAGGATTCTTGAAAAGCCCAAAAGTTCTGAGCCGCACTACAATTGCGCTCGTCGTCTCGTTGACACACAATAGGATATTAAGTCTCATTTTCCCAGTAATTTCACTAACTACGGCGCCCTTCAGACCGAAACACAGTAATGTTTACACATTACTATTAATTAATTTTAGCCGGCATCCGGTTCAAAAGAGCCTCCCACGGGTACATTTTATTTTGACAAAAAAGAACTTTGATCAGATAATTTGTACATTTAAAATGAATCCAAGTTGAATGATTCTTTGTTAGTATCATCATGTACGGCATTTCACGAACACGAGAAATCATCCCACGGTCATGACCTACAATTGTTTTGAATTGTGGTTGTATATATTCTGTGCGTCAGGTATTATGTAACGTATGTTATGAGTGAAATGGTACGAGGAAGACAGCTGTAATAAAAGCAAATTAGTACAAGTCTTAAGTTTTTAAAACAGGACAATGATAAAAATAGTTTAAAAAATACGCATTTTTTTTTAAGAAAACCGAACTAAAAACAATTGATGAAAATTATATAAATTAACAAAAATCTTATTTTGTAAATTATTAAATGTAATAATTTTATCAAATTAATTTTTTGTCATCGGTCCTCTATAAATCTACATAGTTTGAATGAAATTTGGCCGTTTAAAGTGGGTCAAAATCGCGACAAAATCAGTCGGTTACAAACTAACAAACATACAGGTGCAGCTAATAAAGCACATAAAAGCGTGTAAAAAAAAGCTTGTGCGTCTCGGGACGTCCGACAGAAGTGATAACTTAAAACGCTGTCTAAATCCTTTGAGATATAACAAATTAATGTATGGCGAAATTGTGTATCTTATATAGACAGACTAATGTCTTAAGTCCACGATCGCATAATATGTCTATCTTTTAAGGATAACATACTTCATATGTCTATTTTAAAACTTTAAAAAAAAAATGGCAATTATAAAGCTATAATGTTATAGCTTATCATTATAAATTAATCCTTATCATTATAAATAGGTTAGATATTTTACTGTTTTATAACATACTAGGAATGCCCCGCGGTTTCACTCGCCTAGATTCCGATCTCGTGGTAGCGGAAGGTGGGACTAGATTTATTTTTGTTAACATACAAATTTCACTTATTTTTTAATTATTCCTTTCATATTATTAGATACACACTTACATTAATAATCTAATCAGATCAATATCACAGATATCGATGCCCCTTTCCCCACCACCCACCACCCACCACCCACACCGCATTATTTTATTATTGCATTATTTTCTATATCTCTATATTAATAAAATATCATTTAATGGGATAAGGATTTATACAGAGTTATGAGTAGTTCGGTGTGATTATTGTGGGCACTTTTAAATTTATAAAATGTAAAAAAGTAGTTATAGTGGCATAACTACAGTAGTTGGACATAATATTATGGTATCGCGGAGATTTTTGCAGATATTGATACGTTCTATAATACTATAGATTTTTTTTATTCTATCATCAATAGTTTCCGCAGCGATTTTTTATGACTAAATTATTCACACTTTGGGTTATAACTCAAATAATATATTATTTCATTTAATTTTTCATTTATTTTAATTTAATTTTTTTAATTTTTTTTGGAATTGTAATATAGCTTTTGCAACTCAGTGAAGATGCTGCTTTCTAATGGTGAAAGAATTTTTAAAATCGGTCCAGTAGTTTTTGTGTGAAAACATTACAAACATATATACAAAAACACAAATGATTCCTCTTTAAAATATTAGTTTTGATAATTGCTTGATGCGATCCGATCCTCATCATGACCCTGCCCCGTGTTGTCTACTACAAATAAGGAACGGACGTTGAAGGTATGATCATTGAAAAACACTTTTTTGTCTCATTTTTAATGAATTATGATTACACATTTCCGCTGTCTTTAGATCACACTATTTCCCAAAACTTACATCATATTTTTTTCTATTGACTGAACACTGTCTGTCGGGTCAACTAGTTGATTATAAAATATATTTTATTCGTACGGCCGTTCCCAATATACTATCTAAAGATAGAGATAAAGTACTACCTTCTACTGTCAGTAATTAGCTGTCAATAATCTGAAGCTGTCCCAATATACCCGATAAGTCATTCTTATCGCTTTATATTGGGACGTATGAATTGCAATTTCCATACAAACTTCTATCGCTGGTAAGTTATACGTCCTCCTATACATTACTGCATGTACAGATAAGGTGAGTTACCGTCGATAAGTCTATTGGGACAGAAAAGTCAACGATAGCTATGATTTTTATCTCAAGTAGGCCACAACCGGAGACAGACTGAATATTGGGAACGGCCGTTAGTGACAATTGTGAAATATGTGCATTAGAATTTTGTGTATGTACATTATTATTATCAACTGTATCATTATTCAATCCTATAAAAGTAACAATTGGTAAGAGTGAGAGGAGGAGGCTGGCGTATGCGTGAGAGAAAGGGAAGCCAAGCAAACTAGCGCCGTAACGCGTTACGTTACAAAGCGGCTTACCCTCCCTTACGCATTTTTTAAAAATAAATCTTGTATTAAATTCCGCCTCGCACTTGACCAGTTTTGAGGGGCACGTTTAAGCTAAGTAGATAAATAAAACGTGGTATTTGTAAACTTTCAACAAATTATTGTATTATAACTGTCTTGTGGTTCGGAGCATTTAGTTCCACTGCTCTGTGGAATGATAGATAATGTTAGTTGATGGCACGAGCCACATCTCGCGGCCTGTACAGACAGCCTGTACACGTGTACAGTACACGGCCACTATGGCTCGCTCTAATCTATTACTAGCTGTTGCCCGTGACGTCGTCCGCGTCGATGCTATAAAGCAGCAAAAGTACTATACCTGCCTGTATCGTACAGTATGTTTTTTAATATCCCTTTTTTACACGTATAGTGATTACATCGATATTAATTGGTATACTCGTATATATAACAAAAACTTTTTAATGATACCACTGATTGGGAATGGAACGACCGCCCTCAGGCTATTAACAATAAATTTTATTGTACGATATTATATTGTTACTATATTTTTATGAAAAAAAGAAGCCCGCAGAGTTTCTTGTGCTCCATCTTCTCAGGTATAAGGCTTACTTTTTGAGACGTAGCTTTTTCGAGTTATTGACATCGAATTGAAATAAATCAAATCATTAATGACATAAAGTGTAAGTTTGCAGATCTTTCACCCCAACATGCGACATTTTTATTATTAAGCCACTTTCGCTTGCTAAGTGAATATAAACTTTAAAATATTTCCATATTTCAAGCATAAGTCAGCGATAAGGTACGCGAATCAAATTCCTTGAATGTACCAATTCATTTTATTCTTCTCAATAAATAAAACCTTTACTACACTATTATGTCTGTGAAGTATGGAGATATTATGAAGAATTCTTCTTTTTAAATTTGAAGGACATACTTCTAGTCATATGTTGCGCACAGGTGTTTCAATTGCGTTGTCACGCTTCTACAGTCACACGAGCTTTCGTCCAAGTTATAAGATTTTGCGACGAACAAATTTATAACAACAGACAGACACTCGCTTGACACTCATGCTTGTTTCCCTCATAAGTCAGCATATTTTATGTTCTCTTAGTATACATAGTTAAGTTTATATTTTTTTATAATTTTGACACATTTTTACACCAACTATTTTATGCTGTAGGTGCAAGACAACGAAAATATTATTTTTAATACAATATGCATAAATAAATATATATAAACATCCATGATTCAGAAACAATCATCCATATTGTTGAAAACAAATAAAAAAAAATCGTTATATAGTTTGCACCTACTGGAATCGACCCTAGTACCTCTAGCTCAGTGGGCAGGGTCACTACTTTCTTTTCCCCTGTGCTTCCTCGGGGTATAACAAGAATACGGAAGTCCCAGGCCCAAGGGTGTCGTAAGTGGCGAGTAAGGGCATTTAACTGTGGGAGGCTTCTTTTCACAGGATGCCGGCTAGATTAGGGGTACCACAGTGACGACTTTATCTGCCTGAAGCAGTAAGTGTAAGCATTATTGTTTCGGTAAATTTTTTGATTTATTTTCAGAACCCTGAGCCATTTTTTTCTTACTCGTAATATGATTGTCTATTGATTTGGTTTTACGTCACGCAGAAGACACTGTAGTTTCTGGCTGTAACTCATTTATTTTTTTTGAAACATAAAATTTGGAAAAATTCTTAACAGTGAACGTTTAAGTACATCGCAGATATTATTTGGTTTGGTTCTACTTTGAACGTAACTTTTTCTATTTCCTGTCATTAAAGTTCATTATAAACAACGTTTTATTGAAGAAAAAGAATTTAACAAAAAAACAACCGACTTCAAAAACACTATTCCAAAACAATAGATATAATATGCACTAAAGAGTATGAAAATAGTTGCGTATTTTTATACAATCTAATTAATTAATGTAAAATTCTAGTAACGATTTTTGTTATTTTTAAAATCGCTCTTCTACCGCCGCAGCCCACGTCGCGTCGTCACGTGCGTATACTTTATTTGTATAATGATTGTGACTCAGCCGTGATATAATTGGCTGCATTTCCATCAAACGGAGCAAAATTTACCAGAGTACTGTTGTGATGTATATATTGTAAATATTATTTCTTATTTATTTATTTATTAGGATAAATAACTATTTAAAATGTTTACAAGCACACAAATGTAAAGCAATTATATAATACGAGTTAATTCAATAACACATTAACACTGCGTACATAATTTAAAACTTTGTTTAATTAATAAATAATGTTAACAGTTTTACATTTGAAAACATAAGAAATAAACGTATATTTGTAGTATATAAAGTATTAGAGAGAAAAATATTTTGAAAATAATTTATAATATTTATGCGTATACAAAGTAATTACATACTACTACTATACAGGGTGGCCCACCCAAACCGGTCAGTATGGGGATTTCAAAATATATAAGAGATAGAAGAATATCTTCTAAGGAACCACGATATCGATTTTAGAGAAAACAAAAACTGCATTCATAGATTTTCAAAAAAAATTATACACGACTCGGGAATCGAACCCGGTCATTTTGGAAAAAAAATACATTTTTGTTTTATTGCCATATTGATAGTGTAGGTTATAAGGAGTGATTGTTGCTATGAAACCTTGTGTTTAAAATTGAAAGAAATTGCTTTTTTAAATATTATTTTAATTATTTTAGCAAATGTTCAAAATGGCAACCATTTTCTTGAATGCAATAGTCAACTCGTTTAGGTAACGATTTCGTTATGGCCTTTTGTACTTTGAAGTTGTGAATTTGGGTTAAAATAATCTCTATGGCTATTTTTAGATCTTCAGTGGTGTCATAGCCAGTTTTGTAGACTTGTGACCTCGCGAGCCACCCGATTTTTTTTAAAACACTTTTGTAAAATAACGAATGAGAGTTAAATTTCCCGTCATTCGTTTTCTCTTTGATTGAAATTTGGTAATCCAGAAGTTCACGTTCCATTTTCAAATACCAGCAATAACATATTTTTACTGGTACGGAGACATGAAGCATTCAATTTTTAAAATTGAAATTCGGCAATCTTAGAAGTTCACATTCCATTTTCAAATAACTGATAAATAAAATATTTTTACTGGTATACGCAGGCAACATGACGATTGGTTAGTGCCTACATTTTTTTAACGACTAAAACCGACAACTTACATGAAACAATATCAAATAAAGCAATTTCTTTTAATATTGGACACAAGGTTTCATAGCAACAATCACTCCTTATAACCTACACTATCAATATGGCAATAAAACAAAAATGTATTTCCAAAATGACCGGGTTCGATTCCCGAGTCGTGTATGATTTTTTTTGAAAATCTGTGAATGCAGTTTTTGTTTTTTCTAAAATCGATATCGTGGTTCCTTAGAAGATATTCTTCTATCTCTTATATATTCTGAAATCCCCATACTGACCGGTTTGGGTGGGCCACCCTGTATACTATACTACGTCTGTAAATGTAAGCATTTTTAGTATATGGTTCTATTGAACATAATCAAGTACCTAGTTTGTATAAGTTTGCTAATTACAAGAACACGCACCTAAGTATCGCTGATCTAAGGACGATGAATACTATCCTTTCGTGATACAGTTTTTACTAGTACGAATCGATAGGGTTAATCAGTTTAATGACAGCCACTAAGTTACCTATAATAATGAAAGTTAACTTTGAATAATAATTAGTTATATTGTGTTTAGTTAATTGTATACATTAAGAAGCTGTATAATGGTTGTTTTAATATTTTAATAGATATTATTATAATATTATTGTATTGTTCGTACTGTGGCTTCTGTGGAAAGTATACCACAAGTTAACGTAGAGCACCAAGGTTAGAGAATATTTGTTTTATAATTTTAATGGTAGTGATCGGTGCTGAACATTGAAACATGTTTTTGTTTCTTATTTTTTTATCTAAAACAAATATAAATGCTGTTAGACTTTAAAAGACACACACAAATATAATTATTTAAATTTTTGCATAGTTGTGTGTTGAATTAATAAGATCGCCTTCACTTCACTTCAAATTATAAAGCATGTAATTTTTACATTAGATGTTAATCCATTTTAATCCTTCTAAACGTATTTTATTTATTCGCTTTATAATCAAAATACACTAAAGTAAAAATAGCACCTAGCCAATGATACATTGGCTTTTCCTTTTAGGCCGTAATGTGCAAGCAATACTGTGTGTTCTTTGGCTCAGAATTTTTTGGGTTTTTTCCTCATGAGAATCCTCAGCGCCACTACATTGTAATGGGTAGGGCGTATCAATTACCATCAGCTGAACGTCAGCTGAACCCAACAATTCTGAGCAGCACAGCAACTGCGCTCGTGTGGTACTCATAATCTAGCTGGCATCCTGTGCACTGGATTTGAGTGAGAAAGAATTAAAAGCGATGCCAGTTTGGTTTATTTTCTGCATTGACTCGGGTAATAACTAAAGATAACGTTTACGTACTTGGCACTAAGATTTTAAAGACAGTCTCCAAGATCGTGGCAGTCTGTTCTAGGAGCGTGTTCAATGTTAATTAAATGTGCTGACCTTATTTACAGTGCAATGAATATCCTGTGGTTTAGATTGTAATGCTATATATGAAGCACTGATACTGTTCACTATCAGTGACACTCTATAAGGAATAACCTATATTAATCTATTCTTAATTTGAATTGAATGTACTACTACCGGAATACGTTGGGTAAGGGTGGCGCAGGACCGATCTTCGTGTAAATCTTTGGGGTAGGCCTTTGTCCAGCAGTGGACGTCATCCGGCTGATATGATGATGATGATACTACTATTATTACTTATACCTAAGAAACTGTTAAAAACAAGCGGGATGGTAACGCGCTGTGTGTTTTTTATTGCTAAGAGAATCTTGGTAGATTTGTAACTATTTTGGAATTATAATAACATATTAATTGTATGGTATATCTAGGTAATTATTTAGTTTTTATATTAGAGCAAAAGTAAAGCGTCTACTATACTCGTACATCTTTTAAGTTTTTTTTTTATTTTTTTGATTAATTTACTTTTTTTTAACCTTAGTTGATGTTTGACAATTTTTGTTGCATAACTGTACATAGATTGGATGAATATTATGCTGAAGCTGTAAATATTGAATTTGCTGAAATTGCTATAAAAAGAGCGCAAAAAACATGCTGGGAGAGTTTCTTGCGCCGCTTCTTCTCTCTTAGAGCGCCTTTTGTGTTTCAAAGCGGTGGTAGTGTCTAGTATATTTGAAATGACATCAAAAACAATTCTAAAGGTATCAATTTTGAGATAAGAAATGCCTTTTTATGGCTTTTATTGATTTAAAAGAGAGGCAGTAAGTTTCTTCCAACTTCTCATAAAAGCTCAACTTTTCCGAAGTAAGTTATAGTTAAAATGTACAAATTTCACATTCATTCATAACTAATTATTTGACTTATTGAATAAATGTTTTCTGAATTTGACCGACGTAAGAAAGTCGCTTCGCGTAGGTAATCCTAAACAACTGACCAATAAAGCGAATAAGTTTAATATTACACATCCTGCCAAAAGGATGCCCAGTTTTGTATTACGCTTTCTCTTATTACATGCGGCCCGGTCGGCCCACCTGCCAGTGACGTCACTTCCTCCTATTGTCTGTGTCGTGAAGGGTTTGTCACGAATACCTTGTAGAAGGATGAGAAGAAGAATAGTTTTGAATTTATTTACTGAATTATTTTTATATCAGTGTTTCAAGAAAGCAGTCACAAGTCATAACTTATTATATTTTATTATTCGTATTTTCTTATTCGATAGAGTCATGAGTCGATCAACATTTTTGTTACCCAGTATTTTTTTCCTTTTATGATAAGAAATTAAATCAAGTATCATTTTATTTAAAAACTAGCCTTAGGCTAATAAATGATTTATTTTTAAGTTAATTTACTTAGTTTATTATTGTTTTGTTTTGTTTTGTTTAATACAGCTACTGTAATAATACTCTAATTGATTGAGAAGAGATCGTTTCCGTTGAAGTTTCTTGTATGTTCTTCTCACGAGCTCAACTTTTTCCGAACATATTATGGAAAATTCAGTAATTTAAAATAAATATTTATATAGACTTTGACTTAAGTAGATTAAAACCAAGAAAGTGTTCATCATTGTCTCTATTAAGAGTTTAATAATGTCGCTATGTTCGTGTGTTCTTTACCCCCCTTAGTACCTACATGTTAAAAGGCTTAAAAGGCATTTATTTTCTCAAAATTGATTCATTTAGATTTCTTTTTGATGTCATTTCTAATACACTAGACACTAATATCGCTTCGGAAACAAATGGCGCTCTGAGAGAAAAGAAGAGGCGTAAGAAACTCTCCCAGCATTCTTTTATTTGCTCACTTTTTAATATTAATAATTAATATTAATATTGCGTTATTTTCAGTATTCACTGCATTATATAGGTACTGGTCTAGAAATCCTTTTTTTTATGAAAATAAGGAACGAGTCGAGCAGGACGTTCAGGTGATGATAATTGATACGCCCTGCTCATTACAATACAGTGCCGCTCAGGATTCTTGAAAAAACCCAAAAATTTTGAACGGCACTACTACTGCGCTCGTCACCTTGAGACATAAGATGTTAAGTCTCATTTGCCCAGTAATTTCACTAGCTACGGCGCCCTTCAGATCGAAACACAGTAATGTTTACACATTACTGCTTCACGGCAGAAATAGGCGCCGTTGTAGCTCCCACTGGTATGTACCTGAGTTTCACCTCGGAATATTTAAACCCGTGCAACACAAAGGAAGCTTCTGGAATCGTCGGGGACTTAATAGTCTGTGAATCGCTCGATTGTTTGGCGTTGCGTAGAGACTTCGTTTCATTGTCTGTCTTATAACTTATACCGCATTTATCACAGGCATTGTTCCGAGGACCTGTTTGACTCAACAATGCAAGATTATTCTTCCTCGTTGGTCCAGCTTCTTGTTTTGGGTCATCTTCCATGGGATCAATCCTCTATTGATGTTGTCTTTGTATCTATAAATTAATATCTTATATGTAAATAAATAGATTAAAAAAAATCAAAACTTATCCTATTAAATAAAATTAAAATATTAAAAAATCTTTCGAATTCAATCTTTTTAGTTTCTTCTCTTATTCTACTATTTTTAGACGGTCACTTGTAAGACAAAAGGAACCGTGTTGTCTACAGCTGCTGTGGACAGGTCGACTTGTTAGGTCCCTATTGAAATTCAGTTTTGGAAAATCAATTCCAAAAATGCTGAGTGGGTGTCCTTTTCATAACGTTATATCTTTAAGTTGTTAATTTTTCTATGTATTATATATGTTTTGTGTTGTCCTGAATAAATGCATACTTAACTTTATGTATAGATCACTTCACACTTACCTTAGTCTAAACTAGATAGAGATTTATCGACTAACTTCATGATGTCGGAAAAATATATAGTACTAACATCTCGTCTTTCTACAACATGTTTTGTTCATATTTCTTTTTTGCTCCGTTCGCCTTGCTTCTTTTTTTATTTATTTATTTATTATATCCATTCTGTCTCGTCTTTTTCTATATTCATATCAAGAAGTACCAAACCCACTGAACCGTAACTTATCGATAGTGCTAGAGACGGATGCATGTTAATTTACCATAATATTAAAAAAACACCGCTCTGGTGAATGATAGAGGAAGAGCATAATTATATTTACAATTTATTAATATACTTTAAATAGCAGTTAAATTCTTTATTAATTTAACGACCACTAATCGGCATTAAAACAACGAGTAATAAAACCGAAATAGATTTACTACCTATGAATTTTATTGCTACAAACGTCGTAATATATGGCTTGAGGATAGTTTTAAAGAACATGCATTATTAAATCTCATAACATAATATTTTTGTAGCTATAAATTATGGAGTATTTAGAGGATAACATTTGGGATGGTTTTTTGATCCTCTTGAATACCTATGATACTTTACTGCGTTTCATAAATAATGATGAGAGTAATTTTGCCATGGTCGATCAGTTGGCGATCTGGTATATAGACAAATAAAGAAAAGGCCTGCCAGTTAGTCTAGATATAGCGGAGGCTTTCGATCGTGTATGGCATAAGGGACTCCTCTCGAAACCTCCATCATTTTGTCTTCCCGAGAATTTACCTACCTTCCTCACTGGGCGCAGCATATAATTTATTGCAGGTAGGTTTTGCAGAAGACATCTAGATTATTTATACTATTGAACACATTGTTGAAGCTATTGCTTGCTCGCCAAGTTGAACTATTTACATATTTTATAGTTTAGGTGACAATGAAATAATAGATACGTATTTTTTTAATGCAACTTCTAATTATGACAGTACATATAATAAAGATCATCATATTCACGAATCATCTTTATACAAACTCTTGTATGTTGTGAAAGTTGATACATGCAATATGCGATAGTTTATAATAACGTATAATGAAACTTGAGTATTACAAAATAACTTCGTCGGGGTGACGTTTAAGTTAAAATCCAGACTCTGTTTCATGAAAGAAGTCCCGTGAGTATGGCGCTAGTGTCGCATAATAAAATTACTTGATTTTTAATATTTTTTCTATCTTACCTCTTTTTACAGAAACAATATCAAATAAAGATACAAATAATACATATTTAATTGATTTCCTACTTTAATAGTCTGCTCCTACTTCCAATGATGATTTTTACGTTTTAGTAGGTACACTACTCGCCGCGGGACTTCTTTTATGAAACAAAGTTTGCGTTAAAGTTTATTAACTCAAAACTTTTAAGGATATAGGTCAAACAATACATTCCGCTTGCGGTTGAATTTAAAAATTTAATTATAACTGAAATTTAATCCAAAGTCTTCGTGATGTTTAAAATTGGATTTCAAAGACATGGCATTTACGAAAATCACATCAAATATCGATGTGATTTTCATAAATATTTTCATGTCATCCACACAAGAAGTTCGGAATGGTGTAGGCGTCTATCTATGTATGTGGTTAACAAATACGACAAATAGTAAAGGACCTAAAAGGTAACCTTGTAAGACGCTACTAGAGACTACATACATTATATCGATATCACATTATTTGGAATAGAGTGGTATTTTGATTTATTATTAAAAAATATGAATGTTTTTCGAAGCTAACTTAATGGAGGGTTCTAGTAAGTGAATATTTTAGTCTAGCATTGTTTTTATTCCCTTCGCATTTTTCACTCAATCCAAACTTTTTAGATTTTTATGTTTTTCGTTAATTACCTCAAAACCTGCGGGGTACCAGTTGGACTACAGGAATTAATCTGCAACCTTCATCTATCTATGTAGGTAACGAAGTCCTTACAACGAAGTCGAGGTGTCAAACTTTGCATACGGGTCGAAGACAATATTTTCGAATTATCTTCGATTATTTATACGTCTAGATAGACTACAACATCTGTCAAAACGTACCTCGTCGTACGTAACCTTTATTTTGAGCACACTACAAAGTGCCATTCAAATCACCAGTGTAAGACGTAGCTTGCTACGCATACTAAAGTAATCAACCTGGCCAAGACTGGCATGAGACTAACAAGACGTATAAATTATCTAAACGATTATTATTTAATGGCGGTTATAACACACCTGTGCCCCGCAAGCCTTTTTATCCATATAGGATTCTTACCTTATTAGCTTAGCTTATGCATAAGGTCGTAAAGAGTCAAGTTCAGACAAATGACCAAATACGACCAGTGAGTCACGGATGACTCACCATGTTCTATAGACATACAACCTACGTGTTAACATTTAAACTTGTAGAATGTAACTGAAGGAGATGACTTTAAAAAAAGGTTTTCAATTAAAGATATAGGTTTGTAAGGTTTTAACATTCACGCTGTAAGCGTTGGTGTTATTACTGAGGGCGGTCGTTTCATTGCCAATCTGTGGCATCATTAACAAAGTCATTTATGTTGTAAAGTAACCTTTACCACACAAACGTTTCTTAACAAATCTTTCGAATATCGAAATACTCTTGCTTTCAACATTTTCTGGGATCTTATTGAAAAGCATATACATCGCCCCACAAAATACTTACTAACTAGACTTAGCCGAGTAGTAGGCACTATAAGTTTATGTCTGTTCCTGGTGTTAACACTATGCTATGCATTTAGCTTTTCTCAAGTTAAACAATTTAAGTATTAAATAGTTCACAACTGTCGGGCGTCTAACATTTTAAATTCACTTCAAAAATACATTAACTGGAACGAGCCGCGCTTTTCGTCCTTTTTACAAACAGACAAGTACATAAGTAGCCATCGTCTCCATTTGTTAAATATTCTATATTTCTGAATCATTGTATTGTACCTGACTCCATGTTTACATTGCGATGACTCTGCTGTAGATTTTACGTAATATTCTTAATTATAATAATTCTTTCCGTAAATAATTTGTTAACGATAACATATTCCCTCTATTCCCCTTTTTACGTATTTTCTTAAACATCCGGACGACCGAGCTCGGATTTTTTAGAATGTACAAAACTTGAACAAAAATAACTAATAGGACATCTGGATTAGAACCGGGGTCTTCTGCTTTCCGGATCAACCAATGTCCTATCTCAGCTATTATAGCCTTGTATATATAGTTGCGAAATATACCTTTGTATTCTAATGTTATTGTAGTTGTTTCTCAATAAAACACGGATAAAACTACATTTTTTAAAATTATAACTTCGATCGATTTCTCGCCCCCAAAACTACCTGTATACTAAATAATATATACAAGAATTACTCGTTTAAAGGTATAAGATAATATTACCATGTTATTATAATGTGTGTGTATTCACCAGCAAATAAGTGTGTGTAACGCTTAAGTGTGAAATCATTAATATTTCCTTTGAGCAATATAACCGCTTATCTATTTCTGTTAATTAGTAATAATTATTTCTAGCTTTCCAGCACGTTCTATAATAATAACTTCATATTATCTCCAGCGGATTCAATAGTTTATAAATATTTAAAAGCGGTCAAGCGTGAGTCGGATTCGTACACGAAGTATTTCGTAACATCAAAATATGTCTTTCGTTTTTTTATTAATTGTATTAATAGTTAACATCGATGCTTTTCTTTTATGAAAATAAGGGACGAGACGAGCAGGACGTTCAGCTGATGGTAATTGATACACCCTACACAGTACAATGCAGTGCCGCGCAAGATTATTAAAAAACCCGAAAGCTCTGAGCGGTAATACAATTGCGCTCGTCACCTTGAGATATATAAGTCTCATTTGCCCAGTAACTTCAATAGCTACGGCGCCCTGCAGACCGAAACACAGCAATGTTTACAGACTCTGGAACCATAAGGTGTAGAGACTTGAAATTTAGTAGGAATATTCACCCAGTAGAAGTCAGATAAAAACGGATTTTAAGAAATTCCACCCGCAAAACTTTTTATTATGGACAGAACAACATCTGTCGTGTCAGCTATTATAATATGTATTTTATAAGCCTTAGATTTAAATATATCTCTTTGTTTCAGGATCTCATACCGCCTCAAGACACTGAATCCTACTTATTGAAAACCCAAAACGCTATCACGAATCTGCAAGCGAAACTTCATTCATCACGGAACAACATATCAATTCCATCACAACTTACCTCCAGTCTCCTGAGCGAGAAGACCCTCGTGTCCCGCTTGCCAATCTCCCAACTCAGCAGATCCAACTCCCTGAACTACAGGCTCCGGAAAAAAGACACTTCTGCCGACAGCAGTCCTCTACGAAGCCCAGGGCATTACGTCATCACTGGCTCCACAAAATACTCGGAGGCTTCTAAAAACCTTCAAAACACAGTTTCCAGATCTCTCGAGACGCAAAGACGTAAAGATTCCAACATGAATAGCCCTGTTTCAGATAGGGGCTTATTGAGCAACAGTTCGGATGACAAAACACTTTCCAATAGGACAAATGAGCCTATTTTACTGCGGAAAACTCACACGCGAAACCGTTCCTTCGATAACCGAATCCAAAATGAAATATTTAATGATATTAGCAACGCGAACCAAACAGTATGTCTCAAAACTGTTCTCAAGAACTCCTTGGATACCACTTACAGAATCGACCAAATGCGTAACCACGGGGATAGGAGAACTCTAAACAAATCCAAACCTGCTTATAACAGCAACAACGCTGCTTTTGGCGTGTCCATCAAAAGGTCTAGTTCTTTCAATACTGTTAATAAGAACAATAATTTGGACCCTAGATTGCTGTCAAGAAGATCTAGTGGTCTATCGGAGTACAATTCAGATGAATCCGATACGGTGTCTTTGGAGAAATCTCAAGAGTTAAGACAAAAGAAGTTACACAGAGGCAGAATAGACTCTCCGGACTTGAAATCTGTTGTTCCAGTCAATTCTCCGAGATGTCCGAACACGCCGGAGATGCAGAGGAAATTCGGGCCGGGATTGGTTAGAAGCTCAGTCAGGGCGGCCAATAAGGATCGAGTATTGAACACAAGAATGTCCGAACCGCCGGTAGGGAAAGAAGAAAGGTTGAAGCCAACCAATCATCAGAGTAGAAGAGTAGCGGAGCCGACAAGGCAAGCTGTGGTTAATAGACTGAGCAGAACTCGGTCCTCGACGCGGGAACCTCAGAAGCAAGAGAAAGGTAAAATATTTTTGTATTACTAGTTGCCTGCCCTGACTTTGTCCGTTTTATACTTATAGTATGTACCTTAATATTTAAATTTGTATAGGTTATAGTGTGAGAGAACTCCTCAAGATCGCATTTTCGTTTCCTTGCTACTCGTTGATTTAATTAAAATATTCAAGCTTACATTAGGAATATGTAGTTAGTTTGTCATCGTCAGCCTTAAATACGTGCGTTTTGTATGCACTCAGTACCTTCCAATGTTCGTCAAAGTTTTTCTCAGAAATTCCAAGATGTTGCAAGACAATCAGGATATTCTCGAAACAAAGTCGAGAAACAATGATTTATCGAACAATAGCATTTATAATTGATTGTTTATTGCGACTTATATTTTGGTGGCCTTTACGCTTGTTATAAGTTCCATTCTGTGTGCGCAGTCCCTAATATCTTAATTAAACAGTATTTTCGGTCAATGACCCGTACCAACTTGTCCTTGTCTATTGTTCTGCTCGTAGTGGCCATATAGTGAGAATGGGCAGTGTTCTTGAGAGCTGTTTCACCAGATCCCTGCCGCCGAATTCCACCTTCGCACGACACGCCACAAGTTAGGATATCATCCCCACCATCTGGATGTGTGGTGGTCCTCCACAGTGCAATTTTTAAGTAGTTTTCTTCCACGTGCTACAAAGCAGTGGAATGAGTTTCCTTGGACGGTGTTTGCGGGGCGATACCTTCCTTAAAGGCCGGCAACGCTCCTGTGATTCCTCTGGTGTTACAAGAGAAAGGGGGCGTGAAATAAAAAAAATGTAGTACGGAATTCAAAAGAATTGTTAAAAACCCAAAATGATACCACAGATTGGGAATGGAGCGACCGCGCTCAGGCTATTAAATAGTAAATTTCATTGAATAATATTGTAAGCATATTTTAATGATAAAGTCCGCTGAGTTTCTTGAGCAGGTTCTTCTCAGGGTTGAGACATACTATATACTCGAATAGATAGTAAGTAGATAATTTTTGATGTTCAAAAAATGATTTTAAATCTAAATTGAATAAAAATATTTGAATTTGAATGATATATCAGAAATCTTGTTATTAGACCAAATAAAGAAAAAAATAGCTGTAATTTAATATAGGCCCTAAAAAAATATATGCTTATAAAGTTTCAGCCCAGAAGAAGCCGAACCAACATCGGTCTTCATCGGCGCTAGCGACGAAAGAGATAGAATTCTCGAATTGGAAGAAGAGGGCAAAATATGACCCGATGAAGGCGGCACAAGAAGGCAGAAAGAAGCAGCAGATAGCGAAACGTCAGGAGGTTAATAAGGATGACCTTAGTTCTCCCAGGTTCGTTTGAAATTGAATCTGTACATAATAATAATTATTTATGTATATATTGCTCCAACGGGGTGAGCACCAATACAATATCTTAATAACTAACACAGATATATTTTACCAGTGAGAGGCTCCACAGGATGTCGTCTAGTTTATGGGTATCACAACGGCGCCTAATTCTGCCGTGAAGTAGTAATGTATAAGCATTATTGTAAATCGGTCTGAAAGGCGCCGCAGCTAGTGAAATTACTGGGCAAATGAGATTTAACATCTCAAAGTGACTAGCGCAATTGTGGTGCCGTTCATAATTTTTGGGTTTTTAAAGAATCCTGAGCGGCATTGCATTGTTATGGGCAGGGCGTATTAATTACCAATAGCTGAACGACCTGCTCGTCTCGTCCCTTATTTTCATAAAAAAAGTGACTAAACTGCAACGCGAAACATATTTTCACATTGTAATTAGCTTTCGAGTGAGGGTCATTAACACAGTACTGTATTTGTTTGGATCTGCGGAACGTAATATAACCTAACTCCGGGGCGTGCATTGATTTTGTATCAAGATAGGCACTGTAGATCTAACTAGTCGTAGTTGCGTTTTTGTCCTCTATAACGCTATCTGAAGAATGCCTAGGTAGGTATTTAGTATCTGGAGTAAGTTTAAATTTAATGAGTGGGTCCTCAATAAAAGTTTGGTTATCCAATAACGGAACCATATTAAACTAAAACTTTAGAACTAGTGCTATATTTATGTAGGCTCTTAACGAGGTAGGCACTGCCTAATTGCCTATAATATGGCAAGCACGCCTCTGACCTAACTAGTATAAGGACGTGTTCACATATAACGAACAACACGCCCCCTAACGCGCGAATACACTCACACACACAATCTCTACCTTTCACGCATACACAAGCATTTACCTTTATTCTTTATAATAATAATATATTATAGTATAAACAGGGCGTCCCACGTACAAGTACCTTTAATATTGTAGATGTAACATTTAACCTAAGGAAGACTTTATTTAAATTTAAAAAACAATTTAAACTGCGTTCGTAGATTATTAATATATTGCCTGATTGAAACGGGAATCTAACATGATATTGTCGTAATGTAATCCATACGGCAATGTCAGCTTTTTTTTATGGACTGTATTTTGATTGTATATAAATATTTCAGTCACTCATCGCCGGTACATCGGTCTCAGTCATTCCACACAACCAACATCGCTGATCTGACCCTGGACTACTCCTCCGAAGGCACAGAAGATGACCAGCCGACGCTGCCCATAGACCCCATGATAACTTCTACTCATTCGGACATCTTGGACGTGAAGAAACGGCAGGGTCTGAAGAATGACGTAGTTCTCACTAGAGATTATGTGACTAATTTTAAGGTCAGTAAATATATAAATAATAAGAAAGATAAAAAAATATGCAAGTCTCAAAATAAATTTATACAAAAAAGCAATTATTGACCCTAAGTACTAAGCCAGAGGTCTCGGGTTCGAATCCCGGTAGGTGCAATCATTTATATGTTGAATATGAATGTTTGTTTCCGAGTCATGGATGTTTATGTGTATTTATGTATATTTAAGTAAGTATATTGTATTAAATATATCGTTGTCTTGTAAAATTGTGTCAATATTATTTAAAATATATTACGCCATTAGTCAGGTTTAGGCGTTCCAATGTCTTAGTTTCCACATATAGCGAACACAAAAGAATGGTGTTTGCAATGAGGCGAGTAAAGAAGGGGGAACTCGTTTTGTTGCCGTTCTTTGTCTTACTCCACACCGTCCCGGGATAAAAGATTCGTGTTAGAGCTGTTCTCCTAAGGGTTCCTTTTATCTTTCTTCATAATTCTTATATTTGCTTGCGGCGACATCGTGCGGAAGGTCATTCGTTGTTCTTCCCCAAAATATTTAAGGGATGCGATGGCTAGTGCGCCATTATCCGTATCGGATTCTACTTGTGGTGCCTGGTCCATTCCGTTAACGAGATCGGATTTTTGTTTAATGTTATCTTATATATTTATATTGATTGCAACCCCCCTACTTTGTGTAACATCTTCATGATGTTGATTTAATTCTTGCGTTACACCTTTATTTATTTACAGTTTGTGTTGATTGATGCACTGTACCTACTCAAACACTCTGTAATTTTATTTTAAACTCAAGTCTTAAAAGAAATTTACATGTTTTTCTTTTCTTACACAAGTAAGACAAAATATGAGTAATAAGTTACGTTTCAGTTTTTTTAAAGCATTACGTTGCACAGATAAATAATTAAGCTTTATAATTGTTTTCTTGCCACTTCTTCTTATTAAAGCTCAACTTTTCGAAGTGGTGGCAACTGTCAAAACATATAAATTCGACAGTCATGTGCCATTTCATTATCTAAATAAATAAACAAATTATTATTTGATTTTTTGAAGTTACGTTTACGTAGATGTTTAATTTTAACAGGTAAACAAACCCGAGAAGAAACGTCACCACAAGACCACAGACTACAAAGAGACCATAGACAAGAGGAAAACATTCATACTGGACAGCGATACAAACTCAACGACCAACGGGAGCAGTCCCAGAAATAGTTCGATATTCAGCCACGAGAAAAACTCTTTACTCGGTACGAGTGATACTGAAGGAGAGAGCGGGACGGAGAGCGCGCCTGTTATGAGACAGAGCAGGACGCAAGTAAATCCTAAACAAAGGTTTGTATCTATTCTAATATTATATTACTTCTTATCTCTCAGAGCGCCATTTGTTTCCGTAGTGGTAGTAGTATCTAGTATATTAGAAATGACATCAAAGAGACTTCTAAATGAATCAATTTTGAGAAAATAAATGCCTTTTATAAAGCTAAATGGCCTTACAAATAATATTGATATAATGTTAAACCTGAGAATAAACCAAGTATAAGCAAAATGTTTACAAATAGGATTATATTCGGACGTATAACGTTTCCCGCGTTTATTTGCAAGGCTGCTTGACAATGGGAAAACTTCAGAATTATCATTGTATTGACAGTGTTGTCAACGATGGATATAGTCAACATTTTGCATAAGTACTCTTGGTTTATTCTCAGCTATATCTTAATACCATAATAAGTTTATTGTTCGAAAGAGTTTTCTTGGCGTTATTAACGTCTTCTAATTTGCGTGACACAAAGTTACATACAGTTTCGTGTTGTTAGCTTTATAACTGCCACATCCATATATTATACCTCTCGATAGATAAATGAAAAATAATTTTTGTCACGTTGAGCGAGGAGAGTAAGTTATTGATGAAGGTACTTCTACTGCGATAAATAATATTCGATTACGAGTTTTTGAATAGTAGAAGCTACTCACGTTTAAGTATCAAATTTTAGTATGATATTATAGTAAAGTACATATTATCAAAATATATTTAGAATGAGTATCTCAAGAGTAATATAGTGTAAGGAACCTATAAAACACCATACGATAGAGTGAAGTGGTGCCGATAACGGTAAAGAATTACAGCGTTCGAGCCTTTGTGGCTGCGCTCTTGGATTTCGGTAATCGTTAAATCTTCTTTTTTCTTCCAAGACTTAGAAGATACGAAGGGAAAACTTACATGTGCTAAGCAATAATATGAAATTATCGATATGTACACGACGACACAGCATTGTGCTGATTTTTTTTATTTATTTCCTCAACACGCTAATCTCAGGATCTACCATGCTTGAATAGTGTTTTTTTTTACAAAATTATACCGCTTAACAACTGCTTTATATAATTAACTCTAGCGTAATTGTTAGTGATAAGTAAATATATTGCTATACAAGTTCAAATATTTATAATACGGTGGGTGTTAAGACAATTTGACAGAACTGATAACTTTATCAAGGCGAGTTTTTTTATTATCCTATTGGATCCTATTGCTGGGGAAAGGCCTCCCCTGCTTTACTTAATCTATCGCGGTCCTCTGCCAGCTCCGACCAGGTCTTATTATAGGCATCTAGATCGTCACGTCATCGTTTACGGGTCTGACTCGACGTCTTTGCCCGTCCTGAGGCACCCAATCCGTTCACCAGTGCCCATCGGTCTTCGTGCATCTGACATACATGCTCAGCGCAGTTTCATTTTAGCCTAGCGGATTTTTTCCCAGATCAGCAATGCCAGGTTAATAATACGAAATAAAACTTTGTTTAACGGCGGTTATGTATACCGTAACGCGTTAAGTTACGAAATACGAAGCGGTATACCTTCCCATAAACTTTAAAAATTAAAATAATTGATTTAACGTCATAAACTACCACTCATTCAAAAATTAATGGCTGATATTGACAAATCGCTTAGTATTTGCATAAGTAAAACAAAATCTGATAATTTTCAGGTACAGCGGTGAATTCTCAATGTCATCATCGACTACGTCGGCTAGTAAGAAGAGCATCCAGCCCCGATACTTGGACATATCAAAGTACAAAACGGAGAGCTCGCCTAAGAACTTCCTGAGGCGTGACCCCAGCAAGACCTACGTAGGTGTGCTGCCAGAGAAGCCAGTCAGTAAAGGAAGTGCGCAGCATTACGAAATGGGTAAGACAAAAGTTCAGGGCAACTTAACTTTTTTTTACAATAAGGGACGAGACGAGAAAGGCGTAAAGCTGATTGGGTTGATGCATCCAATATACGATAATTTATACTTATACAATTTATTCTTGATTACTTTTTATGAAATATTGGATATTTAAAACACTTTTAATATTGAACACGATTCATATATTGGATGCAGCACCTTATAAACTAATTTATTTTGTATATTACATACAGCCTTTGCGAAATAATCTATTTAAACAATTTTTTATTTTTTTTCGTTCCACGTCGTTTATAAATTTTGTTTTTAAATTTAATTTGTGTGAATACAGTAAAAGCTCTTTATTCGCGGGGTATATGTTCCGTAAATATGCCGCTAATACAGAAACCGTGAATACGGAATGGTAATTTATATGGAATTATAGGGGATACGTTCCTAGGTGACAAAGTAAAAAACAAACATATAAAAAAACAATTTAATTGCAGCTTTTGACCTTGCTTATTAATTATTATCTTCAGAATTAGGCAACGGTTTAAAGAATTTCTAATTTTTCTTGCTTGGCAGTTTTTAAAAGGTCTTTCGTTTCAAACTGATATTCATTCAGCACTGGCATTAGCAATTTGCCTCTTTAAAATAAGACTTCGTTCCATATACGGATCAATTATCATAAAGAAATCACAAAGCTCATTTGCAATTTTTAAGCCTGCACTAAGATTTTTCAGAATTAAATGTCACAGTTCCAGTGCTTTTTGAAGCGTCTTCTTCAATGGGCTGTGAATTTAACTTTGCCACTTGATTCTATCTGTTCGTACCCATCTCGTCCTATTCCATATCAATTTCCGCTATGCTGGAATTCTCTTTATTAATATACATGTACTATGTACCGATTACATCTGCGAATAAAGAAATCTTTAGCCGCGAATATAGGAATTGGGTCACAATTTTTTAAGCCACTAATAGTGAAAACGCGAATGAAGGAAGCGCGAATAAGGAGCTTTTACTGTACTCTATTGATAAAAGAGTGTCCGTTGAAGTTTCTTGTATGTTCTTCTCACGAGGTCTACTTTTTCCGAAAATGTGGTAGATTCAATAATTTGAAAGTAATATTTATAGTGACGATTTAAAAGCGCTAAGTTTGACAATAATTCAAAAAAGTTTATTTCACTATGATGGTAATTGATACGCCCCGCCCATTACAATGCAGTCCGCTCAAGATTAAGTCTTATTTACCCATTAATTTCATCAGCTACGGCGCCCTTGCATTGCAACGTATTTTATTTGTAAATAATTATGATCTTGGGTTAAAAACCGACGAGAAATGGATTGAGAACATTCGTTTGGAAAATGACCAAAAAAGTTTCTTCTTGATGTGAGAGTTTTATTTTGACATCTTTCTAAGTATCTAGTTCTTGTGATGTGTTTGTTATGTTTCCTTGTTTTACGCGTTGTTATTAATAAATAAATTATACAAGTGCTAACCCAGCTTACGTTTTTTACCATATTAGCCTACGCGATCTCATCGCTATAAGATTAATTAATTTCCGAGCGATTTTTTGCTCGCGAATTTAACGCTTGCAAAAGTATATCTATGCGAATAATTTTACGTGTAGCAAAAGAATGCCTGTAGTTAAGATAATTTTAGTGAATGTATCTAAAAGCTATCGAAACAAGATAAAAGACCATGCATAAACTATTAATATTGTGTTATATATTAACACACGACACAAAGCTGAAAAACCGTTATATTTTAGAATAAATAAGTTTTTCAATGAGAACAATTAGTTGTATATATTTATTATATTTATATGTTCTTTCTAAAACAAAATAAAGGTAAGTAACAAAAGTAAAGTATACATGCTTTGATAGTACTAATTTGAGATATTCATTCCGAAAGACTAAGAAGAACCCCTTGACCTTGATCGACCTTGAAGTGCGAGATCGCTTGTGTGTGATATAAAATGTAACTATGCTGTATTTTGACAAAATAACTACTAAAATATATTTTATGATAATTTTTCAATTCGAAATAAAATAATGTACACGTATAAACTGCGGGCATAGCATTTATTTCGTTTTAATTAATTCATAATTTTGAGGTTAGATGAATTTTTTTTACGAATTAAATTTGAACGATGCGGGACTCGAACCCGCGACCTCTCGGGTGCCGTTCGAGCGGTCTTACCAACTGAGCCAACTGTTCGAGAGACGCAAGGGTCGTACATTTTGTTGTGTCTTTTTCAACGAGTCCCGCACCATTCAAATATCGCTTACAGATAAAATTTGTATAATTAACCCCAGAAGTAAGGTATTATCATTTTAAAAATAACAAATTGTTTAGAATATTTTTTTTTTGTTTTATTGTTGTAGAACAAAAGAAACAAGAGTTAGAGAAGTGGAAACGGAGAGCGTCGTATGATCCGAGGAAAGCCGCGGCGCTGGGCAAGTCTGTCAAACCGGTGCCCAAGACTGCTAGGTGAGTTGTGTGTAGGAGTGGGGCTCAAATGATTATGGAAATCATATTGATGAAGTTAAATAGGATACTACGAAGGTCACACTAAAAGTTTTGCGTTACTTGAAAAACAACATGTTATGACCAAAATATTACGTTTATTGTTTTTCAAAATACTCTCCTTTTACATTTTAAACATTTTTTCATACGATCGGACCATTTTTTAAAACAGGAGGATCACAGAACTGTAGGAATGTTTTCTACGTGCAGATTGAACGCTATCACTGCCTATTCAGAATTGGTAAAAGTGAAACCTCTGATAAAATCCTTGATTTTGGGGAAAATACAGAAATCACAATGTGCTAGGTCGGGGCTATATGCAGGATGGGTGATAGATTGTACTTTTTCGGAAGCTAAAAATGGCTTTGTTTTCTTGGCCGTGTGTGAAGAAGCGTTGTAAACAAATGGTAGAATACCACTCGGCATTAATACTCCTTTGATCTTCAAGTGGAATTGTGCAGATGGGACCCGTAGCTGAGAAAAAAAGTGATCATTTTTTTACCAATGTTTCTCGCCTGCCTCACTTTTGTTGGCTTGGCATTTACAAACACCCATTCACAAGATTGCTGTTATTTTTCGGGTTCAAAACAATAAATCCACGTTTCGTGGCTCCTGTGACAATGTCATAAACAGCATTAGAATGTCCGTGGTCGTACTTCATTAGCATCTGTGAGCACCATTACTCGCGAGCCCGCTTCTGCTCCGCTGTCAGGTCATGAGGGATCGAACGATAATAAAGTTTCCGAACTTTCAATTCTTCGTGTAATATTTTCTGAATTTGGCTCATACCAATCCTCAATAGTCCTCGAATTGTTTTATAGGTAATCCATGAGTTTTCTTCAATTAGCCGCTTAACAGTAGCCACATTATTTTTCGTTCACGGCTGTTGAAGACCGCCCTTCACGAAATTCGTCATGTAAAGAAACCCGGCCTCTCTCAAATTCAGCAAACCATCGCCTGTCGGTGCTCAAGGTGCTTCTCTCCCAAAAGCATTTTGAAGACGAGCGGCACAGTCTGGCGGAGAGAGAGAACTTTTAAAATCATAAAAAATCATAGCTCTTAAATATTTTAGACCTAATTCCATTTTCGTTGCGTACGTAAAACTTTGATGTGTGATAAAAAACAGTTGCCAAATGATTTCCCGCCAATTGCTTTTTTTATTACTAAGAACTGCAACGTTTAAAAAATATAACATTTGAAATTCCAATAGTTCCGATTAGCTAGAAGTGCAAAACTTTTAGTGTACCCCATGTAGTACGAAATAAATATCAACATATACAAATTAAATTTGTAACCAAAATTTATGAACGATATAGTACTCCGACCCGCGACCTTTCGGGTTCTGTCCGAGCGCTCTTAAAAGGCATAAAAGGCATTTATTTTCTCAAAATTGATTCCTTTAGAATTATTTTTGATGACTATTCTTAAATACTAGATACTACTACCGCTTCGGAAACAAATGGCGCTCTGAGAGAGAAGAAGCGGCGCAATAAACTCTCCCAGCATTCTTTTAATGAGCTCTTTTTAATAAAAATATACAATTGTGTACTTTCATTGATATTGCTATAAAATAATTATAATCTAATAAATAAGTTACAAGCAATCCCTTATTTCTATAGTTATAATAATTAAAATCACTATTAAGAGCAAAAAGGTGACGATGTTTGTGAACGTATATTGTGTTTTCATAAATAACAACTTTAACAACTAAGCCAACACTTCGAGTGACGCATTAATCGTAAATCTTGGTATGCCTTGTTAAACTCTCAGGTTGTGTTCTGCATACATTTTGGTTACAAATTCAATTTGCATAATTAATCCCAGAAGTGAAGGATGTCACTTTTAAAATAACAAATTATCAACATAATATAATCCATAAAATAGTAAGCATGCCCATGTACATTAAAACTAAAAAAAATACAGGTATCTTATATTACTGAGGTTAAAAAATAGTTTTCGGATTTTTTGCTAAACCGAGTTGCAGTCTTCACTGACACAATACTTGTAATAGAACAGAAGCCTAAATAGCCTTGATATTTATACCTACGTGAGTGAGGGTGCAGCACTAGGGTTGGTTCATACAAAAATATTGACGACGAGGACGGCGCAGTGCAGATAATTTAATTCGGACAGCGCAGCGACCAGTCTCAGCGGCGTACCGCGTGGCTCTCAATAGTTTTGTCTTCTCAAGATTGCTTAGCGGCCGACGTATGTATGTGTGCGTGCTCCAATTCGGTCGCTATTAAGCTTAAGTACTGTTCTATTGTAATGTATTGTGTCAGTCATGAATAGTGGTAAGCTCCCCGTGACATTTAAAGTGTTTGTTTCATTACAATCAGCTGGTGATCAGAAATGTGATATTGTAGCCTATATTATGTTGTTCCGACCTCTTGTTAATACTCATGCAAAATTAGAATCTATTCTGTACTTTTTCAGCCTGACATCTATATATCGTACTGCTTTGCTCCGACTTTACTTACGTAAAACTTACCTTTTAAATTGGACAGTCTTAGCGTAAGCTCAGCATAAAATACATCAAAATGAAGTTTAACCAACATCAAGAATTTTTTTGCCCATAAACCTAACGGGAGATTTTCTTAATTATGCTCCAAATAAATAAGACTAAAATAAACCTTAAAATTTCAATTTTAGAGCGTGACAGATCTAAGTAATTGGCAGCCATCTTACAGGTTAGTCTTAACTGACAGTTAACATATTGGGTTTTGGCATCTGTCAAAGTTATTAGAGCTTGGTGATACTGTACTCAGGCTTATAATGCTGTTTAAATTAGCTTTTATCATTAAATCATCCATGTTAATTTGTTATAATCACTACATAATTAATAAGTGTTCAATTCTTCGTTTTTAACTGCACACAAGTTTTCGCTTACACGAGGGTTCATGGTGTTTTCTTTAAATAGCTAGTATTTATTTATTTATGAAAAAGCAAGTAAAATTAGAAAAGGGATGTCAGTGACATTTTAATTACTAATTTATAATATTTAGTTTAGTATTATTCTTTAAGCTTTGGTTTAAGCACTGAAAAAAAATAAAAGTTCTAAAACACAAACAATATTTATTCATTTGGGTCATAAAATGACACTAATTTACATAATTATACAGCGTTTTACTTAATAATCAATATTTATACTATGTCTGTAAAAAATCTCTTACAGGTAAGTTAAGAAAAATATGATTGGTACCTGTTAATAATAAAAAACTTTTTGTTAATATAATATATTATATCATAGCGATGTCAAAACCTTTTCTAGTTTTATCGCATTGTATTTAATTATGTATGTTTTTAGTTATATATTTGGTACTATTTTGTTTTATTAATTTATTGATAACACTTGTGATATATGTTACGTCTCAATCACTATAGTCTGATGTTAAGTCGGTTTTACCCACGTTTTATCGGCGTGGGTACCGACTAGTTTCGGGTCATTCATCAGGGTGAGTATGGTGGGTTCGCGATAACGTCCCGTCTCTTACTGCGGACTTGGTCTCGTAGTGTGCGGCTGGACAATACGGTGATGACGAGCACGGTATCACTGACAGTATGGGTCTTAATGCGTGATGCGTTTCACAACAAGTCCGGGGCGTTATCGCGAACCCACTACACTCACCCTGATAAAGGACCTCCAAATGGTCGAAAACTAGTCGGAACCCACACCGACAAAACTTGAGTAAAGCCGTATTAATAAATGACACTATAGTCTGTCCTATAATCTACGTGCGTTGAGATGGGGACTTTAAATAACTTTGAATTTCACAGTAACGTGTTACGATCCCAGTCTTTCCACGGGCCTGTCCTATCGCCTGGCACAAAGTACCTGCCAGCTTCGGAACTGATACATGAAACCTACGACGCGTCGAGCGACAACGACTTTTAGACGAACTTGAACCTTATACCATACGTGTACGGCTCGTTTTGCGAAATCTGGTTGTTTGGATTTAACAAATATTTTGTTTCGATTTTTAATGTTCCTTTTAAATGACGTTCTATACACATAAGGACATATCAGTCGTAGTCCGAAACAAACCTGAATTGAACAAATGTTTTACATTGCTTCTTATTGACCAAGAATATTTTAATCAACTTGAGTAAATGCGGCAATGTATAGATATATCAGTCAAAGCTTTTTACGGTATAATTTGTGGCATGTTCCATGTTTGTTATTATACGACGTGATATGTGTATACGTAAAGAACGTTCCTTTTTTAAGAATTTCAATTATAATTTGTAAATCAGTAGTTGTTTCCTTATACATTATATATTCAAATGATTTGATTTCGGTAAATGCCTATTGCGAATTTCTTATGTATAAGAAGACGGAAGAGAGATTAAAAAAATAACGGATACATAGCTGATACAGACATAAGACTGTTATATCTATGATTACTATAAGGCTTGTAGGATTATGGCTGCCAGTATTATAAGGATTTGGTTTATTCAGAATAATTTAAAATTAAAATTAAAAATTAAAAAAAAAATAGTACAAGTGTCTGTTACCATAGAATAAACAGGACTATATCGATGTGTTGCTCGAACTAACCAGCTTCACATTTCAATATAAGTGTACAAACAGTCACTGTAGCTTAAACGCGCATTAAAAATCACTAAGTTCCCATTTTGTTACGACTATTAGAGAGATTTACTACTTCCAATAACCATTTTTATATTCCTAAACATATAGGAAAACTCATTTTTTACGATTGGCTGTGTGTAAAATCTGAAAAATATAGCGTTCTTGGTTCTCTATGCATGTGTGTCTATGGTGGACTGTTAAGTACTCTTAAATGGCAGCCATAAATTGATTTTAACGGTCACTCCTAACGGTTTCTTTTTTTTAAATGTGATAGTGTGTGATTATTCATTATGTCATTGGTATGTTGTAATCGAAGTAGTGACTAATAGTTATTTATACAACTGTTGTGTAATAAGAGGTATTAAAACACGAACTTGGATTTATCTCACGAGGCGAAGCCGAGTGTGATAATAGTATCACATGAGTGTTTTAATAAATAATTATCAACAGTTGCATACAAGACTTTATCTACACCCATAATATGAATCCTCGTAAAGATTCTGAAACATTTAGCTTACTGCTAACAATTTTAAATTAGGAGTGTTGTTATGAAATTCAGTTCAACATTACAACACTCGTTTGGATGATGTAATGGTTATTAGAACATTGGGTGTTTTAATGTTGGCAATAAGCTAACTGTTTCAGAATCTTTAATAGAGGATTTAAAGCATGGGTGTAGATAAAATAATATTTAGCTTTGTCGCAAGTTTTTATTTTTTATGTTATTTTTCGCACAGAAACCACTAAAGCGCGTTATTTAAATTTTTTATTAAATTAATTATTAGTGTTAGAAATTTGCTTTAATATGAAATTTCCAACTACAAAATTGTCGTTAAAAACAAATAGTTATTTAGCAGTGTTTGCTCATATAAAGTACATCGATGTTATAGAATAATTATGTTATAAAGTGCATGTCGCCGAGTAAATATAATTTCGTTCTATGACCTTGTACTACCAAAAACATGTTTTTTTTTTAACTTTTCGGTGCCGATGTGATAATATATAAATCTATCTCAAATTGGCACGATTATTACTGAGAACAATACTGTGACGTATTACAGTTTGTGAGGCCAGAAGTGGGTTTACAACATAAATATGTTTATCAGATAAAAAAAATTAAGAATTAAATTGAACAGCTATTCAATACACTCCTTTAATGAATGGCCAAGAATGGCCAAAAAGTACAGGGTCATTGTCCGCAATTATATCTGCTTCGCGACCGCACCATAGTTATTACTTATTAGGCGTAGAATTTTTGTCCCTTAGTGCAATATACATCACATTTATTATAGTGAAGTAATGAAATGTAGAATTAAATATATTTACGGTTTTCCCAAGCTTTAATTTAATTTGCTTCGCTAATCTTGTCTCGGCTCTGTATTTTTCTTCACTCTTTTTTTTTATCTATATTTTGGGATCGTTCATATCTTCGATTACCTTTAGCTTTTTACTCCTACAAGGAGTTTCAACGTGAGGAACATGTATATTAAGAATATTAGATGCTTTAGATATATCCGATTAAGGTAACACGCTACGCCAAAAATAAACAAAGAAATCTAGTATTCATGTGTGGTCAATATTATATTGTGCAATTTGATTTGCGACTTGTTATATTGTTGGCATGGCTCGTCGCAAATCGTCCAATTATTTATAAGTTTTTTTTTGTCCACAAACGAGATTTTTCAATTATTGTGTTCATTTTTGGAAAGAGCTTGTTAATATTTTTGTATTTCGCAATAGAAAATTGAATACTCAATAACCTAAAATTATTATTTTTAATTATATCAAATATATTGGAATTGAAATAAGATTACATAGATATAGTTTTTTTACACATTATTACACATTGTACAAATTATTTACCGTGATTTTTGAGATTACTTTTTATGATCCAAGGTTGGGCTTGTCTGTCTTCAATTTGAAAAATTCTTCCTCGCGCTTTTAACTCTATGGCAAATTATTCCTACTCTTTGTTTAAACATTTTTCCCGCGTTAGCATTGTCAATCTCTGAAATACCTGATCTTGTTTTAAGCGTTGAATATTAGAAAACGAAAGCCTAGCCTTATAATAATAAGCTATTTAATGTAATTGGCGCTAAACGTAGCGTTTTTGTAAGTATATCGATGTTATGTAAGCATTTCATAATTGTTTTAAAATAAATAAATACCATACCTACTTAGTATTTTGTTTTTTGTTTGCGTCAAACGAGAGATTATAAAATTAAAAAGGAATTACGTATTTTTCAATAGTGGCGAGATATATATATATATATTGTATAACAACGGCAGGGTGGGATAAGTAGCGTTCATTAGTATCATTATTTAATATAAAATTATTAATTGGTTTGAGTGAGAGAGAGGGAAGCCAGACAGACTGGCGCCGTAACGCGTTACGTCACGAAGCGGTTTACACTCCTATAAGAAGTTATCAATTCAAAAAGTATTGCTAGGGTGCGTTGCGCGGTCTCGGGAAGAACGCAAGGTTCTACCGCTCGCTTAAGGTCTCTGGCATTTAGTATCGGCTTAACAACCCCTATTTTACTACGTAAGCGCTTATTTTGTCGTTGATATCATTTTTAGGCCCGAAGCGTTTTGGTTCTTTCTGAAGCTATCATTAACACAATATAATAAAATTTTGAGTTTTACCTTACTGAGAACATACTCTAGAAAACCAAAATGTGTAACAAATATTTTGAGATATAAAGTTTACCTAGGAGCTGTGGAGGGGGGTCGTTAACCGTTGTGACGTCAATTCAACACACTAAGTACTCGCTCGTTATGTTAACTGAGAGCGGGTCTGTGAGCGGCGTGCACAGATGTAATGAAGTATAGCGGTATTTTCGCGCCGTATGAAACAAAAAAAATATCGAATTATTAATAAAATGGTTTTATTTCATCTTATGTATTTCCATTCATATAACAATATGAGGATCAAAACGCAACAAAAACAAACGCAACTTGCGTCGAAACTCTGGCTCCTTCTCATGTCCAAATTACGTCGGTCTGTGCTGGCGCTGCTGCTTCGACTGCCGAAGACAGCAAGCGTCGCAAGCCGTCGAGACACTTGGCCCGTGGGGTCCAAAGGCGCGGTGAAACTTCTCGCCTCAATAAGGCTGCTGGAAACCCAAGTGCTGGCAACTATTTCGGTAAACAGCCAGCCTTGCTATCCAACGCGGAAATGCTGCCAGTATTCTTGGTACGCTTCCACGTAATGATAGTTTTAATTTTATGTAGTCATAGTATTGTAAATATAATTATAAGATTTGTTTTGTTTGAATAAATTCTCATGCGGTTTTTTTGTAATTACTCCATTATATTGAAATTTTCAACGGAAGTATTTGTACACTTTCTAAAAACCTGTTGTAGAAGGATATAGCTCGCACATTTTAACTATTCTGAGCCAAGTAGTAGGCATATTACATATTACGTGTATGTTCTTCACACTTACACGAAGCAAAAATTCTTTGAATCAAACTGGAGATTGAATAAAGCTAAGAATATAAAAGAGAAAAAAACTTACACTTCAAAAAATTGGGTATTGAAATAAAACACCAACAATTATTTATACTTTATTTGGATTCAACCATACACTTTGTTCATAATACTTTATGAACTTAATAATTATGTATAATATCCATTTATATGTATATAATATCTATAATTTATTTATAACTAACATGTTTATAATAATTTGATATTATTAAATAAATTGATTGTGCTGACTTCTAACTTCGTTGTTTTTAAATAGCAATAGCCATAAATTATTTTGAAAGCACACATCAAAAGATAGCCATAATTTTCGGGAAGAAAAAATTAACGCCATTTTATCAATCAAAAAAGGAACCAATCACATGATAAAATCTTTTTTTTCCAACGCAAAAGTTCTTCACGTTGAAATAATCTTAGTAAGTCTGTTTAGTTTTTGCAACAAATAGTAAAAGCTATGGACGTATGTAACTAAATTGTTGCTAAAGTTGCTCAATCGCAATTTATAATCAACACATTTACTACATGTATATAATATAATATATATATCTAATAATATTAATTGGATTACGAAAGAAATAGCTTGCAATTAAACTGCCAAGTAATACCAATATGCTTCCACTAATTTCGTGTGGGAGCGAGGCAGAAGGAAACTCTCCGCGAGCGACAAGGACAGGCACTACGAAAAAGGTCATTGACCGAAATTTATTCATATATGTGGCCGCATTTAACAATACGTCTTGAAAAATAACATATTGCCAGTAAAAAAGGAACTCTTTACATTTCAACTGTCTAAATATTATCACAACCTTACTGAAGCATCTAAGAAAAATTAAAAATTTAAACTATATTGAGCAAAAGGGTCAGTGACAGCAAAATGTTACTTTTCAATATTATTAAAAACTATAATTTAGGACGAAATAACAATTATTTTAATATTTATTTAGGACTTGAGTAACTAATAAAAGTAACATTACAATATATTTCAATATAATAGTAGAAATTGCATTTTTTTAATTTGCCGTACAACCAAGCGTACTTCTGTGGGGAAGCAACGACGTGTTCTGAATTCTGATCGCCTTAAGTGCTACATTTGCTAAGAATTACACATACGGACGCCAAGTCGGCCCATGAGGCGAAAATATAAAAAGTGTTGTGTTAATAACCTAAACACTGTCGGATTTGGTCTGAGGCTAGAATTCAGAATCACTGCATAAGCACGTGAACCATTTAACAGTCATTAAAATAAAACTTATTGTAAATATGAAATAAAAGTACAGTAAACATTGAATGTTGTAATATTAAAATGTTTAAGCATTCATCATAAAAAAAATACAATAGTGACACATTGTCATATTATGTCTATGAATTGGAGCGCTATCAAATCAAAGATGGCTTTCCTGATTTATAGGACTCGTTTTTGTCCCCACGAAACGCTAATAGATGTTTTACATCAATAACTTGCGTGCAATGCTTCTGTAATGACAAGACAATGACCGAAATTTTCTGTGCTTCGCAAGAAGAAAACGGAAAAAACATATTTTACCATATTTTCATATTAAATTTAACATAGCACTTACCATAATACATTAAAACAATCACTTGCATTATAATACACGACTCTTATAACACTTCAAAAACATAAACATACAAGTCGCAAAATATATCCGTAAAAACATTGAAAAATATGAATTTATTGTCACTGCAATTGCAAAAATCCATCATTTCCGCAAGTCTTCGCTGTAAAAGTATAATATTCGGTAGAATTTTTTCTAAGCGTATATTAAATATAATTCTTAAGATAGTCACATAATATTGTTCTTAGTAGTGTCGGACTTGCGGATTACTAGAACCTTGGTTATTTTTAGCATCTTATGGACATTTTATGGCAGAATTGTTCTGACATAGGAACCACAATAAGGAACTATAAAAACAAGCTTGGATATATGGCATAATATAAAGATAATTAAACAAATAAAGAAACAAGCAAAGCTTCTACTGCATTGAGTATACTTTTTACACAAAGACTAGATTCTGACGCCATTTTGACAAACAAAATACGGCCATTTTGTTGTAAGACACAGATCTGTTATATAATAAAAAACTATTTAGAGCATGAACTTTTTGTGGAAAATACTAAGCAAAATGTTGATAATTTTGGAAACACCCCAAAACACGTACCCTGTCGTTTCGTGCCTCGAAATAAGTAAATGCAATTCAAGAGGCAGATTGGCACTACTGTAAAACGTAAACACAAAATAAACACACGTTCAAAAACCTTAGTCTATCTTATAATTTAATTAAAGCATCCATTTTGTATTACACAATATATTTTATTTGGTCACTCTGTGAGGGCTTTTAATTACTAACAAGACAATATTATACTATCATATGTACGAGAAAAATAATTGAAACCTTATTTTTAAATTATATTAATCGAATTAATTTTGCGCTAAACTTCTGTTTTGCTTTTCTTTTGCCTCCAATTAAATAAAACACAGATAGTATAAAATATCTGTTGTCATAATTAAAAACCATCACCGAATAACCCATATAATACATATCAATAAATATTATGTAAGTATAATATATTAAAAAATTCATTTAAACTTCATAGAGGCGGTACAAGTAAGAATATAAGATAGTACCTAAAGAATTATAATGATACTAAAAAAAGATTGGTTGATAGAGATATGATAAAAGTTCACTAAATGTTAGAGCGCGTCCAAAATGACATCGAAAAGAAAAAACACTCGATTGCTATATTTCTACCAAAGTGTTAATACAGGTGATAAACATGTTAAAACAAATAATTCTAAACAGGTGGGTGCAATATACATATAACATATATATATGTATGATTGATAACACTACATGCAAAGTTTACTGTTAAATCTACATAGATAACATTATCCTTGCATTTTTGTTTTAGGGCGGATTTACACAAATCTCTACTTTTATTTACAACTTAAACCTACTTAACATTATATTGAATTCAGTATCCAATCACCTATTTAAAGTACATTCTTTGACATAAATAATTGAGACGATATGGCAAGAATGTTAATTAAAACGTAAGCTTCTATTTGTAAAATGTAAAGTAATTCAGTTAATCAATTTTTTTTCCACGACAAACGATTTTCACATGTCACATGACTCATTCTCTTGTAGAGCAGAAGAATCACAGGAGCGTTGCCAGCCTTTTAAAAATGTGCACGCTTTACTTCAATGTGACCATGTCGTATTGTCTTGGAAACACCACACAAACAAACTCATTCCATAGTTTGTTTGTGCGTGGAAGAAAGTTTAATGAAAAGCGCACTATAGAAGAATACCACATGAAATTTAAGTTAGTGGGGTTTTGTGCGAAGGTGGAATACGCAGGAACCAGTTCAAATAGCTCTTGAACCTTTACTATTATAAATACGCTGACGTTAATATACAAATACATCGTCTGTGCCAAACTAAGAGCAACCATGTTCCATCATTTAGAAGTTTGCTCATGCTTCCACTGAGTTTAATTTTAATCAAAAGAAAGATTGGAAAAAAATATTGAGTTGGAAATTAATAGTAATACTACTTATTTACTTTTTATTTCTTATAGAATAAGAAATGTAGAATAAAAAAACCGTAATTATGTCAAAAGTTTACAATGCAGTAAATATTGCCTGCCCAGAGCTGTATATAGAGATTGCAATTAATTAAAACCTTTGCGATCCTTATAGTAGAAGCACTAGAAATATTATTATTAATCTAGATCTCTAATGGAAATAAAATTTATCATCATAAAACATTTTTCCTAGAAATTAACAATCCTGCTTATCGTCTCTTTTTAGGTGGCGACAATATGTTTGTCGAATATTAAATATAATAAACATTAAAATACTGCTTTATGTGTGCGTTTCAGTTGTTTCTGATATAAATTTTAAAATATGTTTAAAAATGCTTATAAGCGAATGCTCGCAATAATTATGGACAAATAGTTTTAAGACGCGCTTTCTAGAAAATAATCATTTAGAGTTATTGTTCTTGATCTCCGCAAAACATTGAGCAAGTTGATCGAGCAAGTACAATTATTAATATCTAAAAGCATCTGGAAGCAAAACATACATTATGATACTTACTGCAACAAAATATTGTGTCGAAAAAAACACCTTTATTTACAACATATTTTTATAATTAAATTGTCTTTAGTAACAACGGTAACACCGAATGGCAAGATTTTGACGGGAGATAAACTTCAAACGACGGCCATTTTGTTTTAACAATTAATCTCAGTAGCCGCGACTTTACCACCTTCGCTACCCTGTTTCTTTATTTTATCCTTTCCGCTTGCGATATTAATGTCCGGATAGCTTTTGTTCCTTGCATTACCAATACTCCCTGAACCCGATGATGTATTATCACTATCTGCGTATGGTACATCTGTAAGTGGTCCATTCAATAAACTTGCTGCAGAAGCAGATTGCTTTAGTTTCTTTTCTTCCTTATCGCTTGCAACAGGTAGATCGTGAATGACAGCCTTCTTTGGATCAATCTGTATGGTCTTTGATTCAGCCAGTTTATTTGGAGTCACTACATTAATATACGGTGGAATTATATAATTCATTGTAGTTAAATTCACTGATCCACTATTTTTCTTCAGTGCATTCAAATTTTGTTCAAGTTGGGCTGCGTCCAGGCACAAGGGCTTCGCTTTTGGGACAAGTTTAGGTGGTTCCCTCCAAGAGTTGATTCGCGGTGGGTCGGGTGATGCGATTGGTGCTGCTTTCTCTTCTGGTTTGAGGGTGCTTCTGGTTTTATCGGATTTTGACTCGACGGTCTTTGTGAGAATATTTTTGGGTGGTTTTGGTGACGTTGGCGTTATGCATATAAGTTTTTCAATCTGTAAATTTATTTTCTGATTACCAAATTTCAATACAAGGAATATCAACTAACATGATATGATGTTCTGGAAAATTGCGTGGGATCAAATGCTGTGTGTTGTTAGTTTTTTGAAGTCCCTTCTGGGTTTCATAATTTTGTGGTAAGAATGTGTATTAAAGGCAAAGAATCGCACTTTGTTGTTCGTTTTATGGACTACATTAACGTATTAACTAAGCAAAGGATATATTACTGATTGGTGAATATAAGGTAGCGCTTCCAAACAGGTTTATACTACATAAAATATAATAAATGGAAATATATGTAATACGTGAAATGAAAAATTTTAAACTCTTTATATAATGATGAAATAATGACCAATTCTGACAAAATTATAATAACAGTAAATAATGAACCCATAGAATATGTAGAAGAGTATATTTATCTCGGACAAGTGATAGCTACTAAGGAGTCAACAGAAAAAGAAATCAACAGAAGGGTTACAAACACTTGGAAGAAGTATTGGTCATTAAAAGAAGTGATGAAGAACATGGAAATCTCTATAAAAGACAAGAGAAAAGTATTCAACTCTTGCATACTGCCTTGCCTTACCTATGGTTGTCAGACCTGGGCCCTTACCCAAAAACAACTAAGTAAGTTAAAAGTTTGCCAAAACTCAATAGAACGAAGTGTAGTCGGGGTAAAGCGCCAAGACAAAGTGCGATTGGATCATATCAAAGGAAAAACTAAGTTCAAAAGCATAGAGAAAACAATACGCACTTTGAAATGGAGATGGGTAGGCCACTTTATGAGGGATGAAACACCAAAATGGACTAGAATAATAACCGAATGGTACCCCAGAGGAGATAAGAGGAATAGAGGAAGACAGTTCATACGATGGGAGAATGAACTGAAACAGATAGGAGGACCACTATGGAATAGAATAACAAGGAACCGGAAAGAATGGAAGACCTTGGAGGAGGCCTTTGTCGAAGGACAAACAGTTAACAGAAAGAGGACACAGACTGTTTAAAAGTTACTGCTAATAATTAGGTTAATAATATAGTTATGTAAGATAAATTAATTAATTAAAATGTTTTATGGTATGTCTATTAGCTAGTAAGTAAATTTTTGTTTTGTTAACTGTAATAAAGGCTTTATTATTATTATTATTATTATTATATAATGATGAAGAGGTGAGTGTAGGAAGCGGCAGGTCTAATGAAGAAGTTATTAGAGCAGTGTGTAGAGATCGATTAATTACCTACCTACTCTTTTATAAAGAAAAGAACTTGGACAACTACAAACATTAAAAATCTATTTATGGCACATGTGCTGTGTAATAAAGTGCAAGAAGACTTTTAAGTTATAACGGTATCATAAAAAATAATCTTTAACTTTCCTTACCGTAGGTTCAGGAATTGGGTTTGGTTTTTCTGGTTCTATTTTCTTGTTTTCAATAAATGAAGTCTCCCAGATGACCGGTTTGTCGTCTATCTCTGATCCGTCTAACGATGCCCCCTCTTCTGAACTTAGCAATCTGGACAATTATTGGCTAGTGTTACTAAAATTAACAGTAAACATGATACTAGTGTGCATAAATTCAGTTAAAACTAGATATTTTGTAAAATGTCAAAATCCTACATTTGCGGTGGAACCTTTTATCTCTATTAGTTTTTAATCAGAAAAACAAAAATAGTGGGGCCTCAGCTAATCTTTAATATGTCTATCGAGCGTGGTGCATTTCCAGACCTAAATACAGAAAAATATTGAGGACTTTACTGCCCCAACGGCCATCTGTCCCTCGATCTATGTGTTTACTGCCCATTGCCACTATAGTTTCGCAATCCACCAGGTATATCGGTGACTTTGGTTCTACGGATCTCCTCATTTCGGATTCGATGGCGCAGAAAAACTACTAACATAGCATAAGAATATTTAACATTTTTATGCTTTAACTGCTTTATACAAACCTGTCTGTAGAATTAGACGGCAGAAATTTGGTGCTGGTCAGATTCTCTCCGCCGGAAGCAGAACCCTCCCGACCTGCGCTCGCGCCGATTTTGGACGCCATTGGAATGTTGCCATATTCTTGTGATGCTGAAATATTATTTAGTAATCTTATGCAGAATATGAAATCCTTGTAAAATTAAGTGTTATCCAAAATTTTGTATGATATAGCCGCCTCGCCAAGAGCATAACGAACCAACACGTGATAACGTTTTCCTACTACAATAACCCAAAGACATTTTCAAACACTTAAACACTGTAAAAAAAAATCATTTTTTTTAGATTTTGCTCCACCTACATTTAGGTACAATTAACTACTAGACCCATAATGACACTCAAAAATTGTCTGAAGCCAAACTCTGGCTACTTTATTATGCAGAGTTATCATTTATTTAGCTGTGTTTCGACCGCACTTTGAATACAACGCCACGCAATGTCGAAGTGTTCAATGCAATACTGTCCAAATAACAGTATATCAAAACTTAAAAAACGATGGAGTGTCGTATTTCAGGTAAACCCTTTTTCTGGTAATTTAAAGGGACACCTTTAAATTACCAAGATTGCGTAACTAAATTGACGTTTTAAATCAATTTTCTAAATAGTTACATTTTATTTGCTAAAACAAAAAGTTCTTGCCTCATGTTCGCGTCCGTTTCCCGCATAACGTAGTGTTACTACATCTAATGAGCGTACAGAATACATACATACAATAAGACTTTGAACATTACTGCCACGAAATAAGGTGTTTATTTAAATGAATGTTATCTGTATAAGTTGATGTATACGTATATACAAAGGCGCACGGACATTGTTTGACGACCATTTGATAGGTGATTGGGAATGTAGTTGTTTTATTGTACGTCAATATCCACCTATGAAAGTCTATATATTTTTTTAGATGCGACGCAAATGTTTTTTAAATCACAATGTATAACGGTTAACGTATAACGGTTAAAGTTAAATATGAAAGTCTTGAAATGTTACAAAATCCCAAATCGCCAAAAGAGTACTTTTATATTATAGTGGGAACTTAAGTCATTCTCGGCTATGTTAATATAAAGGTAAAAAGCAAAGTATTATTCTATATCGGTTTGTATGTACCTCTAAAATCTTCAATAACACTTCCCTGTATACCAAAATAGATATATAAAAGAGGACAAAAAAACAACTGACGCTTAAGTCTACATCTGCAATGGAAGGAGTTCATCCTTGTGGTTTTTGAACTGCTTTTCTTGCACGTAACTGTAAATATACACGTTTAAGATTAAATGAGAATATATTATTATACAGGGTTATTGGTGATTAAACTTATTCCGGTTAGGGGTAGACTTTTTTCGATAATTTTAACTGCAATATGCACATGTATGAAAAAAAACATGAACAAGCTAAAAATATGCACATGTATGAAAAAAACATGAAAAAGCTAAAAATTGCTTTTTCTGAAATAAGTGTAAAATCACGGCAATACTTTCAAGCCCACATTCTAGCGCTCTACAAAGGGCAGGTCCGGTCGGAGACCCAGCGCTCTGACAGGTGGATCACTTTTTGCGGTGTTTCCGGGACGATAATACACGGGTTACTTCAAAAAAGGGCTTACACTTTCTTTAAAGGCCGGTCACGCTCCTGTGATTCCTCTGGTGTTGCAAGTGAATGTGGGCGGCGGTGATCACTTAACACCAGGTGATCCGTACGCTCGTTTGGCTCTGACAGGTGGATCACTTGGCGTTGCGTAGAGATGTCGCTTCAATGTGTGTCTTCTACCGCATTCATCATGGGGTTTGTTCCGAAGAGCTGTTTCACCTGATTCCTGCCGCCGATTTCCATCTTCACACGACACCCAACAAATTAAGATATCATCCTCACCATCTGGATGTGTGGCGGTCCTCCACAGTGCGGGTTTCAAGGAACTTTCTGCAACGTGCTACAAAGCTGTGGAATGATCTTCTTTTTGCGGTGTTTCCGGGACGATAATACACGGGTTACTTCAAAAAAAGGGCTTACACTTTCTTTAAAGGCCGGTCACGCTCCTGTGATTCCTCTGGTGTTGCAAGTGAATGTGGGCGGCTGTGATCACTTAACACCAGGTGATCCGTACGCTCGTTTGTCCTCCTTTTCCAAAAAAAAAAAATGCAACATCAAGAATTTATTAAAGAAAAGGAACAGTTTAAATCTCTTACTTTTCTGGTTTATAAAAACGATTAAACACAGGCTATTTATGGTTATTATTGGTTCAAATTTAAAAATGTGAGACAAAAATTATAGTATTTCGATATATTTTTGAGGATTTTTTAATCTTAAACGCCTTAGAAACAAACAGAAATGATATGAAATTTGCCTTGCAGATAATTTTAAAAATATATCTGTTCTCTTAGCTCTATAACAATGCATAACAACTAGGAACTGAAAATAAAAATGATCACAAAGGAAAGAAATACGTATCCAATCTAAACTAGAAATCTAATATATTGCCGTTGGTATATCTTGCAAATAGGTTTAATGCGTACCAACGCAAATGCAAGAACTAAACTGGCAGGATAAAAAAAGATTGTCAAAGAGATCTATTTCAAAAAAAATTCACGCGTTCATTGTAGTATAGTAAATAAACTCACGTTTGTAGTTTAATTTTTGATTTGAATTTAAATATGGAATAGCTTGATCAAAATAAAAAGCGTATGTTTCAAAATTACACAAATACAGAATACGGCTTTTGCAACGGTAACAAGATGCTTCGCGTCGGTTTCCTAATCACCGGCTATCCCATGTTTTAAATGGAGTCTATGGGCGAATCCAAGAAACAGGTAGTGTCCAGAGACGACAAATTAATGCGGGAAGACTCCCAGTAATTGTATATATAAATGTAAAAAAAGTCGTAGACTTGATATTTTACAAAAAAAAATCATAGACACAGATAAATAAATATGTGTTTATCTTAAGATAATTTATCTTACTCAATTAAGGATTAATGCATTAGAAATTAATACTTAATTGAGTAAAAAAGAAGATCCTTTAATGGATCTTTTATGTGGCTCTCTCATTTCTTGTTTTGTATCCAACTCAAAATTAATGCATTGTTTTAGTGTGACTTCATTCGTTAAAGATAATAATAACTCACCTTTCAGTGGAGGTGGATATTGTGAAGCCTGCGTTTCTTGTCGGTCGGGTGTCACCGTTGGCGTTTTGCTATGAAGTACCAACGGATCCGTTGAGCTAAAATATTTGTTCTTATACTTCCTACTTATAATCATAACATCTTCGAAATAAATAATAGTGTCACAATCCTTATTTTAAAATTGAACTTTTTGATCGCACTCTTGAATCATTATAAAGATTTTCCAATAATTTGAAATGACCAGTTATAACTAAACTGTGCGGTGTAAGAATTATTAGTATTTATAGGGATGACTGCCTTTTGCATGCCTCTCTTGCTCTGCCCTTAGAGCAGTGTCTTAGGTATAAATTAGTCTAAACTTTCGCATATAATTTGTATCTTATGAGAAAATTTAGACAACAATGGTAAGTTATCTGATCTTATTGTATATTTTTATAATTTATAAAAGTGCGACAAAACTTTTTATTAAAATATCAAAGAAACTGAACACAATCATTTTATAAAACAACATAAAATTTAAAGGAAGTGCAAAGTTTAATTTTAAATTTGATATAAATATTGTTAGAGAAATCTAACGCTGATAATTAACTCAATTTTGTGCACTAAATTATAGAACTAATCATTACAAATTGGACCACTTGTGATCCCTCGGAGTGAACCTATATAAAAACTTTTAAAAGTGTGCTAATAATTATAATGTATCCAATGAAACATGGCATACATTCTACATGTTTTTAAATACAAATGACATTTTTTCAATTAATGTTTAGATTAATTAAGATTGTATACAATATTATGAGCGTGTTTGTATCGAAAGCTTCAAACAGCTCTAGCCTGTTTATTATCAGCGTTGTTGTGAATGTTACCTAGCATCTGAAGCCTGCTCCTGAGGTGACTTCGGCACGAGGTAGTCACACGCCACCGATCGCTGTCAACACAGCGCTTAGTGAAGTATACAGGGAGATTCTACAGTTCATAATATATGGTCTTTGTTTTGAAAATTAATAGTAAATACTCATATTTAATTCTTTTGTTATATACACGCATATTTTATATTATATCATATCGTTTTTTAGTTTAAACTAATAATAAAGACCTCTCTCGAGTAATGAATATAATCCATCTATATTTAATGAATTTTTCATATTCTATTTTTACTAATTTTTCCATAGAGAAAAAAAATGACGATTAAATTAATCGTAGAAGCAATTATTTAAATAGATATTAAAATCATATAAAGACCATAAACCACGAAACTAGCCTAATCTCCCTAAGCCTTCACTAGTCTAAACGTGCATAAAATTAGCATCAAGCCTTATAAAACGTTATTTGAAGCTTCAAGATATTTTCATAAAGCTCAATGGTAAAGGGTTTAAATACAGGTTTTCGCTATAGCTACTTAGCAAGTAAACATATCAGTCGATAAAGAGATGCTTTGAAGTAAATAAAAACTTCAGATTTTTAACTTTAGTGTCATGCAATCTTCAATGTATCTCTCTGTCTACAGGATAACTACTCGTATACTACGCGGGGTAGGACGAAATCTTGAGAAGAAAATCAAAATAAGAACTCTTTTAGCCAAAAACCATGCGCCACCCGCAAGCATTTATAGACCAACTAACATCGAATCAAGAAAAAACAAATCATTTTTACTTGCTTCTAGTAGCCAGGGCGAAATTGAAAGAAAAACCATAATTAGTTAATGTATTGATCATATCATTAAATATTATTTGTGGTGCATTTAAGTAACAACTTTACAAATGGTGAATATAGTTTACTGGTAGTAGTATATTAGTGATGAAGTTAAATATATTTAATGGAAATGAAAATGCTTTGTTGATTATTCGGTACTATAAAGAAATAACCGGAAGTTTACTGAAGTATAAATAATCTTTTTAAATCAATAATTTCAAAATAAAGTGGAAAAATTATTTGTGTTTGTATATTGGTATAGAAAAAAAAACGCCACTGTAAGTCGGAGACTGCACAGTTATTTTATATAAACTGGAATGGAATATATGAAAATATTTTATTATACATACCGGACATCCATTAAGTTCGTCAAAGTCGTCATGCAAGGTCAACGACCTCATTATTGGAAGGGGTGCGTTTGTGATTTCCGGATCCTGTATCAAATTAAGTACTAATTATTAATATTAATTACTATTACTATTAGTCAAGCCTATAAAGTGTTAAAGAGAACATATTAAAATATGCAGAATTGGTGTCATTAAAATTTTTAGCAAATAAGGTTGTAATAATAATTCTATTTATAACTTAGGTCCTAAAATCATTACTAAGAGAAAAATAACACATAAGAAACTCAACAGCCACCGTTTTAAGGTAATAACTGTAATATATAACAAATAAGTTTATAAGGTACTGCATTCAATATATTTATCGTGTTCAATGTTAAACAGCGTTTAAAATATCATATATATCATAAAAAGTAAAATGATTATAAACTATACAAAAATTTAAGTAAACTTGCCTGTAAGAACCTTTGAAGTCTGTCAAACATTTGTGCAAACGAAGGTCTATGTTCTGGAGCGGGGTTCCAACATTCACACATCAGCCGGTATACTTCGGGTGGACAACCTAAAGAAAAGAAGAATATGAAAATAAACCAAACACAAGACTTTATTGAGTTCTTAGTAATATTATTTTCAATGTTATCATTAAAAAAATAAACTCTAAAGACTTCACAATGTGAAAAAGGTAAGATTAATTGCTTGACAATTGTAGCAAATTTAAAAAAAAGTCCTTACTAGTAAATATGGTTTAAATTTATACCTGAGAATAAACGAAGTAAGTTTCTTTATGCAAAATGTTAACTATATCGCTGACAACACTGGCAACACAATGACAATTCTGAATTTTATCAAATGTCAAGCAACCTGGTAAATAAACGCGAAAAACGTTATACGTCTGAACAAAGCAGAGAGCAAGCAAATCAAAAGAAGCATATAGTCTATTTGTAAACGTTTTGCATGTTGTTGGATTATTATATATCAATATTAGCCAAAATGAAGCCTGGTCGGGTGTGAATAGTACTAAAATTTACCATAAGGTCTATCGAGTCTTCCTCCGCCAGACACAAGCTGCATCACCTCTCGGTTGGAGCATCCCGTGTACGGCATCACTCCCAACGAGAATACCTCCCATAGCAGCACTCCGAAAGACCTGATAATAATGAGTAATTATGTAATTACAGGTCTTATTAATTATTATTAATCGCAGGATCGATCGTCGTGGAAATCTTTGGGGGAGGCCTATGTCCAGCAGTGGACGTCTTACGGCTGATGATGATGATGGAATTATAGAAATTGAAGATTGAAGCACTTGATCCCGTGTCACACCATACACGACTTTTCAATATGGTGCTGGAGCCTGGAAACTGAAACAGTAGTTACGCAGTGGTGCAAATCTGACGTTATATTGCTTTACGAAAGGGGTAGCCCTCGGGATATTGGAAATTATATATATATTCTTGATAATGTAATGTAACATACATAGGCACATAAGTGAATTTGCTAGAAACTGTCATAACCATAATGTTATACACCAGGAACAGACATAAACTTATAATGCCTACTACTCTGCTAAGTCGAGTTAGTAAGTCGTTTTTGGGGTATGTATATTCTTTTACAACAAGATCACACAAAATGTTCAAATCAAAAGTATTACGTTATTCAAAAGAATTGTTAAAAAAACGTTTGTGTTGTAAAGGTTATTGTAACCTATAAATGACTTCTCAATGATACCAGTGTTGGAATGGAGCGACCGCCCTCAGGCTATTAAATATTAAGTGTACAGTACAATATTACTTTGTAAACATATTTTTTCGATAAAAATAATGCCCGCTGAGTTTGTTGCGCCCATTCTTCTCAGATCTGAGGCATTCGTTTTGGAATGGGTGGTAGTTTTTGACTTTCAATAAGGTGATGTCACATCCTATTTTAAATATAAATATTTGAATTTGAAAATTGAATATAGACCGTTCAGCCTAGTATCAAGTATATACATTCTGTTCACGTCCACATGCAGAACCGAATAACTGAACAAATGGATAAGTGGTAACCGATCGAACAATTAAGATTCCAGGAGGGGTTTCCAACACATGACCATAAATTTTATACAGGTGTGAAACAACTATAAGAGAAACACAAAGAAAATAATTGTGCACTGTACGTTAGATTTGTAGACTACTGAAAGGCGTTCGGTGATAGTTTTGACGTTCAATGAGTAATTTAAAATGCTCTCTTGAACAATTTTTTTTCAATTTGAAAGGTTTATATTTGATACAAGCGGGTCTACTACGAACTCTTATTGCGATTCAATTGACAATTCGTTTTTGACATTCAATTGATGTCAATTGAATGTCAAAAATGATATCAACTGAATCGCAAACTGATTTAGTTCGTTCATTCATTCGTACCATGAGGTGTTATTTCAACCTAAACTGGATATCTTATATTTTGTCAAAGTGACCGATTCGAAAAAAGTTGCTACTTCCTAAGAGGAAAGTGAATCGTGTTGTTAATAACTTTTAAAAAATAGTGAAAACATAGAAAAGAAAATTTTTATTGATTAAAGATGAGATGAGAATACTTTATTGGTCTTTTTTGTAAAACAAAATACTGAAAATAAATACCAAAAATTAAAATCCTAAGACGAGGCAGTAAAGGCCCGGGCTATAGCCTGTTCGCAAGAACGAATTAAACAAAATGTACTCTGTGGTCCTGTCAAATCAAACATCAATGGAGGTGCGTTCATAACTCGTTATTTTTACGAAAACACATAAGGAAACATTTAATTTGTAATTCAAAGAACCATATTTATTTATATTACTATTATTTAATAAGTATAAAAAAGGGCTTAATGGTTTTTAATTTGAAATAATTGCGCAATTTTAAAATGTATTTTTAGTATTTTCTACGCAAAAAAAACCGCTAAAATCATATCATGTTAGGTTTCGATACGCAATTTTATTTCGTTCATTCTTCATAAGCGATCCAAACTCCATTCAGTAAAAGGCACTTCATGGTACGAATTTTAGTGATTCAGTTTAGGTACCTAAACTCACTACGCAAAATAGGCGCGCTGTAGTCGTCGAGTTGCGGATAATAGCCCGTGATAACCTATAACCTATAGGTACCTAAACTGAACTGCATCGGATTCGCATCGCTTATTAAAAGTTGATGGTAGGCCCTCAGGAGTCAAAACACTATTCCTCGTTCAAAGAAACATATCCAAGAGTATCCTCACTTACCAAATATCTGTTTTGATAGTGAACACTCCATCCATAAATGCTTCAGGAGGCATCCATTTGATAGGCAACATAGCCTTCCCACCCTTACGATAGTAGTCCGCGCGGTAGATATCTCGGGCCATTCCGAAATCAGCAATTTTGACAACTCTGCCGGGACCACGCGATGTTAGAAGACAATTCCGGGATGCAATGTCTCTGTGCAAAAAGTATATTGTGAATCTAAAATGAAACTATTCCGTTCATTAAGCTGCATCTAAGTCTTGTTTAGTATGAAATAAATTTAGAGTAATATGAGAAGAGATTTTTCATTCCAAAAACCAATTAAGTCTATAGTACAAGAATGCTAAGTAATATAATATCTAATGTAATAAACGAATTGCCAGATAGCCTACAATATTTATAAATAATGAACGGAAAATATATACAAACTTATTGAAAAAAAAAATATTCAGAACAACAACCATATGTGTAGATTAATCTAGATATTTAAATACAAGAGTGGGTCAGGGAATGGAAATAAATATTCAGCTTTAAGGAACGAGTCTTTATTTGCGTTCACTTCTACGAACTTGCACTTCGCCGGTCTGCCGCTGGTCCTCTTCAGATGGCGGTGCCTTCAGCAGATCACGCCTGGCGCTACTACGAGACTTGAAGCTGAACTAATTGTTATTGCTCAAATTCGTTATAAGAATAATTTATTTAAATCGATCTTTTTACAAATGCATTGTCATTAAGTTGCATTAGGTTTAAATATTTTACAAGCTTATATATATGAGAAAATTGAATCGCCACACTAGTCGGAGACTGTATCGTGGGATCGAATAGAGCTATGATTAACAGTAAATCATTATCTTGGTAGTCATCATCGGCATTACTCTTACTATAGAGACTATATTATACTGTAAAATAATAATTTAATTAAATAACTACAAATTTATCAATACTGAATTTAAAAGAAAGTAAATTAAAAATAAAGTAACAACATATGTGTGTGTTTGTGTGTGTGTGTTTGTTATACATGTATGTACATTATTATTGTTAAGAGTTGACGTAAATGGTACTCTGGACGCTATTTTGACAGCTTATATTTGTTATTGCATTACATTGAGAATTGGTTTAAAACAATAGCATTGGAGGTACTTTTTGCATCTAGAATTATTAGTTTCTCAGTTTTAAAGTTAATCTTTTCGAAATAAGAAAGCAAGTAATATATTTATTTGTAACAAACACAATATTTACATAGTATATTTTATTTAAATATGGTACGTTTAGGTTTGATCTTCGTTAAGCTCAATTGCAGGACATAAGAAGAATGAAGGTGTCTCGAAGAAATTATTTCTCTGTTTTTGGCTTACATTTGACTGGCACAGTTTCAATTTTCAGTACCTGAACCACTGCTGTATGATACGATATGTGCTAATTAATTTATATTTATTAAATCGATTGTCACGAAGTAATTGTCGCATTGTTCTTACCTATGGATAAACCTCTGACTCTCCAAATATTTGCATCCCTTGCAAATATCCAGTGAGCAAAGTATGAGATCTTTCATAGTCAGAGCGCTGGCTCTGTCTGGCTTAGGTCGGTTGTCTCTAAGAAATTGCTTCAGGTCACCTCCGCTAAGAAGCTCTAGGACTATAAACCTGGAAAATATATGGTTTTCAATCAAATTCAAGATGATGATATAATGATTGAAGTGAAAAGTGCAGGAAATCAGTTTAGCACTTATGCAAAGATTAATACTTCACTTGTCATGACATACTTTCTTTGCATTAACATTACATATACGCTCTTTTATTCTTGGTTAAGTTCTACTCTACACTACTATAAAACTGCCAACACGATATCGTACAGAAAATGCAATGAATGCGTTCTATATAGAACGTCATTGAGAAAATGCATTAGGAGGAAATGTAATCGAGTTTCGTTACCTATGTACGAACAAATACATATCTTTTGCAGACATCTGTGAAATTTTATATGAAAGAAGAGGTTAATTTACCGTCAGATCACCTGATGTTAAGTGATCACCGCCGCCCTAATTAGCTTGTAACACAGGGGCGTTGCCAGCCTTTTAGAAAAGTGTACGCGCTTTTTTGAACCATGTTGTCCCGGAAAATACCGCACAAGAAAGTTCCTTGGAAACCGAACTGTAGAAGAACGTCAGGTACCTAGATGGTGGGGATGATATCCTAATTTGTGGCGTGTCGTGCAAAGGTGCAATATAAGATCTTTCATCATAAGAGCCGTGTACGTACAAAGTACGAGAAAGTTCCTTAAGCATGTGTTGTTATCTGTCCCTCCAGTGTTTTACCTACCTTGGATGCCTATCAAAGCATACACCAATAAGATGCACGATGTTGGGGTGATTAAACTTCGCCATGATAGCGGCTTCCATCAGGAAGTCAGACTCGGCTTGGCCGGTCGAAAGTTCTGGTAGAGTCTTTACAGCTACGGGCATCTCCACCGTATCTCCAGGTTGGTGTTTGTATAGACCTTGGTATACCTCTCCAAAAGCACCTTGTCCTAGAGCTCTGCAAAATGAAAACGTGCAGTGTTTTTTTATAGAATAGGAGGACAAACGAGCGTACGGGTCACCTGGTGTTAAGTGATCACCAGAGGAATCACAGGAGCGTCGCCGGCCTTTAAGGAAGGTGTACGCGCTTTTTTGGAAGGTACCCATGTCGTATCGTCTCGAAACACCGCACAAGGAAGCTCATTCCACAGCTTTGAAGTACGTGGAAGAAAGCTCCTTGAAAACCGCACTGTGGAGGACCGCCACACATCCAGATGGTGGGGATGATATCCTTACTTGTGGCGTCTTTTAACTTGTTTTGTAACTTTAAGTACATGTTAAGTACATTGGTAACTTTCTACCCGTCGTGAATTATGCGTTATTTTTTTGCATGCTATTGTGGTTTTCTTTAATAAATTCAATTTATTTGATAGTAATGTCTATGTCGATCGAAGGATCAGTATGCCACAAAACCATTTTTATCATTCAATATCTTAAATGAGACTAAAGTCTACAGAAACAAATCGAATAAAACGGTTATACTACTTATCGATTATTTGCAAAATTTAAGGTTTTTGAGAATTTCGTTTAATGTTATATTTTTAATTTTTACTAGGCTTTTAATAATTTTGCTTAACATTGCATACGCTAGTCTCTCTTGTTAATGAGCGTGTGTTTAGAAAAGCATACCATACATAACAGGCTATAAGTAACATTTCTATCTCGGATTTTAACAACACTTACTTGATCAACTTCAATTTATCCCTTGTAACTTGAGGCAAGCCTCTCACATCGATTCCTAATGGGTAGAAACTCTCACTCCCGTAGTGAGGGTTGAAAGCCATCCCAAGCGCGTTGTCTCCTCCCCCGGGAGCATTTCGTAGCCGATGGAGCTCTAGTACTTGTTCTTGAACTCTCTTGTTCTGGAGCTCCTCTTCCTTTTTACGCTGGTATTTATTATCTGTGGATATAATAAAAAATCCTGAAGAATTTGAAGATCTGCGTCAAAATAGCATCTTACCATTTTTGTCCAAAGTTTTAGAAAAAATAATAAGTCTTCAGCTTACTGAGTACCTTCAGTCTAATGACATCTTACCCGAAAAACAATCTGGTTTCAGAGCAGGCAGGAGTACAGTTAGGGCTTTGCTCGACGATATTTTAATAGCACAGGATGAAGGTAAATGAACCATTCTGACACTGCTTGATTACACAGGTGCCTTTGAGACTATTCATACTTCTCTATTAATTGCAAAACTAACCTATTATGGATGTGATGCCAATGCTATCTAATGGTTTACTAGCTACTTATCCGATAGATTACAACAAGTTCAAATGAAAAGTAACTGCTCTGGCAACGTAGTAGTAGTAGTAGTATTATATATATATATATATATATATATATATATATATATATATATTATTATACAACTAGTACTTCTATCTTTTCTCCTGTTAATCGGGGGGGGGGGGGTACCACAGGGATCTAATTTAGGACCGTTGCAATTTATTATATATAGTGCTGACATAATTAAATGTATAAAAACTGTAAATATCATTTATACGCGGATGATCTTCACCTATACTACTCTTTCAAACCATGTGAAACAAAAAATGCCGTAGAAAAGATAAATCAGGACTTGAATCAATTATTGAACTGGTCAGACAGAAATTGTTTTGTTCCTAATCCATCTAAGTGATCTTTCTTAATTTTAGGCACTCAAACTCTAATAGAACAAATAAATGGTAACAATCCTTGTTTAAAGATGCGCGAAGAAAATATAGTTCAAGTGAAACAAGCCCGAAATCTAGGAGTACAGTTTGATATTAAACTAAGATTCGAGGATCACATTATTGAAACAGTTAGACATTGTTATTATAGATTTAAAGTTTTTTACCAAATTCGTACATATTTAAGTGAAGATATTCGCATACATCTATGTGACTCGCTTATTCTATCAAAACTTAATTACTGTGATACAATGATCGAGGGATGTTTGCTAGCCCGTACAAAGTTACTCATTCAGCGAGTACAAAATGCTTGCGCTAGGTTTTGTTTTCCAATACCTAGTAGAGCTCACGTATCACCTTTTATTAACAGAGCCAAGTTAATGAATATGCAATCACGCTGATCACTACACTTTGCCTATCTACTATTTGGTGCAATCACCAAACAACAGCCATCATATCTTTATTAAAAACTTAAATTCTCCCAACGTAACGTAAGAAGTGCTTTAATATTAATTTGCCTCACACATAACACAGCCGCATGTCACTGCTTTCAAAATAAAATTCAAACGACACTTGCTAGAAGTTCAGGTAAACAGTTGAGTATCTTGCTCTGATATTAAGATTTAATTTACCTACTTTAAATATCGGTAAGTTGATAATGATAAGCACCTACGGGATTTGTTGTTATTTGGTTTTATATATAGAACATCATTGGGTTTTTTAGTTGATTTATTGATGTCATAAGGATATATTTTAAAAGGTCAAAGTTATGACTTACCTATTATTTATTCAAACCTATTGTTATTTTATTTATAAGAAAAATTTTGCCGATTACTTACCGATGCTATGATATTATGATTTAATGTTATGTTATTATTATTTTCCAAAAAAATTAAAAAAACTACTTACTAACACTTTAATTTTTATTTTTTTGGATATATATAATTCTTTTTTATAATGGCCAATGTTTATGGTAGCAGTAGATTTGGGGGATTATAAATATATAAATATTTAATTCTCAAAGTCTGTGTCACGGTGTGTAGATAGTAAAATTCCTAACAAAATGCTGACTTTAAGACACCATTTTGGTTCTGTAATGCCCATAATTTTGTTATTAGTAATAATATTTCTGTATTTTTGAACCAAATAAACTTTTAATTATTATTATTATTAAAGCTCAAGGTTGTCAAATGCCATCATTAACAGCACTGTAATATGCCACGCTAATGCTAAGCAAATCCATTTTACCAAACTTATCTCACTATTTTCGCCGCGAGGTTGATATGAGTCGTTTGTTCCCATGTAATAAAAGAAATGCTTTTTAATACTTACACAAATGCAGGCAAACACAGGGTACAGTGATCATACACACAAACCCGACAACGCACAAGGCTATGATCAGGATCCATATGCTCTGTGACCACACCTCTTCCACTGCAAAAAAAAAAAACTCCATTTTGCCCCATTAAAATACGATTTACATTAACATATTTTAAAATTTTCTCTCGAATTAAAATTTTCAAATTGATTTGCATTGTCGCTTCTCAAAAAGACGTGTATTGTCGCTGTTCAAATTGACTATGATACGAAATCCGAGCACAACAGGCGTTTACTCACGAGGCGAAGGATAGAATACTGTATTGTCAATTAATTTTGTCTACAGCGGTAGATTATTCCACTGCCAAGCAGTATTTAATTGCCCTGTGCCTCCCTGGGGCATAAAAATAATAGGGAAGACCCACGCCCAAGTTAAGGCCCGTAAGAGGTGACTTAGGGCATTGACCAATGGGAGGCTTCTGCTGGCTGCGGCACAGGATGCTGGCTAGATTATGGGTACCATAACGGCGCCTATTTTTCCGCCGTGAAGCAGTAATGCGTAAGGATTATTGTGATTCGGTCTGAAGGGTGCCATTGCTAGTGAAATTACTGGGCAAATGAGACTTAACATCTTATGTCTCAAGGTGACCAGCGTTATTGTAGTGCCGCTCAGATTTTTTGCGGTTTTCAAGATTCCTGAGTGGCACTGCATTTTAATGGGCAGGTCGTATCAATTACCATCAGATGAATGGCCTTCTTGTCTCGTCCCTTATTGTCATATAAAAGTGTTTATATTTATTTGTTTAGTAGTACTTACATATACATTTGCTGGGATCGCTAGGGTCTGTAGACCAAGACGCAGGGCAGTAACATTTCACTTCACTTCTGTACTCGTTCATGGCGACGCAGCGGTAATTACATCCACAAGCCTGGGAATACCACAGTATTAGGTATATTATATGGGTTAGCTATTGAAATTACTGGGCTATTGAGGACTCAGGTCCGTGTTCAAGAATACGTCAGTATTCAAACTTAATCACGTGTATTGCTGTCTCGCGTATACACAGTTATGATACAGCATTATAAATACGTCATTCTGTTACTTGTAGCTAAATATGTGTTAAGTTTTATGTTTTAAGTATCGCGTTCCTTTTTAGGATTCCGTAGCCAAATTGCCCTCCGTATGTCACAGTTGCTTTTTTCCAAAACTATAAGAACTATACTATTGAAACTTGGTAAGTAGATGTATTCTGTGAAACGCATTAAGATTTTCACACAAAAACAGAAAAAAACGATGAATTTTGGGAGTTCCCCATACTTAGAACTGAAACTCAAAAAATGTTTTTCATGAAATCCATACATGTGGATAGGTCCTATCCATATCTATGGATAGGTCTTCAAAAATGATATTGAGGTTTCTAATGTCATTGTTTTCTAAACTGAATACTTTGTGAGAGAGACTCTAAAAATATATATAATGTACTTTACCATGCAAACTTCCCACAAAAATTGGTTTGAACGAGATCTAATAAGTAGTGTTTTTAAATACGTCATAAATCATATTATCAATAAATTAATTTAAAAGAAAAACACTATTATTAAAACCGATCAAAGTAACAACGAATTGCAACAACTTTTACCTATATTATGTTACTTGCAGCTACGGAATCCTTCATGGGCGAGTCCGACTCGCACTTGGCCGCTTTCTATTCACTATGATTATATTATTTTATTTAAGTAATTTTATTTTAATTTAATACTTATGATTATTTTATTGAAGTTATTTAATATTTTAAAATGAAAATGTTTTTTTTCCTTTAATGTTAATATATATATATATTTCTTGTGTGCGTGTGTATGTCACTGAACTCCTCTTAGACGGCTGGACCGATTTTGATGAAACTTTCTGTGTGTCTTCAGGTGGATTCGAGAATGGTTTAGATTCACAATTAAACTGCATCCTAAACGGCTGGACCGATTTTTCAAATTTAAGACGTGTGTACAGGACAACGTCTGTCGGGTCCACTAGTAAAAATATATTATTATAGTAATTACAACTACATAATATAAAAAATCAAATCAAAATCACTTTATTCATCTAGTTCAATGACACTTAAAACAAACAAGTATTTCTTCTCTTTTCTAGTTACCACAACTTCGGATAAGGTGGAACTTATAAGTTACAAGGTAGGTATAAGTTGTGTATCTTGGATTATTACTAGTACCTGGACGACCGCGCCTTGCTTGGATTTTAAAGAAGGTACAAAAATTGAAAAAAAAAAATAGAACATGAATTCGAACCGCGTCCGTCTTCTGCGTTCCGGATCATCCAATCTGAGCTTGAATATAGCGGCGAAATTTACCCTTGTATTCTAATGTTATTGTAGCAGATTCTCATTGAAACACGGATATAACTATTAACTCAATTTTTTTAAATTTAAACCTAGCTGGATCGATTTCTCGCCCCCGAATCTACCTGTTTACTAAATTTCATTAAAATCGTTGGAGCCGTTTCCGAGATTCAGATTACATATATATATGTATATATTTATATACAAGATGTGCTCGTTTAAAGATATAAGATGTATTGAAGCGTGGCGAACTATATGGCCGTACTTACGTGTATGGCTGGTATGATGAGCACTTCTCCTGGACCAGTACGGAGGGCTACCCCCGTAGCGCTGTAGTCTGCGACGGCTCGTGTCGCGTCTATGTACGACCAGCCACCTTCCCCGTGCTGGCCCACTCCCTCATGGGTACTGCCTCCTGATTACAAGATAACATAATATGATGGTTTGTGTATCAAATCAAATCAAAATCACTTTATCCAGTAGGTCACGGAAGTGACACTTTTGAATGACAAAAAAAATTTTTTTACTTATTGAATCTACTGCTTAAGGGTTGAACTAATGAGAAGAAGTCGGGTTAACCAAAATAATAATAAAAATTTAACTTTTACGCAAACATCTAATGTAAAAACACAATTAAAATTACACACGTTTTAATCCTCTAAAAGTGTTTTATTTAAATATATTATTAATACTTCGTTTCGTATATTTTACAGTTGCTTGCGTAATTCTTGGCGTATATTTAAAACTGAAAAGTGAAAACCTGGTATTGCATATTATCCTATGATTTAAAAAGGACTATTGGTGGTATCTAGTTGGGACATGTGCATGAGACTCTTCAGAGTGAGGACACAACACAGTAGTAGAGTAGAAGTTATAAGAATTTAAAAAAAAGAGTGACCACGAGTAATTTTCATTCGGCCCCTGACTTTTGATACAAGTAATCTTACGACTATATCATAAATTAATATGATTTCCAAAGAGAATCTTAAAAAATATAAATTAATTGATAAGAAAACACTATCATCAATACTAACCAGCCCATCCGCCTCCTCCCCCTCCCCTCAGACATCCTCCCCCACCTCCCCCGAAGCCGCCATCAGCAGTGCCGCTACACGCCTGGCCACCAATTCCACCCTCTTGCAGTGAGGATCCTCGGAGTAAGTCGAAGCCAGGAGTTACCGGCCCGTGGCGTGACAGCCACCCGCCTCCAGCACCTGAATTGGAATCATCATAATTCCAGAATATCCAGGGGAGTATTGGAGCATTCTAACATCATGAACCCCTATAAATGTGTATGTTTTTTTTATGAAATAGGAGGACAAACGAGCGTTTGTGATCACCGCCGCCCACATTCTCTTGCAACACCAAAGGAATTACAAGAGCGTTGCCGGCCTATCAAGAAGGTGTGCCCCCCTTTTTTTGAAGGTACTCATGTCGTATCGTCCCGGAAACACCGCACAAGGAAGCATATTACACAGCTTCGTAGTACGTGGAAGAGAGCTCCTTGAAAACCGCACTGTGGAGGACCGCCACACATCCAGATGATTGCTACAAAATAAACACTTTTTGCAATAAAATAAAACCATAATCGTGCGAAGTATTTATTATGGAACATGTAGACGAAATTTTATTGAATAATGTTAAATAACTAGCAAAATAAATTGCTTTTTCCGTAAAAATATCACTCTAATAATGAAGATTTAGAGGATCGAATTTATTGAATTGAGTCAAGTTTAGTCAACCGTGTTTCGACTTCCATAAGTTACTGAAGACTTATGATTGTCATCAATACATTTTTTTTAAATTCTAATACCTAAGGGGACATGTGCAAGTCTAGCTCGCGTCATGGTTCTGTTCAAGCTCGTATGAACCATCTACCTACATATTTAGATCTTTCCTACATTTTGAAGGAAAAATGAACTATGTTGACTCTGCGTGGTCTACCGACGCATGCATGCATTGCAACTAATGTAGGTTTTACAACGAAAGAATATTGATTTGAAATTACGATTAATTATGGAAATTAATTATATTATGGAAAAAACTCAGCTATCTTTATAAGGTGACTTTATACTAGACAGGTACAGTTTTATGTAAAGAAAAGAAAAAAGAAAACAACCCTAACGTCGTCAGAAGACGTAAGAGTCACGCGATACAAAGAGAGCAACTTCTAGGTGAATAAAAATGTAAGTTAAATAGTGAGCCTTCTGTACCTGTACTATTACATAATATATTCTATGCTATTAGGGTGGTATTTATGCAGTTCATAAAAGCACACTTGATGTTATCGCATCCGCACGTTGCCTGTCTTAGATCTAACGTTTATTTGTGTATATTTGTGTGGGTAATTTCTTAATTCAAACAATAAAAAAAGGGATAGAAAATATTGTAATGTATCTCGTTTACACTTAATACCAATGTGTCTCTGTCACATTATTATTTTTATTTTAGTGATGCATCTATTGTTCATCTTCTATCTATGCTATCACCGCTACCATATTTAACAATGTAATAATACTTCGTGCGAATGACGTCAGAATAAATTAAGGTATACTCGCGTCAAACATACGACAATCTCTGCTTCAACTTTGATTGCCTGGTACCAATTTTTATGTACCTAGACGCGTTCGCGGTCTGCATGCTATATGTACATGCATATATGCACACACTATATCTGCGTCTCGTAACGGTGTCGCGAATCCAGAGATTTTATCTCATATAAAAATATGCGTACCGCACTAAAAGAAATTTCCAATTCAATAATAATAAAATAAAAATCGTGAACAAATAAATACTTACCGGAAGTTCTACTTGGTTGTCCGTACATATATCCAGACTCCGGTGTCGCGTTGGTTCTGCTTTTGGCATGCTGAGAGCCATCGTCCCTGAACACGCCGACAGAAATACCTCCTCCTCCACCCCCCACTAATAAAGGGATTGGACGACCGCCTTTACCCAACTGTGTGGTAAAAATTAAACAAATCAGTGTTATACAGCATCTCTGTTATTGATTAATGCGGCAGCGATATTATCAATGGAAGAAGTTTCATTTGGCACAATACAGTAAAAGAACTATCTACAATCTAGTATGAAGTTAAATTACTATTTTATTACTGTATTGTGTGGTGTCTTTACCGTTCGAATAATAAATGTAGAAACGAAACGCTACGTGGGTATATAGGGCACATCAACGAAATAAATATGACCCCCAGGAAGTTGTTTGATGGTGTAATAGGGGGAGGTTTTGAATCATGCAACTCCTGGGCACACCAATCTGTACACTGTAGATCATTTATACGTCTCGATAGACTGTGACAGCTGTGAATACGTCGAATAATATAGCAGCGAACAATTAGCCTCTATTTTCAGCAACGCACGCACACTAAAACAAAGTACCGCATACACTGTCTAAGCTGTGTATCGCTTAGATAGTTTATAAGCTTAAATAGCTTATATGTAAAAAGACGTTAAGCAAGTCACTCTGCCCCGGTGTTGCAAGCTGCAAGTTTGACTTCAACCAGTGATTTATCACCGAATATCCAGACATTATTTAACAGTCTTACCATTCGGTATGAAATCATGTAATTTGGCTGCATTTAGTGCTCGACCGATGCGGACAGTCAGCGCTGACCGCGTCGGTCGAACGTACCACGCGCTGACTATGATACGTTTAGTGCTCAGCAGACAGGAAACTTGATTGCGCGTGTACACTTGCGAAGAATAATGAATCAATTTTAAACCTCTTTAATATGTGCGTACTACTTACGCAAACGATTCCGGAATAAAAGTCGAAGAAGATATCATGTTAACCCAATTATTATAGAGCGTCAAATTGAAGGAGAAATTTATACAATATATTGAAAATTGCCAGAACACGAATGTTTGTTTACGATGTTACACATGCGCGTACGGTCAGCGTCGCACTGAATGCACAAATGTATCGCGTCAGCGGGACGAGAGAGACGAGCTCGACCGATGATTCTCGTCAGCGCGACGGAGCAGCGCGTTGTAATGAATTGATGACGTTGATGAATCAACGATAGACGGAACGCGATCATATTATGTTTTCATAATTATAGCTACGGTCGGCGCTGACGTCGGTGGAGTTTTAAAAAGTCTGAAAATAGTGATTTATGGCCGTTTTCAATAACTTATCTATCCTTAGTTTAACTTACTAGAGGTAGAAAAATCTATCCTTTTACGCCTACTTACATATCAATAACCTTTTGACAAATAGCATTGGAATATAATAAATAACTGATTCCTGCCGCCGAATTTCACCTTCGCACGACACGCCACAAGTTACGATATCATCCCCACCATCTGGATGTGTGGCGGTCCTCCACAGTGCGGTTTTCAAGGAGCTTTCTTCCTCGTACCACGAAGCTGTGGAATGAGCTTCCTTGTGCGGTGTTTCCGGGACGATACGACATGGGTACCTTCAAGAAAAGCGCGTACACCTTCCTTAAAGGCCGGCAACGCTCTTGTGATTCCTCTGGTGTTGCAGGAGAGTGTGGGCGGCGGTGATCACTTAACACCAGGTGACCCGTACGCTCGTTTGTCCTCCATTTCCATAAAAAAAAAATAACAACTATATTGGAGATAACTGTGGATAGATAAGATCTTGTCTTTAAACGGTGATAGCAATACAATTTTAACTAGAGATATGTTATTGAAAACGGCTGTTAGACATGTTCCATAGCAGCTATCGAAGATTTGCTAATAAAATTAAAGAATATCGTAAGGGTGTTTACGATATTCCAACATGTTAAACAAGTAAATGTGATTACTTTTGTTTCATTTATATTTTTGTATAGTTTTTTCATAAATAAATGCCGTAGTGTAGAACGTCGAGCCAAGAAGCGGCGAGTACGAAGATGATTCGGTATTCGTATTAGCTCGGGGTGTAACTGAGTGCGGTGCGAGTGCGGGCGAAAGCGGGCAACGTGCGAGCGCCGTGTGGTCAGTCAGGGAAGATTTATCGAGCGAGGCGGTTGTGTCGTACGCGGAACACCACTCTTATACGTACTTGTAACGATTGTAACATTTGTTGCTGATTATTAAGCCACGTGTTTGTAAACTGTGTTTTATTTGCTGTCGTATTCAACGCTCACAACAATGGACAACAACGAGCCGGCCTCTCACCGTCATACATAAATAAATGAATAAATAGATAAATAAATAATTAATTGTAAAATATTTTCAATGTTTCAGTATTTAACCCGCAAGCAGTTGTATGATTAGCTGCCGGTAAATCATTTACAAAATCTTACCAGAAATACGTAAGTAGCGCCACCCCCTCCCCCACCACCGTCGCTCACGTGGGTGTTTCTTATCTCGTGGGTCTTGCTCGTGAATATCTGGTAGGTGTCGTTGTTGTCTCTTCTAGAGCAATCGTGGCCTTCTTGAGCTGAAAGCGTCTACGAAAAAAAAAGTGTGTGCGTGTAATCTTTACGTGCGATTATAATTAACTAATAATAATTAACTTTACGAATAATTAACAGATACATATGTACATTATTATTATATACATTAATTAAAGCCGTGTGACTAATTAAGCACTCACGTATTGCTCAAGAGCTAGGAGCATTGTTTTATATTTTGCTTTTTTTTTCTCGGAAACACTGACTATATTCCAACTTTGCTCAAAAGAAACCTCATCTTTTGAGCAAAGTTGGCATTTCATTCTCTACCTAGTAGAAAAAAAGTCTAATTATATTGTTTTAACAAGGGAGATTTTATTTATTTTACAAAAAATGATACAGAGTTATTGATAATATTCATTAGAAAATAAACACTTACACATTTTACAGGTCAAGTCATTATCAGGTTGTTGATTTTCTGTTTTATTCTTATTTATTGATTTACTGATTATTATTTTCATTTAATATTCTATTTATAATTCATTAAACCCACTACATTTAATAAAATAATCGAACATAAGAAATTGATGGTTATATTATTAATTACCACACATCAAAATAGCGCTGTTATTGAATATTAACGAATATGGCTGTATGGGCTTGAACCCTTTGCCTGTCCTAATTATGGACGAAGAAACCAAACACTGGATGGTTCAGAAACGTGACACCATCTTACCGGAACCGAATGCAACGGAACCGTCTAACGGATTGTAGTCCAGTTACCTCGTAGTAGTGCCTAAACAAGGATTACTTCAAAAATTCAAATAAAATCATTGAAGTACAAATAAAGAACTTGGCTCACAATCATGCTCAAATTATCTGAAGCAAAACTCTGCCTAAGCATCTGTTAGGCAGAGTTTTCATTCTGTTGTGTAATGACCGCATTTCGAATACAACGCCATGAAATGCTGTACTGTCCAAATAAGAGCATATCCAAACATAAAAAGGATGGAGTGTTGTATTCAGATAAGTGCACTTTTAAATTAAAAAAATATGTCAATAATTTGAGATAACTAACATGTTGTAGTACATCTTAACAGGCAGAGCATGATCATGACGTGAGTGAGATGATAAAATTACCAAAAACAAACCGCTTTATCTCTTATGCATCTTGACGCATTTATGAGAAAAAATGACGACAAAGTTATCTAACAAAACGTTGAAAATTCCGTCCAATTCACAATGTTATTTGTAAATCAATTGTTTTTTCGCCCCGCCTTACAGTCCCCTACATACATTGAGTATTGTGAATAATTTAAGAACATTGCGAAAAGTTGAATATATTATCATTCTATTATTTTCCAGTGTAAAAAAATAACTGCATATTTACGAACTAGAGGTGTACATTTATTTTATTTATCTTTATCTATCTGACTATTCCTAATGTCCTCTATGAAACTCCCCCGGGATAAAATTTAAATACTTGGGCCACTGGGTCAGTCAAGATTGAGTGATAATGTCGGCATCAATAGGGAACATTATATTATGTCGTTGGCTGTTCCCTGTAACATGCCGACTCGCTGTCAGTAAAGATTACACTTTCTTAAAGCATATTTCCAATCTTACTTCACCTTAAAGGCCGGCAACACATCCATGAACTAAGGTATTGCAGATGCGTCTTTGGTTTTTCATTGAGCCGTGAGCGCCTCACCCTTTTACCCCGTCTAAAAATAGCCCCGTATAAATAAGCGCATGTATCTCGGGCCGCCCGACAGAAGTGATAATTTAAACTAATCGTAGTTGAACTATTTAATATTAAAATTGTTTAACTTGAGAAAAGCTTAGGTTATTACTCAAATTGTATGTATATTATCTGATAATGTAAGGATAGGTCTAATGTATTTTCTTCTTAGTTACAATTCTAAATATTGTACATCAGAACTTTATGAATGTACGATAATATTATTTGATCTTATTAAAGAAATAATTGGTTAGAGTGAGAGAGGAGGAGTCGGCCTATCGCTGCCGTATGTGTGAGAGAGAGGGAATCCAGACCGACTGTTGACGTAACGCGTTACGTTACGAAGCGGCTTACCCTCCCATTAGAATTATCACTTCAAAAAAACATTATTAGATTTACACATTCCGTTATTCTGTCATACCTTCTTGCAAGCATTGAGTCCAGGCTGACCAACAAGCATGTATATTTGCTCCGAGCGGTGCAGCTCAAACAGACCCCTGGCCTGAGCGCCGTGCGATACTCCAGTCCACATCGAACCGAGACCTCCGGAGGCGCCAGTTGCTATTATCCTAGATATAAAAACCATGCAATTCTTAAACTTTTAAAAGTAGGTAAATTTCTATAATTGCGTACAATTTAAGCTTACAAATTTACACTTTGTTAGGTAATGGATTAATGTGTCATATAGTTTCTACGTCATTATACGCAACTTTGTTACTAAAGGTTTGGTAATAGGGTATTTTACCCTATACGAGAAATAATTTAGAAAGAAACAATATAGATAAGCAACAGGATGTAGGAAAATATTGGTTTTAGTTCATTTATAATAAAATAAATTTAATAATACATACAGAGTTTCAATACTTTTATCATTTTCTGTAATCAGCGATCGGTAGCCGTCATTATATTACGTCTCCTGCGGACCAACCATGCACTGTTATTGCGATTCAATTGACGACCTCAAATGAACTGCTTTGCTATTTCATACCACGACGTCATTACAGCTATCAGATTTAGGCTGACGTCAAAATATGTAAGTCGAAAATTGAATCGCAAACTGTTGTAGATAGTTCATTCATTCGTACCATGAGGTAATATTTAAACCTAAACTGGACAGCTTTTGTGAAAGTGAGCTATATATATAACTAATTTTAATTCAAAGAACTATATAATACATTTATATATTACTATTATTTAATAAAAACTAAAAATGGCTTAATGGTTTATAATTTGATGCTAAGAAGCGCAATTTGAAGCTGTTTTTGTAGTAATTTCTACGCAAAAAACCGCTAAAATCATATCATTATAGATTTCGATACGCAACGCATAAGAGAGACTTATGCAACGACAGTACACTGTAAAGCGTCATCTCTTTCTCACACCGCGGACCACAGACAAACTTCTTTCGTTCATTCTTACATAAGCAATTCAAACGCCATTCAGTAGGCTGATTCACGTATATTCTAACGATCCAAAAATCGTTGTAGTTCAGAAGTCGTCCTATTGAAACTTGGTCCAAAATTGGTATTTACGTACTGATTCGATAGGACAACTCAATAGGACTGAAACTCAGCGACTTATCGACGACTTGCGATAGGACATTGCTAGTCTAATTCTACTATTCATTTATTTTCTACCTTATTCTTTTAAATATGTTTGTTATGATATCAGAGTCTTTTGCTCAGTTAATAGTACTCAACCTAACAATATTTGAAGCCGTAGAGTAGTAAAAAGGTAAGGTATAATTATTTTTATACAGAAATTAATAGGCTGAAAATGAAAAGTCGTACCCTAATGTAATTGTAATAAAAAAAACCGCCGTACATCAAAGTCAAACTGGATTTTCGCCCAAGTGTAGGTAACTCTTTCTCGTCTCGTTTTGTTCAATTAAACAAAATGAGCTCGATGAAGATTGTAGGTACCTAACCGTGCGTCAGCTTGAATTACTTACTGAGCTATTTTAGTTTTTTCATTAAAGCTGTAATAAGTACCTACAATATTTAATAAATAATTAAGTAGGTATTTAATTAGTCCAATAACATAGGTACAGGTAAATAAATACCTTCTCTTTATTCTACCTCTTCCATCCTGAGTAAGACGAAAATAAATATGTTTTTTGAATAACTCAACATCATTGAGTGCTTTAGTCACCTGTCGCACTGCTCTAGACACTGTAGTTTGAGATACCTACTGAGTTGAAATTACTCTGACCAACAATGATAATAATTTATGCTACAGGATACTATATTATTAATACCTATAATGTATAAAAGCACGTGGTTTTATAATTTATTTACTTAGTCTTAAATATAGTAAATATGTAGTTAGATAAGTAGGTAGGTACCTACTAAGATCTTACTTGGTAACTAAGCCGACCTAAATAGGAAACTAAGTATAGTATTACGCTCTCATGGAATTAGAGGTCTTCAATAAGACCAAGGACTAAATCCTTGGTGAAGCGAAATGTTTTCACGAACTCCAAATCTGTCATTTCGAAAGCAAAATATTTGTTGATCCTTATATTTTTTTGGCGTCGACGTTCTCTTCGCCGGTCTTCCCTTTCAGAAAGATCCAAAAGTAGCCAAGACAAGCTGATATTAATGTTTATGAAAAAACTTTCAACAGCCAACAACTGCAAATTACTAACTTCAGTTCAGCGACTTCTCAGACGTTCGATTTGACATTAAATCGTTTGTAACCGATTTTAAAAAGATAGCAGAATACCACTGACACAACGATTGAAGTCTGTCTAGCTGACGTGAATACGCTTTAGCGATTTTTGGATAGGATCGTTTCTCGAACGTGCGATTTAAATCACGTGAATACGAATCGTAGGTGAACGACAGATGTCGCTGCGATATCGCTCATGTAAAATTACGTGAATCGGGCCGCAGTTCAGTTAGTCATTATCAGAATCTTAGCTATTCAGTTTAGGTACCTTAAATGAACTGCATCGGAATTGAATCGCTAATTGAAAGTTGATGGTAGCCCTTCAGATCATGTTAACAAAGAAGTAATAACTAATCAACGTTATAATTGTGTTAGTTTTATTTTTTTATTATACTGATTAGCGCATTTGTTTACATGACCAACTAACGTCACAACTGAAAAATAACATGGCGACAAACGTTTTCATCAAGTTACGCATAAAATTTAAATTTAGCCTTTTATACTTACGTTAAATTTTTTAATTTACAATCAAAACAAACGTGTTTTCTAAAAGGATAGTGCTATCTAATCGTAATCTAAAAAAAATATAAAATTTTAAGTAAATAATTGAAATTTTTAAATTTTCTAGCAAACTAATTATATATTTAGCAAACAAAATTTTAATCTCCTGTGTCACATAAGACTGCACGGTGTCAGAGCCTACGCTAGCGTGCGTCTACTAGATTTCTTATAGGTTGCTCGGAAATGATATTATTATGGAAAATTGATTTATTTAGGTGAATTATGCATTTTATCATTTAATAATTTTTTCATATATATATTACGGTAAAGTAGTTCTACCCGTGTGTTTATTGAATGTCGCTATTTTTAACTGAGTTCAAAAAGGAGGAGGTTCTCAATTCGTCGGTATTTTTTTTATGTTTGTTGCCTCAAAACTTTCGACTGGGTGGAACCGATTTTGATAATTCATTTTTTATTTGAAAGCTGGTGCTTCCCGTGTTCCTGTGTTTCATTGTAATTTGTTCCAGATCTGACAATGGCATCCATGAGAAAACCATAAAAGTCTTTAAATTTGCTATACATACGTATAGCAAAGTGGATGATAAATTTTCGATTAACTCAATATCGCGCCAACCGATTTCGATGATTCTGTTTTTTATTGGAAAGGATATACTTCAAAGATAGTTTGGTGAGTGTTTGGTTAGGTTCTGATTACGGAATCCATGAGAAAGTAACGGAACTCTTTAATTATTACGGCCGAATCTTTTTTATGCTATAGCATATCTACACATATTTAGACAATTTATTAGTTAGTGTACTTCTAATTCACTAAAAATCATAAAATAAAAAAAAATTACATAAAAACAACCGACTTCAAAAACACTATTCCAATACAATAGATATAATGTACACTAAAAAGTATAAAAATAATTGCGTAATTGTCAACACATTTGTCAGTGTACAATCTAATTAATTAATCTAATTCTAGTTACGATTATTGTAATTTTTGGAGTCGGTGTCATCGAGGTTAGGATTGTTACAACATACATAGTTATAGGTGAGATGTGCTAGGTGAGTCGTGAGGAGGTGAGAGACGAGAGCGGGTCGCGGAGGAAGGACACCGATTCCAAAAATTACAATAATCTTAACTAGAATTAGATTAATTAATTAGATTGTAGAAAAATACGCAATTATTTTTATACTTTTTTATACTATACTATACTATGTGGAGGGCAAAGCCAAATTGGCTTCGAAGAAGCTGGGCGTCATCAATAGAGCACGGTAATACTTCAAGCCGGCTCATATTCTAGCGCTCTTCAAAGCGCAGGTCCGGCCACACATGGAGTATTGCTGTCATCTCTGGTATGGCGCACCCCAGTATCAGCTCGATCCATTTGACCGCGTGCAACGCAGAGCAGCTCGAATTGTCGGGGACTCAGTGCTCTGTGAACGGCTGGATCACTTGGCGTTGCGTAGAGACGTCGCTTCATTGTGTGCCTTCTACCGCATTTATCACGGGGAGTGTTCCGAAGAGCTGTTCAACCTGGTTCCTGCCGCCGAATTCCACCTTCGCACGACACGCCACAAATTAGGATATCATCCCTATCATCTGGATGTGTGGCGGTCCTCCACAGCGTCGTTTTCAAGAAGCTTTCTTCCACGGACTACAAAGCTGTGGAATGAGCTTCCTTGTGCGGTGTTTCCGAGACGATACGACATGGGTACCTTCAAAAAAAGCGCGTACACCTTCCTTAAAGGCCGGCAACGCTCTTGTGATTTCTCTGGTGTTGCAAGAGAATGTGGGCGGCAGTGATCACTTAACACCAGGTGACCCGTACGCTCGTTTGTCCTCCTATTCCATAAAAAAAATACTGTACTATTGTTTTGGAATAGTGTTTTTGAAGTCGGTTGTTTTTTTGTTAAAAAATTTTTTTACCACACTGTATAAAGAGATAGATATATTCAGACAATTATTGTATTATAGTCAGCCAGTAATAGCTAGCGAAACAAAGCATGTCCGTGGCGTGACATTAAAACATAATAGGAAGTTGAGTTGAAACTATGATTATCCTTATCCTATACTACATTGCCTATTGCTATCACCTCCCTGCAGTAAAAATTTTAAAAGCTTCATGAATATTGGCTCTGGCACACCAAGAGGATCATCAGTTCATCAATGACCGACAGTATGGATTTGTTGGCATTCAGTAGCGGCGTTGGGATATGGCGAGTAACTAGGCACTTTTTTTATGAAAATTATAAAAGGTTCGAGACAAGCAGAACGTTCAGCTGACGGTAATTGATACGCCCTGCCCATTACAATGCAGTACCGCTCAGGGTTCTTGAGAAACCCAAAAAGCGGCATGAGCGGCACTACAATTGCGCTCGTCACCTTGAGACGTAACATGTTAAGTCTCATTTGGCCTGTAATTTCAGCTTAGCTACGGCGCCCTTCACACCGAAACACAGTAATGTTTACACATTACTGCTTCACGGTAGAAATGGGCACTTATTTCCACGTACAACAATACTCTAGCATGAACTTCGTTGTGTAGTGTTTTCAGATCGATACGACATGGGTACTTTAAAAAAAGCGCGTACACTTTTCTAAACAGCAAAACTCCTATGATTATTAAGTTGGAGAATGAAATGAAAAACTGTGGGCAGCGGTGATCACTTAACATCAAGGTCCCATTCGCCCGTTTGTCACTCTTCCACAAAAAATAGGCCCAACGTATCAACCTAGCTAGTGAAAATGGACTTACGTGTACAAGCCTTCAGCTGGCACCTGCCACACTTGAATCCCAGTGTAAGGCGGCGACTGTACCACGGATACATGTACCGGGGTATTGTTGTAGGCTATGTCGCACAGCGTCTGGTTAGGCCCCTGACGTCCATACGCGCCGCAAGTCGTGAAGCGATACACTGTATGCAACATTATATCTTAATGGATTAAAATATTTAAGCCTGGCTACGATTTGGTGATTTCTTTGGGGAAATAAAAGGATTTGCCTGTGCAATAACTGATGATGTTATCAAGACGAATAACTACCGGAAATACATCATGAAAGATGGCACAGTAGACATGTTATGTCGGGCGTGCCACCATCCTCGTGAGTCCATCAGACATATTATTTCTAGTTGTTCACCAGTTGACTCCATTGGCATTGTATTTGCACAGATACAACCAAGTCAGGATTATCCATCAGCAACTTGCCCTTCGATACAATATTGTGCATTTTGAAGTCCCGTATTACAAGTATACTCTGGAGCCAGTTCTGGAAAACAGCCGTGCCAAGCTCTCCTGGGGCCGATATATGGAAAAATCTTGAAAACCCAATAATTATCAGCGGCACTACAATTGCGCTCGTCAGCTTAAGACATAAGATGTTAAGTCTCATTTGCCAAGTAATTTCACTAGCTACGGCAACCCTCAGACCGAAACACAGTAATGTTTACACATTACTGCTTCGTAAATAGGTGCCGTTGTGGTACCCATAATCTAGCCGGCTTCCTGTGTAAATTTATATGGCAAACCAGGCCAACAGTTATCAACTTTACCTGTAGCGTCCTCAAAATCTGCATGAGGCGTGGTTTTTTCTTCAAATGCAGGGTCGTAATAATTGTAATCTCCCAATTCAGTCGCGTTTATATTGAGGCCGAAACATTCTGGAGCCATAGAGAAATCGTCAATGGCCGAGTCTGAGTATATTCTCATGCCCATCCTTGTCTTGAAGAGAAAGTAATACCTGAAATGAATTTATTGAATAACAAAGCAATTCGCCAACACTTGATAAAAAGATGAGGTTTACGAACAATTTGGTATTGATATCCTGCTTTAGAATTTTAATAAGTAAGTAAGTCTACGGAATGTTCTTAGATTTATTTCAATCCATCTATGCCGTGTGCGATCACATGTTAGTATTTTGTTTGGTTTGGTTAGTGTTTTATTAATGTTACAGATTAGACTCTTCTATAATATATAGCTGTAGATTGATTTAATTCAGATCTACCAGTGGCTTACCCACACAAAATTTTGTATTCTCAAAAATCCTGAGTGGCACTACATTGTAACGAGGAGGTCGTGTCACTACCGTGAGGCGAAATGTTTCAAAAATGTTTCAATTATATAGAGGACGCGGGACACGAACCCTTACCACCTCGTACCAACTGAGCCAAGCCAAACAGTTGATAACTTGCTCAACCCCAATAATTGCATATTTGAAAATTTACTTGAGATGTCGCTCTTTCAAATCAAGTAATGGAGGCATATCACATAAAAATAACTGTTTAATTGAGAAATGAAAAACAGTAACTAACGAAAGTAAATAATAAAAGCCCACGATAGTTAGTGAGAATGGTAAATACATAAACCCACACACATTTTAAAAACTAAATTATTAAAGTTCTAGATATTAACGATATGACTAGAAGATTACCTGCTTGTAATATTCGGTAGGAATATTGATGCCCTGTACCAATTTTCACCCTTGTCCTTGGTCGAAAACCATAATGACGTGGTGATGTTACCACGTGAAGTAAGTTCTACCACATCAACGCTCAAGGAACCATAGTTACGACCGTTTTGCTGGTAGTAGAAGCGAATCTGTGGGGAAAATATAGATATTGTAGCAAATCTTTATACTAGTGGACCTAGTATAGTGTCTTGCGGAAACCCTGATAATAGCACTTAGGAGCTTGGGTTTATCCTTCTGCAAATGGGACGTAACATCAATTATGAGGTGTATCAAAAGGTTTAAGGAATAGTAATTAATTTTACAAATCGTTATGTATAACAAGGCTTTGAAATATTATGATCCATATTATAATTAGGTAAGCATAATGCGATAAGGACAAAAATTATTTAATGAAATAAAAGTTTTACTTTAAAAATAATACTCACCATGCAGCAATTATAATACTGCGATGATATATTCCCATGAACCTTTGGTGGAGGATTAAAAACCACAGTTTTCATGACAGCACTTGAAGCAAAATCGGCTCTTTCCTTATTAGGCCCAGTCACGTTCATGTTGACGAAGAAATAATAGCCAATGCAGACTGACAAAGAATAGTTTTTATGCGAAGGTGATAAGGGTATCATTGGGTTCACTGTTGTATAGTGGGCCATTGGTGGCCCGCAGGTATGGTCATAGTTTGGACCCGTTTTGTCAGTTGGGGTTGGTCCGCTGTGACGAGACCACTTCAGGATTGGCCTGAAAAAAGAACTTTTTAAACAACAAAGTCCTATTTATTTTTGGATTGCAGCTTAAAATTTAAATTGCTAAGTTATTTCCAATGTTAAAATAAAGGTTCCGTAGCAGCAATTAACATAATATAAAAGTTCTTGTAGTTCGTTCAAAGTTCGTTGTAACTTTGATCGATGTATTAATATTTATTTGTGTACTTTTTTAAATTAAATTATTCGTTCAAACCAATTATCGGTGGAAGTTTGCATGGTAATGTATATCAAATATTTTTTTTAGTTTTATCATTCCCTTTTTTAGAAGTTACAGAGGAGGCGATACATTTTTCCAGTTTCGAAACTCCACTACTCTCGCGCAAACTGTTCAGTTTCTCAATATCAGTTTTGAAGACCTATCCATAGATACACAGATACGCGTATGGGTTTGATGAAAAAAATTTTTTAGTTTCAGTTCTAAGTATGGGGAACCCCCAAAATTAATTATTTTTTTCTATTTTTATGTGTAAATCTTAATAATCTTAATGCGGTTTACAGAATACGCCTACTAACCAAGTTTCAAAAGTATAGTTTTTACAGTTTCGGAAAAAAGTGGCTGTGACATACGGACAGGCAGACAGACATGACGAATCCAAAAGGGTTCCGGTTTTTGCCATTTGGCTACGGAACCCTAAAAACCAACATGTAGCTCTTTGTCGCGGCCGGGTGTTTTAGGTGAACACATAATAAATAGTACATTGTAATCCAATGGTGGAAAGTACGTTATTGCAAAATAGCTGCCATTAACAAGGCCGAGCCGAAGGTGTGGTTAATGTCACAAGTTCAAAATAGTATTCGAAACGGAAATAATGTAAGCAATTCACTTTAAAATGGAGGTGCTTTCTCCCCGCGAAATAATTCACAGTCCTCACACAACGTATCGATTTTTTTACTCTTTAGTTGCAGATTGGTCAAATTTAACTTTGCATTTGGAAGATAAATATGTAGACTGATTTTATTATTTCTGGACTACCTCCTACTATAAAAGCTGATAACATTCATGATATTCTTGGAACCCCTTCTTGTGTTACTTGTCCCTACTTTATTTTTTATCATTGAACTTGGTTTTTAGTTCTGATTTTGATCATTGCACTCAGAAACAATAATTCGGATACATAGTTTGAAAAACATCACGTATCACTTGGACCTATGTTTTGGTATCTGTGGCGGCCACAATAGATATTTTCTTTTGAAGCTAATAGAGCAAGAGCCCGTGAACCCCAGACCTACGTTATTTTATAAAAGCTGAAAGTTTGTCAGCGCATTATGGACCATTATTGAGTTTGCGTTACAGTGGCTTTGGAAGTTAAACGGTACTAAAGATAAAAAATAATAAAGAGCCATTTTTCGGTATTACCGTCAGAATATTATTAAAAATCACGTTGTTCATTGCCAGACACTTAACATCGTGGCAAACCCTTGCCAGACACACAAAATGTTCATGAAATTATAATTTTACTTACGTCATAGTATAAAAGCTGATTTTTTTATATAATACTTGGGTAATAAGTAGATGATGTTTCCTCATTAGTCAGACACTTTTGATAGTTCCTTTCAGACAGAAGACAAACTTTCAGCTTTTATAAAATAACGTAGGTCTGGGGTTCACGGGCTCTTAGACAATAAGCTTTTACACGGACTTTCCGGCAGATCGCTGCGCGGGCTCGCTAACCGACACAAGCGTCAGATTTTAGCGTTACACGAGAGCTTGAGATTTAGGACCGTCACACGATATATTATATTTACAGAGTGGCATTTCGGTAGGACAGTTCTTTAAGTAGCAGTTTTTACCTCGCGAGCTTATATTTGTACTGTAATACAAAAACATATACTTACTGAGGAACATCTTCAAACCCACAGGTGTCTTGTTCAAAGTTGCAGTATGATCCAAATGGCATTTTATCTGCGAAACATCAAACCTATTACATAATTCTGCTAAACACTGGAGGTTAGTGGTATCAATTTGAACCAAATTCTTCAGACCACTTCTCAACACAACTTAACTCCAGAGGCACAGAATATATTATATTACTAATAATAGCAGGGGCCACGTCTAACAATGCAGGTTGCGCAAACATTAGCAGCTTCATACTCTAGAATGTACAGTCATTGACAATTAAATACTGCATTGCGGAGCTTAAAGATCTCCATTATTCACAATCAACTATGGGTATCCAACACCGTTAAACGAAAGAACCGGTTAAAATATAATTTAAAACCATGTTTCATTGATTTTTTTACAAGTTCACTAAACTTAAACAAGACGTTCTTATTTTGTCATCAGTATAGTAAAAATATATTCATTTTGTATTGGTCACTTGATACAGAAGAAAAATAATTCAATTTCACGTAATTTCTATAATATTAACCGTTTCATATTATATATTATCTGATTCATTGATTTTTAAATTAAAAAGAAACTACGTTTAAAAAACCGACTTCAAAAACTAAAAAGTATAAAATAACTTAATACAAATTTAATTTAATACACCTCTTATGCAAACCTAATACCTACTTATAAATACTTTTACTATCAATAAAATGCTATAATTTGTATGTGCTACCTATTGATAGGCTTGGCCTGGGCCTTAACTCAAGATGGGTTGGCAAAAAGCGTAAATAATTTAGTAAAATTAATATTTTTTCATTAAATATCAATGACGTTCTATACATGTGGATTGTGGACGTATCATTCGCAGTCTGATAGCGGAACAGCAAAAGTGTTCTTAAACATAATATGTAAGCATCATTTTCTTCTTAATCATGGGTCAACTGTGTGTCAGTCAAAAAGTATAGTAGTAGTAGTTATTGTGCTATAAAAAAGTGCTCAAGTAATACGTTAACGATACGAAAAAAAGATGGTGTGACTTATCACCGGTAAGTTTATTGTATTCATATAAAATGGGTTGGCAAAAAGCGTCATTATAAGTCAGTAAAAAGAATATTTTTTTTATTAAATATTACAATTAGACGTTCAATATGGTTAAACACAAATCTCTTTATCTCCCGCTTGTCAGAATGAGACAGATGAAAGGACCCGAAAAGCACACAGTCAGAAATGAAAACTATACAGTCGCTCTTTTTTAAAAGCCCAGTGAACAATTAATAGCAATATTGTATTTTGTGTATGGAAAGTCATTGCCGATAGTCACGTTTTTTAAAGTACTTAGAACAATATTGTATTCTGTGCACAGAAAGTCATTGCCAGTGAATATGAACGGCTTACAAGAACGTGAACAATTACAAATTAGTGCTATTTACACGGTATCACAGACGTATCGTAACCTAGTGATAATTGATACTTAGCGAACAGATTAAGCTCTGCAGCATATGCGGTTAAGAAAATAAGACTACTTATTGACATAGAAACGGCCAGAATAGTATATTTTAGCTACTTCCACATCAATATGAGCTATGGTATTCTTTTATGGGGTAATGTTGCCGAGATCAATACAATATTTATGCTACAGAAGAGAGTTAGAACCATGGATAACATGGGATCCAAAATGTTCTTAAAAGAATAAATTTAAAGAAATAGGTATTATGACAGTCCCCTCACAATACATTTACGAGAATTTGATGTTTGTACATAGGAATAGAAACAATTTTACAAAATTAAGGGATTTACATAGGATTAATACTAGAAATAAGGGTAAAATTGCCATGCCTGCCACATGATTCCATAAAGTCAATAACTCTTTTAAATGTCAATGTATTCGTTTCTATAATAAACTCCCCGAACAGATAGCTGGCTATAAATAAATTCAAAGCCTACACAAAAAGTAAATTTAGTAGCAAAGGCTCTTACAATATCCAAGGCTTTTTAAATGATAAAGCAGCCTGGAATTGAATTGCTCTACTTAAGTGCTTGTTGTATTTGTTTTAAGTGATTTTAATTAATAATAATATAATATAGTGATACATGCCCTGCTATAGTGCCCCAAACTAGGCGTAGCCTGTACTATGGGTGCAAGACAACGATATATTTAATACAATATACTTACTAAAACATACATAAATACAAATACACATCCCTGACTAGGAAATAAACATTCATATCCATCATATAAATGTCTGCACCTACCGGGATTCGAACCCGGGACCTCTAGCTCAGACGTCAGGGTCACAGGGTTGTTGGATGTTTTTTTATTTTATTTGATTTCTTTTTGATTTGTTATGGGATGAGAATACCAAATTCGCAAAGACTTCATGCATGAGACTCGTCTAAATACGATTACCAATTTGCAATGGCTGGCATCGGTACAATCGCAGATGGTGCGGGAAGGAAGGGTACGCCGGTTTGGATTATTACCGCACACCATTGATGCTCTTTTTAATAGCCAAGCTTACATTATTTATACGTCTACATATACTGTGACAGCTGTGAAAACCTCGAAAACAATTGAGGCTGGTAGTTAACCTCTATTTTGAACAATGCACGCACACTAACACAAAGAAACATACAAATAGTGAGTAAGATGTAGCTTATCCCTCACACTAAACTAATAAACCTGGCCTGTTTTCATCGGTGTAATCGGTCATGTGAGTAGCCAAGGTCCACTATCTGATTAATTACTCATAATATAGTACTTTCTTGGAAATAATAAATACTGGACGCACAGTAAGTTCTGATGCTTCTAAAGCTAAGTTTGGCTAAAGTTTAGTTAAAACTTACCACAATTCTGATTCTCATCGAATCCATTATCACAGTCGTTCACCAGGTCGCAAACTTGTTGTAACTTGATGCAAGACTCCTTCTACAAATAACTTAGATTTAAGGTCACAATAAACTTAACTGAAAAGAGAGGGCATGGACAAGAAAACTATTAAAACACAGTCATTCTAATGAAATGGTTTCTACTTATTTATTTTCACAGCATCATGATGTGCGGTATTTTACTGTGGGGTCATGCTGCTGACATTGATATAGTGTTTGCTCTGCAAAAAAGAGCTGTTCGTGCTATATATCAGCTTGGTTATAGACAGCCACTGAAATAAAAATTCAAAGAAATAAATATTCTGTGACGTTCACAAAAACCGTCAACTTTCAGCACTAAACAGTGATTTTCATTATTATATATAGCACTAGATATAAGGGATTGCTTGTAACTTATTATTCTAGTAGCTTCATAAGATACATAATAGCTTTAAGGGTAAAAGTGTACACTTTTATAATAGAGTCCCAGTCATTGTTCAGGCATTATCTATAAATAAATTTAAATATTTTATTAAAAAATGACGCTGTCGTAAATCCTATTAGTCCACAGTTGAATACCTAAGTGATCGGACAGCCTGGGACCAGATAATGATTATTTTATAGCAATAACAATGACAGTACAATATTGAATATTTTATTGAAAAGAGCGGGAAAGAGAGTTCCTGGCACCGCTTCTTCTCTTTCAGAGCGCCATTTGTTTCCAAAGCGGTGGTAGTGTTAGAAATAACACCATAAAGAACTCAAAAGTAATCAATTTTGACAAAATATATGCCTCTTATCGTTATCAATTTCATAACCACTCAGGGGCGTATCTGCCGTATCAATTATACGCGGCTCCTGGGCCACGGGGGCCCCCGACCTGCGTAAGCAAAGATTAATAAAAACTTCCAATTTTTTTCGGAAATGACAAAAGTCAAAAAAGGTTAATAAACTAAGTCATCATCATCAATAAATGATTTGATGAATCAGTTTGGCGAAAAAAAGGTAAGGAGAGTGTATACATTTATTTAGTTTGAATTATTTGAAAAAAAATTGGAAAAAGTGACAAATAGATAATTATGATGAATAAATTTTGATAAGAATTCTTTACCCTTCATAAGGGTAAACCAAACAGATTAGCATAAAAGGCAAGCTACGCCAGTGTTACCACTTTAACCATGTCCCCTAATTCATGTCAGTCAAAAGATTTGTTATGGTAACACCTGCCTATTTTTATGATATCCTAGTACAGATGACATGGCACAAATGTATCAAGATACCATTCACAAAAAGTATAGTGAACCCTTAACAACACCATGTTCAATAACCAAGAATGGTCCTTCCAGCAAGACTCGGCGGCGGTTCTTGGTTGGAAACGAACACTTCGGACTTCATCAGAGCTGAAGATTAGCCGTCGACTAGTCCCGATCTTAATCTTATTGTTATGATTTTATTATTATTAGATTATGATTGGCAGATTTTCCCAAGGAAAGAGTGCGTTTTAGTATTTATGGTAAGACTCGGAATGATGCTGCATCTTCGTTACACATGTTTTTCTCTCTTGCACTATTTGTTTGTCCATACGCACGTATAGTCTAAGTCTATGCTCCGACGTGTAGTTTCTGCCCTGTGCTTCCCGGGGGAATAAAAAGAATAGCGAAGTCCCAGGCCGAGGATATCGTAAGAGGCGATTAATGTGCATTTACCAGTGGGAGGACCCTTTGCACAGAATGCGGGCTAGATTATGGGTACCACAACGGCGCCTTTTTCTGCCGTGAAGAAGTAATGTGTCAGCATTAATGTGTTTCGGTCCAAAGGGCGCCGTAGCTAGTGAAATTACTGGACAAATGAGACTTAACATCTTATGCCCCAAGTGTGATGAACGCAATAGTCGTGCCGTTCAGAATTTTTCCAAGAATCCTGAGCGGCACTACATTGTATCAGTTACCATCAGCTAAACGACCTGCTCGTCTCGTCCCTTATTGCCCTAAAAATCTATTATGCTTTTCTTACCTTCATAATACTGCATTTGAACTGTCCAAATTGGCACTCGCCATTGAAGACGGGTGGCTCAGGCAAACACTCCAACATGCGTATGTTGTCGATAGCAATATGTGGCAATAGTTGTTCCATGTTTACGTAATTCGGTCGGGTTATCTCGATTATGATACGCACTTCTTGTTGCACTTTGCCGATCATGAATCTAATGGGCTGCCAGCTGAAATAATATATAAAATTAATTGCTATTTTATTATACAGTTTGCGTAACCTGTGTGGGTTAGGTTGGGTTGCATCATTTTAGCTGTTACATATTTAAGTCAAATTTAACGTTAACAGTAACGCTGACTTCAATTCAATATCGAATATTTATTTGAATTTTTTGATAGGTTGCTATATAGCTGTTTAACATTGACCATAGCTTTAACCGGCCAAAATTGAACGGTTACGATTAACAGTAAAAGTTATGACATGATCTAGAAATTGTCAAATGACGCAACTTGTTTTTTGCAAGTTTGTTATTGCTAAAGTTTGTTGCTACAACCCAGCCTTCAGACAGATAGATTGAGGAACTATGTATTAAGGCGAGGTTTTCCCAACACTTTAGGTAAAAATTGCGCGATCATTAGATTCGATAGGTACGCATGGACACGGGCGTCGGGCATGGCTGAGAACGAACCGAGCGATGCGGGTCAACGACCGCCGACCCAGAAAGACCGCGTAATATTTTTTAAAACTTACAGTTGTGCTAGAGTACGGAATTACTGTGATAATATTTTTTATGCATTTTTAAAGTAAATCTTTTTTATCGACGTATGAGAGAAATGTTATATTACGCGCAAAATTATGATTTCAACATTATGGATATCGTATCCGAGATTCTCGAAGGTGCAGAGAACTACACGATTATGCTATATATTGCTGAATTCATAATTTTTTTGCGGCGGCCATCTTCGATTTCAAATATGATCACACAATCGTTCTCTGCACCCTCGAGAACCTCGAACACGATATCCATATTGCTGAAATCATAATTTTGTGCGGCGGCCATCTTGGATTTCAAAAATGATCACAAAATCGTTCTCTGCACCCTCGAGAACCTCGGACACGATATCCATATTGCTGAAATCATAATTTTGTGCGGCGGCCATCTTGGATTTCAAAAATGATCCCAAAATCGTTATCTGCACCCTTGAGAACCTCGGACACGATATCCATATTGCTGAAATCATAATTTTGTGCGGCGGCCATCTTGGATTTCAAAAATGATCACAAAATCGTTATCTGCACCCTCGAGGACCTCGGACACGATATCCATATTGATGAAATCATAATTTTGTGCGGCGGCCATCTTGGATTTCAAAAATTATCACAAAGTCGTTATCTGCACCCTCAAGAACGTCGGACACAATATCCATATTGCTGAAATTATAATTATGTGCGGCGGTCATCTTGGATTTATCTAACTTCCCTAAAGTACATATATACAAAAATCCCGCGTTGCATAATATTCAAAATAATATTACGTAAATTTTATTTTAATACTTTCCGACTTACATTTACCTATATATTTCAACAAATACGCTGTCGCATCATTATTTTCTACTATGATTCCCGCTTTGTACTTGTTTGCTAAAATCTTACGTAATGTGAGCCCGAGAGATACGAACACAGTACATTCCTTGACAGTGGTCACAGGCGTACTGCTGGCTTGAGCGAGCATGCAACCAAGGTCGTCGTCGCGTTTGGTTTGTTACGAAAAGAAATAATATAAAATAATTCACAACGCGTATTGATAAATCCCACAATGAAAATTTATAAATACTAATAAACTATCGAATAAAATAAGTTTTGTGTTTATAGCTATCATAGTTTTATGATAATATAAACAATTCAAATAAAAAAGACTATTTTTCAAAAAATAAATCTATCGAGATTTTTTTTCGTAATCGTGTTTTCGTAACAGCGATAATTTTGATAATGAAATGAAGATAAACATGTCAAAAAATTGGAACCGTAGTATTTGTAGAAGTATTTAAAGTAGATTTTTAAAAATGTTACTTTTTAGGACTATAGCGCCTTAAGAAAGTATTAGCAGGGTAAGGCTTTAATTATATATATATATATGGGCAAGATGCTTTTGTTATTCTTCCAGCCCGAGAGAAATTACTTTTAATATGACATTTATAAATGTTAATTTTTTGTCTTCTCCCACCCCCGTCATACTTCTTCGATCCCCTCCCCCTACGTATTACGTTGTTTTTGGATGGCGGCTAGCCGCTCCACTAGTGCGTTAAATAAAAAAAGATGGCGTGACGCGAATGTAAAAGATAAGTTACGAGCAAGCGCGATGAAAACAAACTTACACTTCAAAGTTGTTGCCGGCGAACTCCTGAAGTATCCACTGGACTTCAGACAGCGTCGACTCGGAGACAAGTCTGATGCTTGCGTTTTGCATTTTGCTTTGATGCATTCTGACTTCGAACTAAAAGAAATTATAAATGTCATAATATGTATTTGATATTTTTGCTTGGGCACGGGGTAGGACTGGGCACTGGTGTGGGGCGCGACTTGCGTCGACACTCCAGTTCCTTCTAAAGTCCAAGTTATGTCAGTTGATGCTGGCGCTGCTTCTTCGACTGCCCAAGACAGCAAGCGTCGCAAATATGTTGGTCTCAGTGAGTCTTACATCTTTTCACGTTTGGTGTCGAGCCACTTGGCCCCTGGGGCCAGAGGCGTGGAGAATGTACATAATACTACATACGCGCCTCAATAGGGCTACTGAAAACCCAAGCACTGGCAGTTATGTCGCTCAACGGATCAGCATAGCTATCCAATGCGGAAATGTTGCCAGTATTCTTGGTACACTTCCCCGTAATGATAGTTTTAATTTTTGTAATCAAACGAGCGTGTGAGCGTTTTAGGTGAGTCTACGAACATGGTATCAACTTGGATACACTATGCCAGGAAACTCATTTCACAGTTAGGTCATGCTAAATAGAAGGTCAATTCCTTTGTTCGGCCAATAAACACCTGCAATGCTGTCTTAACGTTGTTCTTAGTTGACAAAAAAACTTGGTATAAAATAGAACAGCACAGCTAAACCTTGATATACAAAACAAATATTTATAGGTTTATTTTATTTTAATCACAAACTCAATAACGCAAAACCGTAGCAACAATATCGGCTGGAATTAAACACGATGTACCGTTGTATATGGTGAGGGGCCCTGTTTCCGAAAATAGACTCATTGGGTCGATTTTGCCCACCTATGTCCAGAAGTTCAGAACTTTCCTGAGATATGAGATGTTTTTGATGGAAATGTTTTTTAAAGTTTGTCTTGCACAAACGACTCCTGTAGTAACAGAAGAATTAAAGGAGCGTCGTCGTTGTTGCGTAGCTACTGTACTTCTCAGAGCAACCTCATATTTTCGAGTATGTATGCCCATTGCTCGGGAACTCTGTATGTTCTAGGATTATATGAGTGACTATTTGGTCCTCGACCAGGTAGCCTTAGCACTGGGAGCTCTCCATTACACAGATTTTGAAAAGATGTGTGATAAGTGGTTGGTCCGTTTGCAATTGCCGTAACAAATATGCCGTCGGTACTATGCGCTGGAGGCGAAAGAGAGGTGTCGCACGGGGCTGTTAGGGACGAGTCTGCTCGTTGTATGTCTGCGGTTCCCATAATATTTAGTTCCCAATATGGGACGTTTAACACTTTAGATGTTAAAAAGCATGTACAGGTTTTACGCTACCAGAGTCGGAGAATCCCTCCTCCTCTCGCTTGGGCCGCCCGTCATATTCTGGGAAGGGCACAAAAACGCGCATGTTGAAGTCAAACGAGGCTTATTAATAAAATAATAAACGAATCCTCTGTTGAAAAGTGGAATGGGGTAAATTGAACCTTGTCTAAATAAACCCCAATAAGACTCACGTATACTCAAGTAAACCACAGCAATACCACAAAAAAACCCAATTGTCGTATCACCGCTCTTCGACATCACTTCGCTTAAAGCGTCGCCTAGTCTCGGAATACTGGCTCTCGAAATCTCGAACGATTGCCAATTCCACGGTCACCTGGAGGGCAAAGCCAATACGACATGGATACCTTCAAAAAGAGCACGTACGCCTTCCTTAAAGGCCGGCAGCACTCCTGTGATTCCTCTGGTGTTGCAAGATAATGTAGACGGCGGTGATCACTTAACACGGGGGAAAAAAGATATTTTACGCCGAAATGCAGCGTTTCAACTACGTCAAAACATGCATGTATACTAAAATTACTAATTGAAGTGAAGGATACCACGTCAGGTTTTTTGTTAACAGTACCCTTAATCTCATCATAGTAGGAATCAATGGTATAAAATAAATAAATCAAATTAAAAAATAGCACACACTTAAACTTTTGAGGTAATAAAATTTAATTAATATCATTTTACTATTTTTCCCATTGTACGTTAACGTTTCGTCCAATCATATTAGGTGTGAAGTTGATTTTACTTTTCAAATGATCTCTCTTTCGGTTTATAATCATAGAACCTAACATAATATGTAATTTTAAAATTATAGTGACAATGTGGATTCAATGGTCCCTACCGACACCCTGTTTAGTTCTTCTGTCCATTGAACCTTCATCATTTCTACATATTTTGCGTTGTGGGTGTGTGAGTGACCCCGCATGCCCCGCCAGTCGGCCGAGCCACTTGTATGGAGCTGACTATTTCTATAAGTTGTGGAAATTGTCGGGACAAAAACGAGATATGTAGCAATACGGGATGGGATTTTTAAATACGGTGAATATCCCGTCTATACGGTATGTATGGCAACTCTATCTATATCTCGATGCCGTATCGCCGATATCCTCTTTACTTTATCACATACCTTACAAAATTCTCGCAATCCTCTGAAGGGCGGAGACTTGATTACCATGTTGTCCATCGTTGGATCCACAGGCAAGTAGAGGAAATGTCCTGAAATAGAATTGAAACTTTAAAAATTTTTTAATGGAAACGGAGGACAAACGAGCGTACGGGTCGTCTGATGTTAACTTTTATGGAGACTATACTACTCCACAATAGTGTATAATCTCCGTAGTTTTGCTAATTCTAAGTTTTGTTTATGATACATACATCATTAAAAGGCGAATACATATAATCTAAACAAATTTACAATAACTGCAAATATCCCCAGTGGTATAAACTGCCTCTTATCAAAATCTTAAAGGAAAAAACAAATTTCGCAAAAAATTCAGTAATTATGGCAATCTTTCTGATTTAAATTCATACGTCACTTTAAGAGATTGTGCTGTTGGAGAATGGAGCTTGAAATGTTTGAAGATTACATTAATAAAATTGAGACTAATATATGCCAAATTCCTTGGTCATTCTGGTCGTACATGAAGTCGAAGAGGAGCTCAAAGAACTACCCCGCTGTATTTACATACTTGGACCGACACTCAAATAATGATGAGGAGATTTGTAAAATGTTTGAAGATTTTTTTGATTCAAACTTTCCCAGCAACTCAGTTTCCGTCAATGATAAAGAAAAAATAGTCGTCGTCGTATTTTGCTCAGTGATATTGCCCATGAAAAAATTCTTAAACTATTCAAATGGATATACAAATGATTTAAGTTTTCTTTAGTGTTAATTCCGCTCGTGACAGATTTTGGCGAGACAACACGTCCTGAGGATGCCTCGTGTAGAGGCGAAACACGTGTCGAATTGTTTTAAAAACAAATATTGGCGGAATTAACACTACAGAAAACTTTAATCATTTGTATAATTATGGATTTTCGCAAAGTAACGCCTAATTCAATAAATATTCAAATGGATCCAAATAAGTCTGCTGGTCCACCCTTACTAATCACCAGGTGCGCCAAATATCTCTGCACTCTCTTGACACTTCTTTACAGACGTTCCATAAATGAATGCATTTTAGCAGACGTCTGGAAGAAAGCTTTTATCACATCAACTCATAAAGTCCGAGTGGAAAACTGTAGACCAATTTCTAAATTACGTGTTTTTGCCGAATTTCTAGAAAAAAAACCATAAGCAACTTCAGTTTGCCCTAAATCACATATTTAGTGAAAATTAACATGGCTTAATTCAAGGAAGATCAACCAAATCGAATTTGTTTTTTGCCCTGTCTGTCGGAGCCTTCTTCTATTAGAATTGACCATTCTATTCTTCTTGACAAATTACTGCAAATAGGGATTTAAGGCAACTTATATCGATGGTTTTCAGCTTATATTACCAACAGATGTCAAGTTCTTGTTCTAAATAGTTTTAAATCTGCTACGATGTCTATTCCTCCAGGAGTCCCACAAGGATCCATTTGGGGCCCCCAAGGAGAGGCAACATACTCGAAATACAATCGGTAAAATGTAATTATAGACAGAACAGTTTTATTATTAGAGCATGCACACTTTATAATGATGTTAATAATGAATACAACCTTGACCTATTCAAGATCACATCACTTCAATTCGATTAAATTCAATTCAATATTCCAAAACAATAGATATCATATGCACTAAAAAGTATAAAAATAATTGCGTATTTTGATACAATTCTAGTGACGATTATTGTTATTTTTGGAGTCGAAGATTTATTTTTTGTACACTAACTAATAATTTGTCTAAATTTGATTGTGTAGATCTACTTAATTTAAGTAAGCGCATTGCAATTTGATAACAGACAGAAATTCTGTCACGGAACGCACCCTAAATGAGTTTCGTTGATCATTATATTCGACTACGACAATTTCTTGACCATAACGACGTTACGGTAGGTGACTCAATAATTATCCGGATAGCATAAAAAAGAATCGGCTGAGTATAGGTAATTTGCTCCTAAGAATTTAAGATTTCCGTTACTTACTACTAATACGTATATAATGTAAATTTAAAAAAGCAAATTTAAGACTTATGGTATTCTCATGGATGCCATTGTCAAATCTAGACCAAAGCGTGACTACACAGGAAACACCAGCTTTCAAATAAAAAAAGAATTATCAACATCGGTTCACTGTCAAAAGTTCTGAGGTGTTACCTCAGAACTTTTCACTTGGTGAACATAAAAAAACAGACCAAAAAAATTTCTAAAATCGGTTAATCATATAAATTATTTAATAAAAAGTAATAAAGAATAAACGGTATAAATATAAATTATCGTATGTTGGATGCATCAACCTTTAGAGCATGTATTTGTTTTTTGCGCTTACATTTATGGAAGGCGGCTTTAGTGCACTCGGTCCCTAAGAAAGGACATTACCTCCATTTACTCCAAGGTAATGTCGTAAAGTCGATCATCAACCGCCAGCTCCTGGGATACCTAGAGGAGCACTGCCTGTAGGTTTTCCATTAGGGTCACTCAGCTAGTGATGTTCTTGCATACCTCACCCATAAATAGGCGTAAGCGGTTGAGTCGAAGGGTGAGGCGTTGGCGGTGAGTTTGGACATAGCGAAGGCTTTCCATCAGGTGTGATATAAAGCACTTAAGTATAGAGAAACTGCCATCCTATGGGCTTCCCGAGAGGTTGTGCAAATGGGTCAGTAGCTTTTTGGCCGATCGAAGCATCAAGGTTGTTATCAACTGTGCACGCTCCGACTTAAAACCCATAAATTCTGGTGTCCCACAAGGCTGCGTCTCCTACACTGTTTCTTTATCAATGATATGCTACAAATCAAGAGTATTCATTGCAATGCAGACGACAGCACAAGGCATGCTTCCTACACCGGCCGTGCCAACATGTCCCGGGATAACGTTGACGAGAACCAGAATAAACTTGTGTCTGACATCGAGACAATGCTTTGCAGTCTCGGAATGGGCCGACAAAATTAAGTCCAATTCAACCTCAAGAAGACACAAGTTTGTGCGTTCACCACTAACAAGTCTCCCTCTGTCGTATCCCCTCGATTCGAGATCCCTCGTCTAACCGCCACAGCCTGTATTGGCGTACTTGGCGTCAATATATCGAGCGACGTTCAGTTCCATGGTCACTTGGAAGAGAAGGCCAAACCGGCCTCTAAATAACTTGGTGTACTCAGTAAGGCAAGACAGTACTTTACTTACTTTAAGCCACCGCCTGCAACTATATAAGGCGCAAATTCAGCCTCACATGGAGTACTGTCCTCACCTCTGATCGGCTTGTTTTTTTGGCATTGCGAAGAGATGTGGGTTCTCTCTGCATCTTCTACCGCATTTATCACGGGGAGTGCTCATAAGAGCTGTTCGGGTTGATTCCAGCGGTCGAATCCCACCACGTTGACATCTGACATTCCACAACCGCGCGTTTTGCAAGTAATTTCTTGCCTCGCACAGCTACTTTGTGGAATCAATTACCGGATGCGGTTTTCCCAAACCGATACGACTTAGCGATCTTCGAGAAAAGAGCATACTCCCACCTTAAGGGCCGGTTATCGCATTTCACATTTCTTGGCACCGTTGTTGCAAATGTCCATGGGCAGTTGCCTCACCTCTCCCCATCCCGTGAGCCTCTTGCCCGTTTCTACTCTCTTATATAAAAAATGCTGTGAAAATAACTGAAGTACACTAATCTAGCGGTAGCAACATTCGTGTACTCTGTAATCTTTCTAATGGCGTATGCCGCAGAGCTGAGTCTATCTGCTAGTTCGGAAATATGTGGACCCCACGGAAGCTTCACAAGTTCCAATCTCTGGTCATTTTTAAGTACGTTGGCTTGTACCTCCGCTGTGTTTGGTGTAATGAAATATAAACACTTTGTTTTTTTACTGTTTAAGTGCAGATTATTCGTCTCAAAATCAAAAATAAATCAAAATCATAAATAAATATTTCGTAGATAAATTGCATTACACTTTAAATATATCATTTTTTAAGGACCTCTCAAACCATGCACTATCTTTGAAAGTGCATTGTTCACCTCGTCATCAATATCTGCACATCGCTTCACTTTCAAAATAAGTGAAGTATCATCAGCAAACAATACAATCTCATGGCTGTCATCTACCACAAACAGTGAATCGTTGATGTATATAAGAAACAAGGAAGGACCGAGAATGGAACCTTGCGGAACAGTTTTTCCTACAGGCTTACTCGAAGACCGTTCGCGTTTACGTCAACTATCTAAATCTAAACAACTATCTCAAGAATTGGTTTCTTGGAGTGTCGATTACAGCATAGCGCAATGAAAATATTCCGACGCAAAAAATACAATACAAAAAGAAGAACTTAAGGAAAATTTTGAACCGAATAGAATATCTATATATAATTTAAAATATCCAATAAGAAATTTGGAATTTGCTTCCCAAAAGAAAGTTTGGAGTTAAAAATCTCTGAATTTTCAACGATAGCAAGATTCTGTTTTTAAAGAATTTGACAGAATTAGTATTTTTCTAAAACTTAAACCGAACAACTATTCAATTTAATATGTATATTTAATATGTATATTTTGAATAGATAAAAGAAAACCACATTAGCCACATAATCAAGACAAATATTGTACTATTGCTTACGCGTTTACAATCCTAATCCCTACTCAGTCCGCACCTTAATATGATTTTAAAAGATTTAGAGCTGTATTGAATTTATTAATTGTTATTAATTAATAATGCTTCCCAGGCGTCAAAGATTTGTTGAATTTGTCTAACACCCGCATAAATTGTTGATAAGCCCCTAGTAAAACCAAATATTGTATATTGTTCAATAATATAAAAAATGCATTTGTAGCTGCTGAAGCAAAAAATTTTACTAAAAACTTTGCTGTATTTCATGAGGTCAGGGAACACACCCTCATCTTTGCATTCGTTAAATATTATTGCTAATTCAGGTGCTACAATGTCAAGTATATACGGCCCCATAGATACTTTGAATTTTTTAGGTTTATTGATTTGAAGATTTTTAGTGTATACATAACATACTTAAATTTGAAATCAATGAAAGATATTGGTACGTGTAATTTAACCATATCCTGTGCTGCTTTTGGTGAAGAGTTTTGGTCTTTGGTCGTAATAATTGGGATTTCGGAGAATTTATCACATTCATTTGTAATTTATATTAAAGAACTTATAACGGCATTGATAATATTCAAACACATAGAAGTGTTACGGCAACTTGACATACCAGTTTCATTATTAATTATATTCCAAGTTGTTTTTTCTTTATTATTATTATTTTTAATTTTATCTGCAATGAAATGTGTCTCCGCTTCATGACAAACTACCTTCAAGAGCTTAGAGTATTTTTTACATATATGTTGAATTCTGGACTATTATTGTAATGTTTCTCATAATAAAGATCATGATATAAGCGTTTACGAATTAAGTGGATCCCCACTGTTGCTCAGTCATTAAAACAATGTTTGTTGTTTACTGTAATCGTTTTTACAGTAAAAATCCTGTCAAATTCCTTACAGAAGGAATAATTTAAGAGTAAGTTATAGTGAAAACTAGCACTTGCACTGCAGTGTAAAAATGGTTTGGTATTTTACAAATTATTTCTAAACCTTCGTCACCTTTTTGGTCTGTCAGACCCGCTCTTTACCATAGGCCCCGACTACATTCAACTTGCGCGCTAATTGTAGATTTATTTAAGATCTGTATTCCTGTGGTAATTATTCGTCTACGCCCTACGGAGTTATAAGGTCGACGTATTCAGCTTAAACATCACCTTTACTTTAGGATATTAGGCCGTTTGCCCTTTTCTATTACTTAATTATTTATATATAATTACCTACACATTACAGTTTACAAGAATGAAACAGATTTCATTTTATTTTTGTAATATTTTTTTTCTTCTTTGCACAGGAAGCTGACTAGATTTTGGGTACCACAACGGCGCCTATTTCTGCCGTGAACCAATAATGTAGAAACATTACTGTGTTTCGGTCTGAAATTATTGGGCAAACGATACTTAACATCTTATGTCTCAAGGTGACCAGCGCAATTGTAGTGCCGCTCAGAATTTTTGGGTTTTTCAAGAATCCTGAGCGGCACTGCATTGTAATGGCAGGGCGTATTAATAACCATCAGCTGAACATTCTACTCGTCTCCTCCCTTATTTTCATAAAAAAAGATCGCTCTTATTTTTACTTCATGATGCGATTAATTTAATTTAACTTTATTTAAGGATGTGATCAAATTTGTTTTGTGATAATTGTTATTGATATATTTTATTTCTATCAAATATTATTATGCTCAACAACGGACACGTCTTGGAGAGCTTAATGTATTACGCCTGTGAACAAATAAAGATCTTTCTTACTTACTTACATTACACGGCAATATTCTATCGGCTATAATTTACGAGTTTACTTGTTAAAATTCCATTCTTAAAATTTTTTGGTTGTAATCAACTAGATTTGCTTACGTGTTCCCTTTATTACCTATTTCTTTTTTATAGTAGTAATTTAGAAGTGTAAGGTCACACACTCGTAAGAACAAACGAAGAAATTATTCTTCGTATTATGAACAAAACAACACAGGCAGCAAATTAACTCATCCGTTCAAATTGTCTTTGCTTGGGCGTGCCGTCTGAATACAACCGGATGTGAAGTAATGAGGCACAATGATTTAATACAATTTTTATTGACTGCATGCTACGGCTGCATGGCCTCGACCCTTATACACTTTTATTCTATTAAACAGCTCATTAGCGAGCCTTTGTTGAGTAATATAATTGTCAATATAAAAATAAAGAAGTTCTTGGTGTGATTTACAGGATTATTAAGAGTTTATTCATTAGTTACATGTAGTTAAATGAATGTTAAACTTATACACATAAAAGGCATTTATTTTCTCAAAATTGATTTCTTTTTGAATTATCTTTGATGTCATTTCTAATATACTAGATACTACTACCGCTTCGGAAACAAATGGCCCTCTGTGAGAGAAGAAGCGGCGCAAGAAACTCTCTCAGCATTCTTTTTTTGCCCTCTTTTTAATAAAAGGTCATTGCTATTGCTATAAAATAATCATAATCTAGTCCCAGGCTGTCTGATTACTTTGATATTTAGCTGTGGAGTAATAGGATTTACGAAAGAGCCATTTTTTTTTCAATTTTACTAGTGGGAGGCTCCTTTGCACAGTATGCCGGCTGCATTATGGGTACCACAACGACGCCTATTTCTGCCGTGAAGCAGTAATGAGTAAGCATTACTGTGTTTCGTGAAGGGCGCCGTAGCTTGTGAAATTACTGGGCAAATGAGACTTAACGCAATTGTAGTGCCGCTCAGAATATTTGGGGTTTTTCAAGAATCCTGAGCGGCACTGCGTTGTAATGGGCAGGGCGTATCAATTACCATCAGCTGACTGCCCTGCTCGTCTCGTCCCTTATAAAAAAATCAAAATCGATGACAGTAACAATAGCTGATTAACTTTACTTTTCCATTTTGCTGTTTCTTCTTTCTCGCTCGCTTTGTTTGTCTGTCTATAAGCTAGTATATTATAAGTCTATGGAAACAAACTATCTATTTAAGTAGTAATATTACGGTGTAGCATGTGCTGGATTTTCCCCGTCTTCCGTTGAAAGTTTTCTTGATGGAGACGGCGGTTCCTTTAGCAGATCACACCGCACCGAACGCTAGTTCTTCTTTTATCAAGAAGCGGTCAGTCTATTTTCAAAATAATCATTTTCTTCCATCGTTAAATTTAAATTGTACTAGAAATTTTAGTAAATACTTTTCCGCTGAGCTACGGGTATTATTGACGGAGCTGTCGAAATTATCAATGCCTTGAAGTTTGAAAACTCTCGTCTTGTACGTCGAAGCGTTGCTACGCGACATTATCAAACATGTATACAAATAATTGACTTATTTATATCTTAATGTATTATAATCACTGATTCCTGAAATATATTATAGTAGAATGAAATAAAAAGTAAAAAACAGAATGAAAAAAGATAATATAAATTAAGTAATGTAAGAGCTCCTTGACCTTTCATTGATTTAGAAGCTGTTTGATTAGCAACAGTTGAAACGGACACGAAAATCAACTGACAAATAAAAAATATTGACATCCGCTTTTTGTGACATAATTAATTAAATATACGCGGCTGCGCCTTTCGACAAATTGTTAAAGACAGTATCAAAAAAAAAGACTTAAGAGTTGGTAATTAAAGTAAAACTGAACATAAGAATTAAATCTGCACATTACATAATAATTATACGTTCTAGAATTAAGAGTTTTTTCGAAACTTTATTTAAACTACCAGCACATTTTAATAGGATTATTATAGTTATAATTGTAATTAAATAGAACTGTTATTGTGAACTATATTTTAGCATTTTAATATATTTTTTTGTGTAAAATTGAGGGTAGTTTGCGTGTTTGTTTATAATTTTTGACTATCGAAGGCTGGCCAAGCTGCACTGGGACTTTTTCCTTTCAAAATGACGTCCTGTCCTATACCTTAAAAATTCGATACACCATTTACCCTATTTTAACTTAATTAAAAATAAAATTTTATCTTAATTTTGAAAATGACATCACACAGAAGCAGTCATATGAATTTTTTTGTTTTTCTCTTTGAAAATGATATAGATATTCTTACCATCCTTATTGCCGTCAGCATCCATAGTAGGTCCAGAGAACTTAAGTCCACGCGTCGTCTGATTCATAGTGACAATATCAGCAGCTGATACTACTTTGAAACCTAAGCCGTGGCTTGATATAGTACTGTTCCATTGCCACAGACACATATCGGCCGTACCATTAAGGTTTTCAAAGCTGCAGAACACCCCACTCACTTGCGAAACGTACATATTTCTATTAGTCGCCTCGTACGTTGGCTCTTCACGGCGCAACGTTTTTATTTTGTCAGCCAAGGAGTTTGTATCGTTGTCACTAAAAACTCTTTGGTTCACACTAACCGATCCTTCGTTATCGTTCATCATTTCATGGGTAAGTCGTGGGCTCTGAAGCATCGTACTTATATGTTGCTTCCCACGGCGCCTACTCTCAGTCCTGTTCATTAAGTTGGAGAGTTTCTTGAACGACCCACGCACAGGCTCGGGATATGCTGATCTGGCTTGATGTTCGCTCTTTGCAGCCATCGCCTTTTTCGTTTTGTCTTTTGCTTCAAAATCATATTGTTGGGTTTTTATAATCGCAACCACAACGACAATTAGGAAAAGTCTTACGTGCGCCATTAGTATTTGTCGTTCTTAAATTGATTTCGCTTGGGATCTGGTATTAACAGTGCACTTACAAAGGGACATTTTATATTTATTGTCGATAGATGGATACCGTATCCTCAATGCTGTGACATTTCATTGTGTATGCCGAAGGTTTGGAACATTGCCAAGTCAGAATGCTGTCCCGAAACATAAGCAATAAAAACATGAACATTTTTAACACTACACGACTGTTTTCACTTAATATTTCGACCAATTAATTGTCCTTCTAACATATCACTGAAAAAATGTCGTTATCAAATGGGTGACCACGTAATGACGCAAAAATATTGTCCCTTAGTCCCATCAGTCGTTAAAGTCTATATCACATAAGACAAACTGATACAAAATAAAATCTTTATAAAACATAATAATAAATGTCCGGGATTTATAACACACAATCCAAAAAATTACGTTTTAAATTGATATAATAAGGTACGTAGACTACTCCACTCCCGTGAACAGTGGCGCCTTACCGGGAATTTGTGGAACTATGCGGCCGTGGACCAAAATAATCATTACTTTTGCAAGATGCGATCTTATGAGCAGAGGGATGCTGCGCAGGTGACATCTCGATTCCCGGGCTTTCGCGCAGGACGTAACGCTTCGTCGGAAACCGGAAATGAAATCGGTCAAATCACTATCTTTATTCTACGTCTAGCGATTAAAATTGACACTTTTCTTTTGGCGAAGGAAGGTAATGCAGCGTAAATGAACCAATTAGGTATGATTGAGATGGGAATTTATATAAGGTGCAGAGTTGAGAAGAACTGGTGTATTACTAATTCACTCAGCTCTGATTTGGTTTGTGATTTCATGGAGCGACAGATCGTCGCTAGACGGATTTCTTAATAAGACTGTATTTCAAAGGATTTCCCTTTTCGTTATCTTCCAAGAACTTATGTGATAATTTTCTTTGATAAAAATGAGTTGTATGGATTTATATTTAGTAATTCCAATCATCATAAAATATAATACTATCGTGGTCTGTCGCTTGTGAAATACATACTATGTTCTAGTTAAATAAAAAATTTAATAACTGCCTAGCTAATTAGTACTTAAGCCCTACAGGTGGTTTGATTTCTATTCCTAATACCTAATTAGTATTACTCACGTACCTACTAATTGGATAAACCTACGTAAACAAAAAGTACTTTCAGATATTTTCAGAACCAAAATTAACTATTTTTATTATTTTCAAGGTCAGTTTTAGTGGTCTTCTACAAATCTAAGGAAGTAAATAATATATTCCTTCCTATTTGTTTGATTCCAGGTACATAAGACTTGTGAACCTAATGCCTACTTACGAGCAAAAACAAAATACAAATGACAGCTAGCTGTCGAAGGACGAATACTGATCGTTCAGAAAACATAGTTCAATTGCCAAATGCCAAAATGCAAAATTTGTAAATTTCATGTTATTTTAAATAAACCAAAATAAAATCTTTTTATGGATTTAGGATTAAAAAAACTTATTTCGTATATGATGATTAATAATATTTAGTTATTAACTGAGAATTTTGCTTATCTGTAATTGGATCTGTAGAGCTATTGCTTTACTTTCTAAACGAATATGTCAATAGCACTAGCCACTAACTTTTATGTATCTGGCAGTGCCAAAGCTAAACAGCAACTCCACTCCTATCTAGTCCAATGATTATTTAGATTTGAGATTTATTATTCTAGTTACCTTCATGATCAGTGCTATAGAATTTTGTGATTGAAAATGTTGTTGTAGTATTAAAAGGTATTTGTGACCGTGATTTGTGAGAGGTGAACTATAAATTCATGATATATTTTTAGATGCTTTTTGTCACGGTAAGCTAAAGATTGTTAATTTGTTATGACTAATTTAAAAATCGAATAATTTATGCCCGGTGTTACTTATCTATTATATATTTTATAAATAAACTAGCGGACCCGAAGGACGCTGTTCTGTAAATAGAAAAAAAAAATATGTACTTATTCGGGAATAATGTAGTCTATAGTCATCCGAATTGTGAAATCTAAATTAATGAGTTAAAAATGAAACAAAAACTTATTTCGGAATGATTTTATAGTAATATAAGAGTAATAAATGTTAAGGATTAATATAGTATTTGTGTAAACAGCTTTTACATTGCTGCTTTATAATTGCCAAATGGCAGAGTATTAAAATGGATATAGCAGGTAATCCTTATATATTCACGGGCGTGCATACCATATAGGCAATTAGGCAGTGCCTTCCTCGTTAAGATCCTAAACAATTATAGCACTAGAGTTACAGTTGTTTTAGTTTAATTTGGTTTGCAATACCTAAATCTCTAACTATTATATTATTAGGTATACTTGTACCTAGAATGACACAAACTAAAATAGGTATTAAGTTGACCAAATGGTTGACCACTTTGTTTTATAATATTTATTTATTAAATTAATATTTACTCATTAAATTAAATATGCAGTGATATACTTCTGTGTATAAAGTCATATAAGAAATTTATTAATCAAACATTTTCATGCTTAGAATCTCATATTTAAGGATTGGCTTAACTAATGACCAAGTTCACGCAAAATAGGCGCTCTTTAGTTTGCGGATAATAGCCCGTGATTACCTATAACTAATCACCAAAACCAATACTGTCTCTGCAATTTCAAGCAAGATTCAGTTTGATCTTGGATTCAAACATGTTGCTAGATTGCTATCTCAATCGTTCAGAATCTTTACTCTGATCCATTCACTCTTGGCTGTTCTGTTGTATGCAATGTGTACAACAAACAACAAATACATGTTATGTCTTTTAAAACACATCATTTTTAAAAACATCCAAAAACTGCTGTAATTGCTCTGCTAAATTAAATTCTCTACAGATATTGGATGAACCTTTAGCAGGGATGAAGGCAATGTAAGTGCCACAATAGGAAAACTATGATTCCACACTCCAAATGTTTTGGATACAATATTATCACAAAAGTACCTGCTATATACCATAGTAATACCTTTCTATTTCTATATCTATAAGTATTTGCGGTTTTGATGTGTATTTCATTATATCGCTGTTTCACTTTTGTAACTGGATTTAAAAACTGGTGTCAATAAATATGTTCTATTTGGATAAGCACAATCTCCCTACATCCAACAGTTGCGAATCTGACCAGTTTCACATTGAGCTGGAAATACAAATACATGTTAATTACTTTTATTATTATCCTTCGATTATATTAAATAAAACATACAAATAGTATGTATCTGCAGTACCTTGGAATGGAATTATTAAATATAGTTGCATCATGAGATGAGCCTGGCCAATGGGCCACTACATTCATAAACCGCAAATCAGCATTGCAAATTGCCTGAACATTCAAGGAAAAATATCCTTCACAATTTCTATAATACTCACCAATAAAAAAAAGAAAAACATTACCTTTAAACAAAATCATAATTATTAGCAATTGATATATGTATTTTAAACCTACATACATTTTGGTAACTACCAGCATTATATATTACTAACATGGAGATTGAATTCTTATATGAGTACAATCTGGCAATTCTTTAGAATTTGTTGGTGAATTACAACATATTCATCATATAAGTTAGCAATTGCTAATGATATATAACCAACTATCCTCCCAGTAGATGTAGACCCCAACTCAGTCAGCTACAGAAATTAACATTGGGTATATTATTATTATTCTTAGTAGGGGATTTAGATGCACTCAAATCCTAGCATCTATTGTGCTCCGCTATCCCCGTCTAATGCATATTTAACCTGACATTATTTAAACTTGTAAATGTTATTGAACCATCAATCTTAAGTATGTACCATTTTAAGAATGACATAATATAGGTTTTGATTTCTGTATTCTTTTCGAACAGACTTTAATAGTAATATAGAATTGTAATGTCATATGGTCATTTAAAAAAGGTGTGTAGCTAGCCAAAAAAACGAGAATACAGTGTTGCATAGAATGACTGTTATTTCACTCAATGAATCACCTAATGATGTTCAATCTTGGTAGACCAAAAATGTAGTTAGGTATGTCATTCTAGGAACTCTTAGTTGCTTGGTGGCAGAGAAAACTGTTATTGTGATATCCATAGGCCACTTACTTGCACTAACTTAGCAATGCAACCTGTCAATTGTTTCTGTGTGAATCTTTGTGTGAAATCTTTGTCTTGAGTTAGCTAGCTACAATCATCAACATAACAAATCATCATATACAGGCAAGATGATAGAAATTGTAGTTATAAGTTTGTTCAATATTTATATAAAAAATTATTGAGATTCTAGATAATGGTAGTCAAAAGAAAAACATTATTAAAATTGGTTACAACATAAGTTGTTCTACAAAAAGGAAACAATATGCGCCTTAGACATATTGTTTGAATGTGTTGTAAAAACTCTAGTAAAAATTAAAGATGCCCTTAGTACAGTCAAGTTTATCTACAATCTTCTTACTATCATACCTAATATCTCTGTAACTGCATTAGGTACTTGTTATAATTCTTTCAACTAGGTAATTATCAATTGTAGGTACATAACTACTTTTTTACTAAAAACCTATATTACTAGGTCTATTCAATATACTTATTATATTTAAATACATTATGATACAGTAAGCACTTATAGTCTATCGGTAACAATCTCTGTACCCACAAATCTTGGTACAATAATATATTACTTCAAAAAGGGGCTTTAACATGGGGAGCATTCTCTCCCAGCCCATCTTTTTAGTCAAATAGAACAACAAAATTGCTTAGCCCACCTAATAAAATACAATACACTCTTTGGCAAAACATATGACATAATGCTTGCTATATATGCAAGCAAAATAAACCCAACAACTCACATAAGTCAACATTCTGATCTTTGTAACGGCAAATGCTGCAGAACTAAGTCTTTTTGCTAAATTCATTATATGTGGGCTTCAATGTAGTTCACCATCTTTGGGAATGCCAAGAAAAACAGTGGAATCTATAAATTCAAACCTTTGGAATCAAGCATTAGATTAAACTCTGTTTTTGCACATATGGTAGAACACTTCTGTGATTCCTCTAGTGTTGCAAGAGAATGTGGGTGGTGGTGATCACTTAACACCAGGTGACACGTACGCTCGTTCTTTCTCCTTTTCCATAAAAAAAAAAAGATGAAATGTAATACAATCTAGTTTAAAACTAGGTTATGATTTGTGAACCATTTTAATACTTTAAACTTTCATCATCATTACGCATTTTCCTATCCACCGTCTTTCGGTTTCATTTTGGATAGAAGTGAAAGCAGCGGTTAAAACTATATCAGCTAATTTCTCTACCATAAATGGAAGATCGCTAATATAGATCAAAAAGAGACACGGCCCAAGGATCAAACCTTGTGGCACGCCTATCTCTACATCGTAGCATTTTGATTGTATACCGCAAAATGCCTGCCTGTCCGCAAATCTATACAAGATTCCTTTTACCGCCTTGAGATCTTGATTAACAAGTTTCTTCCGGCAATATCTTTACAAAAGATGAATGACTTACCTGTTGCAACTACGAAAAAATAAACAGTTTTGTGTCAGACAATGCAAAATCCAATCGTAAGAAAAATCAATATACATACTTGATATAATCTGCTACTTTTCTTTTATATCTATATTATATATAAGGGATTTTGTAATTTGTATTTGCTTATTTAATGTCTATATTACTTTTCTTGACATTGAGTATTTTTGATGCATCACTTTAAAAATATTTTAATTAGTAAAAAGATGAAACTGTAAATGTTGAAGGTTTAAGTGAGTGACAATGTGTTTTTGCTACTTCTCATTAAAGCTCAACCCTTTCCAAAGTGGCGGTAAATATAAAAAGAAAAGAAAGCTTATAATATATGTTTGTCGCCCTTTTCTTCTACTACCATCCACCGGATACCAGCCGGTTATTATTATTTTTTTTTAAGAAAAGGGCGACAAACTAAACGCTAGGAAGATGAAGTAAAAAGAGTAGCTGGGCCTAAATGGATCCATATAGCGAAAGACAGAAAGGCGTGGAAATCTTTAGAGGAGGCCTTTGTCGAAAGACAAGCTGTTTAACATTGTTATGTTAAACTTTCATTATATGTTTATAATTTAGATTTAATTAAGTATCATTTATAATATTTGTGAACAGCAATAAAGACTTATTTTATTTATTTATTTGGTTATAATATATGCTTATATATAATAAGGCATCGTAAAAATTTACAAATGAATTCGAAAATTGTAAAAAAATACAAAACGAATGTGTTACCTATGAAGTTAAAAGAATTGTTAAAAAACGTAAATGTATTAAAAGTTCCTATAACATACCAAACCTTGGAAATATAACGCCTGTACAAAACAACTTTTAAAAATTTTTATTACAAAAAAGAAGCCCGCTGAGTTTCATGTCCTCCTAATGTTTGAGGCATATGTTTTTGAATGGTTGATAGTTTTGACGATGTATATGTATTTCAAAAATTGAATTTCAAAATAATATAAAATATGGGTTTACTAAAGCGGCAGCAGTTAATAAATTGTTATCGCTTATTTAAATCTTGCGTCTAATTATTGAACTGGGAAATACGTACTCTTATCAGTAATCGAAGCCATTACTATGTTTTGATAAACGTATTAAAGTTTCTGTTTTATTTATCTTTAATTATTGATGAATTCAATGAATCACAATTAGCAAGTACCTAATTGTATGTAATATTATAATCTAAACTTTTACTTCAATTAAAATAAGGCTTCATGTAGGTATATCATAATTTCCTATACTATAATTCGATCCTTATTACACACTACTTACCTACATTGTACTATACGGCCACATTATCTATGGATCTCGCTGGAATGTGAAGCCCCCTCCGGCTCCCCTTTCAGGCCCTTGCGCTCTTCCTGTTGCTTCAGTACGGTTCACAGTACCATTACTGATATTTTCGTGCTATCGCTGCTTTGTTTTTTCATTGTAAAATTTTGACTTTTGTTGTTAATCATTCTTTAGTTTCTGTTGTTCTATGTCGCTATAAAAGTTCTGTCAGAAAAATAAATACTAACTCTATGTACTTAAAGTCAGATTTTTTAATTGATTTTTCATAATTACATAAATAAAATTTGAAAAACAATTTTTTTATGATCGATGCGGGACCAGAACCCGCGACCTTTGGCGACGCAGCCTAAGTCTGCGTTGGTTATGTGGGACTCATGTAAAACCCAAGTACCTACCCACTAAACACCACCTGATTGGCTTTGGGCAAGTGCCCTCTAAGCCTTCATCGAAGGCGATCTTCTCTTGGGAAGAGAGAGGCGCAAGCGGCACCCTATGGTGTATCCTCTGGGATGACAGCGCCTTTTATAGACATTTTCACCCTCTCCTCCTGCCACTTTCTATAATATAATTATATAGGTATTATCATATCTGTGTCCTTGCGTTATAAATATCAGTATACAAATGCTTAAAACAATCTCAAACCATTTCACATTGAGTTTGACTTATGCATACTTTGTTTTTCTTCCAGGAAAAAATGACTTAAACAATGTCAGGAGGCAACTCTAAGAACAAATCCCGCTCCAAGCGTCATGAGGGCTGGGAGGAAGCTGGTGGGGAGTTCTACCAGGAGTTGTATCCGGGTGGGGAGCAGGAGCTATTTGATAACCTGCAGAGAGCGGATGCGGCTAAGTTGGCAACACTGTTGCCTTCAAAGCAGGCCAGGAATAGTGAGTATTTTTACGGGATTTATTATTTGTGGCTCACTTTATAAGCTACCAGTGACGACCTGTTCGTCACTAGTAACTGCCACACAAACATTTTTTTAACAATTCTTTTGAATTTCGTATTACGTTTTACCAGTGGGAGGCTCCTTTGCACATGATGCCGGCTAGATTATGGGTACCACAACGGCGCCTATTTCTGCCGGTAGGCAGTAATGTGTAATCATTATTGTGTTTCAGTCTGAAGGGCGCCGTAGCTAGTGAAATTACTGGCCAAATGACACACATCTTATGAATCAAGGTGACGAGCGCAAATGTAGTGCCGTTCAGAGTTTTTGGGTTCTTCAAGAATCCTGAGCGGCACTGTAGTGTAGTGGGAGGGCGTATCAATTATCATCAGCTGAACGTCCTGCTCGTCTCGTCCCTTATTTTCATAAAAAAACATTAACTAATGACTTTGGCCGACTAATCGGCTAGTCGCCAGAGTCATAAACGGCACATTTCTAATTTAAATGTTTATGAAAAGTGGCTCTATTGTAAATACTACTTCACAGCTGAATATCTAAGCGATCGGAAAGCCCTGGCTATAAAATAATCATAATCTAGTGATAATGACTATTTTATAGCAATAACAATGACAGTACGAGTACATACAATATTGTAGTTATGATTTACTAAAAAGAGCCCCAAAAAGAATGCTGGGAGAGTTTCTTGCGTCGTTTATTTTCTCAATGCGCCATTTGTTTACGAAGTGGTGGTAGTGTTTGAACTGACATCAAATATGATTGATGCATTGATTAACCCTTAAAGCAATTATGTGTCTTATGAAGCCTACTAGAATTAGTTACAAGCAATCCCTTAATTCTAGTGTTATAATAATGAAAATCAATATTTACAGCTGCTGTATTTCAGTACTTATAAATATTTTTATAATAGCTGATAAAATATTCCTATTTCATATATTGATGCTCTTAAATTTTTTATTTTCATTTTTTACTTGCTCATGTATATTACTCGTATATTCTTTTTATTATCATCCATTGAGTATTTGACGTTTGACTTTTTTTGTAATAATATATAATAATAATAATAATGTCTGGGCTTTTAAGATAGGGAGATTAAACGGCTGGTGACAGTACGTTTCTTTAAAGGGTTAACTAAAGTTTTAAAAAGTCTCCCTATCTGGCGGAAATACGGTACGCACTTTCAGCTGGGAAATGCCCCTATTAATATACACTTTCGGCATACAAAAGTGGACTCAGACCGAGCTTGACGCTCTAGATAGAAAGGTCCGTAAACTACGGACGACATATCGAATGGATGGTGCATTCGCTCATCTTTGATTACATAATATATCCCACGGAAAAGTGGAGCCCGCAGATATCTAAGTACCTGCATAATAGTGAGTTGTATAATCTCAGGGAATGGCAATGTATCGAGAAATTGTAGCAGTAGACAATGGACATACTCCGCTCGCTTTATCCAAAGAGAACTGGCGAAAACCGGTGAAAGGAGAGGTGGGAAAGAGCTTCGTGAACGGTTTCATCAGGATCTCTACGGGCCTGACGTAGACACAATTTCGTGATCTCTGGTTACAATTTGGTGATCTCTTTAGGGATACTGAAGGATTTGCCTGTGAAATTGCTGATGTAGTTATCAAGTCGAATAACTACCGGAAATACATCATGAAAGATGACACAGTAGACATGTTATGTCGGGCGTGCCATCATCCTCGTGAGTCCATCAGACATATTATTTCTGGTTGTTCACCAGTTGACTCCATTGGCATTGTATTTGCACAGACACAACCAAGTCAGGATTATCCATCAGCAACTTGCTCTTCTGTATCGAAGAGCATCTTGAAGTCCCGTATAGTATACTCTAGAGCCAGTTCTGGTAAACAGCCGTGCCAAGCTCTACTGGGGCCAATATATCATCACGGACAGAGCTATCATTGCTGATAAGCCTGAATTAGTAGATCGGTTAAAGCGTCAAGCATTTTGTGTTGATATCACCGTTCCGTGTGATTGTAACCTCGTGAAAGCTGAGATAGACAAATTGTAGAAGTACCTAGACCTAGCACACGCGGTTATGGACATGTGGGATGTTGATTCAACAATAATTGTCCCGATAGTCGTTTCCGTAAACGGTCTTATAGCAAAGAGCCTCGACCATCATCTCAAGAGACTCTCGCTAAATAATTGCATTAATGGTCAGATACATAAGCCAGCTATTTGGTGAACGGCACGCATCGTTCCTCAGTCTGTCGCCCTAACCACCGGTGGAGTTGTAGTGATCCTACGCGCCGGTCGGATTCTATTTTTTATTTTTATATTCATAATGGTGGCCATATACGCTACGAGAAATCGTTACGATCAGACTGTACAGTTCGAACGGTGCAGTTTATCGTAGCTGGCATACAAGCTATACACGCTACGAGAAATGGTTGCGATCAGACGGTACAATAAACGGTGCCGACGCACACGTGTCAGTGATGGCTTCGACGGACGATGGTTTAGCAATTATTGGATTAATACTCGCCCTGAAGGAAAAAAAAGTGAAGCGGAAAAATCGTAGCATCTGGTGTAAACAATGGCTAATGAAAAGAAGAGTTCATTCTCATGTCAATTTGTTGGCGGAATTAAAGCTTTTTCCAAAAGACTGGCATAATTTTCTAAGAATGAATCACGATACGTAGTTATATCTACTGAATTTGGTAGCACCAATTATCGAGAAGCAAGACACTATTATGAGAAATGCTATTCCACCCGACGACAAGCTTGTAGCTACTTTGAGGTTTTTATCAACAGGAAGAAATTATGAAGATTTAAAATTCTCTAGCATCATTTCATCTCAAGCCTTGAGTCGCATAATACCGGAAAACTGTGAAGCAATATATAAGGTTCTCCGCAAAGACTATTTTAAGGTAAGAAATAAAAAACTACTAATTACTTAGAATGTAATGTTTATTAATTTGTACTTATAATGATCGTGGATAATACATTAAGTAAAATTAGACAAAGAACTAGCCGCTGAATTTTGCACTTGTTGGGACTGATCTTGTTGAGAAGTTTGCATTATTTGGGTTTGGAGAATTGTCTGGGAGCCTGGATGTGTTTGGAAATCATAATTTGAATTCTGATAAGGTACTGGGCTAGGGTTGTTTCCTACAGGGCTGGGAGTATGTGCAACGGGGCTGGGAACGTTGTAACCATAATTATTAAAACGCACACTGGTTGAATCCATCACTTGGTGTGAAATAGTCAAATTTTCCATCTCTGACAGAAATAATGTTTCGTTAATTATTTTTTCGGCCAAAATACGTTGATGTTTTGTGAGGTCTCTCAGCTTAGCTGCGACGTTTGCTCCATAAATATCAAATCGATCATTAGTAATTGCAGGCCTTTTAAAATGGTTTTGAACAGACTGTAAAACTTGAGTAGTTAGGTTTTCATTTGCATTTCTTCCTTCATTCCTTTTTGGCCGACTCCTATTAAACAACGTGTTTGTAATTGAACGAGTATCGGGAGTTGACTGTGAAGTTGTTTGTGTGGCTGGAGGTGACTGTTGAGTTGACTGCGTGGCTGGAGGTGACTGTGGAGTTGACTGGGCGGCTGGAGATGCTTCACTTTCAATTTCCTGAAACAATTAATATTTTTACAGTTCCCACGCTCGGAAGAAGAATGGAAGGATGTGGCCAAAGTGTTCGAAAAGAGATGGAACTTTCCGCACTGTCTAGGCGCGATGGATGGAAAGCATATAGCAATTTTTCTTCCTGATGGATGTGGCTCAGAGTATTTCAACTATAAAAACCATCATAGCATGGTGTTATTGGCAATCGTTGATGGAAATTATCGATTTCTTTTGTGTGATTTTGGAACAAATCGAAGAATTTCAGATGGTGGCGTCCTCACAAACACTAAGTTTTTTGAAAAATTTGATAATAATCAGTTGTGTATTCCAACCGACACAGTTGTCGTCAAATAGCACTAGAAAGTTGCCTTATGTTTTTGTGGCTGACGATGCGTTTCCACTTAGAACAAATTTAATTAAGCCATTTCGACAAGCAGACTTGACCACAAATAAAACCAGAATTCTAAATTACCGCGTATCACGAGCAAGGCGCATTGTCCAAAATGCGTTTGGGATCTTGGCATCTCGATTTAGAATTTTTCACACAAAAATTAGTCTTGATCCGAAAAGAATAGAGTCTGTCGTGATGGCCAGTTGTGCTTTACATAATTATTTAATGAAGACTTCAGAAAGTTCTTACTGTCAACAAGAATGCTTCGACGTAGAAAATGTTGATGACGGGTCAATAACCCAAGGATATGATACAATGAATTCAGCGATAGTTAATTTGCAACGAAGAAATCTTGGCAATACTTCGATTGCCGCAAAAAAAGTCAGAGAAGAGTACATGGAATATTTTGCAAGTGAAGGCAGCGTTCCGTGGCAAAATAATTTTATACGTTAACTCTTTGAGAATAAACGATTTGATAAAAAAGTTATTTACTTTGATTTATTATTTATTCATGTTATAATATTAATAACTATGAAGCATTCTCAATATGGCCGGATTTACTTTTCATATTCACATAACCATATTAGTGCTATTCTACTCTGCTGGCACCACAGTATAATAACACGCAAATGACTTACCTCGTTGTCTGTTGATTCGTCATCCATATTAGAGCGTGAACGCCTTGGTTCTTCTTGGTCATCCAAAAACAGCAACATAGAGTAATACCATAGTTTTGGTTTATACACTTCTTGGGTTCCTGCTCCTGATTTTTTTGAATCAGCGATCTTCTTACGCTCTTTTTTGTAAGTAGAGCGAATGTTGTTTATTTTTTTTACAACAGCATCTTTGTCAGCCCTAGGGTCTACTGTTTTCAATTTTTCAACCAGCTTAATATATGCTGAACGTTTTAAGTGACGATTGTGATACTCTTTGCCTTTAATATTCCAAAGACAAGGTTCACTGCGATATAACTCAATAAATTCTTCAAGCCATTCGCGGTTAGTTTGAGACGCCATGACGCGTGCGCACGTCTACCCGAATGTCGATCGACGACAAAACTGAACACGAAAACGGAACGAGCGCATACACGTTTCGATCAGTCGGCACAGTTCGTCCGATTCCGATAAATCAATTGAAATTTTTGTATTGTTCCATTCACCTGCACAGTTCTAAAAAATCGGACAAAACTGCACAGTTTTATAACATACACGTAGTGATTTATCGGTACCGTTCGAACTACACAGTCTAATCGTAACGATTTCTAGTAGCGTACATGGCCACCATAATGTTGTTTTTTATAAATATGTTAAATTATAAATATAGGAAATAAGATTCAGTCATAATAATATTAAAATAATTTGTAAAACGATAAAGTTTTAAATGTTTTTTTTTATTACAATAGCAATGAGTTTATTGCCACTTCTTCTCAACAAAGCCGAAGTGTTGTTAATTGGTAAAAATTATAACTTGAATTGAAGTTGAATAATAAACCCAATGAAACATATAGCACCTTCTTATTTACCTTTATATGGCTAAATCTCATTAAATACCCACAAAATAATGTGCTCTGCGAGCTTTAAAAATGTATCCACTTCAAAATCCAATGATTACAGCGACCACGGTGAAACGATCCAGGCCTCAAAATGAAAGACGACAGTCGACCTACGCCAGAACCACCCAGAGCAGAGACATACACCTCTCCATGCTACCTGATCTCTCTGGTAAGTATTCAAAATCACATATTTTTATACCCGACAGACTTCGTACTGCCTCAATCGATAAATAAAAGACCTAAACTTTTGTATGAAATATATTTAAAACAAACAAAATGAATCCTTTTTTTAATAAAACAAATAAAAGAAATGCCCGGTATGAATGAAATTTAATTATTATCACACGCTTTATATTAGCTTCACTCGTATGTTTGTATATTTGTATGTTTGTTAATTCTTCTACATCTCACGCTTTTTTTATAATGAAATATATAATATTTTTTTACACTATTTTCAATTTTAATTTATTTTCTATTTTTTAGTTGAATTTTATATAAAGCGTGTTCTTTAGTTTTTTTAAACTATTATTTATTTTTTATTAATTACACACGATGTTGCTTACTTACAAAACAGAGTTTTCCTGAACTATCTACTTTCCTGGCTATTTATAAGGTTTCAATTTGATATTGACAGACACACACAGTTATGATACAGTCTTACAATAAATTTAAAACTTTTTGATGAACTGTATTTTTTGTTTTGTGGTGCTGTTAGATTCAGAAATTTAATTTTTTGACAAAACTTAAGATTTATCAATTTATATACAACGTGAACCAGAAAGGGTATAACATCCCTTCAATGGCACGTTATTTGGATCATATGCAATAGTATGGTGATGTTTAAGTTTTAATAAATAAATAAAAAAAAGAAAAAATCTTCCCTACGAAATAAAACTATTATTTTTCAATTTATTTTCTTAGATAACCCTAACTTTTAAAGAGACTGCCATTTTTAGGCGGGGCCTTTGTTTGTAAACAGAATGAGGTCACCTACCTATGGACTTAAACATAAACAATAATCTATGATTAAGGAGTATGCACACTACATGAAATGTGGCTTGTGTCTATGTATTTATTCATTCATTTTTTACTTCCTGTTATTGCGAAACAAATAAACTAAATAAAAAAATTACATAACATTACACAGTTTCACATCTGTATTCCTGACTTTTCTGAACTATGTGAGAAATTGCCTACGAAAAACTCAATAACTGCCCCATTCCATACCCAGGCCAGGTAGAAAACCCGGTCGGGTAATGAAATACCGACGTACCTATTATTAATACGATTATAGTCAAAGATATCCATATTTGACAAAAAAAATCCGTGAAGAACAATTTCTTAATAGGAGTCTATTAGAATTATCTTTTTTGGATAAAACATTTTTGAATTAAAATGTCAAGTCTCATTTGCCCAGTAATAACAACAGCTACAGTGCCATTCAGACCAAACCATAATAATGCTTACACATTTTTGCTTCACGGCAGAAAAAGGTGCCGTTGTGGTACCCATAATCTACAATTACAAATTAGGAATTATTTTCAATGTAACTTGAAGAAAACTTCAAATAATTCTACATTGAAGTGCTTACGTAATAACTTATCAAAAATGTGAACTCATTTAATTTCGACCATAATAAACAAATCTTGAATTAAAAATGGTGCAGTGTGTAGGGTGCCTTTAGAAGAGACATTTACACACACACAGAGCTGTAAATATCGTGTTTCAAAGCACAATTCAAAGAGTATTAACGCAGACAGTCCGATCTTTTCAACCTAACATATTTAAATAAACACAAAATGTAAAAACACAGTTACAATTACACTAGTTTTTATCTTCTAAACGTGTTTTATTTAAATGTGTAACACTCGCGGAAATCAGAGTAAATACTAACATAACAAAGTTTCATGATTAGATTAGAATTAACTATCTTTATTGGGTAATACATAACTACAGTTAATACAAATTTAGAAGTATTTTCAATGTCAGCTAAAGCAAATGCACATACAAAAAAACTTTGTCTTCAACAAAGTTTTTTTGTATGTGCAAATGAGAAAACAAATTGCCTCACAGCTGCAATGAATATTAGGCATTTTACTATTATCTGATATTGTGTCACATCTACGTTTTTCATCTGTTTTAGGTCAAAGAGAGTTCAAAAAAACAGCTGATTAGGGTTGAGGGAATCAAACTTTTTGCGAAAACTTAGCACTTTAAATATTGTATTAAATTATAATGCTAATTCATTTCTGACTTCACATAGTCATTAGAGATGACCTGAGGAATGTCTGGTTCAAAGCATAGTTCAAAGTATACCCATTTAGTTTTACCTTGTATATTTAGTTTGTTGTGAAATGTCAAATAATATTGTTTGCGTTCAGAAATTTTATTTGTGACAAAACTTAAGGTTTATCAATGTACATAAAAATAATCTGATAGATAGTTACTAACTGTAGTTAATCTACCTTTTTTACGTGGGTAACAATGAAAATGTTTAGAACTGGCCAGTTACTTAATTACTGCTTGGACGGCTAATTAGAAAAGCATCGATGGTTCGTTCATTGGACGTACGAGAATGGAAAAAAGTGTTATCCTCAGATGATAGAAATATAAACATGGTAAATTCAGATGGAGAGCGCTATGTTAGACGTCTAATAAACCATACTTTCAACTATTAATGTACAAGGAGCATAGTTAAGCACGGTGGCTGTAATATGTAGTCATAGCATTATATGTAGTCATAGCATTGTAAATATAGTTATAAGATTTGTTTTGATTACAACAGAAGGCAGTAAATGAAGGCAAAACGATTGCCATTTACTTAATTCAAAAACGCCAACCACCAAAACAAAACTAGGCGTATGGGGATGTTCTTCCGGATGTGGAGTTGAACTTGTTCAAAAGATTGAAGGTACGATGGAGGAATCAGTACCAAAACATATTAGAGGACATAATGATTCTCTACTCTGACGACTATTGGCCTGTAACCTGGATCTTTTATGGTAATAACCCTAAACACACGGTCAACAGTGTCAAGTCTATTATTAAGGAACTGGGTTTAAACCCTTTTGAAAATCTGTGATATGTCGTTTAAAAGAAAGTCTCAAACAAATGCAACTCTAATCAAAAAAATCTCTACGAAAGTTTCGTGGAAGTATGAAACTCTATCCCAATCGACAAATGTCTGACATTGCTTGAATTAATTGCAACATTGATAAATTGCAATAAATAATAATAATATTATTAAGCTACTTTATGTTAACATGAACTTAACGTTTTTGTAAATCATATAATTTTGTACGTATGTATTTTATTATGAACTTTTCCATTTAGACAATAAACCTTAACCTCTCTCAGTCTCACACCCCTCCGTTGACGCACTATTGCTAAAATAGCAGTTTAATGATTTATCACACGATAAATACTTATTATGAATTGCAGAAAATCTGTCGAACGAAGAACGTACTTGGGAAGAGATTATGCAGATAAAAGCAATGCCGGTACCTATGCATCAGAAGCGGGATCTAAAAGCCAGACTGCAGGTAATATTCATACTTCTTTTTTATGCTAGATAGCATTCATAATCAGCCTTTGCTGGCAACGCATCTGTCGACCCATGGTGTTGCGGTGACAATGGGTGGTTGCCTAACCACTTCAATGCAGATAAAGGCAATTCTGGTACCGATGCATCAGAAGTGTGATCTCAAAGCCACACTGCATGCTGCCACAGGTATTGTTCATGCATCTTCATTTATGTAAGTTAGCATTGTTATTAAAAGCTACATCGCTTGACCGCTAGTGTTGCGAATTCGCATTGGCGGTTGCCTACCCACTTTAATGCAGATAACCTGTACCGATGCATCAGAAGTGTGATCTCAAAGCCACACTGCATGCTGCCACAGGTATTGTTCATACATCTTCATTTATGTAAGTTAGCATTGTTATTAAAAGCTACATCGCTTGACCGCTAGTGTTGCGAATTCGCATTGGCGGTTGCCTACCCACTTTAATGCAGATAACCTGTACCGATGCATCAGAAGTGGGATCTCAAAGCCACACTGCAGGTATTGTTTATACTTCTTCTTTTATGTAAGTTAGCATTGTGATTAAAAGATAGCAATCATCTGTCAATTTATCTGAAAAAATAAATAATAATGTCGTAGCGTTTAAGGTTACATACTTCCACCTTAAAGGCCGGCAGCGCATATCCAATATGAGTGACCGATGTTCCCTTTGCATCATTTGAGCTTCTTGCCCGTTTGTTCCTTCTGATCTAAATAAATACTTCGTGTTTATTAAACCATTCGTACCTAGGTGGATGTGTAGTATCTATCCAAAGAATATTTTCTGAGCACTTTGAATGTAATGGGCGGGGGTGATCGCTCTCAATTAAATGATTCCTATATTCGTCAATAGTTAGATTAGAATTTTTAAAAAAAATGGTAGACTCAAAATTATGTAACAATCGATTTTTTTATTTGCAGAACGCAACAAAACTTCGATTGCAAGGGTTCGAACAATTGCAATGGAGGCAACGGAAAATTTGGCACCGGTTTAGGAGTAGATGCGGCGAAATCATGGGGAAACTCGAGCTGTGGCAGTCATCACTGAGGGAGATCGAGGGAAAATTCGGGACAGGGGTTGTCGCATACTTCCTCTTTCTCAGGTGGCTGTTTTTCCTTAACATGGCCATTTCCTCTTTTGTAATCCTCTTTTTAATTCTGCCAAAAGTGTTACTAGTCGAAAACCTTGAAGAATGTATCGATGAAAACTCTACGATTTGTTGTTCGGAGGCTTATTTTACTCGGAATTGGACCCGTAATAATGTGATTTTAGATTTAATTCAGGGTACAGGATTGATGGAAAGAACTATCCTGTTCTATGGTGTGTATAGTGCCCAAATATATTCATTTTTCATTAATTCGTGGGAAACTGAGTTGTTTTATAATATGCCAATGGCTTATATCTTAGTGCCAATAAGTTGGGCTTTGCTGTCACTTGTAGCGATAGTTAAAACTGGTGCAAAAGGCTTTAAAGAAAGATTAGTTGAGAACGAGGGACAGTTTTATGTATATTGCAACTTAGTTTTCGGCGGTTGGGACTTTTGTATCCATAATGAAAAGTCCGCAAAAATCAAACATAAAGCCATTTACAATGAGTTCAAAGGTCTTCTAGAAGAAGAGCGAATTAAAGAAGAAAAGCAATTGCGCACTAAAGAAAGTAATATACTCATGCATCTACGACGTTTGTTAGTTAACATATTAGTACTAGTAATATTACTGCTTTCTGGCGTATTAATTTATTTCGCGTTTAATTATTCAATGTATTGGCTCGATGAGCAAATGGCTCAAGAAAATGAATTTGTAAATCGAACCGAGGGAAAAGTATTCCTTGGTGATTATAGAGAAAGTGCGTTTTCGATTGGACGATTTCAGAATACGCTTCTTGAATTTCTACCATTTCTGTGTATAGTTGTTCTAAACATAATTGTGCCAGAAATTTTTGGGTTTTTGATTAAATATGAGAATTACACACCTGCCCGTGTTATAGTTATAACACTTCTAAGAACTGTATTGTTAAGGTTGTCAGCTTTTGCAGTACTTTTAAGTCAAATTTACATCCAAGTGACGAATCCGAATAGAGTGTTTTGTGCAGTTTTTACCGACGAGTCTCGGTTAGATTGCTGGGAAACATACGTCGGACAGCAGCTTTATAAGTTGATCTTAACAGATTTCGCTTTGCAGTTCTTCATGACTTTCATTATAAACTTCCCGAGATCTCTCGTCGCACGACACTCCAATAGCACTTGTCTAAAAGTCATCGGAACGCAGGGCTTCTATCTGCCGAAACACGTTTTAGACATCGTTTATGTCCAAACTATTATATGGATGGGAGCATTCTTCTGCCCATTTCTGCCAATAATTGGCACAATTTTCACTTTTCTGATATTTTACGTTAAGAAATTCGCGTGTTTAGTTAACAGCACTCCATCGCCTATCGTCTACAAGGCGTCTAAATCGAAATCCTTGTTTATGTCAGTGCTTTTGCTTGGTTTTATCATATCAATTGCCCCTGTGGCTTATTCTGTTGCTGAAATTATGCCGTCTGTAAACTGCGGGCCTTTCAGAGGTTTTAACACTGTATGGGAATATGTGGTTGTCACGTTTGAATCATTTCCAAAATTTATCCGGGAAGTTATATTCCTCCTGGGCACTTCAACATTTGCAGTTCCAGCGTTTGCAGTCTTATTATTCCTTTTATATTATTATTGCGCTGTCGCTGCAGCTAATCGACATATGGTAACTGTTCTGAAAAACCAGCTGGTTTTAGAAGGTCACGATAAACAATTCTTGTTGAACCGGCTAAGTGCGTTTATAAGGCAACACCAAAAGCGTTGCGACAGGCGAAATCGGGCAAGCTTTGCTGACGATGATTCTATACAAAATAGTTCTAGGTAAATATGTTTTTATGGTTGTGTTTGAAGAAGATGTATTGTCGTCGTCAAAACCGAGCTGACGCAGTGAAACTTAATTGTGGAATAAATAATAAAGCCTTCCCGCTTAGTTTTTTTAAAGCATTGATTATTCAATTTATACACGTTATTTAGGGATTCGCTCCATTTGAATCATAACAGTTTTAGTTTTCTCCTTTTAAAATAGTACGGTGAAAATTCTTCACGAATGGTTATCAGATTTTAAATAATAATAACCAGACATCATGTTTTCGATGACGTAAGCACATTAAATTTTCAAATTATGTATATGTTTTTATTAATAAGAAGGAGATACCCATTAGTTTCGCGCGCTTTATGTCCAACCTAACCACAGCCGCCGCGTTTTCCTTCAGCCCGATTTCGTCCTGCTTTCTTAAGAAAACTGTTGCCTCTTTAAGGAAAATGACAATGTATATATTTTTTTGTTTCACGTGAAGTTTACCTGTATTGCATTGCGCCTTGAGAATAAGGCTGATTTTAAGTTTTTTTTATATGAGCTCTCTTTTATATAGATGAATTTGTTATGAGCCATTTTCTTTGATTCTTTACTCATTAAAGGTTCAAACTGTAGTTGTTTTTGGAGACTTTTTAATTTAGTATTTTGTAAATACTAAATATATACAATTATTGAATCACAAATATGCATTTATTTAGCATTAATTAATTCAAGTGCTAGTTATACCAGTTTTATTTCCAAAGCTAAGACTTAAAACATCAGTCATTTTAAGTATTATATTAAATAAGTTAAAGGCGCAATTGTTTTCTTAATTGCAATTTTATTTCTACATCAAAGTGAAATAAAATGAGTATTATACAGCACGACTGGTAAGACGCTAAAGATGCTTAAATATTTATCGACTACTTAACCGTAGGAACGCATAAATTAAGATATGTAATATATATACAAATATTGATGGCACGAGATGATCGCGCAGTTCAGTGAGTTAACCACATTTCATTTATTTATTATGATAATTATTAGAACAAAGATCGAGTACCCAGAACTCTCCAAAAATATCGTTAGGGTGCGTACAAGTTTGCCCCAAGTTGACGTTCATTTGCCATGCCACTTGCCACATACAAATTTTGTAGAACGCGACTGCCGCCCGTAGCAGCCAATCCAGCTAGAACAATCCGTGGCAACTAGACAGACCAGCTCATTCTTGTAAACGAAATTACCAATAAATTTAAGCTTGCTGGCATCTTAAGACTCAGATACTAGTCTGCAAAACTTTTTTAGAGTTTCAATCAGTCAATTGTCCATTATTACGTATTCGCCGCGGGAGCCAGTTCACCAAAACTACAACCGTCCTAAATGCGCGCGAGCGAACGACAGAAACTCCTTTGATTGCGGTCTCAAAAATCCACAGCCAACAGTTCGCCCCATGCGGCGATCTCGTCTATGTTCAATGGTTTGTCGCGTGTAATTTGTACGCATCTTTAGTGTCACCAGTCAATGTATAATTGAAATTAAAATTGATGAAAAAAAGAAACATAATAGCGAAAAAAAAAAAACAAAATACTTGGTTAGTATAACTTATCTTCTCAACTATACTTACATTATGAATTAAGTAAGTAACACATTGTTTTGGTACTGTTGCAAGCGCAATAGTTGTGAGTTGACATGAAAGCCAGTGTATAGTATTTTAATCAATAATAAGATTGTTATATTTATAATTAATTGTATTAGAAGTCCTATAATTTGTTCTTTTTCGTAAGGCCTTAATCTTTTATAGAGGTTCTGTCCAATCTTTAGACTCATTTTACGTTAACCTTGCTATTTTTTACTTTCTTATTTTTAATAAGTATAACTATGTATTATTCCTTAGTCTAAAATTGTATGGTTTTGGGATCTCTTGTTTCCACGATCACCCCTTCATTAGGTCTATTTTGTGTGCTATTTTAGTCGGTTACTCCAATAACCCCAGCTCTGCCAGAAGTTCAGAACTTTCCTGAGATTTTCATACTTCTTGGAGCGACATAATATGTTCGAAGATTTTTGCCTGTACATCCAGACATAATAATAACTGACCGTTTAGTCTCAGACCAGACAGATTGGGGAGACTAACTATCCGTTACGCCAATTGTAATAGATGCTTATTTAGCAGTAGGTATGTGCGCCGTTAGGGCGCCCACCACAATTCTGAGGTTAAGTGTGAACGGTTCAGCCTGGGCGATAGTGCGGCTTTCGATTCCTTTCTGTCTGCAGCTTGTATGGTTTGGCAGGGCAAATAATTTGTCAAATATGATTTGATAAGTCTGTTTTGTTTCTATGATACACTAAATATATGTACATTCCAATATACATGTATGTGTCTGCGTGACATTTTATTTAGCATGGTTAAAGTTTTTGCTGGAGTCATATCAAATTCGATATATCTTCAAAGTAATTGAGTCTTAATTGTCTCACGTTTTTATATTAAATTTTAGCAATCCATTTATATTCAGGTCATTGTAATTTCCATAACCTGTTTTATATTTTTCAAAATTTTGTACTGTTTACATTAATATGTATTATATTATATTCTTTTTCAGTTTCTTGTTTTATGTTTGTCGTTCTTCATCATTAACTATGTTTGATTTTGAAAAGTAGATTATTACACAGCGTAATACCGAACTCATACGAATTTTGATGCTGTCTAAGGCTACTACTAATATTGATGGAGTTCAGGCGAGTTTGTTCGAATAAACAATCACCTGTTTGCCATTAACAGCGATACAACGGAAAGTTGAAGCCATTAGTAGAGCGAACAAATAAGTTTCATTCCTTCGTGCGACCTCTTTTTTGTTGGGTAGTTTCCACCCCAGTATCTACTCCAAAGCAGCTGAACTCCTCCTTAAATACTCGAAAAACTTTTAAAATTCTTGAAATCAAAGTGGCCACTCTACTTTGTCGCCTCTTGAAAATATCTGTATGACATGCTCTTCTTTACCCCCTTTTTAGATGTGCAGTGATCTCATTTTATTTATATTACGCGGTGATCCAGTACACGCGATGTAATATTTTCCATTTAGACCTTATAGTTCCTAGTCCAATTTACAATGTGTTTCAACACATACTTTCGTCCTGTACTGTATATTTTTATTAATTTAGAAAAAAATTTACTAGTGTTAATTTTATATTAATAATTATTAATGTATTTATTTAATAGAATTAAACGTAATATTATGTACATTTTATAAATTTCGCCGGCGAAAAAAGATTAAGTGAGTGTTGAATTAAAAGAGCGTTAATTAAATAAATGGATGAGACCAATCAGATCATCTCTGATATGTTTTACCTTTCTCGGTTTGCTAGTTCATTGGCAGCCCTGTAGTTTTATCAAGTCTTCAATTGAACTAGTCTTTATCTACACGTGCAGTTAAAAATACATTATGCTACTATTTTCATTTAACTTAATTACTTCACAAAGCTTAAATTTAATAACCGTAACCGTAGGCAATAAATTAATAACAATAGGTAATATATCAAAAGTATTTAGCCGGCGATGTTAGGAACTAGTTGAAATTATAGTTATAGACAATTAGAGAAATTATTAATAAACAAGTAACAACTCAAATTTTCACTTGAACGTAGATAGTTGCCATAGATTTTATACGTCTAGTGTATGTCTAGTAAATGCATTTTTGTAGCTGCTTTTAAGTATTGTTTTTTTTTTGGATTATGTAAAATGTTATGAAGCCATTACAATAATTACGGTGGGTTGAATTGTCGAAAGTTTGAGTAAAATGGATTGTGATGTGTCAGTATATTAAAGTTTAACATTAGAGTTTCACGTAAGGTGTATGTGGGTAACTTCAGAGACCGGGTATGTCCGGATAATTTAAAAACTTTCTAGACATAGTGCAGATCGTTATCTTGTGCTGTCCCTTCAGCTTCAGTCTGCGTGTATCAAAGCATCGCGCTGGTTGGTGTGACACACAAACACAACTTTGAATTATCCGGACATACCCTGTATCCGAGCTTACTCTAATTCAATATAAGAATGATCTAGTTTTATCACAGATTTATGGAAAAACAATTGTGTTCGTACAATCTTTACGATCGATTGAAATAAACGTTCTACACTGTCTTGCTTATAATACATATTACTGGAAAGATTTTAGCCATAAAAAGGGAGTAATCATTTATTTTCTCAAAATTGGTTCGTTTAGAATTCTTTTTGATGTCGGTTCAAACACTACCAGCGCTTCGGAAACAAATGGCGCACTGAGAGAGAATAAACGGTGCATGAAACTTTCCTAGCATTCTTTTATTGCGTTCTTTTAAATAAAATATACAATATATGTGCTGTCATTTTTATTGTTATAAAATAATCATAATGTAGTCCCAGGTTATCTGATCGCATAGATATTCAGCAACATTTAAATATTTGTCTATACGTTTCTATATTCTAAATATGGGCTTTTTTTGACAATTTTGACTCGACCCACCCTTCATGTTGTTTATTTATATATTTAATTTAAATTGTTTTATTATGTGATGTATTGTGACACTGCCAAAATTTTTTTGTATCAAATGTACTGTAAATTATATCGATGTAGAAAAATGCGTTGTTTTATTTACTAGAAATAATGTTTATAATAATTACAGATACCTACGTGGTTATCTTAAACATGCTTCAAAAGTACATATCCCGTTTTTCTATGGAGTATGTTTTGTTTTTAAATTTTGCGGTCACTAAACAAAACCAAAAGACGATGCCATATGAAATATTAAATTAAGTAATCTAAAATAGTAACTTCAATAATTTTAAACACCTGCGTTTTTGTTAAATTAATTTATCACAGTTTTTTATAACTGCTACCATTGTATTTAATATAGCAACATTGCAAAGTAAACATATATAGTCTTTATTACTACCCTTATGTCAACATGATATTTATGTTATCTGCCTTCATCTGACAACACCTAAATGTTTGTTTACGTCTTGGTAACGTTTAGCAAAAGTCCAAATATAGGAAAGCCTGCCCGACTTGGATTATATTTTAAGTATCGATAGTTTGATATGATTGTTGATATTTTTATAATATCACTTCTCTCTTTTTAATATATATTTTTTAATATGTATCCTAGCTTTCTATTGCGTTGCTTGTCGCGTATCTACAGCAGTATAGTTAAAACATGTGACAAAATGCCTCGTGCATACTAAGTGGTAAATTCTGTTTACTATCAACTCCGAGCTCCATCCATAAAATGACATATATTTCACCCGTTTACTCTATAATGCTAATTGGAGGCTACAGAGAAAAAATATATTTCTTGAGTTGTATATTTTTTTGATTGTTGTGACTTGTGAGCAAACTATTCTCAATCTGACATAAGACATTTTATTGACACTTGAAAGATAAAGCTTTGGAAATAAAAAATAATAATCTGGGAGTCGTGAGTAATAATGTGTCATTAAAAAAAAACATTAATTTAAATGATAAAAAAATATCAGTGAATGTTATTTTTACAATAAAACAATAAATTCATCGAATCCACATTAAAATAACCATAAAAATTGAGATTTTTAGATATTAGTGATAGTATTATATTCAATTTTTATTTTTGGGTAAACGCACGTGTTTAAAATTATGTATCTCACACAAGCATGGAAATATTGTCATTATTTTCGAAAAGAGCACGCGTATCGAATTTTCCGACACAGAAAATCAAATCCATTGCAGCAGCGTTTTTTGAATTTGGAACATTACAACGCTCCAGCAATGTTGTATGCAATGACGTGCTGGGGTTATTAAATACTCTTTCATCGGATCTCTTTTGTCATTCTTGGCATACCATAGTCTCTGCTTACTAGAAATTGCGATTACGTGGCTGTAAAGCCATATATGCGTTTGCCTACCAAAAATAATTGGCGACAAAGCTGAAAATTCGTCTTGATTTGTTATTTACATACCTATTTAATAAATATAAAATTAATTAAAATGAGTTCCAATGGTTCAGAGAGTGGAATGGAGATTGATTGTACTCTACCAGATTTAAGATCAGAACCCAAATTGGCAATGGACCTGAACCTGCTTCCAGAGAAGTCAAAGGTAAATTAAATTTAATGTATAATATTATATAAAGTGTTTTATTTCCCTGCATTATTTTGAGAAAAGCACCATATATGCCTTGCAAATAGAATGCTGTAAACTTATTGAAGATAAAAAACAAAGTGTGGTGAACTTACCATAACGCCATCTGAACCAATAACTACACAGTAGTTACACGTGTATCCCTCCTTAAAAGCCAGCAACGCTCCTGTGATATTGCAAGAGAATGTGGGCGGCGGTGATCACTTAACACCAGGTGACCCGTACGCTCGTTTGTTCTCCTATTCTATAAAAAAAAAGTCTGGTAAGGCACGCAACTTGGATATCATCCTGACTATGTATGGCGTCCTTCCAGGAAATGCGTAGACTATGTAACGAGCTTCATTGAGCTGTTTCCATGACGGTACGACATTAGTACCTTAAAAAAAGCGCGTACATAAACCTTGCACGAGGGGATCGTGCAGTATTGTTACGTGCGAGTGTGGTACTAATCTATTCGAGTCTGCAAATTAATGAAAAGAACAAACCAAGATAATAAAATTGTGAAATAAAACAAAGATTATTATTAAATATTTATTAAAAACTCTAAATAATCAAATTAATCAGGCGCATTTGTAATATACGATAAGTAGAAGTTTGCAACAATCCGCGACAGATATATTGTAGGTATACCTATATATTGACTCATACAGACGATATCTCTGGAGCCATAAGGCGTAGAGACTTGAAAGGAGGATGAAGAATGGACCCACATAATTAAAAAGTTAAGGAAGCATCGCAAATCCCAAAGTTTATATTAATTATAAACATAAGTTAATATCGCATAGATGTTTATGCAAAAACTATTTAGGCGCTAAGATATGGGAGTCAAAAGAATAAATTACTATAACTTATTTAAAAATAAGTCACCTTGCACTAATGAAACGTTCTGCGCAATTGACATCTACATTTTTTTGACATGACAGTAATTTTTTACATGGATGTTCCGACACCATCAAACTATCTATAGCTACCTAATCAAATCAGTAATTTTAAATAAGATTATTATCGTTTCTTGTTCGATTCCTGCTTGAAAAAATAATGAAACGTGAATGCTCAATTATTAGCTGCTGGCCAACTTTCCACATATATATTACATTATCTTTTAGCAGACAATAATTAGGCATAGTCATAAGATACAAATTATTTATTGAACAATAGATAGGTATTGATTAATAATTTTAGGTTATATTTTACTTTTAGGTCTATCTTTTTACTGCCACATTTTTAGGCTTACTTACGATTTCCTTTTTTCTTAGTTTGTTACGTTCTACAATTATTAAGAAGTTTCCATGGTGTACGCCACTTCTTTCAGTGTGTCCCAAAATACATGCATTCTCGCCATCCTCCTTTGGTAGGAATTTTCGGACTTTACGTATATTACGCCGCAATTATTTCCACCCACAAGAGATTTTTCATTATGAAAAGAACAACATCCGTCGGGTCAGCTAATTTATATCTATCTTTGATCTAAACTGCACTACCCTGAACACAACATACCGACACTCGGTCACACCACACAATGTTGCATGTTATGTTGCTGTTATAAAATTATTTTCATACAGAGATTCAAGACGGTATGACCAACATTTGAGCATCGGTATGATAAGGCGATTAGATGTAGATAAATGTATAACATTTACATTCAAACGACAAGTTTGAGATTTTTATTTTGTCACACCTTCACTGTCTTATTAATAAACGCAATGGAAAGTTACTCCAAGTTTAAAATTACTTCGCCCTGTCATGTTATTTTGTAGTGACGAAGGTAAGATAAAGTTTTAAATTTGTAATAACTTTACTTCGCGTTTATTAATAATACAGACAGTTTGTGGAGACCTCATAATGAAACTTTGTTATTTTTGGTATTTGGCTTAAGCGGTTGAAAATGCCCGACATCAATTTATAAATAGAAAAGTTCACACAACAATTTGAAATGTTCCTCATTATGTACAAAATTCGCATGAAATTTTCAGGTAAAGAGTAATCGAACCGAACGTATTCATCAGGAATATGTTTTTTGGCACGGCTGCGGGCTGCTATTACATTATAACCAACATAATAATAACATTTGGCAACATAATGTTAGGGGCCCTCAATATGTTGAACGCAGATTGTCGCAATCTAGATCTTATTATCTTAGCAATACAGATCAATCAATACCTACAGTTAATAAAAAAGTAAAAAATTCAGTCTATTCAATAGATTGACTAAACTAAAGGTTACAATATTCGGCTTAACCTAAATAAATGCACGAGTTATAATTAAAACTATGAAATGCATGACTTAATAATTATAATGATAACTGTATATAGAATAGAAGTGTGTGTATGTATAATGTATGTTCCTGCTATCACTAAGGAATATGGAAAAATGTATTTCCATTGGTGCGTCTTAAAGGCGCCGTATGTCTTACTTCTTGACGATATAACTCAATGGCGTCAATTAATGTCTTCCCTCATAATGATAGCTTGCGTACCTTTGTCGAAACAATTTTAAAACGCTCTTACAGGTAGGACGCACAGTGCTACTGTTCATTATGATTAAATAAATAAATAAATCAGTTTTTATATGCCAGTACTACTAGCAGCTAGTACAATTTGCTGTAAACAGAATCTTATTATTAAAACAATTCGTCGTGGCTTTTAAGCTATTGTCAAACAGACAGACAGTAGCGAACAGTAGCGAAGCGTTTTAATTTTATTATGTATTATAGTATCGTTTGAATCTAGTCACATAGAAAAGCGAAAACAAACCGAATACGTGGCGATTCTTTCGGATCGCTGTCTGTTTGCCAATAGCTTAAGTGAATTTTACCAAGCCTTTGGTAAAAGTTTGAGAAATAAAAGTAATTACTCACCCCCTTAACCACTATAAACGACGGTTGTTATAAGCAAGGAGAATTATTTAATTGATACTTTAATTACATTACAACTTCACCTAATTCATCTAAAGAGCTATTTGGCTAAAAAACTCAACAGAATTTAAGTTTATTTTATATCCGTTGAATTGGGACCAGGTAATATCAAAATAAATCTAATTTAAATATTTACAAACTAGGTTTTAATACAAACGTGATTCGAATATGCTGCGTTAAGTGACCTACTCATTTCGGTAAACACACGCGCGGCCGTCAATGCAAACGTCAATCGTAGTAACATAGGTAATAAAAAAACGGCAATAGCTTAATGAACTAGGGCTAGTGAACCCCACTGATTTAATTGTCAATGGTTGACCTTAATAAAAACAATTGCTAGAACTAGAGGACGTACACAAACAACATACAATAATTACACTGCATTCAGCTTTTTATTATAAGTATTCTGTGCTCGATTTTGACGAAATTAAACGTACTGTATTGGTTATATTTTACAATAAAATTGATAGTTAAATAGCGCTGTGATTGAATTTTTTATTTTTTGACAAACAACTTTGATTGATGACAAATTCAGTGAGTAAACGGTTTGATATTTTTTGCTATTATTTGCACAAGAATCGAGCAACGCAACTTCAGTCAAATTAAATAAAAATAATTATTATTAAAAACTAAAGCATTGGTTCAGGTTCAGTACCGCGCGTGCATCGCGTGTAAGTCAATATTCTCCTTAACCTAAACAGTACAAAAAATCTATGAGCTAATAATACAAATACTGTATTAAAATTCTAAAGTACACAGAAAATGTAAAATGTCTAATCTATTACTTCTTAGTCCTTTATAATGATAAATAGAGCGATGAGGAGAAAACATGGCGTTTTCTAAAACTACAATCCGCTAAGCTTATCCGACAAATAGCGTTGTTATCAACTGTTATAATCAAAGTACAGTCAGAACTTGAACTTATATTGAAATCCATAAATTATACAAAAATTTACAGTCCGGAAACCGCTCTTTTATACCCTATTTATTCAACATCTCCTGGGCATCCCTCGTGTAGAGGCGAAACATGTCGAATTGATTGAAGACAAATATAAGCGGAATTTACACTAAAGAAAACTTTAATAATTTGTATAATTATGGATTTCCGTTGTTATCTTAACTTGGATAAAAAATTTGACACTTTTTAATTTGGTTAAGTTTTCTATGGAACGTCTTCTTTCAATTCATCGTTTAGAATTGACCTTGATAAGTAACTTTAACATAAAAGACTTTATAATTTCGATGTTTACAACCTGGACTCAATTGGTCACCGGGCTACATCATGAATAAACATTATTGTCGACAGATTCTGTTTGAATATAAACAGTAACAACATCTAGAAGCTAACACATTTAGAATTACCGTTTTACATACATACTTATTTATCACTATTTTCTGAAATTCTAAATATTCTTATAGATTTTTTAAACATCTTGACTATTACCTGGTAAAAATTCACCGCCACCCCTTCTATAAGAACATCTAAGAAAAATTCATGTCAGCGAATGCTCACAGTATGTGTTCGCTATTATTGGGAGTCACTAGTTTTATTTCTCTTATTAATAACCAATATTAATGAATAAGGGAAACCATGTCTTTAAATTATTTACCTCATGGTAAATCATATTGGCGAAAAATAATAAAAAGACTGTACTTTAATAATATAGGTCAGCCTTTGCACGTTGCCCGTTGGCTAAATCGAACCTGCGACAGCTTATAATTATTATTTAATAATCTATAAATGCATTACCTGGCAACACTTAATGTACAAATCTTAAAACTAGACAATTTAAAAAAAGAAGTACAGTCAGCCAAGAAAATACAGCTGCTTGGCACAATTTTATCGCAGACCATAAGAATATACAAAGCCTAAAGATAATTTAGCAGACGCCGAATAAACATTTCACAGTCTAATACTGTATATATATAAATTTAATGTCGAATAGGACGAACGATTACAAATTTTGGACGATATCGATCGAAGTATCTTAATTATCATTTAGATATTTTTTTTTGTGTTTAAGAACGCACACACTAAGTTTATACATCACGAAGTATTTCAGAAAAATCAATATTTATTTTTGAAACGGGGGTGTTTTTTATCACGTGATGAGCAATGCTTTAACATAATATAAGGGTAGATAATATGCTCGGTCCATTGCAATGCTGTGCTGCACAAGATATTCAGGAGAAGGTCGAAGTCCTACGATCTTGTATCACTAACTCTTCAAACCAAATCACGAGGAGACTGGTACAACGTTCCACCTATACATAGTGCTACTGTATAGGACAATAAGGGTCAAGACGAGCAGGACGTTACGATGATGGTAATTGATACGCCCTGCCCATAATACTGCAGTGCCGCTCAGGATTCCTGAAATACCGAAACATTCTAAGTGGCACTACAATTGCGCTCCTCACCTATTTGGCCAGTAATTTCACTAGCTACGACGCCCTTCAGACCGAAAAACAAGAATGCTTACGCATTTCTGCTTCACGGCAGGAAAAGGCGCCGTTGTTGTACCCATAATCTAGCCGGCAACCTGTGCAAACTGGTGAAACTTTTTTCTTAACTTTTTCCATGAAAATGAAATTAATCACTGAATATTTATCTACTTTGTGACTTTTATTGTGAAGATGACTGTACAAAGTACTCTTAACGATAAATCTGGTTATAAAAAATTAAAAATAAACATCAGTCTTATATCCTAATACTATTTACAAAATGGCAGTATCGCGTAGCTGACAGTTGAAAGTCATATTACTTATTAAATAACATTTAACTTAATGAGATTCTTTATTACAAAGGTTTTTCACCCATCAGGCCGTTTATTCGATGCAAATGCATCATCAAAAACACGTCTAAAGAGTTCATAAAAAATGATTTAAAATACAAGTCTTACAGTTTCCTTAAGTTAAACACATTATGGTTTTAATTAATCAAACATCTTTCGCTGTTTTCGCAGATGTAAAGCTAAAACTTATACAACGCGGTAATAAAGAATACTCATACAAAACCTACTTTATATATTACGTGTAAGTAATTATACTTAAAATATACATACATTCGTTGTTCGTTGATGTAGACATGAGATTTTAGTCATATAAATAATAAGAATTATCTACCCGAAAAGACATACGTAAGTTACGCCAAATATATCAAAAACCCACTCTATTCACTATGTCCTAATGTAATCTAAATAATTAATTCTTCTAGAATTATTTCTATAAATTATAATCGACACTTATTATAAGACACTTATTACAAGAAAATTGAATAGTAAAAATTTAAGAGTTTTATCACAAAAACATTTGACAGCTTCAAATAAAAATAACAATATTGCCGTGACCGAAAAGTCATATTAAAATTAAGGTACTTGTCCACCGCCAGCGAAGAACGGGAGGCGAGTAGAGCTATAAACGAGCGAGCAGCAGAAGCGAGTTTAGTTCCGATAGTTTGTAGGTTGTGTCGAGTGTATGAGCGTCGCGGGCGATTATTTGTGCTGTAGTAGAAAATAAAACCCTAGCGACTCACGTACCCCTAATCCGTCATCAGTGACGCGATGCAATGGCCTAACTCGGAATCGAATCGAAATCAATCAACTGTTAAAGAAAAAGAGCGCGTACACAAACACGTCATCGTTGCGTCGACAAATTGAATTGTGGTATGAACTCGAATTCCTACATTTTACAAACGCGTTGCAGTATTATAGTATACCGGCAATATCTAAAGTGTCTATCTACTGTGATGTATACGTACATATAGGTATACGTAGTATAGCATAATGTATAGATCACACTTGGACGCTAGTCACAGAACGTAGTGATTATATTCACTTTGTTAGTCACAATTAGACCTTGTTACGTAAGGACGTGTTTTATTTACTGCTACTACCCAATATTTCTCAGTCACAAGTGGTACACTATAGCAGTGTAAGCACATACACGTCCGAGTTGTTCTGTCCGACATCGGCCGACAAAATCGGTTTTTTCGTACGCGAAGCATTAGAGCCATTCGCCGAGTGGCTCTTGTCCAAAGACTTAGAATATACTGACTAAATGAATATAGACGACTCGGCAGTCCAATAACACGTGACTTATTTTTATTAATCAATGCCCGCGTTAGCTAGTGATTTATATCAGCTTGATGTGTTAACAAGCGCTACCAACGTCAAGAACTGCCATAAGATATTCCAATTAATTATTACATTTATTTAACTACTGTTTATGTTTAAATACTATTTACTATAATTAACACTACGATTAGAAATAAATAGAATACCATATAATATTAAGATCTTTAGTTAATTTGATTCGTGTAAGTTAGTTGGCACTGTTGTAATCAAATTAACAGTTGCTAGCATCATCACGGTAGAGGGTCGTGCCCTATATAAGCCAGAGCGCTAAGTTCGAGTGAACATTACTTATTGTGAATTGTAAGGGGTATCGAATAATAATTATAAGTGGAAACTGTAAAATACACATATTTCAATTTTAAGTGCGTTCAAATTACCAACCCCTTCTACATTTCATATTCGGAATACTAAGAAGCTAAAGTCAAGCGTGTATGACTGTTTACGACTTGTTAATCAAAATTTAAATCATAGTCACAGTAATAATACTTTCCTTTTCGAGATGTTCTTCTCACAGGCACGCTTCGTTCCTCTAGACGCTGGCATATTGTAACTCTACAACTATAACTAATTGTGTCTATTTTAATCAAATAGAGTCTTTATGTTGTATGTTTCTCGAGGGAAAAAATATTGATAGTTTATCGCTTTCTCGCTGCCGCGCCGGTGGACAAGTGCTTTTAGCTGACAATTTCAGTGTCATAATTATCGCCGCATTAAAGTTATTTATCTTCCTCGATATCATTAGAATGTTGCGAAATGCTGTCCATTTTCATTTCATCTATGATTGATGTTATCTCGTTAAACAGATCTATAAAATGCGGTCTGTCTGTCGGTGATTTGTTCCAACAGCGTTTCTGCAAAAAAAACATATGTTGTTAATTCAAAATTTATTTACTCAATACGACCAATGTTTGCAACTTTGAATCATCAAGCCTACATGCTAGATTTACTCTAAGCCATAGTAAATAGAAAGAGATTTAAATAAACGTTATTAAAGTAAACTATGCGGCAAAACACAATATTTTCATTGGATGTACTTAATACCTTCTTTATAACATGTTCTTTCTACAAAAGGAACTCAGCATGAAGAATAATTTGTATGAAGGATTTTTGTTTTGTTACGCCAAAAAAGTAAAACTTCTTGCGTGCGTACATAAGAGAAAGACAAAATAGCGAACGCGTTAACTGATGTTAAATGATTCATTCCACCGCCCACATTCTCTTGTAACAAACACCTGTAGGGCGGAGGAATCACAGAAGCGATGCCGGCCTTTTGAAAGGTGTTCGCACGTTTTTAAAAGTAACCCATCTCGTATCCAGCGGTGCACCGCTCACATAGTTTACTTGGACGTGGAACAAAGTTCCTTGAAAACCGCCCTGTAGAGGAACGGAACACATCCAGATGGTGATGTTATTTGTGGCGTGTCTTGTTTGTTGTTGTCTTGACAAACGGCTCTTCGGAGCACTCACATGAAGCGACTATACATATAGCCTCTTGCTGCTAGACAACCGATGGAAACAGGCCAGGTTTATTACTTTAGTGTGCGTGACAAGCTACGACTTACACTCGCGATTTGCATGTCACTTTGTATTAGTGTGCGTACATTGTTCAAAATAGAGGCTAACTGTTAACCTCAATATTTTTACACGTTTACGTTTTCACAGTTGTCACAGTCTATCTAGAGATATAAATGATCTAAGAAAAAATAAATGAATGAAAAATAAAGTAAGCAATACTCACAAGCAAGCCGGCGAGCTTGTCGGGCATCGAACCCGGTACAGTCCAGTCGAGTGTGCCACTCTTAATTCTTTCCAGCACTGAGTTGTCGTTCAGTTTAGCGAACGGCAATTCGGCCTTTGTGTATATCTGTAACAAAATATTTTGATATTAATAATCATAAGGCTTTGGTACTTCCTTTGAATTAACGCGAGTGTTACATGTGTAAATAAAACACTTTTTGAAGGATTAAAACGCGTGTAACTGTAACCCAGTCTAACTATTACAGTGAGTGTTACGAAATAATGTACAGAATTACTTTATTAAGCGATTAGTTACCTATTTAAGGATTTACGTGACTTTCGTTAATGGTTCAGAGTAACTCCAGTTCATTTCAAATATACTTAAAAGTACTCTGCGGTATTTAGTACGCAATAAATTACACTGAACGTCAATGAAACCATAGACTCGCCATATGACGAGTTGTTTCGATTCTATTTAAATTGGTTAACGAGATATTATATTCCAAAAAGATCGATTATTTTAGTAAATGTGCTATGAAGATGCCAATCTCAATCGATTATGATTCGATTAATAGCGATCGAGTTTAATATTATTTCAATACTATAAAACTTACTTTTAAATTAAAAAGAAAATAGTCGGGATAGGAAGTACTTTATTTTTAAGTCCTGAACTGAATAAAAAATGTAATTTAAATTAACAAATATATTTTTGTGTGAGTTACACCTTTAATGATAAGACCGAGAGAAGTAAAAGTCTTTGATAGTTGATATATTGATAGTTGATAAATGATATATTGATAGTTGATAAATGATATATTGATAGTTGATAAATGATATATTGATAGATTCTTAAATGATATGTTTATGAGTTACGCGCGGCGTGATTGATTGCCGATGACGAACTGCTGTCTAAATAACCTAAATTAATGCATGTGGCGTAAAAGTGCTGAAATAAGAAATGTACGTGCGTTGGCCCGTACATGCTCCCGGGCCGAGACATGGTAGATGAATGATAGTGATGCGAGTGCATGACATGATAACAGGCTTAAATAACAAACATTATATTTTGATTACAAGGTGATTAAACAATGTTTCTTAATAATACAATGAGCTAATGTCTCTATGAAAGATTGGCGACGTACTCCTATTAACATAACGCGCACTTGGTAACTGATTGGCACTTTTTAATGCACTGACACTTTTTCTATTTAAATCGCTCATTTCGATACTACATTGATTAGCGTTCGCGGCACTACACTGATTTGCGACACTTTAACTAACACTAACGCGGTGTCCTACGTGGGCGAATCAACGCGAACGCGATTGCGAAACGATCCGATGCGAATTTAATGCGGTGCGGAGCGATGCGGCTACTCTGTCCTACGTGCGCGCGAACCGTCCCCTCCGCGCCCTCCGCCGCCGTTCAGTTCAGTTAGCAGTAATCATTTGCCATGGACGGACGGAAGCTAATGTTGTTGGAAAATTCATATCTTAAATATGAGATATTGAAGAAGTGTATAAAGCAGAGAAGTGGACCTAATACTGTGTACTTGGAAAGGCATACTCATGGGGAATTTCATAATTTGCACCAGGATTTACGTACTCAACCCCTGTTGTTCAAGGAATATTGTCGAATGTTACCTACAACGTTTGACTATATTGTACAAGCCATTAAACCTGTTCTGCAATTTAATACAACAAATTTTCAGGAACCTATTTCTGTAGAAGAACGACTTATGGTGACTTTGAGGTAAGAAAACTATGAAATAAATGTAAGAGATTATATATAATATTAATTAAGTTTAATTAGTAAGTATGTACATAATTGCAATACTTTCACAAAGATGTGTAATAGCCATGTTGTTGAGCACTGGATTGTGGTGGGTTTAACTTTGACAGCTCCTTTTCCGCTTTAGAAGAAGCTCCTGCATCTGCGTTCTAAAATGTAATTTGTTGAGTGATGGCAACTGTTTCATGTAAGGTAATATTGATTTGAACCAAAGAAGGTCGTCGTCAGTATTATCTGGTTGATCTTCGCGAAGAATTTTCATTTTTTCTCTCTCAATATCGAGAAATGCTTCGAGACTTATATCTTTTCTTTTGCGTGTTTGCCTTGTGATAGCTGGCAACGAGGGCGAAGGCGGACGATCTTGTCGAAGGCTGTTATCTATGGACATGTTCTGTGGTATTTCTTCTAAAATAGACGCAGATTAAGGGAGCTGGGTGTTGTCATTGTCAGATGCGTTCATGTTTAATATCTCTTCTGGACTAGCCGCGTCTGAATACACTGACAGATCTACTGAATTGCTTTCGGAGTCTTGTGATATAATATTCCCTTCTGTTTGTCGGGGTTTCAGAACTACTTTTAAAAAAGACATGGCCTCAAAATGTGGCCATGTGCCTGTATACTTCGGCTCATTATCGGCGTCAGTCCCAGAACGTGGCTTAGGATTTTTTTTTAATTCTTTACTAAACATGTCTCTCAAATTTTTCCATTTTTTCTTAGTCATTTCACCTAAAAAAAGAATAGGACTTATAACTTAATATTTTGCATTATTTCAGGTATTTGGCCACAGGTATACAATTTCGGCAACTCGCTTTCTCGTTCAGAATTTCAAAATCTGCTATTTCTACAATCGTACCACAAGTTTGCAAAGCTATATGGACTCAATTAGTTAGGAAACACATGCCCGAATACCTTCAGAAGATAGCTTGAAAAACATAGCGCAATGTTTTTGGGACAGATGGCAGTTTCCTAATTGCATTGGATGTATTGACGGAAAGCACATTCGCATAATAAAACCAAAAAAGAGTGGTTCCATGTATTATAATTACAAATCATTTTTTTCGATTGTTAGCAGTCACTGACGCAAATTATAAGTTTGTAATGATAAATGTGGGTTCCTATGGAAAAGACAACGATGCCGGTGTTTTTGAGGAATGCCCCTTTTCGAATAGCAATAGAACAAGGAATACTAAAAATACCTAAAGAACAAGTATTACCGGGGTCTAATATCATAGCTCCGTATGTGCTCCTTGGAGATGCGGCGTTTCCTCTAAAGAAATATCTATTGCGACCTTTTCCAGAAAAATCAACGGTTAAAGGGGACGCCAAAGATAATTATCGCTTATCTCGAGCCAGAATGGTGGTGGAATGTTCTTTTGGTTCAATAACTTCTAAATTCAGAATTCTACATAAATCTATCGAAACGAATGTTACAAATGCAGTTCATATCGTCAAAGCCATATGGCGATAATAAACGGTTGTGGTAACTTTTATTCCTTTTGTCCCATAATGTAGGACGTTCTTGGATAGCAATAATAAGATGTTCTACTTCCGACATTACTACTAAATTTTTGCTTGAAAAAAATATGGCCGACGCGTCCACTTCGCGCGAAAATATCAATCCAACTGATCGCGTTCGCTTCATTTCGCGCCGCTCCGCACCGCACCCCACGTGCGTTTGGTCACGTAGGCCACTTCAATAGGTTTCGAATGTTTGTTGTTTTCGCGCCGCGCCGTGCCGCTTCGCGTTCGCGTTGATTCGCCCACGTTCAAAAAAATGATTTGTAATTATAATACATGAAACCACTCTTTTTTGGTTTTATTATGCGAATGTGCTTTCCGTCAATACATCCAATGCAATTAGGAAACTGCCATCTGTCCCAAAAACATTGCGCTATGTTTTTCAAGCTATCTTCTGAAGGTATTCGGGCATGTGTTTCCTAACTAATTGAGTCCATATAGCTTTGCAAACTTGTGGTACGATTGTAGAAATAGCAGATTTTGAAATTCTGAACGAGAAAGCGAGTTGCCGAAATTGTATACCTGTGGCCAAATACCTGAAATAATGCAAAATATTAAGTTATAAGTCCTATTCTTTTTTTAGGTGAAATGACTAAGAAAAAATGGAAAAATTTGAGAGACATGTTTAGTAAAGAATTAAAAAAAAATCCTAAGCCACGTTCTGGGACTGACGCCGATAATGAGCCGAAGTATACAGGCACATGGCCACATTTTGAGGCCATGTCTTTTTTAAAAGTAGTTCTGAAACCCCGACAAACAGAAGGGAATATTATATCACAAGACTCCGAAAGCAATTCAGTAGATCTGTCAGTGTATTCAGACGCGGCTAGTCCAGAAGAGATATTAAACATGAACGCATCTGACAATGACAACACCCAGCTCCCTTAATCTGCGTCTATTTTAGAAGAAATACCACAGAACATGTCCATAGATAACAGCCTTCGACAAGATCGTCCGCCTTCGCCCTCGTTGCCAGGTCCTTAGCCTTCATCCTCGTTGCCAGCTATCACAAGGCAAACACGCAAAAGAAAAGATATAAGTCTCGAAGCATTTCTCGATATTGAGAGAGAAAAAATGAAAATTCTTCGCGAAGATCAACCAGATAATACTGACGACGACCTTCTTTGGTTCAAATCAATATTACCTTACATGAAACAGTTGCCATCACTCAACAAATTACATTTTAGAACGCAGATGCAGGAGCTTCTTCTAAAGCGGAAAAGGAGCTGTCAAAGTTAAACCCACCACAATCCAGTGCTCAACAACATGGCTATTACACATCTTTGTGAAAGTATTGCAATTATGTACATACTTACTAATTAAACTTAATTAATATTATATATAATCTCTTACATTTATTTCATAGTTTTCTTACCTCAAAGTCACCATAAGTCGTTCTTCTACAGAAATAGGTTCCTGAAAATTTGTTGTATTAAATTGCAGAACAGGTTTAATGGCTTGTACAATATAGTCAAACGTTGTAGGTAACATTCGACAATATTCCTTGAACAACAGGGGTTGAGTACGTAAATCCTGGTGCAAATTATGAAATTCCCCATGAGTATGCCTTTCCAAGTACACAGTATTAGGTCCACTTCTCTGCTTTATACACTTCTTCAATATCTCATATTTAAGATATGAATTTTCCAACAACATTAGCTTCCGTCCGTCCATGGCAAATGATTACTGCTAACTGAACTGAACGGCGGCGGAGGGCGCGGAGGGGACGGTTCGCGCGCACGTAGGACAGAGTAGCCGCATCGCTCCGCACCGCATTAAATTAGCATCGGATCGTTTCGCAATCGCGTTCGCGTTGATTCGCCCACGTAGGACACCGCGTTAGTGTAATAATTCCAGCCATCATAAGTTGCTCGGCGGTAACATGACTCTCACATATGATTCGTATAGTACATTGACCGCAACAGAAAAATAAATAAGTATTTAAATTACTTAATTCTGTCCAAGAATTGCGACGGATAGAATTTGTTGTTTCGCATCGATTTGTTAACTGATTTCTCAAACACAAATTCAAATCTGATCTCATTTGATAAATAGGTTGTTTCAAAGGGCACGTGTATGTATCAGTATCGTATTTAACACATGCTTGTCTGTCTCTTTCTGGCATAGGTACGTAGAAATCTTTCTGTATATTTATCGCTACGTAACTTGATATTGGAACTAATTGAATCATATTTTTATTGGCTTTAAGTGGGATGGGAATCAGTTTATAAATATCATAATTGGCGTTTATGTGCTGGTTAAAATTTTTATGCTGCTTATCCATTGCTGTTTCGACTCTTTTGATCAAGTTGAACTCCGCTTCTACGACGGAAGTTTTGATACTTGATGATAAGAGTAGACTGGGGTAGTTATTAAAAATAACCACATAAATATTGAAAATAGAAACCTTTGTGGTTTTACGTAAGTTCGCTTCGGACCTTGTGCGGTTAATGCAGCTGCAACTTTCGGTTTATGTTCTTGATTTACTGATCGTTTTATAATGATAGTTTTAGCTCGTGTTAAGTCTGATAGTGTCAAATAACGTTGTTTATTTTGTTGTCTAGACGCAAACCTTAATAGCCAGGCGGTTATTCTGACGACCGTGATAAATGAACTATATTTTGATAGAAGATCTGGAATGATACTGTTTTCTGATTGTTTTTCTGTTATGGTATTAACTTGTTTCGAAATTTTCTTCTCCACATCCGTAAAATAAGACTGTTTTTTATCTTGTTCATCGAAGTTTAAGAGCCAGGATTGCCCTTTCCACCATAAGGAATAATCTGCCAGCTGAGAGACAGTTAAGCCACGACTTGCACAGTCAGCAGGGTTTTCCTCGGAATTTATATAGCGCCATGATGTGGGTGGTATAACGTTACATATTTCTTTCACTCTATTTGATACAAAGGCTTTCCATCTGCCGGGATCACCGTTCAGCCAACCCAATACAATCATGGAATCGGACCAGCCGTAGATTTTCACATCATAATAGCTCATACATTCCTTAACTTTTAACATTAATTTGGAAAGCAACAGAGCACCACTTAATTCCAGCTTAGGTAGCGATGTATTTGATTTAGTTGGTACTAACCTAGCTTTCCCAACAAACAATGATACAAGTGTGTCGTCACTCCTTTTAATTCTGCAATATATGACGCACGCGTATGCTTTAAGCGATGCATCACAGAATCCGTGTAATTCAATACGATCACTTTGTTTGTCCTTATCCAATGATTTATTTTCAAGTTATTAATCTTGATTATGATATCTTGCTTTATCTGTGACCATTCTGATTGAATTTCTTCCGGCAAAGTATCGTCCCATTTGATGTCTGCTGACCACACACGTTGAAATATGATTTTTAGCTTAGTTGATAGTGGTGCTAACCAGCCCAAAGGGTCAAATAGTTTTGATATATCGGATAGTAAGGAGCGTTAAGTATCAGGCTTAGGTGTTTGTTCTATTTTAGTGTCAAAAGAAAATGTATCTTGTTGTGGATTCCAGCTGAGTCCAAGAAATTTGGTATATTGGAGCTGTTTAAAGTTAAATTGCTCATGCATGTCTAAGTCATTGTTTAATTGAATTATTTCAGGGACATTTGATCGCCATTTTCTAAGATTAAATCCACCTGATTTTAATAAAGTTATAATATCTTCGCATAACTGTTTTGTTGATGCAACGGAGTGACCCCCATGGACCAGGTCATCCATATAACATGATTTCTCAAGGACATTCGGAGCTTGATCTTGATATTTGTTATTTTTATTGCTGAAGCTTGATCGTTCGTCTGATGCTAACTGATGCAACGTCATCATGGCTAGGAACGGGGCGGCTTTTGTTCCGTATGATACCGTAGCCAATTGATACTCCTTTAAGGATTGGCTTGTGTTGTCACGCCATGATTTTTTGATATTTCTGATCTATAGGATTGACCCAAATCTGTCGGAACATTTTTTCACAGTCGGTAGTAAATGCAAATTGATATTGTCTCCATTTGATTATTAGAAGCTTGCAAGTCCTGCTGTAGATTTGGACCACTGGAGATGACGTCATCCAAACTGTTTCCTGGCGAGATCTTTCATGACGCATTAAACACAACTCTAAACTTAGTAGTTGCGGCTTCACTGCGTTCAACACTATGATGTGTCAAATAACAATCTGGAGTAGAATTATCTGTAACCGGTATCATATGACCTAATGATATATATTCTTGCATGAATGATTTATAATGATTTTCCATGTTTTCATTCTTAGAGAACTTTCTTTCCAAGGATCTAAACTGAGCGATAGCCTTGGACTTGGAGTCACCTAAACTTTTTTCAAAATTTGATTTAAATGGTAATCCAACCTCATATCTACCGTCTTCTCGTCTAATAGTTGTACTTTTAAAAAAGTCAATACAATGTTGATCTTCTACTGATATCTCATTTTGCTGTGTGATATTCTCTATTTGCCAGAATTTTTGTATGTCAATTAAGTCGTTTAGTATTACATTACACTGTAGAGTTCTCACATTGCCACTTAAGATCCAACCCAAACGAGTGTTTCGAGCAATAAGTAATTCTTGATCTACTCGACAAATTCCTTCTGATAAAATTAAGGAATAAATATCAGCCCCAAGTAACATGTCTATTGGACGACTGGTATTAAAATCGGGATCTGCTAATGTTATGTTATGTAAATAAGGCCATGATGGTTTGCTGAATGAATGACTGGGTAGAGTTTTTACAAGATTTTTTTATGATAAGAACATTGGTTTCAAATTCAAAATCGCTGTTTACAGATAAGCATTTGATATGCAACATTCCCTTACAATTGTTTTCATTTGAACCAATTCCAGAGATCACACCTTGGCATTTGAAACGAAGCAACCCTAGGCGCTGCGCCGCGTTTTCAGTGATAAGCGACGCCTGCGATCCCTGGTCTAGTAAAACGCGTAAATAGATGTATGATCCTTTTGACGTTTGAACTTTTATAACAGCTGTTGCTAATAGGAAATCTGGAATTTCATTTTGTAGTGACACGTGAGAATTGCTACGAATAGCGTTCGTTGACTCCGGCGCCGACGGTGCTGCGTTTGCGAATTTCCTTGAGGTCGTTGCACTGTGCGCGTGTGCGCCGTCCGATTGTGTAAACGCCTCATGCAGTAAAGTATTATGTGCCTGATTGCACTCTCGACACTTTTTATCGGAGATACAAGCCTTACCGTTATGGCAATAAAGGCAATTTTGACAAATATTAAACTTTGTGATTGTTTTTCGTTTTGATATTGGAGGCATTTCTAGAAATTGTCGGCAGTAGAATATTCCGTGGTCTTCGTTTCTGCATATGGGACATTTATAATATTTAGTCGTATAAACGTTTTTATTGTTGTAAATTGATTGTGACATGTTCCGTGAAATTGATTGATTGACATTTGAATTATTTTGATACTTTGAACTCGAAGTCATTGAACCGTTGTAATTAGGGTTTCGTATAATAGATTTACCCTGCGCCTCATGCTTGCGTTTAGAACTTTCCATTGTTGTAAACTTATTTTCTATAAATGATAAAAATTCTGATATATTGGGTACTTCTCTCGGCTGCTTTACTGATGCTACATATTCACAATGGGTCTCAGAATCTAATTTTTGACATAAAATATAGACCAATAGTGGGTCCCACGTGTCGACAGTAACACCAAGATTTTTAAAGGCATTTAAGGTCTCACGTGTAGTATCATGGATTCTTTTCAGATGGTTTACTGATACCTGCTGCATAATAGGAATTCCAAATAATATGTCAAAATGAGAATTGAGAATTAATTTCTTATGATCGTATCTATGGGTTAATATATCCCAGCAAGTGGCGTAGTTGTCTGATGATATTGTTAAATGTTGTATGAGTCGCTCAGCCTCACCTTTAAGTTTAGATTTCAAAAACTGCATCCACTGAGCGCTCGATAGTGTAGGGTTGTTGTGTATGGTCTCGATAAATAGATCCTTAAATGAGGTCCATTGATGATAGTTACCGCTGAAGCTGGGTAGTTCTAATTGGGGTGTAGCATGTTCTCGGTGGGATGACGACCACATTTTCCTGTTGATTTCCTTAATAATTTCGTTATACTTTCTTTCGAATCTGAAGTATGTAGCTTCATATTCTGCTTCGCGGCCACACAACTCGCTGTCCAGCTCCCAATGCAACGAGTCGATCGCTGACTAACGAGCTTGGATGATACGCAGCAGATGATCGAACTCCCACATTTCCCTTATATTATCAAGGTTGATATTAGAGATGCTATGTTCGAAGGCTTTGAAATGACTACTTTGCTTCCTTAACATTTCATCATTTTTGCTGGTTACGCCTAGAGAACGAGATGATGAGCCTGGTTCTGTGATTTGAATAGAACTCGGCATGCCGATAGGTGTAGCCGGCTTAATAAGCGGAGTCGAAGGTCTGGTAATTTTGTATATTAGCCCTTATATTCGAGAACCTATCCCTTGTTACCTCAAACTTATTTGATAAGAAATAGAGGTGAGACTTATCCTCAAACCCACAAAATTTTGTATGATTCGATTGATACTCATGCCAATAATTATCTAACGTTTCTAATCGCTGCTTGATATAGGTTGACGTTTTACGATCAGATCCGTCTTTTTTGAAGTTGGTAAATACCTGCTCAATTGCAGCGGTGATCTGCTCCTGCGTTTGTAGGAAGTCTTCCATGGTGGACATATTTGCTGGTGATTATGCTATTACGTTGATATAGGTAAAGCAAATATACGCCTTACTTGGATGGTTATCGTACAAACCCCGGCTTACGATGTGAAGTAATCTGATTGATCTTGATTTTTGCTCCGATAACTGCAGTGTAAGTCCTCACTTGCAACACAAGTTTCACGTACACCGAATATACGTCACTTGAGTCACTCGCGAGGTCACTCTCGAAGGACCAAAAAGATGTATGAGTTACACCTTTAATGATAAGACCGAGAGAAGTAAGTCTTTGATAGTTGATATATTGATAGTTGATAAATGATATATTGATAGTTGATAAATGATATATTGATAGATTCTTAAATGATATGTTTATGAGTTACGCGCGGCGTGATTGATTGCCGATGACGAACTGCTGTCTAAATGACCTAAATTAATGCATGTGGCGTAAAAGTGCTGAAATAACAAATGTACGTGCGTTGGCCCGTACAATTATTGTGGTACAGGTTGTGGACAACAGCGGTACTAACTGCTTTCCTCTACCACGAAACGCGCAACGACAGCTGTCGTCTACTAACTGACGCCATTACTGCGTACGAGTGATAAACACGGAGATAGTAATCACTCGCTATCGCAATGTAACTCAGTAACGGTCACTTTGTTTATATTCTTTATCTGCTCTCGTTGGCATTAGTACACACACGTTAAAGTATGACCAAGATTGCGTCAACGTCAAATTGTTACTCACCTCCCATATAGTGGCCGCAAACATGTACACGTCAGATTTAGTCGAATAATCTCCTTCCATCACCGTCTCCTGGGGCAGCCATCTTAGCGGTATTACCTGTTATTAAAACATTATTCAATATCAGTTATTTATGCAACTGCTGCAGTAGATTCTGCTATGAAGCAACTGAAGTCCCCAGAACACATCCTACTGGAATGATACTACAGATTGGGAATGGAGGAAACGACCGCCCTCAGGCTATTAAATAATAGGTTGTATTGTTCTATATTACATTGTAACCATATTTTTTGAGAAAAAAAAAGAATCCCGCTGAGTTTCTTGCGCCCGTTCTTCATTCTCAGATCTGAGACATACTTTTTCGAATCAACAATTTTTGAAGAAAAAAGTACCTTTACTTAAAGAAGAGGACGTGCCCTGTCTAAGCCCTCTGAGGATCCTACGCCTCTTAAAAGTTATTACTTTTAGGCCTTGAGTACATAATTCAAACTTCGGCACAGTAAGGGCCGGTAGCCTAGGGCACCGGTATTAAAACTATCCAGTATCAGCTCGACAGATCGTTTTGACCGCGTGCAACGCAGAGCTGCTCGAATTGTCGGGGACCCAGTGCTCTGTGAACGGCTGGATCACTTGGCATTGCGTAGATAGAGACGTCGCTTCTATATTTTTTTCTAACGTCATATCTGGCATTTATCAAGGGGACTGTTCCGAAGAGCTGTTTCACCTGATTCCAGCCGCCGAATACCACGTTCACACAACACGACACAAATTAGGATATCATCCCCACCATCTGAATGTATCCTCCACAGTGCGGTTGAGAACTTATTCTTCTTTGACGAATAAAACAAAAAATCCTTAAAAAATATTTCTCGTGCCTTTTTACGTTTGTAGAAAAAACAAAATTCTAATAAAGAATGTTATAAATTATACCACTGAAAATATTATTTTACCAATAAACTTAGTTAAATAACGTGTATTTAAATATCATCAAGTTATTTTGATGTCAATTAGAAAGAAATGTTTTTTTATTATTTTACAACTTATACATATTGTAATTTATTTAATTCTCCTCCATTGGTTGTGGTTCAGTAGACATATGAGTTACAAGAGACTTGGCAGCTGAAGTATGATACAAATGGTCTAGTTGACCAGCTAACGTCAGGGTGTCGAATTTGCGTGACGGTGTTCGCGCGCATTGTAAAATATACTCTGATGATTGTTCCCTAACGCGCCAAAAGAAGTATAACTTCAAAAATAAACAAATAATGGTTACCTGATCGTGCAGTTTATGATACTCGTGCGAGTTGGGACCCCTTGTGAGAGCTGGGAACGACAACTTGAGCTGCAGCTGAGATGTTATCAGGCAGTTTCTAGCAGACACGTCACTGAAACAAATATCTAATTAGTCTAGTCATAAATATTATTACAATTTACAACAAACAAAATATTATATTTGAATTTGGAATCTGTCATTTTTATATAATTGTTCATTGAGTTTTCTCATTTTGGCGCCAATACGTTGTACATATTTTGCGATATTAAAATGGAGTGGGGTAAAGAGAACCGAATCGCTGTGATTCCATTACAAAAAGTAGGTATGGAGCCAAATGCAATTTTTAAAACTCTCCATACGCTTGGTATTAGTAAAATTTTTATATGCATAATAATTGTAATGGGGTAACACGGCAGTAATAAATAGTCTTAATAGCGCAAAAAAAATGTTTGAGGGCTTTAGCGTTAAAAGGGGCCCTTGAAAAATGCAGACCCGTATTTAAAAAATATAACTTATTAAATATACATAAAATAATATAAATAAATAATAGCAAAACATAAAATATACATCATAATACTTATAAAGTTAATTTTGTTCCAAACTTGTAATTCTTCATGTGAAACATTCAGTTATCTTATTAGTTCTCTAGTTATATTATTATGATGATTGATGGCACATCCGTAATGACGTAAACAGAGCTCGTCACAGATGTAGTGGCTTGTGACTAATTGTGAATACTCACTTATTCTCATATTATTATTGTGGTGACATATTTTGTTGTATTGTAAAGGAGTCGGTATCAGGGAATGCCCACCAATTGGATATCAATGAAATATTTTATTACTTTTGCTACTCGTTTGCATTGTACGCAAATTACTAACTTTTTACTTTTAAGATACTAATAAGTGAATCGTTGATTCTTGTGAGAAAAAAAGATTCTTAAGCCTTAAATCATGAATCCATCTATAAACAATCTATGGTACCAATCGAGTGTCAACTGGGTATGATTTAAATTGAAACTTTATAACGCACAGTTAAATTAGCTATTCCTTGGAAAGGGGTATTACTAAGTGAACCTTGTACTACACCTTCAATAAATGAAATCAAGCCAACTCACCGGTGAGTCAACCTCTTAGCGGCGATCTTGTTGAGAGCCCCCGCCAGCTGCTGCGCCAGAACTACCCTGTGAAGGTTGCCCAGCGGTGGGATGGTGTTCTGAGACTGAGGCAGAGCGTGGGATTGTCCCACGCGCGCTGTATACTCTTCATTTTCTTCCACTGTGCGGGTCGCTATGAGGAACGTTTTGAGGTCACCCTGGAATTATTTTACGATTTGAAGATCAACGGGTTTCACTTTCGACAGGGGCAAGAAAATAACAAAGCCAGAAATCACAAGTTGTTTCTTTCCTAAACGCACAATAAAAATAAGTGCGAAAAAAAATGGATTCAACTTTAAATCTTCAAAAGTCCGCACGGTATTTCAAAAAAGTATACAAGTAATATTATTAATGTAAGCTTCTTTAATAAATATAAGTATAAGTAGTTATTTGAAAATTTAATTTACATCATTACCTTTATTGATCCACACACAACGCGTTGCCTGTCGCGTGTTTTTGTTATGTAATTAATATTAATACATACGATATGCGTGCGTACACCCGTGCCTGGATATGTGTGCATGCGTGTGTGTTACATAGCAGGCCAAACATCTGGAGTCACCGAGAACTCTCTCCGAGGTCTTGGGTGACATCTAAGGTGTGAGTATTTTGGGAGTTGTGTTGGCAAGCCTACGTCACTACACAAATCGGCCTGCAGTTGCCGATTATTGCTTATGGCTAGGCTATCACACTCACCCAGTCAGTATGCTCCAACAACATGTAATGCGGCTCCGATTCGTTGCACAAACCAATCAGACGAGACATGTTGTCGTGACGGACGCGACTGAACAGGTCCAACTGGCGGCGAAACTCAGACAGTTGACACTGGAAATATAAAATATGATTGTTTAAAGACACATAGAGTGCAATAAAGAACAGTAGTGATAAAAACATGTAACGTCGGCGCCCTCGCCTCAATCCTCGCCCGCCACGTACCAATATTATGCCCTGTGCTTCACTGAGACATAAAAAGAAAAGGGAAGGCCCAAAGGTGTCGCAAGAGACGACTAAGAGCATTTACCAATGGGAGGCTCAGGTCAGCTTCGCACAGGAAGCCGGCTAGATTATGGGTACCACAACGGCGACTTTTCTGCCGTGAAGCAGTACTGTGTAAACAGGTTGGGTCCGGAAGGTGCCGTAGCTAGTGCAAAATTACTGGGCAAATGAGACTTAGCATCTTATGTCTCTAGATTGTTGAGCGTACTTATAGTGCCGCTCAGAATTTTTGGGTTTTTCATCCTGAGCGGCACTGCATTGTAATAGGCAGGGTGTATCAATTACCATCAACTGATCGTCCTACTCGTCTCGTCCCTTATTGTCATAACAAATATGATTTCGGTTTTCGAATTCTTATGTACGATTATTTGATGCTTTGAAAGGTGGGCGACGCTCTTGTATGTAATGTTCCTCTAGCCTTCTCTTCCATAAATTAAATCTATATACACACTAGACCATCCACTTTCACATTACTCCATACAAGGTGTTTTTGTAATATAATATGTCTGCAAATTAGGCTGTGTACACACCCTCGTGGAGTTGCAGCCAATCTCGTACTTAACTGTTAGTCGTATTGTTTATCATGTCTTATTGTGATTCTGTAGTGTGTACCAAATAAAATCAACCGCCCCACCCCAGGCGAGATTTTTCAAAGTGTGTATTTTGTGTAAATTAATCCGTGTGTGATTAATTACAAAAACATTTATTTATTTACTCACTAAGATATTAATTAAACCACGTTTTTGCCTACTCTCCCCACAAGAGATTGGATATCATTAGACTACCCCCCAACCCCTAAATACCTCCCGAAATAGTTCAACGCCCCCATATCCATAAAAACCTAAAAAAAAGGATAATGCATATCCTCACCTCGTCCTTGGTAGTGAGTGCCTTGACCAAAATTGGTAGAATTTGTGGTTCAGTTTCCCCCTCGTCTTTGTTTCTTAGTTTCTTCACCTGCAACAAATCTATCTTCGCCAACATCACCTCGCCGAATTCTCCGCGACCTAGGGATTAAATATTAAAGTTTTAGGATAAAGGGAAAGCTCTTAGATAATTTATAGGTCTAGACTTTACATTAGAGCCTCTTGCTAATAGACGACCGATGAAAACAGGCCAGATATATTACTTTAGCGTGTGTGCGAGGCAAGCCACGTCTTACAATCGCGATTTATATGTCACTTTGTGTTACTGTGCGTGAATTGCTCAAAGGCATAAAACATTGATTGTCTGAAAATTGATTCCTTTAGAATTCTTTTTGATAACATTTCTAATATACTAGGTACTACTACCGCTCTGAGAGAGAAGAAGCGCGCAATAAACTCTCCCAGCATTCTTTTTTTGAACTATTATTAATAAAAATATACAATATTGTACTATCATTGCTATTGCTATAAAATAATCATAATCTAGTCCCAGGCTGTCCGATCACTGAGATATTCAGATATGGAGTAATAGGAATTACGACAGAGCCATTTTTTATAAAACGTTTAAATTTATTTATAGATAACGCCTGAACAGTGGCTGGGACTTTATTATAAAATTGTATAAATGTATTTAGCCTTACAGCTATTATGTATCTTATGAAGCCTACTAGAATTAGTTACAAGCAATACCTTATTTCTAGTGTTATAATATTAAAAAATCAATATTAAGAGCAATAAGGTAACGATTTATGTGAATGTATATTAAATTTTCATAAATGTACAGACAATGAACAGTCATAATATTTGTCTTTGAATTTTTCTTTCACTGACTGTCTATAACCAAGTTGATATATAGCACGAACAGCTCTCTTTTGCAGAGCAAAAACTATATAGATGTCAGCAGCATGACCCCATAGTAAAATACCGTACGTCATGATGCTGTGATAATAACTGAAGTACACTTTTCTTGCGGTCGCAACATTCGTGTAGGTACTCTTTATCTTTCTAAAGACATATAGAGGTTAATGACGCGTTCTCAAAACAGAGAGGTATCGAATCGCACTACTACACTGACACCGCTCAAACACATACACGAACTTAAAGTTAATTGCGGGAATCAAACGAATTTGATACTTTAGCAAGTTTGAATTTTATTTTTTAATACCTATGTATTTTTGATAATTGGTTGATGTATTCGTTTAGTAGTTAAATATTAGAATTTTAGATGGCAATTCTGTCGCAGAACGTCGTGTGCAGTAAACGCAGTTTTTTTAAATCCAAGATGGCCGCCGCGAAAAATTATGATTTCAACAATATGGGTATCGTATCCGAAGTTATCGAGGGTGCAGAGAACAATTAGATAGGTCTTTCAAAATCAAATTTTGAGATTTTTTAATTAGAATGGTAACGGAATGTGTTTTGTACCTACATATTGTGAGTGAAAAGTCGAAACGTAAATATTTCTATATTTAGGGAATGAAGAATTAATTTAGCATGTGAGATATTGTTAGACAGGCCTTTTATAAGATAATTTAAGTTTATGAATGAATTCAAATTTGGCGATGTAAATGACACCCATGAAGAAAATTTTGTAGATTTCATAGGCGACATCATGGATTTCGATTTAGGCCCGCTATTCGTTATTGTTGACCCCAAAATCCATGAAAATGACACCCATGTAAGGAGTTGGTAAGTTTCATAGGCTTTTATGTAAAAGGCATTAATTATTTTCTCAAAATTGATTCCTTTAGAATTCTTTTTGGTGTCATTTCTAATAACTACTAGATACTACTACCGCTTCGGAAACAAATGGCGCTCGGAGAGAGAAGAAGCGGCGCAAGAAACTCTCCCAGCATTCTTTTTTTGCGCTCTTTTCAATAAAAATATAGAATATTGTACAGTCATTACTATCGCTATAAAATAATCACAATCTAGTCTCAGGCTGTCCGATCATTTAGATATTCAGCAGTGGAGTAATAGGATTTACGACAGAGCCATTTTTTTATAAAACATTTAAATTTATTTATTTATATGTGTATAGAACATCATTGGGTTTTATAGCTGATTTATTGGTGTCTTATGGATATACTTTATTTTGTTTAAAATGTCAAAGTTATGACTTATCTAGTATTTATTCAAAATTTTTCCGATTACTTACCAATGATATTATGATTTAATGTTATGTTATTAATATTTTCCTTAAATTGAGAAGTGTATTAGTTACGAACAGATTCAATTTTATTTTATTTATATATATATATATATATATATATATATATATATATATATATATATATATATATATATATATATATATATATATATGTATATAATGCTGACTAGACACCATTTTGGTTCTGTAATGTCCATAATATTGTTTGTTATTAGTAATAAGATTTCTGTATTTTTGAACCATATAAAGTATTTAATTATTAATTAATATTATTAAAAAAACATGAAAATGACACCGAAAAGAAGTTGGTAAATTTCACTGTCGCCATCTTGGATTTCGATTTTGACCCGATATTCGTTCTTGTTGACCCCGAAAACCATGAAAATTACACCCATGAAGAGATGTTGGTAAATTTCATCGGCGCCATCTTGGATTTCGATTTTGACCCGATATTCGTTATTGTTGACCCCGAAAACCATGAAAATGACACCCATGAAGAAAAGTTGCCAATTTTATAAGCGCCATCTTGGATTTCGATTAGACCTTATATTTAGAGATGAACTTATAAATCACTAATTCTTCAAAAAAAATACAAAAACATAATTTATTGAAAATCTGACTGCGTACAAAATATGTAAAGTCAAAGACAGTATTTTATAGCTTATAAAAAATATTCATGTTCGTACAGCGATCTTTCCGAGTACGAGCTGCTGCTTACAACCGACACAGGGTCTACCCACGACGGCGGCCGAGCGCGGACTGAGGTTATTTCGATAGATCTTTCTGTGCAATGCGTACGGAGTGACAAAATAAAATAACCTTAATACCACACTTTAAAGCTCATGCTTATCAGAAATATATATGAATGTTAGACGATTCATTTTTATTTTTTTCTGATATTATTTATTAGATATTCATTAATTCATTTCCCGTGTTTTTGAAAATATTATATCTGCTTTCCTTACAAAATTTTTAAGAGCCAAATAGTGTAAGTGGTAGCAGAAAACTCATCCTGAATGAAGCCCCATTTCGTCAATTTTGTGTGAAGAGGTAACGTTTTTACGACATAAAATATCAAAATTTCAAAGCAAACATTTCCCGCTAATTGGAGATAAAGAAGTAATCTATTTATGGCAATTTTAAGTTTTGTTAGACTTAGTTTAATTTCATCACAAACTCTACCGAAAAATATCTTATTTTTGTTGGATTCGTAAACGCGTCCTTAACTTGCAATCTCAATTTATTTCGACGTTTTCACAGCTGTCACAGTATATCTAGACGAATAAATGATCTAATCTTGGGCTTCTCTGATCGGATATGTGCGTCGTACATAGCATTCCGAATGGTGTTATGGATAGTCATCTATTAAGTTTGATAAACTTTAAAGTACCAACACGTTCTGTGAGTATTTAATATACATTTGTTTAAAAATACTCTTCATAAAACTAGCTAGTTTATATAAAACAATTTCATGTTAAACTTAAATTTCATTATTATGTAATTTCTGTTGTGTACACTTTAATTTTTTACTGTATTTGGTGTATGATGTGTACAATTTTAATTGGATCTCAGGATCACATAAAGTATCCCTCCCGTACTTGTTGTTACATGAAACTTTTATCCTGTTATCTGTTATTGTACCTAATTGTAAATCAACGAATATATAAAACAAAATATCTCACCCAAAGTAATTTGCTCTGTGATTAGCGACTTCGGCACGGAGAGATGCTCGTATTGCCCGGACTTCTTCGAAGCTCGGGACATTAGTGATACCTCGGAGTTATCTGCACCTGTTACGAATAAGGTCGTAGTTAAGAACGTCGAGCACAAGAAGCGAGTACGCGTGCGGTGCAAGTGTGGTCGAGAACGGACGCCGAGCAGGCAGTCAGGGAAGAACTATTGAGCGAGGCGGTTGTATCGCACGCGCAAGCATCGGTTACATCACGTTCATCGTAATTTCTGTGTTAATTATGAAGTTGATGCTTTTATTGCTAATTAATATATCGAGTGTTTATAAGACTGTGCTCCACTTGTTGTCGTGTTCAACGCCCACAATAATGGAAAACCACGAGGATTATGATGATGTGACCGGCCTTGCTTCTTTATTATATACATGCATGATAATAATACATTTAAAAGGCTTTATTATTAATATAGGTAATTTTATAAATCAATTCGCATCATTAAATTCTATTGCTGAAACTATTGGCTAGTGCTAACTAAAATAAGATACATAATATGTTTGCGATTCTATTTGTGAAAATATCTTGAAAAAACAGCATCAATAGTAGTACCATATCTCGTTGTCGTTTCTTTTGGATTGTTCTTAATACTAATAATAATAAAATATGTTTTGTTTCCTCTCATCCCTCCTCTTTCTGATCTCACTCCGCCTCGCCAATGCAATGCATATACTGGTGCATGGTTTAATGTACAAGTAACGCACGTGCGTCATTCTTTCTTTATAGCACTTCCGTTATATGTTTTTGTTACGGTCTTAGTATATATCTATATATTTTTCAATTCGGTCGCAAAGCATAATTCCTATCTTCCCCAAGCCTGCCGTAAGGAACTTCGTTCCAAAAATCACCGGAGCGGCTGTCCGGGGGCCTGGCCAGTCTGACCAGCAGCTAAATGCTACAGGTAGTGTTGGTGTCGAACGACTGGCATATGTGAGAATAAATTTAAGCTTTGCCAACGTCGCCAATAAAAAAAATTTAAGCATCGATTCCGAGATCTTTACGAGTATTTAAAAAAACTTTTAATTTCTATAAAGCAAATGACTGTACACAATAAAATGTATTTATTGGCAAAAACTTCTAAATATATAATGTCAAATCTTTTCTTGTAATTTTGTAATGGCAAATTATAGTGCAGACGGTTTCCTGTAGAAAGAAAATACATAGAGACATAAAATACACAAACAGACTGATCTGAGATCTAAGAGGCTAATCTAATGACAGTTGTCTCATGCGCCACAACAAACTAAAATTGTCACCGAGCAACGCAGTTTGCACGCAAATCGCAGAACGCAATATACGCATAATATAATGATAGTAGATTGATACTTCATCAGTGGTCAACGACCTAATCGCCTCGCATTTAGTTCTCGGTGTAACGCCACGCATAAATCACATGCACCTAAGCACCAGGAGTTCCTAGAGGATTAACGGGGGGCCAGCTACAGACCATCGCACCTCGGAATCTCAGGTACGTCGGCCTATTATTTAGCCATAGCTGATTTGCAATTTTAATAATATTATATTTCCTACGCACGCGCTAATACATGTACCTAGCTGTAAGTTCACAAAATACAGCGATTCATGTCTTTTTGAAATGTATTTGGGATATAATGTTCACTCTAAAAATAGCATAGCAGAACTGGCTAAAGCGGCCATTTGCAAAAATTACAGCATCTTCGAATAGGGTAAGGGTAGGTAAATTCGCGCAGCGTTGTATATCCCAAAAATGTTACAAAAAATGTTTCTTCCAAATATGTGAAATCTTAAAAACTATTATACCGAAGAAATAAAGTATAAAAGACATACCGCTATCCCTCTCGTTCGGCAAAAGTCGTCCATTATGCGGACCGCCATTTTGTATTTTCTTCTCTCCCTCTTCCACCAACTTCTCTCTACCCTCGACCATTTCTAACTCCAATTTTTCACCTAAAATACAGAAATTTATAAATGATCTAAGACTTAAATGTTAACAAAAACTGGCAATAGTTTTCCAAGAATATTGCAATCAAAATGACTTCAGTGCAGTCGCGAAGTTAAATCAATATCAGACATTAGCGCCAACGCGTGCAATACTTTTGTATCCATGTCACGACCACGCACATCTTCGGCTTATTGCGACAATGGGGCTGCAGCACAAGCAGTGATAACTATTTTAAATATAAAACTCTGACCTCTCAGTACCCTAGTTACTTTCACTCATATATTTTTTCAAACTACTAATATACATACATAAAAACCAAAACGAATGGGCTTTCTATGTTTGCAGTGACGTCATTCTTTTTTTTTATGGGAAAGGAGGATAAACAAGCAGGTCACCTGTTGTTAAGTGATTACCGCCGCCCACATTCTCTTGCAACATTAGAGGAATCACAAGAGCATGGCTGGTCTCTTAGGAAGGAGTACGTGTATTTTTTAAGGTACCCATATCGTATCGTAAACACCGCACAAGGAAGCTCATTCCAGCTTTTTGCTGTGCGTTGAAGAAATTTCCTCAGCCGCACTGCGGAGGACCGCCACACATACAGATGGTGGGGATGATATCCTAATTTGTATGGTGTCGTGAGACGGTGGAATTTAGCGGTAGGAATCAGGCGAAACAGCTCTTCGGAACACTCCCCATTATAAATGCGATAGAAGACACACAATGAAGTGATGTCTCTACGCAACGCCAGGTGATCGACCCGTTCACAGAGCACTGCTACTACTAACCTCTCTGTCGCCTCTGGAGTCGTCTCCTCCTGCAGTATACCATCAGCGCCAACACCAGCAACATATAGGCACCCGCGACTGATATGGAAACAAGCACAGCTTTGCCCGCCACTCCTCCGGACTCTTGAGGTGGGAAGTAGTTTCCTTATGAAATAAAATTGTTGTGTTTTTATTTATCTTTATACATATTTTTAATTGACTTCAAAAAAGGAGAGTATAGTTTTTTATTTAAAAACTGATGCTTCCCGTGTGCTATTTCGGTGGCAATTATTTACCCCCTTATTCATAATAGTCTGCTAACTTAAAGCATTGCTAATTCTCACTCTGTCATCTTCTATTGACCTAAGTCAGAATGAGAAAAAACCCTCCTAAGCGGCTGTTTAATGTTAGCGGACCATTATGAATAAGGGGGTTAATCTTTAGTGCATATTATATTGTTTAATAGAATAGTTTTTTGAAGTCGGTTGTTTTGTGTTATATTTTTTAATAAATTTACAGACACAGGGAATATTCGCAAGGAGAAACATTGAGAGGAAACATAAGTGCCATTATTCCATTAAAACGTTCTCAACACATTTCTCATTGGTTTTTTACAAATCTGTGTCAAACTATTTTGCTTTCTTGCTATTAAAGTTAATTAATTAATAACGTAGAGTAAGTTGTGAGTATACTATTCTATCATAGTTCCACTGCGCGGAACAACATCCAGGGACTCCACGTCAAGGGTCGTTCCTTTTCCTTATTGCTTACACGGAGCGATTAAAGATTTCTATTCAAACACATGATCTATTTAACCTTGTAGAAATAAACAGAAGATATTAATGTTTGCGGATAACTCTTCATTGTGTATCGTATGACGAAGTAAACAATGCCCTAACTGACATACAACCGCGTTAGCGCAATGTGTGCGACTTAGGCATGAGTAAAGTCTCATTTATGACCATTCAGGTGCTCTAAACGACCAGACTTCCAAGTCAAAAAGTTTGCGAGCGACGATGTATATACGTATATATTAACTTAAACAGATAGCATAGAAACATTCACTCAAATTAACAACTTATTTCGTGGCAGTAATGTTAAAAGTTGTATATGATCATTAGAAGATCGGACGCGAACACGAGGCAAGAACATTTTGTTAAAGCAATTAAAATATAATTATTTAGTAAAATGATTATAACCTTCAAATTAATTACATAATATTGTTACTGTATAGGGGCACTTACCTAATATACGACACAATCCTTTTTGAGTTTGAGTTTGATATTATATGGACAGTTTTTCACTGAACACTTTGCTATTGCGTGGCGTTGTATTCAAAGCGTGGTCGAAACACAACTGAATGAAAACTCTGCAAATAACGCGCAAGCAGACAAAGTTTGAGCGTGATTGTGAGTCCAGTTGTTTATGACTTACCATTATGCACCACGAGCTCCAGCTCGGCGCGAGACAGCCCCGCAATACTTCCCGCCGTACACCCGTAGTGATACGCATCATCCTCAGTCACATTACGTATTTGTAACGTGCCGTTGTTCCACACCATTATTCTGAAATTACAAATGACCATTAACACTAACGGACTGTTATGATTGCCGGTTTGACAATATAGTCTAAATTGTATGGAGCATAGTACACTTCTTAATTTGTTTGATAATTTTATGTACTACACGGCCACATGATCGCTGGACCTCGCTGGAACATGCAACGAAGCCTGCTCCCGTTCCCCTTTCACCCACTCGCGTTCGTTCTGTTACGTCGGTACGGTTTGGAGTTTCATCACCATTAGGTACATGTCGTGATATTTTCGTGATATCACTGCTTTGTTTTTGAAGTTTTCATTGTTACGTTTGAGTTTTGTTGTCATCAGTTCTGTAGTATATGTTGATGAGTGTCGCTATAATAGTTCTGCCAGAAAAATAAATACATTTTTCAACTAACCCTGATTTTTTAATTGATATTTCATCATTATTATAATAATAATTAGTACCACAACACAACATCTTAATATCAATCATTATTCTAATGAAAAAGTAAATCGTAGTTTATTTATTAATAACAATATACTAGTGATGCTTGTTTTGCAAAGCGTTGCGTTACAAAGCGGCGAAGTGACGTCATCGACGTAAAGTCCAGAAATAATGCAACCGGTTAATAATAATTAGTTGTCTAATCATAGGAAATTTGGAAAATCATAGAGCTAGGAATAGTTTTTATTAAACTGACCAAAACACGTTTATTACCTACTCCTTAATACATATACTTATCGTATAGGCATTGAACAGATCGTCAGTCCATCTTGTGGGGGGCCTACCAAAACTACGTCGTCCGGTACGTGGTCCCCATTCGAGGACTTTACTGCCCCAACTGTGATCTATCTGTCGAGTTATGTGCACTGCCCACTGCCACTTCAGTTCCGCAATAATTTGGATTATTTCGATTACTTGTTATTAAAATTATGTTAACAAGCTAGTAAATCTTTTAAAATGTGACCTGGACAGCGTGCAGTACCCTTTTTTATATATCTATGCCTACAAGAGATAAGACACATTGACCACGGGATACGAAGTGCGCCGCCACGGCCGCGCCCTCTGGAATACAGGCGCTACTTTCTTACCTTGCAGTTGTTTCATTCGCCCCACCTTCCAGCTGTACGTCATCATCTGAATCATAAAATCAAGATATAATGTCAATGTGGAGAATTCTCTTCTTTAAAGTACCTATATTATACTTTCAAAATAATGCAATCTAGTAAAATATCACAAGGTTGAACAATAACATTTATAAAAAGTAGCAAATATAATACTATTTATGTAATTCCATATTGTAATGTCGTTTAGGTAATCGTATATATTGTAAAAAGCCTTCGACATGAGTCTTATGGCGGCTGTACACACTCGACGAGAGCCTCTCGCCGAGAGTCTCGGGCCAGTGGGCTCTCGTCGAAAGCATTCCTGTACACACTCATTCTGTTAGTTGCACTGAAGTCTCCCGAGACAATGGACCTAGAATTAGCTGCTGCTGCTTGTCTTTGTGCTTTGAGCTATTATAATTTTTTACATGTTTAGCATAAAAAGAAAATTCGTAAGCCATGGCGAAGAAGGAGATGGTGGATGGTTACCATTCACCGCAATAGAAACAGGTAAACTTAAATAGACCATAGTCTTTTAATAGTCGTATACGTGTTTGTTAAATAGTTTTGGAACCTACCTAATTCTTTATTCTTATTTTAGGACCACCATGGGAAATCAATTGGCTGAGCTATTGGCAGAACCCTCTGGCCAATTCGATAACTTTACAAGAATGTCTGTTACAGACTTTGAATATTTACTGCATAAATAATTTAATGCACCGATGATAACCAAGATGGATACACCGAAAAGAGAAGCAATACCTGCGAAAATTCGACTAGCAATTACTTTGAGATTTTTGGCCAGCGGAGATAGCTTTGAAAATCTACATTTTCTGTTCAAAGTTTCAAGTTCCATAATTTCAAGAATTGTGCCTGAAGTATGCATTGCTCTTAACTGAGTATTGAAGGATCAAATTAGGGTAAGTGGAAACAAAAATAATATATAATTACTCTTAAGCATTGTTTATTATAGAAAATAGAATTTGCCGGTGTGTGTACCTAGTTAGTTAAGAAGAAGAAGTTTGAACCCCTGGATCCGAATAGGAAGTAGATGACGATTCAGGCCGTACGTAGTATGTGGGTGATGCGGCTGGATGTTGTATTTGTATATATGAATATACAGTATACGTTGGTGAAGGACGTGTGAAGTGTGGAGGTGTGTTATTCATTCGCTTGATGAATAATCCATCTATTTCGTACATCATTTTTATACTGTCTAATTCAGATAGTTTACGCAACTTATTAGCCAGAATCTTGCCGTAACGATCAAAATCATCTTCCACCGCTTGTGGTTTATTCAAAACTTTATTCAGTGAGGTCATTGCATCTTTCATCGTCTTCCCAGCTTCTTGCAGTTCTATTGGATTCTTACGGCGTCGCGGTATTGATGGCAACTGAGAAGAAGTCGTAGGATCTGAGTGATTGCTATCCACATCTTCATTGGAAATAACACTTTCTGGTGTAGCTGGAGACTGTAACAAAAAAAAATATAATGTAATTTTTTTTTTACAGATGCCAGAGTCTCCACAGACATGGTTACAACTGGAAAAGGGGTTCAAAAACTTTCCAAGGTATTTAGGTGCCATGGATGGAAAGCACATTGTAATGCAATCGCCTATAAATAGTGGTTCCGAATACTACAATTACAAAAGGAGTTTTAGTATTGTACTTCTTGCTTTAGTCGACAGCAATTACAATTTTATTTTTGTTGAAATTGGAAGTCAAGGAAGAATAAGTGACGGCGGTGTGTTTCGTAATAGTCAGCTTTGGAGAAGAATATGCTCAAATAATCTAAATTTTCCTACGCCACGACCTCTACCGGGGAGTACAAGAGAAGTTCCATTTGTTTTTCTGGGAAATGGAGCATTTGCATTGTCATCACACGTGATGAAACCGTACCCAGGAAGTCATAATGAAGGATCGCCGAAACGTATATTTAGTAAGAAACTTTCATCCTCACGCGTAGTCGTTGAAAATGTATTTGGGATATTAGCTTCAAAATTTAGAATATTTCGGAAACCAATACTACTGAACCCAGAAAAAACCACAGTTATTACAATGACGATTATTATTATCAACAATTAATGCGGGTACTAGACTCATTGAGCACATCTTTGACGCCTGGGAAGAGTCACAGGATGCATTGGGCATTTTTTGTGATTTGTCAAAAGCATTTGACTGCGTCCACCATGAAACTTTACTCCTAAAACTAAAGCATTATGGAGTGAAAAATAGAGCCCTAAATCTGTTAAAATCATATTTAAGCGAAAGAGTTCAGATAGTCGATGTAAATGGCAAACGGTCTTCGGGTAAACCTGTGCGAATAGGTGTTCCACAGGGTTCTATTCTCGGTCCTTTCTTGTTTCTTATATATATTAACGATCTACCGTTTGTGGTAGATGATAGCCATGAGATTGTATTGTTTGCTGATGATACTTCACTTATTTTTGAAGTGAAGCGACGTGCGGATATTGATGACGAGGTAAGCAATGCACTCTCAAAGATAGTGCGTTGGTTTGAGACGAATAATCTGCACTTAAACAGTAAAAAAACAAAGTGTTTACGGTTCATTACACCAAACACAGCGGAGGTACAAACCAACGTACTTATAAATGACCAGAGATTGGAACTTGTGGACACTACGGTCTTCCTGGGTATCACGTTAGATAAAAAGCTTCAGTGGGGTCCACATATTACCCATCTAGCAGATAGACTCAGCTCTGCGGCATATGCAGTTAGAAAGATTAGAGAGTACACGAATGTTGCGACCGCTAGATTAGTGTACTTTAGTTATTTTCACAGCATCATGACGTACGGTATATTACTATGGGGTCATGCTGCTGACATTGATATAGTGTTTGCTCTGCAAAAGAGAGCTGTTCGTGCTATATATCAGCTTGGTTATAGACAGTCTCTCAAAGAAAAATTTAAAGAAATAAATATTATGACTGTTTATTGTCAGTACATTTATGAAAATTTAATATATGTTCACAAAAATCGTCACCTTTTTGCTCTTAATAGTGATTTTCATTATTATAACAATAGAAATAAGGGATTGCTTGTAACTAATTCTAGTAGGCTTCATAAGATACATAATAGCTTTAAGGGTAAATGTATACACTTCTACAATAAAGTCCCAGCCACTGTTCAGGCATTATCTATAAATAAATTTAAATGTTTTATAAAAAAATGGCTCTGTCGTAAATCCTATTACTCCACTGCTGAATATCTAAATGATCGGACAGCCTGGGACTAGATTGTGATTATTTTATAGCAACTGTACAATATTGTATATTTTTATTGAAAAGAGCGCAAAAAAAAGAATGCTGGAAGAGTTTCTTGCGCCGCTTCTTCTCTCTCAGAGCGCCATTTGTTTCCGAAGCGGTAGTAGTATCTAGTAGTATAAGAAATGACATCAAAAAGAATTCTAAAGGAATCAATTTTGAGAAAATAAATGCCTTTTATGCCTTTATGACATGTGTACTGCTGCATAATTTCTTAAGAAAAAGTAGTATATCATCGGCAATATATACACCTCCAGGAACAATAGATGTTTACAACAGTAACGATGAACTGGTAGTGCCAGGTTAATGGAGGAATGACATTGAAGACACGTGTGCCATTAGACCTTTGCAACCAATACCACGAAGACCAACACTAGACGCAAGTCAGATTCGAGAAGAATTTACAACATATTTCTTTAACAATTACAATATGTAAAATTTAGCTATTTAACTATAATTTCTACGTAGGTTATAGTTACAATAGTTGCCACACTATTGTTACTATTATCTTCGCTAATTAATAAATTCATAAATGAAAAATAATTAATGTTTTACTTACTGGTGCATCCGTGTTCATAGTTTTTCTACACTGAACAATATCATTTAAGAACGAATCCATTAAATCAAAAGCAAACCATATTGGTTTTTAGACTGTTTCAGCTCCAGCTCCAAATAGTGTAGATGCAACAATCTTTCTTTTATGGCCACGGTATGTGGCCTTAAGTGAATCTCGCTTTCTTTTTAAATCTACCACTGGTATTCCCATATGATCGCGTATGCGCATCCAAGCATCGTGCACATATTGCTTGTCGTTGTGTTTGGTATCTTTTGAGTTCCATAGTACCGGCTCCCTTTGAAAACACTCCAAAAATTCCAATTCACGTTCGTTACCACCAGACCACATTTTAACGCGTCTTCACCTAAACACAGTCAGCCGGCAACTGCGTGAAACGAGTGTGTACACGTTCGCTCTCGTTTTTCTCGCGAGGGCCAACGAGACCCTTTGACTCGAGCGCAAAAACCGACAAGTGACCGAGACCGAACGAGGCGAGGCGAGGGAGACCGAGACGAGAGAAGAGCTCCATGTACACAGTCGCTCTCGGCCTGCCTCGTGGTGTCTCCCCGAGTGTATACAACCGGCATTAAACTTGTTCTAAAAGCTCTAAGTTTTAGTTCAACCCCGGACAGACGCTTCCGCTTAATAATCAGTACCGTTAGCAAAATGGCCGGACGAGAACTTAAATTGTAAGAGCACATGTATTCCTCGTTATGTTGCAAAATGTTACATTATTTAATTTAATATATATATATATATATATATATATATATATATATATATATATATATATATATATTTATAATATATACATTAAGAGGAAACATTAGCTATAAGGCCTGCAGATTTAATAATTATACTAACTCGGGCGAGACATTAATTAGTGGGGTAACGACAATATGCAGCTCTGACTGAAAATTGTTAAAAACTCAAAAATACGGATTACGTTTTTAGCATTTTTCTTCTCCAAAAATAAACCAATAATTAAATTTCGGCAAACCAATAATTATGTCCCCTATTGTGATCGAATTTGTATACTAGGCCTGTGTTTGCGGCCTATTGGATTAAGCGTCTTTAAGCAATTTGAGTACAGAATTTAAGTACTCTAGCACTTACAAAAAGAGAAATATCAAAAAAAGCAAAACAAAGAGTCGTAAATAATAATGATCTATGGTGAAAAACAAGGAGGAACACTAATATTTCCTCTTAAAATAAATACTACAGTAAGGGTGCGGTTCGCACTAGAGCAGCGCTGCGCGGCGGGTCGTCGTCACGTCGTATGGCGGTACCTATCGCATTACAATTTACAACTGCAGTAAACGGCAGCTCGCGTCAGTTCTATACGAGTTCGCGTGCAAGCAACGTTATAATATGAGCGATAATGATGAGGAATTTATTTGTTCAGTGACTAGGAAAAAAAAATAAGAATATCAAAGACAAAATTCTATAAACTTAAGAAATAGCTGTATGCATACTAAAGCGACGCACCGCTTGCTGCGTTAAAATATTCTCTCGGAGACAACTTTACCGCGGCCCGCGGTGCGCATCAACAAATAGTGCAGCACCGCTCTAGTGCGACATGCACCGTGCGAAATGATTGAAATAATATTTCGACGCTTTTCGCCGCGCTGTGCAGTATTGCGCAGCGCCGCTGTAATGCGGTTCTGCCTTAAGACTCATTAAAAAACTTACCGACTATTGTGGTTTATGCGATAAGGCCCGCAGAAATTACACAAGGACTGATAGCAAAACTATACTAATAGGATTCCGTTGTTAACCCTTCGATTACGAAACCTTAAAAAAAACGGTCGATAAATAAACATAGGTACTAACTTTGCGTGCTCAATATGGTGCTGTTTCTATCCCAGTGTATGGTGGGCGATGGATCCCCAATGGCCCGGCAATTCAACGTCACGTCTTCGCCCACTCTCACGTGGACTTGTTGCCCAGCTGTGGGCTCGAGCACGCGTGGAGAAACTGTACAACATTAAAACTTTTTCAATGCACACTTTTATGAAATGAAGTATTTTCGCCCATTAAGGCCGGGTCCAAACTAAACGAACGATGTTGAAGGAACGTTGTGGAACAAAAGATAATTGTGTGTAGCATATACATAAAATGTACTAACGTATATACTAACGTACGTAGAGGAAAGAAGATACCTCATGGAGATACAACAAGTTAGAAAAGCTATCAGTTAATTGCACGGCTCATGAGCGAAGCGAGTGCTCTACTAATTGACATGTCAAAAAAAGCAGTTTTCACGAAACCGATATTGATTTTTTAACCAACTTCCAAAAAGGACGAGGTTTTCAATTCGGTATGTTTTTTTTTCATGTGACTGGGTGAACCGATTTTGATATTTGAAAGCTCATGCTTCCCATTGCAATTTGGTCCAGCTCTGACAATAGCAAATAGAAGTCTTAAATTTGCTATAAGTATGTGCGCGACAAATTTACGAACCAAATTATTATTTAAAAAAAAAATTATCGAAATCACCCAGTCGAACGTTCTGAGGTAAGAAATATAAAAAAATACAGTCTAATTGAGAACCTCCTAATTTTTGGAAGCCGATTAAAAATGAGTTTACGAAGCGTGCACATTTGGAATTTCCGAACTATTTATCAGGTCGTTTTTATACAACTTACCGACAACATCGAGCGTAATCTTGGCACTGATCGTCGTCTCGCCCTCGGTGGCCCTGCATGTGTATTGTCCAGCGTGATCTCTCTTCGCCTCGGCAATAAGAAGAGTGCCGTTCGCTGTACTCACACCCTCTGGGAGCGCGTCGGCATCATTCTGTGGACAAGGATGTTGAAAAATACTATTGAGATCGTACAGTCGTATAACACAATACAAGATCTGTAGGTCACCTCAGCTGCCAACGGCTAGTTGTTTTAAAAATGTAAATAAACGAATAGGAGCGTCGAACTTGAACGTCCTCATATGTTGGGATAGTGGGCCGGAGGGGCTGCTACACACAGTCACAATCGACGCGTGAAAAAGCGCCAACTGACGTACTCTTCGGGCGGTCCCAAATCTGGACTCGACGAATCGAGATAGTGTTGGTGTGTGTTTCGAGGCTGCTATGGCTGACGTGGAACGCATAGAGGGAGAATGGAAGCATAGGCTGTCATCGGAGGAGTGGACGGAAGTGAGACGACTGAGGTTTAGGAAACGCTTCAAGACTGGAAAGGCCCCTAGTGGACAGAACTGCAAGTTTAGGGCAGCTATGACTAAGGTGCAGTGGTTTATACCGAATGTGCATAAAGATGCCACTGAAAAAGATATTATAGACTACATATACACTAATGCGCAGGAAGTAGCTGTCGAGCACCCCTTCTTTAGACATTTTTTTTTTATTTATTTTTATTTGGGAAACTAACAGCCATTTTTACAAAATGTTTGATAACAAATACATTACTAAATGCTACTTACAAGCTTCCATGTATGTTTTTAAATTGCTCAAGCTCAGACTAATAACACAAACAATAATGTAATAGAAAATCGGTTCTAACTTTTAAGATAATCTTTTGTGTTTTTTATGTTAGAATTACATCGACAGTCTCTGGTAAGCCCATTCTTAGCTACACGATGACTGCAAGTATGTTTTAAGCTATTTGAACTGCCGCATGCAACGAGGAACGACAAATCTATTAAACTTGAAAAATGATTTTTAAGGTCCGATGGCTCTAAAAGAAAATTGGTTCCGTTTGAAGATCCTCTCCGTCTGAACAGCGTAATGATTTTATAAATTTTATTGTTATAAAGGGGCTTTGTCTTGAGGAGAAGAACTGATATGGAACTCCTAGCCCATCATTTAAAGCATATCACAACTTAGCTGGCCTGCGCAGAACCAGACAAGAACCATGTATTATTATCCTCTATATATAATTAATACACTATAGTAAGCTTTCTTTGTAAAAAAGCTTTAATATATTTCTTAAATTTGTGCTCAGTGAGTCTTAGTATACCGCTTGGTGTTTTATAATGTGTTGAATATCAATACCTATAAAGGATACTCTTCACTCTAGCTAACTTATTCAACGTCACGTACAGTTTATTATTATTCTTGAATTGAATTAATTTAAATTACAATTCTTCTTGAGATCGCTATTATTTTTTCTAACATACATTAACATACATAATATACAGCGGACTACCACTAGCGGACCCGACAGACGTTGACCTGTACACACGTGTTAAATTTGAAAAATCGGTTTTCAAAGAACTTTCTTCCACGTTCGACCAACCTGTGGAATGAGCTTCCTTGTGCGGTGTCCAGGACAATTTGACATGGGTACCTTCAAAAAAAGAGGGGAACACCGCTCCTCTGGTATTGCAAGAAATGTCGGCGGTGATCACTTAACATCAGGTGACCCGTATGCTCGTTTGTCCTCTCTTTTAATAAAAAACAAATAAGCCGGCTTTTAATGAGTATTACTCACCATGAACCACTGGACCGCCGGCGCCACTCCGCCGGCTACTTTACAGTGTATCTTGCCGACACCATTCAGCTCCAACTTCTTGTTGTACGGCGCTGGTTCAAAACGGAGACCGCCATCTGTTCAAAAACAGTCGAACTTATATACATATTTTACTCAGTAGCCCGGTATTGCCAAATTCACGGCCAAAAAGATGTCGTAAGAGGCGACTGAGAGCTATACCAGTGGGAGGCTTCTTTGCACAGATTGCCGGAAGATTATGGGTACGACAACGGCGCCTATATCTGCCATGAAGTAGTAATGTGCAGGTATTATTGTATTTGTGTCTGAAGGGCGCCGTAGCTAGTGAAATTACTGGGCAAATGAGACTTAACATGTATCTTATTTCTCAAGGTGACGAGCGCAATTGTAGTGCCGCTTAGCAGTTAGGGTTTTTTAAAAATCGTAAGCGATAGTGCTTTGTAATAGGCAGGGCGTATAAATTACCATCAGCTGGATTACCGTCCTGCTCGTTTTTGTTGTCGTGTTAAAGTCGTGGAAACTGTATTAGGAAGACCGCTCTTTCCAACGGATAAGAATGCTAGCAAAGTTAACAAAGCATTAGATATACAAATTATTTAAGTTTTCTTTAGTGTTAATTCCGCCAATATTTGTCAACTAGTCGACTAGATAGTAGTTAGTTAGTTAGTCTCGTGCCAGATTTTGGCGAGACAACACGTCCTGAGGATGCCTCGTGTAGAGGCGAAACACGTGTCGAATTGTTTTAAAGACAAATATTGGCGGAATTAACACTAAAGAAAACTTAAATAATTTGTATAGTTATGGATTTCCGCAAAGTAACGCCTTATTCAATAAATTTTCTTAAAGCATTAGATATAAACTAATCTATAGAGCATAAAATAAACAACTAAATCAGAAATTGTTTCTATAAATACAGTTGAAGGTAGTTTTATATTTGTGTATCACACGAAACTTGTAAACAATATACCTACATGAAATCACTTATAGTCTCAAGAAAACAATTAATAGATTTTCTTGGAGCTCTGAAAATATAGAATGTAATATAGAACTGAGACTGAAATAAATATCGAGACTTAATGCTTATATTGAAATTAAAAATATCGACAGTACGATACATTCATTTTCTTTTCCAAAACAATATGTCGATACTTTGATATATCGATATTTTTTACCTAAGCTTACTTTGGCAATATGCTATTCACTTGAACGTCCACACCGGACACCATTCATTCGCTCGCTATCGTCACAATACATTAATAGTAACGTACTTTAACTTCATACTAGAGCGCCGGATCGACACACGCACACATACACACGATTACGGCCTCTAAGATTGACGTCTCCGTTTGCGTCGTCAATCTTTTTGTATCCACTACTCTAGCGCTCCGCCCGACGCGGACGTAGGCATGAATTTCAAGGAGATCGCTGAGTTACACTACTGTTCTATTACTGTACTTATTATTCTATAGCACAATAGCTATCGTTAACTGATATTTTTTGGTCTGTGTGAAAAAATCGGCGATCACTATGTTTATTTATTTATTATAGACACACCAACAAGCTATTCTGAACTAAACAAAAATAAGAACAATATAAAACGAACATTATGAACAGAATAGCTTTCTTACAGGTATGTACAGCTCTATCATGTTCTTTGTCCACACACAAGGAACTACGGCTCGTTAAGCACTCGGTCCTTCACAACAATTATAGCAACACAAACCCCAGAAACTACAGAATTAAGTCAAAACGTTAAAATAAAATTTTCAAAAACAAAGCAGTAATAACTTAAAGAAACTGCAAACCGTACTGACGCTACAGGACTTTCGTTCGTTATATATGTACCGAGCTTTATACACTTCACGTGTCCTTTTTGATAAATACTTCAAGGCGTTTATGAAACATTCATATTGTAAATCGTTGTTGACTTGCAAATGGTCGCTACACTGTATCTATGATATTTTAATGCTGACTTAATGATGTGTCGCTCAGAACGATACATAGAAACATAAACATCCCAAAATGCAAGCTAAGCGTCGCACGCATATATTATAACATTCGTCATTAGTTTATGATCAAAGCCTGATATTTACAATAAGTACATTATGAAGCTATAAGCGGACCATTCGGTAATATAAAAAAAAATGTGTTTGTGTGTACTTATGTATGCACGCAAGAAGTTATACTTCTTTGGCCTAACGAAGCTAAAACCATTAAAATGATTTATTCCTCGTGCTACTCTATGTTTTTAGAAAGAACAATTTTGTAAAAAATCTTGCAAAGATGGCTTTAACAATTAATTATTAAATAATGAATACGGCTGTATTGGCTTGAACCCTTTGCCTGTCCTTATAATGGACGAAGAAAAAAATAATGAATGCCGCAAACGTCAGAAAATTTTAGGAACGGACTTCGCCCTGTTACTTTTGTGTTAAAAAGTATAACTTAAAATAAGTTTTTATTCAATTTAAGGCAGGGTTCTACAATTTTATGCGCTGACTATGTTTGGAATGGCTGTGAAAGAGATAGAGTTCTCTCTCAGTGGTTTCATCGAATTTGACAGTGTCGAGATAGGACTTGAAAAACAGTATAGACAATCAAGGCCAACGTTATGCCTCATTCATTCTTTTAGTATCATTGACGTACAATAAACAATTAGACTCCCAATCAATCACGCTCAAAAATTATCTGAAGCAAATCTCTGCCTACTCGTCTATTAGGCAGAGTTTCCGTTCAGTTGTGTTTCGACCGCGCTTTGAATATAACAAACGGTTTCAAATACATTATCTAATATTACAATACGTAAAATGAAACTACAGTAACTCGGCGCGACACATGGTCCTGACAGACTGAATCGTATCGGTGCAAATCAATGGTTCTGTAATATTATACGCGTTTATGCTTTATCTATAACCATAGTTCATCCTCTCACATCTGTCCGTACGTTTTGTCGGCGCATGGTAAGCCACAAATGAATACACTAAGCTGGTTAGCCCGCTGTTTAAAAGTACAAGCAGTATTTATAAACAAACTGTGAAGCGGACACTTCAAAGCGATGAAGGGGGACTATTCCTGGACGCATAGGGTGACCATGCTATGATAATTTTCTTTGGAATCAGAGGACAAACACCCATTGTTTTACACGCAGTGCAATACATTAGCCTTTTAAGTAATCACACTGTTCTGAAAAGATTCATGTGATATCAAGTTGAAAATGCCACAAATTGTTTTACAATAAAGTTCCATATCATATGCACCTAGTTACCTTAACTTGTTTGCTTGATAACAGAAACAAGAGTTTATAATAAATTATTGCATTTTAATTTCAATATAAAAGCCAGTTTAAATTAAGTTCTAGCAATAAAACATCCTTTTATAAATACGTTTTTAACCGACTTCAAAAAGGAGGAGGTTCTCATTTCTTTTGGTATTTTTTTTATGTATGTGCACCGATTACGCTGGGATTTATGAACCGAATTACGTAATTCAGTTCTAGTTTGTTGTTTGGCTTGGGTTGTTTAGTTCTAGACGAAGCTATCCCGCTCAAAATCAGGCGTGGCGAGTGTAGGGTACCTGCTATTACAGTTGGCTTGGCACCGACTTCAAATCTATATAAGATTTGCATAAGACTTGTATTAAATTAAATATGTATTAAGTTATTTTATACTTTAGAGTTTTTGAAGTCGGTGTTTTTAAATGTAGTTTTTTTAATACGAAAAGTTCCATAACAAAACTTGTAACATTTGGTAGATTTGAATGTTACATAAGCACAAGTCATGAGAAGAGAATAAAATCATTTAGAACTAGATACAACTAGATTCATAATTATTATCACGATTTTCGTTTACATATCTGTACGCATATTAATATGTAATATCAGAACATTAACTCAAACAACACTATACTAAGCTGAAGAGCGAAGTGAGGAATAGTCGTACTTCAAAAAAGCATGGAATTATATTCATATCTAATAATAAACTCTTACATCCAAAGCAGAGACTAAACTTTTAAGAAATGAACTATCAGGAGAAACCACCATATTAAATAACTTTAAGTTGCCGTAAGTTTTGACGGTGTAAGTAATTATTAAAGATCACAGGAGTATTGCTGGCATAACTGGAGTGCATGTAAAATGTAGTAGATCCAATGATTATTTTACAACCTTCGCAATTATACATACTGCTTGTGTCGTTCCATTGATAACCATTTTGAATCAATAACTTAATAAGATACTGTGATTTATCCGCAAAAGTGTGAAAAATATGGACACCGCGTTAGCACCGCGTGTTCAACATCAGTCGCTATCGAACCCCGCATCTCCTGCATCAATTAGCACCAGATCGCCGCACCGTGCACCGTCCTCGTCTGACTTGACGACTGATCGACAAATATTTGGACACGTAGTGCTGTAATGATTCCGAACTAAGATTCACTTGTGACTTGGAAGTTGGCGGCACTTGTCACAACATCCGAAATCAAAGACAATTAATCGTTATTCAATTAGGCTTAAACTAAACGCTATTGAATCATCACTATAAAACCTTTTTTTAAATGACTGAATCTACCATATGTTCGGAAAAAGAAGAGCTCGTGAAAAGAACATACAATAAACTCACTCTTGAATCAAATGAAGTATTTTACAATGGCTTTGTAAGTTGCTGCATTAACTATTGAAGGTACCCATGTCGGACCGTCCCGTAAACACTGCACAAGGAAACTCATTCTACAGCTTGGCTGTAAGTGGAAGAAATTTCCTTGATAATCGCACTGTGGCGGAACGCCACACATCCAAATGGTGGGGATGATATTCTAATATGTGGCGTGTCGATGGTGGAATTTGGCGGCAGGAATCAGGTGAAACAGCTCTTCGAAACACTACCCATGATGAATGCAATGGAAGACACAAAATGAAGCTAATTCTGTACGCAACGCCTGGCTATCGAGCCGTTCACAGAGAACTGGATCTCAGACAATTCGAGTAGCTTCTAAAAGTTCACATAAAAGTATGATTTCTTGATTACTAAATAATTGGTCTGGCCATAAATACTGTTACAATAAAAAATAAACAAAATATTATATTTGAATTTGGCATCTGCCATTTTAATATGATTGTTCATTGAGTTTTCTCATTTTGATGTTTAGTGCCAATACATGGCACAATATTTTGCGATGTTAAAATGGCGTGGAGTGATAAAGAGAACCGAATCGCTGTGATTCCATTATACAAAGTAGGTATGGAGCCAAATGCAATTATTAAAACTATTCATACGCTTGGTATTAGTAAAATGTTTGTGTACCGAGCTATTAATAGATACAATGAAACCTCCTCTGTTTGTGACAGAAAAAGATCCACGTAGTGTCAATGATATTATAGTATTAAAAGAGGTAGATATGTCACTAGCGCGCCGAAAATCAATCGCCTAAATTGAGTCAATTGGTTCCTTTGGTCGTAGTCGCTCTCTCGATACGAAAACGGTACACATGCGTTTGTTGTTGACAGAATTGCTTAAAATTTGATATAGGTAAAACATTAAAATGCTGTCTTGTGTTATGGGAAGATGCACTAATTACGAAAGTAAAAAAAAATCATAGAAATACGTACCACAGTTAAGAAATCATGATTATTAACATTTTATTTGATTTCATTATTTATCTAATAAAATAAATACGTCGCCATGACAACGCCGATCACCACCAAGCCGATCATAGATTAACGCACAGAAGTGACGAAATATTGATGCTGTCTGTTGCGGGATGATCGAGGTAGAATATTTTAGGAAATGATGTAAAAAAGTCGTTTTTGCAGTGAATGTAATACGAAATGTAATATTTTTTAATAAACAAGTGCGTATATAGGTAGCTGAACTATCAAACTACTAAAAAAAGTTTTAGGGTAGGTAGCGGAGGTAGACAGTGAGTGCTATTTGTTTACGTAGGAGTTTTTTCAGTAAAACTGTCCCTTTCAGTATATCCCTTGCTAACTGCAGAAGAATCAATGGATAATTTTCTTCTTCTCCCATTTCCTTATTGTAATAAGCCCTCAACAAAAAGACTTCCAAACAAATAAATTCATAAATAATATAAGATACAAAAAATTATATTAAATTGTAATCTTAAAACTTTTTGGGAGCCTTTAGTAAAATTGTAAAAAGGGACCCTTACTGTAGATACCTTTCGGTTTTGATTTGGTGTCTGTATGTTTCTTATTATTTTATGTACAAATAATTGATATCATCAATGTGGCCGTATATTATAATCAATATTAAAATATTTTTTATTAAATCAATTACACATTATCTACATAAGGTAGATAATGTGCAATGCAGTTTTACTAATTTATAGTTTTTACTACATGAACTCATGAATGAATCGTTATTTAGGCATAAATCACGGTGTGCGGTAAAAAATCATATCTGAGGAATTAACTGTATTTTACTATACAAATACGAAGCAATCAGCAAAATAGATTTATCACTTTTTCGCTTGCGATAATTGTATTTACTATCCTTCTTTGATGTGTAATCGTAATGTAGTGTGCTATTGCAATGTTAAATTTGTGTGCGTTAGTGTATCATTTTCAAACACCGAATGTTGTCTACGTAACCTAATCTATACTTTTAAATATCATTGCGTAGTGTCCGCACGAAAAAGGTGGTCATAGCACCAAGGGAAAGAATTCGAAGAAATTCTTTACGAAAGCTAAAGATGAATGAGTGACTGAGCCATACTTTTGTGTAAAAGTTATCTAAACATCGGCACAAGTGTATCAAGATACAATTCTTGAGAAGGTAGTGAAGTGAGAAGAATAACACCATATTCAATAACCAAGAATGGTCCTTTCAGCAAAACTCGGCGTCGGGTCCTAAAGTTCGGTCTGAGTAGTCTTGGTTGGAAACGAACGTTTCGGACTTCACCAGAGCTGAAGACTGGCCGTCGTCTAGTCCTAATCTTAATACGCTGGATTATGATTTGTGGTCAGTTTTAGAGCGTACGGCTTGCTCTAAACGCCATGATAATTCGGAGTCCCTAAACAATCCGTACAATCGACAGTGAAGAATTTTCCTATGGAAAGAGTGCGTGATTCTATTGATAAGTGGCCTCAAAACGTTTAAAGGACTGTATTGCAGCTAATGAAGACCATTTTGAATAAGCGTTTTACATTTTAAATTGTTTTATATTTATGCATTAAACTAACACACTGTAAAAATACATGTTATTTTCAATAGATTTTTTTTTCTTTATTTCAATATTTATGGCAAGACTAGTTAATATAAGTACATAGGCTGCACTAAAAGTATCGGGAATGGAATATTTCCACTGCTCCTGTCATATTAAAATCTTTTTAATTGAAAACTCCTTGGTTTTAAAAATCGAATACCATTTATTTATTTAAAAAAAGGATGTCGGTCTTATCACAAGGTCTTGTTAAACTTGTTTAGTCGTTGAGAAAATGGAATTGACTCGAGAAAATTCTAGAGCGATGATTTATTATGACTTTCAAAGTGGTTTAACACAAAAACAGTGTGTTTACCGGATGATTTCTGCATTTGGTGATGAAGCCCCATCCAAAACCACAATTTATCGCTTGTTTGCTGAATTTTAACGTGGACGTGTCAAGCTCAGTGATGATCCCCGTCAAGGTCGTCCAAAAACTGCAGTCACCAAAGAAAACGTTGATGCTGTGCGTAAGCTGATTGAGGAAGATCGACATGTGACATACCGCGAAATTCAGGCAACTGTAGACATTGGCATGAGTCAAATACAAATAATCTTGCATGAACAATTAGGTGTAAAAAAGTTGCTTTCCCGATGGATACCGCATTTGCTCTGTGAAGAGCAAAAAGCGGCTCGCGTTACTTGGTGCGTCAGAACTCTCGAAAGATTCCACGCAGGATCCTCAAATGCTGTATACAACATCGTATCAGGTGACGAATCCTGGATATACGCGTACGAACCCGAAACAAAAAACCAGTCACGAGTTTGGGTGTTCGGAAATGAGTTAAAGCCAACAAAAATTGTTCGTTCACGGAGTGTTCCAAAAAAACAAGTTTGTCTCCAAACCCGGCCATGTTGCGACTATTCCTCTTGAGGGACAAAGAACGGCTAATGCAGAGTGGTATGCTAGCATTTGTTTGCCACAGGTCGTTTCTGAACTCCGTAAAGAGAACTGCAACCGCCGCATCATCCTCCATCACGACAATGCGAGTTCTTACACCGCGCACAGGACAAAAGAGTTTTTAGAGCAAGAAAACATAGAATTATTAGACCATCCGCCGTACAGCCCCGACCTAGGCCCTAATGATTTCTATACTTTCCCTAAAATAAAGAATAAATTGCGTGGTCAGAGATTTTCATCGAATTCAAGAAGCTTGGGACGCCTACAAAACGGCCATTGGTCTCCAAATGGCCGTTTCCAACTTCCGAATAGACTGGTTGCTTCAACGATTGGTTCCATCGTATGGAAAAATGTGTCAATTTTCGCGGAGAATACTTCGAAAAGCACTTATAATATTTTTAAATAGTAATGTTGTGTCACTTCCTTGATGTCACATGTCCTCACTGTTTAGTGATATTATGGACAAAAAATAGTTCAAACAATCGCAAAACGACCTCATGCGTAGCGCTATGCGACAAAATCGCAATCAAATAAATCTGCGCACTTCAACTTGAGACTTAAAAACATAATATCTCACACGATAAACCCTACAAAAGAACATTAGGGAGATTTACAAAATGAGCCTGAAACGTACAATGTCCACTTCTAGATAATATGTAAATTAATAACAAACAACATCTTCGACACGGGAGCTGGCAACATTTTGAGGTGTGCATCATGGCGGCGTTGCCATGACAACCGGGTCGTAAAATTTTATGGCGCGCAACCCTCCCTGAAATTCGCCTCGGAACTTTACTGCCGCTATTAGATTAGAGCGAATTACTTTGGATCTTGCAAGCGTTTGAGACTAAATTATATTCATTTGTAAGTTCCTGTTAGCGCCACTGATATTTTTGTACGCTTTATGACACAAACTGTTTTATGGCACAGATCAGCTTTTCGTAGCTAATTACACTGGAATTTTGTATAAATTAATATGTTCAGTCTAATATGACTTATACGGTGTGGCCCTTGTAGATCGGTCGGTAAGGGCAAGGGAATGTTCAACAACGAATGCAGATGTTGAACTAATCAAGAATATTTTTAATGCCTGGGAGGAATCACAGAATGCACTTGGTATCTTCTGTGATTTATCTAAGGCCTATGATTGTGTTCAACATTCTGGTCAGGAAGCTACTTGACTATGGCATAAAAGGACTGCGCTCGATCTTCTGATTTTATATTTAAACAATAGTATTCAGAATGTTGACGTGAATGGCAGGAGATTTCCTGGGAATCCTCTAAGTATGGGGGTACCATGGGGGACTATCTATTCTTGGACCGTTCCTCTTCCTTATCTACATCAATGATCATCCTAACGCAATAGAATTAAAATATAAGGTAGTATTGTTTGCGGATAAAACTTTACTGATAATTAAAGTGAAAAGAAACCAGGTTAAATATTATGAATTAAACGATATTCTATCTGATATTGTGTACTGGTTTAGCGCGAATAACCTAATGTTAAACAGCAAGAAAATAGAATATAAGAGTAGTTCTGCAGCATACGCGGTTAAAAAGATTAGACAATTAACCGACGTAAATACGGCGCGCCTAGTTTACCTTAGTTATTTTCTTAGCATTACGTCCTATGGTACCTTTATTGCTATGGGGCAATGCTGCCAATATTAATACAATATTTGTGCTGCAGAAGAGGGCTTTCTTTTAATTCGCGCTATTTATAACCTAGGTCCTAAGGAATAATTGAGAGCAAAATCTAAAGAAATAAACATCTTGACCGTTGCCTCTCAATAAATATTATTGATAATGTAATGTATGCACATAGGCCACATAAATGAATTTTGACCGGTTTTATCCAAAAAAAACACGTACCTGAATAATCGAGCAGTGGGATCTTAGGCTAATGTCACTGCAACGTTTTAATAACGGATTTAGCCTCTATTTCAGCAATGTCACTTCAAACTGAGTTTAATAATACTCACGTTTACTAGAAAAAACTAGTTCAAATCCCAGTCTTGATCTAGATTAAGGACAAAGCAATTTCACCAATGCATTTTGAAAATGAAATTACATGTCATAAACTATAGAATGTATAGAATAGCTGCCAAAACTGTCATCGGTAAGTATGAACAAAATCATAATCCCTATAATGGTGAAATCTGCTCTTCCACCTTAAGCCTTGCTCTCTTTTTAATATTATACGGCCAATTTTTAAATGACAGATCTACGCGATCTGTTTCCAGACATCGTCGTGCTTATCAACTAGTGTTTACACATAAACAGAATATCGTGCGCATAATGTTCAAACAGAGAGTGAATATGCTATAAAAAAGTAGTAAAATGTTTACGAGCGCGCCTAATGAGACGCCGCATTCGGTAGGCGAAGGGTGTCACTACCGCCGTTATCAAAATTTTAATTAAGCTCATATTTTAACCGATTTTGACTGAGTCAGGGGCTATAAGCCCTATAGGCTATATGGGCCATTTGCCGGGTCACGACCACGTATCAAAAATAAAATACCGGGTCGCAACATTCCCGCCCTGTTTTAAAAAAACAGACTAAAGAAGTAAAGACTAGTAAAAAGAAGCACTAGCTCCGTAGGTACTTCGCACTAAAATTTAGTGACTAAATAGGCGATATCAACTTATGTAGTAAAAATAAAACCTTTTTACTATTTACTACTATTTATTATAAAAATAAATGTGTATTATTTTACCAGGTTGGGTTTAAAAGTATTGAGTGGGTCTCGAAGGGGCCATTTAAAAGTTACCGGGCCATGGCAGGACTATGTTTGGGAACACGAAGATACAGCATGATAGAAATGAAAAGCGAATCTGTTGTTACTGTAACCGAGTTTGATTGACAAGTCGTAAACATTCAGCTACGCTTGGCGTTAGCTTCTTACTATTTTGAATATTAAACTACTAGCTAACACATTGACAAATGGAAATTCGTCTATACGCTACTATTATTCTGTCTATGGTCATGATAACATTGTATCTCTCTTAAGAGGTTACATTAGTTGAGGACTTTCGCAGATAACAGAATTCTTAAAACAGCAAGATGTTCTATCTAGACGTATAAATTATCTAAGTTATTGACTTTACAAACGTATTGCTACCGTATTAAAAATTCTATAGTAGCCCATTTGACACATCCGACTAGGAGAAAAGCACCGATCAAGTGCGGATCCAACTCTCACGCGCTAGTTTCCCCGAGCCAATTTCCTAATGGGCAGGCAAAGTAGTATCCTGTATATAAAGCCAGGACCTGAGAGTTGAACAAAGCTTACAAGATTTTATGACGATACGTCACTTGAACGGTTAGCTCAGTTGGCAGAGCACTCTTACGGAACGCGAGAGGTCGTGGGTTCGAGTACTGCATCGTTTATAAAATATTGTTTTCAAATTTTATTTGTATATGTACTACATTTATGTATGTAAACAGTATTTTTCCTGTCGGGGTAGGGAGAGACAACAGAACGCCACTTGCGTCTATCCATAGAGACCTCACGTGCTTCCTCTCGGGGGCTTCGGACCTTTCCTTTTTTCAAATCGTCCACAATTCGATGAATGTACTACTACGAGGTCTCCCACGACCAACTTGCCCACACCATGCCTTATATATTTGATTCATAATTCATTTCAGCATTCCTTACTCAGTCCTTTTCACAACATCTTCTTTCAGACCACAGCACGCTCATATTACCTACCGCATTCAGAATTCTATCAATCAACAGGTTGTTTATCAAATTCAAAGTAGACCATCAATTTAGGATAATTACTCATCAGATTAGATATCTAAAAATGAAATACTAAGGCTAAATAAGGCTGAACCCACCACTATTTCCTTTTTCTCTTGAACTTTCTTTTCCTAATTTCATATAACAGTAGTAGTGCTATCTCTTCGAGGTACATTTTGATAACGTGTTAGTGTGGTGTGGCGAATCTGTTGTCTGTATGTTATCTACTTTGGTAGCTTGCACTATAAAAGATTAATATTGCATTATTTTAGAATCCACCATCTTGGATTTTTATTGTTTTTAGTTTGTTATAGCGCGAAAAATATTGCAAACAGTGTCAAATTTCAGCTTCAAATTGCGGTTTACGAGGTACGAGTCTCGAAAGAATAAGAAATATGGTTCTCCTTGATTACTCTCTGGGTAACTTAGCCTAAAAACATTTATAAACCTCATAGTACGTAAACGGAAAATAAAATAACGTTCGTTTGTACATTATTGCTTTGAGGGTACTTATATATTATGATCACGTGCCGACCTAAATATTGTACGCATGCGCGCTAATATCCCTTCTTACAGAGTTCACACTTAGAATATATAAATAAAAATTACTTTTGTCTTCATTTACCAACCAACCGATCCATGTCCATGGCGAAAGCCGTGCTAGCCTAGTTAGGCTAGTAGCGGGTGTACCCGTGTAGGTAAACCAAGAGCTGGCGGTTAATTGTGCTTTCCATGATGAGCTCAATCGGAGAAATGTCATCCGGCCCGCTCGACTTCTTTACGCACAAGGAAAACAGACATCTATCTTAAAATTTCTTCCTGCATAGAACTCTGACACCGCGGGATGGGCGGCAGTGTCTTTCCATTGCCGTTAAGAGTCGAGTTGGAGGTGAAAAGAGTGCCCGCAAGATCATATAACTCTTTTGCCATGTGGGCCAGGGTGTCATTCCTTATATAACGCAGGATTGCTGAATTTACCAAAAGTAGCTTTAGACAACACCCAGAACATTTACAGGGCGGCGTTTACAGGATCTGGAGTTGTATTTCCTCTTCAGAGCTTTGCAGACTGTAACCCGGGTTTGATACGCCAGTTTTTGTAGTCAGCTGCTGCTTTAACTGACGCATCGAACCAGGGTTGTGAGCTGGCCTTGATCGGAACTACAGAGCTTCGTATAAAAATACCTATCACACCAGCCACTGCAACGGTACAGGCATTATGATCATCCAAAGGTAAGTAAATACTGTCTCAAGGGTAGACTGCAAAAAAGGAACGCATCATTTACTAATCTGCTGACTTGTTGTGGCAAACGCGGCGGGTGGCTTCGACCGAGCAGTGATCGAACGTCACAAATGAGGCGTCTTCAGAGATCTGGTAATTTTCTGAATGTGTACTCAGCAGAAGTACCAATATGGAGAGCATGTATGTATTACACATGCGAACTGTGCAGGCAACGCAACTAATTGATTAGTTAGAAGCTATACATGCTACAACCCGTTGTTCCAGTAGTCAGGGCTCATGGAATGTGTTTGTAAAATTAAACTTTATTATAGTTTAGTGGCCACACGTGGATCTTTAATAAGGTAATAGATTCTCTTACGAACTGGACGGATCGTCGCCTTTGATATAAACTTGAAACCTAACCCAAAACAATAGCTTAACCCGACCCGAAAAAGACTGTTTAGTAAGAGTAGCTATAGCCCGTGCCAATAATGAAACGAATCCGGTATAGCATATTTGCCATATACTTTCGCTGTATTCAGCGAAATAGGGATGGCAGATAGAGGGTGTTACGTGTGCGAGTGAGAGCGAATCATAACTGGCCGCCAATTTATATTCCTTTCTTTATTGGCACGGGTTATATGTAATAAAATTGGACTCTACTGTCATGATATACTTAAATAATATAGGACTTTGGGGCAGGCCTTTGTCCTGTAGTGGACGTCGTCCGACTGATAGATGAATATCGCACTCATTATTATAAACGGCCAATGCATAATCTGTTGTACATTATTCATAGAATTGTAATACGACCAACGACAGTTACAAAGAAACAAGAGCAAGATGTAGGTATACCTATACATAATACGCGTAATACAAGGATTGCGTACGGCTGAAATTGCAAATTCTCGCGTGCTTGTGTTTGTTCGAATCGAATACGCACTCAAGTCCAGTAGCGTAACTCAACATTCACCTTCAAATTTATACCGCTAGCAATGGTACATACTGAAAAATGATTGAAGACGCAGACGGCACGGCGCAGCTAATTGAACTCGGACACCGACCAGTCTCAGCGGGGTACCACATGGCACTCGATAGTTCTGTCTTCCCAAGATTGCTTACCGGTCTTATAAACCGTGTGTATGTGTGCGTGCGTCGATCCGGGCGCTCTAGTATGAAGTCAAAGTACTGTTTTATTACAGTAATGTGCTTAAGTGATGTGTCAAATGTAATAAGATGTCCCAATAAATATGTATACATACCGCCAACAGCCCGATGTTTTCTCGCATTCCCGTCAACATACAAGTGCATAGGACGCCATGTTTCTGTAAGAGAAACAAATACATTCGAAGTAATGTTACTGTTCAACAAACAAATTGCTTCCACGTTACAGGAATTTCTGAACACGAACAGAATATTTTTAGTTAAACAATATCTGTGTTATGAATTACAGCGAAGTAAAGTTATTCCAAATTAAAAACTTATGCGGCCTTATAAATAAAGTTGGAATAAAGTTATACCTGAGTATAACTTTATACCAAGTATATATATATATATATATAGTTATACTAACAATGCGCGAAATGTTGACTAACGGCCGTTTTCAATAACCTATCTATCCCTAGTTTAAGTTACGAACAATAACCTATCGACATAAAGCATTGGACTATATCTATATTAGACATAACTATGGAGTTTGTTGCGCCCATTCTTCTCAGGCCTGAAGCATTCATTTTGGAATGGGTGGTAGTTTTTTGACTTTCAATAAGTGATTTCACATCCTATTTTGAATAAAAATATTTGAATTTGAATTTGATAGATAAGATCTTGTCGTTAAGGGAACGGCTCTTAATGACAAGTTCAATAACCTATCTATCCTTAGTTTATCTTACCAGTGGTATACAAATCTATCTTTTTAAGCTTACTTACATTTCAATAACCTATCGACATAAAGCATTGGACTATAAATATATTGGACATAACTGTAGATAGATAAGATCTTGTCATTAAACGGTGACAGCAATGTATCCGTAACTAGAGATACGTTATTGAAAAAAGGCCGTATATCGCGACAACACTGTCAATACAATTATTATAGCAGATCGACTTACGGCCGTTCCCAATATTCAGTCTATCTCTTACTTAAGAATAAAATCGTAACTATCGTTGACTTTTCTGTCCCAATAAACTTATTGACGGTAACTGACCATATCCGTACACGCTGTCTGTCAATGGGACGACGTATAGCTTACCAGCGCTAGAAGTGTGTATGGACATTGCAATTCACGCGTCCCAATATAAGGCGATAAGATTGACTTACAGGGTTATATTGGGACAGCTTCAGATTATTGACAGCTAATCACTGACAGTAGAATGTAAAATAGTTCCATGGTTTCGTTCAAACTGTCGAAATATTAATTTAACTAAACTAGTTTAGCCCAAAATTGGGAATAATATGATACTTAGAAATATTTAAGAATATAAATTCAGAATGTAATAATTGAATCATTTAATTTATTGGTAATGCAGACAAAGGCCTCCCTCAAAGATATTTTGAAAGGGCTTAAGGGAAGGGCCATAAACGCCACGCTTGGCAGGCGGGTTGGCGGTCGCATTAAATCGTGGATGCTCTCGGAAATGCTGATATCCATCGTCCATTCTTTGTATCCCTGATTCGCCTCTTACGGCACCCACGGGAGGAGATAGGTCGATGCATTCTGGTGCAACACCACAATCTTACTGTTTTCCTTCCTTCTTAAGGGCCGGCAATGCTCCTGTGATTGCTCTGGTGTTGCAATAGAATGTGCGCAGCGGTGACCACTTAACACCGTGTAATCCGTACAATCTTCCTTTTCTGTAAAAAAACCTACTGTTTTGTAAAACATATTAAAATGTAATTTTAGCTTTGTGCACTTCTTCTCTTATAGTATAATCCTTCAGTATGCCAAAAACTATGTATACTTGGGGATCAGGAGCATGACGTATATTTATTATATATAGGTACATGTAACTCAAACAAACTGTGTTTCCATCTCAAAAACGAAACTCCCAAATATTCCAAACTAACCAACTAGAATATATCGAACTGTTTCTCGACAAAATTGGCAAAATATTTCTAAACAAAGTTTACTCTCCGCACCAGGGAAAAGCCCGCCGCCACAAAAGAAAGAAAACGCTAAAAGCTCGAAGCGTTTGTGGAAAGTTCAATATCGCGAGTATATGTGTGGGTAGTTTTGTTTTAAGACATTCAAGGGAATGTTTGCTGAAAGAATTCGGCAACATCGGGAGTGCTTCTAAAACCGATCAAGTACTAGTCGGACTGGCCCAGAAGGGTTCCGTACCATCGTATAAGATGTAACACGTACATAGTGTTTTAACACGTAAAAGTTTTAATGAAAATATGTAAAGATTTTTTTAATTATATGACGGTAATTTGATATTGACCATTCTAGTTATGGTTTGAATTTATTCAATTCAAGAAGAAATAATAAACTGTACGTGCCGTGCGTTCATAAACATCTATCAGAAAATATGTGACATCAAACTAGGTCCATCGTGTCCCACTAATGTGACCAGCTGTAACAAGCAAAAACCATGAAATTCGTGTGACCTCATGTATGGATAGTCTCTTTGCGATTTTATTATTATATGATTTAAAATATGTACTAGGAATTTTATATCTCTGTATCTTATCTTTCCCCATAACAAATAAAAGAACTGATGTTATATTATTATCACTCCCTATGGTAAATTAATATATTTCTATTGTTTACTGTTTAAGCAGTATACTAATACACTCTGTTAACTGTCGTTTAAGTTGTCTAGCTATTGCGGTTAAAGAGATAAAGAACTCTGACAGACACACTGACGGACAGTGGATCCATAATAATAGGGTTCCCTTTGGCTAACCTTCAGGTACGGAACCGCTAATAACATCATGAAAGCTACATGTAACATGAGTTCACTGCGATAAGAGAACGGATTACAGAGGACATTGAGAGAGAGTACAGAGATAACGGAAATAATATAGCGAGGGGAAAGAGGAGATTGGTCTATGGCTGACTTTCGTTCGATCTTGTTCTTTAATGAGAAGGTGACTCTCGCGATCATTACGAGCAAAGGGGTTTCGAGTTTGACCCTCGGTGGGAACATGGGATATATTTCTACATTTGGGTGTATGTGTTAATATTATTCGATTAAATTATACAAAGTTTTAAGAACGTTTAATAAATATATTCCGACGGTACAGCGATGCACAATTTACGAATGCACACAGAAAAATGTATTTGTATGAATCGCGCTATATATACGTGCTCTAAGCAGTATGACAATGTCAAATAAAAATACAGACTAAAAATCACAGCCCATTGACTGTTGGAAAATACTACAACAGTTGCGACGTACAGTCCATTTTATAAACGCCGACACTTGTTGGCTTAGAAATGAGAAAAAAAGCATAGTATTTGATCTCTACTATGGACACCGGGTCCGTAGTTTCATCAATTATTATGCCAAGTTTTTGCGTCGGGCAACACAATGGCATACCAATATGGCGGGCGCTTCGCAAAACAATGGCGCGCCATCAAATACGCGGGAAAAAACTGCGTTTGGGATTTGTCCGGTCCAAATGTTTTGCTGCATCTAACTGTTCTTTGATTAAAATATTTTTTTATTAATTGTAGTAATTAACTTTATTAGTAGAACTTTCTCATACTCATAAAATTATTATTATTTTCTTTGTGAAATTTTTACGTGTGTGTCTATAAAGACATTTTATACCGTTAAAGCCTGGAAGCATCAAATTGAAATTAACATTAAATCCTGTCTGAGTTCCACTAAAATTGTATAATCACACATATAAATCAATGTATATACGAGGGCAGCACCGAAAATTTCGGGAATCAAGGAAGTGACACAACATTACTATTTAAAAATGTATTTCTTGCTTTTCTAAGTATTCTCCGCGAAATTTGACACATTTTTGCATACGATGGAACCAATCATTGAAGCAACCATTCCATTCGGAAGTTTGGGTCTCCAAAATGGCCGTTTTGTAGCGTTGGCCGTTGCGTGCGTCCACAGCTTCTTCAGGTGATGAAAATCTCTGACCACGCAATTAATTCCTTATTTTAGGGAAAGAATAGAAATCATTAGGGCTTAGGTCGGGGATGCACGGCGGATGATCTAATAATTCTATGTTTTCTTGCTCTAAAAACTCTTTATTTCTGTGCGCGGTGTGAGAACTCGTATTGTCGTGATGGAGGATGATGCGGCGGTTGCAGTTCTTTTTACGGAATTCAGAAACGACCTGTACCTAACAAATGCTAGCATACCATTCTGCATTAACCGTTCATTGTCCCTCAAGAGGAATAGCCGCAACATGGCCCGTTTTGGAGACAAACGTGGCCACCATTTTTTTGCAACACTCCGTGAACGAACAATTTTTGTTGGCTTTAACACATTTTCGAACATCCAAACTCGTGACTGGTTTTTTGTTTCGGGTTCGTACGCGTATATCTAGGATTCGTCACCTGATACGATGTTGTATACAGCATTTGAGGATGGTGCGTGGAATCTTTCGAGAGTTCTGACGCACCAAGTAACGCGAGCCGCTTTTTGCTCTTCACAGACCAAATGCGGTATCCATCGGGAAAACAACTTTTTTACACCTAATTGTTCATGCAATATTATTTGTATTTGACTCATGCCAATGTCTACAGTTGCCTGAATTTCGCGGTATGTCACATGTCGATTTTCCTCAATCAGCTTACACACAGCATCAACGTTTTCTTTGGTGACTGCAGTTTTTGGACGACCTTGACGGGGATCATCACTGAGCTTGACACGTCCACGTTGAAATTCAGCAAACCAGCGATAAACTGTGGTTTTGGATGGGGCTTCATCACCAAATGCAGAAATCATCCGGTCAACACACTGTTTTTGTGTTAAACTACTTCGAAAGTCATAACAAATCATCGCTCTAGAATTTTCTCGAGTCAATTCCATTTTCTCAACGACTAAACAAGTTTGAAAAGACCTTGTGGCAAGATCGAGAATCTTTTTTTAAATAAATAAATGGTGTTCGATTTTTAAAACCAAGGAGTTTTCATTTAAAAAGATTTTAATATGACAGGAACAGTGGAAATTTTCCATTCCCGATACTTTTAGTGCAGCCCTCGTAATATACTTTCTGCTTAACCAGAATGAAGGCACATTTACAAATATCATAGAAACTGTAAATAATCAAAATGAGTAAATAAGACCAGGAAAAAATAGGTACTTGGCTTAGATAACAGTTTTGTTGGGCAAAGTTAATATACAATCATAACTGTTTTTTTCTAGGCATAAATTCGGTTACAAATAAAAATATATTTATTTATTGATGTCTCCATAGGAATTTCAGGCTGAGATCTATAGAGATTATTCAGACTTTGCTGAGTTCAAGATCAGCGCAATCTTTGATTTGGCATATACAGTCATTCGAGATTATGCTGAGCTCAAGCTAAGACAGCCTAATAGAAAGATTAAGCGCGCGATTTATTAAACACAGTACATTGTCGATTATTATTACAATAGAAAGTTTACTAAATTATAACAATGTCAATTGTCCCAAACTCATTTGATTATTAGTTTTATTGAAAAAAGTGGAAATCTAATGAAATAAATAAAAATTGATTTATGCAAAATGCAGTCATATCACCTTATTTGGAATGAGAAACGGAACACATTTTTAGATACATGACAGCGAAATTATACAAACACGTACCTACACAACAATGACAGGTAACAAACACAAAGTACACCCGCGTGTATTATCCGGGAATTTTAAAGCAACAAATTGATATACGAATATATCCCGGTTCGGAAACCTAGTCTGGCCACCCAGGTCCCCGGATATCACACCATGTGATTTTTTCTTATGGAGATACCTATTATCTAAAGTTTTTTCAAATCAGCCGTGGACAATTAGTAATATTTTAAGAAATATCAAAACAGAAATCAAAAACATTTCTCAGCAGCACTGTAGGAAAGTTTTCATCAACTCACAGACTCGCTTACAAGAGACTGTAAGAATGGATGGCAAGCATTTAGATGGCATTACCTTAAGAAAATGACACTCGCATAATTAAGCTTTTTATTTGTGCCAATAAATATTTTATTCCATCCAAAATGATTGTTTTTTTTTTAGTATTGTAAATTGTACTTTCCCAGTGGACACACTCTATAGTTATGTTGTTATCGTGGCAACACTAACATACATTATATAAGAGTTTATTATTCGTTTACCAAAAACAGCCCGGTGAGACACAGACGGACTGACTGACAGCGAATTCTCCGGTTGTAGCCAGAGGTTACGGAACTCGAACCAAAAATCTTACTCATGCACTGTAATCGTCTACGTCAAACAAGATGAACATCCCATCTGTCGTGTGAAAGAGTGTCATCATTTCGGTGTATTTTTAATCTGTCACCAATCAAGCGTTCGCAATCGGGACTCCTCGAATACGCGTCTATTATCGCGGAAAATGTGTCCTTTCAGAGCGCGGGCACTCCATCTCGTTCGCGCACTACAAATATGAGGGGGACAGAAACAAAAGAACGCTCCCCTATTCATGTGGAAGCGACGGAGCGTATTCGACGACGATGAGCCAGGGATGTGCCCATGTTCTAATCTATCGATGAATTTTAACGTAGCATACCATGCATCACAAATTATCTTAGTCACAAACTGTGAATTTAAGCATTATAACAAAAAAAATTGTTACAAAGTATTTTCTAGTCATTAATATAATCATTGCCTACACCCACTTAAAAGTTTTAAGCACCTTTGATTACTATTTTGATCAAAATATTACAAATAAACTTGGTATAAATATATATTTTTATTTGAGTAAAATATTTAATGAACACACGCGGCCCTTATTTATTAAATACATCTCTTAGATCATTATGCGTCTGTGACAGCTGTCAAAATGTCGAAAAAAATTGAGATTGACAGTTAACCTTTATTTTGAGCAATGCACGCATACTAACACAAAGTGACATACAAATCGCGAGTGTCAGACATAGCTTGTCACGCACACTAAACTAATAAGCCTGGCATGTTTTCAGCGGTTCGTATAAATTATCTAAGATATATCTATGTATCGATATTCGTGTTCTATCACTAATTTCAATCAAAACCACCATTAAATGTAGCAGCCAGTTTATTGAAAGCCGTCTCAACAACCACTCGACGCTTGGCCACAATTGTTTAAGAATTTAAATATTTAAAATGTCACCAGGTATTAAAGTTAAATTTCCTTACTGTTTTATACATAGTATAATGATATGCCTATTTCCCAGAGAGACACCTCCAATTTACACCAACCCTAACATATGTTCTTCAAACGCTATCCAATTCAAATATCGTCACCGCAGTGACCGCCGTGGTGTCAGTGACCGAAATTATCACTTATCTGCGACCGCTGTATTGTAACTCCAGAGCTATATCAATGTACAATAATTACAATACTGTTTACAAATGATGTTTTCGCTTGTTTGTTTCAACGCGCCAATCCCAATCTGGCAATCGGATTTGATTAGTTATTTTGTATATTAAAGCCATATTATCAGACACAGCATACAAAAGTATAGGTTATCTATGACTAAATCTCAGAGCTAGATAAATATTCATTTTTGTGTGAGTACACTGGCGTGATGGTTAAAGTGGTGTACGTAAACATATTGTTCTGGAAAAATATTGGTTCTCTTCTTATGCCCTTTTCAGGGCATATTTTTCAGAAAAGCAGTATTATGTAAACATTATTGTTTGAAAGGTGCCATAGCTAGTGAAATTACTACGCTAATAATATTTATCAAAAAGTGACGAGAATCTAAACGCGCCACAAAAAAAGAACGAGGGTTTATCGGAGGACATGAACTCTAACAGAGCAAGTTTAGAAGGGCATCCTCTAAGGAATTAAAAGGAGCGATTACGGCACAAAGTGGTGTGGCTGGACAACGGGCACGATAGATTCATAAGAGCCACAGTGCGCGAGAGGACCTATGTCGTTTTAGCACACAAATCAAAATGACTATGACTAATAATGAGCCAAACAGCGCCTATTTCTGCCGTGAAGCAGTTATGTGTAAGCATTACTGTGTTTCATTCTGAAGGGCGCCGTAGCTAGTAAACTTAATAGTCAAATGAGACTTAAGGCGAAGACTAAGCAGAAAACAGGCAAACAAGGTGTTTTTAGACAAGTTTTGTGGTGAAAATATAGCATTTGGAGCTATAAACACAACTTTATTCTGTTACACATACCCTTGAGTCTTACTTGTAGGTTGCTAATGCTTGCTGTTAGTTAAACTTAACACTCCAGAGCTATTATGAACTACCAGTTTTGTTTGCAGTTAAACAAGTTTTTTCTCGGCATGATGCATTTGTTTAGTATACTGCTCTCATAAAAGTTGTTCTTATAGCTTTTACTTTTTTGTGTTGGTACATTTATTAAGATTAGTAATCAATAATCAGGATTGTAAGCAATTAAACTGTTTGCGCCTGTTAAAATTTCGACGCAAGAATTTTGAAAATATTGGCTTTGTTACATAGGTGCCGTGAACTCATATCGCTCAAGGTTGCCGGCATTTAGTGTCGCCTTAAAATCTTATGTCTCAGGGTGACGAGCACAATAATTGTAGTGCCGCTCAGAGTTTTTGGTTTTTTCAAGAATCCTGAATGGCACTGCATTGTAATGGGTAGGGCGTATCTCAATTACCGTCAGTTGAACGACCTGCTCGTCTCGTCCCATATTGGCATAAAGAAATCCATCCCCGGACATTACTTATCTTGACGTCTGGCATTCATCAACCGCGCGTTTTACAAGAATCTTCTTGCCTCGATACTAGTCAATGGAATCCATTACCGACTGCAGTTTTCCCGAACTCCCAACTTAAGGCCGGCAACGCATCTCCTGACCTCTCGTCACCTTCACTACTTCCCATTACGCGAGTCTCTTGTATGTTAGCCCCAGTAAAAAAAGACAGGAACTTATTATACGCGAGTGAAACCGCACAGTTAGTTATTAATTTACAGTTGTACAATCGGGCGAAATCCCCAAACAAAAGCCACTAGAATTATAGAATGAATAGCGAACGCGCGTCCTAAGAACTAATTAGTGCGAAAAACGAGATCGCAGAGTGAGTGCCATTGAGTGAAGGAACGTATTCACTCGGATCCCGGATCCGTCTTTAGAACACGAGTAGTTATTCAACCTGCATTCAATATTATAATGCAGTTCACATAATTACGTCCCGGCATTCGCTTGGCTGTGTCTGCGTTCAATAAGATTCACTTCATGTCCGTGAATGAAATAATGGATTGCCTGTTTACAATTAACACTAAGCCTACAATTTATATTTAAAGTTTTATCCGAAAAATTGTTGAAAGCCGTTTCGGAATTGCGTGAATTGGACTTATTTAAGGCGTTCGGTGCACCAGACATGCGTATACATGCTCCAGGACTAGAAGGTAGTTAAAAGTGGTTACCAAGAATTTGTCGAAAAGAGCGAGAACCGTTATTTCTTACTTATACTTATTTTATACTTATAAAACTAAAACAAATTAAATTACATATCGCTCCTCCTTTAAGTTAGAAAAGGTTCGTTTGTTTGTTTCTATTTAGTTTTTTTTGTGTATACAACCCATTTTGTATAACTAGATACATTTAAAGGGAATTTGTTTCCCTTACAGTACAGTAGATCATTACATTATAAAACATATAAAAGTACATAGTTCTAAAACCGATCAAGTTTTCACAGATATCCATTACATAATTAAAACTGTGGTAAGTTTATAAATATGTAATTATAATAAGTTTCACGATATAATAATACGTACAATTTTGAATATAACAATTACCGAGTGTTACTACATAATTAAACATTACTTATCAATAACTACTTTACCGGATTGAACTACTGAACACTGACTAACCAGTAACTAACTACTGAGTTTCTTACAATTAAAATACTCATCGATACTAATGTTTTAGTTTGCTTTTCAGTACATTTTAATTCGTCGGGTAATTTGTTAAATATTTTAATGCAGTTTCCGTCAGCATAATGCTGGAGCCGTGAATCAACGAAGTGCGCTGTGGTGTTTCAAAGACAAGCCTTTTCTTGTTTCTGGTACATATTTTTACCAGTGGGAGGCTGCTTTGCACAGGATGCCGGCTAGATTATTGGTACCACAACGGCGCCTACTTCTGCCGTGAAGCAGTAATGTGTAAGCATTACTGTGTGTTCGGTCTGAAGGGCGCCTTAGCTAGTGAAATTACTGGGCAAATGAGACATCTTATGTTACAAGGTGACAAGCGCAGGTGTAGTGCCGCTCAGAATTTTTGGGGTTTTTCAAGAATCCTGAGCGGCACTGCATTGTAATGGGCAGGGCGCATCAATTACCATCAGCTGAACGTCCTGCTCGTCTCGTCCCTTATTTTCAAATTCTTTTGTTTTTTCACAAACAGGCAGGCTTCAAGAATATACATTCTTCGAAAGTGTATACCACCGCATTGATCCAATTCAAATATAATAGGTAAGTACTATATATATTTGGCGACGCTCCATAACTAAGATGATGAAATTCTGAAAGTTCACACAAGGTTCGGTTCGCAAAAGGCTTTCGACCGGCTGCGAACTTTGACCGGCCAATGTTAATTTGTAGACTGCTATAATACTTCGTAGCGAAAACATTAACTTTGATTAAAATATAGACTTAGAATATACTGGCGTATAGAAGACCTGGCAGCGCGATAACACGTGATCAATTTTGATGTGTCAATGTGTGCGTTAGCTAGTTTAATATTACGAATGCTAAGGACCTAACGCCAAGCGTGGCTGAATGTTTACGACTTGTCACCTTTTACGCTTACTTACATTTCAATAACCTATCGACTATAACGAATAATATTACAATATTGGACACAGCTATGGATAGATAAGATGTTGTCATGAAAGGGTGATAGCAATGTATTCGTAACTAGAGATACGTTATTGAAAATGGCCGTTAACAAATGATAGATAGATCATCTCGAATTATTTTCAGGCTACGACTGAATACGAACTAGCTATATAGATCAGACAGAACTTGAGCAATATTATTGAATGCACGAAAAAAAACTAATTAGTAGTGGAACTGCACATCAGAAGTAAATACTTCTGAGCCTCAAATTGGAAACATAAAATTATATGGGTTTTCTATTCTCTTAAATCTCATTCGCTTGTATTAAGTTTTTTATTTAAAAAAAATATAGTATTAATTAATTAATTAATTAGATTTTAATTAATATTTTTATTATTATAAAAAAATAGTTCGATTATAATAAGACTCTAGGAAGAATCGGCGCATGAGTACCGAAATGTATACCACCTTCATGTTTTAATGCGATCCTCTTCAAATTATAACTAGAAGACTTGAGCCTCCTCGGGATTAACGGTATCACACAAGGCAACCAACCACAAGCACAAGCATAAAATAAAATAAGTTTTCAAATGTATCAATTATGTACAAGTATACAAGAAGAATGAAACTTACCAGTAGCGGCCGACCACCCGAAAATATCTGAAAAAAATATCTTAGTTAATTCTTGAGATATAAAATTTTTCAATGTATGAAGATAATTCCTTATTCAAGACGATCTTACAAAGGAGTCTAAATTAACACAAAGTTACCAGTAGTCAACTATTGGCAAGCATGATTTAGTTGACCGTCCATTGTTGAAGTTCTCACAAAAAGGGCTACATTTCTACTTTCAGCACAATTGCAGATATATAACTACCTAGAATTATATAAAGGCATGCAAATTTAAATATTTTTAGCAACAATAGGATATGAAATCTTTTATTGTATGTCAAAAACTACCCCCCATTCCAAAGTGTATGCCTCAGACCTGTGAAGAACGGGCGGTGAAAAGCAAACTCAGCGGGCTTTTTTTTTTCATAAATTACTATGTTATATCGTACCATATAAACGGTATTCTTTAATAGCCTGAGGGTAGTCGCTCCATTCCCAATCTGTGGTATCATTAAGAAAGTCATTTATGTTATAGTAACCTTTAGCACACAAACATTTTTTAATAATTCTTTTGAATTTCGTAATACATTTGTTTTGAACATTATCTGGGATCTGGTTGTAAAAGCATATACATCGTCCAACTAGTCTAGACCCTATTCTGCTTATGTTACGAGGATAGTGGGAGGCCTTTGGGAAATGGCCACGGCCAGTCATATCTTGCGCGCAGCTAGTGCGCTATCTCAACAAGCCCTGCTATTAATATATAACTATTGAATGTATTTTATTCATGCATTCTTAGATACTTTTTAAAAGATGGAAAGACGATTTACCACCTGGAAGGAGAAGGTTATTTCGAGATAGAGATAAGTGGAAGAAACTGGGGGAGGCCTATGTCGAAAGTCAACCTGACCAATAAAGTGGTTGCTGTACATTGATATAGCTTTTTTTTTTATTTTTCATAAAGATTTAAGAAAACATATTTTATAAGTAGTATATAACTAAGTTGGAATATAGTATGGTGAAGGAATAAATGCTTATATTATTATTATTGTAAAGATACTTTTTAGGGTTCCGTAGCCAAATGGCAAAAAACGGAACCCTTACAGATTTGTCATATCTTTCAAAATAACAGAATGATAAAATAAAATAAATATATGAAGTACATTAGCATGCAAACATCCACCGAATATTGGTTTGAACTAATTTTTAATTTTTATCTAGTAAGTATTATTTTGTGCAGAGTTTTTGCCTTTTCCATTTAAATAATTAAAAATCATTTTCCTTTCTATATAAGTTTTATGTTATGTTACTTGCTGCTACGGAACCCTTCATGGGCGAGTCCGAATCGCACTTGGCTGCTTTTTATTTATTTAAACTAGGCATAGATACTGACATTTATATTTAAGCTCCAAATTCTCTAACAGTTCCAATCAAAGAATACTTAAAATGTGGACTACCACATACTAAATAATACCATAATAATCTTAAACAAAGAAATTTAAACAATTTTTCCCACTTTACAAATTATCCATATATTTCCAGTAATTAAACACGAAAAGGTTAGAACGTCAACAATTTACTTAAAGAAAAGAGTTCGCGATTGAACAGCCTATTGGCATTAAAAAAATAGCGATAATCTCCATATTTTTAATGCGATTGGCAAAAACTGTGGAACCGAAAACTACAAATTGGCTATTTGCAATCAAGTCTCACGCCAATCATGGGCCCATTAATACTATAACTAATAACACCTGCTATGATCAGGTGAAGGTATACTTATATTGATATATTTTGAGCGTATTATTTATGTGACGTCATCATTTTGAACTGTAACATCATCCAGTTCATTATTATTTATCCCCGATAAATTGCCCCGCTTCAGCAAATGCTTCATCTAAGATAAAGTACGTATTAAATAGCTGTGGTAAGAGTTTCCCGTTGGTATATTCAAAGAGCTCAAAATACACATCTCCTTACCAGGTACCTACTGACGTTATGGCTCAAGCACTGGGACGCCTTCTTTACGTAACTAGTGCCTCTACCAATATCATAATAGGACATATCTTATTATGATATTTTATAGGTATCATTGGATATCACAACAAAATATTAAAATATCCCAACGATGGCCTAAGTTTAAGATATAAACGAGCATCTTAGGTCCTCCATTGGCCTCCACCCGACTTATCTGAAAAAGCATTTGAGCTCCCAGCATAGAGGAAGAAATCGGTAGTGCATGTCGACCTAAATACGTGAATGTACTTTCCTCCTTTCGAAAACTTCCCCGGGGCATAAAAAGAAAAGGGAAGACCCAGGCCCAAGGGTGTCGTAAGTGGCGCTTTAGGGGATATACCAGTGAGAGACTATTTACACTGGATGCCTGCTATATTATGGGCCACACCAGCGCCTTTTTCTGCCGTGAAACAGTTATGTGTTGTGTTTCGGTCTGAAGGGCGCGATAGCTAGTGAAATTTCTGAGCAAATGAGACTTAACATCTTATATTTCAAGGTGACGAGCGCCTGAAGCGCAGCATTATAATGGACAGGGCGTAAAAAGTACCATCATCTGAACCTCCCACTCGTCTCGTCAGTTATTGTCATAAAAAAATGTGCTGCTAAAAGTTAAAGCTAAAGTTGTGTGATAGGCACAGTAAAATACCTCAAAATTATTCTGATTCACTCCACCAGGTTTAATAATAATTCATAGTCCGCACGCACTCAACAAATAATTTGTCTACAGAGTTGTATAAATAATAAAACTTTGCGTTTGGATCTAATTGGATGGATAAAGTTGTTATGATAACGTTTCCGGATTGCCTCCAACGACTGAAGCAAATTTAATGAGTTATTCACGGCAAAAAGTAAAAATGCAGTTTAATTCACAGCAGTCACAGAGCGTCGGTTATTGAGAGATTGCGACGTTGCCGAGGGAATCTATTACGCTCATGTAAAACATGTTTCAGTTTGCGGCACACGCGTAATGAGACCGACCCTTCAGCGATTCGTTAGCTACCTTTAATTGCTGGTGCCTGGGTACAGTCAACACAAACACCAGCGAGTAAGAATTTTTAATTTTCCCTCTATGAATCTTGAACGACTTAAAAAATAAATGCTTCGATAACGAGCCCGTCTGTGGAATCATCGGCCATCTAATACTCCATATTAAATATAATTTTAATTTAATTAAAGCCATAAATAGCACGAACTTATACTTCACTATATAACATGTGTAATATTTTTCACAGGATTCAAGTCACCTGACAGAGAGTGATCACCACTGCCCACTCTCTTGAAGCGTGTCGGGCTTTTAGGCCCAATATCATATCGCCGTGGAAATACCGCGCAATGAAGTTCCTTCAATCTTACCATCGTAAGATTAACAGTAGATTACACTACCGGCAAAAGATCAATAATACACAAAATATTCAGTAATTGATTCGAATTTATTTTATCGCCTTCAAGGTATGCTATTTCAGAGAAGATATACTTACGGAATCGATTTAGTCAATCACTATTAAACGCTTTTTCCGAAATTAAGTTTAGTGAAGCGTGGTAAATCACCCGGACATGACGGGCTCAGTATTGAGCATGTAATCTGGGCCAGTGATAAAATTTATAAACATCTATGTTGTCTCTTTAACCATTGCATTAAAAATAGTTATTTGCCCGAGGCCATGGTGCACACAATTCTAGTTCCGATCGTGAAGAACAAAACGGCTGATCTAAGTTCTGCCTCTAATTATCGACCTATCTCATTGGACAAAATTCTAGAACGTCTTCTTTATCCTCAGCTGCTTAAAAACATCAAAATTGATGACGCGCAGTTTGGTTTCCGTCCCAGACTCTCGACAGATGCCGCTATATTTAGTTTAAAGGGAACTGTTAGTTACTACAAGTCCAGAAATACTACTATCTATGCGTGCTTCTTAGACCTAAGCCGCGCATTTGACTTGTTCAACTACAATATTCTTTGGGCCAATCTATTGGCGTCACAAGTACCCACACAAGTGGTCGAGCTGCTGAGACTCTGGTACGGAAACCAAACGAACTGTGTAAAATGGGGCGACGCAACTTCTAGCAATTATAGGCTAGAGTGTGGAGTTCGTCAGGGGGGGTGACCTCTCCGGATCTGTTTAATCTCTATGTCAATGGGCTGATTGAGGAGCTGAGGAGCACCAAGATCGGCTGCCATATAGGGAACGTTTGCGTGAATAACCTAAGCTATGCGGACGACATGGTGCTCCTCAGCCCCTCGATCAAGGGGTTGAGGAAGCTGCTTTCGGTCTGTGAGCATTATGGAAATGCGCACGGACTAAAATACAACGTTTCTAAAACTCAAATGATGGTGTTTAAGGCAAGACAGCCTCCGGAGAGAGTGCCGAGTTTGTTTTTGTACGGCACGGTGGTTGGGTGTAGTTAAGCAGTTCAGGTACCTAGGACATTTGTCGACAGAACGGTTGTATGACGATGATGACATTGAGCGCGAGCGGAGGGCCCTTGCAGTCAGAGGCAACATGCTCACTCGACGATTTGCAAAATGCAGCAAGGATGTAAAAACCACATTATTCAAGGCATACTGTTTAGGCATGTACACCTGCCAGCTGTGGGTAACGTTTTCTCAGAAAGCTATGAGCAGAATAAGAGTTCAGTACAATGATGCGTTCCGGGCTCTTATGCGGCTCCCGCGGTGCTGCAGGGCGTCGGGCATGTTCGCAGACGCTGGGGTCCCCGACTTTTTCGCCATAATTCGGTCTCGCGTTGCCTCTTTCTGGCGGAGACTGCAACTTTCCGACAACAAAATACTCGTGGCTGTCTCCGACGACATCAGGAATCCAGTGTTTAATCGCTGGATTTCTGTTCACATGAACAAGAACAAAAAATTACTGCACAAATTTGTGCAATATTTATATAGTTTTAGTTAGTCTAATTTTACTTTTAACTTGGGGTGCCCTTTACAGTGTCCAAATTTTTTTGTAACTATGGGTTTTATTATGCCTGAAATAAATACCTTTTATTATTTTTAATTTATTTTTAGTTCTCGCCGCGAATTCTTCTTTATGTTTTATACCGAATGAAAATGGGTGCCGTTTAGGAAAAATAATGAAAATGGATAGACAATATCTGGTGAATAATGTGGTTGCTCGATGGTATTTGATGAGTTTTTGGCCAAAAATTTGTTCACAATTATTGTCCGAAGACGCTTCATCGTGGTGCAATATTTTATTGAACTCAGCTTATTATGAATGCAGATTTATATGGTGACCGTACCCGCCGGCCGCGGCGCTGGCCGTGCGGTTATGAAATTATAGAGTTTAGGTAAAGCGTGAATCGGAACACAATTACGGGGCAAGTGTTACTCGAGAGAGTAATACACCGCAAACAGCTAGCCGTCGAGAATTGGATACTTATTTAAATGAACTTTTTACACGTACCATGATGTAGTCCTGCGATAAATAATGTTACCAGTCAAAATCTTTATTTGCTATTGCATAAAATATTTATTGCTGTAGTAGTGTTTATACATTAATATTATAATTAACAATTGCAATATTATTTTATTAGTATAAAAATATACATGAAATTCATTCAAAATGACCTCCATTGGCCATACAATCCTTGGCACGTTGAAGCCAGTTATTATCTAAACCATCTACTTCCTCTTTGAGAATTTTTTTTACTTCCAACCAATGGATTGTTTTAGGAACTTCAAATTATCATCGTTTTTATTCGTCATCAAAATATCGATTAGACTCTAAACTTAAGCGTATGCCATACACTCTAAAACTAACCAGAGAATATATAATTTATATTTATACAGTTTATTCTTTATTACTTTTTATGACATATTTCATATTACTTAAACACGATTCATATATTGGATGCAGCACCTTACAAACTGTTGTTTTGTATAATACGGCCATTGTAAAATACTCTGTTTGATTGAAAAAGAGTGGCCGTTGAGTTTAGTGTATGTTCTTCTCACGAGCAGTTCATATGGTACATTCAGTAATTTAAAAATTCCTGATCATTACATAAAAAGGCTCAAGTCATACCAAGCGGATGAAGAGTTTCATAAATCAGTCTTCGCTGCATACTTACTTTGTACGCTGTAATGCTGTCACAGCAATTCGGTTTTCTTTATCACCCCACTCTATTTTAATATCCGAAGAATAAAATTTATTGAATTAGGCGTTACTTTGCGGAAATCTATAATTATACAAATGATTTAAGTTTTCTTTAGTGTTAATTCCGCCAATAACAATAATCCGAAGAATACTTAACACAGATTGGCGCGAAAATGAAAGAACACAATGAATATTCGTTTTTTTCTATGACAATAAAGAACGAGACGAGCAGAACGTTCAGCTGATGGTAATTGATACGCCCTGCCAATTGGTATAATATTATAATGCAGTGCCGCTCAGGATTCTTGCGAGTAGGTACCAATCTCTAAGCGGCACTACAATTGCGCTAGTCACCTTGAGACATAAGATGTTAAGTCTCATTTGCCCAGTCATTTCGCTAGCTACGGCGCCTTTCAGGTCGAAACATTATAATGCTTCCACATTACAGGTATAACATAATCTAGCCGGCATCGTGTTCAAAGGAGCCTCCCACTGGTAAATGGCTAAGTATAAGTTGCCTCTTACGATACCCTCGGCCTGGGACTTCACTATTCTTTTTTATTCCCCGGCGAAGCACAGGGCAAGAATATTCGTAAAAGAATGATAATCAGACAAAATAAAACATACAAATCACAGCTGTCTCCCAGAGGGGTAGGCAGAGATTATGGACTTCCATTTGTCACGCTTCTGACATCTTCACTAGCATCGTACCTTTCATACGTGCTGCTTTTGTTCCCGGTACCCTTGAAATAACAATAAACGCCTTTTTTATCGAGTGGAAGGGCCGGGAAGGGAATTTACCAAAGTCGCGGTTTTGGTGTGTGGGGTTTCGGAGTCAAATGGAGGTGATCGCTGCTTCTCACAGTCTCCTGCAACACTAGAGGAATCACAGGAGTGTTGCCGGCCTTTTAGGAAGGTCTACGAGCTTATTTTGAAGATACCCATGTCGTACTTATCGTCTTGTAAATCTCGCGTAAGCTCGTTCCACAGTTTGTTTGGCAGTAAGGTCCTCAGTAGGTTCCTGCACTGTGGGGTAGTCTACAAACCTAACTGGTGAGGTTGGTATCTAAGTTTGTAGCTTGTTGTGTGGTGGTGGATTTCAGCTGCAGGGATCAGGTCATATAGCTCTTTAGGAACACTGCCCGTGACAAATGCAGCAAAAGACACACAAAGAAGCTAACATCCCAAGCAAAACCAAGCGATCAAACCGTTCACAAAATAATGGATAGTTTGTTGTTTTTAAAGTTATATCCCTCATTTCTGGGTTTAATTATATACAAATTTAATATATACCTAAATTCATGGACAATGTAGGACTAGAACCCGCGCCTTTCGGGTTCCATCCGAGGGCTCTTATCATCTGTGCCAATCGTCCGAGTGAAAATGAAGCGAGGGAGATCCTGGGAGTTGAACAAGATGTACCTAGATTTATGATCGATAAGTCACTCAGACGGTTCTATCAGTTGGAAGAGGCGCTCGGACGGAACCCGAGAGCCACGGGTTCGGAATCCGCATCGCCCCTAAAATATTAGTACAAATTATATTGGTATAATATAATAATCATCGTCATCAGCCGGATTACGTCCACTGCTAGACAAAGGCCTCCCCAAAGATTTCCACGACGATCGGTCCTGCGCTGTCCTCATCCAACGTATTTCGGCGATCTTGACCAGATCGGCGATCCATCTTATTAGGGGCCTACCAACACTGCGTCTTCTGTATAATATAATGCATCCTCACAATTCGACCAGCGCTACGTTGCACGTGCTCAAATGTTTTGAGGTGGTACGGCGGTGGTGAAAGGAATAGGGGAGACAGGAATACTACATGCACCATTCTTCTTCTGCCACACCGAGCTTTCACTACTATAAGTAAGCGTAGGAACCAACATTTATGAATATAGTTCTTTAACGAAACAGGTATTACCAAGTTTCTCATTGAAATTCACAATCCATGTAATGTTTATGACTTTCTCGAGCAAATCCCCATAATGGTTTCCGTTGCAGCTGTAAGAGTTTACTCCATCAAAAAATTGCAACTGAATCTTCACAGCGCCTAAATAGGTAACACAAGTTTCGTGAACTTAATCCACTTAAGATGTGTCTTTCATAAAATACACCTGAGTACAGTTTCACTGCAGACGGATTTAACGCTACTTTTATTTAAAATAGGCGGGGAGCTCTGTCAACTACATGTAGACTTTAGTAGATCAGATTAAGGTTGATTTTTGAATGAAAATATTTGATTCAAAGCTTTGTTCTGGTACAAATCACAAGCGGAAAGCGTGTAAGATAATTTGATTTTAAAATTCTTACTCCTTAGCATAAATCACATTCCCAGAGCGCCGAAGATATTTTCCTGATATTCATATCTAAACATCCACCTGCAGTGTTTTCAGGCGTAAACCTTACGAGCAGGTCACTGTGTAGCGATTCCTCTAGTTTAGCAATAGAGCACGGGCGCCAAGCGAAAGAAAGCTACAGAACGAAACAGAATGAGAATACGTAGCGAGGAGAACGCTGTTACTCGCCTGTCTTCACTTACTCACAAAGATAAGAGATCTTTATCTGACTTTCTTTCGAAAACTATAAAACAAAGTACATCGTCATTCTTATAATACATCATAAAGGCTCAGCTACACGCGCGCAGTTGTCAATTATGTATCTGTAAAAATATATATATTATTTATTAAATATATATTTTATCGAATCACTAAAAACAAACAACAACAGCCAATTTTCCATTTAATATAAAACCACGCCACCTCTTATGAATTGCGCTGCAAATTAAAATAGAGAGGTCATAAATACGTCGTGTTTTATAGCCGCACACCCCAGCTTGGGGTCGCTACCGGCGCTGGGGTAGCGTCGTCTATCCATCGCGCCGTGATAACTCTGAATTATCACACGTAATCTGTATCGCGCCGAACAAACAAACAGTTAACAGTTTCCGAGTCGAGCTCACGTGGATGATTTCGATACTCGCAATATCCAGGAACAGGATAAACAAATTATTTGTAACATTTGATGGGCATAGCCCAGGCGAATTGTGATGAGTGTCGGTAACTCATGTAGATCAAATTATAGTGACGGCTTGTAAAAATTTACGTGAAAGCATTGATGTAACTGGACTTCACATTTTTTTTTCACCAAGTTCAATGCAATGAAAACATCCAATTCATCTGTTGTGGTGGGTTTGAAATGTTTTTTTATGGAATAGGAGGACAAACGAGCGTACGGATCGCCTGGTGTTAAGCCGCCGCCCACATTCTCTTGCAACACCGGAGGAATCACAAGAGCAATTTGCAAGCCTTTAAGGAAGGTGTACGCGCTTTTTTTGATGTCGTATCGTCCCGGAAACACCGCACAAGGAAGAATTGTACATATAAGATTTTAATTGTTTGTGACACAAGTACCTCAAACAATTATTGAGAACTGTATTATTAATAACAATTAATGTAAACAGGACGGATTAAAATAGATTGACACGAGTTTGTAGAAGGAATCTGAATGGAATATCAGACCTTCACATAGACATACGGAGAAACAATTAGTTTGTTTACATTATGATAAACAAACACCCTAACAACTTTTTCACTAAGCTACAATTTAAGGCCACTAATAAGTGATACACGTTTAATTCTACTTATAATGCCCACTAAACATTCAAGGGGAACACACACGGTGGATGTGCACATATTCCATTTTACGGAAGCATCGTGCTCCGTGCATCTTATTAATGCTCTCTTGAATATTTTTATTTATGAGAGTACTTAAGTTTTTCTATATAAAAAATTATATAGTGTATATAGAAACATTGCCATGGCTTTGCTTATTATAGGCATATTTAGTTAATTATAATGCCCGCGCATTGAAAAGGAGACAGGCTGCCATCTTAGTGTGGTCATAGCGACGGCAAAACAAGGTACTCTGTTCCAACGCGCATGGGATTTTACAACTGAAAGTGCATGTCCTCACTGTTGAGCAGATAATGCATCACGATAACATTGGGTTATTATTTCGGAAGAAATAGAATAAAAAATCCGATTAAAGCGCGGTCGAAACACAAATGAACTAAAAACTCTGCCTGATAGTTTTTCTTCAGATAATTTTTGAGGGTGATTGTGAGTGTAATTCTTTATTGTACGTCAATATTAACATATTATACAATTCAGTACAAAATATACACTTCAGACTGTTCTAAATAATAGTCCTAAATAATAATAATATAAGGTAACAATAACTGCATTTTAAATTAGTAAAAATATCTGGTTTAAGAGTAACCATTACTGAATACATTTTTGAGAAAAAAATAAAAAACGAAGGCAAAAAGTTATCCCACGATAATAGTAAATCATTGACCAAGGGTAACCGCCCACAGCTCAAACCAATTTCGGCTCCGAGTGAACACATTTTGAAAGTATATGGAACTGATACTAAACTAAATCATTAAAGTTAATTGGTTAAACGGAAACACTTTTTTCATACTGTAAAAGTTTCTCGACTATTTTCTTCTTGGTTTTAAGCCTAGATCAAAAAAATAATAATTTTTAAATACGGTCATCATCATTATAATGCGTCCGCTTTGCTTTTTTTTATACGAAAAGAAACGAACTCTTACTTGAAAGAAACTCAATCTATGCATAGGTCTTTAAAAATGAGAGTGAGGTTTCTATTATCATTTTTTCCTAAACTGAATAGTTTGCGCGAGAGACACTTCGATAGTGGTAAAATGTGTGTCCCCTCCATCCCTGTAACTTCTAAAATAAGAGGTATGATGTGTAATGTACATCTCATCTCATGCAAACTTCCACCGAAAATTGGTTTGAACGAGATCTAGTAAGTAGTTTTTTGTAATACGTATAAATGTTGAGTGCTTGTTTGCACTGTATGATTTTGAGCAAAGATTTTTTGCATTTTCCATTAAAATCATTTTCCTTTCTATATAACTTTTATATTATGTTACTTGCTGCTAGGGAACCATTCATGGGCGAGTCCGAATCGCACTTGGCCACTTTTTGACAACGTCAAGTAAACTCACATTTTTAAGATTTGCAAAAATTCTTTACTTACACTGCAATATTAATTCTACATCGCCCCATTGTCAAACCACAGAAAATGAGATTTTTATTCAGTCATCGAGAGACAAAAGGCAAGAAGTATGTTATTAGAGCCGAGGTTCCATTGTGAGGACGAACGCTAATTAGTAAAGCATAATGACCTTTTGTTCCTTGGACCCTACCGCTGAAAAATACTAAGATATGTTCGGGTTAAAAAAATTAAATAAATAGAATGTATCCGAGTGATGCGCCATTTAAATCTCAACAATAAACGTCGATTGAGAAACCTCTAAAATATTCAGTGTTCCTCTTCTATGTTATGCATGTATTTTACATATAAACCCTTTTTTTATGGAAAAGGAGGACAAACGAGCGTACGGGTGTTAAGTGATCACCGCCGCCCACATTATCTTGCAATACCAGAGGAATCACAGGAGCGTTGCCGGACTTGAAGGAAGGTGTACGCGCTTTTTTTGAAGATATGTCATATCATCCCGGAAACACCGCACAAGGAACTTCATTCCACAGCTTTGTAGTACGTGGAAGAAAGCTCCTTGAAACCCGCACTGTCGAGGACCGCCACACATCCAGATGGTGGGGATGATATCCTAACTTGTGGCATGTCGTGAGAAGATAGAATTTGGCGGAAGAAATCAGGTAAAACAGCTCTACAGAACACTCCCCATGATAAATGCAGTAGAGGACACACAATGAAGCGATGTCTCTACGCAACGCCAAGTGATCCAGCCGTTCACAGAGCACCGGGTCACTGACAATTCCAGCTGCTTTGCGTTGCACGCGGTCAAATGGATCGAGCTGATACTGGGGTGCGCCAGACCAGAGATGACAGCAATACTCCGAATATGTGGCCGGACCTGCGCTTTGTACAAGCGCTAGAATGTGGGCCGGCTTGAAGTATTGCCGTGCTCTATTTATGACGCCCTCCCTCTTCAATCACTCAAAATCCATTTGATAGTTTTTAAAGATCTAAGCATACATAGGGACAGACAGCGGGAAACGACTTTGTTTTATACTATACAGGGTGTCCCGTAATCAGTGGACCAACGGGATACCCGTGATAGGGGTGGTCATCATCTCTCGAAAACACCAAATTTTACTGTTCTAGGGCCAGTAGTTCAAAAGATATGATTTTTTAAGCATTATTTTGAAAATTCTACCCTTATCAACACAAAAGTTGAAAAAAAATATTTTTTATTTTTATTTTGCCCTGTTTCTTAACTTAAGGTGGCTGAGGAAACATGTGTCTTCACAATTAAATCCATTTTTGTGAATAAATATTGCCAAATTAAAAATTAAAAACCAAAACATGCGCAAATATCAAATAACTAAATTTGCAACGTGATGTTTGAAGCAAGCTAGTGCAAAAAAAATGTATGACAGCCTTGCCGACCATTATTTAAAAAACATCTGCAGTTCATACTGATTCCAAAAAGGTATAATTAATCATTATTGTGAAACAATAAAAGACAATAATTATTTTAAATCAACATTAGATAGCAATTTCTTGGCGGAATTTACAATAAAACAAAAGTAAATAGTTAGAATTTTTTTATTTATTTCTTATAATAAATGTTCGAAATGTCTTCCTCTTACTCTAAGGCATAGCCGGCATCTTCTTATAAAATTTCTTTTTAAACTTTTTAACGCCCTTTCATTATTTTTGACTTTTTCACTCACCACATTCAGTTTTTGTCTTAGCTGTCTTTCGTTATCGTTAACGGTTTCATATACGGATTCTTTAAAATATCCCCATAAAAAATAATCCAATGGATTAAGATCAGGTGATCGAGCTGGCCATGGGATTGTACCTCCTCGTCCAATCCACCTACTTGGGTAAGACTCGTTTAAATATTCCCTCACTTGTCTGCAATAATGAGCGGGTGCGCCATCATGCTGTAACCACATCCTCTCACATACCTCCTGTGGTACATTTGCTAATAAATTACTTAAGTCATTTCTTAAAAATTGCAAGTACCGAGCACCATTAAGCCTCGGTGGGAGCTCAAATGGACCAATAAGTTTACCATCTAAGATTCCAGCCCACAAATTGACTCCAAACTGGTGCTGGAATCTATCTTCTCGTACAATACGTGGATTCACAACAGCCCATTCATGTAAATTATGAATGTTAAACACTCCAACTCTTTTAAAACACGATTCATCGCTCCATAATATTGAATTGAAAAATAGTGGATCTTGTCGGCATCGGCGAAGCATCTCTGCACAAAAATCTATCCTCCGTTGATAATCAGCAGGTAATAGTGCCTGCACTCGTTGAATATGATAAGGGTATAAACTGTTTCTTTTTAAAATGCGATGTACTGTTGTTTTTGCTATACCAGTACGTCTTGAAATACGACGAACACTCGTAGAAGGTTCTTCTGTCACTTCGGCCAGTATTTGAAGTTCATCGACTCTTCTAGGTCTTCCCACGTTGTTTGCAGCTCCGGGAATTCTGCCTTCTAAATACGCGTTATTTACACGGAGAAAAATTCGATGATCCGGATAGCGGTCGCGATTAGGATAGCGCTCACGATACGTACGGGCTGCTTGCCGAGCGTTTGCATTACACAGACCGTAAATAAAATACATCTCAGCATATTCACGAGGAGTATAGGTATTAGGCATTTTATAAAATCCGGGCAAACAGTATCCAAATCACAAAGACAAACAAGGTCCAATTCAAGCGTCAGTCACCAAAAAAAAGAGTCGTAATGGTAGCGAAGTAAAAAACACGTGTGCAGCTACGAGCTATGAGCAAGTCTCTGATGAAACTAAGAATAATTTGAAAAATTAGGGTGTGGGGATCATAGGCGTCGGCCAATAGGACCCCGTAAACGAAAAAGGTACCTGAGCGAGAAAGAGATAGCATATTGTGTTATCTCTCTCTCGATAACAAAATAATTCTCAGAATAGATAGCGCTTAAATGTTTCTCGCAATTGGAGTCTAAAATTGGTTATTAAGTTATTTTTTTTGTAAAATGTAATATTGTTATACCTTTTTGGAATCAGTATGAACTGCAGATGTTTTTTAAATAATGGTCCGCAAGCCTGTCATACATTTTTTTTGCACTAGCTTGCTTCAAACATCACGTTCCAAATTTAGTTATTTGATATTTGCGCATGTTTTGGTTTTTAATTTTCAATTTGGCAATATTTATTCACAAAAATGGATTTAATTGTGAAGACACATGTTTCCTCAGCCACCTTAAGTTAAGAAACAGGGCAAAATAAAAATAAAAAATATTTTTTTTCAACTTTTGTGTTGATAAGGGTAGAATTTTCAAAATAATGCTTAAAAAATCATATCTTTTGAACTACTGGCCCTAGAACAGTAAAATTTGGTGTTTTCGAGAGATGATGACCACCCCTATCACGGGTATCCCGTTGGTCCACTGATTACGGGACACCCTGTATAGTGATATTACAAGTTACAAGAACAAGACGGCATAGATGTGGTACTGTTTGCACAGTCTTGAAAACCGACGGAAGATAAACTAAATTAAAATAATGGATTCTATTAACTAGCAAATGTAAGAAAGCAACGAACTGAATAAAAACGTCTCATTAAATCTATGACTACTAAGTGGCCTTATACCAATATATAAAGGTATATGTATATGTGGTGGTATACCAATATATAAAGAGATGATACACTGAATTATTAAGACCATATAAATATATCGCTTTTTTCATTTCGGTCAAAGAAATAACACTTATAAATGTCAAATGTTATTCTTTTAACCATTTTCCATCGCTTGGGTGAAAGTTGAGCGTTAATGAGAAGAAGCCAAATAAACTCTTTTAAATCAACATGCTTTCGGAAAAAAGTGACTGTGACAAACGGACAGACAGACATGACGACTCCATAAGAGTTCCGTTTTTTGGTATTTGGCTACGGAACTCTAAAGAGTATGTTACCACTTTGTGATAATTTGAAAATGAATGCCCTCTAAGAAACTCTATGAATAGGTATTACATAAGGATGTTAATAGGACACCATCATATATAATGTTGTCATCATCATCATCATCAGCCGGAAGACGTTCACTGCTGGACAAAGGCCTCCCCAAAAGATTTCCACGACGATCGGTCCTGCGGTGCCCATCCAACGTATTCCGGCTTTCATGACCAGAAAGTCGGTGCATCTTGTGGGGGGCCTACCAACACTGCGTCTTATAATGTTGTAATATAATATAATGTTCACACTTTTACACAAATTATCTTGCCCCAAACTAGACATAGCCTTTACTGTGGGTACAAGGCAACGATATATTTAATACAATATACTTACTTAAACATACATAAATACATATAAACATCCATGACTCAAAAACAACATCTACATTCATCATTAAAAAATTTGTACCTACCGGGATTCGAACCCGGGACGTCCAGCTCATTAGGCAGAGTCACTATAGACTGGGCTTTATGGGTCATCGATAACTTATGGATGCCGTCCATCCAATGAATACAAGAAAACTTGTTTAAATTACAATCCTAATTTAAGTTAGCATACTGTTTTTTAGGTGACACTAAATGCCAGCGATCTTGAGCGATATGAGTTCACGGCTGCCGGCCTGTCATCAATGTAATAAAGCCAATATTTACAAAATTCTTGCGTGGAAAACAGTTTATATGCTTACAATCCTCGTTATTCACTACAAATCTGAATAAATGAACCTACACAAAAAAGAAGTACAAGCTAAACGAATAACTTTTCTGAGAGAACATTTATTGCCAAAAAAAATGCGTCACGCCATGCCAAAAAACTTGTTTAACTTCAAAGAAAAGTAGTAGTTCAAAAAGGCTCGGCAGTGTTAACTATAACCAACAGCAAGCATAAGCAACCTACAAATAAGAGTTAAGGATATGTGTAACAGGATTAAGTAGTGTTCATAGCTCGAAATGCTATACTTTCAGCACAAAACTTGTCTAAAAACACCATATTTGCGTGTTTTCTGCTTACTCTTCGCCTTAAGGGGGCAACGAAGGAAAAATCGGGCAGTGTGGCTATTTTTTAACGATCTTTTTACTGGAAGAGCACATACGAAAAGAACAGGGCACCTGATATTAATTGATCATTGTCTTCCGTAAACAACAACATAAAATAAATATGAGAACTTATCCCGCTTTTCATTCCCAAGGCGTGCTTGACGCACAAATACTCGTGCGTTTTGCGAAATTAGCCATCAACTAGCAAGCCTCTTAGCGATATGAGCTCCGCATCGCAGCGGAGACTTTCTATAAGCGATCCTGCAGATACGGAATTCATTCGTATGCATGTTTGAGTACATGCCTTAGGTCTGCACTCTGTAGCGACACTGAATGACTAATATTTGATACGAAACAATATTTTATTTTCATAGTTTATCTGTCGAGGATTGTGTGGCATCGTAACAGCCAAACTAATCGAAATTGAACATTGTAAAAACATTATTCGCTAAGAAATATTATCAATAATTAATTGTGGCACAAACATATTCTAACAGGTTAATTAAGTACATCGACAGCCTTTTGTTTTTTCTAGTTTAGTATTAAGCTTTTGTTGCACAAATAGGTTAAGAACGGGTTTTTACATTGCCGAGTCAGTTTTCAGAGTAGTTTAATAGTTTCATCTTTACTGAGATGTACTGTGAGAGCTTTAGTGAAACATAGTTTTATCTTGTTTGGAGCCTTACAGTACTTAACCGCTAAGGCCTAAGGGTTATAGAACAACTTCCATGACGTCCATATACATCGACATAAGCTTAGGTCCAAATCTAAAAGTTTGTACAGTTTTTGTTTTTAAAATCTTTTACAATTTTTTTTTAGGAATGGAAGGTTACTCCTTCTGCGTGTCGGTCAACTGATGGTAAATATCGACCACCCATACTATCTTGCAGAGGAATCCCTCGACCGGCTCTTTAGATGAGTATGTATACCCATATCGATCAGCCTGGACATACTTTTTTGTATATAAGAGGGGGCAAACGGGCAATAGGCTCACGTGGTGGAAAGTGGTAAAGCAGCCGCCCATGGACACCGCAACACCAGGGGTCAAGAGATGCATTGACAACCTTTTTAGTTGGGAATATACTCTAAGATCGAAATTCCGTAAGTCATATCGGTTCGGAGAAACTGCAGCCAGTAATTGACTTCACAAAGTGGCAATGCGAGGCAAGAAATTTTGTTGCGAAACGTGCAATTGTAGAATACTAGACATCATCGTGATGCGGGTGAAAATGAAGCACTTTGACGTCATGTCCGGTGATGGCATTTGGCTGCTGGTATCAACATTAAGAACTCTGTGCTCATCGCAATCAATTTTATTCCAGTTTGGTTGTAGGCGGGAATTTCCTTGGAAACCGCCATGCTATCGCTACAATTTAGATAATCGTATAATAAATATTTTTGAACCGAAAAGATTCAATTATTTTGGTTTTGATTTGTCTAAGCCGTTCAAGCAACACATTCCCATACATAACAGGTACGACTCGCAGCGGGGTAACTGGTTTGTTAAATTGGCTCAACCGGACTTAATTATAATGGATCGTTCATTTTTTGCTAATTTGAGCAATTCCGGAATGCAACGCCGGACCCAGAGGGCTCGGCGGCACGGTCAAGTGTGTGTCGGTAAAAGTTACACATTACGTCATAATTTTGGATCAGTTTGATGCATCAATAAGCTCGATTTAGGCCGATTAGACAAAAAAGCTATGGAACCAAAAAGAATAAGTATGGCGTGTGCAAAATAGACATTTAGCTTCGTTCTCTGTCGTTCTTTGAATGGACAAGGCCTAAAATACATCTACCCACATGCAAATTTCGGTTTTAGTCCATGCCGGAATTTGCAAAATCCACTATGATTCGTGAACTGCCCCGGACAAACACAAAGTAACAGAAATTTACCAAATTCATAGGAATGTTAGCACAGTAGATAAATATTTTATTTGAATGAAAATTTTTAGCCTCCATTTGTTCCGGCTCGGAAACGATTGGACCTAGTTTGAGCAGACATTGGTCATAGCTAACGTTAAAGATTCAACGATTATTAACGATAAAAATAAATTTCTTTTAAAAAATTTGGGTTATTTTTTAAGTGGGAGCATTATAAGAGGAGAAGAATGTGTGCTAAAGAGATGGAAAGAGTATTTTGAAAGTTTGTTTGAAAGAGAGGAAATGCATGAACAACATCCGGCAGCTTCTATTGAAACTAATATAAATGTTGATGAAAGTGAGATAAGCATGGATGAAATAGTGAAAGCATTGAAATGTATGAGATTAGGTAAAGCTGCAGGGTATGACAGGATTACCGTCGAGATGCTGAGGGCTGGTCAGGGCATAGTGGCTAGCCAGCTGTACCGCCTCTTCAATTTGTGCTGGCGAAATGGGCAAGCACCAGGAGACTGGTGCAAAGCTGTAATCGTGCCATTGTATAAGGGAAATGGGTCACGACAAGACTGCAGAAATTAGCGCGGTATAAGCCTTCTCAGCGTCGTCGGTAAATTGTATGCAAAAGTGTTGATTGAAAGAGTTGTGAATGAAACAGACGAAAAAGTATGGGATGCACAAGCGGGATTTAGAAAGGGAATGGGATGTACGGATCAGGTCTTTTCCTTGCGGTGCATAGCCGAAAAGTTTTTGGCTAAAAACAAAAAGGTCTATTGCGCGTTCGTGGATCTAGAAAGGGCCTATGATAGAGTGGTGAGGAATGAATTGTGGTCAGCATTGTCCACGAGCGGTGTGAGCAGTGTCCTCATACGAGCATTGCAATCTCTTTATAGAGATTCTAGTGCTTGTGTAAGGATAAACGGGGCATACACTGAATGGTTTAATATCGAAAAAGGTGTTAGACAGGAATGTGTAGCGTCACCGTGGCTGTTTAATCTGTTTATGAACAATTGCTTTACAGGTTTAAAAGAGAATGACAGTGGGTTGAGAATGAATGAGTTACTCGTCAAATGTTTTCTCTATGCTGATGACCAAGTATTACTTGCATCTTCAGCCGAGGAGTTGCAAGAGATGGTAACTGCTATGAATGGAGTTTTTGGTAGAAAGGGAATGAAGATGAATGTAAAGGTAGTGACAGACTGCAATATCGTGATTGGAGATGAAAAAATTGAACAAGTGAATGAGTTTGTGTATCTGGGTTCTAAATTTACAAGAGATGGAAAGTATGAAAGTGATATTGAAAGAACAGAGAATGCAGGAAACATGGTGAATGGAGCTTTGCACTCCTTTATGAACAGTCAGAAGGTGTCTAATAAGGCTCGCTTGGCTGTGCATGAGGGGGTGTTGGTTCCAACACTCATGTACGGAAGTGAAAGTTGGGTATGGCAGAAGAAACATGAAAGCAGAATAAATGCAGTTGAGATGAAAGCGTTGAGAAGTATGATAGGAGTTAATCTGAGTGACAGGATAAGAAATAGTGAGATAAGGAAACGTTGTGGTCTGAAAGAAGATGTTGTGACAAAAATTGAGAAAGGTATGCTGAGATGGTTTGGACATGTCGAGAGAATGAATGAAGAACGAATGACGAAGAAATTGTATAAGGCCAGTGTGAATGAAAGTGTTGGAAGGAGTAGACCTTGGCGGACGTTTCAAGATCAAATCAGGGATGTCTTGAAAAAAGGCCAGGTCAAGAGTACCCTAAACCGGAGAGCATGTATGAAAGGAATAATGAAAATGGACGAAGCGAAAGAAGTATGTAAGGATCGTAGCAAGTGGAAAGAAGTGGTCTCTGCGTACCCCTACGGGAAAGAGGCGTGATTTTATGTATGTATTTTTTAAGTAAGTATATTAAATTAATAGATAATTATGTTAAGATTGGAGGGGGCATAACGCTTTTGCGAAATCGGAGAATGAACAACCGTGACTAAAAAAATATACAGATACAAATATAAGACTGTACACGTTAATCTAAAACATGTTGTCTAGTAATTACTAGTGACGATCAGCTAGTACCTAGCATGTCTCCTGCCATTGTTGCTTCAATGTAACTCTATAGGTAACGTTTAAAACTGAATAGCTTTTGACCCCTACCACTTAGAAAACCAAACTCAAAGAATTCAAGCTTTTCTCATCAAGACCATTCCAACGATTCTGGGTCTCTACCTATTGTGGTTGCTGAGGAATAAAACTTCAACGCTGTCTTTCGTATATAGATATTAATATAGATTTCTTTGATGACCGTTCGTATAGTATTTACGCCGTAGGTACTAAGGGTTTATTTTATTTTTTATGATATAAATTTACATCTTTTTCGTACAATACTTAATCATGTTTTCTGTACATTTCTGTATGATTTATAGAGTGAATCCATAAATATCTTGTATATAAATTACATTTGTTTTTTTTATGAAAATACGGGACGAGATGGTAATTGATACGCCCTACCCATTACAATGCAGTGCCCCTCAGGATTTTTGAAAAGCCCAAAAATTCTGAGCGGCACTACGATTGCGCTCGTCACCTTGAGACATTGGATGTTAAGTCTCATTTGCCTAGTAATTTCACTAGCTACGGCGCCCTTCAGACCGAAACACAGTGATATTTCACATTACTGCTTCACGGCAGAAATAGGCGCCGTTGTCGTACCCATAATCTAGCCGGTATCCAGTGCAAAGCAACCTCCCACTGGTAAACATAACCAAAGCTTCAATAATACCTAAGGGAAGGCACTAACGAACCCATTTACTTCACAAAAAAAAAATAAGAACTACATTGACCGTTTACTTTATATTAATTTAGTGAAACTTAGACGCTCTTTCTGGCTTAAAATAGCTCATGCTCATTTCATTCTTTTCTCATTTAACGGATAGTGGCTCTTTTAACAAATATCTTTTGATATGAGCGATAGTTCCGTCTTCAGGACTTGCTTGGAGGCAGAAGTGAAGGCAGCACACATCGTTTTGGATCGGCGAATAGCCACATTACGGACCAAACCACTGGGTTCATCCGAGGTCATTCCTGACATTAGAGGTTTGATAAATAACCTCGAGAAGTTGAACTGGCCAGACAGCCGGGCCACCACTCAAAATAGGCCCATGGTAAAACATCGAGTTGCAGAAAGCAGCTCGTAATTATCCAAGTATATACCACACTCACGCCTGTTTCCCGTCGGGGTAGACAGAGACCACAGAGCGCCACTTGCATCTATTTTTCACAAGCCCCGCGCGCTACCTCAACATCCACTACTCTTTTCACATGCTCACCAGTTCTGGGTGCTTCGGATCTTTCCTTTTCAAAGTCAAAATCAAATAAAGTTTATTCAATTAGGCTTAAACTAAGCGCTTTTGAATCGTCGCGTCACTACAAATATTTCTTTTAAATTACTGAATTTACCATAATTATGTTCGTAAGAAGAACATACAAGAAACTTAACGGCCACTCTTTTCAATCAAACACAGTATTTTATAATGGCTGTAATATATATAACAAATTAGTTTGTAAGATGCTGCATCCAATCTATGACTCTATTTAAATAATATAAGCTATTTAATAAAAAGTAATAAAGAATTAAATTGTTTGTGTAAGGATGCCTCATGAACATGATGGTCGTGATCACTGTCATAATTAGTAATTGAATCCAACAAATACAATGATTTATTAACTATAACAGGTCGGTCAGGTGGCACCACAAGCAGCACCCGTTCACGAGTTGACGCATGGGCCAGTCATCGTTCCCCTCGCACGTATTTGAAGAAAGGAGACGACCCGGCAAATTTGGGATGTTTTGATAAAAACAACGGTCGACGAACGTACTACTTCGAGGACTCCCGCAACCGACTTGCCCACACAAACTTGCCTTATATATTTGATGCGTATCTTCTTTCTTCACTCATTCACTCCACGTGTACAAACCGATTCAACATCCTCTTTCAGACCACATCGCGCTCGTATTACCGCATTCGGAATTCTATCAATCAGTCTCATGCCACACATACTACGCAGTGATCGCATGCCAAGTGCACTAAGTAATTCTGCTTTCATGCTTTTTTTGCCACATCCAACTCTCACTATCCAAGTATTTACTTATAAATGAACATATTTTATCATATTCATTCAAATAATGTGAGCTATATTCCCGCAAAGCCACACGCGGCGCCATAATCCCTGGCTCAAAAGGATAAAATATTTAAGTGCGGCGGCTTGCAATGCGAAGTAAATGTGATGCATATTTATAATGAACTTTTTAATTTAAAAGCCATGCCGCGTGCGTTCGTGTAAAGTTATTCGTAATATTATATATTTACTAGTTTCTGCTCGCGACTCCGATCGCATTAGGCTTATCCGTATTTAAAGAACGCCGTTGAACTATGCCCGCTAATTTTTAACTTCCCGCTAAGAAAATAAAAAATTTCAAATATCGAGAACTTTTACCCCGTTTTTCGAAAATCGAGTTATCATCAGATCTTGACGTTTTAAGGTCCTATGAAGCTTCCCTGACTATTCCCGCGATTGTGTCCGTACGTCTGTTATGTAGTTATGTATTTATGTATGTATATGTGTGTTTGTGTGGATGTATGCAAAGTCTTATAATTTTTGAACGGCTCGATCGATTTCATCGCGGTTGGCGCCAGTCGAAAGGTCTTGACCAAACTTAAATTTTGATGTAATCAGCTCAGCGAAAGAAAACCGAATAAAGTGTTTTTCGGAATTACTTCGAAATTCCGGATTCGATCAATTGAAACTCAAAGGTTATTTATAAAGAGGCGTTTAAACACTGCGTCGAATGCTGCAAACCGCATGAAAGTCGTTTCATTCATTCAAAAGTAATTGCCATTTAAAAATTCAAAAAATAGTGTTTTATAAAAAAATATCAGACATGATTTTCAGAATGATTTTTTCAAATTACTACGAAATATAATACTTATATATATATATATATATATTTAGATAGATCTGAGTTCTTTTTAAATAAAGAGCTCAAAATCATCATAGGTAAAATTTGAAGCATTTCGGTGTGGAATAAGCGTTTTCCTATTTTTTTATACAGGAAGGAAGAAGAAAGGACCTAGGCAGAGTAAAAAGAGTCGAAAAAAGGCAATATTTTATTTCTGTAATAAAAGGTTGGTAAACCTACAGTACGCATAATGCCATCCCTCAAATAAAATACACTTCATTGTATTTTTAAGTAATTGGTCTACTTACAGGTAAAAAGTGGTTCAATTCCTCTCGGGACGACGATCCGTATAATTTCTGCACCACTTTATAACACATGAATGCATTTTAAATTTGTTTTATCTGTTTTTTAAATCTCTTCTGACAGGGATTCAATCGTACTCACTCGCCTACCCAAACTGATGAGCGTGCCGGTACAGTTTGTAAGCCCTGCCCACTAACGGTATAGTTTTAGTTGCGCTATTTTAAGGCGAAGAGTAAGCAGAAAACACGCAAACAAGGTGTTTTTAGACAGGTTTTGTGGTGAAAATATAGCATTTGGAGCTATAAACACTACTTTATCCTGTTACACATACCCTTAAGTCTTACTTGTAGGTTGCTAATGCTTGCTGTTAGTTAAACTTAATACACCAGAGCTATTATGAACTAGCAGTTTTGTTTGCAGTTAAACAAGTATTTTCTCGTCATGATGCATTTGTTTAGTATACTGCTCTCATAAAAGTTGTTCTTGTAGCTTTTACTTTTTTGTGTTGGTACATTTATTAAGATTAGTAATCAATAATGAAGATTGTTAAAATTGTTGTTAAAATGTTAAATTTTTGACACAAGAAATTTAAAAATATTGGCTTTGTTACATAGGAGCCGTGAACTCATATAGCTCAAGGTCGCCGGCATTTAGTGTCGCCTTAAAGCGTCAGCAATGCTTCCATGTTTTATATGCGTTCACTGTTTAAAGCTCATGAGACGTATACTACGTCTAAAATATAAAGACAATATTTATTTATGTATTGTATTCAACCCGGGCGAATCAACATGACAGACACCTGGCTCAAATGTCGTTTGTGCAGTGTACAGTGTGCAAAAATTTTTTGTTACCATTTCACTTTCTCGTACGAAAACGAATAATACTTTTATTTTTTAAACGTCTTATGCATGTATATTGTTAAATTGAAGATGTATCGGTTAAGGTAGTAACTTGTCTTGCGATTTATACGGAAATAAAACAAAAATAAATAGTTATTCGTATTTTTGTATAAGATATTGATTTACCATAGTTAAAAAGTTATATTTTTACTATCACGCTGAATTGTCACATTCTTGAATTTTTACTATTCCAAATACCATAACGATATCATAGTCATTTATTTAAAAAAACTACTAATCTCAATAATCAACGTCTAAACGTAACAATGACAAAAAATAAATAAAAAAAACTTACACGCCTTGTAATCCTTTAAAAAGTATTTTATTTAAACCAAAACGTATCAAATATCTAATAAGAATAACTTTAGAGCACAGAGACACGTGCAACGATAACTGTATGCTATCACTTCTTTTGTGTGTCTGTTGTAACTGAACTCCTCCTAAACGGCCGGACTGATTTTAATGAAACTTTCTGTGTGTCTTCAGGTGGATTCAAGAATGGTTTATATTTACAATTCAACTACCTCCTAAACGTCTGGACCGATTTTGATGATTTTTTTTGTGTTCCAGTGAATTTGATATTGGTTTAGATTCTCAATTCCGGCAATATAATATAATTCTGCTGCTCATGTGTATGTTAGTGAACTCCTCCTAACGGCTGGACCGATTTTTCAAATTTAAGATGTGTGTATAGGACAGTGTTTGTCGGGTCCACTAGTATAAATATAATTTAGTATTCAACACATTGTAGTTAGGTAGAGACTTGGCTTAAGATTCCCAATGCCTAGAATCGATTTAACAAAAAAATAACCCTGTTATAGTTAATGTTTTAAGTAAACACATTATCCACTCAACCAACTTTACTATCTCTACTGCCCTCGCTTGATTGTCAAGATGGAGAGAGATATCATATTAATTTGTACAAGTTATAGATAAGCAAGACTCAAATTTCAATAATTCTCATTGCACTATGACAATGAGAAAAACCTTGCATAATAAATATTTTTACAACATAAAAAGTTATATTAAACATATAAAACTATATGTATTATGAGATGCTGTCTAGTATTACAACTGTTAGTGAGAAACAGTGAAATAAGAGTTTATGGTTCAGTCAAATAAATGATACATATAATAAAGAGAAAATTTAAATTAGCACATTCCACTAAAATTTCCATTAAAATCGGCTTGTGAAGCAGCTGAAAAAGCTAAAGCATGCAAATACAGGGGTCTAGGCTCCGAATATGATTTTGTCCCATTCAGTGTTGAGATGCTTGGTCTGTGGGTTCCTAGTGCTACAAGGCTTTTTAACGAAATAGTTTAGTTGACAACACAGGAGACTGAGATGAGCTGGCAGGAACCACTGACAAAGAATTGGATGTAGTTAAGCAGAAAGAACTCAAACCACACAAAAGCACTTTTGAGTTATATGTATTTGAAGTTTTAGCTCTAAATAATCTTCCATATATATCCAAAAAAACAGTTTCTGTGTACATTTTAAAGATAGGGTTTGACATGACGGATTCAACATTCAGGAGTATGATGGCATACTTAACTCTATTTTGACCAAAGTGTGGTTTGAGTCTTATCTGCTTAACTACGTCCAATTAGTCGAGCTATTCAAAGGGGGACTCTGCCAGTATCTTTAGAACCTTGCCTAAAGGAACCCCTTTTAAGAATATATTTTAGTTATTACATTATATTATTTAAGGTTTTTAGTTTTAGGTTCATTGTTCAAGTATTTTTTTTTATTTCTGTATAAATAAATGAATCATTTGTTTAAAAATCACTTTTTGTATTGTTTGAAAATGAGGTATTCACCTGGCAGTATTGAAACAGAAAGGATGCTGTATAAAACATATTTTATAGCTGATGATTAATAAAGGATTAGAAAAATAATATTATATAAATTAGGATGCTATCTGATTATCACCACCCAAGCTTCTCTTTCTCCTGTTTGGCCACTATAGCCAGTCTTCAGTAGGAATAGGTGTATGACATGTACACATACTTTATAACCATTAATGGAAATGTACTCCTGTCATAACACTTAAGACTTTAGTCCAAGCTAGTCCAGACATCAAAGCTCTACTCAGATATTTAAAAAGTTTCTGGAGATTTGCTTAAGGAGAGCCCATACTATTATGAAGATAAACTTGCAGTTAGATGCCAAAGATATGCATTCTAGGATTATGTGGCCAGCTGATTCTTCAGCACAAAACATAGACGCCAGTGTGTGGTATCTATAACATACATGACACATGCCTATTAATCTCTCTATATTTAAACTAGTAAACATGTTTTATTTATAAAAGCATATAAAGACAATATATGCTTGGATGAGGGCAGTGCAGAACCAATCGTAGTGGAGACCTTTGGGATAGGCCTTTGTCCAGCAGTGGATGTCTACTGGCTGATATAGTGATGACAAAGACAAACTAGTAAGTAGATCTAGCCATTCGTTCATGCAGCAATGTTGCTCTACATGGCAGGTTTACCAATTTTTTTCTATGGTATGTAAAGATAATCTAAGTTGAATATTGTGGACATTCAATTTTCTCTTTAAAACACTTCAATATTTATTCATAATTTTAATATCAATACATTTAAGAACATCAAAGCAAACCGTAAATGTACATAAACAATGTCAACATCAAAGCCGGCGAAAACGTGTAACGAATAACATCCCTCTCATTAATACGCAGAATGACCGTAAACCTAAAAATAGGAATCTAAGGACGAAAGGATGCGGTTCGACAACTTACCATACAGAATCAGAAATACGAACAAAACACGACACAAACACATTTTTAGACAATACTATTTAAATCTTCACTGTATGTATCGATAGCAATTTAATAAACAAACCATTGTTTAACTGAGAAGATTTTTTAAAAGTTACATATATACACAATGTTTTAAATTCAAAATGCTCAACATCAAGTATCAGCCCGAATAAAGCGAAAGAACGACGCCGAGTGCCGACTGCGAAGTGCGACAAAATACAAATTACAAACACACTACACAGTACCTACCTACTTAGTTCATGACAAGTTCATGAGTTGACTTTGACTGAAATTTGAGAATTCCTACGACCTATTTGACAAATGACAACGAACAACAAATGTCAAAATTTTATAGAACAGTTTGACGTTTAGTTTTGACATAAGAGGCATAAGGATTTTAGTGGCCTAGGATTTTATTTACATTTTTTCCATACTGGAAAAAAAAAGGCTGCATATGGATTAGAATTGAAGTCGCCCCTTTCTATCGTACTAATAGGTGCATCTAATCCCACCCATACTTTAAATCCCCTATTAAAGATTCTTAAACAGTTAGCTTATTACCAACATGAAAACACCCAATGCCCTAATAACCATTACATCATCCAAACGAGTGTTGTAATGAAATTCATTACAACATTATATCATCCGTTTTCATAATAACACTCTTTTGGATGATATTATGGTTACTAGAACTAACTTTTTTAATGTTAGCAGTAAGCTGTTCCAGAATCCTATACAGAGGATTCATATTATGGGTGTAGATAAAGTCTTGCATGCAACTGTTGATAATTAGGTATTAAAACGCTGATGTGATACTATTATCACACTAGGCTTCGTCTAGTGTGATAGACCCACATTCGTGTTTTAATACCACTTAATACACAACAGTTCCATAAGTAACTATTATATTATCTCTCCAGACTTTATATTATCCGATAATTTAAATGCAATTCTTCTTATAATTTCAATCTTTTTATAAGTTCTTATAGACTGTTTTCCAATTGCATCGAGCACTCTCAAAAGGACTGCTTTAGCGTGATGCGTAGAATAGATACCAACTCAGTGGCAGAAAGTTTACGTGTGTTTCTGTCTATAAGTTGGCATTGATCTAAATTTTATTTAATATCGGTAGTAATATTGTTTATTGTTGAAAAAATTTTGAAAGCTTTCGTTTCGTCGTAGTTTTTTAGAAATAATAAAAAAAATTTAACAAAATAAACAACCGACTTCAAAAACACTATTCCAAAACTATAGATATAATATGCACTAAAAAGTATAAAAATAATTGCATATTCGTATACAATCTAATTCTAGTTACGATTATTGTAATTTATCATTCAACAGTTAAATTCTATACTCTATGCTTGAACGTTCTCAAAATTCAAATAGGCAATTGATTGGCTGTTGGTTTTGAGAGAGTCAATGTTTGTTTGGGACTCTCTAGTGCGGAAAAGAAAGCGCGGGAACTTTTGATTGTTTAGGGCGGTCTTTTTAACTATAAAATTAAATATTTCTATTATATTGTATATAATCCTCGTATTATTGAAAAGTATATAAGTATTTGTATATGTTTAACATTTAATTTGTTTAGTATAAGTAAAAGTCTATATATTTAGTGATTTAGGTTTCTGCTAAGAGATGTCGAAAAGGCGGAAAAAAACCAAGCCGGAACGAGATAAAGGTGAGTCTATTTTAGATTCCACCTCTGAAAGTAGCGAATACTCAGATTCGCGTACAGTTTTGGAAGACCACGAGGACTTTTATTTGCCATATAGGGTGGCCGACTATTGTCGCCGATATCCGGAAGACGCAGGTGCCGGTCATGAATTTATAGTCTTCATAGAGAGTGTCACTGAACAGCCACTTGGTAGTCGTGACATGCTAACTCTTAGTAGCTACTTATCGCGCTTCATTAAAGGCATTAAATATCTTAAGAAACTCAACAAATATAAGATAGGAGTAGTGTTTGAACGACCCAATTTGGTTAATACATTCCTAGACAACACGACATTTTTAAGGGAACAAAATATTAAGGCGTCCATCCCAGCTGGTGCCACTGAATTGTCTGGAGTGATTTCCTCCGTACCTATTGATATGTCCAACAAAAAAATTTTCAAATCTTTGTCAAGTACAAAAAAAATATTTCTGTTCGGCGTATAATGAAAAAAAAACAAATCCGATAGTGGTTTTATACTACAACCTACACAGGCAGTCATTATAACTTTTGCGTCATCTACTTCACTCCCAGATTACGTTCACTTAAAGATGTGGCGTCTACCAGTGCGACCTTATGTGCCGCCAGTTAAGCAGTGTTTTCGATGCCTTAGGTTTGACCACTTGGCTAAATTCTGTAAGAATGCACAGCGTTGCTCAATCTGCACTGAAAATCATTCATATAAAGAATGTCCTATACCTATTGACAAAGCAGTATGTGTGCACTGTAAAGGTAACCATCTTGCAGTATCAATGCCCTATAAAACAAAAAAAAGATATTGGATAGTAAAAATAAAAGTAAAACACCATTATCAGATTTATTTAAACATCCAACAAACTTTCCATCACTCAATAAGACAGAGAACACACAAGACATCATTAATTTAATTTTATCCAATCCAGCAGCAATGAACCTAATCACAGAATCAATAATAAAAGTCATTACACTAAATAAAACACAGAATCAAAGCATTAGCTCACACGCAATTAGTTCAGCTATTAAAGATACCATACAAATTAAAAATAAAACATCACATTCAACTGTCACAAACTTAACATAGTACAGTGGAATGCTCAAAGTCTGTTGAGTAACAGACTTGAGCTTCAAAACCTACTTTATGAGCAGGACATACACATAGCACTTATATCAGAAACTTGGCTTAAACCAAATATACAGTTTTCTATCAGAGGTTATACAATACTAAGAAATGATTGTGGTAATGATCACAATGGTGTAGCAATTTTTGTTAGAAATGGCATTTATTTTCAAAAGTTAGAAACATTTTCTGATAACTACTTGCAAAATGTAGCAATCAAAATAAAATACAAACAAAAAGACATCTCAATTGTTAGCTTTTATAGTCCTGGCAGCAGTGTACCTAACTTTGACAAATCTAAATTTAATAGACTGTTGCATAGTATTCCAAAACCACTAATAATTACTGTGATTTTAATGCTCACCATGCCATTTGAGGTTGTAATAGAACCAATTCTAGAGGTAGAGACATCATGGATGTCATTACATCCATTGATGATAATGACTTAATGCTCTTAAATAATGATCAACCAACTACAGTGGGTACTAATTCTTGGAGACCAAATGGACTAGATCTAATAATAGTATCATCTTCATATTCATTCATAATAGTATTATTCCTGTGCTGTGAATGGCAAGTTCATCAGGACTCTTTGGGCAGCTATCACTTGCCTACAATCACAAAATTTTCCATGGTAGTGTTGGAAACTGAATCTTCTTCAATTCCATCCAACATTCCTCCACACAGTAATCTGAAAATAGTAAATTGGGACCAATATGAGAACTTAGTAAATGACTTTTTAAAACAATTTGAAATAAATAATTGTAATCTACAGAAGTCTTACAATAACTTCTGTTCCATAATTCTTAGAGCGGTAGAAAATTCAGTACCTAAAACCAACTATCACTGTAACAATATTACTCATCTACCTAAAAGAAAGCGACAACTTCCCTGGTGGAATGGGCAATGTACTAAAGTGGTAGAAGATTGCAAGCAGGCTTATCTGTTATTCAAATCAAATTGCAATATCCAAAACTACATTCATTTTAAGCAAGCTCAAGCAAAGAAAAAATGTATATTAAGACTTGAACGTCGTAAATCCTGGACAGATTTTTGCTCCACCATAAATAGGTTAACGCCAATGAAACAGATTTGGACAAGAATGAGGAAATTTAAGAACTTATATTCTAATAATAATTGTTTCTCTAGCAATAATTGGATATCCAACTTTTTACACAAATATACTCCAGATACAGTACCAAATTTGACAATTATTCACAATAATCATCCTTTAAATAGCACCAACTCTTTTATGATTGCCCCTTTTACTATTGAAGAATTAAAAGCTGGTCTATCATCAAGAAAGGACTCTGCATGCGGTTTGGATTGGCTCTCCTATAAAATGTTTAAACTCCTAAACTCTTCTAACTTAAATAAGTCTCTAAAAATATTAAATCTCCTATGGAAGAACTCCACTATTCCAGAAGAATGGAAAACAGACTGTCTGATTCCAATTTTAAAGCATGGGAAAGATTCTAGTTCAGCTGATTCATATCGTCCTATCACACTAAGCTCGTGTGTTGGTAAAATTTTTGAACAATTAATAAAACAGAGATTAATATTTTATATTGAAAGTAACAACCTCTTACCTAATAATCAATTTGGATTTCGATGTGGTCGTTCTGCTTGTGAGAGTATACGGCATTTATGTCTTGACATCCATAGTGCCCAGATTGACAATAAGATATTGGCTGGTGTTTTTTTGGATGTTGTAGGAGCATTTATTAATGTTAATTTAGAACAATTATCATCCATTCTGCTATCCTTAAATGTCCCTGAAAAAATAGTTAGTTGGATATTCAATTTCTTGCTTGGTCGTAAACTTTATGTTAGAGTCAATAACCAATTAATAGGTCCTCGATATTCATATAGAGGCGTATCGCAGGGCGGAATTTTGAGTCCATTGCTCTTTATAATCTACATAAATCAAATAAATATTGTTTTGGTTAATAGAGTTTCTAACCTCCAATTTGCTGATGATCTAGTAGTGTATAGTTCAGGACTTAATTTATCAAATGTTGTGTTAGATCTTAATGTAGCACTCAAAAAATTGGAGCTTTATTTTCAATATAATATTTTCAAAGCATTCTATAAGAATAAGAGATGCAAAAATATATTATGGTACTAAGGAAATTTCAATAGATAATTCAATAAAGTTTTTAGGAGTTACGTTTTTAAGTAATTTTAGATGGCACAAATATGTTGAAATATTAGAAATCGAGCATTAAAGGCCTGCAATATTCTGAAATCATTAGCTGGTACATATTGGGGTGCAGACCCACACATCTTGCTAACACTATATAAGTCATTAGTCCGTAGCCATTTTGAGTAGGCCTTCTTTTGTTATGGTGGAGTAATTACATTAGTGAATAAATTAGAAAAAATACAAAATAAATGCTTAAGGATCATAACAGGCGCTTTTAGGTCTACTCCTATAATATCTACAAACAAAATTCTTTCTCAAATTAACTTCTATTAATAATCATCCACTCCTATTAAAGATACAGGACTATATTAACCAAACTGACAATAATTCCTACTATCAAGTAGAAGGCATCAAGGAAAGTAATACTGCTGTCTCTATGACAGTTTATGACATACAACTGCAGAGTGGGTTTAATCATAGGTTAAATACCTTGGCTAGTATATACACAGCAGAATGTGCTGCCATATATGATGCTCTAGAATATATTGGAGAACAGTCATATAATAATTGGATTGTTATAACGGATAGCATGAGTGTTTTAAAAGCTTTACAATATCCTAAATGTAATGTTACAACTAATTTCATCATTTACAATATTAGAGACAAATATCAATGCTTATGCCTAACAAAAGATATTGTTTTATTCTGGACTTCTTCACACATAGGCGTGGAAGGAAATGAACAAGCTGATTATCTTGCTAAATCTATTGTGAATAGTAATCAGATACATACTGCTTTGAACATTCCCATACCACACACAGATGCACTGTCTCATTTTAAAGGTACATTCTTGCAAGACTTTCAGAATTATTGGCAACAAGTTGTTCAAACAAAGGGCAAATGGTTAGCCGACATTAAAACGAAATCTCTCCTCCCTGGTTTGTTAAAAAGAAAAAATACTTCCACAGAAAATTATACACCACAATTTGTCGGTTACGTCTGGGACATTCTCGTAGTGGTGCTCATTTATTTAGGATCGGTGTTTTAGATTCTCCAACTTGTCAATTCTATCAAATTTATCCATCCAAACTCTTGATCACATTTTCTTTGACTGTCCCCAATATAATCTTCAAAGATTTACATTGATAGACTGCCTCTTGGATATTTATAAGAATGCTGAATACATCCCGCGCTCACTTCAGCAGTTATTGAAAACTTATGACTGCTTCGTGCCGCTTTACAAATTTATAGTTTCAACGGTAGGCGAAATTTGAAAATACGGCTTGGCTTCTGACACAATCCCTTACACAGACTTAAAACATATTCGTCCATAAATAATAAATTATTATTGGACTTGTGTTTATAATGTAAATTTTAATGTATAAATGTAAATAGTATATTTGTAGTTATACTTAAATTAGTTTCATATTATCTTATAATTATTATATTCAACTAATATTCATCATTATTACTTATAATTCATGTATAATATATTTCTTATATCGTATATGAGATTTATATTTTAGTATTATATCATAAAAGTTTATTATTAAAAATAAGGGGCTAAGCTTGATCTTAATCGGAACAAGAATATTATCAATAAAAGACTTGGCTTCGGCTTTTCATGCGAACCTATATGTATATGAAGAAAATGAAAGATGAAGAACACGAAATACTACTTTTATGGGAAATTGTACTATTTATGTTTGAAGATGAAGATTATATGAATACGTATCTTGACTTTGAACAAGCTGTGTAACGTGAAGAATAGAAAAATAAAAATGAAGACTTGGCTGTATGGGCTTTTGACCCCTTTGCCTGTCCAGATGGACGAACAGAACCAAAAAAAAATGGTTTTGAGACTTTTGGCTGTTGAATATCTGTGGTTGAGTACCTACCTAACAATAACAAGTAACAACGTCTATTTTAGTATTTTATTTTTTAAATAGACGCGCGATAACGTTTTTCGTATAATTTCAATTCGAATTTAAACTACCCTATTAACTATCAATAAAACAAAATGTTTTCATTTGATCTTAGTTCGATAAGTACAGCTTTATTGCACCCAGGTCGTCAGGCCAGTGGCGTTGATTTTTCGGGAAAATCATTGAAATTGAACACCGAAGATGATGGTTTGTGTCTTCTATTAACTACGATATTATTCGATATTAAATTGTTAATAAGCATTTTCTTGTGGCTTGTTTGAAGTAATTAAGATAATGTGTTAAAAATAGCTTTCTCAGAGTGTAAAACATAACCTCCTCACGAGTATCAACTTAGACATTTAACTGTGTGCATACCTAGATATATATAGCTTATAGCTATGGCTAGTAGCTTTACATGCATCAATATATGAACATATTATTTGATAAATGGAAAGAAATCATCCAGAAAACTGTTCCACATTTTTTCAATAATTATTGTTAATTATGTTGTTACTGTATATGTTATAATTGTGATTATTTATTCATCTTCCATTGACAGCAAAACCAATTGTGGATGCCATAAATGCCTGTCCAGACCTTCAGTACCTGACACTTACTGGAAACACACTAGGTATTCCAGCTGCCAAAGCAATAGCAAAGGCACTGGAGAACCACCCAGAGCTTAAGAGTGCAAGATTTTCAGACATGTTCACAGGCCGAATGAAAACTGAAATACCACCAGCACTGGTAAGTATAATTGGGTGTACACTTTTTATAAAGTGTAACTGTTTTTACACAGTTACAGTGTTTTATTTAAATGTAATATGTCATGTGTGTGTGTGTCATTCAAGCATTAGTATGTGTAATATTTATTTTTATTAAATCAATGTATGTATTAGAACATTTAATATAAATAATAGGTTTATGCACTACTCCATATTCAGTGTGTTTAACACAGTTTAAATTTCACATTCATCCTCAATTTTTTTGAAATGGGTTACAAAGTTTTCGCTTTACATATTAAGTAATATATTGATAGATCCTTGGTTGCCATACAGGAGTACAGGATTGTCAATTTTACAAATTACATGACACATATGATGAGTTTACTATGTAATTTATTTGGCCGCTAATCCACAATAGATATGGATTTTCATACATATACAAATTATTTTTGTGCTTACAACTGCAGAATAAAGTGAGCAAGTGCACGTACAGTTTTTTAAATTGCATACTAAAGGGAGCCTTTTGTTTCAATTGATTACAGTTAACAATAATGGTTTACTTAATTAAGACTAAGTCCCTCAGTTCAGTATGCCTCGAGCACTGCTCGAATTCCTTCTATTGGACACTTTTTTATTTGTTTCCAGGCTGCATTAGGAGATGGTATGATACAAGCTGGTGCAAGACTCTCCGAGTTGGACCTGAGTGATAATGCATTTGGACCCATCGGAGTAGAAGGACTTGCTAAGTTGTTGCAGAGTGAAGTGTGTTCTGAACTTCAGGTTAGAGGTTTAATTACTATGAGGATGAGCCATAAATTATTTATTATTATATGTTGACTTAAGTTCCTGTATCCCCTAGCTGGGGCAGAGGGCATCCACAGTGCATATCCATCAAGATTGGTCCTGAGCATCTCTCTTAATTTCACTCCAAGTCTTCCCAATGTCTGTTGCTTCGTCAATGACAGTCTGCCCCAGATTTGCTTTGGATGGCCACATTCCCTTGAGGGTTCCAGTTTAGGGCTTGCCTCGGTATATGGTTGGGATCCCTCCAGACTCACAGAGTGTGTGGCCTATCCAGCTCCATTTGCGGCGTTTTATCTGTTGGTAGATTTGGACTTCATGACAGCCAAAGATTATTATATTTTTGTCAGGCCAGTAAATACCGATGATATTTTAAAGGCATTGGTTAACGACAACCTGAAGTTGATGAGAGATGGGCTTGGACCAGGACAATCAAAGCTGTTCAGAGGTGCTTTTACGTTATTGTATGTGGTAGCAGATTATGGTTCTGGAAGACATGAAAATTTCGTTTAGCATCTATTCACAACCTCTTTCTTGTTTTTGAATTTTAGAGCTCAAAACTGAGAAATATCTCATTTGTTTATCTAAATGTTTAATAGTATTAAGAGAGTTTTAGACTAGAAATGGGCTCAATCAATATTTTTTACTGATTGTGCACTTATTCCTGTTTCTGATAGCTTTTTTGTGTATCCACTGTGCAATTTGGCAAAAAAATATATATTAGGGTTGCCAGGATATAAATCCAATGGAAAGAACCATTTACCCTCACCACAATGTCCATGGTTTATAAGCAACACTCTTGTGAATCCTCTGGTTTGACAAGAGAGTATGGAGCGTGATGATCAAATACAACCAAGTGTATACATACACTTTTTACGAATACTATTTTCTTTTTTGCCTCGGAAAACCCATGAAAACATGCTCTCAAAGGTCATGAAATGTTGGGTAAAATAAAATAATAATATAAATGGAACTTTTACACAAATCCTAATGTAAAAATACAGTAATTACTTGTTACACTTCATCTCAGTGGCAACTGCAACCATGTTTGGAGCCATACCTTGAGAAACTTATTACTTAATTTATACTATTGCCCTCACCAAAAATTGTAAAGTTGTGAAAGAGTGACATCTTATTTAATTATTACTTAATACAGAAAACCTAATAGAATTCTTTAGATAAGGAGGTTATTATATGATTTAAGTCATGTTGACTACGAAAACTATTTATTGATGTGATGTTAAAATAAATATAATAGAATTGTTGTTCATCTCTAAGTTTTTCTTGCGTTGAGTTAATAGGGTAATAATATATAATAGCATGCAATACTTTTTTTCAAAGTCACAAAGAAAAGTAGAACGAGAGAATTTTAACTCCACTTGTGTGTTAGAACCTTGAGGGACCATAGGTCACTAGAACGTGGAACTCTCTGTGTGCACGGGGTCAAATTTATAAGCATGTCCAAAGTACTAAAAATATAATTAATTATATTGTGGCACATCATTGATTGTTTAGAGTGATCAAGTTGGGTTTAAGCTCTTCTATTGGATTTGAACAGGGCAGTAATTATCATTTTATTTTCAGGAACTAAGACTGAATAACAATGGGCTTGGTATAACAGGAGGAAAACTATTAGCAAAAGCTTTATCAGCAAGTCCGAAAAAATTGAAAGTGTTTATAGCTGGTAGGAATCGTCTTGAAAATGATGGTGCTAAGGCACTAGCTGTTGTTTTTCAGGTAATTTTTTCATAATAATAAACTTTTGATTGTGAATGTTTGAAAAAATAATTACAACACTTTACTTTCTTATTATTATTAAAACCAAAAAAAAAATATGATTCAAAATGATCAAATATGATTTCAATGACTAAAGATATTTTGACTTTACACTTTGGTCAAGTGTACAAGATTATCATGTGATTGCCATTTTAGTGCATGTGTTTTACTTTTAAACCAATATTGATGTTAGACATAACTGGCAAGCCTTTACACATAGAGAAATAGAAATAATTACTAATAATAAGTGAATTTATTTTTATTTTTATTTATTGGGGTGACAACAAACAGTGATACATTAGATCTTACTCACTAAAATACATTATAATGTGATACTTAATGTGCCACCAATTAACCATAAATTATTATTATATGATTATTATTAATCTAATATATAAAATTCTCATGGTGTTTGTTACCAAAGTCCGCCAAAACGGCTAAACTGAGTTGTATGGAATTTTGTGTGCATATCGGCTAGGTCTGAGAATGGGCCAACATCTATTTGTCATATGCCTGATAAGGGTGGGACCTATAAATATTTTTTATAATTTTTTTTGACAATTTTTTTAAATATTATTTTATTATGATTCAGCATTGAAACATACATACAACTTAAATTTTCGCCTCTCTACTAATAATAATAAAGCCTTTTATTCAACTGAAAACAACAATACAATATCTTATATCTAACTTAAATAAAATCCAGGTAGTCTTCAGCTTTTTGCCATTTGGCATAAGCCTCCTCCAACCTTTTCCACTCCTTTCTGTCCTTGGTAACCCGGCTCCAGGGCACTCCTGCAAATTTGGCGGGGTCTTCCTCTGTTTCTTATGCTATTTCTAGGATACCATTCTGTGACCTTTATGTTCCACTTCCCCTTCCCTCTACTCATATGTCCAGCCCATTTCCATTTCAGTTTCCTGATATTTGTTCCTATGTCTCGAACCTCACCCACCCGCCTCTCTACTATCAACACCTATTTTTGTAGAACGATTTTTATATTAATCTGTTCCATTCACCGATCCGCAATAGAGTTGCAAGATGGCAATCGAATGCAATAATTGTAGTACGATAAATTTTATGTACGATATATTTGGTAGGTCTGACAATCGGTCGTCATCTATTTTTTTTATTGTTAATTTTAAGTATCGATTCTTTTTTACTTTATATGGCAATTTTAATATTAGTGACATGAAAAAACATTATGTATTTTATTTCCATTCGAATCAATTCCTTTACATTATATTTATTGTGCATAGTTCGGGCTCGTCATTTAGAGGGCAGATAAATATTATCCAAAATCTAAATATCACCATTTAAATGATACAATAGTATATTTCAATACGAGTGCGGAAAGCCTGTCATTGCAGAGTTCCGACAAATGTCTACCCGAGCCGAGGCGCAGCCGAAGGTCAGAACAAGTTGCAATGACGGTTCTGCACGTGTCATCAACTATTTTTAATAAAGTTGCGAAAAAATTAAGTAATTTAATAGAATAATAAACACAACAAAACCTCAACTAACTAAAATGGCGCCAACCGTAAAAGAATATAAGCACAGATTTTTTTTGTTTTCTTCACCCATACCTATGCCCATACAGCCAAGTCTTCAGTAGATTTTTTTTATTGACATGAAATGAAAATGAAATTTAATGAGATGAAATGAAATGAAACCTAATCTAACTCATTGAATGAAATAATTAAATCTGATATTGAAACAAATTAGTTGCTTCTTTTTAGAAATACATATTTGCATGAATCATAAAAACTTCGTGGTTGGTTTTTTCTTTTTAATAGACATTATTTTAACAGTTGGGAAAGAGAACGCACGAGTTCGGAAAAGGTAAAGAAAAAGCTCGAGTATGTAATAGCCCACATCCCGAACACTATACGTCACTATACGTCGTATTAAAAAATAATTATCATAATGCTAATCAAATTAGTATAATGTAATATTTGGATTATGGATTTTATGTTTCATGCATATATAGTTGAGTGAAATTTAATGAAATAAGGATTTTATTATATTTCATAATATTTGCTATCCTGTACTTGTGACTTGTAAATTTATAATGGAACTGCTATTTTATAGACAATTGCGAAGTGTTTCAGCATTGAATTATGAATAAGTATTGAATTGCATATAAGTACTTGACCATTAAATTGCGAAAAGTATAACTTTATATTATATTTTTTATAATAATTTTAATTTTAAATTTAATTAAATATTATATTTTTTTATAAATGCTAATATAATGGTCGCAAAATACCTTTATTTATTTATTTACGGTGTGTGTGGATTGATGCATCTACTGTGGCCTTCTGAATTATTGTTGATACAGTAATATTCAGCCATGATCTGTACTCAATAACTCTTGTTTTTGCGTAGATATTAATTTACATTTTTTTACTTGTGTAAAGCGTTGAGTATTTGTAGTTTGAGTATTATTGTTGCATCTCTTTACATATATTGTAACTGAAATTATTTGTGAGTGAGTGATTGTCTCAATGAGTTTCACGTGACATACAGATGATAAAACTATGATTTTAATTTTGCAAATACTTATAAATAATTCTCATGTCGTTTATAACAATTTAGTATTGTATTCGTATTTTCTTAATTAAGGTAAAAGCTGTATAAAACTATAGTTTCATAATTTCATTTTTATACATGAAACTGACCTATTGGCTAATCAGAGCATATTATATCATAAAATTCATTCCTTTTAAGGGCATGCAGGTTTTATAATGACATTGTTAGAGACTGTAGCATAGATATAGATTTATTTAATACAACGGTAACGAAATTAAAACACCAACTCAGCAAAAAGATTTTCGAAAAATATCGACAATAATCCCTGAATTTATATAAAATTAAATAGGTAAAATATAATTTAAATAAATTTATTATTAAGTATAATATAGTGTAAAGTATTCAATAAATGTCAGCCTTTATTGCATGTAGATGCACGTCCGTTTATGTATTAATTTTTTATGTATAGTAGATAAACATTCTTCAATAAACTAACGAATCTTTCTTACCATGTCGCTAGATCTATTTAATCTAGCTAATCTAGTTACTATTTATTATGTAATTAGCTAGTAAATATCTGTGAAAACTTGTAAATAGCCCTTTATGTAAATATTTCCCTAACTATTATTGTATTTAGCTGTAAGTTTTCCAATTACAATAAAATAAAATAAAATAAAATATTTCTCAATATAAAAATTGTTGTCGGTAAAGAATAAAATCTAAATATAAATTTGTTTCAGAATATGGGCACGCTTGAAGAAATAGCCATGCCCCAAAATGGAATATACCACGTTGGAATATCAGCGTTATCAGATGCATTCCAAGTGAATCCCCGATTGACATGTCTGAACCTTAATGATAATACTATTGGGCCTAAAGGTGCGGCCGCCATCGCAAGAGCATTACCAAAGTTTGTATACTTGTCATTTTTGAGGTTCCTGGGTAATATATAATCTTGCAACAACTACTACGACTAACTTATTATTTGGGATTTAATTTTAAGTTGTTAGTCCTAAGACTAAGACCTTTTTTTGAAGTGAAATCTTCTGTAGCCTCCTTGGGTACTTTTTGGTAGGGGAAAGCCTTATGTGTTCGCGTCACTGCTCATAGCTGGCGCACGCCTTAAATAAATAATTTAAAAAATGTATAAATATATAGAGTAATACACTTTTAGGATGGATGACATCGCGAGTTCACGTCACCGTAATGCTTATACAAGTATATATGTAGCTATACAACTTACATGTTGCGCAACATTAGTGCTGTGTTTATTTTATAAGTGAGATGAATGGATTTAGTGAAAAGTTCAATGTGTATATACTTTGCATTGTTGAGATAGTGTTTTTGTTTGATTAATATATTATTGTAAATAAGTTTATAAAATAAATTGAAATTAATAATTTTATTATTTTTAAACATTATGTAATTTCAAATTTTAATGCTTAAAGTTCTAAGCTTTCACTTCTACTGGCAGTCTTTACTACTGCCAATGCTTTTGTTTAATAATAATAATAAAAGCCTTCATTCACTGACCATGCATTTTAACTATACTACTTACTAAACATGTTATCTTAAATCTATTAAATATATATGAAATAAAATTATGTTAATGTACAGCAACCACTTTATTGGTCAGGTTGTCTTTCGACATAGGCTTCCCCCTGTTTCTTCCACTTATCTCTATCTCGAGCTAACCTTCTCCATTCTGTTGGTAATTCGTCCTCTCATCTTTTAATTTGACGTCCTCTTTATCATTTGCCATTTCTAGGGTTCCACTCTAATACATCCTTTGTCCGATCTCATTATATGTCCAGTCCAATTCCATTTGAGTTTTTTTATTTTCTCTAATACATCGCGCACCTTTGTCGTTTTCCTTATTTTTGAGCTTGTCCACTGATGCCCTAGCTTTATGTTTAACATATTTCGTTCCATGTTGTGTTCACAGACTAAGAGCTTTTGATTGTTTTTGCTCGTAGCAGGCCAGGTTTGGCACCCATAAGTGAGACAAGGCAGGATGCTGGTGTAGTACAATTTACTTTTCACAGGCATTGGTATTGTTTCGTTTTTGTTTAATAGATTTCATTTAATAATACATGCTCAATAATCTCTTGCTTGTAGAAGTGCTGCCTAAAATAGATCTATCAATTCAGAAATGCAAGATTCAACATGCAGGAAATGGGCTAGTATACCCTACTACAAAAATCATACGGTAATTCATCTAAATGAATAAAATCTATTAATAAACTTTGTTTTCAGATTAAAACAGTTGAAATCAATAAACTTTGGTGACTGTTTATTAAAGAGTGCGGGAGCTATTGCCTTAGCGAAGGGCTTAAAAGACAGTTCTATGCCATTGCAGGTAACTTTAAATTATTATTATTTCCTGTGAACGAAAAACTTTATTGACATCTTATACAAATATAATATTGAAAAGAAAAATTATCATCAATTTATAAGTCGGAATATGTCCGGATGGTTCGCTTTTAGATCTTAATAATAATTATTTAGAAAATATATGATAATTGAAATTTTTAATATATGAAAATATATGATAAATGGTTTTAACATTTGATACTACTATTTGTATGCATCTGATAAAATGTAAAAGTGTTTTTTCGTCTCCTATTTGTCAGATCTATGTGTACACAACTACTGAACCATTTAGCGGGGAGTCCTGTACTCTGGTGTTCACCATAGAATAACTATTATTACAATATAATTTATCATTACCATGCAGACACACCCTTGAATGATGTTCAGATTTATCATGGTCTTGACATCTTCATACAAACGAAGGAGTCTATATATATTATGCAAGCCCTTTAATTACCTGCACTTTGGTTGCACTGAGCTGGAAGACTTTCAGTACATTCCTGAACTAACTGTTTAATGTATGCCTTTCTCAATGCAGCTAATAATATACAGGATGTAATAGTTAAGTATGACCAGGAGATTATTCCGTAACTATTACAGATAAGTATCAAAAAACTTTAAACTGATATGAAAGTTTGTTACCTAATTAGTAAAATGACATCAATATCTTTTTTAAAACGAGTAGTATCCTAAAATATGATATCCAACCCTCCCATACATTTACTATGAAATTTGGATTGGAGAATCCTGTATAACTAATAATATATGCAGTCTAAAAGGGCAAGTCAAATCATACCATATTATTTATTTCAGTCCCTGGACTTAAGTCACAATGAGATTGGCAAAGATGCTTGTATGGAGGTTGTGGATGCGATAAGCTCTTCACCAGACAGCAAGGATCGACTCACCCGTGTCACACTGGCAGGTAATATATTTTTTTTATATGGAAGAGAGGACAAACGATCATATGGGTCACCTGATGTTAAGTGATCACCGCCGCCTACATTCTCTTGCAACAACAACAATAAAGTTTACGCGCTTTTTTTGAATGTTCACATGTTGTATCGTCCTGGAAACACCTAACAACGAAACTCATTCCACACTTTGGTCGGAAGTGGAAGAAAGTTCCTTGTAAAACCGCACTGTGGAGGAACGCCATAAATCCAGATAGTGGGAATGATATCATAATATGTGGCGTGTTGTGGAAATGTGGAATTCGGCTTATCTATCAAATAATAACGTCATTCACTGGAAAGATCACATGAAAGTAGGAAGGATTGTAGGGGCCACTTTGTATTATAGTATTTGTTCATTGTAGATAGACACATGAATATTTTAATGATAGTTACCATTTCATAATATTAACATTAAGATAAACTGCTTGAATTGTCTGAAATACGATAATATATGCTTTAGATACCCACAGGCAGTTTTCCCAAACACTGCTTGAACCAAACCCTGCTGCCAAATTCAAAAATCACACTGCACACCGTAAACAATTCCCCCCACTATATTTTTAAGATTCTTAAACTATACTTTAATCTGCTTGTGGCGGCGACGTGGGATGTGTCATTCCCTTCCCTAAAATATGGTCGAGGGAGGCGATGACTGGCACATGCGTCATGCTCGTGAACACGGGTGCTACTTGTGGTGGCAGGATGATCCTGTTACAAGAAACTGCTTCATGTTTTTAAAATTAAATTTGTATTTTTTACAATCTCTAATACAATGCTCACAAATTACGTTTTTTTAAGTAAGTGATCACCGCCGCCCACACTCTCCTGCAACACCAGAGGAATCACAAGAGCGTTGCCGGCCTTTAAGGAAGGTGTACGCGCTTTTCTTGAAGGTACCCATGTCGTATCGTCCCGGAAACACCGCACAAGGAAGCTCATTCCACAGCTTCGTGGTACGAGGAAGAAAGCTCCTTGAAAACCGCACTGTGGAGGACCGCCACACATCCAGATGGTGGGGATGATATCCTAACTTGTGGCGTGTCGTACGAAGGTGAAATTCGGCGGCAGGAATCAGGTTGAACAGCTCTTCGGAACACTCCCCGTGATAAATGCGGTAGAAGACACACAATGAAGCGACGTCTCTACGCAACGCCAAGTGATCCAGCCGTTCACAGAGTACTGGGTCCCCGACAATTCGAGCTGCTCTGCGTTGCACGCGGTCAAATGGATCGAGCTGATACTGGGGTGCGCCAGACCAGAGATGACAGCAATACTCCATGTGAGGCCGGACCTGCGCTTTGTAGAGTGCTAGAATGTGGGCCGGCTTGAAGTATTGCCGTGCTCTATTTATGACGCCCAGTTTCTTTGAAGCCAGTTTGGCTTTGCCCTCCAGATGGCCACGGAATTGGCAATTGCTCGAGATTTCGAGACCCAGTATTCCGATACTAGGCGAGGCTTTAAGGGAAGTGTTCTCGAAGAGCGGTGATACGGCAAATGGGGTTTTTTTAGTGGTAAACGCGTATACTTGAGTCTTCGGGGGTTTAATTGGACAAGGTTCAACTTACCCCATTCCGCGACCTTCTCGAGAGAGGACTCGATAGAAGACACAAGTTTCTCCCGGCACTGGTCGACGTTTATTTATTTCCGGTGTGTGTTGATTGATGCTTGTACTGTACTCAATAACTCTAGTTGTTACGTATTAATTTACATTTCATTTTTCGAATTACTCGAGTAATTTCTTTTAAGTAATTGACGTTTGAGTATTTTTATTGCGTCACTTTACATATATTGTAGTTTAAATGATTTATAAAACGATGAAACTGTTAATATTGATATAAAAGAGTGGGAATGAGTTTCTTGCCACTTCTTCTCATTAAAACTCAACCTTTTGGGAAGTGGTGGTAAATGTTAAATCAAAAGAAAACTTGACATTCATAAATGCCATTTCCTTGAGCTACATAAAACTTTAATATTAAATTGTGGTATACCTTCCACAGAAGCCATAGAAGGAAGAATAGAATAAGAAGTACAAGAAAAGAGTGATTTTGATTTGATATGAATCAGATATGTTGTTAGTTATCACATGAGTTATATGAGACAGATCATTTAGTAGAGAATTTTATTATCATATTTCATTTTAGTTTCACATACAATAATTCTGTAGTTGTAGCAACCACCTGAGAGTCAATAATGACATACTAAGATTTACGATCCATGTAAAACTGGAACGGTTGGCTCAGTTGATAAGATCGTTCAGGCGGAACCCGAGAGGTCGCGGGTCTATAGGTACCGCATCGTTCATAAATTTTGATTACAAATTTAATATGCATAATTAATCCAGAGTTGAGGCATATCTCTTTAAAAATAACAAATTGTTTTGAATAATAATTATTTTTAAATTTAGTATTTATAATAAACTAAAACACATTTATTCCCAGGAAACAGTCTTGGTGGCGCTGCCAACAAGAAAGTGATGAAGGACAAATTAGGCGCCGCTGCTGAGCTCAGTGATGATGAGGGATCTGATGATGAAGATGAATGTAAGTATATAAGTGATATAATAGTAATTATTGTAATCCTATAGTAAGCATACTGCATGCACGAACTAAGGTGAGATTATATATTGTTTAAGTAATTACCCAACGAGTCTGCTCGGGTACGTGAAAATAATAATATATAATCATCCTAAATGAAAATTCCAACAAAAAAGTACACAAACTAAAATTACATCGTCGACGTAAACAAAAATGTTCATAAAATTAAAAGTTCTGGGCCAAACGATGTAATTTTTTAATGGGACCAAATGGCAACTATTCCCCATCAATCTAAAGAAATATCACGTGAATCGGTTCATAAATCTCAGCGAAATTAGTTTAGATAATAAAATATAGCAATCGAATTGAGAAACCTCTTTTTTGAAGTCGTTTAAAAACGGAGAATAAGATTTTTGGATAAAGATAAAAAAGGCATATATTATGGATATACAATGTAGAAATTACTTTTTATGATTAAACATTTTAAGTGATTCTTTATTTAAATTATACTATATTATGCAATATTTATTACTCGTTCATATTTAAAGCATTTTTTTTTAAATTTGAATAAATAACAAAACCACAACTATATGGTTACTTCGTAATGATTGTGCGTTTATTGTACCGTGAGCAGTGTGGAGCCAGAATAGCGGCAGGTTTATGTTTCGCTATATTTTATACTATTATATATTATACCTGAAACAAATATACATGTTGTTACCACTATAGAGGATAAATACAGATTCATTTAAGTCCTGTAACCCCTAGGGCAAAGGATATCCACAGTGCATCTCCATCGCAATCACAGATAACAGTCCGGCGCCAGGTTTACTTTGGACGGCCACGTTTGCGTTTTCCTCGAGGGTTCCAAGACCAAACCTCCGAGGATTTGCCTTGGTATATGGTTGGGATCCCTCAGGTGTGGCCTATCCAGCTCCCTTTGCGTCGTTTTATCTGTTGAAAAAAACATATCTTTAAATATACTTACATTTTTTTTATTTTATATAATTTGACATTTAGAAATCTAAGAGAAAGATTAGCCAAATGTCAAAGGGCAATGGAGAGGAGCATGTCAGGCTCGAAAAGTAGGGATAGAGTAAGAAACATTTTCTCCCAATCAAAAACTAAACTCACCGACATTCTGAAAAGAATACACCTATAGAAATGGAGGCGATTTGATGCGAGACACAAAACTAAAATAGAGCCAGGCAGTGACGGAATGGTATCCAAGGTATGGCAAGTGAAGCCGCGGTAGGCAAACTACCAGATGGGAGGATGAAATAAAGTTAACAGCGGGTCCTAACTAGAGGAGATTCACGCGAGATAGATTCACGCGGAAACAAAGTAAAACTTTGGAGGAGGCCTATGCTAAGAGATATTTTGTAAATTGGATTTAAAAATTATTGTATGTATATTGTATATAGTTTCTGAATAAATGGGATAATTATTATTAATAATACAAAAAAGAGTGCCACTGTCTTTTTTTTCTCTCATATATACATTGTTATTATAGCTGTGTAACGAGTACTACTAAAAAAAATCTTAAGTCAAATTTTCCTTAAGAATAGACTCTGATATGTCAAAAGATTGATAAATATTTTTGACTTAGTGATACACCTATTATGGTAAAATTCGGCTAACTTGATATAATCAGTTAAGAGAACAACTTTCTCCAGATGTCTCAGATTCAGAAGAACCAAGCGAAGGTTCAGACGATGATGGCTCTTCAGAAGACAGCGCCACGGAAGACGCTCAGCATATGGATACAGTCCTCGATATATCGGATATGTTGAAGACTTCAGGTAAGTTTTTATTACAATAACGCGTTGTGTTTTTTTCATGACAAAAAAAGAGGAGACGAGCAGGGCGTTCAGCTGATGGTAATTGATACGCCCTGCGCATTACAGTGTAGGATTCTTGAAAAACCTAAAAAATCTGAGCGGCGTTCATCACCTTGAGACATAAGATGTTAAGTCTCATTTGCCCAGAAATTTCACTATCTGCGGCGCCCTTCAGGCCGAAACAATAATGCTTGCTTCACGGCAGAAAAAGGCGCCGTTGTGGCCCCTGTAGTGTTTACTTATCTATTTAAGTATTACTTATTTATTAATCTAATATATAAAATTCTCGTGTCGCGTTGCTTGTTACCAAACTCCGCCAAAACGGCTAAACCGTTTTGTATGAAATTTTATGTGTGTTTATCCTGTGCAATTTAGCCTCCCACTCGAACTGTGCGAACTAAATCACCTATAAAGAAGTGGTAAGGTACATAGTTAATGCGTATATGCGTTCGATTTGTCGACTGAATTGGCTGTAAAATAAGGTGCACGAATGGAAAAGATGCTCCGCGTGACAATGGCATAACACTATTGTCTCGTTAGTGGAACTTTGCTGCGTTTTTAAGCTGATGTTTGTTTTTGTAGCTTAGAAAGAAAAGTGATTTATAATATTAATAGGGAAGATTCATATTTTTTTAAAATTGATAATGAGAAATGTAACATGTTAAATAATAAAATGTTATAAATATATGTATAATCGACGCGTACACTAACGCATGCCATTTTGAACCGCTTACGGTCGTTCCCAATATTCAGTGATTCATCTCTTGCTTGAGATTAAAATCATAACTATCGCTGACTTTTCTGTCCCAATAAACTTATCGACGGTAACTCTCCTTATCCGTACACGCTGTCTGTCAATCGGACGACGTATAGCTTACCAGCAATAGAAGTTTGTATGGAAATTGCAATTCACGCGTCCCAATATAAGGCGATAAGAATGACTTATCGGGTATATTGCGACAACTCCAGATTATTGACAGCTAATTACTGACAGTAGAAGGTAGTAATTTATCTCTATCTGTAGATAGTATATTGGAAACTGCCGTTAGTGTGCACGAACATTGACGTCATAGTTCATAACAAGAAACAAATGGAAGAGGATTGGTTTAAAATTAACATTGTATATGCCGCCATTCTTTTACTTCTACTTATTAGTTATGTGACTTTTATTTACAATATGAATAAAAATAATCCTAAATAAAAAATATATCAAAAAAATGAAAAAGGACTCATAAAATCTAAAACGTTGTTAAAAGGACTCAGTAGGTACTTAGTTTATACCGGTTAATAATCTACCAATCTACAAAGTCTAGATTTTGTTAATTACTGGACTACTAGATTTAAATAATTTAAGAGGAATTGAAACGTTTTACAAAATGTACTCAAATTTCAGATGCTCATGCGGTGGAATCAAATGTTGGTGAATTCCTCCTAAAACCAACAATACAAAATTTGGAGAAACTGGGTTCTGATGGTGCTGTTCTCATTGACACACATTTACAGGTATTAACTATATATATACATCATTACTGCTTAGATACCAGCGGTACTATTTGACATCTACTAATGCTATTTAGAGATAAGATTTCATGAAAAAAAAATAATAATATATCATATCTATACTATCTGATACCATGCGACTTCCGTCTGCGTAGGACTTCAACGTGCGCAGTTTATAAAATATTTTATATTTTGTAATTCTATGGTCCTCTATATACAGTATGTATTGTATTGTATTTATGAATCAAATGTAGCCACATACTTGTTATAACATTTGCTGACGATATACAAAACATGAAAAAAATCGGTGCTCTACTTAGGTCAAAAAGTAGACTTTTAATTTTGAGCGAATATTAACATGCTGTACATTGTACAATCGGGTCACGAGGTCACTGGGTCAACTCTCAATGATTCAATGAACTTGAATCGTTGCACATCAAAATGCGATGTTGCCATCCCGCGTGCTTCAAGTTCAAAGACGCTGGTCGTTTGTCGGATAGAACACAAGCGATGTTGCCTGTTCGCTTCTCGCGGTGACTTCAAACGTGTCGGACCGTCCTAAAGTGAAAGAACGGACGGGCTTGGGGTAGGGCGCAACCTATCTTATTACTATTCTTATAAAGGAAATAATACCCGATTCAAAAAGCTATTTAACTTTAAATACTTAGCGCACAGTTTTTCTAGAAATATCGGAAAAAACCTTAAATTACTACGCTTACTAAATTACTTAAACTTAAATACTTAGTGTATTTAATGAAATGAAATGAAAATGAATTTATTTTAAACAATTTTTTTTTGTTTAAGTAATAAACAGATAATAATTATAAACAACGGAGAAATAAACAATAACGTTTTTTAATGTCTTACATGTTATGTAATACAAAGCAATCTAATTTTTGAAAACCTTATCAACTTACCCGTTGCTACTCAGGTTTTATTAAACGGACAAATGAGCGAACAGGACACCTGATGTTAATTGGTCACCGCCGCCCACATTCTCTTACAACACCAAAGGAATCACAGGAGCATTGCGGGGCTTTTAGAAAGGTGTATAGGCTGATTTTAAAGATATCTATGTCAAGGAAGAAAAAGGCGCTTCTTTGAAAAAGGCACTGTAAGGGAACGCCTGACATCCTGATGGTGGAGATGATATCGTAATTTGTGGCGAGTCGTGCGAAAGTGGAATTTGGCGGCAGGAATCAGGTCAAGCAGTTGTTGGGAAACTCTCAGCAACGCCAAATGATCTAACCGTTCACAGAGCACTGGATCCCCGACAATTCGAGCAGCTATGCGTTGCACGCGGGCATTAGGTTCTAGCTGATACTGATGCCGTCAGTTGTTTCACCAATATGTTGTGGATATGTATGCTAAAATTGAAACGGAACGTTTGCTATTTCTCCGTTTGAATCATACTGAACTACGCTCTGAAGAAAATGTTCATTTGCGAGATGCAGTTGTAGATGACGGTACTACAACCAACGTTGGAAAGCTAACTATTTTGCCATATTCATACATTCGCAGTCCGCGTCACATGCAAGACTATGCTCAAGATACAATGTCATATTTTCGTCATTAGGGGCGTCCAGATTTTTTTATCACTTTCACATGCAATCCAGCTTGGGACGAGATACACAATCACACGTGGATAGGCATGACATTATAGCACGTGTTTTCCGACAAAAGCTTAAATCGCTGATGGATTTCATCGTGAAACATGAAGTATTTGGATCTGTGCGCTGCTGGATGTATTCAGTGGAATGGCAAAAGAGAGAATTGCCACATGCGCATATTCTAATCTGGCTCTACAATAAAATAACTTCAGACAAAATCGACAATGTGATATGCGCTGAGATTCCACGGGCTGCATGCAGTTATTATCAAAAACATGATACATGCACCATGTGGTACACTAAATCCAAATTCACCATGCATGGTAGATGGGAAATGCTCTAAGCAAAATCCTCGAGCATTCACTGCCAACACAGTAATAGGCGACGATGGATTTGTTAATTTGGCAACTATACGCATGCAAAATGGTGATATTGATATAGACAACCGTTGGGGGTCCCATATTTTCCTTTGCTGTCAAAAACATATAAAGCCCAGATAAACTCAATTAAATACATCTGTAGATATGTTAATAAAGGCAGCGATATGGCAGTTTTTAGTGTGCAATCAGATAATTGTGACAAAAATGCAGTACGTGATATAGATGAAATTGCTCAATTTCAGGCTGGAAGATACATAAGCAGCAATGAGGCTGCATGGCGAATTTTTTCATTTTCATGCATGAACGCAATCCAGCTGTGGCTCTTTTGGCAGTACATTTAGAAAATGAACAGCGTGTTTATTTTACAGATGCAAATGTGCAAGAAAGAGCCCTTAATCCACCTGGTACAACTCTGACTGCTTTTTTCACCTTATGCCAGGACGACGCTTTCGCCAGAACACTGATGTATTCAGAAGTTCCCTCTTATTACACGTGGAATGTAAATAAAAAATTAATCGTACGACGCAGACGAGGGGAGCCAGTCGACGGTCAACCTGGCATTTTCAAAGAAAATACAATTGGTAGACTTTATACAGTGCATCCCAATCGAGATGAATGTTTTTTCCTTCGCATGCTATTGGTAAATGTGCCTGGTCCTAGATCTTTTCAGCAATTAAAAATAGTTGACGGCGTCACACATGCCACTTTCCGCGCTGCGTGTCAAGCTCTGAATTTATTAGAAAATGACCAACACTGGAATATATGCATTAACGAGGAGTGCAACACTGCACATCCAAACCAACTTCGCGCATTATTCGCAACTATATTGACCACTTGCTTTCCTTCATCTCCCACAGAGTTATGGGAAAGATATCGATCGCATATGGCTGAGGATATTTTGCATAGAGTACTCCTTGAAAATGCCAATATGACCTTAGAATTTACAGAAGGCATTTACAACGAAGCATTGATAAATATTGAAGACAAGTGCTTAGCTTATGGCAAATAAAGTTCTTATTCAATTAGGAATGCCAGCACCAACCCGAACTGCGACTGCTGAATTTGATGTAGATTTACGCCGTGAACATTCCAAATTTAACGCGTTAACAGAAAGGCATTTATGATCGCATAAAGTAAATGATAAATAACGGAGTTAGGGGGATATTCTTCTTGGATGCGCCAGGTGGAACTGGGGTAACATTCCTCATTAGATTGATTCTAGCAACGGTTCGATCAAAAAATGACATAGCCTTAGCTCTTCATCTGGAACAGCTGCGACATTGTTATTAGGTGGAAGAACTGCGCATTCAACTCTAAAGTTGCCATTAAACATGCAAATCATCGAGACTCCTACGTGCAATATTTCCAAAGCATCCGGTATGGGAAAAGTATTACAAAAACGTAAACTAATTGTTTGGAATGAATGCACGATGGCACATAAAATATCGCTTGAAGCTCTTGATCGATCGTTACGAGATTTGCGTGGAAACATTCAACCATTCGGGAATGCATTGATATTGCTCGCAGGAGATTTTAGGCAAACATTGGCTGTAATTTCTCGATCGACACCAGCCACCATTCAACAACTATGGCGGCACGTACGTGCATTGCAGTTGACTACGAATATGCGTGTCCAGTTGCAGAATGATCCATCAGCTGAGGTATTCTCACGACAGTTACTGGAAATTGGAAACGGACAGCTGCCAGTCGATGAAATGTCTAGACGAATATAATTTGCCGATCATTTTTGTAATTTAGTAACATCGAAAGAAGAACTGATTGAAAAAGTATTTCCTGACATTCAAATAAATCATAGAAATCACGATTGGCTCAGTGAGAGAGCAATATTTGCCGCAAAGAATAAAGATAGTCTATAAACTTAATAATGTTATTCAATCCAGTATTCAAAGTGATGAAATTACAAGTCCATAGACACCGTTGTGGAAGCAGATGAAGTAGTTAATTATCCAAAGGAATTTTGAAACTCACTTGATCTGCCAGGGATGTGGTATCCCATCACATATACTTAAGTTGAAAATAGGTGTGCCAATTATCCTATATATTAATCAGCCAAGACTCTGCAACGGCACGCGTTGCAGTTAAGAAATTGATGAATAACTTATTAGAAGCAACGATTTTAAAGGGGCCTTTCAAAGGTGAAGATGACCTCATTCCTCGAATACCCATGATCCCAACCGATACACCATTTCAATTTAAAAGATTGCAATTCCCAATTCGTTTGGCATTTGCAATCACAATCAATAAAGCTCAAGGTCAATCTTTAGGATTGTGTGGTTTAGATTTAGATGCGGATTGTTTTTCACATGAACAACTGTATTACTGTACTACGCAGACAGTGGAAAAACAATAAAATATTGTATATCCACAAGTTTTGCAAAATTAAACTTGTATGACATGTATTCTTTGTTTTGTTTCTCATTTCGCAACCATTCAATTACAATGTGCCACAGCGAAGCGTGGCAGGGTACAGCTAGTATTATATTATATTATTGTACATGTACATATTGTATATTATAGTTTATACTATACATAACATATACAATAATTTACGTAGGTTACCTATAACAGAGCCTCAGAAACGGCTGAACCGTTTTGAATGTGTAATTTCACTTACAGCTTACAAACAATAAGGTAGTTAAAATTTTTATCCAGTATGGCTGAAAATTGCACATAAATATGGCTTTAGTTATTGAAGTGCAAAACTTCTTTAGCCGCGTTAGGCATTTTTATGGGATTGCGTCACCGACACGCTCATGACTGGCGCATGCCATAAATAAATAATTTAAATTAATATATATAGTTAGAAATTTTTTGGATGGGTAAAATCTCGCTAGTTTGCGTCACCACAACGCTTATATTATCTGTAGCTATACAGCTGACATATTGTGCAATATTAGAAAGAAAGAAAAGAAATGCTGTGTATATCTTATAAATTCAATTGAATGGATTTATTGAAAAGTACTATGAGTATATATACTGTGTATTATTGAAATAGTTATTTTGTTTAATCATTATATTTTTCTAAATAAGTTTATAAAATAAATTTAAATTAATTGTCTTTAAACATTATGAAATTTCCAACAATAATCCTAAAAGTTCTAAGTTTTCTCTTGTACTGACAGTCTCTACAATTGCCAATTTTTTTTATTTACTCTGTTTTATGGTGATCAAATGATCATAATCTGTACATATTCCATTACATTACAGGCAATAAAGAAGCCAGAGAATCTTATCCAGGCATATGTGGAGGCAACCTGCTGTGTGTCAGGGTTGTCGGATCAAAGTCCAGTAGCTGCAGTGGTTGCCCGTCAGCTTTACCCTCTGATGGTTCAGCGAGCTAGTCTGCAGTGGCTGCTGACTAATGAACTGTTAAAAGCACTGCAGCTTATAAAGGTATATTTTTTTTCTAATTATTTAAAAAAAAACTAATTTTCTTGATGACCTGAATTCCTATTATTTAAAGTCAAAATCAAATAAGCTTTATTGAATAATTAGGCTTGAACTAAGCGCTTTTGAACCGTCACTTTAAATATTTCTTTTAAATTTGGTTATGTTTAGTATGAATCAATCCATCAATTATGTTGATAGTTTTATGAGTTGTTAAAGCTGCCTTTCAATAATGTTATTTGTAGGTAATATGGCAAGTGTTAAGTATAGATTAAAGTATTGATTCTTACCACATTAAAATATTTTTATTCAAAATAGAAATTAAAATCACTTATTGAATGTTTACGATTGAAGATGAAAGGGTAGAACAAGTTACAGAATTCTTATATTTGGGTAGTATGTTTACAAGAAACGGAAGATATGAAGGTGATATTGAAAGGAGAGTGACTGCCGGAAACTGTGTGAATGGAGCGCTGCATGCCTTTATAAACGGTCAGACTGTGCCAATAGAAGCACGAATGGCTGTACATAATGGAGTGCTTGTCGCCACGTTAATGTATGGAAGTGAGAGTTGGGTATGGCAGAAGAAGCATTAAAGCAGAATTAACGCAGTTGAGATGCGATCACTGCGTAGTATGTGTGGGGTAAGACTGACTGATAGAATTCCGAATGCGGTAATTCCGAGCGCGCTGTGGTTTGAAAGAGGATGTTGTGACAAGGACTGTAAAGGGAATGCTGAAATGGTTTGGACACGTGGAGCGAATGAGTGAAGAAATAATGACGCATCAAATATATAAGGCAAGTGTGTGTGGGCAAGTCGATCGCGGGAGACCTCGTAGAACATTCGACGACCAAATTGGGGACGTTTTGAGAAAAGGAGAGGTCCGAAGCACCCGCAACCGGCGAGTATATGTGAAAAGAGTAATGAATGTAGAGGAAGCGCGTGAGGTTTGTAAGGATACAAGCAAATGGCATTCTATTATCTCTGCCTACCCCGACGGGAACAAGACGTGAGTGTATGTATGTGTATCTATGTATGTTATTGAATGTCAAACCTCCATGTACACATGACCTATTCGAAATAGTATGCCTCAGACCGCAAGAAACTCAAGGGGCTTTTTTTTTCTATTAAATTATGAATTACAATGTAATATCGTACAATAAAAATTTATAATTAAATAGCCTGAGGGTGATCGCTCCATTCCCAGTCAGTGGTATCATTAAGAAAATCATTTATGTTACAATCACCTTTACTAAACGCTTTTTAACAATTCGCTTAAATGTCGTGACACATTTGTTTTGTACATTTTCTTGGATCATGTTAATAAAAGCATATACAACGCCCAATAAAATACTTACCAATTCGACTTAACCGAGAAGTAGGCATAACAAGTTAAATCTCATTGATATGATAAATATGTTTCAGTCGGAAGACAAAGCGTACAGAGTGCGGTGGTACATTCCAGCGTGTTACAAAGTACTTGCCTCTCAGATAGAGGAGGCGTATTTTCCCGCTCCAATTCGAGAAACCTTGAAGTTCTTCATCAGTACCAAGCTGCCGGTCCTGGAAGCTGATGTCAAATCTGTTGTTGAAGGATACCGTAATTTGTATACATAATAAATGATGAGCATAAAAAGGAGTTTTATTTTAACATCTAATAAAAATACACTAGAGCTTATGCGAAGTTATCGATAGATACATAGATATCTATATTAACAATTTATATAGTTATTAAGATATAGACAAGAGTTTCCCAAACATTGTTAAGAAAATTTTTGATTAAAGGCGTTTTCGGAAACGAACAATATCAACAAAAATGCACGATTTAAAACATTACCAGTCTGGTGAGCAAAATGAATGAAAATGGCTTTAAGTTTTTGTTTTGCATTTCAAGACAGACATAGTTACGACTTTGCAGGAGCATAATAAGATACACAGTACACAAACACAAATTATCACACATTCTCGTTTCACAAATGCTACTAATCGTTACTACTAGGGCTACTAACATTTATTAAAAAATATAGTAGATAGGGAAATAACTAAAATATTTCTATGATGTTTTTTACTGCTTTGAGCTTTTTTGATAGGTTTTTATTTTTAAGGAACTAGAAGGTGGTCGTTAAATCAATAAACTGTTTTTATTTACCCCCCTTTTCATAATAGTCTACTAACTTAAAGCACACTGTCTTCTTCTATTGACCTAAGTCAGAATGAGAAAAAACACTCTTAGCGGCTGTTTAAAGTTAGCGGACCATTATGAATAAGGGGTTAACAGTTTTATATTGGTTAATGTATTAACTGTTTTTCTTGAACGATAAAACCTGTTGAAAATAATAAGCTAATAAATTCAATTCTTCGGCCGTAACTCGCAATAAATGAAGCATAATTCCGACCCGTTTGCACCTATCCCTTCTCACTAAAACAGCGTAATTCAAAAGTTGACGAAGCTGCGAACGAAAAGACCTGTTGACCATCGACAAAAAACAGTTAAATTACCGTCTTAAAGGAACCCTTCTTAATACCGAACTATTTAATTTTAAATTATTAAGTTGGAGGGTCCGTAACTCCGTCGCATACTACGTAAGTCTGTTTTGGCTAGGAGCCGATCGGATTCTTAACCAATTGATATGTTTGAAACATTTCATATTTAATAAGTGGTACAAGTACCACTCTTCAAAAATTACTTGTACGTATTAAAATTACATCTGCCGCCTCTACGGCAAGCGGGGTGAATATGTTTGATGATTGAGACCTTCCCACTTAACGCAAATAAATTACTACAGGGCGTTTTTAGCAACGGCTAGCGCCATCTATGTTCAAGAGTCTATTGTAATCAGAACAACGCTTTGCGCGGTAAGTTCAAAGTCAAAGATATTTATATAATATTTGGTTTTAGGTCTACCAGTGGTTATTACTACAATAAAACTTAGCAATAATAAGAGTGAGTATGGCGTGGCATCGCATAGCAGTATTTCGATATAACAAACAAATAAAAAAAATGCTCGGTACGAATGAAATTTTATTATTATTTTCGGTTAATTACACACGTTATTCCTTACATACATAGACACACACAGTTATGATACAGTCTGTTAATCAATTCAAAGCTTTCTGATACATTGTAGCGCTGAAAAGCACGTTTTTATTAAGTATTGTTATCTTCCTCGCTAGAGAGCTCCGATAATAAACGCGTCCGATCAAAGTGCCGCCGCAAACGCTACGTCCCGCAATTTTTAAATCTGTAATATCTTCGAAAATATTCATTTAAATCATATGCTGTAAAGGGCTGTATAGATCTATATTAAATGAACAATGTATTTAAGGTATTTAATTAGATAAGGATTAATTAAATTACGTAAGCTTTTTGCATATCAATCTTATATAAATAAAATAACCTTACCGATGATAAGTCACACCATATTTTTTTTGAGTCGTTAATGTATTATTTAAGCACTTTTTATAGCACACTTAGGCTTGTTGATTGACACACACTCGACACAAGACTAAATAGAAAAAACATTGTCTTTAAGCACACCATTGCCGCTCCACTTTCAGACTGCGAATGATATGTCCATATGTATAGAACGTCATTGGCCATCATACATAAACTATATATAAAAATCTTACGCTTTTTACTTTTTTACGATCCGCAACGTAACCGTTATGGAACTGCGTTCCAGAAATACAGTCGAATTGAGAACTTCCTCCTTTTTTAACGTCGGTTAGAAAAAAACCTGACAACCTTATTGCTTCAATGGAGTGTAGGCACGTGTAGGTAAGTATTTTATCAACAAGGCTTAGTTGCTATACCGTTACGTATAATATGTTTACTGTGGTTTCGGCGTGGCTTACACCGCCTCAAATTTAAGCGCGTTGACGGCTTTTGGTTCTGAGCAAACATTATATTAAGTGCTATCACTTTAGAAATATGCGTTCCGTTATGGACTGCCAGTATGCTGCCGCAGTAACCTATGGAAATATATGACGTCATAAAACACCGCCATGTTCTACTGTGAGCACTGGCGTTTTCGAGGTAAGGTACTCGCAGTACTTTGATCACGTGATCAGTCAAAACCACACGCGTGTCTAAAATATTATTATTATTGTTTGGCTTGATGGCGTATCCTTTTAGTTTTCGCCAATGACGAGTGTATATTAATCAACTCTGCTATATTATATGGCTTCGTGAATAAACAAGGTCTTCAGAAACTAAGAAATTTGTTACTGCTGAGATTATTCCCCGCAAAGAACATGTTGATGTATCTGCAGCTGTACCTACAACCAATAATATCAATTAATACAAATGTCTTATATCTAACTTGTAACGTAATACCTTCGTAGCATTATAGATCGTAGAAATATTAATCGTGCATAATAACTGTAATAAGCGTATGCCTAAAGATTCGTTCTGAAAAGAACATTTTATTTTATATAACGTAATATTAGCTCTGATAAGAACCATTTCATAATGCTGTACATCAACTCATAGAATCATACAGATTACCAGTAGTCATCTCATCGATGTACGAGCATCGTCACGTTCTCTCGACGACCGCAGATCACCGCATACTCACGTGATCAGTCATATGCTCCGCGTTACACAACCGCACAGCAAGGCCGAGCGTCCTCGAATGACGCGTCGGGACTCGGGGGTCGATTGCTATTCATGCAATTTTAATCAATGAGCGACAGAGTAGGTGCTGAATGCTCATTGACATCGTATGATCGAGGTTCGACGCGAGTTTACACAAACTGCGATAGCATTAGTTTTAGAGCGAGATAGAACACATAATATTATTCTCAATTCTTATTGAATGAAACGTTTTACTATTGGTTAAAATGTACGCTTTAGTATTGGTGTGTATTTTCTGAACTTGTATATATTTTTTAAGTAACGATTGTAATTGGGTAACTAGTTTTAAGGATTTTGTATATATATCGTGTAACTTTAAATAAATCATATCTTCCACGTATTCCTCACAGTCAAGCAGTTGTTTTATTTAATCGCCAAACGCTCAGTCTCTAAATATCTATAACAAAAAAGACAAACACAATATGTACAAAGAGTTAGGTGGTTAAAAAGACAAACAAACTAAAGTTTTATATTATTTTGGTTAATGAATGAACATAAAATATAAACAAAAGGGGAATTAACAAAGCAGAGTAAGGATTTGAAATCAGTGGGGCGAGGGATATCAGGAGGAAGGAGATCATAAAGAGAAGAAGACAGTCTAGGGCAACTGAAAAAGATGTGATTAGGAGTTCCTTCATCAAGTCCACACTCACAAAGAGAGCTGTCTCTTATATGCAGCTTAGCCAGATGGACGGGGGTAAACGCATGGCCTAGCCTTAATCTACAGATTGTACTTGTAACGCGTTTATGAGTATCTTTGAAATTACAGAACCAAGGACGAGTAGGAATTGAGGATTGAACATCAGCGTAGTATTTACCTTTAAAAGGACTAGTCTTTTGCCAATACATTTTCCAGGATGATAAAAGGCGTTGCCTTGCGACCTGAAGTAAATCAATGGGATAGACTGTGTAGTGGTCCATGCTTCCAGAATTTGTTGCATCTTTGGCACAAAGGTCGACCATCTCATTACCTTGAATACCACAATGGCCAGGAATCCAGACAAGTACAACATGAATTTTTTTAGAGTGACAGCGGAAGGATTACATTGAACTTGGGAATCCAAACTGCTGCACCTACACTGCCAAGGTCCGACAACTTTGAAGCATCAGTGTAAATGATGACCCAATCATGCCAGTGTTTAGCTATATATTGTTTTATCTGGGAATTTGCATCATGAGAGTTCTTTTCAATACCAAGGTCCAAGAGAATTTGGGGTTGAAAGACAAGGGAGTGAAAAGGTATTCCAAAAAGAGGAAACTTTTGGCACTGAAATATGGGACAAGGTAGACAGAGATAAATACCAAAACTATTGAAAAGACAGGGATAATCTTTATGAAACCAGTATTTATTAGAAGAAATAAAGTCTGACAGGATATGAAGTTTAGAAATAAGGGGATGATAAGGGAATTGAATGAGTTTCAGATGAAAACGGTCAGATAAGAATTGTCTTCTAAGGTACAGGGGAGCATCGCCACATTCTACCTGGAGAGCATTAATAGGGGATGATTTCATAGCACCACATATTATCCGAAGACATTTTGATTGTATTTGCACAGGGCAGATTTATTACAAGGTTTCTTTAGGAATGTGCCGTAATCAAAATGACTACGCACCAGGGCATTGTACATGAGTTTCTGAGTGTATGGGTGGCAGCCCCATCAAACTCCGGATAGAGAACGCAAAATGTTCACATTTTTAACAATATTGTTAAGATGTTGAATGCCAGTTAATTAGAATTAGAAGATTAGAATCCAGAACCATGCTTAAAAATTTAACCTTGTCCATAACAGTAAATTTTTGTTGGCCATATGATATTGAAACATCAGGGAGGGATCTAGATTGAGAAAAAACAACCACAGTGCTTTTAGGGATAGATAAGGACAATCCATGATTTAGAAGCCAATCATTGAGAAACCTAATAGCTGAATAAAGGCGAGAAGCAGCCTCCTCAATTTTATTACCAGACACATAGAAGGCCAAGTCATCGGCATATTGGAGTATTTCACAAAAGGAATTGACTGAGTGTTCTAAATCATATATTGTGTAGATACTGTAGACTAATGGGCTAAGGACGGAGCCTTGGGGAAGCCCTTTCCATACCTGTCTGGGAGAACGATTATAATTTGGGGAACGAATGGTTACAGATCTAGGAAAGAGGAGATTAAAAATTATATTTTCAATCTTCACAGGAATACTCAGCTGGAGCATTTTCTGCCTGAGCACTGGAAGAAGAACATTATCATATGCAGATGAAACATCTAAAAACACGCCTACTAGAGGTTCGTATTTAAAAAAGTAAATACGGATATCAGTGACTATTGTGCTTAGACTATCCAAAGTACTAGAACCCCTGCGGAAACCAAACTGGGACTAAGCCAATATATTTTTACTCTCCCCTATCCATTCTAAACGATTCTTAATGAAATGTTCCAATGTCTTAGCCATTGTGCAAGACAAAGCTATTGGACGATAGCTAGATGGGTCAGAGTTAGACTTGCCAGGTTTTAGAATGGGTATAATAATCTGTGTTCTCCATTCCTCTGGCGGGGTACCTGTTAAAAATATATTGTTAAAAATGGATAAAAGTACCTGTTTTGCGGGGACGCTACTATTTGAGATGAAAGAATATGGAATCCCATCAATTCCCGGTGATGAGTCTCTAAGGCCATCTAGTGCACTTGAGAGTTCCTCCCAAGAAAAAGGTGATTCAAAATGATCAGGAGAATAAAGAGGAAGAATGCGTGGGCAAAGTTCTTTCAAATAAGGTACAAAGAGGGGAGCTATTCTACAAGAGAATTGTTAAATCCAATTCGACGGGTCGTTAGATGAAATAACAGGACTAGAAACAGAGTATCGATAGCATTTCATATTCTTCCAGACCTTAGAAGAGGGAGTAATAGGAGAGAATTCCTCGCAGAAACGCGACCATCCAGATCTTTTCTTTTCTGACAAAAGTTTAGTGATAAGAGATGTAATTCTCAAGACTCATAACCTTTGCATAAGTGACTTCAGCTTCCGAACGAATCTTACAGGCCTTTGTGCATTCAGAATCTCACCACGGAGAGGAAGAGATTTTCTTTTTAGAAAAATTCTTGAGAGGAATGTATTTATCCGCAGAGTCTAGGATAGCGTTTTTGAACAAAACATAAGAGGATAGGACATTGTCAGGGGTAATTGAAGGAATATTCAAGATTTCTTGATTCAAATGGGATCTGAATAGAGACCAATCAGCTTTGTAAATGTTCAATTTTAGGAGAGGAGGAAGAGTTGCAATAGGATTAGGATAAAGGGAGTCTGGAGTTGAGAGTAAGACACTGAAATGATCACTACCATGAGTAGAAGAAAAGACAGATCAGGACAGCCTAGAAGCCAGAGAAGGAGAAGTTATTGAGAGATCAATTGCAGTCTTTGGATTTTTGGATGGAGGGACTCTACGAGTAGGAGTCCCGTCATTCAGAACACACAAATTTTATTCATCACAAAGATCAAGGAAAGAAAATGAAATACAGTCACAGTAATAACAGCCCCAAGAAGTATGATGAATATTAAAGTCACCTAAAATAACCTAGTGAAGGAAGACTCATAATAATACATTTTAATTCAGAAAGGAGAGCAAGATTAGGGTTAGGAATGTAGATAGAAAGGAAAGAAATATAATTAGCTCTAATAGCAACAGCAAATGTCATTACTGTGGGAAGGAATAGGAATTTGATTAAAAATCACATTCCTAGACACCAGAATGGCACAACCAGCATATCCATCAGTCCTATCGTCCAGGAGACATGAGTAACCCGGAATCCTAAAGTTAGATCCAGGTCTAAGCCATGTCTCCTGAACGGTGAAGACAGAAGGATTGTATTTATCGATAAGTAATTAATGTAATAATTTAATTCTTCTTGTGGCGAATGCTGTGACAATTCCATTGAAGGATGTTTGGCATTTTGGATAGTTTTGTCAAGCTGAGTAAGTTTAGATATGATGTTGTTCGGTAGTTGAGAGTCTTCAAAACGAGATACAATGTTTAAAATAGTGGAAAGTAAAAGATCTAGCAGATCATCATTGTTGTTAAATTTTTCTGACGGGTTATATGGATGTCCATTAGGAAGGTTAGAGTGAGAAGTACTAATTATAGCTTGATGAGCTTGTCTGTCATAGCCTAAGGAACTAGGCGGACCTGGAGGAGTTTTTTGGTTATAATATGTTCGTCTATATGAAATTGGAGTGGATTATTTACAGGTTGGGGATTGAATAAAAGTTTGGGCGGTTTGACGAGGCAACAGAGGAGGAGATTGAGAAATATCAAAAGATTTTCTCACTTGAAGGAATCTATATGATGCTTCAGAATATGAAATATTCTCCTGAGACATAACTAATTTAATTGATTTCTGTCTTGAGTGTTCGGGACATTTTGGGTCAGTGCCTTTATGGTTTTCTAAAATATTAATTAAAATATTTTTAATTTGACAGTACTCCAACAAAAGTTTTATTAATGAACTAGAAAACTTTAATACACTCATTTGAATGTTGCGTCAAAAAATACGGCTGACAGTATACGGGATTGCGTTCCGTTTTAAATAGTATCCTGTATAACTAACTGGCTATAAAGGAACGGCTTCACAGTATACTAAATTGATGTCATACCTTACAGTGGTCGCAGTGCATATCGGAACATACCCCTAATCTCAAAGTAGGTCACAAGTCATGAGAGCGTGTATCTATCTAACTTTGTGATGGCAGCCGAAAGCTGTCATTCAGATTTCAGATGTCAAATTATAGCTGTGTCGTCTTGTCATTGTCACATTAATTAAATATTAACAGAGATCTGTTTATAATAATTAATGCAATATATACACATATATTTGTACTAAATTCCAATAAAATAATATTGCCAAATATTAATACTGTAAAGTAAAAAGTATTTAAGTCATCATGGATTCAATACCTACTGAAAAACAAAAATCTCTTGCTCCCGATATTGCGTTGAATGCGGTACTAGTTCAGAGTCAAGATCTTCCAGCAGAAACACCTACGGTGGCAGGATACGACTGGGAAAGTGGAACAGATTACAATAAAATTCTTGAAAGCTATGCACGCTCCGGGTTCCAAGCAACGAACTTCGGAAAGTGCGTGTTGGAAATCAATAAAATGCTCAAATGCCGTTCGGTGGCTCTCAGTGAAGAAACAAGTGATGCATACGAAGAAGATATCTTTATTAAAAAGAAGACAAACTGTACTATATTCTTAGGTTATACCTCTAACATGATATCATCTGGTCTTCGTGACACTATCAGATTTTTAGTGAAAAATAAGCTGGTAGATTGCATAGTTACCACTGCAGGTGGAGTTGAGGAAGATTTCATTAAATGTTTAGCACCAACATATGTTGGAGATTTTAATTTGAATGGAAAAGTTTTACGGACAAGAGGAATCAATAGGATTGGCAATCTCTTAGTACCTAATGATAATTATTGCTTATTTGAAGAATGGGTAACTCCATTACTTAATGAAATGTTAGATGAACAGCTAAATGAAGGAGTGATCTGGACACCATCTAAAATTATAGCTAGGTTAGGAGAAAAAATTAATAATGAGAGTTCTGTATGCTATTGGGCTTGGCGGAATAATATTCCAATATTTAGTCCAGCATTAACTGATGGTTCTCTTGGCGATATGATGTATTTCCACTCATATAAACGACCTGGATTTGTTATTGACATATTAGGGGACCTAAGAAGGTTGAATACAATGGCTGTAAAAGCAAACAATACAGGAGTAATAATATTAGGGGGAGGAGTTATAAAACATCATATAAATAATGCAAATCTAATGAGAAATGGTGCGGATTATGCTGTTTATGTGAATACAGCAAGTGAGTTTGATGGCAGCGATTCTGGGGCAAGGCCTGATGAGGCAGTCTCTTGGGGCAAAATCCGACCAAATGCAACACCAGTGAAATTGTATGCAGATGCTACATTAGTGTTTCCATTGCTTGTTGCCCAAACATTTGCTAAACATCATTTTATTAATAAAAAGAATGTATGATAAATAAAATTATTTTACTTAATTACCGATTTTGAAACACATCTCTTAGGTATATCTCATAGTCTTATAACTGCAATTTTTTGTGATATGTGTTCTCTAAAAAAGTCAGTCTAAACTTTACAGATGAGTAGAATATTCCTTATAAATCTGCCTTACTGTATGCCTCAACATAATCATAAAACACACTATTATTACATGTAATATAAGTAATATAGGATTACAAATATTACCTTTTTGTGTTTGATTTTTTGCTATTTTTAAAGGATCATATTTTTTTAACCATCTGCACAACAGCTGTGGTTCGACCATACTATACATCTTGCCATCGGTTATGATTTATGTGCTACATAGATTGATGCCTAGAGGTCAAGTGTTACTGTCATTGGCACCTTTATAGGCGGGTGGCTCGTTTTAATCTGACTTAAAAAAAGGAGTATGTAATACTTGTATTTTGTATGTTTGTTATCTCGGATCTTAGTTGTTTGTGAACCAATATATTTTATTTGGGTGTGCTTCCAGATCAAACTTATGGTGTAATCTGTCAGCAATTAAAGAAAGTCATCAAATTCGCTAGTTTTTAGTACATACTTATTGTTTTGTTCCTTGAGTATTAAGTTTACTTTTGTGGATGAGATCTAACCTTCATTATTGGTACTGGATGAAAACGTTATACCCTAGAAATTTGTGTAAACTTTTACCTTTTTACGTGATGACTGCCATTATTATTAGTTACTTATATTCTAATTAGGAATAGGATTTAAATCACTCATTGATCGCTCACTCACAGAATCTACCACCCATTTGAAATAGTACGCCTCAGACCAGAGAAGAACGGGAGCAGAAAACTCAGCGGCATATTTTACATGTCCCGAGTGTGCAATGCATTAGTTGCCGATAACCTGATGTTTTTTCCTTGCTTGCCTTTGCGGCGCCGTGCGTCTAGTGGCAGCACTGTGCTCTGCCAGGTAAAGACGAGCGGCTCAACCGAGAGCTCGGAAAGAGATTCTTCAACTGTGACACAGTTGGTCATGGGTGAAAACCTACCTATGTGCTACTAATACACACGAACAGGCCATGCTAGTCGGGCATGGCCTGTTCGTACTTTCCTTGAAATACGGTAGTATTTATCAGATACATGTGCTCATTATTGATTCTCCTTAATTTACAATCTTAATCGCGTCTTATGACACTCATGGGTCTGGCACCCTCCCCCTTCTTCTTACGACCCGGGCAAACTTTCCTTGAAATACGGTAGTATTTATCAGATACATGTGCTCATTATTGTTTCTCCTTAATTTACAATCTTAATCGCGTCTTATGACACTCATGGGTCTGGCACGCTCCCCCTTCTTCTTACGACCCGGGCAAACTTTCCTTGAAATACGGTAGTATTTATCAGATACATGTGCTCATTATTGATTCTCCTTAATTTACAATCTTAATCGCGTCTTATGACACTCATGGGTCTGGCACGCTCCCCCTTCTTCTTACGACCCGGGCAAACGCAGGCCTAAACTGTGTGTGTGAGTAGGAGTCCTAAGAAGTGATTTGCGCTAGTGCAGCCGCCGAAGTTAGTGCTATAGTTTGTGCCCATTCACGCAATGGACAAAATAGATAAAACTAGTCACAGTCACACTCCAAAATTATCTGAAGCAAAACTGCCTACGCGTCTATTAGACAGAGTTTTCGTTCATTTATGTTTCTGTTAAACATAAAAACTGTACAAATATCCTTGCAGCTGATAAGTAGCTAGTATCGACAAGTATAATAAGTACCTACACATCGCAACATATAATTATATAGGTACGGACGTTCTCATATGTTTTTGCAGCACTTCAGAATGCCATAGTTACGTCGTAACGTGTATAATATTGTATGGCATTTGAAAGTGCACTTAATATTACGTCATCAATGGCTAATACGCCTGTTATAGTATAATCTCGTATCTTTATGATGATAATATATTTGATGAGCTCCTTGATCGAAATTTGTGGTTATAAATAGATTTGCAGAGAAATGGCAGTAGGTACCTACTATAAATATAAAATGAATGTGAAATTACACATTCGAAATTCGAATGTGAAATTATTATAATTTACATTATAAATAGTCGTTATTCGAAAGGTAGTAACTCGTAATTTTTTATAACATTAATAACGTTTATTTAATTTGTAAACACAGAGTAAAATAGTACAGCTATTATTAGCTATTGATTGACGTTGTTTAAAAAATGTAAACAATGATTTTTTAATCTGTAATACGAGGGCTGCACTAAAAGTATCGGGAAACAAGGAAGTGACACAACATTACTATTTAAAAATGTATTTATTGCTTTTCGAAATATTCTGCGCCAAATTTGACACAGTTTTCCATACGATGGAACCAATCATTGAAGCAACCATTGCATTCGGAAGTTGGGGTCTCCAAAATGGCCGTTTTGTAGGTGTCCACAACTTCTTCAGGTGATGAAAATCTCTGACCACGCAATTTATTCTTTATTTTAGGGAAAGTATAGAAATCATCAGGGCTTAGGTCGGGGCTGTACGGCGGGAGGTTTAATAATTCTATGTTTTCTTGCTCTAAAAACTCTTTTGTTCTGTGCGCGGTGTGAGAACTCGCATTGTCGTGATGGAGGATGATGCGGCGGTTGCAGTTCTCTTTACGGAGTTAAGAAACGACCTATGGCAAACAAATGCTAGCACACCATTATTATCTGTGATTTGTTTTAAAAATCTTCGGAGGAATATGGCCTCTTTCGCAGCCTCGAATAATATTATGTATTCAGCTACTGCTGTCGATAGTGCTATACTCCTGTTCGGAGCTTTGCCATGAAATGGCTCCATTGCCATCTTGAACACATTTCCTGAATATGACTTTCTGTCAACAAGATTACGTCCATGATCTGCATCAGCAAAGCCTTCAGTTTCTTGACATGTGTCCTTAGAGTATACTAGTCCCATACTCTTTGATCCTTTAAGGTATCTCAGAATCCTTTTCGTTGCAACCCAGTGAATTTCTTCATAATTATTACAAATTTGACTCATGAAGTTTGTTGCGTGGGAAATGTCAGGCCTTGTACACACAGCAACATACATCAATGATCCTATCAGCTCTCTTTAGGGTATACTGTCGTCAGGTACAGGTGACTCTTTTGGATTTTCGAAACGCTGCCCTGCAACTCCTGGTGTACTCACTGGTTTACAGTTCTCCATTTTAAATCTGCGAAGAATTTTCTCAATATACTCCTCCTGATCGATTTTAATAGTACCGTTCTCTTGCTTACTTCTCATTCCAAGAAAGAGCTCTGCCTTACCTAAATCTTTCATCTCAAATTATAAGTTCGTCCTTAACCTTTATCATTTCCTTTTCATTGTTGTATAAAATGAGGATATCATCAACGTAGATAGCCAGTATTATCATTTCTTTATCACGTTTCCTCATGTATACACAGGATTAGGTTAAGCAACCGAGGGGCTTGTTTAAGACCGTAAAGAGATTTCTTTATTAAACACACATAGTCTTCTTTTCCCTTTTCTTCAAAGTGAGGTGGCTGTCGCATATAGACTTTTTCACTTATGCTTCCATTTAAGAATGCTGTTTTGACATCCATATGGTCAATCTGCAGACCGAGGCACGCTGCCAACGCAATAAGAAGTCTCAGAGCTATGCCGGACCACGGGTGAAAAGGTTTCATCATAGTCAATCCCTTTTCGCTGTCTGAACCCTCGCGCGACCAATCGAACCTTGTACCGAGTTTTATTCCCGGCCTCCTTTTTGACTTTAAATAACCATTTGCAGTCAACAACATTTCTCGCTTGGTCAGATTTCACAAGAACCCATGTCTCATTTTCCTTTAAAGCATCAAGCTCCTCCTGTATCGCATGTCTCCAGGTTCATTGTGCTGTTGATCTTCTGTATCTAGTTCAATTGTTGCTTTTGCCTTGTTCGCTTCAGGATCAGCAGTCTTCTGATACATTTGGTTCTCGAAAAATACCACGTCTCGAGCTCTGTGAAGTTGATCTTTTGAAGGATCAATGAGTCTATATCCTTTTGACTGTTCACAGTAACCCACGAAAATCATCTCCAAGCTTTTCTGGAATCATCTGGAATGTGCATGTACGCCTTACATCCGAAGAATTTGAGATGACTAAGGACCGATTTTTGTCCTGTCCATGCCTCTTCTGGCGTCATCTCTCTTACAGCTAAAGTTGGGCTCCTATTCTTCAAGTAGACTGCGGTATTGATCGCCTCTGCCCAGTACCGAGTAGGTAGTCCAGCTTCCTGTAGCATCGATCTTGCCTTCTCTGCTATCGTGCGATTCGCACGTTCGGCTACTCCGTTTTGTTCGGGCGTATAAGCAATTGTTAATGCTTAATTCCATGGTCCTTCAGGAATGCGCCGACTCTCGCTTTAACCTTTAATTATTAATCTTACAACCATTTTTAGAAAAAACGACAACCTTATCCTTATTTACAATGCAACTTACACTCAACAAGTTAGAAGAAAGATCTGGTATATACATGACAGTCTTGACAATGACGTCAAGCGCAGCATTCTCTACATTTTCAAAACCTTCTCCATATACTTTACCACCATTTGCACAGCATACTTCCACCTTCTTGTCAATCTTTACAAAATCGCTCATCCAGTCCTTTCTATAGCTCATATGTGCTGACGCTCCAGAATCTAGAATCCATTCATCGATATGAGATTTCTCTTGATTCCCAGTGCTCAGTGCCGTCGCCATATGCCGTCCCTCGCAAATAAAGCACTTCACCGTCTTCTTTTGCTTATTCCTCTGAACAAACTTCTTATGATAGTTAGTAGTAGTAAGTGCCGAACTTGGGCCTGCGATACCCTTGATTGCGCAACAACAGTCTGCATCTGTTGTTGATACCCTTGTCCTCGTAAGCGATTTTTAAATTGTTCCAGGTAGCATACGCCGTCGCTTTGCGAACGTGTACCTTACACTAGCTCTCTATCAGTAGGCAGATCTTGGTGCGTGCCCGTTGATCACCCCGTTTAGCAACCGCGTCTCCATCACTTTCCACGTACTTCCATAAGCCATCGTGTACTAGTATGCACTCAACATCGAATTTCCAACTGTAGTAGTTGCTGTTTCCACTTAATTTCTCTATCGCTGGAAGACCTGAACCGGCCGCACTCGTAGAAGCCGTCATATCTCTGTGTGTACTCTGTGTAGGAAGCTCGTAGGTATTACTGTTCTTCTCTTTATTTTTCATCACGGCTCACATATACTTACGCACACTCTAGCGCTTTTACTGCATCTGCACTCTTTAATGAACGTGCTGGGCCCATAACCTGTTAGGAGTTTGATAATAAACATGCGTCATGATTCATACCAGCCAGTTAATGAACAAATGTACTTCTTTGCTCTAACAGCAACATGGCCGGTTTTGGAGACAAACGTGGCCACCATTTTTTTGCAACTCTCCGTGAACGAACAACTTTTGTTGGCTCATTTTCGAACACCCAAACTCGTGACTGGTTTTTTGTTTCGGGTTCGTACGCGTATATCTAGGATTCGTCACCTGATACGATGTTGTATACAGCATTTGAGGATCCTGCGTGGAATCTTTCCAGAGTTCTGACACAACAAGTAACGCGAGCCGCTTTTTGCTCTTCATAGAGCAAATGCGGTATCCATCAGGAAAACAACTTTTAAAACCTAATTGTTCTTGCAAGATATTAGTATTTGACTCATGCCAATGTCTAAAGTTGCCTGAATTTCGCGGTATGTCACATGTCGATCTTCCTCAATCAGCTTACGCACAGCATCAACGTTTTCTTTGGTGACTGTAGTTTTTCGATGACCTTGACGGGGATCATCACTGAGCTTGACACGTCCACGTAGAAATTCAGCAAACCAGGGATAAATTGTGATTTTGGATGGGGCTTCATCACCAAATGCAGAAATCATCCGGTCAACACACTGTTTTTGTGTTTAACCACTTCGAAAGTCATAATAAATCATCTAGCTCTAGAATTTCCTCGAGTCAATTCCATTTTCTCAACGACTAAACAAATTTGAAAAGACCTTGTGACAAGATCGAGATTTTTTTTTTTAATAAATTAATGGTACCTTTTCGATTTTTTAAACCAAGGAGTTTTCAATTAAAAATATTTTAATATGACAGGAACGGTAGAAATATTCCATTCCCGATACTTTTAGTGCAGCCCTCGTACATGTACAAAGCTATTCGTTTTTTAAGTTTATGCACTTCTTCTCTATATAAACTTTCACTTTGCCAAGGCCCAAAAGTAACAATAACCCATGCCCGACATTTTTTATATTTTAAAATTTAGTGTTACGTTTTTTGTCCGATATGAACATCATAACTATGAACCGATTTAAATAAAATTTGCACACTGAGTGCAGTTTGATCCAAATTGAGAGGTAGGATAGATTTTGTTTAGATTCGTGACTCTTTATTATCTTAATTTAATTTTTTTATTTATAACACATATAACATTATTTCTTTACAAGAACAAGGAACAATGAAACAATAATTGTTGATCTAATTATTGCAATTCTACAAGTTTTATAATTAATTAGTTCTTTTAATAAGTGCTTGGACTTATCACCTCAAAATTTCTGGCACCTGGAGATGCCTATATTAGTCTGCAATACCTTTTTCGAGTATCATTTCAATTTCATTATCAAATCACCAAAACTGCAACCGTCCCAACTGCGCGGGAGCGGACGAAGGAAGTTTCTTTGATGCGGTCTCAAAAACCGACAGCAAGCGGATCGCCCCGCGGCATTATTGAGCGCGGAAATGTTCAATTAACTAAAGTAACACCTGTTAAAGTTATGACGTTATCTAAAAATTGTTAAATGGTGCAACTCTGTTTTTGCTTAATCGGTACTTTAACATATTTGTTATTGTTAAAGTTAGTTGGTACAACTCAACCATAATCTAAATACACATTACACTTACCTCCAATATGTTAATTAAAATTTATACTTAATATGTTATCAAAACAAAAGCCGAAACAAAATACAACAAAAGAAGAATAATTAAATCTTAGAGAATTTATATACCTATCTAGATAGTCTCTAGCTGTTAGACAACCGATAAAAACAGGCCAGTTTTAATAGTTTAGTATGCGTGACAAGCTACGTCTTAAACTCGCCATTTGTATGACACTTTGTGTTAGTGTGCGTGCATTGATCAAAATAGAGGGTAACTCCAAACTCAATTTTTATCAAAATTTTTACAGCTGTCATAGTCTATCTAAACGATCTTAGTTTTAAATCATTTTTAAATATACTCGATTACAAGAGAAATTCCTAAATGAAAAACAGCTGTAGGCAACATTTTACAATCCAATTTTAGTAAGTATATGTCTTAGATTAAAGATTGGTCTGCGCTGCGCAGGCGTAGTCACAAAGTGCGGCAACTAATACTACTCAAGCCAGTCTCGAACAATGTGTGACGTTAATATTTCACATGTTCTGTTAAACTTTGTTAATACATAATCGAAACTTAAATGTCGGGTTGCGTAGTAAAACTTTCTAAAAATAATTCCACAAGAAATAAGAAAGACACTGGGCTCACCAATGATATTTAAAAGTATAGATAGGTTACCTAGACATCATTCGGTGTTTGTAAATGATACATAAACACACACATTAATAATTTAACAATGCAATAGCACACTACATTACGATTACACGTCAAAGAAGGATAATATAATAAATGCAATTATCGCAAGTGAAAAAGAGATAAGTTTAATTTGCTAATTGCTTCGTATTTGCATAGCAAAAACACAGAATCATTCACCAGATATGATTTTTTACCGTACACCGTGATTTATGCCTAAAATACGATTAATTCATGAGTTCATGTAATAAAAGTTATAAAGTAGTAAAACTCCATTTAAATTAGGTAAATTATGTGTTATTAGTGATTTAAAAATAATAATAATATTGATGATAATATATAGCCATATTAATAATATAAATTATTTGTACATAGAATAATAAAAAACATACAGACATATCAAAACAAAACCGAAATGTATTAACAGTAAGGGTTCCATTTTTACAATTTTACTAACGACGACTTCCAAAAAGTTTTAAGTTTACAATTATTATTTCTTGTATATTACATTATTTATGAATGTATTTTTGTTGAGGGTTTATTACAATAAGATAATGGGAGAAACAGAAAATGATCCATTGATTCTCCTGCAGTTAGCAAGGGATATACCGAAAGGGCAGTGTTACTGAAAAAACTCCTACGCAAGCAGATATCACTTACTGTCTGCGTCCGCTACCTACCCTAAAACTTGATTTTGTAGTTTGATGGTTCAGCTATACGCACTTGTTTATTAAAAAATATTAAATTTCGTATTACATTCACTGCAACAACGCCTTTTTTACAACATTTCCTAAATTGTCCTAAAATATACTACCTAGATTATCCCGCATCAGACAGGGTAGTTGCGGTATATTCTGAGTATTATCGTATCGTTCCAAATGTGTCGTCGATTTTGCGAGTAGACCTCCTGATACGTTACATACATTCCAAGATTAAGTACCAATAAAATATCAAATAGCCTGCTATTACTAATCTCATTCTATACCACCTTTATTATAAGACTTTGAAAGCCAGAACTTATTATAATCATCATAATATTATTTAAGAAAGACGCTCACTAACTAACAAGAAAACTCAAATTCCGCAATCAAGCGGTTACGAACGCTATGTATTCTGCCTACGATTTCACTTCTGGTTGATTAAGCTATGGAACATACTATTTGTCCTTGTCGCGCTGCAGTTGACATCATATTCGCTGTCCTGCTCGAACCACCACGTTAATAATTCGAGATTTATTTGTAAATAAGAAATGAAATCGTGATAAAATACAAATACGACGTTCTTTTATATAATTTCATATGGTATGAAATACCTTCACTCTTATATATCTTGCAAACATAGTTTTTACATTTTTTTAACACACAGGTTGGCATTTTAGATTATTATTGTCACGCCACGAAAATGTTCCGCTTAGCTCGCCGCTATTAGCCGACTAAATGAAATTACGACAATTGTCTGAATTTGTCTGCAACATTTTGCGCGCCCTAGTGCAACATTTAGCCCATCTACCTCTTTATTGTATATATACCATTGGGGCTCACACATTCATCAGTAATTATTTTGTATTTTATTAATTTCAATATAAAATAAAACGAAGCGTATGTTACAAAATTTGAAAGATGTCATTGAGTGTCAAGATGCCACGCACACAAGCGTCTAATAGTTCCCGTAAAAAGAGATTTTATTAGAAGCATAATATAATATGCGAAAAGACTTGTTCTTGACCCATTATTTACGACATAAAATTTATAATCAGAAAAAGAAGCAGATCACGTACATGAAGAGATAGATTTTATGTATTTATTTGAAACATATAAAACATTTTAAGACATATAAAATAAGACCCGAGCTTTGCCAATTGTAATTACAAACAAAAATGATTTTCGAGATGACAGACTTAAAAGTGGGAAGCTATTTCAGATGCGACTGTTCAGACGAGTATCTACAAATTAATTAAATTTTTTATTGAATATTTTAAAACGACCTCGTCAACTTCATTTTTTTTATTGGGAAGTACCATTTGAACGTCAATTTCAACTGTTGATGATTTTTCTTATGATAATAAGGTACGAGACGCGCAGGACGTTCAGCTGATGGTAATTGTTACTCATTGCCCATTTCAATGCAGAATGTTTTCCGAAGACTGGCTCTACCCACAGACAGACGAGTAAGGAAGTAAGCTTTTAAAGTTACTATTTTCTTTTCGAGATACCTCATCCCCTTGGAGATCATTCATAACGAAAGTAATTGTAAAAGCTTTGAAGAATTATTTTATTTTTACTTTCGGTTTTTTGGAACGAAGTTCCTTATGGGACGATGCGGATGGTACCCTTACCCAATGATGTTATTGTATTAAAAGAGGTAGATATGTCACTAGCGCGCCGAAAATCAATCGCCTAAATTGAGTCAATTGGTTCATTTGGTCGTAGTCGCTCTCTCGATACGAAAACGGTACCCACGCGTTTGTTGTTGACAGAATTGCTTACAATTTGATATAGGTACTACATTAAAATGCCGTCTTGTGTTATGGGAAGATGCATTAATTACGAAAGTAAAAAAAATCATAAAATTACATACCACAGTTAAGAAATCATGAATTATAACATTTTATTTGATTTCATTATTTATCTAATAAAATAAATATGTCGCCATGACAACGCCGATCGCCGCCAAGCCGATCATAGATGACAAAATATTGATGCTGTCTGTTGCGGGATGATCGAGGTAGAATATTTTAGGAAATGATATAAACAAGTCGTTGTTGCAGTGAATATAATACGAATGTAATCATTTTTAATAAACAAGTGCGTATATTGGTAGCTGAATTATCAAACTACTAAAACAAGTTTTAAGGTAGGTAGCGGATGTAGACAGTGAGTGCTATTTGTTTACGTAGGAGTTTTTTCAGTAACACTGTCCCTTTCAGTATATCCCCTGCTAACAGCAGAAGAATCAATGGATCATTTTCTTCTTCTCACATTACCTTATTGTAATAAACCCTCAAAAAAAAGACATTCATAAATAATATAAGATACGAAAAATAATAATTGTAATCTTAAAACTTTTTGGGAGCCGTCGTTACTAATATTGTAAAAATGGGACCTTTACTGTAGATTTCGGTTTTGTTTTGGTGTCTGTATGTTTTTTATTATTTTATGTATAAATAATTGATATCATGGCTATATATTATAAGTAATAAATATTAAATATTTTTTTTATAAAAACAATGAAACATTATCTACCTAAGTTCAATGCAGTTTTACTACTTTAAAGCTTTTACTACATAAACTCATGAATGAATCGTAATTTAGGCATAAATCACAGTGCACGGTAAAAAATCATATCTGATAAATGAAATGTATTTTTTCTATACAAATACGAAGCAATTAACAAATTAGAGTTATCTCTTTTTCGCTTGCGATAATTGCATTTACTATTCTTCTTTGACGTGTAATCGTAATGTAGTGTGCTATTGCAATGTTAAATAATTCATGTGTGCGTTAGTGTATCAGTTTCAAACACCGAATGTTGTCTACGTAACCTATCTATACTTTTAAATATCATTGCCCTTACCGGGAAAAAACGTCCGGAACGTCACTCTCTACATGTACGTCGAATCTTGCTTGGCGACAATATTGTTATTTATATATAAATAATTGACAAGTAACAATTATTGACGTTTGACACATTTTTGACAAATTACATTGATTGGTTATTTTATTTATTTAGTTTTAGAGCATTAGTAACAAGGCCAAATCAAACCAAAATACAATAAACGAATATTTAAATAGGTTTATAACTGCAAAATTACATTTATTTATTTAGAAATACCAACATTTGTTTACATTGATGCGTTATATAGTTATAATACACACTAAATATAGTGTACTTAATGTAACAAACAATTACAGGTATCTACCACATGCTTTAATAATTTTCACAAAGTAATGGTTAAATAAAATGGTATTAAATTATTTAACCATTGACTAAGAAATATAATTATTATGACTATATATAATTCACTAAACTTACATACAAATAATTTACGAACTGTATGGACAGAAGACGTGAAATTAATATCGATGTAATCACTATATTATGTGTTTACCATCATGCACAGCCTAGGAATAGGACCAAAGAGAATTTAAACACAACGTACAATGTAATTTGATCAAGCAATACATAATAATAATAATAATATATCTTTATTAAAAGGTATACACTCAGTGTAAATTACAATAATATATGTATAAAGTAAAATTATATAATACAATTAAATTAAAAATAATAACGTTTACAGTACCTTTTTGATGTTATTGAAGATAAACTTCATTGACTATTTATTATACATTGCGCGCCCACAACGACATCTAAAAATAAAAGTGAAATTTTCTGACGTTTGCGATATTATTTTTTTTTTGGTTTCTTCATCCATTATTGGGACAGGCCAAGGGTTCAAGACAATACAGCCGTATTCGTTAATATTTAATAATCTATTTCACGATTTTTACTATATAGTTCATTCTACAAACGTAGAATAGCACGACGAATAAATCATTTTTGTTTTGTCACGCCAAAGAAGTATAACTTCTTGCGTGCATACATAAGTATCCACACATTTTTTTTTATTTGAAAGTGGAAACTGCCCATTTTTTTTAGTAAATCAGTAAAATATTTTTATGATAAGGAACTTCATTCCTATCCGGTGTCCCACGACACCACATGGTTTTTTTTTTACGTTCTTATTTTGCTTTAGTTTTGTATTAATTACACGAATCACAAAAAAGTTAATTTACAAATGTTATTTTTTCGCAAACATTTTCCAGTAAAACTCTTTTTCTGCCAATTCGGTAACAGATGACCCTCGTCGAGAGAAAAAAAGCGCAAGAAATTCACCCAATATCATTTTTTAATAAGGATCATAATATCACATTTCTACTACTGGATTACATCTTTCCAATAACATTAAAGTTACACTGGTATATGATCAAAATCAAACCAAAAAATAACTTTATTCAATTAGGCTTAAAATAAGCGCTTTTAAATCGTCACTATAAATATTTCTTTTAATTTACCGAATATACCATATGTTTGGAAAAAGTAGAACATACAAGAAACTAGAACATACAACGATCACTCTTTTCAATTAAATATAGTATTTTACAATGGCTGTAATATATACATAACAAATTAGTATGTAAGGTGCTGTATCCAATATAATTTGAATCGGGTTTAAATAATATCAAATACTCCACAAAAAACAATAAAGAATTAAATGTATAAATATAAATTTTCCTATATTGGATGCATCAACCTTTAGAGCTTGAATTCATTTATCCGATAGCTAATTTTAATAGACGATAAATTTTGTTTGTCCGTTATTCCATCTGTTTATATTTCAGAATAAATGTTAGTTGACGTAAAACTTTCAAAGGTAGCCAACCTTTACTTTCAAGAAAAGTAGAACAATTCATATGATATTTCATTCCAAGGAATGCAGTAACTTACACTTTGAAAGATAATCCGAGTATTATGTTACAAACTCTCACAGCTTACATTGGAAAGGGAAGCTTTATTCGAGTTAGTTGTTCGATAGCCCTACTGCAGTTTGCGCGGGAATATTGCAGCGCACCAAAGACTAAATAATACTATAATAACATAGAGTATATTATTTGTATTTTATTATCTGTGTATTTTGTTTGTCGTCATATTAGTTTGGGTAAGCTGATATTACTTTTTGATAATTTATTTTAGTTAATTATTGTTAAATATATACGTAGTCAGCCTGAAATTATTATTCTAAATTATGGTTGTGGAAACAGTGGTCTAGAAGGTGCCAGATAAAAAAAGCTGGTTAATTGTCAGATGAAATAGTTATTCATTGATTTGTTTTATTATGCCATCAACTGCTTACCTGAGAGAACAATTCTTCTTATTATAGATTATTTTGAACATATTATGATAAAATAAAATAATATGTGCACTTATAATGACTTTTTCAATAAATAAAAATAAATAAATAAATAAATGACTCAAAGGGCGGGTCCGTTTTTAAAATTTGCAATAAGTTGTAATTTCTATGTTCCGCTAGAAATAATGAACAGTGAACTTATTAAAAACAAATAAAATACCGATCGCTATCAAACTCACAGGATCACTTGTTGAGCTATTCTGGTAATTTAAACAAGATGGGTCCACGGACGAGTAAAAAAAGAAGGACTCCGTGTCACCTTACATAACAGTGAGGCACCAAAACAAGCCGGTTAACGTGTAAATAAATAGCCCCACGCATGCACTTACACTAATACAAGCCGATCGGCCGCCATTATGAGATTTTCCATGGTCTGTGACAGATCAGTTTGCGTCTCAATAAAATATTTTAGAAATGCCG